>NC_132992.1:43417500-44667500 GCF_048564905.1 Vicugna pacos
CATTATTTCATTAAGAAAGGGTATTAAATTTTGTCAAATGTAGATAATTATATTACTTTTTATTTTTTACACTTCATTCTGTTAGTGTGATGTATCCTATTTATTGATTTGTGTATGTTGAACCATTCTTGCATCCCAGGGATAAATCTTTTTTGATCATGGTGTATGATGATTTTAATGTGCTGTTGAATTTGATTTGCTAGTATTTTGTTTAGGGTTTTCGCATCTATGTACACTAGGAATATTGGATTGTAATTTTCTTTTTTTGTACTGTCTTTATCTCACTTTGGATTGATGAAAGAAATTAAAGAAGACACAAATAAGTGAAAAGACATCCCATGTTCATAAATTGGAAGACTTAATATTGTTAAAATGTTCATACTGCTTGAAGCAATCTACAAATTCGATGCTATTTCCATCAAAATCCCAATGACATTTTTTACAGAAATAGAAAAAACAATCTTAAAATTCTTATGGAACAACAAAAGACCCAGTAGTCTTTAGAAAGAAAACCAAAACTGGAAGTGCTACACATCCAGATTTCAAAATATATTACAAAGTTATAGTAATTAAAACAGTATGGTATTGGCATAAAAAACAGACATATTGACCAACTGAAGAGAATAGAGAGCAGAGAAATAAACCCATTTATATTTGGTTAACTAAACTTCAACAAGGGTGCTAAGAATACACAATGAGGAAAAGACAGTTTCTTCAACAAACGGTGTTGGGAAAACTGGATAACCAAATGCAAAAGGATAAGATGGAATACTTATTTTACACCACAACTAAAAATCAACTCAAAATGGATTAAAGATTTAAATGAAAGATGTAAAATTGTAAAACTAGAAGAAAACAGTGGAAAGGCTTTGTGATCTTGGTTCTGGCAATGATTTCATACATATGACATCAAAAGCACAGCAACAAATGGCAAAAGTAGACAAGTGGGTCTACACCAAACTAAAAAGTTTCTGCACACCCAAGGAAACCATCAGCAGAGTTGAGACAACCTAAAAAATTGGAGAAAATATTTGTAAACCATGTATCTGATAAGGGGTTAATTTCTGCAATATATAAGGAACTCCTACAATTCAACAGCAAAAAAACAAAAAACCCAAATTAACAAATGCAGTTGTTAGTTAAAGATGGAAAATCAATAAGTATATAGAAGAGGTGAGTATTGTCAACTAACTTGACCATACTGACATTTATAAACCCCTCCACTCAACAACTGCAGGATATACAGTCTTTCCAGTGTGCATGAAACCTTACCAAAATAAACTGTATGCTGGACCATAAGACTAGGTTCAATAAATTTGAAACTGAAATCAGAAAGCATATATTCTCTGACCATAACTGAATTAAATTAAATATCAACCACTGATAAATATCTGAAAAATCCCTAGTTATTTGGAATTAAAGAACACAATCCAAAATAACTCATGTCACAAAGAAGAAATCATAACAGAAACTAGCTGTTATTTTTAGCTAAATGATAATGAAAACACAGCATATCAAAATTTGGCCTTGGGGTAGGCAAAAATTTCTTAGCTAGGACACAAAAAGCATTAACTATAAAAGAAAAAAGTGATAAATTTAAACAAAGACTTTCGAGGAAATAGAGGAAGAAGACCCGTGGAAGAGGAAGAAGAAAGATAAATCAGTAGAGGTATGTGGGATACTAGGAGGGAACTTCTCAGAACTATCTAAGGATACAGGTGGAGTGACATTTATCTCGAGATGTCAAATAACAAAACCGAGAAAGCAGAGAGGGCAACATAGGTAATGAAACTTACTGAGATTAGTGCATGAAAGAGCATCTGGGTGAGGACCAACTCAGTGGATTTGGAAAAGATAATGGCTTAGGACACTGGATCCTACAGTAGTTTGAATATTTAACTACAATGGCACTTGTATATTAAATATTTTAGAATATATTTGTAATCTTTGTATAGTGCCCCCTGCCCACAAGAAAGTGAATTGTATCTGCTGTTTCCAACTGAATCTAAAGATGTGGTAATTCCATATCACTGAAAAGTTATAATAACCAAGCCCTTGTAGGATATGTCTCACTTCTTCATTTTGGCACATTAGAGAAATTTCTAGGTTGTGCTGATGCCACTAATGATTTAAAAAAGTCAAATTATTGAATTCACAAAATGATATTTTAGACATTTGAATAAATCAGAACATTTTCAGTACATCTTTAGCTGTTTCTGTCCAGAAATAGCCTGAACCTATTCTTTATAACTTTCTCTTCTAAGGTTCATCTCTGTGTTTGGAATTCTAAAGATTACAAAGTGAAGGGACAGAGGAGCTTCTGTCCTATTTTGTTTTCCTGATCAACAGTAAGGATATGGACGGCTCTGCAGCAGGGCAAGGCATTTCCCATGGGAGTCTGTAGCAACAGCACGCATTTGAAGTGTTCGACTGTGTCCTTGTTTTACTCAATATAGACTCTGATGCTAGATCTAGACAGAGGTAATCTAGATGATCAGGAAACTGGCAACTCTTACTAGTATGAAGAGCCAGCCCAGTATAAAGTCTGTGTGGGGAAAAACGTTATCTTTTAAAGCAAACTCACTATATCCACAGTGCCCTTGCCTAGTGCAAGCATACTATTTAGTTGCCAAATAGCATCCAAAACTGACTTGAATCCAGCTTTGTACATGTCCCCCAAAATATGAAAAATGAACTCTGTGGCATCCGAAATCACCTATTCAACAGCTAATAGCCTCAGCAGTACTGTATGAGCAACTACTCGGGGGTGGGAATCTTCCTACTCCCTTTACTGTGTAGAAACTAGCCTTCATTATGATTTCTTGATTCCTAACACACAACCTAAGGCAATGGAAGCTAGGACCCTAAAACAGTGACTTCTTAATGACACCTTAGAGACCCAGAAGCATTAACGCTGACTTCCTAAAGCATCTAATCTTTTCCAGGGAGAGGGTTTCCCTCCTGAAATAGTTTGCCTCATTATGACAACATCAAGTTGATACCCTTATCTTTAAAATAACTCAGAATAATTCATAAGTCCTGGCAATAGTCACAGCACAAGAATTTATAATAGTCACATGTGAAAAATAAACAGGTACTCCAAAGAGGACTAATTTACGTAAGGTATAATGCCGGAAACATTAAACGTGATAGTTTTTCTTTTAAATAAAAATGTGGTTAATTTGATTACTATTTATTTTATTTTTTGCCAGATTTCAATCAATTTTTATGGTAGGATTAAGCTTCTAAGTAGAGTGTTTTGTTTTGTTTTTTTTTTTAAATAATGGAAGCACTTTTCCAAACTTTACCACGGTTAACTAACGGGAGGTTAATGTTGTACATTATGGACCTGTGTTTATCCTCCAACGTATTTATCCGCAATGCATGCACATTTAGGTCTGGGTTAGAATGAGTAGGTATGTGTATTGCAGGCTCTCATTAATTCATAACAGCTTAAATTGTGATTTTTATTTGGCATCCTACTGTGGAACCCAGTCGAGAATGCCGAACTACTCAGCTAAACATTTTCAAATCCGTGACTCTCCATCTGGTTATTCAATCAGAACAAAATCCCTGCAAAAAATCCTCTTCCTAAATGTACCCCATTTTCCTGGCTAAGAATCATTCTGGAGAAAAGTGAACAGTTCGCCTAGTTAGTTAAGGAGTTTATTTGCGGGAAAAACTAACACTATAAATATCAACAGCACTTAAATGGAAGTGAAGAAAGAATTCTCTCATCCTGTGTAACGGCAGGCTTGTTAGAAATAACTACAAGGAGAAGATGGAGATGTTGCATTTATTATTTTGGAGCATTTTTGAAAAGTTGAAGTTACCATAAAACAATCTCATATGACTCTATCAACACACAAGGAACAGTTAACATTAATATCACATTTTATAAAAAGCTCAAAGTCATGGTAATTTAGTACCTAACACCATGTAAGGTCTCCATAAAAAATAAAATCTGCTCTAAACAACAAAGCATATTCTTGTAAAAGTAAACAACTCTACCTAGCAAGATGCTTGGACACGGTTGTCTTATAATAAATATGTGTCAAATGAATACTGAAATATCCCACTCACAGTTCGTGGGACTTTTGTTCCTAAAAAAAATGTAGAGAACTAAATTCCCACCTTAAGTAGTTTTTAATAGGGCTTTTTATAGAGATTCCCTATCGTGTTTTAAATGTGTTTTTCATTGCCTTAGTTCATTGACTATCCCTGTCTTGGAGAAGAATGGGAAAAGTAAACATTGCAATTATTTTTGTCTTCTTAAAAGATAAATCTGTTTCCAACTAGAGTATATTAGATAAAAGGAGATTTTGGGGTGTGACCATGGAAAAGTGATAGGAATTGTATAGGTTAAAATTAGCAGGCGTGGCTATAATGTTAAATAGAATAAACATCATGTAAACATTGGATGCTGGAAAACATCTTGTGTTTTTAAATAAAAAGTGGTGCTGTAATTCTTTTACCATTTAGATAGAGAAAAAAAATTTAAGGGGAAAAGGTGAAAGTCATCTTGATTCACTTAAAATGAACTATGACAAGAGGTTATAATATAGTTTTTCTCTAAGATAGCTACCATCAATTCTTTCCTTCCTTGTATGTGCAACCATTCCTCCTTTGAAAGCTGAAATCCTTTTATGCTCTTGAATCTGGGCTGGCCTGTAACTATTGTGATCAGTGGAATATGACCCCGTATGACTGCTCAGATTCAGTTATAAGAGAATGTGTAGCTTCTACCCAGTCTCTCGAAACACTCACTTCTGGGGGAACCATGTAAGAAGTCTAGCTACTCTAAGAGTGCCATGCCATGAGGAAACCCAAGGAAGCCACAGGAAGAGGCCCCTTGAGAGAGAAATGTCGAACCAGTCATTATAGCCTGGCACCAGACATGTGAGTTAAGAAGGCTTCAAATGACTCTAGCCTTACCTGCATCCAGCTGCACCCCAAGTGAGGACTGCCTTACTGAGCCTATCAACCCCCAGACAGAGGAGATATATTTATATATTGTTTGAAGCCATTAAGTTTTGGCAACTAAAGAACTAAAGTTTTGACCATTAAGTTTTGGCCACAATATCACCACTAGTCAGAAGAATATTTAACGTTATTCTATTGCTGAACATTTAAAAAAAAACCAGGGAGATTTTACACTTACATAAAGTAGGAACCAAACTAATGTTCTCTGTTCTACAAGTTGCCAAAATCAGAAAACTGAGAGCCATGTTAAACCCTCCCCTTTTATTCAGCCCTTGCATCCAATCACCAAGGTCTGCAGTTAACCTTCCTAATATTGCTTGGTTCTATGTACTCCTCCTCATTCACATTGCCACTGCCTTATGTAACATTTAACTTCTTGTTTAAATTACACAACTAATATTCCTTCCTTCAGACCATCCATTCCCTGCTTCAAACCCCTAAGCTATCATTGGTAACACAACCCCATGTCTAGCCATCCTTCATATTACCACCTTAACAATCTTGTCACAGCAATTTCAAACCTCTCATCTTTCTACCTAAAATCCTTCAATGGCTCTCAATAATGGTTAAAACGAATTTTAAATTTCTCATACTAACACATGAGGGCCTTCATGATCAGGCATCCTCCTACCTCTCAAGTCTCATCCTTCACCATGCTCCTCCCCATATGTCCATCAGACCATATCAAACTTCTTGTAGCTATCTGAGGGAGTTAGGGACTGCAGCACTGGCTTATCCAAATGCTCTGCATTCTGCTTACAATGCCCATCCCTTTGCTTTTTAAATCAAACTTCTATTCATTCTTCAAAACTCAGCTCAAAAACCATCTCTTTTAGGAAGGCTTCCCTGAACTGGTTTTCTAATTTTCACATCCATTATTAGCTATTCCACTTGTGTACTGGGTGTACCTTGAGTTTAACTTCCTGAGCCCTTTATTTAAAGCATGGGAGACTGCAGTCAAACCTGACAGAAATCGTGCCTCAATAAATATTCCTTGAGAGAATAAATGGATAATTGAAAGCCATGATACTCTCATCTATGCAGTGAAAAATGATAAATACTACTTCCAACGGTGAGTATAAAATTATTTCTCTGAGGATGGGCATGCAATTCAGAGTAGAGGCAAATGAGAAGTTGTTCAGAGGAGGTCACCATAATGAGGGTAAGGAGAGCTTGTCAGAGTGGAGAGCAGGAGTGTCCTAGCAGAAGCAGTGATCTTGGCAAAGATGTAGAACTGAGGGAAACAGAGTTCAGAAAGCATGAATATTTATCAGTGTGGGGAATGCTTCACATTCTGAAAAGCAGCACATAAGGTAGGTACAATTAGCAGAAGCCACAAGGTGGGAGGCTCGGAGAAAAACATTATACTTTATTGTGTAGGCAATGGGGAGCCACTATCAAATTTAAACCAGAAGAGAAACACTGGGGTTACATGTTAGAAAGCTTAATTCTGGAAAACTGATTAAAGGAGGGATATAGAAAGCATGGTTAATAGTCTAATGCAGTAATTCAGGTAAGTTCAAAAGACACAGAATTAGAATTGACAAGATTTGTTAACCGACTGGATACAAGGGAGGGGCAACTAGAATGCTTCTCAGAATCTTGCTCTGTGTCATTTTGTGGATGGTGATATCAAATTAAAGTTAAATTGATTTTCAAGGGTTTTTTGAGAATTTAATCATGTATTTTGAGCGAATTAGAGATTTCTGTAGTTTAAGAGGCATGATGTTTTGAAAGAGATGTTACTGACACTAATGTCCATTTGCTATGAAATAGCCATGAAATATAATCCTTTTTGGATTGTGCCCTGGATTCTTCGTGTGATCCCAAAGAGTCATTAAACTTTCTGCACCTTAATCTTACAAATTTTTCCATACAGGTAAGAAAAAATATATGCCTCCCAGATAATTCAGTGAAACAATTCAAAAGTAAATTTGCCTGTGTGGTAATTTCTGTTTCCTACAGGCAAAATGAAATACAATCTCAATTTCCTTCTCTATTAAAAAAATTTAAAAAGGAGAAGGCTTAAATGATTTCAAATGGCCCTTTCAGCTCTAATATCAATAACTCCATAAGTCAGAACACTTGGTTGGAGCTACATTCTACCCAGATCAGTGGCTGAACCTCAACAAGAACCAAGGGATTTATGGTGGAGGTAGGCTGTCCTATGTAAGCACCTCCTGCTGAGTGAAGTAGTACTTCCTTTTATTTGTCTTCACAGTCTGGTTCTTTATCATGCTACTTTTTAATGAAGTGTTTTCATTTGTTTAACAAATATTTATTGAGTGCCTACTATGTGCCAGGCACTACATTAGGTGCTAGAGAAACAAAATTAAATGAGACATGCTCCTTTTTGTTACATTTTAAAACTGTAAACCATATTCAAGCCAAAATACATCATCTTATAAAGTAATATTTATCACATACATGATCCTGCTCTAGGAACCATGCCAGGCTACCCTATTAAACTTGATGGGCCTGAGAACAGTAAAACTATACACTGTATAATGTATTTATAGTATAGAGCAAGGCAACAAGGTCCCCTGAGAAGGGAAGGCAGGAAAACTGAAAAATCATCATGAGTGCACTTGGAACTCATAGAACATTCACAAACTCCCTGACTACTTTGTGACTCTATTTCTTTACCTATAAAATGGAGATAATAAGGCCTACTTCTAATATTCCTCACAGGATATTATCAGGATTAAATAAGTAAAAGCACATTAAACACTTTGGGCTTTAAGAAAAAGCACTAAGTAAATATTAGGTATTGTTGTTTGGTAGCATTACATAAAATCACATTAAAGTTCAAAGCCTACTGTAATTATTCTAATGGAAGTTTAAATCCCAAGATGAAAGCTGAGTGAGTTGAATAACTAAAAATCAGGCCACACCCCTAATCAGGTCAGTTAAAAAGTAAAATTAAAACTGGAATTAGCTGCATGACTAAAAGATGGTTCCTCACACAGGACAGAACTTACAAGATGTCTAGTTTGTGCTTATAGAGTTGGGAGGGTGAGCGTGAGCTCCAGCTGGGTCGACCACTCTTGGATTTTCAAAATGAATCTTCATCTGGTTGCAGCTTTGAGACAGAAACTCTTAATTGGTGGGGGTCATGCCTCCATTGAAGATGATGCTACCAGCTCTCAAGGGCCAAAATGGGAACACATCTAACCAGGGTATTTGATACATATCAGCTTCAACAGCAGAATCATTTGTTAATCTTGAGAGGTCGACCATAATGGAATTCATTTGTCATTGCTCGAAAACTTTACTTAGATTTTGTTTAAAAGTTCTGTTACAAAATATCCAGACCCTAGAAGAAGAAATTTCTCATGAAATTTTTCTTGCTAATATGCCCAAAGCTAAGGTAGACACTAACACCAAACAGAGAAGCTACCCTGATAAAACCTCCACATTAGAACTATCTCTAAGCTCAGTAAGAAGAATCAGAAAGCTGTTCAGTGCTAACCTCGAATCCCAGGATGGGAAACTTACTGATTAGGGAAATGACAGACTTCATAATATCACAGTATTTCTTTCTCTTTCTGCTTCTGTGCTGTAGATAAGAGGATAAAAGAGAGCCGAGTGGGGTTTCTTCTTTCTTTTCACCTTACTCACAACAATTCTTTCAGTTACAGAAAGAGGAAATGAATAGCAGAGATGGGCCAGGAGAGTTTTAGAGCCTAAAAGTTTAGCACAATAAGGTTCTGTGATGCTAAGCATGGTTGAGAATTTAAAGTAAATCTTCAGGAATAGCTTTTGACTATAACCTAGCACTGAGGGAGAGTAGAAAAAGGGAAAAGAATAGTTAGAAAAACACTAAACTTTAAGCAGATTTTTAAAGTTCCAAAATAGTAGTTTTAGAAGTCATATTTGGTTAAACCCAAATTGTTCTAAAAAGAGGCTTCTTTGAATAACAAGTGGAAATTACATTATTATTAATCTTTGGGGGTTTGAGTTGAGAACCACTGTCTAAATCTCAGGCAAAGTTGTGTATGCCTTTTCTATTGATTATAATCCAGAGGACTGCACATACTTTTTTGAAAGCTGAATAAATCTCTTTAGAAAGGTGAATCTCTAATAATTAAAGTATCTAAGCAAAAGCAAGGCACAAATTCTAGTAAGTTATACAATTTTCTGAGAAACACATTTCAGAGTCTTAAAATTCTTAGTCTCAAATGCTCCCTTGTACCAAATCTGTATCTGTTTTATCTTGAGAGATTAAAAAAAAATTAAAAGTATGAAAGCCCTTAGGAATTAACTCTTCATTTATATTAAAGCTATAAATCACCAGCCACCAGCCACTGACTGAAATTAATGATACTAGTTCTTATGCCACTTCCACTTAAATTCTAATTCTCCAGGACTTGCAGGGTGGAAAGAAGGTAGGACACTTTGCTTTTAGTTTATCAAATACAATTGTTAAAATTCTCACTCTTGCTCTCCTACTTAGATTTCACACACACACACAAACACACACATAGCAGAGGCGCTGAGATTTTGAAACTTTTTATATGTTTAGTGTCATTTATTCCCAAAACTTTAAGATACATTTATTAACATTTATTAAGCCCCTGCTATGTTTTCTAGGTACTGTTTCCATCTTAGTAGCCTTGCTTTTTCACTTTCATGAGTTTCATTCCACAAAATACTTCAAACAACCTACCCAGCACTACCCTTGATGGATGAATGAATTAAAAAAAATCTAGCAGCTAAAACTTTGTGGTTCCTCCCCTTTCTCCTGAGGACTATCACCAGGACTCTCAGTTATTTATCAGCACATTTTAAATAGCAAAAAGAGATCCCAGAAGGCTTCCAATACAGTCTAAATTCCATATTTTGCCACTGACACCTCCAAACAACTCTTTAGGATCGTAAAGCCTTGAGCTAGTGTAGAATTTCTAACTGCCTATACATTATCCACAATACTGTTCTGGCTAAACCCCTTAATGTTCTGCAAGAATCTCCAAGCAGGATAATTTTGAGTTATGATTAAATTTCTTCATCCCTTATATCTTTCCATTTTGACTTATTCTGGCATGGAGCAAGCTGTTGCCAGAGGACTGACCCAGAGCTTGGCTTGAGAGGTCCTCCTGTTCCCTAATCCTGACTTTAAATGGTAACTGTTTTCAAGGGATTCTCTCACCCGGACTATAGGAAAGATACATCACTGTGCACACTATGAATCTCTTTCTAGGTCAATCCTGAGAACTAAACTATTTTGTAGAAGCAAATGGCTTAAATGGAAGCCACCTAAGATCTATATACGTCACAATGTTTTAGTAGAATAAATCCCCATTATTTCATTACTGTCATTCTTTAACATGTGGTTGATTAGATGGTTTAACTCCAAGTTTTCCTCACTGCCACCTTCTTGACTATATCAGACCATAGCATATTTGAAACAAAATAAAACACTGTTTGCAAATCTAGCAAAGAAACCTGGAAGTGGGGTGGGCACCCTTCAAGTACTATCAGGATAAATGTTGTTTATATCTAATTCTGAGATTCTGCAGCACCCCCCCAAAAAAAAGGTAAACTCATAGATTTTTCATTTCCATTTTAAATTTCAGAGTGTCTGTAAAATAACATTTTAAGCTTTTCTTTTAAAACATAAATATATCTGGAACCTCTGTTTTAAAAAGGGCCACCTTAAAGAGAGTCCTAAGAGTTTAAAGCGTAGAATTCTGCATGGTTCGGATGTCAAGAAAGAAAAAATTTGTCTCTAAATAATGGAATAGTTACTCTAGGGTAAATGATTCCACATTTCCCTCAGCTACTGGTCCTGGGTTTTTATCTATCAGTACCATCAGTTTTGCAAACCTCAGGCCAACAATCACAGAAGTCGAGAGAACCCCCATCAGGGGAAATCAATCCTAGTCAGGCTAAAGAAATCTTTAGCATCTACATTTCCTTCAAGCTGAATCACAAACAGTCCACACCCATCATGATCCCTCTTCAAATAATTTCTTCATTTACCTATGTGGCACTTCCTGAAAGTAAGGAATGGGCTTGACTGGATGAGCTATTATCTCATTAGGATCTGTGAGGGACCCAAACAAGAGTGGAATGCTTTTCATGAGTTCCCCTCCAAAGTCCCCTCTCCACTTCCTGTACCCTGGCCGCTGTCTGTACTGTTTGCCTTTTCTCAGTTTCTGTGTTGCTCAAGGCAGATAGATAAGCCTTTTAAATGATTACTGCCACCCTGCATTAGCTTTCAAAGCCACTGACAATTTTTCCATGTTTGGTGACTGATATGCGATAGAAATGTTGACACTGTAAAGCAGTAACTAAATCACAGGCCAGAACTTCTCAGAATAAATGGAAATCACCCAAAGGCTCTCTGGGAATCTTTTCCTAAGGATTCACCCACAGAACTGTTCAAAGCACATGTGAAGGCAAGATCTATTTTCATTATTCTTTAATCAGCAGGAATACCAAGAATAGTAATAAATGTATACACACTTTGTTTATGTTTTTGTTTGTTTGTTTGTTTTTTCCCAGGAGAGGGGTTCAATATGATAGTTTAAAAATAAATTTTATTTTTTCACTTTCTTCTTTTAGATTATCCAGAAGAAAATCATGTAATTTCTCAATCTGATATCCTAGAAGAATTACAACTTTGATTTTCATTTAGAAACACAGTAAATACTTATATAGGGGGAGATCAAAGCATAATGCTTCCCCCAACCCTGATGCATGTATTTTCATGCTGCCTGAGTTCATTTATAATAGTGTAACTGGAGGTACAAGGACACAGCTATAACTCTTCCTATGGTACAACGAGGACACACAGATACTACATTTCAGCTAGAGAGACAAAAAGAAAAAAAATAATAAAGGCAAGAGAATTTGCTAAATATTTGCTTCCTTTTCAGAGCACTGCTAAGTTTTCTTTTGTTGATTGACCAAATGCCTGTCGCTGAACAAAATCCTGCAGTTGCATGGCAGGAAGTGCTGTGTCTGACTAAATTGGAGTGATGCTGAAGGCATGTTGCCCCACATCGGCCCACGGTGTCTTGGGCTCCTAGGAAGAATACAGCCAAAGAAGAACCCCCCAGAAGTGGTGGTGTTCTTACCTGAGTTAATAAGTGGATAAGTGTGGAGAGTAGGAAAAAATAAAGGAAACTACGTCAATATAATTTTTGGATCGTGAAGGAAACAAAAAATGACAGGATAGAGTACTGGGGCCAAGAGAGGACAGATTATTATAGATAAGATACTCAGGTGGATAAAATCAAGTGGAAAAAGTGCTGGCCATGCAAGGAGCCAGACGAGCAATCCTGCCAGAGAGTATAGCAAATGCAAAGGCCATGAAGGGAGAAAGAATAGAAAATGCTCAAAAACTCATGGCAGAGGGAAAGGGTTTTTATTGTTGTTTTGATGACTGAGTTTCTAATAGACAGTTAAGAAATAAACAAAAGTACATAATAAACAAGCATAGACTAACCAGATATGTTTACTTTTTAAATTAATCTATTATTTCAGACACTTTCTGGAGAGAAAAGCTGTATTATTATTATATTATTATTATTATTACTACTACTACTACTACTACTACTACTACTACTACTACTACTACTACTATCATTATTATACTTTTTCCCCCAGGGGCTAAATATGTTTGGCTTATTTTTTCGTTTGAGAGCCAAAGAAAATACTGTGATGAGACCTGAGAAGTCTACATTTCTACTCTGATTTAGATTATCTTCTCAAACCCCCATGAAAGTACATTGTTAACTTATATACAGGTCCCCTGATTTTTTTTTTTTTTTTTTTTTTACTTTATCTTTCTTAGAGAAACTTTCCCCTGGCAACATCTAGAAGTTGATTTAAACTGACCTGTGGGTGGCAACAAATCAGGTCTCCATGGCACAGGGTGGACTGTCCCCTGGGCTTTGACCAAGACTCCACAGGAGTCTACTGATCTGGGGCCCTAATTACCAGGTATACCTGATGCCAGATGACAGCTCTTCACAAGGGCAAGACCACCGTGTCTGCGCCTTAGGGCAAATACTGATGGAGAATATCAGGCTCTGGACAGTGTGAGAGAACAGCAGGTCTGGGATACTTGGCATCTCTGTGTCATCCCCTTCGATTCCGCGTCCCACTCAGCTTTTGTCTAAATGCGGGATCAAACAGGCTTTCTTCTGCTTGACCGAATTTTATTTTTCAATACATAATAATAAACAATTGCCAAACAATCAATTGGATCATTGCACAGCCAATCCAATTTAATCACCAAGATCACATCTGGTTATTTTACTCATTTTAATGACCAAACAGGATCAACCATGAAGAAATTTTGGCTCTTTAAGCAATCACTTAATCTCATAAACTTCTAAACAAGGACCTGATGAAAAACAGTCAAGTTGGGATGTATATATGTGTGTGTGTGTACATACATATATGACTTATATGATGAGTAAAACAAAAATTTATTTAAAAAAAACAACAGTTTATTTCTCTCATTGCATCACTGAAATAGATCAACCTGTAATATAGTCAGATTTAATTATTTTATGCTTAGATAATAAATTCATTCACTACTTTCAGCTTACGTTTCTGAAAAGTTCTATGTAAACCAAATTTTTGCAAATCTCATGATATTTTAAGTACATTAACAGAATTTGCTACTTAAATTATGAATCTGTGTATAATCAACGAAGTCCCCTCAAACATGTCTCTGGTGTAGAGCTAGAATTTCATACAACAGAATTTTGCTTAATAGTGAGTTCTGTTGCAAAATTCTGTGTTTCCCAGATAACTTGTAACAATTTTTAGTAAACCTAAATTCGTGGTCAGATTCATTTTTGGAAAAACACAAGAAAGCCATATTTCTCTGTTTAAAAGAAGTTAGGAGGGATAGCTTGTTTTTTCCAAATACAGTAAGTTGGAACCAGAGGGGGAAAACGTAAATATGAGTTCTCTGTCATGCATATTTCCTGCTGTGAGGGCTTTGACTGCAACATGACTGAAAGGAATATATTCACAGGCATTGCTTGTTAAGACAGCATTTTTGTTAAACGGTTCTGTCAAGTAAACATGACTTATGCCCCTCTTTCTCATACCCATAATCTTCTTGTTGTCCACCTAAATCTTCCTGACATACCATCTCCAGATTACCTGGAGCTGTGTCAAATCTCCCGAATCTAGTCTCTCTCCTTTCTCACACTTTCACGATAATCTGCCTCTTGTCCTATGTGAAGATGAAGCCTTCTTAAGAAAATATATTTTATATCAAATAGATCAACGGGTTCTTTGAGGGAAAACTATTCAGTATTCACACACACGTGTAAATAAGTTGTATACGTACAGTTCTATGTTTTATTACTCTCCCAAAAGGAAAAAAAATGGATTCAGAAGACACGGGGAACTTGAAAAAAATCAGTACCATGAGCAACATTTAGCTAGAATCGTAAATGAATGAATAGGAAACATGATCACTAAGAATGTGCACTGTAAGAAATAAGGAAATCTAGTTTCTGATTATGGTGCTTTTCTGTTTTATGTTCAACATCATCCTTTTTCACTACAGATTTTCCTAAAGAGTTTTGGGTCACCATTAGCTCTCTGCAGTGTACTGAAGTAGACTTTAAAAAATCACCTTAGCTATGTACACACCTACTTTTCCACATGGTTTTATTGAAAGGGAATCTAACAAGAAAATTTTAAATGTATGTCCTAAAACACTTATAGAAAAAGTTTCATAATTATATTTAAATTCCATCAACTTTAAAAACTACTATCAGCAGTCTTTTTGAATTAAAACGTTAAAACGTATTTTCCCACACAACTAAGCTAGTTTGGAGTTGAAAAAGAACAAAAATGCATTCAAAACCACTGACATTTTTCTTTCATTTGGTTTCTTCCAAATTTAAAATAATGAAACTACATTGATTTCAAGTTTTTAATAAAATTTTCTCTCAGATTAAAAAAAGAAATATATTAATCTGAGTGTAGGTTGGGTTTTTTTTTTAACGGTTAAATTATAAACCAAAACTCCTAAAAATAGAAGTTTATGGTGGAAATGACAGCATTTTAACTATCAAGGCATGAGTGGTGTCCTTTTACAGATTCCTAAATCAAACACAGAAAAAAGTGATGTCTTGCCAGGGCATTCAGTACACTTTCCTTTAATTGCCATATATAGTTAATAGCCTGACTTTTTTTTTTTAAAGAAAATAAATTGCAAAGATGGAAGAACTCAATTACATAATATCTTCCCATGCAACATATCAAAAACAATGAATTTAATCATTCTGTGGTCTGGGTTGAATTCAACACTGAAATCTTTTACTGAATTTCACAGCAACAAAGAATTTCAAACTTACAGATGACCATCTTTGAAGTTGGATAGGACGGCCGACCATTCTATGATTGTCTGATACGGAATAAGGACAAAGTACAGAATACAGTATTCCAACCAGGATTTGGGCTGATCTGAGAAACTCAAGAAAAGTACTGTGAAGGAATTACAGATATAGAATGACTGAATAAGTCATTTGATCTTGCTTCTGAGACTGAAGTTAAAAACCTCTGTTTCAGATTAAACAGCACTTCATTGCTTTCCTTTTTCTTAACACAAAAATACTTCTGCAGATTAAAAGAAACAATCAGAACAGAGTAACAAAATTATGCAGTATGTATTATACCTACATAGGTCCAAAAGTTTCCTGAAATTTAATAATCCGGCTTTACTCAAAATACTGACACTAAGTAGTATCAAGTCAAACTCTGGGAGCACACAGCGGTCTTTTCTACAATGTGTGTGATCAGTAACAGCAGCAATCCTATCCCATAATATACCACAAAGCAGGGGAAAGAAATCGTTTCACACTTTTAGAAATCAAGCTGTCCCATTAGCCTAAATATACAGTGTAGGCAGTCAGCATTTATCAATTTTAAACGTTATGCTGAACAAAATTGTACAGAGAATGTTTTGACTATATATTTGACATTAAAAAAAATAGGAATGACGGCAACAATAGTGCTGACTGTAGCTTACATTATCCAGAGAACTGTATCAAATAAATTTGAAACTCACATAATTTTTATATAAATCTTGAATCATATAGTTTCCACCATTTAAATAAATAACTTTTACCACATTAATTTGCATCTGATTGTATTTTCTAGATAGAAGCTCGGGGGGTATATATTTAGTGACGGCATGGAATTTCTACTGTGTTTTCTTATACAACTTAGGATATACAAAATTAAATATAACTATGCTTTTGTTCCCAGTAAAATCTTACAGGCCATTATTCATTTGTAGTCAAAATATTAACTACTAATTATTGAAAAATTCAGGGTTTTTATTTTTAAACATTAATTTAAAAATTATGAAACCTATGAGAGTAGGTGAACAACGAAGTGCTGAAATATATTAACTTAGAGCTTGCTACACACATAGAAAATAAAACAAGTAAAAGACTGAGTACAAATACGGTGGTGTTATCTTCATTTTGAAATGTATAAGAATTCTTTCAAATAAAGTTTAAACACGTAACTGGATGAAGCAAAACAAATGATACATCAAATTACATTCCCAGCACTGAAGAAGTAACAGTATCAAGCTGAAAAAATGATTCTTGAATAACAAAACCAGTAAATGTCCAAAATTTCGTTCTTATTACTTTAGAAATATACCACCCACTTTAAACATTTTATATTACACAATTGTTTAGCTCTCAATTATTCTGACTATTATTTATTCTTTCACAATTAATACTGAGCTTATAAGCAAGAGTTCAGACTAAAGCTAAAAGATCTTGCTGCTTGTATCGACTTAAATTCATCGTACCTTGAAAAGTCTTTGAAAATGAAATTCTCAGCAATTAGAAAGCCCATCTAATGAGACTCTTTTTGGTTAAATTCAGTCAAAATCACCAAACAAGGCCAACCAAACAAAAATACACCATACATGTAAAGTCTGTATTCTTACGGAGTCTGGAGGATGAGCTGAAATAACCATCTCCAGAAAAACAAAAGCAGGGCGCAGTGCTGTGCTGGCACCTAGTGGAGAAGGCAGTAGGAGAGACGTTTACCTTGGGACTCAGAGGCGTGTTGGGAAAAGAACACATTTTAATTATTTTAATCTATGCTTTTATCACACACATATCAAAAGAAGATAAATGAAAAGTATCTGGGGTAATTCCTCTTAAGTATGCAGATAAATGTTAAGATTTTGATTTTCTGCAAGGACGAAAAGAAAATGTGAAGGGGTAGGGGTGGTAGAGAGGATACAAGACTAGCTGTGGTGAAAAATATAACATAGTCAAAATGAGGAATGCGCAATTTTCTTTGCCTTTGGTAGATTCTGCCAAACATGGTCACCCTAGTCTATTCTCCGTCAAGCCAAGAATTTTTATGAAATCAACTGACAGGCTATTTGTGAAGTTCTGTCTGTATTGGGGTCATAAATCACCAAACTACTTACACACACCTTTTAACATTAAATTTGGAATTTTCAAATGTCACTGTTGCATGTAGAAGTATATATATTATTTTCCCTCACAGCATTTTTTAGTAGAAGGAAAAATTTAAATTTGAGCCCTGCCGCCTCTATCTTTTGTGACTGGAGAAAGGTAAGTTTCGGTGGAGAGCTTCTGCCTTAGAAGGTAACGCGTCCCCAGTCCAATGCAAGCAAGTAAAGGCAGAAGTACCACAACTTGCTAGGGGCAGTCATATATTGGTTAAGCTCCCCAAGTGACCTCTATGGTCTCTCCAGTTGGGAGATTCTGTGATTTCCTAAGAAAAAGGTTTTCTTATATTTTTCTACATTAGGAAATGGATTTTAGTTCACCATCCTTGTAAGTGTTCCAAGGACTGCATCTGTTTCCTTATTTCTTGTTATTCCTGGAATGGTTGGTAATTATTTTATGATGGAAACACAGAAGGATCAAACCATACTAAAGTCAAACCAAGACTTATCTTATGGTAGATTAGGGGTCAAGTTTTCCATAATTAAATAACTTAGGTCACTTAGGTACCCAATTATTTACTCCAGGTCTACTTTGCTTTACCCAGCAGCTACACTGTTTTAGAAGGCGAGTTTAATGTTTCACTAATACATGATGAGAGAGGTATATACACAGTCTTTCCTATTAATAACCTTTTCCTCATTTTTAATCACGGAGAGTAACCTGTTTTCATATTATTGCATTAATCTGCTATCTCACACCTTATCCTATGTTCTTCACTGATGCTCAATTTTAACAACTGATATTTTAGCTAATATCATCGGTTTGCTTCATATTCTAGTTTAGGCATCTAGGAGTTTCTTTCAGAGCACATGAATGAACTATCCCAAGCACCACACTATTGGAGGGATGGTTCCGCCCTCTCGGTCTTCACCCTGCTGCAATGTGAGACAACGAGATCAACTGCCCCTTGTGACTCAGGTGCTCACGAAATCGTGGTGAACTGCTGGATAACCCACATTCACAGCAGCCTAACTCCTCTGGCTCCACAGAGCCGATAAAGTACGTAACCGGAAAGCTCTGCCAAGTCAGGTAGGAGTTATTTCTCAAAACTTAGAATGGGTTTGTGTCCTAGACCACCTGGCTATGCCTTCCAGCTGACAAATAACCTCTAGCTGGCTAGGAAGCCTCCTGGTAAAGTATGATTAACTGATTGAGAAAATTAATAGCAACTGAGCTTTTATGTTAAGTCTGACACTATCACTACTAACTTTATAAAAGAAGAAATAAGAAATTTATAAGAGGTGTTGTTGTTGTTGTTGTTGTTGTTGTTGTTGTTGCTGCTGCTGCTGCAGTTAGACACAGGTTTATTGGCGGAGCTGGAGCGGAGTCCGCCCTCTCTCGAGGATAGCTGAGGCACAGACCCAACAGAGGGATGGATAGACATACTCCCCCCAAACAGACGCATGGATGATCCTAGTTCGCTGACAAGAGAAGGCTTCCTTCAAAGGACACCCCAATTCCCTCTGAAATCCCAGATTTACACAAACACAACCTCTTCCCTAATCCCACTCTAACTGCACCACAGAAACCGTGGTCTTATGTCTACTTCTGTAATTTTTCAGGTGACCTTGCCCAAGAGTTACCAGAGGGAAAGGATTCTGGCTCTGGAAGACCAGCTGTCAGGATCATGTCCTGAGGCCTGTCCACATTTGGGACCTTGGCCCAGCGTACTCTGGGACAAGGACAAGGATGAAAGAGCCAGAGCCTGCCATTACTGAGAGGGAAGGACATGTGGACAAGTAGCAGAAAAAAAAGGATAGCTACAGTGGATCAGAGAGACTGTTACAGGAATTCAGAGAAAGGGAACTGCCTCCAGCTCAAGGTGGGGATTGGGGATGATGGTGTCAAGAAAGATTTCTGGAAGGAGGTGGTTGAGAATTAAGATACTGTTAGGACTTGGGAAACCATCACATGGGAGAAGAGCAAACTGTGGATGAAGATACACTGCAGATGGTGACCAGATCTCTTCTCCCTCACAGCCAGACAGCCTGAAGACAAAGACATCTGCTTGTCCATCAAAAGGGCAGGGCTCCAAGCAGCCAAACTGGGCACAGGCATGAACAGGTGACTACAATTGCCCTATTTAATTCAGAAGAAAACCACTGCACATTTGTAAAGTATTACTAAGCCCAATGACTTTACCTATGGACTCAGTAGCAATGATAAATTCCACATCTCTCTCTTTCCCCTGCCCATTCCATCTCCTGTCATTTTTCAAGTAGAATGAGCATTACTTCCAAAGCCAAACCAACAAAACAGAGAACCAAGACTGAGTGCCCTAATATTAGGTCCACTGCCTGCAGCAGATTATCCCATAATTTATTTTTGTTGTATGAACCAATTCTAATTTTCAAATTGAAACATATTATGCTTTGTCATCATTTTCTCCTTTTCATAAAACCCTGGAATAGTTGCTAAGAACATGCCAAATCATGTTTGTTTCTCCAGGTTCATGTCTCTAGGAGTACCCTTACCAGCCAACTTTCCCAGGATAACTAAAACCAAACCAAACAATAAATCTTCTTTCCTCTGACCCAGATATTTTTTGTTTTTAGGGACTACCTGTGAGTGTAAGAGGAGGTGGTTACTCATTCTGCCTCTAAAATGCTCCTGTAATCATTTCAAAACTACAGGGTAATGAGGAAAGTTATATTCATTTAATGAAGAAAGTGAGACATTGACATTAAGAATTTTGCTACAAAAGGAGGTAGAAATATGAAAATAACAGGGACTAGAGGAGATATTTGTACATCATGTTCATAGCGGCACTATTCACAATAGCCAAAAAGTGGAAGCAATCCAAGTGTTCATCAACAGATGAATGGATAAACAAAATGTAGTATACACATACAATGGAATATTATTCAGCCTTAAAAAGGAAGGAAATTCAGACATATGCTATGACATAGATGAACCTTGAGGACATTATGCTAAATGGAACAAGCCAGGCACAAAAAGACAAATAATATATGATTCCACTTATATGAGGTACCTGGAGTAGTCATTCACAGAGACAGAAAGCAGAATGGTAGTTGCCCAGGGCTAGGAGGAGGGGAAATGGAGAGTTATTGTTTAATGGGTACAGAGGTTCAGTTTTGCAAAAAGAGAAGAATTCTAAAGATGAATGGTGGTGATAGCTGCCAAATAATGTGAATATATTTAATGCTACTGAACTGTACACCTGGACATGCTTAAGATGGTACATTTCATGTTATATGTATTTTATCACAATAAAGAACATACTGAATGTTATTTGATAAAGAAAAAAGGTGGAAAAAATTAACTTCACCATTTAAAATCTAGGAGTTTGAACATCTGAATGTAAGCAAGTTAGCAACATACTCTCTAATCCTGTGAATGATGTTCATGTTTCTGTTAGTACAAGATAAAGGCATCAAATAAGTTAGTGCATACCTGGAGAATATTGTGAGTATAAAAATAATATTGGATTCAGAACAAGAAATAGGTGGAATAATGTTACCAATTATAAATAATACATGAGACAACTTTACAAATGCCAATTTACTCCTTTGTTTCACACTGTACTAATAAAGTAAAATTTTATTATTAAATTACAATGAATGAAAATGAATATATGTACATTCATGTATAACTGAAGCATCGTGCAGTATACCAGAAACTGACGCAACATTGTAAACTGACTATACTTCAATTAAAAACAAAAATAAATAAATAAATAAAACTTCAATTGTAAAAGCTTTAAACAGAGTCTGGGATCTCACAAACTACAGGGGCATTCAGGGATTAAGTTCTCTTGCTTTTAAATAATTTCTGTATTTTCTAGTCACTAGCCATTATCTATGTAGGAGAAAGAAAGTATGTGTGGTTACTTTAAATGCAATTCATTAAGTTTAATCAAATATACCATAAACAAACTCATGTTTTGTCAGTTATTAAGAACAATAAATATATAACCCCATAGGTAAATAACAGCAATAGTAATTCCAACAAAAGCTTAAGTGTTTGTTTTTAAATCTTTCAATGACATTAACATATGCCCTCTTAAACTTCTATTTTATACATGCATCTGCCTGCCTGATATAATCAACATTAAGAAAAAGACCTGCTAAATACTGAGTAGGTGAAATTTTTCTTCCATAAATCATTACTTCAAATGTGTTGTCACAATTCTCTAAAGTCCAATTAATTCAAACCCACGTAACAGTTGGTTTTGCTCAACAACTGTCCAGCCTAGCAGTCCTATGAAAGATGGCCACCCCTATAATCTTACTAATACCTCTAGGCTGTCAGCGTGTCATGGCCTGAGCATGAAATCTAACTTGACAGATAATGGAAATAAGCTATTAACACAAACCAACCTGTGCTCAGACCACATTTTGGTATTTCATACGTGTTTATTTGGCATAATATTACAACTTTTCTTTAGTCTGTCTTGTAGCAACCCCATTTTGGAAACTGTTTCTCTTCTGTAACAATTTTTTTTTTTAATTCTGAGAAGTTTCTTAATTCCATATCCTCCAACCCTCCTTACCCCACCCCACGTAGTCAGCCCAAGTTTCTAAAAGTTATTTAGTCCTTTACTCTTAAGCTATTTCAACCCTCGTCTTTTGAAACAGCCCATAAGTGATAATGAAATGCATAAAGGAATGAGAAAGAGAATCCAATTACATCTACCTGCATACCTCAGCTGCACACCAAGTAACAATAAACAGGCATTCTTAAGTCACAGCATTTCACTGGAAATGGGGCAGAACTTGTGTATTTTAACAACTTTTTACAACTAGTAACCACTACAGCATTTATTTTACTTTCTCAAAGAAAACCAGAGAAGGTTCATAATTTAAACTAAAGGGTCTTTCAGCCTGGAAGACAAAAAGCACTTCTGCTTAGCACCTGAGTAATAATGTGGGATGTGTACAGGTGAATTAAGAAGACTGGACTCAAAGACAGTTTGTCTTTAGCCAGCCTGAAACATATGACTCCTTTCTAGCCCTGCAATCATTTATTATCCAGCAAAGAAAGGCTGGGTTTTTGCTCCACAAACACAGTGGTGGTCCTCAGCTTAGGATGATTTACCATGTCTGCTCTGAAAAGCATGACACAGACTGTTTCAGAAAGGTCTCTCTCATATACAGACATACACATCTGATGGTATTTTAGGTCTGATTTACTTTTGTGCCACTAAAACCAGAGAGTTTGGTCACCTGCACACATTTTCCCTCTCAAATGTGACACTCAAAACACATTTTAGGGTATACTTTATTTTAAACGATATATATCTGAACATATATAGCAAAAGCATCTCGGGTTTTATTGAGGTAGTAACCTGAGATTCATTTTTCCTTTTAGAAGGGACTATTTTTAAGACTTAGGAGTATTGCGCCCAAAACACATTTTAGGCATTACTCTATTTTAAATGATGTGTATGTGGAAATAAATAGTGAAAGCTTCTCAGGGAATGTTGGATTAGCAACCAGATATTTATTTTTCCCTTAAGAAGGGATCATCATTACCCCAGAGTATGAATATTTTATAAGAGCATGGAAGAATATATAGTATTAATAAGAAGTTTTAGCTCTAATGGAAGTTTGGACGCACCAGTTTAGAAATGCCAGTTCCTAAGTGTGTGATTATGACTTTACGTCATGCATACATTCAACTATATACACAGCTGTAAGGACTGCCTTATGTATGACATATTTAGGTGTACAGAATATGTAAAAGTCAAAGGCTTCAGTTTTTAAAATTTGCCACTCTAATTATTGGGTTTATAATACTACTCAGAAAATAATAAATTTTTAATGTTAGTTGGTATATAGATTTATACACTTTCCTTAGGATATACATGGTAGCATGAGCTCAGATGCTAAGTTAGAATATGAATGGCTTCGTTAAACTTGTCATTCTCAGCAGGGATAGGTTACAAATTGATCACAGGAGTAGTTTGGCATAAATGACAAGTTTGCACTCAAAAAAAGCTGTTCCATAGTGATAAGGGGAAGGAAGCAGGAAAAAACTAGTAAGGAGTCATTTAATGAAAACCTGCTTGAGGGTAATGAAAGTAACTAGATATCTAATAGTATACAATAAAATAACCAACATTGAAAAGCAGAATAAAGTTATTCTGTAGTACCAAATGGTGATGAAAAGTTTGTTTTTCTAATATAAATGCTCTGAGTCTAAAGCTGTGCAGTCAAATATGACAGCCACTAGCTGTAAGTGGCAATTGAGCATGTGAAATATGGCTAGTCTGAACTGAGCCTGCTGCAGGTGCAAAACACATACTGATTTCAAAGACTCAGTATTAAAAACAGAATGTAAAATATCTCATTAACATTTTTAAGTGATTCCATGTTGATAGGTTAATTATTTTGAATTAATTATATTAAATAAAATAATATAATCAATTTCACCAGTTTCTTTCTACCTTTTTTAAACATGGCTACTCAAAAATTTGAACTTACAGATGTGGTTTGCAACATTTGATCTAAAGGATAAAGTTGCAGAATGTGAAAACCAGTTGAGAACTTAAAAATCACCTTGTCTGAAACCCTCATTTTACAAAAAGGAAACCGAGGCTTAGAGAAAGTGATGTGTTCTGGGTAAGCACAGAATGAGCTGTAGATTCTTTCAGAGGCCAGTGTCCATCACTTCAGCTTTCTTTCCATGAGAGTATCATGAAGGAGTGATAATGACTTAACTCTGAATGAAAAGTACTCTGCTTTCAGACAGTTTCAAAACCCTTTTCTCATCTTTTGAGCTTTAATATAAGAACATCTGATGTTGACTTAACAGTCATCTGTGCAATTGTCTTCATTTTCTGCTTGGTTCTGGTGGTGGACACTTACCCCAAGAAGTGCCTCTTCTGTACCATTAACATTATTTGTATGTATTTCAATTAAGATTTTTAATTCATGTCATATACTAAGATAAATTCATTAGAAAGTGAACAAGTTTGTAAACCAAACGATTTTAAAATAAGCTTTAAACTTGTCTTTAAAGTACAATAAAGGTTAAGTCACCCTTCACATGAACCCATTTTCTTTCTCAGGAATTATCTATCCTCTCCCCCAACTCCCCCTCTACCATCCCTCACTTCCTCCAGGCCCTGTGCCTAAAGGGCTTCTCCTTTCCAAGATCATTTTCTTATCTATGGGATAATGGGTTTTATTTTATTTTATTTTTATGTCTTACTAAAACTATTATTATTATTATTACCATGATACCAAGTTTCAGTTTATATATTAATGTCCATTTCTAGATTCCTATTTCCTGAGAGTCTGGGGTTGAGTTGAAATGGTAAATGGAAAACAGGATAAACTAGCGATCTCCACACACCTCTCCCCACCCCCAACCTTGAGCCTGAGGATATTACCCTTCAGCCTAGTTTGAAGCATTTTTCCAAGTGGGCAACAGACAACAATAGGTTTAAAAAAAAAATGGAGAGATGGTTCTAAATCCAAAATGTGGCAGGAAACTCCAGGTTAAACACAATTAAATAGTTTTCTTTTCTGAAGTATATCTCAGAGACTTTAATCTCCTCATGTATAATCTGACTTTCCAAGAGAGGGATGAGGTGTGCAGAGTTCTCTAAACCTATTTAAACTATGTAAATCCTGTTCACACAGAATATCTTGAGAGACTAGTATCCCCCAGAACACATTCGAAGAAACCTTGCATCATGGAATTTGCTGCAAGATAACTTTATAAATACATATCACCCTTAACCTTTATATTACTGCTGAATAACAACCATTTATTTTATTCAATTCATTTATCCAATAAACTTGTAACAGCTTGTTATGGATTGAATTACTTCCCCCCAAAATTCAAATGTTGAAGCCTAACCCTCTACTGTGATTGTATTTGGAGATAGGACCTTTAAGGCGAAGTTACAGTTAAATGAGGTCATAGGGTGGGTCCCTAATCTGATGGGACTAATGTTCTTATAAAAAGAAGAGATACCAGAGCTCTCTTTCTCTTTCCAAAGGCCATATGAGAACACAGAGAGAAGGTGGGAAGAGAGGTCCCACCAGAAACTAAATCTGCTAGCACCTTGATCTTGAACTTTAACCTTCTAGAGCTGTAGAAAATAAATGTCTGTTGTTTAAGCCACCCAATCTGTGGTATTTTGTTATTGCCATGCTAGCAGACTAATACATTGCTCCTGTCATGTTTTAGGGGATGAACATGGTGAACAAACAGACATAGTCCCCACATTCTAGTTCAAGGGCAGTGTGGGTTTCTGGTGTCAGACAACCCTCTCCTTGACTTAGGGTCAGCAACAACTTGCCCCATAGCACAACCTCCAACTTAGATTCTCACTTAAAGGGATAATCAAATGATTTGTTTTATAAGATCTTAACTTGAAGAAATGGGTCAGTTGGACCTCTTGCCTCCTTCTCACTTTCTGGAAAAGCCTGGAATCCCAAGAATCAAAGCCTGAGTCCCTTCACCCTGTCTTACAGTGTGGAAGGATATTCCAACCAGGTGGCCAGAAACATACATTCCATGCTTCCCTCACCCTCATCCCAAGACTTCCTTAGCCATGGTTGCTGAAACCACACTGTGGGTACTCTCTGCCCCTGAATCTCCAAAAGAAAAAAGGAGGCAATCTGAAGAGAACCCCATCCATTACACCCCAGAGATGCAGCCTTCTCTATCTGTCTCAGGAACAAGGTTTTGGTAACCAAGCCACACACCATGAACTAGATCCCTCTCCTTTAAAATTACACAAAGAGAGCAATAATTTGACTTCTCTCTTGCCATTACAAAGAGAAAAAACAAAAACAAAAACAAAAAAACCAAAAACCTAATTATTACCAAGACAAATAGCCTATTTTTAAGCAAGCAATACTTATGTTCAGAAATATGATGTAAGCAATATAATAACTTGGAGAGATGACATTCAAAAATATATAACTTAGTTAAAATTTGGAAAATGCTGATCAGTTACATTATTTCTACTACTTTTTCCACAGCACTGCCTCTGAATCATTGTAACTCTCTGTATCTCAGATGCCAAACCCCCTACTAACCAGTACATAGGCCTGGTTAATTCCTCTAGCTATGTCACTGGAGCAAATAAAAGAAATAGGGCTTTCTTTATCCACAAACCTATTAGACAAGGTCAATTATTTTGTGCAAAAAACAAATTTCTTTTTGCAGAGAACTCTCTTAAAAAATTATAAACAAACAATTCAAATGCCATAATACCAAAATAATTCAATTGCTATTAAGATGAACTAGTTTAGATCTGACTGTCCCCTCTTGAAAAAGTCACTTACCATCTCTGAGCCTGTTTCCTCCATCTAAAAATGAAGGGAAAAGTTTCTTTGATCTCTAAAATGTCCCCAAATGCCATTATTGAATAAAAATTATGTCTTGAAACTTAAATTAACTGTAAATCTATCTTTAAAACTCCATTCCTTCTTATATTTTGCAGTTCTAAATTTTAGACAACTCATGATCCACTTAGAAAATCAGCTAGTTCTACTTAAATTTTAGTCACTGCAAAACTATATCCAGTTGATCTGTGGTTTTTATTTAAATAGCAAGAAAAAGTAAAACAGTGCCAACTGAGTGCTACTATTTTCTGTCTAGAAATAGAGACAAGGCCAATCTCTTGGAAGGAGTAAGTATGAGATTTGTACAAATTAACCCTGTGTGTGTTTGTATAAAAAAAAGTTAATATATTATTGTATACACTCACATTGTTTTAAAATACGCCGCCTTGTGATTGAGTAAGAATTGGTAATTTGGTATCAACGCAGAGTAGAATTATTCCATTCAGGATATATCTATTGCTCTTAAGCCCTGGGACATGCCCGGGACCCAGAGGAAGAGGGGCTATGGGGCCTGGCCCTTCTGTTTGGGCATTCAACTACCTGCACAAATCAGGGCTGTGGATATCAGTCTCACAACCATTTTTCTTGCATCTCCAGAGTTCTGCTGTGTATGCAGAGCACAGTGAGGAAAACTCTTGGCTTTTCAGATAAGGGTAGATATCGGGAAATCTCATCCAATTCAGTGGTTCTTTATCAATGAAGCAGAGGAACTTGGAGAATTTTATAACTATAGGGGAACCACAAACATATCCACTTATTACAGAAATATAGCTCACTGAAGCAAACATTGGTCCATGCTACAAAATTTTCTGTCTCTGATATTGAACCAGGGTCAATTTTGTGGTAAAGCATGGTTGACCACCATGAGTTCACAAAGAGGACGAGAAAAGGAACACTTGCCAAAAGCTTATTTAGTGATGATTTTGCCTCTTAAGAACTGTCCTTGAGAACACTTTACATACACTCTTTAAAACTATCTTTTCAGATTGTCTTACCCTTTGAAAAAATGATATTCTTGGATTCACTAGTTTCTAACTGTTGTCAGGATTTGGAAAACAGGTAAGCCTATGCAAAAGTTGACTTCAAACACTATCCACATGGTTCTTAAGCCAGATTTCACCGACCAGTAATTTTTTTTTAATCTTGAGGAATAACAGACGTGCCAAGTTTTTGTTTCGCCAAGCAAAAAAATTTTTTAGATTATCATCATCTACTCTCACCATTATTTCACAAAAGAAAGGATATTTTAATAGCACAGAAGTAGAAAGCGCAGAATCTGAAGAATAATAGTTTAAATTAATTAAAATCAGTTTTATGCAGATGTATTCTTTACTTTCTTATCTCACACAAACCAGTGAAGATTCCATTATGGATAGGCATGAGTTTAGGGAACAGTATTTGAGAATCATGATTTATACTGTAAAGCCTTTCCTTAATCCTACTCTATCGGGGTATTTTCTCTATTTCCCTTAGGCATTTGCTCATATTAGTTCTATTATAGAAGCAGTTACACTGTATCACATAGTTGTTCACTTGCGTGTTTCCCACTGGACAGTATTATCTTATTCATCTTCTTACTTCAATGCCTAAGATAATAAATTCTGGATATCTTTTTATGGATGAATGAATGAGTAAGTGAATAAGTGAATGAATAAGAGAATAAGTCAGTGAAGGAATAAACAAATGAATGAATGAAATCTAGGCACACCAAAGACACTCAATTTCATAGGTTAGCCTGTTTTTACATACTGGGTAAAGAGACAGCTCAGGGTTCCTAATATTTCCTACAAAGAAAGTACATGGCTAAGAATTCAGTCCTGAGCTGCCATTGTGGATGCACAGCACAGCTCTACCCACATACAGTCAATTCAGAGCTCCTGATTACTTTTGGGTTATCCAGAGATTTCACCAGCTAAGACTGCATTCTGGAACTCCACAGAATGATTCACTGGTTACATACATCCTAGGCAGGGGAATCCTGCAATGGTTTCATTTTCACTCATTTTGCTTCAGGTACAATGAATGCAGGGTAAACCTGAACCAAAAAAGGGATCATACCGGAATGATCCCTACAGTTCTTAGCCATACAGATATTGAAGCAAGAAATAGAGTATCACTTTTGGGGGGTGGGGGTCGTCTATTATTTGATGTTCTCAAAGATTCCTATATTTACATGCTTCTATGACTACTATTGTCTCTGTGAATAAGTTTCTTAAAAGGTGGAATTCTCCTCTTAATTTTATTACTATATTATCACATGCCAATATTAACTAAATAAATAGAATTTTTATATTTAGTAACCAGAAGTGACACCAAGATCAGACATAAATCATAGACCAAAGAGGCCTAGACCTCAAAAAGTCCTACCATTTCCAGATATTTGGAGTTTATTTCCTGGGAATTTTAATTGTCAAAACAAAAAACGGTGATTCTTTAACATTATAACAACAAATCCTAAAAAAACAAATCCCCAAAGTACAATACAAATAAATCCCATTTTTATACAGTCTACAAGTCTTGGGCAAAAAGACTACACCTTCCAGACTTTGGGCTCAGTCTCCAAGTTGTCATGTTTCAGGTATGAAGAACGGGACATTCAAGAAGACTTCCCTCAAATGACTGAGTATTTACAGAACGTTTAGATCTGGTTACTCATCTATCGTCAAGCTGTGGCCACCCAGTGTTCTTTGAATCCTTCAGTGGTGTTGTGGAATTTGATTTTTATCATTTTGCTATTCTATCTCCACCTCTACTTATTTAGTTTTAAAGTATCAATTGCCTGTATTATGGGCCAGGTCTAAACACTGCTTTTGGTTATAAGGGGTTGAATGTCAGAAAATATTTGGTTAATGATAACATGACATACTACGTATAAGCGATTACTAATCAGCAATGTGCTTGAACTTTAAGATGTTTCTTAATCATCAACTTTTGAATTTAATATAAATACAGCAGGATACTTTGGGGCTAAATTGTGTAAATAGCAGGCTGGGCTAAATAACAGAGATTGCATTAATATTTCAATTTTGTAACCCACAAGATTCACATTGTTCATAACATGAAAGTGGCATAAACAGCTGGCAAAATCAAGTCACAAATCTCCAAGCATATATAAGGTCAAGAATACAGAATACCAAGGAAAAATCAAAATATAACCATATAGGATATAAAAATTTATAAGTGGTTAGCTCCAAATTGAAAAATGTAAATCCATGTCTACTAAAATTAATATTCAATAGATGGCAAAACTAACAGACAAAAATCTTTGGGTAATTTTCTTTGTTCATATTGCAAGCAAATGGCTGGAAGTGTCCTTTACTGGCAGAAACTAATTTTGGCACAAAGTTTTTTGGCATAAAATTTTTCTCAGCATAAGACCCTATATTTCAAACACTGTGATCTGTATTAACTGGGAAAAGAGGTCATAAATCTATCATTTTGGAAATTGTCACAATAAGAAAGAAATTTATTCAAACATATTTATTTACTATTTATGCATTTTAACCACTCTTACATTTAAGAAATAAAACCTATTAGATATTTAATACACACTTGAGTGTATACTACACACCAGACACTGTGAAGACAGAAAATAAATTATGACTTGCCTGATTTTCCAGCTGTCTACTGGACATCTTCACATGAGGTAATGTCCTTATTAAATAACACTCTAACTTTATTCAGCATCCACACTTTGTTAGAAATTGGGGATTCATAGATGTATATGATATGATTCTATAGAACCAGATTATCATACTGATGTCCAGAACTGAACTTGTCATTCCATCCCTTTTAAACCTGCCTGCATTTTTACTGACTTTCCCAGTCACTCAGCTGAAATCTGAAGGTTGATCCTGTTGCAGCAGCCCCCTAAAAATGTCTCTGATCTCTGATATGACCTCTGCCTCCTGTTTGTACTCCACTGCCCCCTCTTTCTCCATGTTCTTTCACAGGAATTCTCTCCCTCTCATCCAAGGCTCCCAACTGGCCTTCTCATCTTTCATCTCTTTATCCCCCTCCCCCCTTCCCATTCTAGACAGCGCTTCCTTAGCACAGTTCTAATTAAGTCTGTTCCCGCTCAAGACTTTCAATTCCTCCCTACTGACAAAGGAAGAAGGCCTGAAATCTTTAGCTTGGCCTCTCAAGGTCCTTGGTGGTCTGGCCCCAACTTATGTTTCCATTATTTTTTGACTCCTTCACTTCTCCCTTCCTTCCCTTCCTCTGTGCCTTTCTTCATATTCCTTGTGCCTGCAGTGGCTTTCTTCCACTTCATCCTGTTCTCTGAAGGTGCAAATTCTAGGCATCTTTTAAAGCCCACCTCAAATACTGCCACTTCTGGGAAGTTTTTCCAGAGCCCTGCAGCAAGAACTAATGAACAATCCTGCATCTTCACCTCCTACTGCTATCTGTAAATTTCTAAGGACATGTATCACATTCTACCTTATATTGAGGGCATTTTTACTACTGTTTTATTTACTCTACTGCTTTTTAAGCCACTGAAAGTTCCTTGTCTGATGCATTTTTGCCTTCTCCTCAAAATCTGGAACCGTGTAAGCTTCAGAAATACTTACTAAGTGAATAAATGAAGGAATGAATAAATGAGTAAACAAACTAAAAGTGACTGAAGATGGTCATGGTAAAATTAATTTGAAAGGTGTAACCATTAAGAAAAAAGAATGTACAGCATTGCTCAAGAGGTTATAATAACTAGGTATAATGGCTGACATTATGAAAGAAATAATTTATGCTAAGTACTTGGAAAATTTTCCCAAAGGGATTACTTTTGTTTAGCGATAATTTCCTACTTAGTGGTGAAAGGAAATTATCACTTGGATTGATACTAAAACTTTTTCCTATTTTTAATTCTAACTCTGTTACCATCCATATGGGAAAGGGCACCATGGGGACAAGTCTATGCTGTCATTCAAATGGCCAGGTTAACTTGTTGGTTTCTTATATTTCAGAGCTTCATGATTTTATCTACAGGCACTCTCAGTAGCAACTAACCATTAATCATGGGAATTTTCACTGCAGACACACTGGAGATGACAAACCAAGATTAAAGATGTATGATAAATGTGTTTAAAAAAAAAACCTCCTCTGCTTAATTTTTCATATTTACCCATCAAAAATTACACCTCTGGTAATGAATACTTAGGCCTAAGATTATTTTTTTTTTTTAAAGAGAGTAATCCATCTTGCGGAATGATATCTGTGAAACAACTTAACTATTGCCTCTGAGGGGGTGGGACATCGAAAACAGTTTCCACAAAAAGAAAAAAGTAGAGACTGTTCAAATCCCAGCTTGGTCCTACCCTTTGGTGCTGGTCAATAAACTCAGTACCAGATATAAACAAAACATTCCATTCAACATTATGTCAACCTTCAGCAAAAAGGTCATCCATCACTGTGCATTAATGTTCTGAGCACCTGTAAAATCCGATGTGCATTCTTCCAGGCCATTTTTTTTCAACTTCGTGTCTGTCAGAGATACCCCCCACCATATACGTATTATTTATGTTGGGAGTAGCTTTCTAAATGTCACCCAAATGAATTAGTATCACGCTGAGCCTCGGAGTTAAGAGAGTCGCCATGTGCATTTATGTGTTTTCTCTCCCCGAATACTGACACATTTATATCCTTTCCCCGTCTGCTCTGGCTTTGGCAGGGATGCATAGTACAAGCAGTTTATTTTACTATGACATGGTGACAAAATAGAACTTTATTTATGTGAAACTGGTTAAAAATGCTCTGGCCAAAAAATATGACACCAGTTAAGGAAATCTAATAAAACCTCTTGTAGAAATGGTGTAAAGTATAGAGTTTTATTTGGAACTTAATGAGGTTAGTAATGCATACTGTACCTTACTGTGTCTACCAAATAACATCAGGCTAATGCTGCCAAGTGTTTTTTTTTAAATAGCCCGATCACTATTAATTTACTCAGCCACTTTTAGCTACCTAGCTTTCCCTCATTCATTCATGCATTCTTTCTTTTAACAAATAGAATACTTATCACATACTTACTTTACATAGCTGGAGAGAAATTATAATAGTTTTTAGATATATGGAAACTTAAACCACTTTTATCAATATTTATGAGTTCCCCTAAAGGTCTAATAGAAGTAACTCACTAACCACAATCATATTCATCAAAGCTGAAAGGGGAAAAAAAAACCCTGAAATTTGGTTTTATAAAATTTTTGCACTAAATGTTACCATCTCACAACTATTCTTAGAGTGACAAAAACAGATACCTTCATTTATATATTAAGCCACATGGCTTGGGCATGGTGATACAAGCAGCATGTACAAATAATGCAAAAAAAATTCTTAGGTACCCCTAAGTTCATGTCTCTGAATGCAGACAAACAGAAACAAAAGCGGTTTTTCGTCCAAATTTGTGTTGTTTTTGAAAGGCACCATACTGAAAGGCTGAATGCATATTCGAACAGTGCTATCTGTTGCTCAAAGCATTTTTGGCCCTAGTCTTGGAAATGGACATCAGAGACCCTTTGTGATCACTAAAGAAGGTCCATCTTATCATTTTAGAGTCTTCCATGGCCATCATCCCTTTCCTCCTGTCTCTTCTTACTTCTTTCTTCCCCCTCATTCCTGGGCCTAGTGCTGCCACTGGCAGAGATCCAGAGACTCAGAGAAGGGCAGTGAAATATGCAGAGGCCCCAGGGAGCAAGAGGTGCCTTCCTCAGCATTCACCAAGGATGCCTGTGGGAAGTGTTCAAAGCTGATGCGGGGTGAACCAGGCTGACCGTGGCTGGAGCCCTGGGTTCCCGTCCTGGTTCACTCACTAACATGCTACCTTTATAAGAAAATCCACCTCAGTGGATTTAATTTCCTCACCCACAAGATAAGTTGGTTGGTGTGGGATGAGGGTACCACAGGTAATCTCTGTAGACCCTTCATGCTGCACAGTTCTGTGACCCCCTCCCAGACAACCACCAATAGTCAGAAAGCATCCTTCATCAACCACAACTAAAATGACATAAAACCCCTAAATCTGAGAAACCAATCACATTGTCTGAACAAAATTTAACTTTGGTTAGGATTTCAAACGCAGCTGCCAGTATAAATACCCACTGAAACAGCAATATTTCTGTTGAGAAAAATGTGCCTGCTAAATGATTTCTCATTCAGTGTAATGCATTATGTCCACCTTAACAATTAGCATTAGTAGAGACTTCTGGCCAGGTCAGGAAAATGGTTTTATTATATTGAACTTGTTCTTATAATGATACTCATTTATATTCAATTTTGCTTATGTTTCATTGTTACATATCTCTCTCCTTGGTAACTCTAGGCAAAACTCTAATCTTTCCATTGGAAGTGATAAAATACAGTGTTCATTAACTCGAACATATATAATCCTAGGGCATGACTGTGTTACATGTTAGTAGAGAGAAAAACAAAGAATGTCTTCACAAATTTTCTTTAAGGCTCATTTTTTCACTCAGCCATTGAGCCATTATCATTCACATAAATAGCTCCTGAGGATAATGAAACCAGGCCATTTCCAGGTGTGTTTGCCCAGACAGCCAAACTGCCAAAACAGCTCCATTGTCCCACTTTGCCTAACTGCTTGTGTGCACAAGCAAGTAACCATGCCCACCTCCCTGGGCCCTCCTGCCTAAGACAGACAACACCCAGAAACACAGACAACTATAGCTCTGGCAACATTCAATTTTATATTTTGCCTTGTGTAATCAATGCACACATTCATTTCACATAATAAAGAGTAAAGTGAGTCTGAAAAAAGTTTCTTAATTAAGAAACCATTCAAGAAATTTTCCTCTCAGGGATCTCAAAGATTAAACTCCTTTGAAGTCTTCCTGCAGGTATATATTTCATTACGGTCCTTTATGCAATGAACACGCAGCACTAGTTCAGAGGCAAGCTTCCTGGCATCAGAGACATTAAGAGTTATTAATGGGCCTTGTGGAAACTAGTCTTGTCACCAGGTGTTGAGGCCTTGCCCAGATATGGGAGACTGACAACCTCCACCCACAAAACACTGTCAGGCTCACACACGCATGTGCATAGACACAAACACACACGTGCAAAGGAGCCAGAGGGAGGAAGACACTGAGTGAGGCTGCTCGGTCTACATGACGCTGCCATGCAAATGAATCAGAACAGAGTGAAAGACAAATATCATATGACATCACTGGTATGTGGAATCTAAAAAATGATATAAATGAACTTGTTTACAAAACAGAAATGGACTCACAGACATAGAAAACAAACTTATGGTTACCAAAGGGGAAGGTGAGGGGAGGGATACATTAGGAGTTTGGGATTAGCAGATACACACTACTATATATAAAATAGATAAACAACAAGGTCCTACTGTATAACACAGGGAAGTATGTTCAATATCTTGTAATAACCTATAATGAAAAAGAATATGAAAAAGAATATACACATGTATAACTGAATCACTATGCTGTACACCAGAAACTAACATAACATTGTAAATAAACTATACTTTAACTGAAAAAAAAAAGAACAACAAGAGTAGAAAGAGCCAAACCCAACTCAAGGAAGCCTCCAGAAACAAGACCATGCTCCAAAACTGTCTTCTGCACCCAGCTTTGTGGTAGATTTCACCACACACTGCTTCCGTCCTGTTTGTTTAAACTGTCTTGGAAGACTTTGTGCAGTGACTCCATAAACCCTTAGGCCTTTAGCTGACCATAAATGATTCTACCATACATGAACATGGAGCAGGGAAACACTGTCATGTACTTCTTGTGGTTGCTTTAACTATAAGTTAAAATGTCTTAGAAGGGTGTCCAAAGTATGTGGCAATAATTCAATGCTCAGTTTTGCTTTCCATGGGGGTTGCTACCCCAACAAATGTGCCCCACTCCTCCCAGGCACACTGCCTGAGGGCAGCTGATTCACTGTTTCCTCCGCCGGCTTCTACTCTCCTCCCTTCCTCCCCTCCAGCAGGAATCCTTACAATGGAGTGAGGGCCAGTGGAGCTGACTGGCTTGACTGCTAGATCCCAAGCTCTTTGTATCTGATCCTACTCACTCAAATCAGGACATTCTTCTCTCTACTGTCTCTAAAAACAAACCCCAAGAAATGTCTTTAAATATTCTAATTCCCTGCAATCCCCGACCTACCGCAGGTCGAGGGAGGAGGTGACGTTTCACCTGCTTTTACAACCTGATAAACAAGGGCTCTGAACCTGAGCATGCCCAGTTTTGCCCGTGTTTGTGAGGGCTCTTAGAAAGGAAAAGCCTGAGAGACGGAGAAGAAAGGGCACTGGCCACAAACTGACCTCAGACAGCTACGGAAAAAAAAAATAGGAAGAAAGGGCACCCCAACTTGGGGTTCACTTTCACCTTCACATCTTTGCATTTCCTAAATCTAGATTTCACAGTTTAGACCACAATTCTTCTGTCTGGTCTTAGTAAACAGAGCAATACACCATGGATGTTTCAGTACCTATTTCATAATAATTTAATCAGTGACCAGGAAGAACCTGAACATCTATCTTCTTTTGGGACATTAAGACAAGAGAAAAGGCAGCACACTGGAAAGATCATTGAACTTGGAGCCAGAAGAAATGGACTGGAGAAATGGACTTCTGCCACTCGCTGATCATAAAATGTCCAGCAGGTCACTTAAACTCTCTAACTGTTAGGTTCCCCATCTGTCCAGTGCAGATAGTAACTCACTCCCTGCTTCTCTGCAGGACTGTTCTGGGGAAAATGGAAATCTAATCATTTAATCCAAAATATGGCTAGGCGTTTAATCAACCATAATATTTTTCACTGGCCAATTTACATCATCCCTGTTCTTAGTTGTGTGAATCCTATTCTGAATGTAATTCCACCTTTTTCGTATCAGTAGTTTGACCACTTAACCACATAAAGACATATGCTTGTAACTGAAAAAGCCACCTGTAATTTCTAAGATAATTATGGAGGACAAGCCATAAAACATAAAACAGAACTAAATTTTCCTGTTTGGGGCTAACGATGAGGAGTAGAGAGAGAAGAAGATAGGTGGAGATAATACTAAACACATTGCTATATGTTTTTTAAATCATAACAATTATCAATAATTATTTCTATTCTCAAGAATGCCTTTTTCATATAAATTTCCTGCCTTATGCAGACACTATGCTGAAGTCATGCTCTTGCCGTGTCTTTTCTTTTGTTCTTTTTCCCCCTTGCCCCACCTGCCGCCTCAGTCCTTTCCTTCCCTCCCTTCTCTGACCCGCTCTCCCTGAGTATGGCCTCACCATTATTCTCCAGTTTCTTTGCTGGCTGCACCTTAACAGCAAATCCCTCTAGAGTGGGAAATGTAACGCTGCGGGTTATAGCTCCATGCACAGGCCTGCTCAGCAGCACCAAACACAGCTGCAGCCAAAACAAGCACGAAAGTCCATGGGAACACCTACCTAAAGAGCAGCAGCGGTTCCACTCTCCCAGCCGCCCTGAGCACGGAGCCGCTCTCCTCATATGTAACTCTTGCTCTTTGCCAACAACCAGGAAAAGGAAAGTTCACACAATGTAGAACCCAACAAGGCTCACTGCTCAAATGGAATTCTGTCAGCAGTAACGCTGCTGTCACTGTGCTCGTGTTTAAACTAATCACGATCTGTTACGGTGAGGACGTTCAAGACAACGGTTCTCAGACTTTCATGAGTGGAATTCTCTGAGTGAGCTTGTAAAAATCCACCCGAAAGGAGTCTAATTCTGAGAGTTTGGGGCCACACTTAGAAAAACACTGCTCTAAGGCCTTGCTGAGAAAGTGGCCACTATAATACAGGGTCTGGCAATCTTCTGAAAGGACATGGTCCCAAGAGAGTCACTTTGGCTCCAGGCCTGGTGCTGACCTCTTACTGTCCTTAGCCTCAGTCTTGTCCCACAAGCTTGCGGGCCATTCCCCTTCCTCCCAGCCCTGCTCCGTTGCTGGTGAGGAGCAGATGGCAGCTGGGCTCTCAGTTGACTCCCAAAGCTATAGTCTATGAAGGGGAAGAGCAAGGGAAATACAGGCCCTTCCAAAGTGATGAAACAATGCCTTGCAAATGCCCTTAGCACACAGATGGGGCATCAGAAGCGGAGAGGCACATCCTCTGTTTGGAGTTGGGGAGATAAGAAGTATTCCCTCAACCTGGAAGCTAAACTCCTTGAATCCACTAGACGCTGAAGCGGTTGTGAGAACTACCCCCAGGGTAGACATGTTTCCGTCTCTTTGTATGTCTTCAAACCTAATATCCCATACAATGAAGGAAAGAATTTGAGCCACAGGCCAGCCTATGAAGGATGCTACTTCTTGGAAGTATTTCAACTCCATCTCTACAGTCCTGGTGTGAGATCTCCTCATCATTGTCTGGACAACTTTAGCAGCTTCCAAGGTGGCTCGCTGCCACCACTCTCTCCTACCCCTCAGCCTTTCTCTATTCTACCAAAGTGATTTTCCTCACATTTCAATTGTTATTGGTGTTACTATCCTTGCTTCTGTCTGTTAGGTTCCATGCTATTCCTTGGTGTGATGTTTTTCAAACATAATCAGATAGCCTCAAATTTAAATCAGTAGCTGAAATATCTGGAAAATAACCAGAAAAGGTAGTAAGAGCGTATGTTTTATATAGAAAGGAATCAAGAAATTATTCCAAAGTTTAATTAAAGAATGCCATGTAACCACCCAGCCTTTCTTGCCTCTAAGGATAACAGTCTCATTTAGGGGTTAGACATACCAAACACAATGAAATTCACTTTTAAAAATTTATGATTTTACTGCTTCCCTTGATCCTAAAATCTGAGGTAGAGCTGGTAGATACGTTGTTTTGAATGAGCCAGAAATTTTCCTTTTGGTAGTGGGGTAGAACTATTAATATGAACAGCAGTAATTTTAGTTTTTGGCAGAAAAGTTATTGTGAGACCTGAGTTGGCAGCCTTCAAGTTTTTATTTTATTGTTCCATATTTCTTTTGAGTCATTTAAGAGGTTGAAAGAAAGTCAAAATGTTCCAGAAATATTTTCCACTTTCTTTTGGTTACAAACTAGGCCACCCTTTCTACCAAAGGTTAGTACATATCCCCCCATAGTATATTAAAGTGGTTAAAGAAACGATAAGTAAAAAAGCCATTAAGCTTATTCTATTTTTAAAATTTCCCCCTTTTCCCTGTTTTATTCCCCAAAGCCATGCAAAAATGCTGCTTAGATCATGTGAACAGAGGATATAAAATGGCCCTCTCCAGATTACGGTGATTCTGAACAGTATGTTAGCAAAAAAGGTATTTATGGCTGACAGAGTAATGGGAAAATTTATATTTTAAAATAATAGATTATTCCTAATAAAAGTCCATAAAAATAAAAAAAATAGATTATTCATGCAGGGACCATCATAGCTCTATCTGCCTTCAACACAAAGGGATAGAAGACCATGCACAGGGTTGTGATCAAAATAAACAGTTGAATCAGCTCACATAGCCAAGCAGGCCATTCCCCTCGGTATTCTACACCAACTTGGTGGAAGGCATGTTTTGACTCTTCACCAGTGGAAAATGGTGGTTGCTAGAAACTTTAACCTTGCCTGCAAAATGAGCTGCCAAAGTTTCATGCAGAGAAGTGCACAGACCCTCATTTTAAGCCAGGCCAGTCTTGCTGCAACTTTGCAAGCCAGCTCAAAGAGAACCAGGAGCACTGGTGACCCCTCATGACGTGGCACAACCCAACAGAATCATACAATATCGATGTTTTCTGTTTGTGAGGAAAGTTGCTGCTAACTGAAGTGGAGGGACACTCAAAATGCTTGGTGAAAAATGGCTTTTCCTACCAGGATCGCTGCATTCACAGTTCCACAATACTCCTCTCCATCTCTCCCTTGAAACCTCCTTTAGAGATTGCACTTTAGCTATATTTGCAAAAGCTATTTAGTGTTTTCATTTTCCAAGACTTCTTATGTATGTATATAATTTCCTAGTCTAAATCCATGAAAAACCAAAATGGGTAAATATATTTTTAAATGAATATAGTTTTACTACCTTCTCATAAATACTAATTATCATGGACTCAAACGAAATGCTAATAAAATGTTTCTAAGTACATGCATCCTAATTTATGAATCAATAGCTTGTTTATAATCAGCAGAGCAAGTGTAAGCCACTGCTGATGAAATGCTTGGCAACCTTTCTATGCAGCAAGTTAACCATTTTCCTCTGTATTTCTATTACTTCATTTGCTCAGCAAACCCTTTCTGAATGGGCTCTACAAAGTGGATCCCTCATGCATGTTCACAAATTCTTAATTTAATGGGGTCCACATGACCATTCTCTGGTTAAGAGCCATCACAGAATACCTCCTTCAAGTGTTAATCTCGAGGGTGGAACATTCAAGCCCTGGAATCAGGAGCAGCTTTGTAGCCACATTAAAGGCTTGGTTTGCAGCTTTGAACAAGTTACTTATATCCAAGGGAAGCAGTTTCCTCAGTTATAAAACAGGAAAAATAATCCTGGGAATAACACACTAATGTGAGTAAAGCTCTTTAAGATCCTCTCGTGAGAGGTGCAGTAAAAGGACAAAGCAACATTATTGGTACCTTGTCAACACTCAAACAATACGCTTAGGTATTAAGCAAAAGTGAATATAAATATAAGTAGAATCAGTGCCTGCAGTATAATCACATAATCCCACCCAGTGTGCTCACCAGAACTATAATTGAGTTACGCATTTCAAGAAGATAAACTATTTCACATGGACATATCTATTCTAATATCTTTATAATAGTGGAATTACAGATTTGCTTGTAATGGGGAGGGTAACAATTTTCTTATATCTGTCTCATCAATTTAGTTCTGATTTGTTTGATTGGATGAGTTTGTGTTTTCTATCCATGTGGATGTTTCTATAAATTGAGAAAAGCCTTTTCTAAGCTACTTAAAGGAATAGTTCTGGTCGAGCTCTGACTTTGTCTTCCAATTATCTACTCCACATTCAGTCAGTTTTAAATGTTTGTGGTTAGTTTCAAAGGATAGGGATCAATTGGCTAGCACATGTGCTAATCTGATTTTTTTTTTTTTTGCAAATATTTGTTAGCTTTGCTTCTCTTCTGGAATTCTCAGAATTGAAGGTAAAGTGAATATGGAATAAAGTTATGCTTTAATCAAAGAACATCCTCACGAATCACTATGACTTTCCATATAAACATAATAAATTCACAATTCCAACAGTTATTATCCATCTTTTCCACTCCACTAAGTTTAAAAATCTTAGGCTATATTCTTTTTTAAATGAATCTTCTCTCAACCAGATCAGTGAATCTTGGCTATGATTTTTGACAGTTTAAGATTCAAATTTTTATTATTTTTAAGGATTGTCAATAGATATTTAAATTACTTTTTTTTTAACAAAGAACAGAGACCCCAAGAGATGAAGAAATTTACAGAGAATGTTACAATCTCTAACATTCCAACGTTTGAAAAATCTCATTTGGTTTTGGTATATAAATAACCACAAACTATATATAGACATACTTTCCAAGTAAGAACTATAGCACTCCTATTTATTCCTATCAGAAATAAAAGTAAAATCTTCTGGAGCAAGTCCAGTATTTCTTGGAGTGCACTAGACCAGAAATATTTTCCTTCTGAGTTTGTTCTCCACTCTCTCACTCTAATAAATTCTCATTAAATTATAACCAATAATTTTCATATTCTTATGAAAATATTATATTTTCATTTCATATAGTATTTTCATTTAAGTTAATATAATTTATTTTTATTTAATAAAATATTTTAATATAATATTTAAAAATAAAAATAAATCACAGTCTCTACAAAAGCCCTAATCAGACAAAAATTTGTAAATATACTTTTGGTGTGGGATAGCAACTACATAGAACATAAGAAAGTGGATGTCTCGGAGATGGGACAGTGAACTGCTGCTGAATGTTCACTTTCAGGGTGACTTCTTTGTTTCCTCTGCTCTTCTGCCTCATTCGCCATCCCCAAAGAACATTTCAAGAAAGTTTCCAAAAAGGGGGAAGGGGGAGTTTGCCCTCAGCACAGCAATCTGACTCCACAGACATTCCAGCAACTATCTCCACCACAGAGAATTAACCTCTAAGCAATGAGAAGGTATATTAGAGGAAATCCCTGAGCTGATCAAGGGAGTTGCTTAACAGTCTTCTACTCAATGCAGGTACCTCGAAGAAGAGCCCTTGTGTGTCCTGGAGTATATTCAGCACAGCTTGACCTAATGTCCCAACTGATCGGTGGATCAGTGTGATGGTCTTATCAATTGTTTGTTTTTCTGATAGGAAGTGTGACTATGTCTCTCCTTGTCTACACATTATACTCACACCTCTCAGCCTACCAACATTCTCCTCCGACATTCAAATTCACTGACTACTGTAATCTGCCCTGTGCAAGAATTCTTGAACTCTGTCGTTTAAACAAAAGTTAGCAAATAACGGCAGCAGAACTTTTTCTTCTAAGATTCTAAAATTCTAAGATGAAGGTTTCAATACAGTCTTCTGATTGGATGACTAGGGGGACTAGACCTTTATCCCTTGATTTCTTCCTTTCCTGGCTTCTCCTTCAGAAGCCCCGGTGGGGGTTTCACAGGAAATGAAAAACCTCTAAATTAGACAGCAAGAGGAAACCTCTGTGTGAATTTTTATTTCCCTAAATACTTAACTCCTTAGTTGCATCTAAACACAACAGTTAACAAAATGCACCTGCTGGCATCTCCAAATCTTGTAAGGAATCTTGATTCTTTTTCCTCTTGAATTGTGAATGAAATCATAGATTTATATGTTGTAGATTTATATAAATCATCACTAACTGAAGGTCAGTTACATTTTTATCCCTCTTGACTCCACAAATCTGACCCTCCAGAAAGGGAGAGAATTAAGCTTTCCTCTGCTTCATGTTTGCGATTTTCTCACATTCCTACAAGTGAACACTTTCTTCTCTAATCTTATCTGATGTCTCTTATTTGGATAAGCCTCGGGAAGTCAGGTATCTTGTCTACGTTAGTCATCTCTATACATCAGCAAAGGACTGTCCAAAACAACAACCAGCACTTGGTAACCATTGTTTGATAGGGTCACTAAGAGAGAAGTTTATTTTTTATACATATATTCATTGGATCTGAAAATACTGAATGTTTTTAGTCATTAGTTACGAACGTCTCCCCACACACAAAAAAGAAGGGGTTGCTATGCTCGTTCTAAGTAAGCAACTTGGCCTTGCTCTTAAAAGGTACCTCATACCATGAAATGTTGTGCATCTGTTTATGCCTGTGAAAAGAGGTATAATGACAAGCTTCTAGTTTCCTAATGACAGAGAAATTAAACATCATTGTATCCAGCAGCAACAATTATGCAGAGCAGTGGGTAATAAAAGTACAATGATGAGGATTGACAGCCACCCTCCCCTTTGAGGAACCTGAAGTTGGGGCAGGAAGGACAGATGCATCCTCCTATGTGTGTGTGAGAGAGAGAGAGACAGACAGACAGAGAGACACACAGACATAGTACTTAATAACACAGAGCATGAGAAAGACATCCAAATGGTCACTGAAACTGCTATCAAGGAAGGAAATTTGTCCACTGAACATCTTGAACTGGGAGCTCTGACCTAAGTAAGAAGTCTGGGGCAGACTCAGGTGGCTGGAGGGCTTCTCCATAAACTGGGGATGGAAGTTAAGAAAACAAAACAACAAGGGAAGAGCATGCACAGCTGAGGGAACAGCATGTACCAAATCTCTGTGGTAGGAGCGAGCCTGGCAAAGTGCCAGGGCCTGAGAGAAGACCAGGGAGGAATAATTTCTTTACATGAGGTAAAGTGAAAATGCTTCTGAAGGCAAAAAAGGTCAAGCAAACTCTGAAGCCACTTCTTCTTCTGTTATTTGACTATAGGCAACCTGACTCTTTTCCCTCACAGAACTTCTCTCCTGCACGGACAGCACAGCTGAGCCCCTCCGCTGCGAGTGGGAGGTCCTGCTGATTGACAAGCAGTCACTGGTGACTCACAGTCAGTCATTCCTGACAAACCCAGGTTATGATTAAATGTAGTGGAGCAGTGAATTCAATGGTTGGAAACGGAACGGAGAGAGCCTGAGAAACTCGGCAAGGCAACTAAGAGGAAAGCCACCTCCACGGAACAGGAAGTCTTTTCTCTTTTCAGAGCGTCATCCATCATGCTGGGGGAAACGGGAGAGACATAACCTACTACTTCTTAATAGGCTTCTGCACAGAGAGTGGCTTTGAAGCAGCAGCTGCCCACAGTAAATTTCACTGACCCTTAGAGCCTTTCCTCAAGTTTTCCAACTGTTTTGTCTCCTGAGCTGCAGCTCAGTGTTGGGTCCAAGTTACAGCACCTGACAAAACTAAGGAGCCTCCGCCGAATGAGAATGGATAGCGTTCAGTGATGTTGTCTTTTCTGTGCTACCCCAACGGTGAGACATGATGCCATTCCATCTGGTCATAAAGTGTACTCTTTCCCAGGGAGAAGGAGCCCAGCAAGGGGTTTTATTTTAGGATCTGGTATTTTACTGTACATATATCAAAGAAAACACAGTGAAATACAGCCTGATCCCAAGACAATGCAGCCAAGGGGTCAAGTCTTCTCAATAAAGCAGAATTAATAAGTCTAATAAGAACAAAGGCCTTTAGAGTTCATTCAGCCTTGTTTTTTTTTCAAATTATGAAGTTACAGAGAGATAAAAATCAAAGGATGATGGCAGAAAAGAAGTATGGAAAATAAGAAAGTATATCTAAAAATTCAGGTTTTTCCTTTTCTGAATAACTGTGTAACACTTAGAATTAAATTTTGGGACCCAAGACTCACATACAAAGTAGAAACAAATTAATTAAATAAATAAACATGTGGCCTTTGATGTCCGAGGCTGATGTTCCAGGATCCTTCTCTAGAGCTGGTGAGCTGAGCTGCTTTTCTAGGAGTGGGAGTAGGTTTGTTTAGCACCTGCTCTCTTGTCTCCGTCTGGTTCTGCCAGTAGCTACAAAGACCTTTGTGAAATGAGGGTCTGGACCACAGTGAATCTACTTGACACTTGAGGGCCTGAACTCACACTCCAATTTTTATTACCACTGACCGAGCTGAGTATCAGAGTCCATAGAATACCTAGACACTCACTTTTATACTTCAATTCTTCTATCTCAAGCAGGTGACAGAGGCAAATGCAAGCAGGATCATTTTGGTGGTAGAGGTTTGGAGCTACACTCTCAGATGGAAAACACTTCTGATTAGAGCCCAACAGGGGAGGAGAAGAATGAGGGGTGAGGCTCCAGATTCCATTGTCTCTGCATACCTTGAGCAAAGATCTAAATAAATTCTTAGCAAGTTGTTACAATTGAGCATTTGCTTAATGAAGCCACCTCCGGATTCTTCTCACTCTCCTTGGTCATGAAAATACCAAAAGGAAAAAAAGATATATCAATAATTTTTTTATTATGAAGAGAAATTTTTGAAATATCGCCATTAGTTGGGATTGTGACCATCATCATAATCATGACTGTCACAGTGACAGTCAGTTGAACAAAGATTGCAGGCCAGGCACTTTACAGACTGTCCGTTGAGGTCAGGAGCCCTGTGTTGTCTGAGATGGTATGCCTGGAGCAGGTGCTCAAGAAACCCTTGCTGATGAAATCGTCAATGAATAGATGAGCCTAAGAGCATAATTCACCAACAAGCATGAAAGTTACTGAGCTCAAAGTCATGATGTGGCATGTATATACCTTTAGGCCAACATCAAAGGAAAGGAAATACTCAATTAATTTTATATTGTAATTACTAGTATAATAAAACCAAATAATTGAGAACTAATACGAACCTATAACTGCAGGGAATTAAGCCAATAATTACCAGTAATGACTAACAAGTAGCATTACTAATTATCACTTTATCTTCACAGGGTGAGTCAAAAGTAAAATAACAAACCAGTTTAGGGTGAAGAAAGAATACTGAGCCTAAGTACTAACATTAAGTTCTAGAGATTCAAGACTGATCCCACCCCATGCCTACATAGGTTGAACCATGTGAAATTGCTTTTTTTGTTAAATGCTCAAACATCATCAGTTTCACACAGTTCAACCTAATAGTTTCATACAGGTATCCCTGTGCTGAACTAAAAGGTAACAAGTTACTACATGTTCATCATATTACTAATCTTTCACTCTTTGAAGAGGTCTTAAAAGAAATTGTTAAAATGTCTATAGAATACTAACTTGTGGTTGCCAAGGGGCCAGGAGGTGGGAAGGGATAGACTGGGATTTCAAAATGTAGAACAGATAAACAAGATTATACTGTACAACACAGGGAAATATATACAAGATCTTATGGTAGCTCACAGAGAAAAAAATGTGACAATGAATATATGCATGTTCATGTATAACTGAAAAATTGCGCTCTACACTGGAATTTGACACAACATTGTAAAATGATTATAAATCAATAAAAAATGTTAAAAAAGAAAAATACCATATGAGATCGCTCATATGTGGAATCTAAAAAACAAAAAACAACAACATAAATACAAAACAGAAACAGACTCATAAACATAGAATATAAACTTGTGGTTGCCAAGGGGGCAGGAAGTGGGAAGGGACAGACTAGGATTTCAAAATGTAGAATAGATAAGCAATATTATACTGTATAGCACAGGGAAATATACACAAGATCTTACGGTAACTCACAGAGAAAAAAATGTAACAATGAATATATATACGTTCATGTATAACTGAAAAATTGTACTCTACACTGGAATTTGACACAACTTTGTAAAATGATTATAACTCAATAAAAATGTTAAAAAAAAGAAATTGTTAAAATGTCTAGCTTCTTTTACATTTATACAGTCTATATTTATACATTCATTTGTATACACAACATTTACACATTGAATATGTTCAATCAGTTCCTGTCCATAGGGATTCAAAGACTTCTTAGCAGAGGAGATAAACATATAACCAAATAAACTCTTCAAGATTTTTAAAGTTCAGGTAAATATATAAGCTCACCGGGCAAAGCAAACTGAAATGATCTTTCTGAGTTCCTTCAGCATTTCCTCATTAATCCAAATGTGATAATAACAGGCTTTTGAGGGATTCTTTCCCACTTTCTTCCTCAAAATATACATCCTGGTTGGGAAGGGGAGGTCCTGATTGTTGGAGTATCACAAAAGTAAAGAAACACTAGTTGTGAGTATTATGTTTAAAAAAAAGGAAACAAATAAGTGAAGATATTGGAGATTAATATTTAATTATAAATATGTAATATATACATTTTAACATATGCATATTTATGAAGTACTAAGCATGTCTAAGGCATTATGCTGGGCACCAGGGACAATACAAGAATAATTAAGGCAATGGTCATCACCTTCATGGATCTTAAATCCTAGCCCCAAAAGAAAGAAACACAATAAGCTATAAAGAGAGATAGAGGTTGACTGGCTAGGAAGGAGGAACAAGTCAAGCGAGACTGGCTAGCATTCTTAGGAAGCAACATAACAGAACCAAGGATGGCTTTCTGGAGCATTCTTGAAGAATGACCAGTATCTTGGCAGGTAGTAATTGGGGAGGGAGGCAGTGGCAGTAGAGAGGTACTGAAAGATTTGGGGCAGAAATAAACAACTATTAGAATCACATTTTAGGAAGAAAAATCTAAAATCTAATCTGTGTATAAGATGGATTGGCAATGGCAGGAGGCAGGGAAGATGAGAATGGTACCTGTGGTGGGGGTGGCGGTAATGTCAGGGGGATGAGTTGTAAGTCAGGAACAATGGAGGAGGAGAGAAGTGGTGAGGGGTTGAATGAGTTCAGTGACTTAAGCATGGGACCAAGCAAATCCATATGAGAAGCACACCGGAAGCTGACTTAATAGGGTGTGGTAATCAGCTGAATGTGGAACAAGAAGAGGAAGCATAAGGTGAAGAAAACACAAAATGTTCTGACTAGGATAACTGAGTGGTTCCATCACTAAACATCAGGACATGATGAGTTTATAGCGTTGGATCCACACTGATGCAACAGATTTTCAGCAGGGGTGAGGAAGACAGATTCGAGTACAGGAAAGAGGGCCAATTTTGGAGTTAACCTCCTTGAGCTGAAAACTGACCAACTTACTGATTCATAAAATATTACATAACTAAGAAAAGGAAAAGTTTTCACTGGGAGAATTAAATTTAATAAGCTATAAGGATTGAAGGAAACAAAGTAAATGGAGAAATGAACTGAAAGCTCATAGGGGCAAGGGGAAAGGAAACAGCACAAGAGGATGCATTTAAAGGATGAAGATCAGGAGCTGAACTGGGGCAGGAGAAGGGAGTGTGGCAAATCAAATTCTCAAATCAAATCCTCAAATCAAAATTTACAAGGACAAAGCCAAATGTGGTACTAAATTAAGAAAGAAGCTAAGAATAGGTAAGACTCTGTTTGGAGCTGTGTGGGACAGCCTTATTCCTAAGGCTACAAAGGAGAGGGGAAAAGAAGCAACATTTGAATAAGAAGACCTGACAAACTCCAAAAGAGTTGAGTGGAAGTTAAATAAAAAGACACTGGGATGGGCTCACCAGAAATATTTGCCTGAAAGATAGGAGATTTGTTTTTCCAGTGTTACGTAAACTAATCACCAGTATTTAAAGTTTACTGACTCTTGGTAATCCCAACTTCTAGAATGACTTAGACATTAACAGATGTGCTCCCGCATTGTTTCCACACAAAGTCGGTGACTGCCTTTTCTTGTTAGAAACGTGAGTCATACTTCCTCTTAAATATCCCCTCTACTCCTCCCTTTATATTTGCTAATATCATTCAGAAAGAGTGGCATATACCAAGACCTTCTTTTTGACAACTCTTCTGCATTTGAGAACTTGGTCTTAAAAAACAGTAGGCACATGTATTATTTCTATTTTTTCTAATCACTTCAGGCAGCTGCCCAATGTGCTAAAAGTTGTTATTTCCTGAACCTCCAAATACTTTGCTATGAAAACTTACCCTAAAAAAGTGGGTCATTTTGAAATCTAATTTGCAAAAAAAAAAAAAAAAACAGAAATTAGTAGTTGCATAAAACTTAAATTGAATGGAGCTACTACCGTAGCCCAGCCATCTGATACATAAGAAGCAATCAAGCGAACACGCCTGCCATTTTGTATCATCACAGGCTGTGCAAATCAGAGTGGGTAGCACTCTGATGAGAGGTGGCAGGGGCGTGCAAACTGGGGATATATGAAAAGGCATGGTTTCTCTGCAGCATGTTTCAATGTATTTTAGTCTCCCTGTGAGAGTTTAACAATATGACAGTTTTTTTCTTTTGCCAACAATCAAAGGCACAGATTAGACTAAATCTTTAAATGTGATAATTACTATACCATGTTAAAGTTACAAGTATGAACCTGGGGATTCTTGAGCCAAAAAGCAATAATACTTATATCAAGTAAGATGAATAAAAATTTCAAGAACTGGATCTTAGTATAGTTCTCTAGGGATATAAAAAATTGATGCAGAGCTTGAATACGTAAAACAAGAAATCAAGTAGTATAATAAAAGGCAATCAAACTTGGACCTATGATGAGAAGGAAGAGATAATAACAGTGCCCAACATTTCAAGAAGGAAATGATCAAGCTGGGTCTTCTTCTTCCTTGACCTACTAATGATGTAATGATGATAATGAAGATGATGATGACTGCCCCTTTAAAAGCACTACCTAGGCACACATTATGTCACTTAATCCTCACAACAATTCTATAAGGAAAATAATTATCCCCATTTTACAGGTGAAGAAGTTGAAGTTTCCTGGAACTCTTGGCAGGATGTACAAGACCAGGTAGAATAAGCAAAGACACACATAAAGAACTTGGCTGATGGCATCAAAGAAGAAATATTCCTACCAAAGAAAGATGCAAGAGAATGAGGATGCACAGCAGATGACCAAAGGCTACACTACAATGAAATATGAGGAAAAAGTCCATGTGACAAGGAAAAAATGTAAGAAAGATTTTTTTCCAACACACTAGCATGCCATCTAGAAAACAAAATTGAAGAAGAAATTCCTTCTGTATATTTGTACTATTTGCAAAGATAACAGTTGAATAAGGAGAACAAACTTAAAGAAACACATATGTTAAAGTTTTACAGATCCTACTGTCAAAAATGTAATTTTAAGATGGTCTTGTTTGGCTTAAGAAGTACCTAGAAAAAACTTGGTGGTTCAGCTATTTCCCAGGTAACTTTGTTTAGTTCCTGGCACATGCATATCCAGTGTCCAAATCCTCAGGAGACCCAGACTGATAGTTCTGTTTCCTCTTTGGCAACAGGAGTAGAAGTCCAACAGGTGACAAATGGGAGGAAACCTGGGGACCATGGTTGATATCAGTGAGGTGATCGGGCAACAATCACAGGAGGAAGAATCAAAGTTCAAGACACCCTGCAGAAGTAGAGTCCCAGGAAGAAATAAACTAAAACTGAGAGTTGCAGATAAAACATCTGTAAGCAGTGCTACTGTTGGGGGAGGCAGACCCTCAGGCAGTCCCTTGCCAGGCAGCGTCAATGTAAACCAACACCTTAGCCATGGGAATTTTTGCTCCAGATCAAAAGGACAGCAGCAATGCCATCTGCTGTTTGCTTAGAAACATGGTAAGAGCAGATGTTTCCATGTGCTGACCTGCCATCCCTTGACGAAGAGGCCACTTGAAAAATAATCATGAAATAGCCCAGGAGAACATCTGCAGAGTGTACGGTAGACCACCAATCATGCAGCAGAGGAGAGAGAACATGCAAGGAGCCCATGAAATGATTGTAGGCAGGTCCCCAACATGTGGGAGCCCCACTAGTAAAAACGTCCTACGAGAACAAAGGTCAGATCAGCACTGGACAGGGGGGTTGGAATGTCCTCCAGAAACCGGATTTCAGTGGGCAAACCCTAACTATGCCGAGTATCACAAGGCTCACAGTCATCTCTGAGACTTCTCTCTGCCTATAATATCATTTGCTTTTGTTTAGCCCACATTTTAGGCATCACTGAAATTAAATGATTAGCGGTTCCTTAAGAACAAGCCATGGCCCGTAGATGAAAAAAACTCAAATGAAAAGTGCCTATGAAAAGTGAGGTCAGGACATGGTGAGAGGATTTGCATTTCACCTCTCCTGCTACCCCCAGCTCCAGAAGGACCTCACCTCCAGGGCGAGGCCTATTTAAACCCGGGCTCTTGAAAATTGCTGAGTCACTCCCCAGGCACCAGGCAAGAGAGCAGAGGCTCGGTCTCAGAAGGAACCAGGTGTGCTCCCCACGCTTTGTTGCCACGCCTGCTACCTACGTGAGCTCACCCTCTTGCTTTGAGAGCCCTCTGTGCAAAGCACTAGTCATCTCTTCCTGCCTCCCTGCTGGATGTAAGGCCTTGGGCCCTATTTCACATCAGCTAATCATCACTGCTACCGCTCAAATAATTTTCTCAGCCAGATCAGACGTACTTGGGAGTAAATGTTATTCGGAATTTTTCAAAATCGTAAGTTTTCCCTTTGTGCACACAGAGGACAAAATGTTTACATGACCTATATTTAGTCTTAAACATGTTACATGTCTCTATTTAGGACTTCGCTTTCAAGGCACTAATTCTTTTCTACTTTCATTTAATTATTTGTTCCATCCTCTTTCCTTAGTTTATTTTTCTGAACTAGTGATCAGTTGCCTAATCTGTCCTTAACAGCTTTGGTTTAGGTTTTGTAATTTGGGGAGGAGGAAATTTGGCTCATTTTTAAACAAACACTGCCTTCCTTTTCCTAATATAAGTGAGGCATTTTGATTGATCAGAGAGGGAGAACTCAGTCTTATTTTCTTTGCTATGCAGACCCACTGGCACATAGTAAATGCTAAGTGTTTTAACAAATAAAAAAAGATTTTCAGGAGAGGCCTTACTGAAAATGTCTGCTATATCATAAAACCACTGGAAATAATACAGATTCTTCCTAAAAATGAAATACAAACACTGTTGGGGACCTTAAGCTCTGTAATAGCCTCTCCCAAATTTTTGAGAAAACAGAATGGTTGTTGATACCTCTCCTCTCTTACAGCAAGATGGCCTCTAGAGGAAAATGTTACAACATAGTAGTTTTATATATGTTCTAATGCAAGTGAGATCTTTTAGTAAAGCTGGTTTTGTTAGATTCTATCAGTTATATAGTGTAATACAACAGTATTATTTACATCACACATCATCCCCAAAGAGGGAAAGAAAGAAGATATTACTTAAAAGATAAAGATATTACTTAATTTTCAAGACTGAAACAGATTTTGTCTCCTACAAAGTTGGGGTCTTGTCAAGACAAATGCGTATCATTAGCATTCTCTTTGCACGTGGCGCTTTAGGAATTCTTCTTTTGGATATGTCCTGAGAGCTTTTTCTTTTCATTTTCTTTTTTTATTTTCATACTCCACTCAGTGATCATAAAATTTTTCTTTTGAGAATCAATTTGAATTTTTAACATATCCGTACATGGAGGTAACTATGGGCAATAACATGATCACGCTGGATACCACTCGGTTAAAATCAAGGTGTGATTGTCACTAGATGAGTGATTGATTAGTGGTTTTCTTCTGTGACTCAAACTGGCTCTGAGAGTGTAACAGAAATTTGTGAGCAGTGGCAGAACTGCAACAATTCTAAGATGGCAATTTTGATGGATAATCCTTATCTGTATATAAATAACAAATGTATATACACATATATGAATAAATAAATAAATGTATAGAAGTACATTCTATTTCATGATGATACTCATGCCTCAAAGTAGAGTATAAAGTCTAATCTAAAATTATGAAGTATAATACCCATATACTTTCAGTATGCTCTAGAATACTACAATTATTTGGCTTGGAAGGTTGAGTTTTGCATATTGTACATCATGTCCTGTTTGGACTTAGTTATTCTTAACTAGATTGGAAGTGAACGTCCTTTCCCCAGAGAGAGTTAGCTGATGTCAGTGCCTGAGCCATTCACCAGCATTGCTAAGATCACTGCATTGTTAGCTAACTTATTGATCACTGCTATTAAGCAGCTATTCTTAGCCTTTAAAAGATAGTTTCCCAAAAGACAAGAGTACGCTGTAACCGGTTAGATATCATGATGCTGGGACTTTCGAAAACCAAGTATTTGCCAAGTACTTGGTCCTGTAAGGTAGTCAAACTAAGTTAAATTTGAGATCTTTTTACCTGAGAGCTTATATTACAATTTTCGAAAATAAGTCAGGCAAAAATTTCAGTGAAAATTAATATAGAAGACTGTGAGGTCATCTAAACAACCAGCTGAGACAGTACTTTTTAAAAGTTGCTTACATTGTCTAAAGATAAACAGTCTTTTCGATGTTTAAATAAACAACAGATCATGGAGAAAAACCCAAGCTCTCAAAACTCAATTTAAAAAATTTTGTGTGTAAATTAGATATGGTGCTAACATCTTCCCTTTTTGACTTTCTGCACAGAGAGAGGAAAATCCCACATACAATGGAAAAGAATCTGAAAAAGAATATATTCTTTGCTGCACACCTGAAACTAACATAACATTATAAACACTGAAACACTTTGCTGTACACCTGAAACAAACATAGCATTATAAATCAACTATACTTCAATTAAAAAAAAGAAAACAGGGATTCCTTATAGCAAGACTGTGATAAGAATAAGTCTTTTTTAAATCTTAAAGATAAAAAGTCATTAACATTACTTTGACCCATTCCCCTAATCTGACACATGGAGAAAATGCAGCCCAAATAGAGAGGAAGGATTTCTCCCAAAGTAAATGGCATTTTGGTGAGTTTGCTTAGATTTACTTGGAACTCAGGTCTCTGGTCTACTATCCCTAATTTATTTCTGTCCAATATTCTTTTTTAGCCAAACTCTATGAAGCATATTTTAATGTGTTTCCCACCTATTAAAATAATATGTGATCATTTTACAAAAAAATTTAAATGCATAAAAAGTATTTAAAAATAAACTTTATTTGTAATCCTAATACCTAGTGATAACTACTGTTAACATTTTGGGATTTTTAATGCCCATATCCTTTATTTTCATAGCTGAGATCATACCACATAGTTTTTTTCTCTTTTTTTTTCACATAATATCATTAAAATTTCCTCACCTCATTAAAATCTCTTCATAAGCATTATTTTTGATGCTACATAATATTTCATCATATGGATGTACTTAAGTATAGTGAACTATTCACCTTCACTAAATATTTACATTGTCCCCTTTTTTGCTATTATACATAATGTTCTAAAGAACATTATTTTTATTCAATGTTAGTCCACACCAAAAACTATTCCCTAAAAATAGATTCCCAGAAGTATATGTTCTAGGTCAAAGGATGTAGATGAAATTCAGATTCCTGATATACACTGCCAAATCACTTTCCTGAAAGATAGCAACAATTTATGCTACAAATTATGGGCTTAAGAGAGTTGGTCTTATATCCTTAGCATGGTTCTTCCATATGGGTTTGACCATTCTTAAGTATACCTTTTCAATATTTTCCTAAAGTTCCAAGTTAAAGGTCTCCTGAATTATGGAGTGGAGGCTGGGAATACCACGGACAGCTCTCTAGATAGACCTGTGTTAGAATGACCGTGGGAGCACCTGAAAAGCCCTGCTTATGCAGAATGGCCCTTCTTCCCTTCTTTGCAGCAATATGGCCTTGCAGGGAGATCACAGGCTCTGGTGGTAGACTTACCTGTCCCATGCCTATCTCTTATTACCTGTGTAATCTTCAGTAAGAGAGATAAACCTCATTGAGACTTATCTTCCTTATCTGCAGACTGGAATATTGATGAGTATCTGATTACAAAGATTAAATGTAAAATCGCCTGATACTTCTTTATCCCCTAATTAGTCCTCCCTATCAAGCTTGAAAATCTACTCTTAAGATGATTCCATGAGCTAGAGGAAACAGGATATGCTTCTTCCACAGGTCACAGTTAATATCCACACATCAGTTAGTATATACACACGCTCTACCACGTACATGACCGGTGAGTTCGTATGCTAGATGCTTACATGTTTGTAACGTGGAATCATGGAAGCATGGGACTTACGAAGGACTGGCCTAGGGGAGAGGGCGTACAGCATATAGAAGCCGAAATGGAAAGGTTTCATAAGATATTTCATCACATTTCAATTGATCAAATCAGTCTGCTCCCTATCTAGGAACACAGAAGTACCCAACAAGGAGTTAACTATTTATTGCAATTTCACCCCTGGTTGTACATCTACTTTTTGAAAGCTTTTAAAAGCTTCATGCAGGCCTACTAAATTAGAACCTTGGTGGGATGGGGCCCAGGTATCTGTAATTTTTAAAGCTCCCTAGCTGATTCTGATTCACTGCCCGGGTTGAGCTTTAATGTATAATGTGGTTCATGGATTCTGGAGTGAAAGAACTAGAAATGGCCATCTAAACCTTTAATTAAACACTCTTGATTTATAGATTAGGAACTAAGGCCTAGAGAAGTTCAGTTACTTGTTAAACATCACGTAGTTTGGTAATAATAGGACAAAACCCTAGAATTCTAGCACATTGCCAGAATGTCTTTAAGAAGCTTATTAGATAGAAGACAAATGTCTCATAGAATGAAAAATCAACTTTTTGAAAGCAAGTATTGCCATTTGGCAAGGACTCTTTACTGCTCTCAGTTTTAAATTATCATATTTCATATTGCGTGTATATGCAAGATGAAGAAATTGGATCTCAGTTCTCACCTGGATGAAGGGCCAAAATATGCTTACTTTGCCATTTGCTCTCCCCCAGGAAGAGAGCGACTGTTGCTGCAGAATCTCTGTTAGTTCTCCTCAGTACATTAAGTTCTCTTAGCTCTTGGTTTTCAAAACTGAATGTACAATGATTGAGGTGTAGCTGCTGTTGGAAAGGTTCTCCAAGGGCTGCCATTTCCAAAACTCTCTTTTAACTTCTAAAATGTAATTGTTATTATTTCCACGAACTTTGTGTTGACCTCCTCTCTTAACATATAATGTTTCTTCTTTAGATATTGGGGAAGGGGTGAATGTTGAATGTAGCTTAGGTAAGCAATAGTGGAGGTACAATGATTTAAAGGCTTTGGGTGGTAAAAGGCCTTAAACCAGGTTTTTACAGTTTAATTTTGACTATGGACAGCTTGCTAATGAACTTTTAATCACATCGTTTATGAAGTCTTAACTACAGCTTTGTTTTAACTTTAAAAGTTTTCCAGAAAAAAATATCTAACCATACAAAAATGCCGTGCTAATTTTTATTCATCTGGGGCCACGTTGGGAAGTACTGGGTCCTAAAATATCACTTAAAGGCCCTGAGTTCACAGCTGACACGTTCTTAACATTTATAGTGATTCTAGAGACCCCTGGTATCTAGTGCTGCAGTTCCTTCTCCCGGTGTTTTTCTTGGATTGGATTTACAGCCAACTGGTTGTAATTGACCCTCTACTGGGACAAGTTAGGATATGAGCACATGACTCTCCTTAAAAAAAAAAAAAGAGCAAGAGAGACTGACCAAGAAAGAAAAATCACCGTTGACATTTATCTTAAACTTCCTTCATTTCCAGCTTCTCTGGCAGCAAGTCAAGCTGCTGTCACAAAAGTCAAACTCTCAGTAAAAGGGGTTCTTAGGGAAAGGATGCAGGACTGAATGCAGAACCTCATAAGAAAGAATATAACAGAAAAGACAAGCAGTTTCTGTCCTTTAGGGCACACACAGTCCCGGAGTCTTGCCACAAAACTGGGGTCTGCTACTGAGATTCCAGGTTGGCATTTCCCCACAGGAAAACTATTAGTAAATAGTCGAAGGACAAACGGGGACAGTGAAAATCTCCATCGGCTCTCCAAGAAAAGCAAAAGCCTGTCAAGCTACACAAGCCTTCCCAGCCCCAACAGCACTGTCCCTAGTTATCCCCATGGAACCGTCCCCCTCTCTCCCCACGGAACCGTCCCCAGCTCTCCCTACAGAACCGTCCCCCTCTCTCCCCACTGAACCATCCCCAGCTCTCCCCACAGAACCATCCCCCTCTCTCCCCACAGAACCATCCCCAGCTCTCCCCACAAAACCATCCCCCTCTCTCCCCACAGAACCATCTCCACCTCTCCCCACAGAACCATCCCCCTCTCTGCCCACGGAACTGTCCCCAGATCTCCCCACAGAACCGTCCCCCTCTCTCCCCATGGAACCATCCCCAGCTCTCCCCATGGAACTGATCTGTGGGTCCTCTTCCACTCAATCATTTAGTAGGCCACGTCCCTAAAGAAAGAAAAACTAATTAAGGTTTTACACACTACATGAGAGCCTGAAATTCTTTTCTGTTTAACCTATCATAGTTGGTTTTCAAGAAACAAATAATTCTGCATGTGGTGCATGACATGCTTACAAATTCATCCCCCAAAGAAATCTTCACCACGCAGACTACAAAGTACTGCTTTGTAAGAATCGAATTTTAGGAATCTAAAATCAGCCACAAGTTTTTAATGTTATAATCAGTAGGACTGGAGTTCCTACTCCCATGTGCTGGGAAACCAATCAGTGCAAATCATTCTATTCAAAAGCATACAGTTTTCCCTTCAAATGGATTCTTTTAAAAAGGTAACTCCCTCTGAAGCCTGTTTTATGTTAAAGTCCTACTAACGTAAATAGTCAACGGAGCATTTTTAGTCATTAGCACTGAAAGAACATCACACACCCACCGGCTTCACCTGGGTATGAACAAGGAGGGCTGTTTCGGTACAGAGCGGCTGACCACAATGGGAGATTGGCCATCTATCAGATGGCTGCATAACATTGAGCAGAAGTGGGAGGACTATTAAGGGAGACCACTTGAGGCAAGGTTCCAGCTCATCTCAGTTTTTGCTCCTCAACTTCACACCAGCTTTACATTCTGCCAGACTAAAGCAGGTGAGAGGTGGCCCTGGCACACGGCATTAAAACTTATGAACGTGGCTGCTGGCTTAGAGAAGGGCATATAGAAGCAACTCGGCACCACTGACTTCAAAAAGCATTTCTTATAAGAATTTTCACCCTCTAGTAATAATAAGAACCAAGGTTTTTTAAGCGCTTAATTGTGCTAAGGCCCTATCAGCTTACTTCATTAATTCCTCACAATACCCTAGGAAGGAGGTAACACTATTATTCCCATTTTACAGATGAAGAAACTGAGGTTTTTTGAAAAAGTTAAGTAACATGTTGAAGATCACACAGCCTGTAGGCTCGAATTTAAAACTGGACCTACCTTATTCCAAAGTCCATGCTCTAAACCACCACATAGTACAAGGAAGTCTCTTCAAGCTGTTCTGTCCTAACCTTCCCCTGTACGGCAGAAACACTGAGGGAGAAGGCTGCCCACTCAGAAACAGAAATAATCAACTATTTTGCAGCTGTTTGGGAGGTTGTTTCAGTAACATCAGTGCCCTGGACTCAGCGTACCTTAAATTGCACCTGTGTTTGACTTGACAAAATCCTTATGAGATCTGGGTGACATACCACATTCTTACATGGATGGTAGAGTAGTTTGGAGTTCTAGCAGTGGCTTCTCCACTTCTCACTTAGCAAGGGCTCATTTGGTCCTCTTTCATATAAAGCAATATGAAAACACCATTAACAATTTAGTAAGTGTCTTTATGTGTGAGGCCTTGAGCTGGGGGCCATGAAATGGCATCAGTAACTACATGATCCCCACCAACGTAACCACCTGTGGGTAGGACCATTTGCTTTCCCAGTGGATAAAACTGCTATGTTGACAGGCCAGAGAGGTCACATCACTACCTCAACTCCCAGGATATTAGCAATAGCACTGTTCCTTGGACACTCACTCTGAGAAAGGAGCCTTTTACATCTGACTCAAGCCCTGAGTCAGCAACTGGCTACATAAGTTCAAGGTATGCTAAGGAGAAACCATTAACCATGCAAACTAGCCCCAAATGGCTTTTCTGATTATTTGTTAGCATGCAGGTGGCTTGGAGAAGAGGACTGCAATTCTAGAATGTTAGTTTTTGTAGTATGAGAAAATCATAACTTTTTTTCCCCAGGAACTTGTTTTGCCACAGATTTAAGGCAGTAATTTGTTACAGGCAAGACATTTCTAGGGGCTGCGTTATCGAAGCTAGAATCATCAAGAAATTCTATCAGAAGACACAATGTTTAAGTATAGGTCTAATTACCGCAATCATTTCTTTTTTGTTTCCTTTGCAGAGATCCACTTAATCCCATCTCTTAGTGTGGGCACAAGCTGACAGTTGCATGACAAGGAATGTTTCCCTTTGTAAAAAACCCACTTCCTTTCTATGTAGTTTTAGCCTAATTGAAATGTTTCCTATTAAGCTCAATCAAGGCAGCAATTATCTAATTACTCACTTATGCTTTTCCAGCCAAAAATTTGCCTATGCTGGTATATCAGAATGAGAGAGAACATACTTATTATTGCTTTTACATTTTCCTGTTTGGCTTTAGACAACAATCAGAAACATTTACTTCTAGCTCACCAGAATACATCTAATTAATACTGTTATTTTCTATAAAATTGTATCAGTGCAAGCTAAAGCCCAGTGCCAAATGTGGCCCTGGCTACGAAATGTGCTTTAAAAGACTTGTGGTTACGCTACATGAATGGTGTCATTGGAGAAGGGTAATAAGGAAAGAGGCTAGTGAAAACAAATCACAAACATATATTCAATCATTTCAAAGCCACGAGTTTTATGACTTTACAAAATAAAAAGTGAACCACTTAGATTTAATTGAGAAAATAATTTTATAGCATCACTTTAAAGAAACACGTATCCTGAATGTCTGGATTTTCTCCTGATACAAATCCCCTAGGTCTCAAGATGATCACAACCAGTCAACAACACAGGTGGTCCACACTTTTTAGGTATAAATTAGAGACATATATCATTAAAACCAGAATTAATTTTAGAGTTAGTGACCCTATGAGGTCACTCCTGATTAACTCCATTTTGACTGAGGTTGTACCAAAGCACCACGGACAAATTGGGTACAAGGGGTTGATATTTTCATTTCCAGACAATAAATTTTATCGTTGTTTTCATCATAAATATTAACTAATGTGGGACTAATACAGCTCTCTGCATGGAAAAAAACATCCCTAGGAAACTGTGTACCCTGGGGTGAATTTGTAAGGAAGGGAAGGAACACTTCATCAATCCCCCAAAATGTGGCCACTTGACAATCTTTCACCTAAGCTTACTATAAACCCAGAAAACGACTACACTCAATGAGAATTACAACAAAATAAGTCTACAAGGAAAACATTTCATTTTCTGGAAGGAGATGAGAGTTTTCACTTTGCATTGGTAAAGAGAAGAGCTTCTTTTCACTTACACATAATGGTGAATGAACTATACACAATAATAGTCACCTCAGACATAACAAGCTCTGGAAAAAGAAGACATTTAACTTTCTAATAACTGATTTCCCTCAGGTAGATCCTGAGTGATGACTGATTCACAAATTAGGCCTGAGTGTCAGACACAAGGGTTGCGAGAGATGCTGTTTTCCAAACCACGTTGTGGTACCTGCTTCATAGTTTGGAAAGTCTAGAAAAAGAAAATGTATTAAATCTTAAAGGTAGTCCCGGAGATTCTGCATTCTGTTCTGTTTGTTTGTTTCTTTCAGGAGAGGAGGGAAGCCCAAAAGGTATGGAAAGGGCGAGGAATCAAAATCTTTCTGAGAATGGGGAAAATAAAGTAATCAGACATTTCTCTTTCACTGGTCCTTATTTAGGAACTTGGAAGCTAGTAAGTGTATTCAATAAAATGGCTGGAAAATGGATTTTGTTCCTTCATGTGACTGTTCATTGAAATGGATGAAATAAGTTTCTACATTCTATCTTCAGCTGGCCCATCCCCACTGTTCTCTGTTCAGGCAGCTTTACACACTCTAGAGAGGGTGTAAACCCATTTTATTATAGGAGGAGTGGGAGCCTAGGGTGTTAGGTGAACCTGTCACCATCTGAGGACAAACACAGAGACCAGTACTATTGGCCATTTGTGTAGATCTGCCTTCAGCCAGCACTGAGCAGCACCAGGTCAGTGAGGCAGGTAGACTGAACCTACCAGGGCCTCTTCCACACACAGACCCACGGACCTCCTGTTTAGTGCCCCACAACAAACAAAAGGAAATAAACCATTAAACCAAGGGGTCCTTATGTTCAACATTATCCAGCTCTTGAAATTTTCAAGTTGAGTTACCATTGCCTTTATTTCCCCTCTTACTTTGTACCAGTTCTCATATTTCTATCCTTCCTCCACGGCAATAATTCAATAGAACTAATTATGTCTTTAAAAATAGTTAAATAAGCAAATGACTGAAGTTCTCTTTCCGTTTTCCCTGATGCTAGGTCAAACGGCTCCTCAAGTTTGTCTGAAATGATACCCTCAAAGGTCTGTCCTAAGCCTTCTTTTGCAATTTTTTTTTGATGTCCCATTATACTTCCCAAAATGTGTTGAAGTGGTGCTGTTTTATTCAACTTAGAGTAATACTGGCTGGTAAATCTTAAGATGATAGAAATTCAACACTAAATTTTACTAAAAAGTAAATATCCCACAGTTTCTTAATTATGGCTGTACACTATAAACATGTTTATTCTAAGTTTTTCAACTGTGAATTATTTTTCTACTTTGTGCAATTTTAATATATGATTGGTCTGTTAGTTATTTTGCTTCTAAGATCTATAATATTAGGCTTTTCAGATTTTTATAATAGTAAAGCCTTTGACAGAGAGAATATGAACAAAATCATAACTTACCATTTATTATCCTAAAAAATGCAAGTTTAATTACTGATGGCTTTAAGTCTTTGACTATAAGTCATGGATTGCTGCTGATAAATGGAATTATATGCTTTTTACCAGTCTATTAGGATCTTATAAATCAAAGCTGTTCAATACAAAGAGCACCAACTACAGAAAAGGCTCATTTTAAAAGCTTTTTACTTGTCATTGCCCAAGTTAAAAATACGTCACACAGTTTAAAGCTCATAAAATATAACCCTGGCTGCATATTGGAATCACCCGGAAGCTCTTTAAAAACACTGATGGTTGTAGCCCCAGTGATTCTGATTTGATTGGTATGTGGTGTCCCTCGGTATCAGGACTTGAAAACACTCCCCCAGTGATTCTAATGTAAGTCCAAATCTGCGAACCGCTGCTTTAGAATGAAAATGTGCAAACTTAACATGCACGGTTAATGAATCTGTAATTTTTCCTTTAAGTGTCCTACCATTAGTTTGGGGTGAAACAGAGAATCCTAGTAATTCATTCTTTCATTTGACATCAGTATCATTTATTTCCACTGTATAGGCCCCCAAATGCCACCTCTTTCATTACAAAAGCAAACATCCTCTTAGAAAAAAAAAAAAGAGAGAGAGAAAGAGAGAGAGAAATTTAGGCAGAAAAGCTAGTCTGGAGGGGAAAGTAGCATTTTAGGCAAAATGATGGCCCTCAAAGATGTCCCACTCTAAGCCCTAGGGCATAAGGTATTTCTTTACATGGCACATGGAATTAAATTAAGAATGCTGAGATGGAGGTGGTAGCCTGGATTATCCAGTTGGGCTCAATCTAAGCACAAGGATCCTTAAAATCAAAGGACACTTCCCAGCTGCGGTCAGAGGAAGTCCTGACTACCGAATAAAGGCCCAGAGAGAGGGAACGTTACCGCCTTTGAAGGTGGAAGAATGAGGCCATGAGCCAAGGAAGGCAGGAGGCCTCCAAACGATGGAAAAAGACAAGGAAACACATTTTTCCCTAGAGCTACCAGGAAGGGACACAGCCCTGTTGACACCTTGAGTTTGGCCCAGTGAGACCCTTGTTGCACTTCTGACTTACAGAACTGTAAAATAAACATGTTTGTGACAGTTTTAAACCCCCAAATTTGTTGCAGTTTATTACAGCAGCAATAGGAGGCCAGCAGCGATATGGATGTTAATTTTAATCTCTAGTCATCAGGCAGAGGAAGAGGGTCAAGGAATGTTATGTGGCATCACTACTCAGACTTCCAACTCCCAGAAGCAGAAACGGGCTTGGGCCCCAGCTGCTGCTCTGCACTCCATCTTGGTGTCTGTGCAGAGACCATGCCTCCCAGGGCTGTTCCCAGCTAATGACTGAGGCAGGCGGGCTCCTAGGAGACACCGAGCTCCTCTGCCCACTTCGAGGCTCCATTTCGTGATGGCCTTGCTGGACATTCCTTATACTGCACTGCAGGCTAGGACACTTTTTCCACTCACCTTCCCTCCACTCCAGGTCAGATCTGCAGAGGGGTTAGATAGAGCTGTCTGACCTCTCCTGGCCCCCTTTCCATTTCCTTTCACAGGAGTTTCCTCCAGGACCAGCTACACAAATTGAGTACAGAATTAAAATGTGGGACCTTCTGTTCAAAAGTCATTAAGAATTTTAAGACCGGGATAGCTGAGCATTAAACTAAGCATTCTAAACACAGGGCCTTGTGCAACTGCACTGTAGCTCACCCACAGGGCTGGCCCTGGTATCTTCCAGCAAATGTGTATACAACACCCTAGCATATATAATCCCAGTTTGCTGTCTGCTCAGAGGATGCTAAGAGGACATTCAAAGCAATTCCCCTAAAATTAGCTCCTTTGGGAATCAAACCTGGCCGTGATCAAGTGAGTGGAAGTCACACTGAGTTTCACCCTGCCCTTCCAAGCCTCTGATATGGTTTTCAAATTACTTTTATTGGTTCAAGTTTTTTGTTTGTTTGTTTCTTTGTTTTTTGGTTCAGTGTTGAGGTTTCCCTTCTTTCTAATAAATAACATAAAATGTGTAAGAAGTAGTGTGGGCCAAGCTCATTGGGGAAAAATATGTAGTGAGAATTACAGTTGTGATTGTGGCATTTTACTTGAAATAAACACCAAGACAAAATTCAGGCAGTAAAACTCAGAAACACATTCCTTCATTTCATATTTAAAGAAAAGGAGCTGGAAACAACTAAAGGACTACTTAGGAGAAAGGAATAAAATTCCCTCCTTCTGCTCCTATTTGCAATTCCAAGAGCAATTTTTTTTTTTGAGAAGGTGTTTTCCAAACATTCAGCAATTTTAAATATCAGGGCAAAGTCTGTGGCATTTAGCAACTTCTCTAGGCCTCAATGTACTAAGCAAATTGAACCCTACGTACTCTGAGATTCTTTTCAGCAATAAAATTCTCTGAATGAGTGAAAAACATCTGCATTAGTTATGTCTGTGAGCTTTTGTAACATGACAATATATTCTTCCTTAGTAATACTCTACCTGGAAGTGTATGTTTTTTCAGGGTTTTCCAAAGAAACTGATTTGCTTAATACTCCTGTCATTAGGATTTAAGGCATTGTAAGTGAGATAAAGAAACTGAAGTGAAAAATGCAGTTGATGAAATGTTCAAATGATTAACCCAAATGCCCAGGGTTGGATAGGGACAAGCTCTGGACTGGCACCTGAGTCTCTTGATTATTCATCATATTTTCTTGTCTGTGTAATGCTGCCTTCTCATAATTTGTCATAATAAAGAGCCACACTGTTGTTAGATTTTACATTTTTGCAATATCAAATTAATAGAGTAACATTTTCCTATTTCATATATTCCCTGGGATAGTGCACAGCTCTGACCAAAACAATGGATTTCCCAGGCAGGCTACTAATTTGACCCCTTCAAACTGATGTTATTTGTTCATCTAATGCTGATGTGAGCTAAGCGCAGGGGCTGTGGGGGAAAGAAGTGGGGGAGGCAGGAGGAGGACCACCAGATTCCCATTTGTAACCAAAAGCCTGAAGATAACAGGACCCACTGTTCTTGGAAGCCATATGGCAACCATCTGTTGCTATTGTTGTATACCTTTTGTGGTCCCATCCTAGGCAACTCATTCGCAGAGGTGACCACATTACTACCCAGAGTAATGTGCTGGTGCCCTGAATAACTAACTGCCCCTGCTCTTAATCCAGCTTTGATATTATAAATAATTTTTCCTTCAAGTCCAGTTCATTTTTATAATTAGAGACTATAAGTAGAGGTGAAATGATGGCTCCTATGTCATAAGCTCACTGTGAAATTTGAAAACTGCTGTTTCAGGTTTTTCTCTTTATTGATGCACTTTGTTATCTCAGAGTTTTAGATATGAAGAGAACCCGTACATCTTTGACTAAAAAAAGAAGAAACAAAAAACCCCAAAAACCTCAAGCCAAGGGCAAACTAGAGCCATATATACAGTATTAAAAGACTTGTATTTATTGAATTGAAGCCTACAGAAAGAATAAATCTTAAGTATCAGGTTTTGAGACTATATGGGATTGCCTGGAATAGGAATACTAACAGGAACATAGGACACAATTTTATAGAGGGGTCCATGCCAGCCGCTACAAACTGTGCCAAACCTCTTTTCTCCTCACCAGGAACCAAGATGCTTTATTAGCTTTAGATCCTGTCCCAGACTTGCTAAGTAAACCAGAAAACTGTACAGAGACTCTAAACACTTGGAAAAAATCTTTACGGGAGCAATACATGATACAGAGTCAACATGTTGTTCAGATCTTGGAACAGTCAACAACTGCATTTTGAGCATTATTGTAGGTAGACCACCTACAAAGTCAGCTAAAACTGGCAGAGCCTGGTTTCCAACCCATGCCTCCCAAGTTCTTAACCATTCTACTGTACTACCTCTCCAACTACTCTTTGTTTCTGTCATGGCCATAGCTCGCTTCCACTCTTTCTGTCCTCATAGTCTATTACATCCCTTGTGTCTTCTCTTGGTTAATGTGTTCATTAATATCAGAAATCTTTGTACCTAGCATTCTTGTTCAGTTAACTTCCATCTCCTGGTCCACCAAATCATCATGTTAGTTCTCTGTGCTTCACTTTATCATAATATCAAAATCACACAAGCCAGCCTTGATCGGGTTCCCACAGATGCTCAGGGTCAGATATTAAGGATTTCCTACTGTATATGGTAATAGTATAATACAGTGGTTAAAAGAAGAGCCTCTGGAGCCAGATGTCCAGGTTTCAAAGCTTGGATTCTCTACTTTCTGGCTTGGGAAAGTTACTTAACCTTTTTGAGACTCCATTTCCTCATCTGCAAAATGGGAATACTAATACATTGTTGTGTATTATTGTGTTCATCAGCCTCCTAGAGTAATGGAAACAAACCAAAAATAAACAAATAGGACCTAGTTAAACTTAAAAGCTTTTGCACAGCAAAGGAAACCATAAACAAATGAAAAGACAACCCTACAGAATGGGAGAAAATATCTGCAAACAATGCGACTGACAAGGGCTTAATTTCCAAAATATACAAACAACATATATAGCTCAAAAAAAAAAACCCCAATAAAAAAATGGGCAGAAGATATAAACAGACATGTCTCCAGAGAAGACATACAGATGGCCAACAGGCACATGAAAAGATGCTTAATATCACTAATTATTAGAGAAATGCAAATCAAAATGACAATGAGGTACCACCTCACACCGTTCAGAATGGCCATCATCAAAAAGTCTACAAATAATAAATGCTGGAGAGGGTGTGGAGAAAAAGGAACCCTCCTACACTGTTGGTGGGAATGTAAATTGGTGCATAGCCACTATGGAGAGCAGTATGGAGTTCCCTTAAAAAACTAAAAATAGAGTTACCATATGATCCAGCAATTCCACTCCTGGAGAAAACTAATTCAAAAAGATACACACCCCACAATGTTCATAGCAGCACAATTTACAATAGCCAAAACACAGAAGCAACCTAAATGCCCATCGACAGATGGATGAAGATGTGGTATGTTTATACAATGGACTATTACTCAGCCTTCAAAAATGAAATAATGCCATTTGCAGCAACATGAATGGATCTGGAGATTATCATACTAAATTAGTCATACAGAGAAAGACAAATATCGTAAGATACTAGTTTATATGAAGAATCTTAAAAAAATGATACAAAGGAACTTACAAAACAGAAACAGACTCACATAGAAAACAAACTTATGATTACCAAAGGGGAAGGGGTAGGGGAGGGATAAATTAAGAGTTTGGGATTAACAGATACACACTACTATATATAAAATAAGCAACAATGACCTACTGTATAGCACAGGGAACTGTATTCAATATCTTGTAATAACCTATATGGAAAAGAATCTGAAAAAGAATATATATTTTTACATATATATGTATGAATTAACCACTTTGCTATATACCTGAAACATTGTAAATCAACTGTACTTTAATAAAAAATACACCGTTGTGAGCGGCAAATGGAAGTTGTAGATTAGTCACAGTGGCTATGTACATCCTATCTGTTAAACCGTTTGAGTGTCTACTGTCTTCTCCTTAAGGTCCCATAGGTTGTTGCCTGTATGAGGAAATGACCTTACAGAGAACTCATACGCAATGAAACTGAAACACATAGGTGAAGGAATAAAGGAGAAAACAGTGGGATAAAGAGGGAGAGTGGTCTCAGAAATCAGCTAGGAAGTCAGTATTTTCCTAAGACTCACAGGTGAAATGACAAGTCCATGGGCTCTGTCTCCTCAGAGTGTCTTCCAACAGAAATGTGGTGACAAATACAAAGTATATGAAATGCAGAAAAAATACAGAGGTTCAAAATGAGGACCTATTAATTCAAAAGAAAGGAAAAAGAAGGAAGCCTTCAAGTTGTTCCTACTTCTACTGATTAGTGTTTGACTTCCCGAAGGGAAAAGGAAGGAATGAGAGGGAAGAGACAGTCCAAATCCCGGTAGGAAAGCAGGCAGTGCCCTGAACCACAGGACAATTAGTTCTCAGAACTAGAACCAAAGCAAATTCAGTGAAGGATTATGTTGTGGGAATCCTGATGATAAACACATTCAAGATGAAGGAATGAGAGCTCCCCTCCCCCAATTCTGTGGGTATCATAATTGAAAACAGGATGATGTAATTCTTAAAAATGGAACAAACTAGGATTCAGCTCAGTATTAATTGAATTCCTGCCGTGGGCCAGGTACTGATGATACGGTCTGCGCCCTTGCAGAGCTACATACCAGAGGAGAGGCGGACTTTCTCAACGAGTGACCAAGAAAGTAAAGAGGGGAGAGAGGAGAGGAGGCCAAATTGAGGATGACTTCGTGTAGGAAGAGATAGTTTATGCTGTGGGTCACCAGTACCAATTAGACTGTTGGTAAGAGAAATTTAACTTGGTGATAAAATTACTCTGTCAGTTCAAAATAAATATCATTTCACAAGATGCATGAGGTGGGAATTAAATGCTTAAAGAGACACAAAAAGTAAGATTTAAAACTATATTATTTAAATTTGTGCAAAGTGCTTTCATCCATGTTTTATTCAGTTATAGATACTGAGTAAAACCTAAAGAAACCCTAGGAGAGACTGCTACTGTCACCATTTTACAAATGGGAAATCTCGGAAACAGAGGTTAACTGCCTCGTCTAAGGTTACACAAAGAAAGCCTGCTTCAACTTTGGAGAATATTTCTCTCGATTTCTTGCCTACAATGCTGTCGACCCACTAAGCATTTTCCCAAAGTTCGAGTTCTGAAATACTAGTTCTACAGAGCGTTAGCAAGTTTCTGTTTTATGGTAAAGTATGTGTTGGACATGCTGAGTGAACAGAGTTAAACAAGCTTCTGTCAGACTCGTCAGAGCCTTAAAAATGATCATGTACAATGTGAATTTCCAAGTGGGAGACGTAGGCTGTGGCTTTTCTTAAACTTATTTGATCACAGAACATTTCTCTCATGGTCTATCTCTTGGACTTCGAGTAATATGGAACACATTGGAAAATGCTGCACCAATGTGGAGCGAGGTGAGCAGGAAGCCGGACAGGTTTTGAGTATGAGCAGAGAAATGTAAATTTGAGATAGAAGAATTATGACAAGATGATTCTGGGATAAATTATCCATTTGGAACAGCTTACCATTAAGCTGAAAGGAACTGGTGCCCCTAAACAAGACCACCACACGTCCATAAATATCTAGGCAACACTAAGTCTTGATATGTAAGCCCATGTGTATGGAGAATTCAGATATAAATAATGTCTGGAGATAGCATTTGGTGTGAATTGTGTGACCAAAAAAAAAAAGAAAAAAAGCCTACTTATTGCATCTGCACCAGGATGAGGAGAAAAATGTAAATTGGAAGAAAATACCATCAGAGACAACTGAAAAGGTCGTGGTCCAATACCTTTAGAAGCAGACTGAGAGCTCACAAGAGGAGTGAGGCAGAAACAGCAAATTCACTTAGATATTATTTATAACACTTAGGTATTCATTATTATCTTCCCCTACTTGAGTGAAAACTTTTAAAGAGCAGAGGTTTTTCTTTCACTTTTTCCCCACAGATTTACCCCCAAGAGTCTAGAACAGTGCCTGGCACTGGCACCCAACTGGAGATGAATCAACAGTGAATGAATAAGTGCATAAAAGAAACTGACACTCAAATCACACTCTGATCTCTCCTTCACCCACCCCCAGCACCCAGAAGACATCTTGTTCTTCTTTTTCATCTTAGTTAATAATGACTCCAGTTGATCTAGTTTTGGGGTTTAACTTCCTCTTCTTTCTCTCTCATCCTCCTCTAATCAACAGCAAACTGAATCAAGTCTGCATTTATCTGTAACCCAATTCAGATCTCTTCTCCTGATCTCCACTGCTACCACTCTAGTGTAAGCCACCATCAACTCCTGGCCTATTTGAATAGCTTCCTAACCCTTCTCCCTGTTTCCTCCTGCTACCATCTCTTCTCCACACAGCAGGCAGAATTATCCTTCAAGATCACAAATCAGGTTCCATTGCTCCCATGCCCCAAACCTTCCAAATCCTCACAAGGCTATGATTCAGCCCCCCTCTTCCCCTCACACTCACTGCTGTTCCAGGCTCACTGGCCCCCTTGCTGTCCCTGGTTACACTCAGCACCCTCCGCACTGCAAGACCTTACACTCACTGATTCTCCACCTGGGGCTCTTCCCTCAGACACCCACACTCCACGCACTGCTTCCTTCAGGTGTCTCTCAGAGGCCACCTCACCCAAGAGACCTAAAAGAGCAGCCTTATCACCACCATTCCCTCCATGCTTTTATCTTTATTCTTTTCACAGTACCTGCCACTCTCTGATTCTGTGTGACTCTTTGTTCTCTGTCTCCACAAAATTAGAGACTTTGTCTTGCTAAATTCTGTAGCTTCAGTACACAGAATAGTGCCTGGCCCGTTGTAACCCCTGATAAAAATGTGCTAGATGAATGAATTACTGATGCTTGTTCAGTGCTTCTTATATGCCAGGACCTTTAAATGCATTATTTCATGATCTTTAAGAGGCAGTTAATAATATTAGCCCATTTTATAGATGAAGAAATGGATGCTCAGAGAAGTTAAGTAATTTACTCCAGGGCATACATCTAGCAAGTAAAAAAGCCAAGATTTAAACCCAAGCAGGCCAACTCTGGCTCTGAACCTCTGTGCTCTATATTCGGCTTACATTGTTATGGGGAACATGTACCAGTCATTCCAATACTCTTATTTTCATGATAGTTTCCAGAAATATATTTTCTCTCTTCCTTCCTCTTTTTCCTCCTTTCTTCCTCTTGTTCTTTCATGCATTCATTCATGTGCCCACATGTTAAGCACTGTGATTGGCTCTGGGGTTATGAATTTAAATGACATGTTCCCTATTCACAAAGAGCTGCCCTACCGAGAGGGAAGGCAGACATATAAACAAATAATCCCAAGATAAGGATGTATTTTCTCTCAGAAAATTGGAATCATTGTCCTCAACATATTTTCTACTTTGCATTAAACTGCAAGAAATTTTAGTCAAAGTCATCACTTAAATGTTGTAATCTGTTTATCTCAATTGCCATAAAACATTTACAGACCATATTTTGCATTCTTTTCCTGACAAGTTGTTTCTGGTTCTTTGGAAAGTAAAGGCAGTATAAATAGTAAATGACACAAAATGTTAAGTATTTCATTGCTCCTTAAATATTTATCATCAAGGCATACTACTAGGTACCATGAGGGATTAAAAATGACTGTGATGTGGCACCTGTTCCTCAGGGAGTTCATGGTTAGGCAGAGGGACATAGAAAAAATAAGTGCAGTGCAAGACCCCAGCCAAAAGCATCAGAAGGAAAGTGCAGGATTGGATGTGTTTTCTACAGAGAACTAGATTCTCTGGGTGGGCTGTTAGGGGTTTAAATGCAGAGAGTCCAGTCCCAGGGCCTTTATACTTAGCCTTGTCTGTCTACTATGTTCACTAAGGTTGGTGTGAATTTAGCATCAGTAATTATTGTAAGATAGAAAATTTTCATCTCTGATACTTTAACATAAACTATCCAAATATTTTGTCTTCTGTAGAATTATTAAAGGCTCTCCCTACCCAATAAGCTTTCTCTGCAAAGAGGCACGGTCTTTAGGATTATACCCTGGTCAGACTTTTAAAGATCATGCACAATCTACATGTAAAGAAGGAGCACACATTCTTCCCTACCTCCTACTTTTGTAACTTTGAGCAGCTACTTCTCTGTACCTCACATAAAACGAGGTTAAATAGGAGTATCTACAACATAGCGATAGGTGCTGAGGGACAGACATGATAAAAATCAAGAACACTGAGAGGAGTTAATTAGACAAAATGCAGCAACATTCAGGTAAAACTATTACAAACTATACATAATAGTGCTAGTAAACATAGTGCATACAGTGAATATAGTATATATCCATGTACAAACATGTGTCCCTATTAGAGACAAGGGTTAGTCCATCATATCATGGTGCAGTCTTTCCACTAAGTCTACCATTCAGAAACCATGGTGTAGCAAGAGAGCTTCAGTTATTATTTGCATTTTTAAAAGGTAATAGATATGATGAAAAACTGGCAGTATCTACTAAAGCTGAACATTTCTATGGTTCTTAGTAATTTCCCCTCATCATCACATACCCAACAGAAACGTTCATATTCTCACCAAAAGACACCTATAAGAATATTCATAATGACACTATTTGTACTCAGTAAAAACTGGAAACTACCCATATACTCATCAACATAAACTATAGAATATTCACTCAACACAAGACAGCAGTTATAAGGAAAAAAATCACAACTGCATGCAACAATATAGATGAATTTCACAGATACAGTGTTGATCAAAGAAGCCAGATACAAAAGTGTGCATGCACTCTATGACTGCATCAAAATCAAGTTCAAAAACAGCAAAACTAATCCATGATATTAGAAGTTAGAACAGTGGTTTCTTAGGGGGTTAATAATTGGAAGGAGTTATAAGGAGGTGGTGTCCTTTGAGGTTCTGTTTCTTACTCCTAGTCAGGTTGGCATAAGCAATTGGTAAAAATTCATCAAACTGTAAAATTAAGAGATGTTCTTTTCTTAATGTATGTTATTTTTCAATGAAACACTCCTCCCACCGAAAAACGTTATCATCCCCTTCACTGTCCACATGTTTCTTAGCTTTGTGTGTCACTCTACTCAAGGCCAAGCACTCTGAGAACCCACCCAATTTAAGCGTTAATAATTGTTCCCTCCGTAAGCATAACTCAAGTAGAGAGTACTGCTGCAAATCATTCTCTTAGAATCAATGTTTTCTTTGACGATGGTTAGCTCATTGGTGACACATGTTCTATGGGGCATTAAGACATTTTTTAAATGGCAAAATAATGAAAGAGTCATTTGATGGTAAAGCAAGTAAACAGCTTGTCTTTATTTTCCAAAAACAACCTGCAGCCACCCACCAAATTCTGTTCTGAAATGCCATCAATGCTTGGGGAAAAACTATCAACTGACAACTATTATTTATAAAAGACCCTATAAAGGGTATTAAAGATGTCAAGAGTGTTTTATCTACTAACCTGAAACCTGACCACAGAGTCAACACGTGCATTTCATGTTAGTGCTGCATTCGAGGGCACCTGGGCCAAGGTTATGTGTTAAGTCAGTGAAAATGTGTAATTCATGGGGTAACTGAAAAAGCCACTAGACAGGAAGATGGATGGATTGAACATTTTCTGTGCCACCAAATGGCTAATGAGTAAACACCTCTGAGAAAAACAAGATCCAGAATTGTTCCAGCCGTTTTCCGACCACCTCTTGCCTCCGGCGTGGGCAGCCATTAGCCTGCTCAGGGCTCCTCCAGAAGAGAGACCAGCTGTGGAGCCCCTGGGGGGGGGGGGTCACATCCTCCCTCCCTCCCTCAGAGCCCCGTAAATAGCTCATTAGTCAGAGGCACCTGCTGTGGAAAAACTGGTGTGGGGCAGAGCCAGTCCTCCAACCAAATCTGCTGATTCCAAGGCCCGATCTCATCACTATTACACTATATTGCTTCCAATTTTTAAAACACCTTTTTTTTTGCCCTCATTTGAGAAAGAGAAATAAAAACAGAGGCAAGGCCAAGGAATTAAATATGACCCATACCCATCCCTTCAGATCCCGGCTCTGGGTCTCAATCAGTTATCCGATGAGAGGTGGTACTCTATGTGACATGTACTTATGTGGACTCACCAACTCTCCTAAGGATGCTGCTCTCTGGAATATTAACTTCCAAATGATTCTATCTAAGTACCATCCTTTATACATCTGCATCTTAGGCAGCTCTTCAAAATCAACCTCTTGTTTCTGGTTCTCAGTTCCCATCTGTAGCCAACGTGGTACCTTATTTGGTTTCTCTTATTTATACTCTAAGAACTATGTCAATATCTATCCATTATACTTTATTAAATAGCCATGATTGAATAGTATAATGAAACCCAAAAAATTTTTTAAAAGGTTTGTTACAAACTATGAAACATAATACAGCATCTGTTAAGAATTGAGTTCACTTACCTAGTTATTACACATTTTAGTTTTAAATACTGCACTTGGATTAGATTTGTTGTATGTATATTTTGCAATTTACTTTCCCTTATAAATCGATATACTGTATACCTTACATGCATATATATTTATATATATGATGTGAGTCAAAGTTAAAACTTTTTGAAGCCATACATACAAAATCAGTGCATGTAGAATTAAATCATACTACACACAAAATGAAAAGAACTATAGCATAAAACACAGATAGCATGTTTCTTGCCTATATAACATAAAATATATGGCCGTTGTATCCCTAGGAATTTTTTCCTTTTTTCTTCTCAAAAAAAATAAAGCTCATTATCCACTTGTTGACTAAATAACAATGCTGTTTTCTAAAAAAAAAAAAAAAAAAAAGTACTGGGTAAACGTACTATGTTCTTGGCTTTAGCCCATCAGTTATTCCAAAGATATTTAATTTAAAAATAAATATCATTATATGAAATACAATGTAAATTGTTCAAATAAACATGTTTTTGTTTAAAAAACTGAATGATAAACATAGTACCACATTTGTGAAGTGTAAGCTTTTCCCCTTGTTGTCTCACTAATGATAAAGAACAGTTATTGGCCTCCTTTTCTAAACTTTTTGTGGTATTTTCAAATGTTCAATAAAAACTTCAGATACTAGTTTTAGCATTTTACTTTAAAGTATAATAGCCCTATTTTTCTCTCCTTACCTCAAATCATACCCCAATTTTAAAATATTATATATATGTATAGAACAGCATACATATTCATGTATTTATTAAACAACTTGCTAAAATAAGGTCCCTGTGAAAAGATTTACCAAAATTGTGCAAAATAAAGATTGACAAGAAGGAAAACTCGAGTACAGCTTTTCAACAATTTGTTAAAGTGGCTGGAGAAAAAAGAAAGCCTGCAAAATTCCATACTGTCCAAGTTTATCAACAGTTAATTTTCTAAAACACTGTGCCAGAATATCAAACAAACCTCAGCCAAAATTACTTCCTTCATTTCCTTAATTCCTATTTTTCTCCATATTTTAATATTTCTAAAATTGGGATTATCTTACAAAGAACATATACATTTTATGGTAGTTCCCATCTTAAAAAAGAAAGAGCTATACTAAATTGATGTCAGATATAACAAGAGATAGAGATTTAGAATGAAAGAAATACAGTAAATATAGTACTACTCACCAAGGGGAACTCTAAGTTAAGTACTTTTTAATTTGCCATTTCTTCCAGTAATACTTGCTACAGTTACAACTCACCCTGCCCAAAGTGGAGCCCTTACAATCTCCTAAAACAAAGAAATGGCATAATCCTGGAACCAATCAATTTTCTGTAATAATACTTTTTTCTACAGTGGCAACTAATCCAAGTCATTTTATCACTTACCAAAGTGAAGACACCAGACAGTGATTTAGAGATTAGAAAGATAATAGAGACAAAACTTACTGAAAAATAATGAGGTTAGTTGCCAGATTGACAGTATGAATTATCTGTTGTAGAGGCACTCACTTACAAGATGACACATTGTTATTCCAAGAACTGGCCATTACATTAGCTTGGCCAGACTACACGCAGCACTTCCAAGAACTATTCATGCAAAAGCCTTGGCTAAAAATTGCCTCCGATGGTCTGGAACTTATTTTGGCATTACAAAGCCAGAACTTTCAGACCACTCACCATAACTTACCCAAGAAATCTATTTCCCTTGGTAAGAAAAAAAAACCTTGTGCCTTGATTTTACTGGCACACTTAAAGGGAAGAGATATCAACAGTTAATTCATTTCTATATTCATTCGTCTTTGCAACCAAAGTATAAGAGGCACATTTAAAAATTCCCAAATTCCATTTAAAACCTCTACCATCTCAAAGTTTCTGCATTCACCTCAGGTCACTTTAAAGAAGTTGTCTGTATGATTGTTACTCAAACTACCAATATCTTTTCTCACTTGCCACGCTCAAGTAAACCACCAGGCTAAAAGGCTTGTACAGATTTTCAGACTGCCTAGGGCTGATTGCTGGAAGAGACTATCAAACCAATTGCCAGACTACTCATTGCTCCAAATATCACTGTCTGAATTCTTTGCTCCAAAACAAGAGTTTGTTCTGATGAATTACTGAATAGAATTCTAGATACTTGCATCAACTATCTTTATTCATATCTGTGTGAAAAATTACCGGTTAGATACATAGTCTTGATGCTGCTCCATCCCTATAGAACCTGACAAAGGAGGCTAGGGAGTGGGGTGGGGTTTCAGCCACTGCAGGAGAAGATGTGGAGCCCCAAAGCTCACACGGTCTCCTGCAGCAGCTGGAACCAGGTCAAAATAAAGGCACCTCCTCTCCATTGACATTTTTTCATTTTCACATAATCCAAATTGTATTCTAAAGAGAAACTTGTACAGAAATGTAACATTTGAAAATGAGCAAACTGCTCTAGTTTCACCCAAATTGGTGTTTCTAGTTTGTATAAATTAAAAGTTGAAAGTGAAGCAATGAAAATCAAGCTTGAATCTTTTACATATATATATATATCGTATTTTTCCATTCTGCCACTGAGTTTTAAACTACATCTTATGATGACTCACCACAACCACCAACCCACCTGCTAGAGCAGCACCCCATAATTCTAACTAGCTAGTGTAATGCAGAGATGGCCCTACAAAGAGCTAAAGCTCATCATCAAGTTAGGAAATGATGCTGGAGAAGGAAGAAATGCTTTGACTAAATGCTACTGTTTTGTTCCTCTTTTAAAGTTTTTTCCCTCAAAGTTCTATGTCTCAGTTATTTTATGGTGAAGTTATAGGACTGTTTACGACAAAAAAATTTATACCAAAAGGTTGCAAATATCTTTTCTTGCTTCTCATACAACATCTATGTAACCAAAGAAATCAGGCAAACAACAAGTTGAAATGGAAGATAACCTTAGTCCAGGAGGGTAATTCTTTATGGACAAAAGTGCAGGAAGATAAAACATGTGGGAGGAATCCAGGCCCAGGTGAAGGCACGAGCACAGTGGGGCAAAGACAGGTCTTCTCTTGGTTCTTTCCTCCACACCCACACCTATTCTTGTTTCCCTCTTTCCTTTCTTAATCTCACTCCATCAGCTGCTCAGAGCCAATATATTCATTTACTTCAGTAACAGGCTCAATGCTTTTCCTTGGAACTAAGGAATACTAAGGAATAAAGAACTTAGTTTAGTTTTGCAAGAAAACTTTTAATTCAGAAACATCTGAAGAAAGAACGGAAATAAAAGGAGGCTTCTATCTGTCCCTAAATGTTATCTTACCATCATTGGTGACATCTCTCAAATAGTGTGGTACCTAAACATAATGAAAGTCCTCTGACTTACTTGTTGCCTTCTAAGCAACTCCCCCCACCGTCCCACCCAGTAAAAGCAACAGCCTCGCCACAGAATGCTCAATGAATATTACAGATAGACTGATGTCCTGACATTATCCTCTCAGTGATCCTAATAAATGTTTACAAGCAGGATAGGACAGGCAAAATCAACTCTAAATCCACATTATAGATAGCCAGGAGAGGAAGGGCTCAGGAAATATATTTGTAGCCTTTAACTTAAGACATTTTGACATAGTGTGAAAAGTATCTCTAGAACTCAAATAATTGTCTAGTCTAGATGAATAAAAATTAAGGCTTGGTTTGAATAGAATGGTGAGGAGAAAACTCAACTTAAGATTCAGAACATCTGGTTCAGATTTTACTCTCCCATTTATTACCTATAACTGGACATACTTCCTCTCTTACCGTTAATTTCCTTATCTGAACATTGGGAAAATACAACTGCATACAGGATGAGACTGTCGTGAGGATTTAATAAGATGAAACACGGGAAACTTAATAGCATAGTATTCGAAATGCAGTACATACTCAATAAACATTTTACAAAGACAACTTTCCTCCACTGCAGCTGTGTGCTATCAACTCATAATTTAAAGTCTTCTCTGGGCGGGGAGGGTAGGGAGAAACTTGTATTCTTTCCAATATGGTCACTGCCTGATATCTGCATTGCTTGAAATACTAGGTCTCACTTATCTCCCTTTGCCATATGTGAAATGACTTGAGGTTCATTCATACATTTAGTGATACCTACTTTCTTCCTCAACAGGCTTGCAGTCTAGCAGTAATAGAGAAATGCAAATTATTACAATCCAGGGTGGAGCTGCCACAACAAGGCAGATGGTGGTACACTGGCAGCATCAGGGAAAAGAGGAGTCCCTGAGCCCTAGGAAGTCTGGGAGGCTTTGGCCAGAAGCAGGACTTGGACTCTGGCTGAGGCATCAGGAAAGGAATCTGTCAGGCATACAAGAAAGAGGGGAGGTCTTCCAGACAGAACCTAAAGAAAGATATCCAAACTCTAAAATATTTTTAAATGTTTAAAATGCTCTTTTTGGATATGTCTGCATTCTCAATTTGTATGGATTATGTGTCCATATTAAACCATTCATAATTGGACACATTTTCCTCCAGTGACTCTAAATGAGATCATTTTAAGAGTAATAGAAATATTTATGGTCTTTTGATATTCCAGACAACTTCTATAGGAATAAGCAGTGATGGGAATAAATTGATAAAATCACATCAAACATTCTGCTTTTGCGTAATTGTTATTAACAACATAGAGACAACACAGAGGACCCTTGATATCTGGTGTATGGAAACACCTGTTCTTGGTTTTCTCTCAAATCATTGTTTCATCCAGAATCATATCATCACCATTATCATCACTATCATCACAGCAGCTAATGTTTATATGGTTTTTATGTGCTAAATACTGTCCTAAGCACTTACTAGATAGGAACTCATTTATTTCCCAAAATGATGAACATGTTACCACACCAAAAGTCAACAGCCTTCGAAATTTTGCTAAAAAATTCTAGCTTGATGAACAATTCTTACACTGGCTAAAGCACTCCCAGAAGAGATTTATAAACCATGTCTTATTTCTCCATGGAGCATGTAATAGGCTCACTTCACACACCTAAATCGTGGTAAGATAAATAAACATCACTTCCTGTAGGCTTTTACAGTCTCACTTCATACCATATTCACCACTTAGCTCTTAGCTTTTTACTCTGGACTACTTTTCACAAGTAAACCAAATCTTTACTCTTTATAGGAATTACAATATAGTGATGACCAAACTGGAACAACTAAGTTGTCCTGAGAAGTTCTTACAGAGTAGTCGGCTGGGCTCACTCCCTGACCACAGTGATTTGCTTCTACCCAGTACAAGCAATTCAAATCCATGCTTCAGCAAAATGATAAATTAGTGCCTGTCAGGACTTTGGGACCATGCGTGAAGAGTGAAATCAAGAATATTAAATTCAAAGATCTACTATTACATGTGATTGCTAAAGTCAGGAGACAGCGTGATGTATAAACTACATAATGAGAACATGACTGCAATATTTAGGAATAAAGTTTAAAAGTCACTGCTATCAAATGTCTTTTTTATGTTATTTTGAAGTGTACTTTTCACGTGTAATTCACATATTTCATCACACTTGCAATTTACCTACTATAAGAAAACTTTAGCACTGTGACTTCTGCCTCTACCACTCTTAAAATGAGATGATTAGGGAATTGGAAGCTAAATTGTATGTCTGAGTAATAACACGCCCACAAATAGTATACACTGTACATGCAAAAAGTAGTGAACAACTCTCAATTATCACAGAAAAGTTAACCTCAGTTTCAAGGCACTAACAGAAGTTTAATGTTTTCTCATTTTTGATAAATAGTAGTCAAAATCTGACTCATTATTTCATGATTCAATAATTTAATACACACAATGTTTTTAGAACAGTGTCTACATGTGTTGTGGTAGCCAAATTTCCCAATTTTAATAATAATTATTTGGCTTAAAGGACTCAATTTTTATAAAAGACCAAACACTTAGGACATTCAGTATAAACCAACTGCTCTTGAAGTTAGGGGTCACCACAAAGAATCCACAGTGCTGGGCTATGTTTAACTTGTCATTCCTACTGTTGAAATGACAAAACTGATTTGATCATAAATAGTCCCCAAAGAAGGCCAGTATGCTCTGGGGACATGCCAACTTGGTCCAACCACCGTGAGCTTAAAACTCTGAGAGCAAAGTATCAGACATTTTGGTGGGGACAGGGGTAGAATGTGGAGCTCAGAGTCTATTAAACAACTAAACAAACGTTAAATTGCTTTTCAATTAAAAATATATATTCTCCAAGAACCCAAATAATTGGAGTAGTATTTGAAAATAATACCTTCAACAAATATGATTTTTAAAGACTTCTTGCCATTCAGAGCTGCCATTCTATGGGTGTGAAATAAAACACTAGGCTTTATCCCACTGAAATCTGAGAGGCAAGGCGCTCGTTTTAACTATTCATATGTCTGTGTTGGCTTTACAGATAAAGATCAATTCAATGGCATTTTAGAAAATTAGTTGTGTCTAATCCCCAGTGTCCTAGTTGACATTTCCTTTATTAATAGAATAAGGATACACATGGGTGTGGGTGACCTCTTACTGGGTTTTCTATGACTGTTGTAGCAGTCTGCAAAGTACAGCTGCTCTATGAAGTACACTGGGCTATCTAAGGGAAAAAAATACTTCACCAAGCTCCTTGTTAACTTTCTCTATTTTAACCATCAAAGTTTCTTGGGCATATGAAGGTTTGTTTTCAAGTCTTTTAATATGTAGGTAACAAAAACAGACATTAAAACATTGATTTCTAAAATGCCTTCCAAAAACCTACCTCTAATATTTTGTTAATGTACAACTTTCACAGGCAAAAACGTAACTGGTGATTTTTGTAAAATATTTAACCCCCCCCTACCAACCACTCTTCAAAAATTCCCATAAGTCATCCAATAGCAAACAAACAAATAGTAATTAGGCATCCACTTCTTTCTCTTACACTTTCCTATTACATTCCTTCCTTCTTTTCTTCATTTTTTAACTTCTCATTTTCTTTCTCTCAAATATCTGATTTTTATTTTGCCTTTTCATCTCCAGGATCATTTCATATCTTTTTTACATACAACCAAAAAATGGAATGGCTAATATACATAGGAAAAGAGGCTCAACACTATGGATCATGAGAAAGTAAAGAAAAATAAAACGGAGATAACATTTTCCCCTTTCAGACTGCAAAACATAATATAAATTGATAGAGTCCAATGTTAGTGAAATTGGCACTCTAATACGTGGTTAATGGTGCAGTCCTTTTCAATGGTGGCAGTTTCTATCTGAATTCAAATGCATACCTTTTGATCCAGGAATTCTACTTTGTAAGATCTAACCTACAGAAATATTTGTAAAATTATGTAATAATATACATAATAAAGACCATATATGTAAACTGTTGATTAAATCATGGTATAGCTATACTATCATGCAACTTTAAAAAAGAATGAATATTATAGATATGAAAGAATTCCCATAATTTGCTTTTAATGAAAAAGAACAAACAATAATATTTATAGTATGATATTTCTTTAATTTACAAATACATAACACATATTATTTTCAGATCCATATAGTTAACTGTCCCCTTTTAAAAAATATCTACTTAGGCATACATGTCTCAAATTCAATGTCTCCAAAATTGAACTACTGACCTTTCCCCCCAACCCTGTCCCCTATCTTACTAAATGACACCTCTATCCACTCACTTGTTCATTCAAGAAACCACGAATATCTTCCTCTTTTGTATTCCCCACTTCTAATCCAATTCTAAACATTTCAAATCTGTCTATTTCTTGCTTTCTGCATTGCCATTACCCTATGTCTCCATCATATTTCCCCTGATTTTTACAATAGCCTAGTATCTAATTTGATGTCTTCTACTCTTGCAATTTTCTAATCCACTTTTATACCCCTTTAAAAATTTTGGATTATGTCACTCCATGCCTAAAACCTTCCATGGCATCACTTTGCACTTAGAGGAAATCTACTCTCCTTGCCCTATGCCACCTGCATTATCTCAACACTGACCACTTCTCCAGCCAATGGGGCCTTATTATTGCATAAGCAACAGTGATATTGTCAAATGTTTCCTCACTCAGATTTCAAAAGAACTGTTTAAGAGATACATAGTTGACCCCTGAGCAGTCAAAAATCCACGTATCTTTATAGTCAGCCCTCCATATCTGCGATTCTGCATCCTCAGATTCAACCAAATGCAGATTGTGTAGTACTGTGGTATGTAATAACTGAAAACAATCCAGGTGTAAGTGGATCCATGTAGCTCAAACTCATGTTCTTCAAGGACCAACTGTAACTATTAGCAACTACTTTGAAGATAGTAGAGTGTTCATCTCAGAACCAACTGTTTGAAAGTCATCTCTTGCCCAGATCTGTATAATAGCCTCCTTATTGTTTTCCCTGAGATTCTCGCTCCCCTCCAATCTATTCTACACATAGCATCAAAAGAAGTAATATATTCATGACATCCTTTTGCTTAAAAGCCTCCAGCAGTGTAGACCCACCTGATCTGGCCTGCATTTAGCTCTCCAACCTTATCTCATGCCATTATCTCCTTGATTACTACACTTGAGCCAAGTGGTCTCCTCTAAGTGGCTCAAATATACCAATCTCTTCTTCATCTTGGAGCTCTGTATGTGCCTCTCTGCTTGAAACATTTTTTATTCCACATTTTATATGGCTGGCTCCTTCTTATATTTTCAGTCTCAGCTTAAATCAGTTTTTCAGAGACTCTTTCCTTGACCAGCAAGTAGCCTACTGCTACTTTTCTTTCTCATAGCACTATACTTATTTCCTTTATATCACTTGACATGAGTTGAAATTGTTTATTTGTCTGTCATCTGTATTCTCAATACTCTGGAAATTCTATGCAACATAGCCATGAAGGCATCAGTAGTGGGAGCTATGAGTCATGGAAGACCTCTTAGAATATAACATTAAGTCCTGAACTTAAGGGAATATGCTAAGAAAGGAAATGAGAAAGACTATTCCAGGTCAAGGGAACAGTTGGCAAAGTTGGACAAAAGCATGTAAGAAGATGTCAAGTCCCAGAAGAGTGTACATTTGGGGTCTAAAGAGGAAAGTGAGGAATGGGGCATTGAGGCTGAAAAGATAGGTGCCACCAGATGGTGAAGGACTGAGACTTTTCTTGTCCTATAAACACTCAGGAGTCAAAGGAATCTAAACAGAAGAAGAGTGAGCTATTAGATTCATGGTTTAGATGGAGTAAGACAAGAAAAGGCTAGAGACTATCTACTAAAAAACAAATCTGTAGCCTCAACTTCCTCATTAACAAAATTAAGATATGCAATACAAGTCTAAAACATGAGAGATAAAATAAGTGTAGTTCTTAATTAAAGTTGAATATATCAGAAAATATATGTACATTTTTAGTATAAATTCAAATATATTTTTAAAAGTTAACTTTTTTATTTAATAAAGCAATTTAGGGAATGTGAGCTAATTTTGCAAAAGAACCACTGCCAAAACTGTGCAGGATAAAAGTCAGTCAACATAGCTAGTTTATAAGAACAGGAGTAGAGTAATTTGCCCTAAATAAAAAAAGGAAAAAATTTTGACTATTATAATCTATGTATCATTTTGGTAAAACTCACACGGTAAGGTTGCTAGACTTACAGAAAAACAATGTCAAGGTATTTACACATAAATAAAAGTCATTAAATTAAATAAATTTTAACTGGCAAATACTTGAAACTTAGTATTTGCCATTTAGAGATTCATCCAGTAATCTGGGGGGGGGACCTAGTCACCATGAAAAAGTCACTTTTTTCAAATCACAAAGTTTAGATATGAACTGATTTGACCCCGAATTCCACTGGACATTCTGTTACAAAGTAATTAGAAATGCACAATGTACTTGTTCGATTTGTTTGTACTATGTAAAATTGATTTTTTTCTTTAATACTAAAATTTGGTCCATCTGTTGGGAAAACAGAAAATGTTCTAAATATATACAAAGAGTGGAAATGCTTCATTCCACTGGCTGTATCCTGTGGTATATGCATTTTCATCAGTATGTTTGTCTTCCAGACAAAATGAATATCAGATGGTGGTTTTGAAAAAGGGCAGACCTAACATGAGGTGATTAGTTTCAAAAACAGATTTTTATTCTTGATAAATTATTACCAAATACAATCATCTGTTGATTGAGGATATAAAACAGATTGGTCATACTACAACCCATAGGTTAAATCAAAAACGGAAATAATAAGTTTATTTAACATGGGCTTGCATTAGGTTCCCAGCAGTGCAAATCTAAGGCAAATAATTAGATTTCCAATTTAAAGATATACATTTGTAAAGCCAGACATTGCCTGAGGTCATCTATTTCTCTGTTGGCTAGTCTCATTGCACTGGCAATGTGTTTAGGACATTTTCACTTAGAACTTTATATCACTATACCTTGTACATTACCGTGATCAAGCTAGTATCATAGTTTGATTCAGGGGTAACGAAGAAAGGGCAAAGGGCTGATTATGATGACTTCTGGCTGTAAGTCAGATTCAAATACACAGTCACAGAGACTTAAAGAAAATGAATGCCTTAAAAGTAAATCCCAGGAGAAAAAAAAAGGAATTTACTAAAAGAGAACTGGCAAACCAAACAAATCAAAACATCTTATACTAAGTAAACAGGACAACATATACACTACACACAATTTCTTAAATATCCACTCTTCCTTTTCTCAGGACAACCTTTAATTTTATGGTGAAAAATAAAAAGTTAAAAGACAACTGCTCTGATCAATAGTAAATCCTTTTTTTTTTTCACTGAGCATATCCCCACCCCCTTCCTCCTCCTCTATTTCTTCAGTAATTTACAGCTCTGCTATGTAATGTCTCTCCAGGGAGCAAAGAATCCCATTACAGATGATTCCTCTGTGCAGACTTCAGCTCTGTAAATCAACAGGCTGAGCTCTCTAACAGATTTTAAATCCCTGCTTGAGTTAGGCTGAGACAACTAGCAAATTGGTGGAGCCGGAAGTAGGGGGAGGAAAAGAGAGTTTCATACCAGACTAAGTTCCAGGAAAAGAGCTTATAACACAACTTGTGTTTTTGTTAACTTTCTCCAGTAACTATTGTGCCTTGATACAGAACAGGGGAGGTCCAGAAATATCAGGGATTGAAAAAGTACATCCAAAGGAGATTCTCTCCCCAGAACACTCCCAGAGGATTCTAACAAGCCCAACAGAGTGTAGCAGAAGCAAAGCAAGCTGGACTAATGCCCCTTGGAGATAAGATTTCTAAATGGAATAGAGCACCTTAAAAAGATAGAGTGGAGCTGCATGACAAAAGTGGTGGTGAGGGATTATTTGTAAAATAAACCTCTGAGAATTAGATGGCTCATAGGGAATTTATTTTCCTATAGGGCTTCAGATGCCTTTATTGCTCAAAACATGAAAAATCCTCTAGAAATCCATTGATGAGGTGGAAGAAATTTGAGAGATTGCCATTATTTTTTGTATAGTGTAAGTCTCACTTAAAATAATAGTTAATAACTATAACAACTAGGATGTAAAGCATGGCCAATTATATAAAAACTTATTTTGTAATAAGCATATTTTACACACGTTATACCAACACTGATCACATTAGGAAATAGACTCGGATATTTCCATAGAAAATACATGATGTGATATTTTTTAGGTTGTGCATTTTTTATTTTATTTTTTATTTATTTAAATTTTTATTGAAGTATAGTTGAGGTACTGCATTATGTAAAATTATAGGTGTAATATGGTGTGGTTTAAAATGTTCCTTATTTAAAAAAAAACACTATGTTCAAGTTGAATGAAGTGTATATTGCAATAGAACAGCAAGAAGAATAGAGATAGGGAAGGCAGTTCAATATTCCAAACCAAATTGTTTCTGAGGGTCATCTCCATGTAAGATCCCATCACTTGAGTTTAACAGACTTCTCTTTTTCTGTTATTGCCAATACACAGGATAGACCTCTCCTTCTCTGCCCCACTCTTTCTCTCTCTTTTTCTCCCTCTTTCTCTCTCTCCACAGCTTATTCTCTGCCTCTCTCATTAATCTCTTAGCAAATCTTTTCCCAGTTGGCCCTAACTAATTCTTGTTCCCTTTTCTCCTCCAATTACTTTCACTTTTTAATTTTTCCACTTGGCTGTTTTTGTGACCAGCATTCCAACTCTACTTGATATCTTATTCCACGTATGTCCCATTGTTACTTATTCTTGTCCGTACTTCCTTTTGTATTTCTCTTATTTTGTTTTTTTACTTTTTTCCTACTACCATCACCCTAGTTCCATGTCTTCTCACATCTACTCTAGGTTATTACTATTTCATTCTGTCCATACTTTTCGCTTTCAGTTTTCCCCAGATCTTCAGCTTATGCACACATTTCCAATTAATCCTCCTAAAACATTACTCTAATCATGAGTTAATAAAATCTGGACTCTGAGATATTTGCCTTTACTTAGTTCTGTAGTGGCAGGCAACAACCTATGTCATCTATAACGGAATAAGACAATAAATGGATTGGGACAAATCACTTCCAGACAAACTATTCCAAGCAATGCTTTTGTTAGTCAACATTTCCTTCTTAGTATAAAAACAATAGCATATAATTATTAAACTGGAAGAGGTTTTAAAAAACAACTTAATGGAACCCTTGGTGTAGGCTTGATTATCAATTTAAGGTATTTTCCTACAGGGTCCTTCTCCATTTCCAGCATCACTTCTCCAGGTCCGCATCCCAACTCTCACACACTGCCTCTGATTGCTGTGATTACCAACAGGCTGAACACACCTCTAGCAGTTTTGCTCCTCTGGTGAAAACCTGAGTGACATTCTATAACAATCTTTGCTTCCGTTGGTTTTCTGGAAGGGATCTCACTGTCAATCTTTATTCCAAAAGTGTTCCAAAAGTCAACCTTTTCCTTAACATGGATTAATATATAGGGACTTTACTGTGCTGCCAGGAAACTTCAGACAGAACTAAATGGAAGAAAAAGCCTTAGGGCACAATTGGGCACCCATGTGCTGCTTTAAGAATGGTGTGTTTGTTTTAAATTGGTGCTCCATCTCTAAAGTTCAAGAGGGACCTTAAAAAAACCAGTGTTTGAAACGATCCAATTTCCCTGCACCTTTGGTCAAGAGTTCATAGTTACTTCCTCTGTTAGAAGGAGCACTAACCCACCTTAGCAACAACAAGGAAACTTAAAACCAATAGATTCCCTTTTCTCCACCTATTTATTCATCACTAAGTTAATTTTTCTTCTAAAACTATCTTTGCCTTTGTATGCAAGAACTTTAATTCTGTATTTATTTGGCATTTACAATCTCAAATGTAAATAATGAATGCTGAATCTCCAGAACGTTCTTCCAAATACTCTGTATACTCCCGCTTAACTTACTTCAAACAATACTTCCTTGACTTCTGATCCACAATTCTCCTATGTGTGCACTTACAGAACAGTCTCCTCCCACCCCCAGCTCTAATATAGCACTTACCACATGGTATTACAGGAGTGATATGAGCTTGCTTCCTCCCTGACCACACAGTCTATGAACTCCTGAGAGACAGGGCCACGTTTTAGTCACCTTTGAATTTCAAAACACAGCATACTAATGAACAGATACTAGGTGCTCCATAAATTTATTTGCTGAATTGAATTGGACTGACAAATTGCAATTCAGGCCATGTTAATTACTGGTTAAGGCCAATCCTCCACAAACACAGGACAGCAGTGAAATGAAGTAATTATCCAGATCACTGAGGACAAAAAAATGTGCTAATTTGGGCAAAGTGAGTAAATACGATTTTGCCTAACTGAACTAATCCATCATTTCATTCCAATGCTTAGCTTTGCTAATGGAAATCTGACCTCTGTGGGGCAGTCTTAGTCTCTCCTGTGCTTTGTGCTATAACTGAGTCATCTGTTTTACATTGATGCTGAACATACCCCACACCTCTTGCACATGGGACAAAAATCACATCCTCATCCCTGTCAGTTGTCTCATGGGAGTGCCATCGGTTCCAAAGCAGGGTCAGTTGAGGGCAGTGTGCAGATAGTTCTGTGAAACCTATGACTGAACACACATTTTAAAGACCACACCCCACTACTCTAGTGAGTTACTGGTATCTTTATACACCAGTCTGTAAACTGCACAACTAATTCAACTCTTAGCACATGGTTTCTCCAAATGAAGTCTGAATAACCCTCTATACAAAAAGTAAGACGGGTCTCCCAATATGTTTATTTTATAGGACCAAGGTAAATCTTTACTGGATTTTAAGGATTATTAGAGGAAGAAAATAATGTTTTTTAAACAGACCAACAACTTTGTTACTTATAATGTGTATATTTATTGGCATCTTTCCTTTCCCAGATCATTTGTACTTGATCTAAGCAGGAAAAGCAAAGTTATTCAAACTAAACAACACATTAAAATTTACATACTTTTAATCTTTTGTCACTCTGCAGCTGTAATTAATTTCCTTATGTACATGTGTCTAGCTTCAGAAATGGGGGAAATGTTTTTATTGTGTTTCATAAGGAAGCATAATTTTTAGAAAATACTTAGCATTTGTAAATTTAAATCTTTCAATTTACAAGCAGTCATTTATTTTGTAAATAGCTGGAAAAAAACTACACTGAAAACATAACTATACTTGAAATCAACACTGTCAGACTTCTACAGCATTTTTTTTACACCCTACAAATTTAAAAGCAAGATGAATTTTTTTTAAGTTAGTGGCAGACAAAATATTTAATAAAAACTATAATAAGACAGACAGAACTATACTACTTTAGACAGAATAGACAGGTAGAAAGAACTGGATATCAGAAAAATCCTGGTTTGAATCTCAGCTTCACCAGTCATGAACTTTGTGACACTGGGCAAGTCACTAAAATTTTCTGAACCTCACCTTGCTCATTTCTAAAACAGAAATAACAGTTCTGCTCTTATCTAATTCTTGAGGTTGCTGTGAGAAGAACATAACATAAATGAAAGTAATTTTGAAACTATGGAAAGCTATACACAATGAAGACATTCTTTTTATTATTTTGGCATGTGGATATTGATGGTGATGATGGTGGTAATGGTCTGACATTTGCCACGAGATGCATTGCTAATACTCTGCTGTTCATTAATGCAATTATCATAGCAGCAAATTAATTTTGTTCAGATTCAGCCATCTGCAAGACTGAAATATTTGTTTCAACATCAAGTGAAAACAACTTATAATAGTTCAAGTAGAGAGTAATAAACAAACACATCTACTATACAACTCTGCCAAAAAGACTATAGTACATATTTCTTCAAATTGAAGAGTCCTTTTCTCATCTGGCTTCCTCCTCACTCTTGTAGAACAAACTTGTTAGCAAACATCTATCATATTTAATTAAATTGACTGTGAAAAGAGTAAACTTCACACAGAGATTTTCAGCCCTCAGCTTCCTTGATTTGCTTGTTGCAGATGCAATTTTAGCAACTCCTACTCAAGCTTCTTTAAAAAAAAAAAAAGAAAGAAAAGGGAGAAAGGGAGAAAGAAAGAAAGAAAGAACGAACGAACGAACGAACGGAGGAGTTGAGATAAAGAGACTAGTACATAAATTCAAACTGGTGTGGACAAAACTGGGCAGTAAATACCAGAACCTGCAGCAAAGGCAAGAAGTCCTGGACCAGGCTTGCAGTCATTTACACTTCACCATGGAGGTTAGGAGCTATTCTGGACATAACCCTCTACATCTTCGATAACACGAAAGCACCAGAGGATACCAGCCGTCTTCCTCAGACTAGATTTCCTAAATAAAGAAGCAATCTTCAACCAGCTTTCTCTCTTTGTGAATTGCTAACATCTAAGATGCAGTCCATGGCTCTTTGTAAAGAGTCTGTTGTACCACAGGAAATAATCTTTGTTTTTCTACATATCATCAGTTCTCAATTATTTTCAATAAGACTCTTCTCCAACTATTATTATGAGTTGGCCAGAAAAAGGTAGAGGCATCACTACAGTTCTCCAGGTTTTGTCAAAATGATTACTCCTTAATAAAGGTATTTATGAAGAGCCTTGACCAAGCTGGTAATCTCCCAAGTATCTTTCTTAGCTAGCAGTAGCAAGACCTCCAAATAATTTTGTTATTAAAAAAAAAAAGCACCAAAAGGAGCTCATTGTCTCCAACAACTTTAAATTGTGCACATTTTTGCATCTTAAGAAATAATTACATTAGATAATATCTATAGAGCATATGCCCCAATGCAAACTAGTATCTAAAGTAAAACTATTTTGTGGGATATTCGGTGTCATGCAAAAAAAAAAGTGTTTCATATTCAAATGAGTGTGGGAAATACTGAATTCAACTAAGTCTAAAAGATTTTTTTTTCTACTGGATTTCTCAGGGTTACAATATGCTATCGTGCATTGTGATATTCTAAGAAAGTATTTACAAAATTTATCTGACCATGAAAGTCTTTTTCAGGGAACTCTAAAAATCTGGAAGAGACGTAGTTAAGAAATGCAGTTCTGTAATACACAGAAATATGTCAAGGAGTTTATCATGACCATCAAATAGTTGTCTTTGTGTGGTTGATTCTATTTATGTCAATCTGTGCAGCCACAGAGAACCTGTTGTCTTGCCAGGTTCTGTTTACTTAAGGAGTAGATACAGTTTGCTTTGAGGGAAGAGAAAAACAGATTTAATCAGCACCAACAATTTTTTTTTCCCCCAAGTGACAGTAATCTTAAGAAATGGTTTTAGCTACCTTTTCCATGAAGTCACAAGGTCTCAATATTGTTTCATCTTATTTTCACTGGGGAGAGGGGGGACAACATGTTATGGAATTACAAACACCAGGATACAAACTACAAAATACTGATGCATCCTTATTTTTAGAAATTATAGGAAAACTCGTTTCACAATTAAAAAGAGGACATACTACAGCATATAAGAGATAAATTTTAGGGGTAATGAAACCTAGTACATCTGAACCTAGCTATAAGGAACTCACTTGAATTCAAATTTCTTATCTCTGTCTCTGACATTCATTTCCCTAGTATCCAAGACAGTTGAGCTATGACACAGTTACTACTGGAACTCAAAACAGATATTCATTCTTAAAGGCTTCTTTTATAATTGGAACAATGATGACTAGTTTTATTTTGTTTTGTTTTTTTAAAGGGCAGCAGGAAGGACCTAGATCTTATCTCTTTTTGTGAAGCTCCTCTTTTCCCCAAGCTGACGTGCAGCCTCCCAGAACACTACAGTAGCTCCGGAGCGTGCTCAGCGGCTGTGGCAGCTCAACCATGCAATTTTATAGCAGGCAGCAAACAAGGCAGAGAATTCAGGGTTAAAAACTCAAGTGAAGTTTTGTCTTCTACAGTAATGAAAGCTGACTAAAAGAGTAAATCAAATGGATCTCCTAACAAAATGAAAACAGCTGTTTGGCCTGGCTTGGTCTCTGATTTAGGTTAAGTAATTATTGCTCTAGTGTGGTTCAAGGTTGCTCTGTATTAGTGAAATAGGATATCACATGAAAATCATCCAACTTTTTAATTTACTGTAGCATCAGAAATTCCACTGTATAAAAAAATTCCAGAAACGTAATCTTCTAAAAACTTTACCTAGAAACCTTTTCAAATACCAATTGATTAAATCTTCCAAGACATAATTACACAATACATAATTACATTACAGTAATAACTTTCAGTATCTTTCCTGAGAAAATATTTTAATATTTTGAGTTTAAAAGACTAAGTTTTTCAAGTTTTACTGAAGTGATAAATTATATCCAATTCTCAAATAACTGTAAAGATCATTTTTTGTATAGAGATTTTATGAAGAGTAACAAATGAATAGCTACTTCTTGAGTCCCCAAACAAGTCTATTTTAATAGTATAACTCATCTTATTTTTCTAATTCAACCTTGGCATACTAACAGCAGTTAAGAAAAAAAAAATTATGATAAAGAATCACAGCAAAGGAATATTCTTGAGGAAGAGGCTTTTGTGTTTAACACCATTCAGAGTAAAATAAATCACTCAAGTCACTTCAAATTCCATTTCTCGTTTGCAAACTTTTGCTTTTCATTCATGTATCACAATTATCAATGTTATTCCTCTCTTATTTAAGCACTTTATTTCTGCTTCCACTTGCCTATGATAATAAAGGGAAAATCAATGGTAGATTGTTGGTAGTTTTTTTAAATTATGTTCCAGAAATTATTTTTAAATGGTTAAAAAAAATTCAAATAGTATCTACCTAACACAAGACTTTAAGCTCTTGAAGAAAACAAAGACTAAAGTCTTGGCCACTGTTAATTTTTAAGTCAATCTCCATTATATCACTGGATGGATACCTAAATGTATGAAGAAACAATAACATTAAAATATTTTTCTAATACTAACAACTATTTAAATTATAGGATAACATTTCTTCAGTAAAGTAACATCTTTAGGGCATTTTAATTCATTCAGGTACATTCAATTCAGTTCTCAACAAAAAAGACGGGAAGAGGGAGAGGGAAAAGATTGCACCAGAAAATTAATATTTTGAAGAAAATTACTTGGGTGGTGTAAAGCCCAGGGAAAAAATCTCAGATGTTCTTGTTATAATTATTATTGCTGGACACAAAACATGACATATTTACCTTTCCATTGGGATAGTTTTGTAGCTTTCCTAAGTCTAAATAGTATTTCTTGCTGGCCCTTGCCAACTATTTTAACTAGTGCTTGCCAGCACATCAGAATAATAGAAACAATGGAGTTACATGTGTTATTTCTCTAAAATGTTTCACATTATGATCCTTCTTTGGGGTCAATATTCCTTAAATAGGAGAATTTATCATGTTCGGGGTTTCCATTCAGAAAATGTGCTGTGGAACTAGATCAACATTGTACAATTTACCTAAGGATTAGAGAGGAACTCAGTGAAAAGCAATATTTTAAAAGAAGGTTTAATTTTTCCCTTTCAGACAGTTAATGTAAATTCTACTAACTGAGATTTTCAAAAATGATAGGGCACAAGAAACCAGTTGACGTTCCTAGCTGTCAACAACCCGAGGAGGGTAACATGAAGCAATGGTCCCACCACTTGGCAAAGTCAGTGTTTTCCTTTCGAGAAGCACAAAGCCCACTGTTCTTATGCATAAAACTTAATGAATAGGCAAATGTCACTCACTCAAATTTATAAAGAAAATGGGGCATAGTCAGAGGCACTTAAACAGTGCATCTTTAAGTGCTAAGTCAAGTATAAAGTCAAATTACTCAGTTCTCCTTAGACGTGTTCTCATAAGCAGTGTCAAAGCAGTTCTTCCAGATAAGATCCCTCTCCTGAAAAGAGAAGCTCCCTCCCTGAAGATCATTTACCTCACTCTCAAATGAGTCCCCGATCCTTCTCTAGCTCTCAGTTACTCCTGATATTCTTTTCTACTTCCTTTGCTTCTTTGATCATTGACATTTACTCTGAGGATGAGCAGGACACTGTTCAAGGGAAATGGAGTTTCCAAAGATTAGCATTCTGTAAGCTCCTCCTTTGCCTTCTTTCTCATTTTCCTCAGAACTCTAACACAGAGCCACTTCCCAAAACCCAGAGCCTTCCGAGGCAGCAACTCTTACTGCACAAGATTATTTAAAAATTACCCAGAAGAACATTTATACTTGAATGGTGTACAGTATTTCTTACACAGCTTACACACTTCCGGTCAGCCATTTCAAAGCATGTTTCCCACACATTTTTCTTTTTCCTCTTAAATTTTCTAATGAAGAAATTCCTCTTTTAAAAAATTCCTTGGTTCAAAGTAACCAAGTAATTCCTTAGTTTAAAATTATTTCATTATATATTATTTTCAAATTAAGTTTTAAAAATTTAGAATATAAAATGGGTATAGAATGTCAAATACTGTTTACCATATTAACTTTTATAAAGCTTTAATAGAAGACCTTACAAAGATGTTTTGGCAACTATTCTATACTAACTTACAGATTACCTCAAATCACAGGCATTTCTTCACTTGGTTTTGGCTGAGATATGAGAAGATATCTCAACTTTCATAACCTATATAGAGTGGCAACCATATCAAAAGCTAGTGCCTTTACTAGAGTAAATGCAGCCATGAATTTAATCTACTGAAATCTTCTGCAGTAAAATATTCACTCCTACTCTCAAATCATAAGATTCTTAAATTAGAAAAGACCTTAGCAACTAGTCTTTCCAAAGTCATCATTTTATATATGAAGGTACTAAAGCCCTGAAAGATGAAGCAACTCACCCAAGGTCACATGGCTGGTGGGTGAATGAACCCAGACTATCCCTTTCTTCTTCTCTGGGGAGTCATGGCAAAACAACCACATTGAAAAAATTTTTTTTCTCTCATATTATATTCAGATTAAACAAAGATGTTAAGCATTTTAGTCCTCTTCTCTTTAGCACTGATAAGCAGTATCAAATTCAGTCATAAGTGTTTGATCACTCCCATTCAACATTCCTATTCCTGTAATCACAGACCTTCCCCATAGTCTTTCCTGTATAGCTAGCTGAACTTTGTATTTGAAGAAATTAAGGTACAACAGAAAGTATTACATCTAAATGACACAAATATTATTTTTATGTGACAACATCTTTAAGCAATGCATTCTGAGTTTCTGAAATAAGTGCCAAGTCTGTAACAAAACACTAATCCATTGGGGAAAAAAAGGTGGAGCAATAGATGAAATAAGATTGGCAAAATTACAATTGCAATTATAACTTAATTATAATTGTTATAAAATTATCATTGGTAATGGATATATGTGGTTTATGATACTATTCTATTCAGTGAATATCTGAAATTTTTCATAATAAAATGTTTATTTTAAAAATCAATCCATGTACTAGCTTTGGGGAGAACTTAATTACCAAGTCCAACGTACACCAGCAGACTATTCTAACCAACAGTTAAAAAGTAAAGGAGAATGCAACCAATGTGTTCATCTTTTCTTTTGTGTTTAAAAAAAAAACACACATACACAACATGAAGTTAACCATCTTAACCATTTTTAAGTGAATTTCAATAGTGTTAAGTATATTCACATCATTGTGCAATGGATCGCTGGAACTTTTTATCTCGCAAAACTGAAACTCTGTACCCCCTGAGAACTCCCCATTTCCCCTTCCCTCAGCCCCCCAAAACCACTACTTTCTGTTTCTATGAATTAGACTACATTCAGTATCTTGAATAAATGGAATCATACAGTATTTGTCTTTCTGTGACTGGCTTATTTCACTTGGAATAACACCTTCAAGATTCATCAATGTTGTAGCATGTAACAGGATTTTCTTCCTCTTTAAGGCTGAATAATATTCCATTGTATGTATATGCTACATTTTATTTTTTGTCCATTCACCTGTCGATGGGCATTTGGGTTACTTTTACCTCAAACTCCTCATCTTAATATATTTTCTGAGGAAACTGAAGTAAAATATGCTGTGAGAAAACTCAACTAAGCAACAAGGAGAAAGAATGAATGTTTAGTTACTGGAACAAAAGCCATCCACTTGATATTCATCACTCCAGGGACTATAAGAAACTGGGCATACCTAATGGAAATTACTCAGTGGATCTATAAGAAACTAAAGTTATTTTTTATCTACTTTTGTTTTCTAACCCCCTCTTATTTTGGCACTCTTTCTTGATGGAACTATTCAGAGGTTATTGATGGATATAAATATATTTTTATTCCATTAGTCTAGTAGTACAGCTGTAAGAGATGTAGCTCAGCTGAGAAAAAGTACCATGCATGGATGAATGAAGACAGAGTACCAAATTTTTTGGATTAAAAAAATTTTTGATTAATAAAAATTACATTTAAATTCCAAATTTGTCAAAGAAAATTAGTGTTACAGGTATTCCATGATTTATTTTGGTGATGAATTTGATGAACTATTTGATGTCTAAAATGCTGAGCACTGTGCTCCATTTAACAACTTAGAAATGTTTCCTGAATGGTACACTGTGGTATCATGGGGGGATGGTAATTATTTTGTTATTTATTAGAGATAATGAACCTACCATAGAAGATGTAGGTCATCTGATGATTGTACTCCATCTAATTCCACATGGGATAAAGCCCATCCAAAATCATTTGAGTTTCTTGGGCACCAAGAAGCCACTGCCATCTTATCTGGAGCCACTTTTGTATATTACGTTTTGCCTCTAGTTCACTTTCTCAGCTCCCACTCCAAAGGGTCATGGATCTCCTGGGCTCATTAAATTTCTGGCCTGGATTATGCAGAGTGATTAATGATGGTGGGCCTGATACATGTTGAGGTCAGCGTGCTGAGCATCCTGTATGTCAGCGACAAATATAGCAGTGTGCATCCACTAAGTCACTTTTCCCCTTTGCAGCCATAATTTATTCATCCCAAAGTACACTCAACCATCTGCTATTTATTTTGTTTTCTTTAAGCATTATTTCCCTCGATTGGCTAAGCCAGGGCACAGGTGAAAAGTGGTAAGAAACAAAGGGAAGTTGCTGTCGTTGGACACAGGAGGGGTGAGTTGAGCTCCCCTGGAGAAACAGCATTCACCTCCACAGAAAAGGCCTAGCTGTATTGTTGAATACTTAAATCCCTGTCTAATAAGAGCATTTGGGCCAGGCCCAACCATAACTAGCCAAGGCTAGACCCCTGGGGTGAGGAGTGTAAAGCTGGGGAATTTTAAGCATCCTTAATAGTAGCCCCGTAATAAACTGATGCTCTGAATCTTTGCTAGAGTATATACAAGACTGGGCTATAAATTTTACATTTGGCTAAGTGACTCATAAAGAAACACCCACCTGATTTCAGACATGCATTTTTGGCAGTCAGGGTGCTGGCTAAATTAGCTATGGTTCTATTTTTAGCTGCTTTCTTTCTCTGCCTAAAATACAATGATTCTATCTGTACAGTTTTACAACTATGCCCTCCAATACTGCTTACTAGACTGTCTCTTAGGCTGGGAGATTGTTTCTTTTCCAAATGCTCAAAACATTGAAATAGATTTTATTTTTTTATTTTATTTGTAAGCTTCTGGCCCTGCAAGCCGTTTTTTACGAGAGCAACTATAATAATTTATCAAAATACATTTCAGCTTATTTTCACACTAACTATCTCTGTTATTGCAGAGTGATTTAAAATATATATATTAACACTTTTTCTTCAGGAAGAGTTGAAGTGTCTCTTGTCTGGGGAGGTCCAGTGTTGACTTGAGGAACTTTGGTCAAGCTGGTATTTGACCTTTGGCAGGAGGCTGCCCTGGGTCTTATATTCTCAACAAACTGGGCCCAAGACAATAGTGTGCTTTATAGCCCAGAGCCCGATCAGTGTGTTTCTCCAAGGAAGACCTCAAGCTGAAAAGCCAACATGCCTGACAAGCACCATCAAGGTACCAAGGGCATAAGCACTAGACATTGGAAAACAAATGGAAAAGCACACACAGCTACATCTGGAATCCTAATGGGCCGCCAATGGTTCCCAGCTAAAGGAAGAATTACCCGTGTTATTTTATCATCCCTTGCGCTAACTTTGCTGTTTATGTACAGCAATAAATGATTTTTTAAAAACATATTTGGGTCATTATGTCATATACCACCAGCAAGTAAGGTTGTTTTATTGTGCTTGGAGTCAAAATACACTGCTGTACCCAGATGTACGGGAAGTCTAAAATCTCTTGTCCTTCTGTATTCATTCCTCCTGGAAAAATGAGTTAAGTTTTTAAAAGGGAAATTGAGAATTTTTATGGCTTCTATTCCCACCTCGCCAGTAAAATTTGCACCAGTATTTTTCTACCCAGCAAAGGTGCCTGGCCAATGATAACACTAAATAGTAATGGAGAAAGCCAAACAGCTTCCAACCAACAGGAAATGCCACAGATTTTTTTTTTGAACACTTAGCAAGTTGGATTCTTATGCCAAGGCTGTGCTATAATCAAAAAGTAAAACTTCAGATCAGGAATATGGAGTGAAATCCAGAGGTTCAAGCCGACCTCCTGTGCAAAATGTGGATTTCTACCTGCCTTTCTGGTTGCTACAGGCAGTTTAAAAATACACCTGCTCTGTTAACATTTTTATCATACATATCCAACATTTAACAACAAGATGAAATCTTTTCTTAGTTAAAAAAACTTCAAAATCTCTATCTTTTTATAATGTATTCGTTCACATGTTCTCTAATCAGTGGATCTGGCTGGTTTCCTTTTCTACCACTTCTCCATACTTTCCAAAATTTTAATGTTCAAGTCATCCAAACCAGCTTCCATTCCATTATTAATAAAGGAGATTTTATTTCACATGAATAAAGAAAGTTAAGGACTTTACACATCAAGAGAGGGAAAAGGAGAGGCAAGCTAAGAAAAGCAGATGTTCAGACATGAATGACCCACCTATCCAGAGAATCACTCCTTGTGTGAGTGTTTAGTTTCTGAAGCAGAGGACGCTTGCTTTCCTGTTTACTTAGCTAGCCCTGTCACTAGTTTACAAGTGGCCTGGAAAGAAGATTTAGGGAATGTTTTCTCTTTCCATAAATGAACATTAAATTATTTTACAATGTGCCTGGGTACATGCATCATGACAGGGTGGAAGCAAAAGACAATCTCAAAAGAAGGGAAGGGGGAGGGAGTAGGGTAGGGAACTGAGTGTTGGGCTGGGGGACCAGAAGGGACTTTGCTTCAGAGTTCTTGGTGAAACAAAATAATTTAAAATTTTTCAAGCGTTTTGCTAACAGGTAAGTTTTGCTCTTCAGCCTGGCACACAGTCCCTTCCTAGTGCCCTTCTTTGGAAGGATTTCTAAGTTCTGGTTATTCTTGCAATGTAACAAACTTAAATTTTTCAGAATATCCCCTTTAGTATGCAGTACTGAGTTCCCGGAAGTGTCACCATGATCTTACTTTTGCTACTAATGATCAGTCTTTTTTAAAATGCAGTGAACTTGATTTTGAATTTTACCTGAATCCTCTACACAAGGAAAGCCTACAATAGCCAGCATTGCTTCCATATAGAAGAAGCCATTACTTGACAATTTATCAACTAAGGTGAGAATTCCATCTCTTTTTTTCCTCCCCTTTTCATGCTATTTACACTCATCTCTTTCTTTTGCCCTGTTACTAACACATTTATTTCTTTCACCAAACTTCAGAGGTGATTTTGGTGATTTTTTCCCTTCTTTCTTGCTTATGTTCTGACCCTATCCCCCTATATGGCTCTACTCAACCGCATCACTTCAACAATCCTGTTTGCACACTGACAGGGGAAATCTCTTAGGAAGATGTTTATATGTTCTGCAGATGTTTATATTTTTCATATGCTTCTTCTGCTTCTGTTCTTTTGTTCTTTCATTTGCATATATCGTTTCATCCTTATTTAAACTTGAAGCTCTTTGTGAGTATGGAATGATGCTATAACCAAATACTTTTTGTGTGATTCTAGAGTTCTCAGTTCAGTGCTCACTGTATTATAATGGAAGAAAGTCAAGAAACATGATTACTTGACTGAACTGAAGTCTGATTTTCTGGCTGTCATGTTCTTTGGTCTGTGATGGCTAAGCATATCTTAAATGACCATTCACTCACTATCCTCTGTTACCTTGTAGGCATATTAGTGGTGACATCCACTGGATTCAAGATTTCTGAGGTGATATAGGGTATATCCACCCTCTACTTGCCAGTACAAAAATGAAGAATAACAGAGTTGGCAAAGTAATAACATCTGAAAAAATAAGTCTTTTGCCTCTAGTCTCCCCTCCAGCATTTGGGAGAGTTCTCTCTCCTTTCTCAACCTCAAGTATTAAGTGCCTCTTTAATTTCTAACTTCTCCAAATAAAAACAGCAAGATGTAATCTTTTTATACTTTACCTAAAATTAATTATCACAAATATATTCACTCTTCTAAGAATTTTCAATTCAACCCTCATTTCCTGTTATAGAATAAAAGTGTCTCCTGAGAGAGGAGTTAAGAGAATATTCAGAAAGTGAGAAAAATGTTACGGGGGGAGGAAGGTATAGAATAGAGTCTTCCCGTTGGCCCTAAAATCGTGCTGCATTTAATTCTGGTTTTACAGACCGTAGAGGGAACTTGCTTTAGCTGTTTGAGGTATTTTTCTTAGTGAGAGACTAGTAGAGTTATCTGCCTTTCCATTTTCCTTAATACAAAGATTCCTGTACCTCAAGATTCATAGCCTCCAGGGGTCTTGTGCCCTCTGGTCTGGGTCTCCCAGCATCATTGCCATTCACACGCCTCCCCCATCCTCACCACGACATAGACAGGGGATATGCCTTTCCACAGCCCCCTCTTTGCTTCTTCTAAAATATAGTCCACAACCTCATGATCCAAAGTTTTGGTTACTTCCAATATCCCCAAACAACTGAATCTAACATTGTCTTATAAGTGGGAACAGGTAGTTGCTAATGAGTCACCAGGGGAGGTAAAATGAGGTAAGGTAGGGAGTGAGGACTATCAGCCCAAGCCACCGCCAGAGCACCATGGTCATTAGCAGACATGATCCTGTCAAGTCCCTGACTGCATGTCCTGGTAAAGCTTAAAACATTCATTCTGCTGTCTTGCTGGTGTTATTTTTAACTAAGGTACAACTTGACATGCAATAAACTGTTTATTTTTAAAATGTGTAACTTGATCATTTTAATTTATATACACCTGTGAAACCACTACCACGATTCAAGATGTTAATAAATATATTCATCACCCCCAAGAGAATCCTCATCTCCCTCTGTTATCCCTCTCTCCCCTTCCTGCCTCTCCAAACACTGATCTGTTTTCTGTCACTAGAGATTAATTTGTATCTTCTAGAATTTTACATAAGCGGAACCATACAGTATGGGCTGTTTTTGTCTGGCTTCTTACACTCAGCATAGTTATTTGGAGACTCATCCATGCTGTTGTATGTATCATTAGTATGTTTATTTTGATTGCTAACTTGTCTTCCATTGTGAGGCTGTGCCTATCTGAAAGGCATTTATTGAGCTGCTTCTATGTGGCAGGTACTATGCTAGACACCGGAATATAGTCACTAAAGGCTAGGACTCAGCCCTCAAGGATCTAATTTGGTGTCTAATATAGATAAATAACTTGATGACTGCAGTAAAGTTTGATCTATGCTACAACGGAGGTAAATATGGCAAGGACCTTGTAAATAGACTTGTGGGAGAGGTTCAGCAAAGCCTCTTGGAGGAACTAGTGCTTAAGGTGGGTTTTGGTGGATTTGCAGAAATTTGTTACAGGGGCAAGTCAAAGTTACAAGAAGTTCTACATGCCTGGCATGGTCGGGGCAGAGGAAGCTAGTGAGAAGGACCTTTTTATGCTAAGTAAGAAGCTTAAATTATATCAAGACTTATTAAGGACATTTAAATAGCAACTGACTGACATAATTAAATTTACATTTTACTGTGTAGAAGGAACTGCACGAAAACAAGATCAGAGATAAGACCAATTAAGAGGCTATCAAAGTAGCCCAGATGGGAGGGGATAGAGGTTTAGGCTTAGATGGTGGGTGTAAAGACTGGGGGAAGTGGACAGACCACAAAGAAAGTGAAAGAGACAGAGGAAATTGAATTCTAAGTACTCGTTGATTGATTAAATGCATAGAGAAGAGCTAAGCGATATATTACCATGTTGAGCAATAAGGTAAATAGACAATGGATTAAGAAGTGAAAGTAAGATTGGGGAGGACGATAAAATTCATTCTAACATTTTGAGTTCAAGGTTGTATGGGACATTCAAAGGGAGAAGTCCAGAACTTAGATGGCTATAAATATGGGTTTTAGACTGTGCAGGAGTTTGGAGATGAAGATACATTTCCTTATATTTATTGGCTTGAAGGAGGAAGAGGATAAATGAAAAAGAGCAAAAGCTTTAAAATGCAGTTCTTGGAACCATTGCCTTTTGTGGGGAAAAATTAGCTCTTGTAGCTCATACATTTATTTTTGCTCCATAATTAGTTTGTAAATTCCTAAAGGAGCGGGCTTTGCCTTAAACTTTTCAGTAACTCAGTGCCTATGACAAAGAAGGGGTTCAGAACTAGATCATTATTTGCCTATTTGCAAATTTAAAATACAGTCAATCTGGGTCCATAACTAGCTATCCCTGAGAAATCAACGTATGTGGCATTCTAAAATGCTAAAACACTTGGTTAATGGTGCTAGCGCCTGAGCTATCACTACTGCATAGATGGGATCTATTTCTGTTGAGTAGGAACAAAAATTGCTAGTTACAGAATTTTCTGATATTTAACCAAATATGTAAAAGGAAAAAGTGCTTCCAGTTTCAAAACTAGTAATGTGACTCTAGCCAAACCATGACAACAGGCAAGTCCAGCAGTGGGCTAAAATATACACTTAAATAAAAACTCAGGGAGTCAGGGTATAGCTCAGTGGTAAAGCTCACGCTTAGCATGCATGAGGTCCTGGATTTAATCCCCAGTACCTCCAACAACAACAACAAAAGAAATTAAAGAAATTAATGTCCTATTTCCTTAAAAAAAATTTCAGACAACACATTGAACATCATTTTTGCCATTTTTTCACACCATGCAGAACTTAGCAGGTGACAACCTGGATACATTTTTGCATAAATGATTAAGAATCCCAATTATCTCAACATCGTCCCCACTGAAACTAGGAAAGCCTTCCTAATCCAAATTAAATCTGAAGATTGTAATATTATTGTGTCTTTAAACTAGATTATCTCAAGGTAAATGAGTGTAAGGAGATCAGGAAAACTTCAGTGAATCAATTCTCATTTTTCTCACAACATCAAGAGAAGAAGCTGTGACTTAAGCAATTTCTGCTAGGGAAAGTGCTTCCCCTGTAACTTTGTCTTCCATGATTTCTCCCCCATAATACATTAAGGGGTAACCTTACCTGCCATAGAAAAACAGACATGTGAATTTGATACTCTCAGTTTGTTGACATGTTTTTAAAGCTGGCAAACAAATAGAGTGCAGAATGTGAATTTTTTTGCTTCAGCTGCCACATAGCTAGCTATAAGCCCAGTTCAGGACATAGCAAAGTGTCTATTCTGATTTCTAAGAACAGTAAAAATACTAAGTTATGTTGAGGGAGAAAAATTCTTATTCTTGATATCATCAAACTTGTTTCAAAAATACCCCCCAATTTCTTCTACGTGGAGAACCTTACAAATGAAACAAAAACAACAAACTTAATTTCACAATCTTCAAAAGATGTCTAACAATTTTCAAAGGAATTTCTTAGACTCTCATTTTTCTGAAGTTTCTTTCTTTTTTTAAAGTAGAAAACAATGTATTTGAATTCCAGGTACATTTACTAACTCTTTACAGAAATATTGTTTAGCTTTAATTTCATTTAAGAAAATTTAATAGGCAAAGTCTTCCTGAAGAAGGTAAATTAGGAGGATATTAATTATATTTTAAAAAAGCATTCTTCACATTATAAGATTCATTTGTACACCATCTCTTCAGTGAACTCCAAAAATTAATTTATAAAAGTTTTGTTTACACAGCCTTTGAGGAAACACACTTATTGTGTAACTAAGGCACATGAGTTTTTTTATAACAATGGGTCCATGATACTCAGGCTATTACTTTCTGTTTCCTTTTACATATTTGATTTCCTCCTGACATGACAGAGCCTACCAGCTCTGTACCACTCCTGTACTCCAGACTCATAGATTAAACTCCTTATGAGACATCTCTACTTGTTTTACCCAAAGAAATCCAAATCCAAAGCATTTAGGACTGACAGCATCACTCCATCTTCCAAACCCTCCGTGTTCCCCTTCTAATTCTTTATTTCAGGATATTGCTGAACCAGCTACCTGCAACCCACACCAGGACCCTGGGGACATTCTCCAGTCCTCTCCACCTTTAAACACAGATACAACTCAAGTCCTGTGGTTTCTACTGGCTTAATATCACTATATGTGTCCATTCCTCTCCCTCTCCACTTTTCACCTTGATTCACACCGACACCACTCCCCTTACACAAATGCAGTACTATCCAGTGGTACTCTTCTCAAATCCATTCTGCATATTACAACCAGTTATCTTTTGAAACTAACTACAAATCTAAGTAAATCATTCCTGCTCAAATGCTCAAAGAATTTCCCAGGATAAGGCCTCCCTAGCATGGTGTAAAAGACCATTCATGATATACCTCCTTCTATTCCTCTCCACATTCCAGCCTGAGCTCCAACCATACATGGCTACCTGCAGTCCCCAGGGGCCCGCTCACAATCACTTCATTTGTTCTGCCTAATCTGAGTTTGCAACCTTCTTAAACTCTTTCCCAATTGTCTTTGCTTACTTGTCTTTGATGTTTCATTTCAGGATATGATCTTTCTAGGAAGCTTCCCTTTCTTGAGGGCAGGGACTGTGCCTTACTTTCCATTCTCAGTGTTAGAAATAAAGCCTAGCACATAGTAGATACTTAGCACATAGAGGAATGAATAAAAGTATGTAAAGAAACATACGTCAAGGATTAAAAACATTTTTTTCCATTTTGTTATTAGTATTTTAACTCAGTGTGTTTGGCTTTCCTTTTTAATAACCGTATGCTGTTTCCCAATATATAAAAAATAAAAACAAAAGTGCAAAATGTTTACTTTATCTTATTTAAATGCAAAATTAAGCATGTTTCTTCTTCTGAAAACTAATGGTAGACTATTATTCTAAACTAAAGGTGCACTTATCTTTTCAAAAGAAATTTCAATGCCAGTATATTTTGATATATAACATAAAGGAGATTCTCAAAGATTATAGGTAAGCAGATTTTAGAAATAGTATCAGTTTTGAATGTATCACTGGAACTTTTGCGTTGTTATTTATAGGAACACTGCTTTGTGTAAAGTGACTAATCATTGTTTTTAGTTTAAGAAACTTGAATTTTTATATGCAGTATTGGGTTTTCCTAAGGTAAGGTATAGTCATGAAGCACTAAAAATCCAGAAAGACTTCAGGCTCATGAAGAAAGGAAAAGTAAAATTTGAAATTACATAATAAAGAATGCTCTTCTAACCTCGTCACGACTTCAATTAAGGACTGACCTCCAACCTTTTGGTTTTTATATTTGCAGCAAAATCCCAAAGGTGAAGATGAAGGTATTTACCTGCCATTTGTTTTCTCCTGGGCAAAATGAGAAAACTGGTCTAGATCAATGTTTCCCAAAAACTATTTCAACTGAACAATCTTTTCATTCTTTAAAATAAATATTACGGAGATGACCAATATATAAAACGTTAACGTTGGGGGGAACAAGAGAGGGACATGCTCTTGTTCCCTACTCCCTTTGTCCCCCAGGATGCTGCTTCTAAAATGCCAAGAGTAAAAGCAGCATAGCTTTAAAGCCTCTGGTCTGTGAGGTCTCCAAAGACCCCTTCCAAATCTGAAGTTACCTGATTCTAAAGTTTACAAGCATTTCTGTGTATGTTGTTATCTAGAGAAGACAGGCTATATAATCAAGTATCTCTACACTGGGACTTCCTAGGGATTAGGAAAGTGTGTGGTATAATAGAGGTGTGACTTTAAATTACTACAATTACAAAGGAAATCTCTCTGGAAATTATTACCATAGAATTAATGGATTCTATAATTTTTCTTTAATTACTTTTTTAATCTAATTCTTTCCATCATTTAAGGGAGTCTGTGAGGGCATGTATAGTTGAGTGAAAAGACAAACTGCTGGAGAAAAGAATTTCATTAATATTTCAAAACTGGAAAGTGAAAAGAGTGAGTTTCATCAAGAATCACAAAATAATGACAGGAACTCAGTCTGAAGAAACCTCAAGACATCCAGGACTCAAAGTAATGAGTTTAATTCCCCAAAGTCGAAAGCAGTTTCCACCCCAGGGTAACAAAAACAAGAACTCATGTTTGTTTGTTTTGGAGTCTCCATTTGGACCTGGAAGGTCAGGCTCTGAACAGCAAAGCCATTGTTCAACATCATTCATTCTGATCGTGGTCCAGCACCTGACTAGGAATGAGGAAACCTGGGTTCTCTATCTGATTCTGTGATTGACTCATCTCCAGAGCGTTTGAAGGTCTCCCCTCTCGAGTATCTGTGAAATGATCTTTCCCCTCTGGACAATGGAGAAATTACAGGGATTATGTTGTCTCCTAGTGCTTGAAAATGTGCTAAAGAAGGTTATGCTGATACTTTATTGCCAATGTTTTTCATTTCAATACCTAAAAACATCAGTTAGCACCTTTCTGAGGGATTATTCTGTGCCAGAATCTGTTCTAAATTCTTTACATAAATCAACTCACGTAATCCTCACAACAGCCTTATCAGTTAGGTGTACTATAACCTTCATTTTGCAAATGAGGCAGCACAGCTACAAAGAAGTTGAGTGACGTGCCTAAAGTCACCGTGCTGGGAAGCCGCAGAGCCAGAGCACTAGCGCAGGCTGTCTGGCTCCCCACCCCTTGCTCTTTACACTGCACCATCTCCTCTCCATAGAAGCTGCCAGGTTTTCCCAGATCTGGTGCTATGAGCAGGGCATATCTGCTCTCTTAATTGCCTGTCTAATCAGATTAACTAGGTTTTCTTTCACACAATCATAGACTATGACATATACTGGCCTTAGATTTTTTTTCCTCCCTAAAGAAGGGTTTTATTGTTTTGCAGGATGCAGGTAGTTGGGGGAGAGGGAGGGTTAAATAGCTTCAAAATGGCATTTTAATTGCACTGGACTATCAATACGCATGAATTTAGAATAGAAAAGGAAAATTTGAAAATTTTGTTAAATATTACTCCCTATGATCATTTTCATAATAATGGCAAATCTGGAACTTTCTGTTAGAGACACTTGGCAATTGATATCAAAGTATCAACAGGATAACTGCTTGTAAAGTGAAAATATGGATCAAGTTTCCATGAAGCTGATGTTGAACTGATTTCTTGAAAGTCTGTATACATTCATGATTATGCTCTGCCTTTACACCTCCCCCTCACCCCCATTAGAAGTTTTATCATTAGATTGTACAGGATAGGGGATTCTGAGGTCCCAACAGAAATGAGAAAAGAACTGAAAGTGTATTGGGCTGAACACAGCTGCAAATGTTGAACTATTTCTGCCCCACGCAATGCCCCTGTTCCTACTCTCCCAAGATTCCCCAGATCTGTCTTAAATAGGAGCCAATCAGGACAGTGGTATCCAGAACATTTGGCCTTATGGTAGTTTGTCTTAAGACACCACAGTTCAAAAGCCTCTAAGCAACTACTGAGTTGCACTAATCACAAAGAAATCTCTCACACAGGAACTATGATATAATTTAACTAGAGTCTTCCTTCCAAGACTTCAATAATTTCTAAAAGTCACAATGAGTCAAAGGATTTGGAAAGGCATTGAGGCTAAGGAAACACATACTGATGGAGTTATATTATCCCTAAGCCAACCTGGAAATCAATTATGTGAGATTACGAAGAGCAAACTGTAGGCTAGAGGAAATGAAACCTGGGTGTCAAGTCCATACCCTTGGAATATGCAAACAAGACACTCTGTCCAGGCAACTGAGACATATTTTGAATCGTACATTTTGTGCACTAACACAAGTATAACTGATACTAATCAACTGCTGTGAAACCAGAACAAAGTCAGAAGTATGGGAGCAATAAGAAAAATACGACCTTAAGTGGCAATGCAGCAAAGAGCAAACCATGGTCCATTGCTGGAACTTTGCTAAGAGGCAAAAGCAGGAGGCTTTGGGTCTCACCAAACCCAGAAAGCAATGCAAAAACAAATGAATGAATGCAGCATGATCATTCCAGAAATACAGAAAATATGTAACATAACAAAAACTATTAAATCAGTCTCTGGGGCAGTAAAGAAGTTCACATTGATTAAAAACCAAAATGTAATCTTGTGCTTTTGATTTGCTTTGCTCTTAGAAAACAAAAGTGTGTTATTGATATCCACATGTGGTGACAGAAAGCAAATCTTCCCTGAATTTCATGCAAAGTAGATGTGATTTTACCTATTCTATGCAGGCTTCAAATTATCTTTTTCAGGCTTATCAGGAAAAACAATAAGAATATATTAATAGCACAGTTGTAGGTGTTGGATTTCATACCATTCCTAAAAGGAATATATATATATGTTTGCCTTTTTTTTAGAAAAAGAATTTAAATTGATATGGAACTCACCACAATCACCAAATAATGAAGACTGTTTAGACAGAAAATTATTCTCTAAAAACTTCTTTCCTGGTCCATTCACAAAGTTCTTCCATTGTTTGCAATGTTTGTGTACCCACTTAGGCTGTTTTGAAAAATGACCACTACTTCCATTTCTCCATCAATATAATATCTGAAAGGAAGCCAAGGAAAACCTTCAGGAAAAAAATGTTGTCTCCTAAGAACTCATGAGAACAGTAACACATTTAGATTTTGCAAGATTAAGCTAGACCATACAAATACCTAATTCTCCCACGTCATTTTTCATATGCTAAACCACCATTTTCTAATAACACATAGATAGGAAACTACCGTTATAGCCTGGGTCATGTTGGGATCAGGGGAGCAGCAGAGGCAGAACTAAATTTCTATGTCTTACTGGTTTTGAAGCTAAAAAGTGTACCTCTGTACTTAAACAAGAAGATGCCACCACCTATATCTACATTATTCAAAGCTTGTCTGTAACCATGGAGATGTCACTGGCTACTTGCCTAAGACATCTGACAGGTGAGAGGAACCTATCTGTAAATCTCCACAGAAAGGTCCAGAACTTCATTCCTTTCAATGTTTAATTAAAACTGCTTCTCATCTCTATTCTCTCCCGGCAGAATATTTTCAAGTTAGAAATGGCTTCAGGGTAAAGATCAAATCTGGAGCCTATAAGTAAAGCATGGCCTCAGAGTAAAGATGTCAAGTGTATCTCCAAAATCCTTTGTTGAAATCTCCAAAACATTTAAGGGTATGCCTAGTAAAGTCTCTAAGAATCACAGAGGTATGCCTCTTAGGCCCTCTCTGCTAGACAATTTGGCTTCTAGGAATCTTAAGGGTATGCCTCATCGCCCTTTTCAACTAGGTAACAGGATTCTATTTTAAAGTCACTGTCATAGCACCCAAACATTCAACTCAACACTGAGAAGGGCAAGTTTGGGGAATAAAATGTAGATGTGGCTTTTGTCTAATTAAATGTATTATAATTTGATACACAGGAAGTCCACAAATTGTTTAAGAAATTGTATCTGCTTCAACTAAAGGATACAAAGACAGTCCAAAAGCAAAAGAGGAATTTGATTGCCAAACTTCTACTAGCAGAAGTCAGACTGGGAATATCCTTTGCAAATAGAAACAAACAGGAAGAATGACTCAGTGTGAAAACAAAAGCCCAGAGGTTCATGCCAAGAGCAGCCACACAGAATCATTTCTAGGGAGAAGGATTGGGCCCTGATCAATCAACTGGTGATTTCTTCCCACCTGGAAACCAGAATTGTCATAGAGCTTCTTGGCTATGTGCCTCCTGTTTTATCCCTTTGTGAACAGAAATGTGTACTATAGATATCTTATGCCTTAGTCATCAGCAGACGGTAGGTATATGGAGAGGGGGAGACTATGGGGGGAGTTTAGACAAACTCATCTCTAATTCACAGACCTTCAGATCAAAAGGAACTATGCTGAAACATGTCACACCTGAGAAGTCACACCCTAGGAACTTCATTAGTACCTAGACCTGATGAATATAATGTCTTAGTCCAGGCTTTTATAACGAATTACCATAGACTGAGTAGTTTAAACAACAAGCATTATTTCCCACAGCTCTGGAGGCTAGGAAGTCTAGGATCAAGATACTGGCAGATTTGGTTCTGATGAGAACCCACTTCCTGATTTGTAGATGACCAACTTCTAGCTGTTTCGTCACACGTCAGAGAGCAGAGAGAGAGAAGGCAAGCTCTCTAGCAGCACGAATCCCATTTATGAAGGCTCCACCTTCATGACCTAATTACCCCCCCAAAGGCCCCACCTCTTAATACCATCACATTGGGGGTTAGGGTTTTAACAAGAATCTTGGGGGGAACACAAACATTCAGTTCATAACAGATAATGAGTATTAGACTTCAAAGAAGAGGCCATAATAAAATGAGAGTTTGGGGGAAATCGGAAGGAGGCAATTCTCTTTTGCCCTTGGTAGGAATGCAGGAATGTAAATACTCTGATAGAGGGCAGCCTTAAGTAGATTACATGTAGCCACAAATTCTTCACTGCCTCTCCCAGTGAAAGGTGGAATCTAATTTCCTTCCCCTTGCATCTGGGCTCGCTTTCATGGCTTGCTTGGCCAAAGAATGCAGTAACAGTGACATCTTAGGATTTCTTATGACTTCCAAGCCTTAAAGCTCCCACCTGGCCCTTTTGAAATATTTTGCTGGTAGGCAGGATCTTCCAAACATGGAAATCCAACTACTCTGAAACCTTTCTGCTGTAGCGGTAAGGGGTAGGCTCCCCAGATGACAGTCCTAGCTGAGCCTAGTCTTTTAATCACCCTCATCAGTGCACCAACATAAGAATAACTGTCCAGAGATACAGACTGGAAACAAAGATCCCTATCTCACCCTGTTCTTCAAAAGCTTAGGTAACAACCTAAGTAAAGATACTATACCACTTCACAAGTATTACAAATTCTATACAATAGAATACTCAATCTGTACATCCATAAAGTGACACACACACATCTCCATAATTTACACACTCTCCAAGTCAATGAAATGACTCACACCCTTTCCCATGGGGTCCACACACGATGGGCCTGCCATAGTTTTCTTCCTTACATTCTGGCTACCCTGCTGTGCACTGACCTCTGACTACAGACTTGGAGTCTGTAGCCAAGTCAACACTGAAAGATAATTTATTTTTACATCCAAGGGGCAAGCATTCATCCAGATCCATCACACCTTTCCAAACCATCAGGCTTTTCTTTCTCCCATACAAACTTCCGAAAATCTTTATCTAGACACGGTATTGATTTTAACCCTGGATCCATAAAAACTAGAAACACTTCAAAATCTTCTCATTCCTCTCCCTGGAAGCATTTAAATAAGTTTCCACACACTGAGAGCTGGATTGTTTTAACCACATCTCAAGAGAATGTAAAAGATGATTTTAGATAGATTTCACAGATTTATTATTTTTTATCTGAGATTTAATGTAAATCCTCCTCTAAATTGTTACTATTATATCTAAAGTAACACAGTACCATTTTCTTCCCTTTGGATTTAGAACTTTCAAATATGTATACATGGCTATAATAACCTCTCTTTAGTCAAGGGCTCCCTAACTATTTTTAGTTTTTGCAATCTTGACATTCCTCACCCGAGATCATTTTTTAGAAACAATTTTGTTTTGCTTTCATCTGTGATACAATGACAGTTGGAACCTAAAGCAGTATTCCGAGTGGGTCCTGAGTTCCTTATCCTTTACAAAGTAGTTTTTTTCTCTGACCAATCAAGTGTATGATAAATTTAAGTTAGGAAAATTTCAGCAAATTCAGCTAGAAAAGGGACAAATTGTCATAAATGAAGGATTTTCATATGAACTGTGCAGTTTCCTTTGATTTTCCTAGCTCCCTTTTCACATCTTTAGCCAAAAAGTTACTGTATCTGAAAATCTTGTGAAATTCTCCCAGTTAAATCAACAGACATTTAGCACCAATATGATAAAATATAACAGTCCTTTAAGAATAAAAGGCTTATAGCACTGACTGATTCTAGTGAATATGTACAATTGGAAGTAACCAAATCTTATTCTCCCTTTTTCTCTCTCATGATGAATTATATTGTTGTCACTTTTTATTTTATGTTAACTTGAGTTTTCATACAAGAAAAAGCTCTTTGTTGGTAAAATATTTTATTTATTCCTGGATTTTTAGTTCTATCTCGTCAATAGATGCTTCCTTCAGTATTTCGAGTGTCTCTTCCATTTTAACAACATATGCATATTAAGATCTAGAATACTAATATTTTTTAAAAATTTTTTGGAATGGTTTGCGTTTTTACATTTGGCATATGAACAGCTTCCTACCCATGTGGCAATGATCATATCCATGCAATTTTAAATTTGGAATGTGTTCATGAGATCCGATAGCCAGATCTTTTCCACATTCAAATCACAGTAAAACTACACCCTATTCATCTAAAACTTTCAAAATTTTATTAAATAATTTGAAAAATGAATAGTGTATCAATGGCGAATTATTTTCTATACTTACTAAACAGCCATACAGTTCAATTAAATCTGTTGAAGTCAAATCAGCAAATATTTATTAAATGCCAGAAATTTAATGATAGAAAACAGTCTTTACTACCTAACAAAGCTCCTATATCTTTACTACCTTTAAGGTGACCATCACTCTTTTGGTAGACTTTAAAATGGTAAAAATACAATTCATTTGATCAACTTGTATACATGACTGTTACAGCAACCTTCAATAGCAATCTTTGTTTTATATCACTTCTATGAAATAACACGAAATAACAAAGGGATCTTAATAGTTATTTTGTGTTTAGGCCTGTCAAATATGGTAATCAGTCATTTTATGAAAGTTATTTTCCTCCATGACTTGTAATATTCTCAGCTGTAAGGTGAAGGGACAGGGCCAGATGATGTCTAAGGCCTCTTCTAATTTTAGGGTACATGGATTCTGTTCTATCATTGGTAAGAAGGACTAGACAGACGCTGCTCTGAGTATGCATTGTAACAATACCTGAAATACTGACTGGATTTGGGGACATTAGAATTTAAAGGCCACAGCAAGATCTTTTGAGGGCCTGCCACATTTTGGTCAAGTTTTGCTGAAGCTGATAGTTGGTCTGAGAGACCGGTCCTTTTCCACTGAGAGGAATGTACAAACTGGCACCTGCTGTCGGTCTGCTCCTGAGAGCCTCGCATGGCCTTGCACTCTTGTTTTCAGATGAATGTAAATGCTTTCTGAACTGGTGGCAACCCCCTTCCTCCTCCCTCAAATTCTTCTCTCAAGAAAGGTTATGTATCTCCATGAAGCCTTTCATGATCTCTCCAGATAGGGGTTCCTGCTTCCCTGGTTACTTTTCTAACTTGACTGTGTCCATGGCTATGCTCATGCTATATTATCATTATTTAAGTATCTTCTCATATATTAAACCATGAGCTTCTTCACAGTAAAGTTCGTGTCTTATATATCTTTGTATCTGACAGAAGAGCCTACCACATAGGAGACATTCAAATAATAGTAATAGTCAATATTTATAAAGCATTTATTAAGTGGCAGACACTTTATAAATATCAACTATTAATCCTTACAGCAACCCTAAGAAGTATATACTGTTATCATCATCATTATATTACAGATGAAGAAACTGAGTCAAAATGTTAAGTAACTTGTTCACAGTTACACACAGCTAGACAGTGACAGAGTAAGAGTATGAATCCAAAGAGTCTGGCTCCAAAGTCTGTGCTATTAACTACTATTTAGCAGTTAATTCTTCTATGATAGCATCTTTCAGTCTATTACTGTGACATATACTATCACACAAATTATTCTTCCTCTCATTCTGTTTCTAGACTGAGCTTTCAGATGATATATGGAAGTTATATATAGAATTATATAAAGTAGAATCATATTTTTTAAAATAGCTATAACTCCATTTGGGATAGGTTAACTGAAACAAACAAATAAGTAAATAATCAAAAAACAAAGCACGAGAAATAGACCTTTTTAGTGTTTGTCACTGGGAGAAAATGACCACATGGGCAAACCTGCAAGCATCATCTTCTAGAATGGAAGTCTTCACAGAGTTGACAGGCATAAACAGGGCCCTGTGTGCATGGAATCTGGCATCTTCCAATACTGCCATCCCCAGGGAGAGCCATTCACTGGTCTGGGATGTCCGGGTGAGGGCACTGGCAGAGTGGGCATGGTCAAAACTAGAGAAGCACCAAGCAGTAGTTCTGGATCAAAACCTGGGGCCAGCAGCTAGCAAGCTCCCCACCAGCAAGGCCTAAAGAGTGGTCACAAGTTCAACAATTTTAAGGGAATTAGGAAACTAACAATATTGAAGGATATCTTGTTGGGAAGACATTTACAAACCCTGATGTGAAAGAAAGCATTTCATTTCTCTCTTAACTTGACTACATTAAAAATAATAATAATCATGAGAAAAACAGGCAATGGTGGGAACTACAGAGAACTAAAGGGAGAAATGGACCCCATTCCAGGCATCAGTTGCCAAATCTTTCAATTTTTCATGTAACATCAGATACCCAGGTTTTAATGTGAAAGCTCCCCATTTTGAAAGTATTAGCAACTGATTCAACTAAGACACACATACACTGTGCAAATAAACTCCAGCTGTGGACAACTGCAGGTCAGATTTGGCCCGTGGCCCACCAGTTTGCAACCTTGGAATAAAGGCTCCAAGGTCTCCGACATTTAGAAAACAGGAAACAACTATGTGGGTAAATACGGTTACTCATGGTCAGAAATAAAAACAGAGAACAGAATTCAGCAAGTTAAGCAAGGTGTGGAGAAGCAAAGGGATCCTAGACATAAAAGCAGGAGAGAGCCCAGAAGCCAGGAACTTAAGTGGGTTAAGACAGTGGTACCAGAAATTCAAACCACAGAGAGCAACCTGAGCCAGGGGATGTTTTGCCCAATAGAGCCATCACTTTTCCCTGTAAGCTGAAGCTGGTAGCGGGTGATGGCCATCTCTGGAACCACAGTACGTAAAAGGAAGTGAAGGCAAGTGGTTGGAAGAGAACGCCCTCTCCCTGCAGGTGTGTTCTGATCCTTGCTGGAACAGGGACAGTTCAGCAGAGATTCAAGGGAGATTCTTAGGTTAAGGGTCCCTGAACTTTCCATTCTATATAGGAAGCACATCTCAGAGACAGAAGGTTAAACCCTCTTACTTTTCAGAGCCTCCCTTGTCTGCCAGGGCTCCTCAAGTGTTCCACAAATAAAGCACATTTTGCTATGACACCAAAGAACAGCACTGGTCCCAAGCAATAACATTCAGGTCGATTCTTCAAATGTCAGTTTGCACAATCTGCCCTCTTACTTGCAGACCACCCAGTCTTCTTATAATGATTCTACATTGTCTCATTTATTTTTTTCATGGCAGCAGAGATCCCAATTTCCTTAGTTAAATTTCATTCCCTCCCTTATGCAACTGCTGACTTATTTGTAATTCGCCAGCTCTCTATTAGACAGTTCAGGATGATTTGTTTTTTCTCTCTAATCATCTGAGAAATACAGTAGAATTGATAAACTTACTTTTCAACTCTACTCAGAGAAAAAACAAGAAGCAAAAAAAAAAGTGAAAGAAAACATTAAGTACAAAGAGATTAGAAGGGGAAAGACACAAAGAAGGCAGATGCTACGCAAAGGTAGTTCATAGTTCAGTGTCCTTTTTGCCGAGTGTTGTGAAAGAAATGGACAAGAAAACCGTCTTAATGAACTTACCCTATCATTTGGTGCGGCCCATGTTATTGCATTATTGTAATGAAAAACACATCAGAATATGTCTAGACACATGACATACTCCTGGTAGAGAGTTCCCTGAACTTCAAAAAAATTGTGGTTCAATTTCCTTCTGGGAAACGCTCCAATGGCAACATTTCAGGTTCTTGAAAGGCTCTTCAGAATGACTGCCTAAGGGGAGGCCACCTCCACAAGAAGACTTAAAGCACCAGGGCACTGGAAGGGCTGGCAGAGCTCTCCATGGGAAAATGGTCTGAACAGCATGGCCCCCCTGTAGAAACCCCATGTACAATAATCCACTGATAGGTTTTGCTATGTACAGAGTAGCTGTGACAGTCTAAATAAAACACTAAAAAGAACCTGTAAACAGAACAGAAGTAATGAAATACTTTGTTTTGGTGATTCTTTAATTTTTAACTACATATGGATTAAGCAAATCCAATTGGTATAACTTTCACCAATGTGTTGATTTAAACCAAATACTATAGGCATTGGAAGTCAGGAAAGGAAAACACCACCACATCCCATGGTAAACTACCTATTAGAGGGTAAGTGATGCTACGCCTGTGTTCTCACAGAAGAGACAGGAAAAGAATATGTCCTAAACTGCAGCCATCATGCTTGGACTGTAATTCCAGCTGCGCCACTCCCAGACTTAAATCTCTGAAGCTAGGCAAACCATATAATCTCCTCTCGTGTATTTGTAAAACAAAGATTATAAAAACAAAATAAGAAGAACTGTCTATTCAGTCCAACTCCTAGAATTTCCTGGGATGTGATCATAAATATAGAACAGGATGATTGAAGAGGTGTGTGTGGATGCTCTCTGTCTATACTCAACAGGTCAGAAAGTATTTCTTGAGTGCATAATCAGTACTACAACTTGATCGATGACTGGCCCGCCAGGGGGAATACAATAGTCTTAAAGGAGCCAACAGTCATCACTGGGAAAGAGGAGTAACTCTTGTGAAATAATAAGGAAGCACGACAATACTGAATATAATTAAATGCAGAAATCTCAGGGTTCAAATAAGCTATGGGAGTTTGGTCAACAGGCTGGACTAAAAGAGAGGGTATCTTAGCAGAGGTGGAATTTTAGCTGGGCCTTGGACCTGGAGTAGATACAAAGAAAGGCATACTGAAATGGAAAAAATGTTATAGCAAAGGCACAAACTGGCGGATTTGTTGTGGAAGGGCCAGGAGCAGCAATTAGTGTGAATTTGGGGACACTTCAGCTTGACTGGCACTTATTGGAAAGGTGCCAGGTGAATCAGGCTAGAAGGAGCCAAACTTTGAAGTCTTAAAAGCAGGCCTGATGGCATTGTAAACTGACTGTACCTCAATTAAAAAAAAAAAAGTGGGCCTGGTGGAAGTAAAATCTCTCTCCAGAGAATTTAGCCCTCGATGCAACAACTAACACAAAAGAAGTATGCCTTACTCTAAGAAGCAGCCCGTGTGTTGCTCACTACCTACATCAGCCCCACACAGCAGTCAAAGCTCCAGACCAGAACGTAAACCAGAAAAGACCTTCCTGAAGCCACTTCCACTTGTGCCATGGAGTTTCACCATCTACCTTTCTAGTTCTAGAGTCGCTTCAGCTCTGCCTTCCATCTGGATCCTCCTCCCTAGCCTGTATCTCTGAACAATGGGGAATTATAAATGCCCAAACATTCCAAATTTGTTTCTGTATAGCTAGACAACCCAGGTTGTAGCCCTTCAGGATTCCCTGTAATTCTACCACCATTGCTGCCACCATCACCAACACCTCATTCTATGAATTAACCTGCCTATGTCCCTGGCCTGTATACTGCACTTGTTGTTCTGTTTCATAGCCTATCTCAATTCCAGGTGGACAGAAAAGTTCTGTCAACAAATAGTTATTAGACACCTACTATATGGCAGATACTATACTAAGCACTGAGAACAGAAAGACAAATAGGACACACTAATTCTCAAAAAGTATAGTCCATCAGAAAGCTGGTTCTGCTTTCATTCATTCATTTAACAAACCTCTGTTACGGGCCTATTATATGCCAGCCACAATACGGGGATACAAAAGTGAACAAGATACAGTACCTACTCTCAAAGAACTCATAGTCTTTTGGGGAGAGAGAGTAAGAATAATCTACTGTACCTTGGGAGAGGGATTTGTTCAGGAAAGTCTTTATGAAGGAGGTGACACCTGAACTGAGATGTGAAAGCTAAGGAGGCATTTGAGAGACAGAATACACACTCAGTGTAGAGATTATAGCATGGGAGAATACTGCAGCTTAGGTTAGTCAAACCAGTCTTCCCACTGAAACTGACAATGTAGATAATGCATAAAAACATCTTAAAACCATGAAAAAGCTGACAAGTATAGAATAACCAGGCTAAAATCTAAATGAAGCAGGAGCTCAGAGAGGTGAGCAGAGCTCTGGAGTTGCTTTTGCTCCAGGACATTTGTCAGTTAGGTAATTTTGAGGTTTATTTTTTGTTTTTTGGGTTTTTTTTTGTAAACCTCTCACGATAAGGAGAAACTAAATTAAAACTCAGGTCCCTTAAGGAAGGAAGACAAATCAAGGAGACCCCTACATTCAACCGTTTTCCCAAAGGGTTATACTCTTAAGGAAAGGCTGAACTAGAAGTAAACACCCTATTCCATCCTCAACCCCAGGGGACTGTAATGAAATGTGTCTTTACTGAGCAGGTTAGGGGGGAGAGTCCCTGAGAAGTTGCAACTATACGATGGCCCTGGAGTAAATATAAAGAACACTTTCACATCACTTAAAGAAAGGTACTATGAGCAGAAACATTAAAATGCAGAAACAGATCTTCAAGACTTCAATACTGACTTACTGGACATATATTATAAAACAGTTATACTTACAATATTTAAAGAAATAAGGAAGACATAGAATAAAATTTAAAATGAATAGGAAAATATCAAAATGTGCCCTTAGCAAATTTGAAAAGAAAAGAATAGTGTTTTTGGAATTGAAAAATAATATTGATTTAAAATGGTTTTCCAACAATCATAGTAAAGATTAAATCAAGCAAGAATCATCAGTGAATGCTAAATCTGGAGAGAGTTTTTTATAAGAAGCAGGATATTTGGGTGTGTTGTTTTGTCTGTTATTCCATGCACAGCTGACTTATTTACTTGATTTCATTTCTTCTACAGGCTTAGGGTTTATTTTTTAATTGAGGTAAGGAAACTTAAAATGAGATTTATCTTCCTAACAAATTTTTAAGTCTACAATACAATCATTAACTATATCCGTACAATGTTGTACAGATCTCTAGAACTTATTCATCTTGCGTAACTGAAACTTTATACCCACTGCACAGCAACTCCTCATTTCCCCCTCCCAGAGGGAGGATATGTGTATGATCTTAAAGTGCTACCCCAGACATTGCTTATTAGTTGCAAGAGAGGAGGAAAAGTAATTACACAGTGGAGAGATCGGATAAATTGACTGATTGATAGACTTACTGTCACCACCTACAGATATGATACCCTGAGAAAGACACAGCCACTGATGCAGCATTCTTGCCAAGAATGCTTAACTTGACTCTAATCATGAGGGAACATCAGACAAACCCCAAGTTAAGAATATTCTATTTTTAAAAGGTGGGCATGGGGCCTATAGCCCTCCAAAATGTAAATATCATAAAAGATAAGGAAAGGCTAAGGAAACAAACCAGATTAAATGAGGCTTAACAGATATGACAAGTAAATATAATACCTGATTCTAGACTGGGCACTGTACTGGAGGGGGAAAATGCAATAAAAGACATTCCAAACATGGAATATGGCAGGAGACTAGATAAAAGCACTGTACCAATACTTTCTAATTAATTTAAATTTACCATGTAAAAATTTATTGCAATTGATTAGTGTAGTTACATGAAAATATTCTCCTTATTCTTCAGAAATAAACGCTGAAGTCATCAGGGGTAAAGGGACATGATGTATGTAACTTACCCACAAATGCTTCAGAAAAAATTATTTATATACATATACACACATTTATGTATATATGTATATCTATATGAAAATTAATTATTACCTAAAACTTATGCAATATATAAAATTATACATAGAGAGACAGAGCACAAATGATTAAGCAAATAGCAGACAATCTTGATAATAGGTGTATCTGGGCAAAGAATACAAAGATGTTCTTTGTACTGCTTTTATTTTTTCAACTTATCCATATGTTTTAACTATTTGAAGTTATTTTAAAAAGGTTTAAAAAAGAACCTACATGAATGAATTCAAACATAGATAAGGGGAAAATTAGTACACTATAAAGTAGGGAGGAAGAAATTATTCAGAATCTAGCAAAGAGGGGAAAATAGAAATATAAAAGAGAGGCTAAGATGCATGGGCTAAGGAATGAGGGCAAACATATGGTTCAACTAGAGTTCCAGAAGGAGAGGAGAAAAATCATGAGGCAGGAACCAGGACAAAATTTGAAGAAGTAATGACTAACATTTTCTTAGAAGTAGTAAAAGCCAGCAATCCAAATTCATGAATCACAATGAATCTTGAGCAGGCAAGTAAAATGAAATGTACCTAAAGGAACATCAGAGTAAAACTGCATTACACCCAAAAATATAAATAAATAAAAAGTGAAAGTAGTCAGAGGAAAAAGGACAGGGTACTTCCAAAAGAGCAGCAGTTTGTCACCCAACTTCACAAAAACAATAACTAAATCCAAAGGACAGTGGAATAATAATACAAATTCCATGTCCTGAGAGAAAACTACCAACCTAGAATTCTATACCCAGAAAAAGCATCTTTATCATAAAGATGTTTTCAGGCAAATAAAGAGATTTTTCCTTTAGTAGACCACAGATAAAGGAATTTTAAAAGGATGTATTTCAATGAAAGTGACCCCAGAGGGGAAGTCTGAGATGCAAGAAGGACTAACAAGCAAAAAGAGTGCTAAATACATGAAAGAACAGCATTAAGAAAGGCATAGAGGGAAAGAACATTCTAGTCAGTATATCCACAGTACTGCCAGAAGCCTGGGTATGGGTTGGTGGAGCAGAGGTAATCCCTCAACTTTATCAAATACAAATCGTATCAGTAAAAAAATAAAATTAAGCATGTGCTATGAATAATGCAGATTTTTAAAGTGACTACATTATGTAGAATATAAAATATGCACAAAAATTTCAAATTAAAAAAGGATGGGATTAAAAACAAAATATAAATAGACCTTCTGATAGTTTCTTCCCATACCCTAAGGGATTTTATTCTAAAACCAGGGGTCAAACTAATCTGCAGGCCAAATCTGACCTACCACCTGTTTTTATAAATAAAGTCTTATTGGAACACAGTCATTCTCATGTGTTTGCCAATAATGCATGACTGCTTTCATGCTACAACAGTTGTATAGCTATGGCAGAGATGTATAGCCCATGAAGTCTAAAATATTTTCTATCTGGTGACTTACAGAAAAAGTTTCCAACCCCTGAGCTTGAACATAGGCAAGCAAAGGAGAGTAAAGGGCTCATAAGTAATCACAGTGTGGACAGAAACATACAGGCAATGTAGAGTCTTCAAAGGATTTTAAGCAGGAGAAAGAACACTCTAGCAGCCATGTGGTAAGTGGAATAGAGAAAAGGGAGAGAGAAAAAGAAGACTGATGAGGAGATCTTCTTGTGATGTCAATTAAAGTGATTTCTCTGAGACCACTTTCCTTGTTTATAAAGTGGGAGTAATAATTCCCACAGAGTTCTTTTGTGGGCCAAATAAAATCATGTGTGATAAAGTATTTCTTAAACTGTAAAAGCACTCTAACAAATTAAGGTATGATGGTTTTACTTGCAGTAGACTTTTATTAAATGAATGTTTCAGAAAGAGTTCTATATGTTTTGCTCTCTCAGTTTGATTGCATTCTTTGATATTAAGACATCTTGTATGTTTGTATCACATAGCTATACTGAAATCATTTAGTACTATCAAATTTTAGATGTGATTTAATTGTGTTAATTGGTTTAAACTCCTTAGTCACTTGCCTGAAAATATGCTTCTAGATGTTAATATTCAGTGTAATTTATTTGCCTGTTCCATTGCAAATGATGGACCTCAGTTGAAATATATATTCTGTACGCATTGACTTCTTATTAACACCTAATATGTATATCCCATGTAAAAGACATAAGAAGGCCATAAAGACATAAAATGGTAGAAAAAGATCTGTACATACAATCTTATATTTTCTTATAATTTTTGAGACTCCCAAAACATTATGAGCTAAATCAAGCAATCTAAGTCTTTTTAAAAAAAATTTAGGCAGTTCTCTTATTACTATTTATAATACTTAACTGTGTGATCATATTATTTGGGCATTTTTCATATTCTAGGATATGGTTTTCAAGAGCATCCATTTGCATCCACTATCTCATAAGATGAAGTGCTGAGAGAATAAGAAGGTTGTATCTGTGGCAACAATAGATTATGCTCTCATAATTTTTATATGCCTCTGTCTCTCACACGTACACAAATACGTGCTTACAAACACATATGGAGATGTCCTTTTAAAACATGCCAGCAAATTGGTAAGAGAAAAAATGTATTATTATCATCAGTGAAGATAGAAGGTGAGAAACAGTACCACATGCATCCTAATAGAACTGCAGGCTGTTTTAATTTAAATTAGTTTCAGCTCTTTGTTGAAAACAGAAGTAAATCATGTAAGGAACTAATTCATACTGGGAGAGACAACAAAGAATGCCAATAAAACTTATTTGTAAAAAAAAATTACTGCAAAAATATTTCTACCACATTTCCAGTTTTGTTTTAAATAAAAGAATAGAGGCCCCCTTCCAGGAACATTTTAAAAGGATATAGCTTAAAGGAAACTTTCATTTCTTTTTTTTATATATATGGCTGGGTCTTATTTATTATGCATTAATTGCAGACAAAAACCTTGGTTCTCTGCAACAAAATGCTTGACACAAGCAACATGGTGGTCTGTGAAAGAGGTTACATGACCCCTAATTCTGCCTGTGTCCAACATATGCACATTATTGTTCACTCCTCTGATAACAAAGATTAGATGCTCCTAGAGTATAAAGTACACTCTTTCACAGAGGCTTCTCACCACCAATGCCATGGAATTCACATGCAGTTGTTTTATTTACATGTCTTAGGAACCCAGACAATTTAATGAGTCCACTTTTCCACATTTTTGCAGTTGTCCTACCTGCCTAATCAGACTGTAATATATATCTTACCCAGGGATCAGTCACAATGATATCCCTTCCTTGATGGGCACACAAAGGGACATAGAATAAAAGAGTATGTCTGATCTCCTTCATGAGTTGTGGACATACCCCAAAGTGTCATTGTTTCCCCAATCTGTTATTCATGAGCTTATCTAAACTTTTAATAAATCTATTTATATTTTCAATCTGCACCGCATACTGGGATAATGCATTCCACAAGTTTCTTCACTGTAGACCTGTTTTAAGTTTTTGAGAGTGCTCTGAGATCTAGTATACCAGAATTCAATAAATAAGAAAGCATAGTTTTCATAATTTTATAGATTTTAATCATATCCTCAATCTCAGCCTTCTTCCTTTGTAAATAGAGCCCTCCTTTTTTTATGCTACACTCAGACATATATTTAATGAATGAATTCAGCAATTTAAGCTAATTAATCAATACAGACACCTATCCTTTGGCCTATGTTAGTTAACTTTCTCTGGACTCTCTCACTTTAATCATGTCTTCATTGAGGGTTGCTGACCAGAACTGCACACCATGTTCCTTATACAGTACATAATGAGGTACAAAGAGAGACTGTTTATTCTAAAACAATTTATAAGCAAGCCTGGAAATGATTAAGACATTTATGGAATCACCACATACCACCACCGTGGAATCAAGAAGGGCTTTGGGTGAAATGGTGCTTGTCAGTGAAGATAGAGTGCAGAGGTGAGAAGCAGGTTGCCTTTGTCAGGTTCACCTCCTCTTAATTCTGGGCTGCCTTCCTCACTGGGCAAGCTGTCATATCAGTTTTTCCAGGATAAGGCCTTTTCACACAAGGCTCTGAACTATCAAGAGTTCCCTTAAAGTACAATTTTCAAATAATTTTATAAGATGAGCTAAAGTACAGAGACTAAGCAAAAGAGAAAGGAAAAAGACACTAGGATATTTGTCCATTTGTGCTCTTATTAACCCACATTCCAAAGTGATTACCCATTTATAAAACATCCAATAGATCTTCAAGGGCATAAATCCCTCGGAAAGCTAATTCAGAAGGTTTCTTGGCAAGTGTAGAATAAAAGCAAAAATGTTTACATGGTATTGGTGAAAATGAAAAAGCATGCTAAATTAATCCTGCAGAATATAGTACATCAGTATGATTACCAGAAAATCTGTGTCCATCAGATACTATTTTTCAGAGACCTGGACAATGCCAGATAAACAGTTACAAGTTAGCAATTTCCAATTTCCCTTTTAATTTACACTCCAGGTGGACAATTCCTTTTCAATTACTTTATAGCAAAGAGGATAAATACCTCACATGCAGCCATTTTTCTATTCCCCTATCCATTAAAGTCCTTATAAATGGAACAAGCTCTGAGCCAGAATGCAGCTTCAGAATGTTTCTTAATTCAGTATTTTTGGTAATCATTACAAAATTATTACTAGGTTAATAGTAATTAACTGGTTTCAGCTTTCTTGGGTTGTATTCTAGTGCCAGAGATACATTCCAGTCACTCAAGACAGAGAAACACCCAAATTATATTTATAAACATCCTTTCAAGGTTTAGTTTTTCACCTATTCTAAGAGGCCATTAATCATCAATCATCAAATGCACCATTGTTTTTATGTGCCATTATAGAAGAAAAGTGCTGCTAATTATTTGTAAGGCTACAGAAATTGTAAAATACACCCCAGTTTCAGAAATGTTAAAGTGTGGGGGAAATGTGTGTTGAAATCTGTGAAATATAGTATTTTCATTCTCATATTTTTCTCAGACCAATCCCCAATTTTCAGAGCAATACTCTGATTTCCACAAGCAGTCCCAAAAGCAGCTTCAAATTAGTGAATTTTGGAAAACTGCATCATTGTCAGTAGCTTCCCACACTCAGTCAGAAATAGGGGACAAGCAGGGTTTTATTTGAGGTAAGGCTTCTGTCTGACTGTAAACCAGAGAGAAAAGAGTCATAAGAACAGTTTCTGGAAACATCACTTTAAATAAGAAATCAAGAAACTGTCTAGCAGGCTTAAAAGAACCACTGTTTATGAAGTAGTCCTTTCAGCCACGCATGCATGTGAGAAAACATAATAAACATCAGATATATCCTCTTTAAGTAACAAAAATAATAACAATAATAATAAAAACCATATACACTTATATGACACATTAGTCTTAAGACAGGGCATCACCCTAGAGCTTGGTTCTCAGGTTCATTCGGCCTGCCCTTGCTACACAGGCTCTCTCCTGGCATCATTCCAGAAGCCAACAGGCTTTCTTAAGTGTCCAGGTTAAATGGTCTGTTCCTGTGCTCTCTGCATCAGTTCAAGATAAAGTGCTGACCTGTCTTACTTGAGCAAAACCCAGGGTGGCCTCCCGGGAACCCAGTACTCGTTGGTTGACCCTGGAACTTAATCATTTCTCTAGATTTCTATTCTCTTGAAACACATCTGTACTATCCAAATAACCTCCTACTTTTCTTCTATAAAAAACCAAAACCAAAACCAAAACAAAACAAAAAAACTCTTTGTACATCTGAAATATAAAATCCCTAGAAAGCTTTAGAAAGAAGCCCAGAAATTTAGCTCTTCAATCCCCTCTAGAATCACTCTCCTTATCTTCCCAGTTCACTTCTGTCTAAATTAATCAGGTAGCATCTTACTTTAGAAAATAAGGAAAGAAAGAAATATTATTCCAAAGATACAATGTAATACGAATGGATAAATCGTTAACACTTTCTGTAGCACCACCAACAATAAAACATCTCAAGTGCAGCAAAAAGAAAGACTGTTTTCTGCAACAAAGAAGGTTGTTTATAATGATTTGGTACTATTTTCTAGGGTTGAAGCCAATGTTTTCTATATTTTGTAACATATAAGTTATATCCATTACTGAATGAAATGGGATAGCTCTTCACTGTGGGATCAGAAATCAGGATCCTCAATTACGCTGATACTCTTCGTTTGCCCCTCTAGATCCTCTCTCTTCCACTCTTTTCCCAGGAGGCTAGTTTCTAAGGACTGCATCAACTGTACTCCCCTTTTGCCTCCTGGCTTCCAGTTGAATTTGACCAAAGGGAGGTACCTACAAGAATTCAAAGGCAGGAGGGGAGAATAATTATTCAAAGGCCAGAGGGATTGAATATTTATTTCCTCAGCAGCTCCCTCCTTCCCAGGCATGGCTTCGAATGGTTTCCACTAGTTAAGGCCACAGATCCTGCAAAGCAGCCTTCTTCTGCTTCAGCTATGGCTGGGGCTGATAATGGTTTCCCACTGTTGCCAGGCCCTGGGCACTGCACTCTCCCTTGTGGTTTCCTTAAATATGTCCAACCTTGTCATCAGTTCTTCCATTAATCTCTCTTCAATTATACCTTTCCAGTGTACCTTTTCCTCCTGGGACCTGATTGACGTATCAGATTTTACAATAGTACATGCCACCTAATGCATGGTGTGGTTCCTTCCTTCAGTCTAAAGCTGAGGATATCTCTTCCCCAGATGCTTGCTAATAATCTCGATTTTGAAAAAAAGAAAAGAAGTTTAATCATTCTGTTACTGTCAGATCCTGCCTGAAATATCTCACAGGTAAGAGAATGGTATATGTCAACCACTCTCTCTGCAGGGGCCAAAGTGTTGTCCCCATTTTGGGCCAGGCCACAAGGAAGCTACATACCTCAATCATGTCTCTTTGTACACACCCTGCAGACCTGTTTTGCCTGTAAAAAAAACTGCAACATTCCAATTTCCTTGGTCTGCATTAGCTAGTCTTCCTATGGGCTCTCACAGCATCCTGAATTTATCTATTTGATTCTCCATATTGTAGCTGTTTTTAAATTTTACTTATCTATCTGCCCACTAGATTATAAGCTCTGTAAGAGCACAAACCATCTTACATACTTTAGCATTTAAGGCCCCTAAAGCTGAGCAACTAGACACTCAATAATATGTTTTTTTAAATGAATGATCAGAACATTATGCTTTTGAATTTAATGGTTGATGAGACAATAATCAGACACAATCATAGGTGGAACATACATGCATTATAAATAAACTGCCAGCAAGTACTGTGGTCACTCATTGCTTCATTCACTGCTCCATTCATTTATTGTTCTATAAAATGTGTTTAGGGTCTGCTATTGGACAGCATGGCACTAGGTCCTGGAAACACAAAGTTGTGTGAGGCACTGTTCCTCCTTGAAAGCAGCATTGTTAATTACATGGACCCTGTGAGGGTCATATCTTGTTCATAAATGGCTTCCTGGGCAAATTCTACTCAAAGGAACTGGTTTCCTTTTGCATCCCAGTAAGAGCTGGAAAGATCACTCTGAAACTTTATACCATGTTTTATATCAAACAGTATAGCTTTCTACCACTAGAACTTCTTGACTTAACATTCCCCTCTTCTCTGAATATTTCCCCTTTCTTTCTCTCATTTACACTTTGTGGATGGTTCTTGGTTGTATTTTCCTTTGCCCTGTTTTTCATTGAAAGCTGTTTCAAATGCTTTTTGAAAGAAGTTGAAGCATAAATTAACAAGACAAACAGCAAAAAAGATTACTTTACTTTCCCTCACTTAAATTTTATCTACCTTTGAAGTTTTTTTTTATTGACACATCCACCTAATTTTTCACTTAAATTAGTTTTAAAAAGCCAAAGTTGTATTAGTAAAGTCTTCACAATAGAAAATTCCATTAATGATTAAGAAGTAAAAAAAAAAAAAAAGAAGTAATTTGTACACACCAAACTGTTAACAATACATGTCAAGTGATGGGGAGATGGGGAGACTGCCACTGGGGACTTTAGCTTTCTATATTATATAATTTTTAAAATTTTACTAGCATTTTCCATATATAAGCAGAAAAAAACACATTTAAAAGAAACCAAATAAAGAGAAGACAGCCTAGATTGTTTTGTTTTCCCATGTCCATATGGTGCTCGAATGAACATACAGATTTAAGATATATAGGGTGGTAATTTGATTATTGAGTCATATGTGACCCAGCTGAATGGATGTAATAGCAGACAGATGATGGTTTATGTTGTTGATAGAAACTGATTTCCCTTGTTCCATATTTTAGCAGCCAGTCATTTCCAGAATTGGCTTAGACACTGAAAATATCCTCAGCAGGGATGCTGTTTTGAGCCTAGGACATTCTCTAACAGCTGGAAGACATTCAGTGACTCCAAATGACAAGGGCCAGTGGGAGCGTGTGAGGATGGGCACCTGTCCTGCAGCTTCCCTGAGCTGGCAAACACCTTGCTCTCACCATGAACTCTCCCCAGGCTCTTTTAGATATTAAGTTTTAAAAGTAATTCTGAATAATTACAGTTCATTTGAAATAGCCTTCATATCTAGAGACCACACTGTAAGACTTTTAAAAGTTTAATATGAGTCTGTGTTAGAGAATGGTGGAAGGGAGGAGTGTGGCATAAATAACCTTATTTTCAAATTCCTAGGCCACCTTCTTCAGAATAATTCCAAGATTCATAAAGCAGGTTCTCTCTATTACAGAGTAAAATAACATCTACATAAAATATAAAATTAAATGTAAAGTGTTTGAATTATGACATACTAGGGTTCCATGTTTGTATTCTTACAGTATAAATAGCTGAGCTGTTTAACATTAAACCCCAAAGATCTAATCAAATATATATCTAAGTGACTCAGACATTGTAAATAATTTCAGCATTGTAGCAATTGTATTTGCCAGCAGATATAGTCAGATCTTTCACCAACTGAGATATCATTAAGTCTATAACTTAAACAAGCATTGATAAAATTTTTTACAAAAGATGCTATCAGCAAAACAAACAGAGGACTTGGTATTACTTCAAAGCTTATTTATAATGTGTTTAGAAAAAATTCAATGGAAACAGGAAAATAATGTCTTGATTTTCTAAACTTTACAACATCTGCTTTTACTTACTTTTCAGCATTGTAAAGGTCTCTGGATTTCAAGTGAGTTACTTTGCTTTCCCTTTGTCTACTCCTTTACTTGACTATCTTCACACTACGTTATATACCCAGGCACAATCTACGAACCCATGGAAATCTCTATGGCATGAATAACAAAGGAATTTTAGAACATATAACCCAGTACATGGAAATATGTCTCAAAAGGCCAGGTGTACAAGGAGCAGATCCCTTTGTAAAAATATTCAAAACCCTGTATTATTCTTTCTCATACCATCCAACACTGGTTATTTACGTGTCATTCATGATCTTTGCCAGATAGTATTAAAAATATTTCCCAAAGGAAAAAAAAAAAGGACTTTTACATATGTATGTATGGTTGAGTATGTCTGTGTGCTTTGCCCAAATCTAAATGAAAGTGTTAATACAATGTTTAGTAAATCCCCAGGTTTTGATTTCTGCCCCTCTCCCCCACCAAAAAGCCACAAAAATCTGCTAAGAACAACATCCTCAGTGTTAATCTACTTCATCGGGCTTTTGCTTTCCTTCTTACCAAATCAAAAGAACTTAAATCCAAAGACATTTTAGAAATGTTTTCCAAATTTTTTAAAGAAAGGTGTTTCTATACTCAGTGAGAGTTGCCCATAAAACACTAACATCCAATTATTCTGGAGGGCATGTAAGTCCCTCATTCCTTAGCCTTTCCTTATCTGACTAAGCATTCATTTAGTTCACTTGAAGTTAGTTACCTTAGAGAAATATAATTGTTCCTTCTGCTACATTTCCTGATTTTTTAAAATTTGAGATTTAAGTAAATTTTGCTTCAACAGGAGACAGTGGGTAAAAAAAGAAAGCTGATATATTGCTCATCATACAAACACAATCCTATTCAAGACTTTCCTGGAAACCTCGTTGAGATGCTTTAAACATTTGTTGGTGGCTTCTTGTGAAGCTGATTTAAAGGCCGTGGGTTATTTGTGGTTAATATACAAAAGGGAGAAAAAGAAAAACAGGGAGAAATGGTCTTTACACAGCACACTCCTGAGGTTTCATCGCTGGGTTAGCTGACATTCTTTCCTTCACTTCCCCAGTTGGGCTGACCTCAACATTCTTGGTGTTCAAGACTTCTAAAAGAATGTAAACCACATTATCTTCCCCAGAGGGGAAAACAGAAACAAAGCTGGATGATATGTCAGGATAAGGAATAGGTCCACCATGTGTTTAAGAAGGAGGAAGAGTTCCACTACAATCATACCAAAAATCAAAGTTTTGTGGACATGGGTTTGTCCACATGAAAAAGAAGAGTGGCTTTGCCAGTTACTCAAAGGTCCTTTACAAGCAGCTAAAGAGCAAGTTCAGAGCCATTATTCTTCATTTCTGCTACACACCTGTGAGATCAAGATGAGAGCGAGAATACAAAGAGATCCGTATCTCTAAAGGATTTTAAAAATGGAAAGACACTGCAAGTGAAAAAAGGGAAAGGAAGCAAGGTCCTTCTTTCACCATCACTGAACGTTGGCAACACTGCCTTTTATGGTTGCTTTGATTATGCGCTAAATTCAAAAGTTTTAGCCATGGATAATTTGATGCTTTGGTTTTCCTTTATTCCCCATTTTTTTTTCATTGCATGTTTTACAATGGTTTGTGTTCAAGAATCAATTTAACCACAACAGAAGAGACTTTGATTTGGAATCTGTATGACTTCACTTGAGGTGGAAGTAAACGGGAAATCAGCTCTGAAAAAGAAAGGAAACTCTCAAGCTTGCAAGCCTTTCTCTTTTCTTTAAAAAAATTTTAAAGATGTTTTCATCTAATATTACCTTTAAATCATCACTTTGAAAAAGATCCTTTAAATGTCATTGTTTCTCTGAGGGCTCAGTCATAAGCCCTCAGTTTTGGGTTTTTTGTTTTTTTGTTTTTTTGTTTTTTATTCTAAGCACTTTGAGTAACTGCACTGACTTGCAGAGCTTCAGTTAGCATCCATGTACTGACCATCCTCCTATTTAATCTCAGTTCAGATGTGCTGCTCTTTGGACCCACATATCCAACTGCCTAATGAACAAACAGCTTACCTGATATCTCATAAGCCCTCCAGTGTGTCTTGTTTAGAAGTGAACTCACTGTCCTTCGTTCTTCTCTCTCTATCCAAGCCTGACCCCTGCATTCCTTGTCTTCAGTGTCTACCCATATCTACCCATCTCTTTGAATCTTCTATCTCATCCAACTAATGACTAACCTATCAATCTGCCTTCCCAATATCACTTTAATACCCTTTATCTTCATCTCCACTATCACCCTAAGTCATCGTTACATCTGACAAATTTTGCTAAAACAGCATCCTAACTAGTCTCCTCACCACTAATCTTACTCCTATCCAATTCATTTACACTCCACACAGCCCCCAGAGTAATCATTCTTGAAGTGATCCTCATAAAACACAAATCTGATCATGACACACCAGGTTAAAATATATCACTAATTTCTCATTATCCTTGTAATCAAGTGAAAACATCTTCAATTAAAACAATCTTACTATCTAGCCTATGCCTACTTCTCCAATGATGAGTTTTCATGTCCCCTTCCAGTCACACAGAGCATCTTTCAGTCCCTAGAGCCTGCCATGTTTTCAGCTGGAACCCACAGCTCTCACTGCCTACCCTCAATCCAAATGTCAGTTTCTGAGGGATATATTTCTTTACCGTAAAATAGATCATGGTTCAAGCTATGCTTGTAAAACACTAACTTCTAGTGCAACACTCATCACATATGATTTAACAGTGTGTCGTGTCTCCTTCACTTTACTGTACACTCCATGAGGGCAGGGACCACATTTGTCTTATTAATTACTACTCAGTACCTGGTACTGGGAAGGTATTTAATAAATACTCATTGAACAAATGAATATCTTTATGTATATAGTTCTTCCTTCTTTGGCACAAGAGGCCACATGACCTGCTATACACTTACCAGTGACTGGTTCATTCACCAGAGGAAGTATGAGTCATCCCAGGCAGAAATTAAGATTCAGGATGCTCCATAATCAAGACATCTCACAGAATTTACAGGCATCACTTGCCCCAAATTCTGCCTCATTAACAGATGGTAGAAGGGTCATCAAAGCTTTGCCAGACTCAAAGACATGCTTGCCTTTGGCAAATTCAAAAGTCTTGAGTCAAGTTGTTAACCTATCACCTAGTTGATAGAAAAGTAGGGGGTTATTCAAGATGATGTTAGGCTGAAGGAATATTTTAACACATCCCCTGAGTCTAATTGATAGTTACTACCAACAACACACTTAGACGCTGATCCCATTGCCGGTATGGTGTTTTTGTGAACTTTTCCAATCTTGAGAACATGAGAAAAATCATGGGTCTATACAGGCATTACCATGATACCCTATGTTAGAAGAGTTTTTGTTGTTGTTGTTGTTTTAAAAAGGGGCCATTCTAACTCTCTTTAACCGTTGGTTATGTTTTCTCCTGAAGTTAGATGAAATATCAGACGTAATCTCTTGAGATAGTTGTAATAGACAAAAGATGCAATGTTAGTGATGTGTCATGGAAAGTGACGCAGTTGTGCCAAAGTTGGGTCAAAAGACATGATCCAAACAAAAGGCACTCCACCTGCAGTGGTCTCACCTCACGACCAGCACTCAGCCCACTTACAGTGTTCTGCTTCTTGCCCCTGTCTATCAATATGACCATCTCCAAATAAATTGTCCCTGTCCCAAGTGTTATGTCAAACAGGAATTTCTTATTGTCTTATTTATTCTTAAGGTTTACATTATGAAGCCAAAAAACATTGGCTCAACAGTTTTATTGCTCTATACTGCTTAGGGTGATGAAATAATGCAATGATTAGGAGTTAAAACATTTTCAGTGGTCTCTTTAATTCTGTACTTCAACTACAGATGCTTCAAATCCCAGCACTGGAAATTATAGAGTAAGATGCTTAGAAGAGAAAACTATTGAATGGAATGAATTTGATCAACTCTGGATAAATATAAAGACACAGCAAGAATAATCACGTTCAATTACCATACTAGAATCTCTTCAGTACCTAAGCTGTCATTAGTAACAAGCCAGGAAACCATGAAAATGAAGCAACTTTCCTGGAAAACCATATAGTGACTTTCTATATAATTGCCCTTTCCAAAGTTAGTAGTAAAAAAGAGAGTAGTTTTTGTAGGGACACCTGGAGAAGAAAACTCATTCCATCTATTTCTCTTTTTGTCTTTTTAAAGGTTTAGTCCTCAGAAATGAAGAGGGAGTGATGATACCTATTCACATGATGGTTATGAGTGATGAATTAGTCCATGTAAATCTCCTAACACATGAAATACCTAGCCCATAATGGGTATTCAAAAACATTCTCTCCCTTCCTTTTCCCTTTCTCCACCCACACTCAAGTACCTACTTCATGCTGTGTCAATCAACACATCCACTGGACAAATTAGAAACCATTCAGATCTGATATTAGCAGGTACCAATCTGTAGTCCTCTCTTCACAGTAGTTTGGTTTGTTATTTTTCCTATAGAAATTAGGGTTGCTGTTTTTTGAAATATTTCTTTTGTGACAGCAAATAAGTATTTCTTTTCTCACTTTGTGTTTAACGCAGCTATAATTCAGCACAACAATCTAAATAGAACTAGTTTTGAAGTATATAGTTATATAACTATTCTACCTCTGTGTGAAGATAGTCTATTAAGGCTAAAGTTCCCAAACACCAGGAAACTCCCAATATAACTGTCTCATCAATTTCAAGTTTAAATCTATCCTAACTGGCTTAATGCATCAAATTGTTTGCAGCTGGGAGGCAAGATTTTCCTATGCCCTAGTTTATGTTGAACATTAGAATGGTAAAGTAGGCTCTAAGAGTAAAAGAGGTGTAAAGGATGGAAATCAGTTCTCTTAGTCCACACAGTACCATTAAGGAAATTCACAAATTTGTTTATTCACTCAACAAGCCTGCTATGTGCCAAGCACTAATACACCGCTCTAGGGTATGCAGTTGTAGGTATGTACTTCTAGAGGTGATTTACAATGCAGAATCTAAAACATGTTCATGGTTTTATCTAATCAGTATTATCTTCTTCCTAACTATAATACATATGCTTAAATGCTTACAAGCATGCCATCTACAATGCCAAGGGCTCTGTCCCATTTGGTCTTCACAACAATTATATGAAGCAGGAATTATTACACTCCTCATTTTACCAGATGAATAAAAGAGCTATGGAAAGATATTTAACTTGCCAAGCCCACCCAGTTAGTAACCAAGAAATCTGAAATTCAAACCAAGTCTGTCTGACTCTAGAATCCATTCTGTAAAGTCTAAACCAATGCTATTCAAAGTCTGTTCCTCCATGGACTGGCAGTATCAGTGGCACCTGGGAGCTTGTTAGAAATACAGAACCTACATGATCATAATTTTGGGGAGGGCACAAGATCTCCATGTGATTCTTATCCAAAGTTTGTTAAGCATTGATCTATACCATTATAGTATACACTTTTAGTCTCCCTAATTCATAGTATACTAATGGTGTCAGGTTAAATTACTACTCATTTGCATTTAAGAATTTTTAGCCCTCATTATAGTTGTCCTTTTGGGTTAGATTCTATGGATAGTCAAAAAAAACAACTCTGTGCCATATCCTTTACGTGGGGTGATTATTCATCCTAATACTCCTGGGAAAATTCCATTAAGCCTATTGTCATGATGTAATTAACAGTGGCCTCTTTCACTCTCAGAAGTGAGAGTAGAATTTAAACACTAGATCTGAAATAAATTATGATAGTGATTATCAATATGAAGAAATAGAACTTGACTTACTTCAATTCTGTCATCATATTTGACTTCTTGTAATTCTGATTTGTTTTTAAGATTCAAAACAGGGAAATTCAAGGAGGCCAGGAGAGCCAAAACAGTCTTTAAAAAGAAGAACAAAGTTGGAAGAGTCACACTTCTCAACTTAAAAATTCACTGCAAAGGTACAGTAATCAGACAGTGTGTTACTGGCATAAGGACAGTCACATATGTCAGTGGAATAGAATTAAGGGTCCAGAAGTAAACGCTCACCTTTACAATTAATTAATTTTCAACAAAAGTGCCAAAGCAATTCAATGTGGGGAAAAGTCTTTTCAATACACAATGTTAGGACAACTGGACATCCACATGCAAAATAATAAAGTTGGAGCTTCATCTCACATCAACTTAAAATGTACTAAAAACATAAATGTAAAAGCTGAAACAATAAAACTTAAAGAAAAATACAGGTGTAAATCTTTGTGACCTTGGATTAGGCCATAGTTTCTTAGATATGACACCAACATCACAAACAAACAAACAAAAAGTAGAAATTGGACTTCACCAAAATTAAAAACTTTCGTGCTTCAAAGGACACCATCAAGAAAATGAAGGGACAACTCAAAGCATGTGAGAAAATATTTGCAAACCTAAATCTGATAAAGGACTTATACCTAGAATACATAAAGAATTCTTACAACTCAATAATAAAAAGACAAATAATGCAATTAAAAATGGGCAAAGAAGACATACAAATAGCCAATAAGAAGATGAAAAGATCCTCAACATCATTAGCCACCAAGGAAATGCAAATCAAAATCACAATAAACTACTACTTCACACCTACAAGGATGGATAGAATCAAAAGGTCAGATAGTAAATGCGTTGGCAAAGAGTACTGGAGAAGTTAGAATCCTCATACATTACTGGTGGGATTGTAAAATGATGCAGCCACATTGGAAAACTGTTCCTCAAAAGACTTAACATAGAGTTGCCATACAACCTGTCAACTACACTCCTACGTATATAATACCCCTCAAAATATAAACATATGTTCACATAAAAACTTGCACACGAATGTTCATAAAAGCATTATTCAAGTTGCAAAACTGTAGAAATAACCCAAATGCCCGTCAACTGATGAATGGATATACAAAATATGGTATAGCCATACAATGGAATATAATTCAGCAACAAAAAGAATGAAGTATTAATAAATGCTACAACATAGATGAATGTTAACAACATCATGCAAACTGAAAGAAGTTGGTCACAAATGAGAACATATTTATGATTCCATTTACATGAAATTTCTGAAATAAGCAAACCTATAGACCCAGAGAGTGTATTAGTGGTTTCCTAGAGCTGGGAGGAAAGGGTGGTGGTATGAGGAAACAAGAGGTGATTGATAAAGAGTACAGGGTTTCTCTTTGGAGTGATGAAAATGTTCTTGACTGGATTATGATGGTAACTGCACAACTTTATGTGTATACTAAAAAACACTGAACTATACAACTTAAGTAGGTGAATTTTATCATATATGCAGCTCAATAAAGCTGTTCAAAAAAAGATTTAAAACAGTGAAACTCTGCAAATTGCATACAGTATAGATAAGTTATTTTTCTTTTCTTATTAAAAAATACAATAATGCAATTTTAAAGCATTAATCCATTACTTTTCCTCTTTTTGTACAGCAATGTTTATTTTATTTTTTAAATTAATTTTTTGTTACTGGCATGATAATATTTGAAGTTCAATAACTTTTTTCACTGTGTTTCTTCTGGCCATCATTATCATTCTTTTCATTGCATGACTATTACTAAAATAATTTTGTATAAAGAGGAGAGGAATATTAAAAAATTATTTATCCTAGGTGACAAATATAGTAGAAATGTCACTGTTGGCTCTGCATTATTATCTTTGCTCAAATATCAGCATCTAAGGGAAGTGTCCCCTAACCACTCTATTTAAAATAGATACCACTCCATGTCCCCAAATGACATCACTTTCTCCCCCTTACTCAGCTTTACAATCTTTATAACTCTTACTTGTGTATTCTTTGTTTATTCCTGCCCCCTTCACTAGAATGTTACTTCATTAAAGGGTTGTCTGCCTTGCTCACTTCTGTATAACCATAGAACACATTCAATCAGTTTTGGTGAATAAATACACACTAAAAATTATATCTACTGCTTAAATTTCTTCACGTAAGTTTTGTCTTTGTGCACAATTTCTGTTTTTTGTTGTTTTTTTTTTATGTTGAGATGAAAACTGATTCTCACCCATCTCCTCATAGATTATTTCCTGTATGGACACCGTATTCTGCTAGATAATTCAAAGATGTCTGGACAACCAAAATCTCTTTGTTTAGGAGTTTGAAATCCAAAAAAAATTATGTATGGCATTTTATACCTTTGAATAACCTTCAGTGAGGTTTCTGAGCTATAATTCACTCAACTCTGCAATGTTGTCTTTCTTAAAGTTACCAAAGAAAAACACATAATTTTTTAAGGCTAATCAGCTTAGATTATCCCAGAATTCATTACTCCACTCTAGTGATAAAAACCAGCCTCCTTTATTGAACCTAAATATTGCTGGACTTTGTTAAACAGACTTCAAAACACTTACTTCTAAAAACTTGACAAATTTTTATAGGAACTACTTCATGGAGCCTAGTTTTTTTTTTTTTTTTTTTTTGCTTTATCTCCTTTTCAAAACAATAGTTGTATTTTTAAAACAAAGCAGAACTCTGTTATACCATGGCTCAATATTACAATTGTTTAGATAGGCCATGGGTCAAATCCTGTCCTTCCTAACACGCGACAACCACACATGCTATAAACTTGACCACAGTGTTAAGCCTATAACGCTTTTGTCAGTCATGTGCTGGGATATAAAAGTTAAGAAAAAAGGATATTATTATGTGTATAGCTATATTAACATAATATTCCTACTAGAAAAGGTTTCTAAACATAATGAAATAGTCTTTGGAATACCATTCCAAAAGTCTTTTGAATAATACATTTGGTGAATTTAGATGTTTATGTATAGATACTCAACTACTTAAACAAAATAAGGGCTGTACTGAAGAATGGTTAAGAGCCTTGAATCTGGAGTCAGAATGCTCAAATCCCCAATCTACCATTTACTAGCTGTGTAACGTTGCCCAAGTTATTTATCCTCTGTATACCCAGTTTTATAACCTTTAAAGTGAAGATAATAATAACACCCACTTCAAGGGGTTGTGATGATTAAATAAGTTAACCATGTGGCGTACTTAGAATTGTGCTTGCTACAAAGCACATCATCAGTGTCACTGTTTCTAGGTTGAAAGGAAAAACATATTTAAAATTAAAGTCTTAGTTACCATCAATTAAAAATTAAAAATACAATTTCACACATTTTAATATAAAATTAGCAGGAAGACTTTAGTTTCAGGCTTTCCATGTGTAATTATATTTTATTTGGGCAGCTAAAGTAATGACTTTCTGAAGTGAAAATTCATGCATAAGCCTAAAAGATGCAAGATTATTTTCTTATACTGTTGTAGCCTAGTAGGAAAAGAATCCATGGCTCTCTTGCTAAGTTTAGACTAGACTCTTTTCTTAAACAGTCACATATTTCTTCATGAAGCTGTTTTTAATGGCCCTTTTGATGACTGCCAGTTTCCTCCACAATAAAAGAAGTTTTGACCTGTGAATTCATTTTTTAAATCTAGTAATGTTTGAATACATTAACTGAGCATTGTGGACCAAATAAGGAGCCAATTAGTTGTATTTTCCATCATCTGAATGAAATACAAATGAATCAACTTCATCACTAAGCTTAAAAAGTTGTCTTCAATGGCAAAGAAGTCTAAATATTGTTCTCCTAACTCCAGTTCCTTTTAAAGAATGAGGAAAGTTGAATTATCTGTGACCTGAAAACAACCAAGTTTCACTTTCCCTCTCCTTCTGTGAAGACCAGTCGAGTGACCTTAGTACTGTTTTACAGTAGCACTCCCCATACAATTACTTTAAGAACCCATCACTTAGAGAGCCGCCTATAAATTACAACCCAGTATAGTCTTCATTTTCATAGATAGATGTTATTTATTTTTCCTTCCTCACTTATTCTTAATTTCCTTTCTCACTCATCTAGATATTGGGACGACGTGATGAATGCATCTACTCATCAAGCCACCTTTGGTAAACACACTTCACAGATAATCAACTCATCAAATAGCTACAACAAGTCAAAAAAGAGACAGCCATGAGTGAGTCTGAAATCTTAGTGCAAACACTCTCCTGCCATGTTTGCTTTTTGTAAAAGCACATCCTTTCTCCTCGAGTGTTTAGTTTTCATAGATATCAACTGAAAATATTTCAAAATATACACACACTAAACACCACATCACCCTTTTGTGTCTCTCCAGGCAGTGTGTGAGAGGTACCTTAAGCCTAACAGGAAGTACAGTTTGCCTCATCAACACATATAGGAAAAGAGTCTCATTTTCAGCCTTTTCAGATGCACTTTCTTGGGAGTTTCAAAAGAGAAAGTGAAATATCGGCTTTAACTTCAAATGTGTCATCACAGCTTTGGGGATTTTCATCTTATAAAAGTAAAAACACACTTGGGATTTATTGGTTATTCACAACCAAATGTTTAGATGCACATATAATGCATTTTTTTCTCTTGAAAATGTATCCTTAAATTCAGATGGCCTTTCATTTCCCTAATCACTTCCTAATTATTTGTTTACATTGTTGCTAAAATATCATAATATATACAAGGACCAATTTTAAATACCCTGGTCTGAAAATATTTCTGCATCTGTTGCCTATGTAGAACTCACTTTTTTTAAGTTGAGGAATAATGCAGTTAATGAAATAAGGATATTATTATTATAAATCATTTTATGTTCAAAAGCAGTTCATTAACTGGGCAGCTAACTAAAGAGAGTACAAAAATCTTACTTTTAATACTCACAGATTCTTACTGTGAATATTTACTCTGTTGCATACTTTTCTGTCAGGCAAAGTCTCCAAGTTGGGAATGGGCCCCTGCCAAGTCTCTGAAAATCAATTGTTCAAAAATCTTAATTATAAGAAAGTAAACAAAGAGCGAGTTGAAGCAGTGCAGAGTTCTAGTGAGTTAACGTAACAGAACTAGAGCAAAGTCAACTCTCTTTCTAAGCCAGCAGGCTCGGCTCTGACAGTCATCCATCAAACTGAAGGTCTCCTTAATAAATGCCAATTAGAGGGCATAGATGCACAAACGTGGCTAGCAGAAGCCCTAGCATCATTTCCTTCCGAAAAAACTAGTGACCAAGAAAACACCCGGGCAATACAAGCACTCAGCCCACCGACAGTAAAGTTTGCTCCTGATCGGAATAATAACCAGCATTATTTCTCTCTCTCTTTTTTCAACTTTGGAAAAGTTCAGAACCACACAGAATTTTGTTTGGGGTTATACAAATTCCTTCACAATTTGTATAGAAGTCTAACATAACTTTTTAAAAGCCATGACATGCCCATAATGTATACAGAGTCTCTGACTTCCGCTGTAAGCGAGGCTTTTTCCTAACTTAATCATACTCAAATTTCACCCCTTTTAAAGATCCTGATTCAAAAATGTTCACTCATTCTCCACAGTCCACAAATTTATACCATCTCTTCCTGTGGTATTTTATGTGCATAAATTAAAAAAGAATGGCCTCCAATGAGGATTAAAAGGTTGAAAAAAATTATAGACTTTCTAAATTTAGTTTCATTTTTCTTATTTTAACTCTCAAAATGTGTGCTAACAAAACATATATATTTTCCTACATTTTTACAAAATAATCCATTCATGTTAACCTTATTACCTAGAGGAAATGCTGGATCGACTCAGGTAGTTACGTCATAGATTTAACATCATATCACTATGTAACCCAGCGTACACGAGAAGTAAATATATGAGAATGCTTTAAAAGTAACTAAAATATTCCCCCATTGGTATATTAGCTCTTACTGGGGAGTTCATACCATTACATGGGTCCCAAGTTTCAAAAGTGTTTCTCTGCTGCCTTTTTCATTATCTACCTGGCCAGACACTAAGCCCATCCTCAAACAGGCTTCTTAGAGGTGTTTGATGACATCAGGGGAAAGGAGAGAACTTTCTTAGAGAGATGGCCACAGATTTTGTCCAGAAGCCATGAGCTCAAATTTTACACTATAGTACTACTTCTTTAATGGAGATAGATGAGTTTTTAAAAGGAAGAACTCCTATAATGACAGAGATAATTAATGGAGTAAATGAAAACGTTCATGTTTGATATTTTTATGCAAATAGATTAGAATAGTCTGCATTAGCCCCAAGTTGATGTCTTATCTAATTGCTCTTTAAAGTGACATCTTCCATCACACGCAGACCCGTGCTAAATTCATTTATTTCCATCTTGCCTGAAATTATGATGAATGGTCTGAGCTCCATTCAATTATTTAAAATGTGCAAAGAAACAGAAACAATGAAACTGGCAAAGCCCTCTACATTCTTAGGAACAATTTAGGCTAATTAGCATCAACTTCTCCCCCATTCATCATACCCCTTTAGAAATATAAACAAACTGTCAGCTCTAACCTAACAAACAGATCACTGAGCTACTTAACACAAATTATTCTTACATGAAAAGCTCCTTCTCAGGCAATATTCTCCTTTAGGGCATCTGGGAAGCTGAGCTATTAAAATTGAAGACATATGTTCCAGTCAAACTCAACTCCCGGATTGTAATGATTGCTGTTGTGACAGTTTTCAGTCAGCATACTTGCTGCTGGCAACACAGCCCCCAAGCCTGAGCGAAACAAAAGTCAAATGGAATGATGCAAGCAGAGCCCTAGATGCAGAAGACACATCCTCACCCTGCCCATCACGATTTAGTTAGTGGGTCTCAACTCATGATCTCCTGTGGCAGCCCAGAATTTTGTGACATTTGGTTTGGGGCATGAGGGAGAGGAAGTAACAGATGTGGTCTTTGACAAGACAGTGGATTCCATCATGTGTTATTTTTCACTACATCCCGTGATTAGGCTGAAGCTATATTCAGTTGAAGCCTGTAAGTTGTGGCCTATCATTTCAGAGAAGGTTGAGAGGACATAGTTGGAAGAGTCCAGGTGGAGAGGAACGTAACTTGCAGATAGATTGGGTATGTCCCCTCAAACACACTACTTAGAAACTCTAAACTCTTTCTTTTTAACTGACAGGAATTTTTTTTTTAAAAAGTGGTGTTAACTCCTTTACATACTAGAACTCTGTGGTTAAACCCTTGCCTGGATATTTTCTTCATTTAAGTGCAGTCACATATATACAGCTGATTCTCATTATTTGCAGTACTTTTGTTCTATAAAGGCACTGTGAGCACCGAATTAGTGCATACAGAACCCACTGCTCCTAGCGGAAACAACAAGATTAAGTTCCTGAGAGCCTCTGGTCACAACCATTTCATCAACCACTCAATACTTTATTTTATGTGTGTCTCAGTTTAAAGACACCTTATTTAATATAGAGTTGATGTATTAATACTGAACTCACAACCAATGGTGTTATAATTCACAGCTGAACACAGCATACCTAACAAACCTACTTTCTCATAAGGCACATTGCAACCTTCTTCCGTTTAGGATAGCACTTCAGCACCATGCCTGGGGCCCCTTTCAAAACTGAAAGGCACCAACAAAAGGCACAGAAATGTGAAGAATGTGGCACCGAATAGACTGGGAAAGGGACACGTGTTTACAGTATGAGAGCTGAAACAGCAAGGCAGAGTACCATCTTGTTCAACTTCAGCTGGGAGCATGGGCTTCAGATGACTCAAATTTTTCACCACGCTGCACATGTCTGGAAATGACCGTGAAAGCACCACAAGTACTGATTTTGAGGTTTCAAATAAATTTTAGCAAGTAGACAGATTCACAAATACTAAATCTGCAAATAATGAGGATCCATGGTTTATACATTCATACTTTTTTTCTCCCCTCAGATTTCTCACTGAAGACCTCTGAGTTTTTTCTCTCAGTAAGCAAAGGTCATAGCCTCAGGGTCAAGCACAGCCTTCAGAGCTAACTGATAAAGTAGGTGACCACAGACTTCCTAATAACATGGTAAGCTACACAGCCTTTCAAATGTTTCTGTTCTTTAGCATCCTGAGAACATGAATGCTGATGGCAACTATAGCTCATGCAGTAATAGCATCAACCCACACCCAGCCCACCCTACATGGTGCTGTGTAGTGTGTCTCTACCTTATCGCGGCACTTGAATTATTGTCATTTGCTTTAGTGGATAGCTGTTTTCAACTAGATCCATCTCCTCTTCCCCCTACTTGCCTAGGTCTCAGATTTCCCACTCATGCTGTTTAAGTGGGGTTGTCTCTAGCACTAGGCTATCAGCCTTTAAGCCAATTACTGCATCTACCACCCTGGGCAGAGAGATTCCTTTAGGAACAAGTACATGACCCAGTCGGGGCTAATGACACACAGGAGATATTTGCTGAACTCATCTGGGAAAAACGGTTCCTCTCTGTGAGAGCCACAGCGGGAACCAGCCTCAGGATGAAGCAGGCAGAGAAATGTAAAGAATCTGGGTCCTTGGTGATAGTGTTGTGCTCCTGGAAAAGGTCTCACATGTATCCCACTCTATTTTTTAATGTTTTGATTCAATAACTAATAAATACTAATAAATAGTGTTCATTATTTAAGGCAGCTTGGGTGAGATTCTGTTTTTCTCATACCCAAGAGAATCCTGATAGATTTATGTGCTAGTTTTTACTCCCCTGCTCCTAACACACACGCACACATACACACACATGCACACACACAGAAACATTAATTACCTGAATTATCTTTTGCTCATCTTTTTATATACTCTTTAATTCCTGGCATCATGATAAGAGCAGCCATTGATAAATCTATAGAATTTAATTAGTAGAATGGAGAATACTTTCTGTGGATGTAATTTTAAAGAGGATAACACATAACTGCACAATGGTTAACCAAGATGGCTGCTGTCACACTGCTGCTCACTCATGAGAACAAGGTTCTTATTATGATTACCTTAAACATAAAATGATTCACTTTACATTACACACATCTATATGAGAGAAGACTAAAATCTTAGTATAACCGATCAAGAATTATTTTTCACCTTATCCAGTAAAATTACAAAGAAAACAATGATATCTCTTGCCTACCCCTCCAAGTAGGACAACTTTGGAATACATTTTCAGTATCCCTAACTCAAGTTTCTGTGGACAGGGATAAAACGAATATGGCTGAATGTTACCCAAGCTTCATACATAAATGTAAAGCAATATGCCAACTTTTTAAAGTTTCTGTCCAACCTTTCCTTTCTCTATGGGTGGCTTTAACAGCCATGATTATTTGTGGATGCAAAATTGTGTGTATAATAAATTGCAACTGCAATTGACTAACCTCAGAACGACTGACAAGTGACTAATTACTCCCACAGGTGGCCAACTGCTTTGGCAATTAGCCCATTGTGGGCAAAATTCACTGTGTGTAAGAAAGAGGCTTTCTTTTCAAAATATCTAAACCTCTTTTTTGGAGGATGACTGGAGGGGAGAGGACCTACAGGAAAAAAAGCAGGGGAGGGGATGAAGGGATAAGGGGTAAATGGAAAAATTAGTGGTTTCTTCAATTAAAAAAAAAAGAAACATTTAATCTAAATTTTTCTCCCAAGGTGGCAGAATTCTACCCAACCACCCCCCACCAAAATAACCTCAGTAATAATCTTAAAATCAGGCCATCTAGCTAAATGTTTAAAATAATTCTAAGGTCATCTGCCATGAACAAATATTTCCTTTTTATCATATGCCTTGGAAATGTTTGAGTGATACTCCAGCAATTTTGGAGGCCCTATTATAGCCTATTCTTCATAGCATATAACAAATAGCATAAAATACTTGTGTCTAAATGTACATTGTTTTCAGTTATTAATCTATGATTATACTATTTCATCAGTCTTCTACTAAAATGTCTCTAAGCCTTAGGTAACATTCCTACATCATAGCAATGTGGTCAAGAGTGGAATTTAGATTTTAAAGATTTAGTTCCTAACAGACTTCAATAGAAAATTAGCTGTTTAAAATGTTTATACTACCCAAAGCAATCTACAGATTCAATGCAATCCCTATCAAAGTTCCAATAGCATTTTTTACAAAAATAGAAAAATCAATCCTAAAATTCATATGGGACCAGACTCTAAGAGTAGCCAAAGTAATCTTGAGCAAGAGAACAAAGCTGGAGACACTAATCTTCTGCCTGATTTCAAAGTATACTACAAAGCTATAGTAATCAAAACAGTATAGTACCATGATAAAAATAGATATATACATCAATGGAACAGAATGGAGAGCCTAGAAATAAATCTACATGTTTACAGTCACATGATCTTTGACAAAGGTGCTAAGAACACACAAAAAGGAAAAGATAGTGTCTTCAATAAACAGTGTTGAGAAAATTGGATATCCACATGCAGAAGAATGAAACTGGACCCTTATCTTACACCATGTACAAAAATCAATTCAAAATGGATTAAAGACTTAAGTGTGGGACCTAAAACTATAAAACTACTAAAAGAAAATACATGGGAAAAGTTTATTGACATTTATCTGGGCAATGTTTTTTTGTATATGAACCCCAAGGCATAGGCAACAAAAGCAAAAATAGAAAATGGGACTGCATCAAACTAAAAAGCTTCTGCACAGCAAAGGAAACAATCAACAGAGTGAAAAGACAACCTACAGAATGGGAGAAAATGTTTGCAAACCATCTGATAAGGGATTAATGTCCAAAATATATTTAAAAACTCAAATAACTCAATAACAAGAAAACAACCCAATGTAAAAAATGGGCAAAGGACCTGAAAAGACATTTCTCAAAAGAAGATATATAGGTATATGAAAAGATGCTCAACATCACTAATTAGCAGAGAAGTGCAAATCAAAACCACAATGAGATATCACCTCACACCTGTTAGAATGGCTATTATCAAAACAAAAACAAAAACCAATAATAAGTGTTGTTGAGGTTGTAGAGACTGGAACCCTTGTACACTGTTGATGGGAATGTAAAATGCTGCTGCTATGGAAAACAGTATGGTGGTTCTTCAAAAAATTAAAAATAGAATTATTATATGATCCAGCAGTCCCACTACTGGGTATATAGCCAAAGAAAATAAAATCAATATCTTGAAGAGATATCTACACTCTCATGTTCATTACAGCATTACTCAAATAGCCAAAATAAGGAAACAATCTAAGCACCTATCGATGGATGAATCAATAAAGAAAATGTGGTGCATATATCAATACAACAGAATATGATTCAGCCTTAAAAAAAGAAGAAGTCTTGTCATCTGTGACAATATGAATGAAACTGGAAGACATTATACTAAATGAAATAAGCCAGATATAGAAAGACAAATATTACATATTCTCACTTATACATGGAATCTAAAAAAGTTCAACTCTTAGAAGCAGAGTGGAATGGTGACTTCCAGGGACTACAGGGCAGAGGAAATCAAGAAATGTTATTCAAGGGCCACAAAGCTTCAAATATGCAAGACAAATAAGTTTTGGAGATGCAATGTACAACCTGGAGACTACAGTGAACAATATTGTATTCTATACTTGAAATTTGCTATGGGAGTAGGTCTCAATTGTTTTCACACACAAAAAAAGGTTAACTATGAGAGGTGATAGACATGTTAATTAGCTTGATTGTGATAAACATTCATATACATCAAAATATTCTATCATATATCTTAAATACATACAATTTTTATTTGTCAATTATATCTCAATAAAGCTAGAAGGAAAAAATAATTAGGCATTTTTTTCTAAAGCTGTAAGTAGCCAACCTGTGATCAGTCTCTGTTCACCAGAGGCGAGCCTTGTGGAGGACAAGACTAGAAGCACTGCAATCAAACACACCAGACTTGGAAAAAGTTGAACCTTTCATTACCATCCCTATTAGTATGGAAAGGTTGAAAATCTTTGACGTTGTCCAGCTTGGTGAGGATTGGGAGAAATAAGCACTGTACTAAGAACAAAATACAGAAAACAAAAACTGGAGGAAAATGGTAGCATCTATCAGAATATAAAAACCAAATTTGTTTGATGTATAAATTCTCTTTTAGGGAATTATTCTACAGATAAACAAGTTTGTACACACACATACATACTTACCCAAACATACACAAATACATACAATCACACACAAACATTCACACATATACACAGATACACATACATACACACACATACACTACATTGCAGGGTGCTTATTGCAGCATGGTTGATAATAACCAAAAAAAAAGGTAGAAACAGGTTAAATGTCACCAGTGGTGACTGGCTAAGTAAATGATGGTACAGAAATACAATAAAGTAAAATACTAATATCTAGGTTTTTTTAATTAAATAACTCAACAATGAGAATATAAAACATACATCCAAGATAGAATGTAAGCTCTGTAAGAGTAGGAATTTTGTCTGTTTTGATCTCTGCTGTGTCACCAAGGTGTACAACAGTGTTTGGCACATATGCACTCAATAAATATTGTTGAACTGAAATAACTATGTTATTCAGTAAAAATGTATTAAAGAAAGAGCATGAATAAAAAAGATTATCTATGAACAACACCTTAATTGGCATCACAAATGAGGTACATATGAACATGTGTGCCTCTGGTTGTGATATCCTAGAACGCAATATCGCATGTAGTATTCCACCCAAGAATGCATAGCCAGTAGTTAATTATGAAGAAACACTAGACAAACCCAAAATGAGAAACTTCTACTAAATTCTTCAAAAATGTCAGTGTTATAAATAAAAAAGAATAGCCGAAGAATTATTCTAGATTAACAGGGACTAATGAGATATAACAACTAAGTGCAATGCATGATCCTAAACTAGACCTGATACTGACAGGGAAAAATACTATAATGTATATTGTTGGATCAATCTTATAGAAGTATTGTATCAATGAGAAATTTATTGAAGTTAATGACTGTATTGCACTTATGAATATCCTAATTCTTAGGAAATACACACTGAAATATTTAGGGATTGCTACTGACTGAATGATCATGTCCCCCCAAAATTCATATGTTGAATCCTAATGCCTGATATGATGGTGTCTAGAGGTGGGGCCTTTGGGAGATGATTTGATCATGAGGATGGAGCTCTTATGCATGGGATTAGTGCCTTTACAAAAGAGATCCAGAGGTCTCCCTCACCTGTTTTGTTAAATGAGGACAGAGCGAGAAGACAGTCAGCCATTCATGAACCACAAAACAAGCCCTCACCAGACACTGATTTAGCCAACACCTTGATCTTGGACTTCTCAGCTCCAGGATTGTGAGAGATAAACTGCTGTTGTTTAATAAGCCACCCAGTCTATGGTATTCTGTTATAGCGGCCCAAATGGACTGAGATGGAAATTAAAGGACCACAGTGTTAACAATCTACTCTCAATTGGTTCAGACAAAAATAATATTACTTGAGGGATGGATGGATGGATGGACGGAATGATAGCTAGACATACAGACAGTCAGCTATAGAGAATAAATCGTAAAGCAACTGGGACAAAATGTCAACGGCACTGAATCTGGATGAAAGGCTCTTTCTATAATTCTTCCAATGTTTTTGCAAGTTTGAGCTTTTTTCCAAATAAAAATTTTACTTTAGTTTTTTAGATTTGGGGGGCAGCACATAATTTGGTTTACTTATTTATTTATTTATTTTTAGAGGAGGTACTGGGGATAGAACCCAGGACCCTTGTGCCCGGTAAGTATGGGCTCTACCACTTGAGCTATACCCTCCACCCCAGATAAAAATTTTAAAAGACACACAACTTCTGAAAGTAAATATCAAAAAGTGTTTACAGTATTTATCTCTAGAAAATGGAAACAGAGGGCTTTTGGAGGGCAGAGGCGATACGATTGTTGAGAGGGAGGAGGAATTAGCTTTCATTTAATATCCTATAATATCCTTCTACACCATCATAATTTAACATGAACATACGCTACCTTTGTCATAAGGATGCTTAATTAATTTTAAGGCAGCAGTGTGGAGTTGTAGAAAGTGTGTGGCCTTTGGAACCAGACAGACCTTGGTTGAAATCCCCTCAGTGCCAACTTTACTCAGGTTGTGTCCTTGATCAAGTTAAGTAATTTTCTTAAGTGTGAAATTCCTTAGTCAACCTGGTCTCTTGTCTCAGCTGTCACGAACCCACTGGAGAATGTTAGGCAGGTCATTTCACCTACTTGGACCTCAGGTTTCTTGTCTATAAAATGAGAGAGCACAACCATATTTCTTCTCAAGTCCATTTTGCTGCAAAAGAGGTTTCATTTTCCAGGATATTAACCCCTGCTTTCCAAACGTTTTTTATACTCCACTGCTATCAAAGACCTGCATTAGTACCTGTTTTCATTAACTGAAAGAAATCTAAAGAAGAGTTTCACTTTTAGGAAAAAAGGTGAAAAGTGAAAATAGCATTCAGTGTCTATTTTGCAGGGAGTGGTTACAGAGGCAGCACCTCTGAGTGGTGATAGCAGTACCCCCAAGCTCCTCCACCAGGAACTACACTCATCATCTCAACATCAAGCCACCACAATTCTGAACTGTGGTGTCTGTGAGCATCTGCACTTTATGTCAATTTATTTTGTGAATCCATTAGCAAGATGTGTCCTAAGGTAATTGCTTCTTTCACTTTACACCATTTACGAAAGGTTTTTAGGTACACTGCTTTCAGGTATCTGGGGAATCCTGTATCTCCTTTGACGGGAAGAATTCTCAATTTTACCATTCACATGAAGAAAAGACAATCTACTATTTTCTGGACTGATGCCTATTACCTAAACTCCTAATAGGACTTAAAATGTTTTTCACTTTGCTTTAGGGTTCAGGCTACATTAATTTATAATCATTTGGACTTCACCAAAGTTGGAGCTGAAAGCATGATGTCCTTCCCTTCTTTTTCTCCTCCCGATCTTCCCCAGGGAGAATTTCTCAGCCTGTGCTCTGTGAGTCCACCTAAAACCCTCCTGGGGCAAACGTCAGAGAGTTCCTAACCCAGGAAGGCCCTGTTCACACGTCTCTTTCCCGTTAATGTTTAAACCCATGCATTGCTGAAAGGAAATTTAATCCACATGCTTCTGAGTAATTTACACTTAACACATCAAAATATTCAGTTCTAACAGTCATTTGTTGTCCCAAGAATCCTCCTGAGTCTTTTAAAGGCCTTTTATTCCTAGCAGTCTCGGTTGAGTAGTCATAAATGGAATTTGAACTTCAGAAGGACAGTTCTTTATTATTTTTATCTTCATTATTTTATCAGTATCTTTATCTTTATTATTCCTCACTTACTTGGTAGACCTTGCCAGGCTTCTGTTTCCTCCTCTTAGGTAATAAAGTTTTTGTTCTAAGTTACTTTTTGTATTCTTTTAGTTACATAATCAGAGTGTTAATAATAATTATTATTTGGGGGCATCAACAATAACAGACTCTGTACTAGGAACTTATTTATGGCTTCTTTAACCTTCACATTGAGAAAAGCATATTTCTTCCTACTTTCTCAGATTTAGAATCTGAAGCTCTGAGAGATTAAGCAATCTGCATAAAACCATATAGTTGATAAGAACCTCGATGTGACTAACTCCATATACCGCACTGCACTCCTTAATTAAATTAAAAGCAAACCAGGTGGTGCTCCACCTTCCACAGCTGGAGGCTCTGCTAGGAGGCCCTCTTGTCCAGGTCTCCCTGGCAATCTTAATTCCTCCCAGTTCAAATGCCACTTCCTCTCTGAAGGGTTCAGTTTTCTTTGCTGTCTTCTACACCATTCTTGGTCATACCACACTATAATCTAATCATTTATTTCATGTTTGTTTTCCTTTTAGACTATCAGCTTCTTGAGTTCAGGATGATGTCTTATTCATCTTTGTCTTCCCATGGCCCAACCCAGAGTAGATACTTAACAGTTGTCTATCAAACTGGATATATCTCTTATTTAAGATTGAGGTGGAATGATCATTCACTGATTCATTATTCATTCCAAGCCCTGGAGATATGGCTAGTTAAAACAAGCAGATTTGTCTCCTTCACCCAGCACCACTCAGGTGGGGAGCCTACTCCTCCACTCCCTATAGACTGTGTCCATATACTCCTTCTGGAGCACCCATCAGTAGACTATAGCTGTACATGGGAGACAGTATAATACAGTGGTCAAGTGAGTGAACTATGGAGTTATCACACATGACTTTGGGTGATTTATTTAACCTCAGTTTCCACATGAATGAAATGAGGAAAAAGAACGACACTGGGTGGCTGCAGAACACAGTGAACGTTGTAGACATTATACGTAAACTTGGAATAGTGTCTAAAACATGGAGTTTAATAATATTAGCTGTTCTCTTGTATCATTCAGCCCATTTGTTCCTCTTTCACTGCAAGCCAATTTAACTAGCCATTATAAACTAAGAAATTAAATAAAATGATCTAATATGATTATTTCACAAAAAAAAGCCTCATGAAGGGCTTTTTATCATGTATTGCAAAGTTATGTATTAATCTTATCTAAAAATGCTTAGACCAAACAGGTATGAGGATTTTTATGCCAAACACAATTATTAATTGACCAGATATTCTCTAACTTCTAGAATTTCTCCCAACAAGATCTACCTCTTCTTTCCCATCTCTAAAACTTCAACTACTTAAACTCTACATTTTTATTTTTATTTTTCTCTTTTCTTATTTCTTTTAAGTCTGCTTATCTGACCCTGTGTGAACACACAAATGCTGATGAGGCCAAAGTCATAAACTCACTCCCTTTGTAAGTCAGATTGTTCACTGTTTGATGGCTGCAGAATATATCCTGAATCTTGGCCAACGTTACTAATGAAAACCATTTATCACAAGAGATGCCAGTGGGTGAGGATACTACCCTATGCTTTAAATACCTCAGCTATCCATTAAAATGTAATAACTAGGTAAATACAAACTACTCACATGCAAAGACATTCATCATAATGTTATTTTTAATTATTAAAGTCAGAAAAAAGTAAATGTTCAATAATAGGAGGATGGTCCAACAAACTTTATAGTCATGCAATGGATTTTAAATGATGGTTTGCAAAGATTTTTAAGTGACATTACAATATAAGAATAACTTTAAAAAGCAGAATACAGAAATTCAGTTAAACATATTAAATTACACATTTAAGTATGTTTATACAAATACCCAAGTTCATGACTATTGTCCCAGTAATTATTAATAGTATCCCTTTCAGAATGTAGTTTGGTGCAGCCATTATGGAAAACAGTATGGAGATTCCTTAAAAAACTAAAAATAGACTTAACCATATAATCCAGTAAACCCACTCCTGGGCATATATCTGGAGAAAACTAATTTCAAAAGATACATGCACCACAGTGCTCATAGCAGCACTATTCACAATAGCTAAGACATGGAAACAACCTAAATGTCCATCAACAGATGATTGGATAAAGAGGTTATGGTAAATATATACAATAGAATATTACTCAGTCATAAAAAAGAATGAAATAATACCATCTGCAGCAACATGGATGGACTGAGAGATTATCATACTAAGTGAAGCAAGCCAGAAAGAGAGAAAAATATGATATGATACCACTTATATGTGGAATCTAAAAAAAAAACCCACAAATGAACTTATTTACAAAACAAACAGACTCACAGACATAGAAAACAAACTTATAGTTACCAGGGAGGAAAGGGATGGGATGAGACAAATGGAGTTTGGGATTTTCAGACACTACCATATGTAAAATAGATAAATAACAAGGTCATACTGTATAGCACAGGGAACTATATTTAATACCTTATAGTAGTCTATAATGAAAAAGAATATGAAGGGGAATGTGTATGCGTGTGTATATATATATGTGTGTGTGTGTGTGTGTGTGTGTGTGTGTATATATGTGCATAACTCAGTCACAATGCTGTATACCAGAAATTAACATAACACTTTAAATTAACCATACTTCACTTAAAAAAAAGAAGTATCCTTTTCAGTCTCAATAGTGTCTAAGTTTGGGCAATAAATCTACAAGTTCGACCTTTTAGAAAGGCCCTACTCTGCTACCATCAGCAAGGTTCTTAAGCTTTGTTATCCATAATTTCCCCATCTGTAAAGTGGAAATGCTAATGTTTGCTCGCTTTCGGCCTCCCAAGATGATATTATTGTGGCATTATAAAAGATAATATAAATGTAAGCTATTTTGCAATGTTACAAGTGTCAGAGAGCAGCATGGGGAGCTTCCATAACTGCTAAGTTCCCATGGTGCACAGCACATGAAGGTGGATGCTTTACATCTGTTAGCGGACTCATTGCCCTTGAGTACATAATGCCTTTTTTATCCTTACAAAACAAACATTTGTGATAGAAACCTTGGTGTCAGGATAGAGCACAAACAAACAAGTCATTAAGTCACTCTTAACCATTATTATTGAACCAGAAATTATGTCAAGAAATCTGAAAAGGAAGCTTTGCTAATTTCATTATATAATATCCACTTTATGGTTGACTCATTATTTCCATATAAGCAAGAATATGAGCAGAATGAAAAGGATAAACTGTTTTGTTATTTAAAAACAATTTAAAAGGTTAGTACTGTCAAGTAATTCATCAGAAAGAAAAGCTGTAGGTTTTTTTTTTAAAGAAAAATTATACTGAGATCATGTTGCTATAAAAATCAGTTGAAATTCATGAAAATAGCCTATATATTAGGAATTACAAGGTGTGAGCTCTATCATGGGGTGGGGGGGTGTGTGTGTGTGTTTGCAAGAGAGAGAGAGAATATATTCCTTTGTGTTTTGGCCTTTTGGTATGGAAATTCACCAAAAACAGAAGAAAGAACATCTAAAATGAATAAAGGTATTATAAGTTTTTATCTTTTTTTATTTCTTCTCAGTTTCCCTGAGTTCCATCCATTCACTTCCCACTCTAATTTCTGACATATTGGTCATTATTTCACGGTCTATCACCTCCTTTGTTCCTCTTTATCAACTCACTAAATGTACTCATCTCTTTGGCTGAAAATAAGGAAAGAAATTTACATACATTCACTGTATATTTTTTCTTACATTTTGTCCCACTTTGCAAAAGCAGAGTTTGGGTTAAAGTTTCTTCATCTATAAATTTAGAAGTTTCGATCAGTTGATCCCCATGAAATTCACAGCTTTATAGATCACGATATATCATGTGAATGGGGGGAGCTTAATAAATGCTTCAGACTGAGACAAGGATAGAGATTATGATGGTGTGAATTATTCTTTCTTATTTGAGGAAGAAAAATCTTCCCCAACTAACATAACATAAAAACTAACTCTCTTTCAATTAAGCAATAAATCTCTGGTCAAACAGAAAGAGAAAGGACCAAAGAAGGAAAAGAAGAAGGAAGACAAGGAGGGAGGAAGGGAGGACAAGAAGGAAGGAAAGAGGAGGGGACAGAATCCTTTGGCACATAAAAACATGTGTTAGATTTATGGCATTCCCTTAATTTCTTGCTCCAGTTAAATTTGATCTGTTAGTCATTAGAATGTGAAATACAAAGCCAAGATATATAAATGAAACATTGGCGTTTTGAAACATCACTTTATCTTTACCTGTCATTAAGAGTGCTTATGAAAGTAAATGACGTCGTGTAGTCAGGAGACTCACGCACTAGCCTTAGCTCTACTTCTAAGTCACTGCCCAAGAGCAAGCAAGTCACTTGGTTTCCACAGGCCTGGGTTTTGTCATGTTCCTGAAGCATCTCTTATGATGGGAAATAATAGTAGGCCTTATACCCTCTGTGCTTCACAACATTTTCACGTTGCAAAACTACCACAAAGTTGCTTCATTCTTTTTCATAGATAATCTGAGGTCTTTATGAAGGAAAGTAAAAACAGAAATTTAAGGAATAATACTTTGCCAGTTAGATTTCTCACAGAGATGTAAAAATTATGAACACTGCATGGCTAAAACCAAAACTGCTTAAACTTAAATATAACGAAAATAAATTATTACAAAATTATTAAAATATTTTATGAGTACTCTTTATAACATCATAGTATTCCAAGAACCAGAGCTGCTTCTGACTTTAGGTTGACCTGTGCTTTCTATGAGGAACATTTTCAGACTTGTGAAAAAAAATTGCATAATTGCTGTAAAACAATAGTTTGTGAACACTACTTCAGACTTTCTAACCATGCCCTAGGGAATCCAAGAGTTCATTTCCTCTGAACTTCTATTACTTATGTTTTATGTTAAGAGGTTATATTGGTTTGCAAAGGCATTAGTTAGCCAGAAAACTAGTCCCTAGAGAACTTGCTTCATTATTAAATACAAAATAAGGTATTAAATAGCAGGATGAAGGCAACTTTCACATTTACCAAAATTACCTACTAAGCTTACAGAGAACAGGTGAGTATCACTCAATTCTGAAGTATTTATCACATCCACTCAAAATATGGCACACACAGGCTCTTCTAAGTATGAAGGAATCTTCATCTTTTCTTACTCAGAACCAAAAACACAGCATGTATAGACACAATTTTTTTGTGATAAAGATACAAGGAAGGCACCTCCTGCTTGGGTTGAAGAGTACAGAAGAGAGGGTGACAGGGTCACTCATCTGTCTTCAGGCCAGTCCCTGCACTGAGCCAGGGTCATCTCCACCCACACAACCTCCCTAGCACCATGATTCAGTTATATAAGGGACCCCACCATATCGCACTCAGTCATTGTCAGTTAAAGCCACGGAAATTAAAATATCTCACTTTCAAACAACTATTTATCAATAATTGATAATCTAATACTTGCAACAGAGCAATAACCTGTTTGAACCAATACTAATCACATATGTTATTTGGTTTTTAAGAGACTATAAACTATTGGAAGAGCTTGGCTTCCTATTTTATGCCAAATCTCATTATATAATTCCAAAAGAGATTACTCATTTTTTGAATACAGTGCCAAATCACTGATATAAGGATGCTTTGGAGCCAGTGCATGCACAGTGTAGTGGGGAGATTATTCAGCCTACGAGTAAGGAGATATGGATTCTGGACCAGGCTCTGCCTTTGAAATATTTGAAAAATTACTTCTCTCCAGGCCTCAGTCTTTTTACCTAGAAATTAAGAAAGTTGGGTTCAATGGAAGAATTCTAAACTTTCACTAGAATCAGAACCCCTTTTTTCAACAAAATTTACTAATGAGCCTAACCTGTTAAAATAAGAGTGAACTTGCTCTGGTTGAAAAGAGGGCAGAAAACCTGAGCTTCAGCAATCACCTTCTCCTCAATGAAGAGCCAAAGTAAGTTTAAGGCACAGGCTGCCTCCTGTACATTCTTTTACATAAGAATTCTATGTCAAACATCCCTTAGAGAAACAACTAATTATAATCTTATTCAGAGACGAAATCCAAACTAAAACAAAGTTAAGTCTGTTATTATGAGGCAGTTTGAGATAATACTAAGCTGAATTCGCAGACAGCAAATTTCTACTATTTTGCTTTCAAGAAAGACTTTTCTAATGGAAAACTAGTACCTACGCTGGATGAGCTGGAAGTCTGAAACAAATGAAGACACAGTGAGATGGAAAAATAAACTTGTTCATTTAACAAATATTACTTGAGCACCAACAACGAGCTAGGCAATATTCTAGATGGTGGAAATACCGCTGTGAACAAAACAGACAAAAGCCCTGCCTTCATAAGGCTTGAATTCTCATTTTATTACCTTCATTTTCTTTTTTTTCTTTCTTTTTTCTTCTTCATTCATTCCTTCTTTTTCTCCTTTCTTTCTCTCTCTCTCTCTCTTTTTTCTTTCTTTCTTTTTCTTTCTCCCCTTTCTTTTTCAATCCACTTCCCATAAGGCACAGGCCACTGGTGAATACTAGCTATTTAGGCTGAATATTAGCATTGTCATTATTGTAGTATAGAGTAAGGGAAGGAAGCAATAAGCAAAAAAGAATAAGAATGAAGAGGGAGAAAGAAGAGAAAAGGGGAGAAGAAATAAGGAAAATCATAAATTTGAATTAGAGATCACAGTTGTCAGAGACCATTCTTTCAGAGACTACTAATTATCCTCCAATATTCATTTTACTCTTCTTTCCTTTTGGTAACAGAACACCCCACCATTACCACTTATTTTTAGATGGACACATAATTGCCTATTCCCAACTATACTTCCCAAAGTCCTTTGCAGCTAGGTGTGGCCATATGACTAAATTCCAGCCAATGGGATGTAAAAGAAAGTGATGTGAGCAATTTCAGGTCCTATCTTTATCAAGGAAGCTGCTTCCCCTCCTTACACATGACCACTCCACCACCAGTTCAGGCTGGGATGAGGACATAGAGCTAGTAATCCAGCTTTTACTATGCAGATGGGGATCATATTCTAGGGAAATCAGGGAAAATATAAGTGACCTATATTCCTTGACCTTACAGAACAGAAACTTCTATATGCCTTCTTCCTTTTTTGAGTCTCCATAATTTAAGGTCACTTTGTTACAACAGCTTAGGTTATATTCAAATGTAAGTTCCTTCTACTTTATTAATGATTAAAAATGGAAATAAAAATATAGGGATAGATGCAAAAGACAATATCCAGTAAGTGGCTCTGCCTCGATGTTATGAGGGCTAAAGTCACCAAGAAGTCTTAGCTCAATTCCTAGTGTCAAACCACACTAAGAAAGCTTCATAAAGTGACTGTGAGAGTTTCAATAGACACTTCAGCTAGGTCAGATTTCAAAAGGAGGCTAAAATCCTTCACCATGCTCCTGTGTTAGCTATGGCTGTCTACTAGTTTCCTATTACACGGAGCTTAAAAATACACCTTTTTTCTCCTATCATGCAAACATCTTTACCTTTCCATTTAGATTAGAGGGATAGATGACTGAATATCTCTAGTCTCTTCATTCTTTAATTCCACTCCTCAGGACAATAAAATAGAGAGTGTACTCAAAATGGGCAAATACAGTACACAGAATATATGTAGGCACAAATCAATTAGATGTTATTTTATCACTGACATTGCCTTCTTTCCTCAGAGCCTTTTCTTAGTTATTTGGAGAATACTACATATAATTATTGAAACTTTTGCTTTGAAATAATGCTAAACTTCTCTGTTCCATTCAATATATTTTATACCTGCTTGTATGTCTGCTACTAAGGTACATGAAGGCTATTATTGAGTCTAACATGAAAAGGTATTTATATATATTTTAATAATCCAAGTAATTAAGCATTAAAAGCAGTAGAAAAAAATAGGTTGAACATGGTGATGTAATAAAAATGTTTAGCATGTCTTGACATCCCATTTTTCCTCAGACTCTTTATTGTTTGCTTTTCCTCCTACGTACCATAATAAAATATAGAGTTACAATCAATGTGTGATGACAAATGGTCTCAGGGCTGGGTTTGCATTCTTCTAAATACATTGGCATTTGTAAGCTGGAAAAGATAGATGTAATCAACCACCCTCAGACAAAAGCAGGATGACTATTCTGGCAAAATGTTCAAACCACATTAAGCCCTAATTTGAAATGATGTTTGAAAGAAAGTAATGCAATAAGGACCAATTTATTTGTACAGCAACTAAAAACTGAACTCACTAGACATATTTAAGACATGGAAACAATTAAACGCATTTGTTTTCTAAATAGACCAAGTATATTAGAAGGTAAAAAAAAATCCAATTTTACTAGACACTATTATTTGTTGCTGCGCAATACTTAAATCATTTTCTTTAATGGCCCTCTGAGGTTGCTCTAATAAAACATGCTATTTTTAAGAGTGAGTAAGCAATCTGTTTAATTTTACATTATCAATATATCATAGAGTTTCATTCTAATTAGCAGCATATGGAAGGAAGTAGCTGTAAGGAAGTGTGGGACAACCTAAATAGAGTATCATTTTATTGGGTGCGGAGGAACAAACACTTTTGTTTTCTAGAAAAGCTGAATCTTGATGCTTTCTCCTTTGTATTCAAATCAAGTTTCTATGGTATTCTGGTAAAATTTTGTCAAATGAGTTCTTCTGGGTACATATCTAGACACAGTAGGCACTTCAGCTGAAGATAACAATTGTTCTGGCTCCAAAGAGATTGAAATAATGACGTTTCTATCCAGAATAATACCCTGCTCCAAATGCGGGATGGCCAGATACCAGCATATCATCAAGTCTTTGGCTAATATATGTACCCTGACCACTCAATCAAGGAGACTTTAAGACCAAGTGTCCTAGACTCTCTGGCGTCCTCTCCCTTGGGCTATATCCTGACAAGCCTGGCTAAGAGAGGTGGCTCTTTATACACCATAATGAAGTACATGTCCGTGAGGGCAGCACTGCCAAGGCCCCACTGCAGTTTGCCAGGAATTGATGCTACAGAGTATTGAAAACAGGACAGGGCCCTTTTCAGTTCTCCTCCCCCGCATCACTAGTTTATAGAAGAGTCTGATGAACATTTGAATGAATAAACACCAAGAGGATTTTTTTTTTACTGTAAGGATCACACATCACCAGCAAAAGTATGTAAGGCCTGCCCCTGCCTGGAAGCTACAGGAAGGACTGGTAGGAAAGGAAGAACCCTCACCAATTTCTCAATCACATCACTGCATACATAACTTCAAAGCACTCGAAGGCTCTCCTCAGGGCTTCTTACTTTACGTAGAAACACTAACAATTCAAGTGCACAGATTTTTTCTAAGACTACTTGTTCCTCCCAGAAATCTGTCTAGGGTTAGGGGAGTGTATTTGACTTTGATATTATGCCTACTCAAGTTGCTGAGAAAAGAGTTAAGGAGATTCTGCTGATAACAGCATCTAGCCTCAGAGATATTTAAAAGGTTAAAATACTAGTGAGACAACTAAAGCATGACTGAAATATCAAGTCCAGTGAATTTCTTCATTGTATACCAGTAGAAGATATCATATCTAGCAAGTCTAAAGCACATTCTAATTGAACTAAAAACCAATTAATGCTTCAATACTGTAACTGTAATTATTCAGTACAACTAAAATATTCAGATTTCAAGTGCTTCTTCTACTTAACAAGTACATTAGAATTAAAATATAAAAATACATTCTTAAGACATTCATGTCACAGACTTACTTATATAAAACAAAACTTGTCCAGAAAATCAATCATACTCTAATGCAAAGGCTAAGGAAGTTCAAAAAGATTTTTAAAGAATGAGCTGTTTTAAAAAACAGTTGAAATTATTGAGCAAGGATAGTCATAAAATTTAAATCAGCCAGAAAACATTACATGAACACATGTTACGTGTAAGACACTGTGTTTCAAGTATCATGGCACACAATATACAACCTCTCACTCCTACCCACCTCACAGGATGAATTCGGTACCACATGTATAGACCTTTGTCCCACCCAAAGTAGCTAGTCTTTAATTAGGCTACTCTAAATTGGAGTTTTAAGAGCAGCAAGAACTGCCTCACCATGTCCATGTGTTCACTGTGTGTGCATCTGGGAAGATATACTGGTAGTAAAGGCATATGTTATGTTCTCTAACTTCAGCAATACATTTTAAGTCCTTAGACATGCTATTGGAAGCCCTTACTAGGCAGACCTTTCCAAACTAACCAGAACATATCCTTTTAATAAAAAATAATAGCTATGTTCTCATTTTCAAAGTTTGCGATTAAAACCTACAGTGAAAGAGTCCAGCTGAGAAGAAATTTCCTTTTGGTTCAAAAAAATAATAATGTCATTAAATTTATCGGAACAATATGAAATGAAGATGTTGTTGTTGGGTCCTTCACTTATAATGGAAACCAAATAGGCTTGCTGGCTTAGTTAAATTCATAAATTATTCATCACGTAACATTTCAACAATAATTTTAAACACATAAAAATTAAGGCACAAAAGAAAATCCCACTATCAATGATAATCAAACTAAACAATTACACATCTTCTTGCATGTGATTTAACTGCCCAGATTTCAAAGAAAACCACATAATCTCATGTGTTAAAATATTGCTTTTACATATTTTAGGCATGGCAGGACAGATTTTCAAAATACAACTTGTAGTATTGGGTGCCATTCCAACTGCCGTTTCAGATCCTTTGACATGGCAGCTTAGTTTGCTAATCTTGGCTTATACTTTTAAAAACAACTTACTACAACTTTACCTGGTAGCATTCTATCTTTCTCATAGTTTATAACCTAAAAAATGCACTGTTAAACTGCTTTTGATATTGACAAAGGGCACTGTTACTCATTTTATTTTTCAACATAGAGCGAAAAGGTACATGAATCCTCCTTTTGAAACTTGGAATGCAGGCAAAACAGTGGATGTGAATGGAGACTAAGTAAATAATTCCTCTCATCATCTAAACTTTTTTTCAGAGTATCAGCCCTGGAAAAAGTCATTTTCTTAGCAGCAGCCTAGTGCCCTAAAAAAAGAAATGTTGAAAAATTTATTCCCAGAGAGCAGTTTATTTACCATAAGATGTTGCTCAGCAAAGTGTTTTGTGTTCTGGAAATGTAAAGCTAATTCTTCCTCTCAAAGCCTTAGGAAAATAGGCACATTGTAAACAAATCTTTGCATTTAAGAGTTTGCCCTCATTTTATTTTAGAAGAGGGTTGTTTCTATGTGTCTTGTAAATCGGTGTTCTTAAACGTACATAAATGAGAATAAGTAATTTAACAGTATCTTTGTATGACAGATCTAATGTAATATATATTAGAGCACTCACTCTTTCATTCACCATATGGGATTACAAGAGGAGTAAGGGTAAAAAAAAGAAATTCCAAGAGATGAAACTGAATTTAGCTAAAGTGATACTTCTTTAGGAAGAATTTTAAGTTCCTTCAAATAATGTCAAGTTAGAGCTGAGGCTCAATACTGCCATCTCCTTCTTAAATGCTGAAATACAAGGAGCAATTTCAGGATAAAAATACAGGATAACAAAGCAAAAAGAAGTAACTACTGGACACATAAAATTCACCAAATACATAATTTTTACCACTTTGAAGGGAAGGTCCAATCACTAAAGATAGTATATATGCTTTACTAAATTAACAAATGTTTTTAACTACAAAATGACTGATTTTTTTTTGGTGGATTCCCTCCTCCCAAAAGGAAATATATACAACTTACTCATCCTATTATTGATAATAGTCCAAGTTATTTTTCTTATTTTGAAAATATTTAAGGATTGAGACAGCTACAAAGGAATCAATAAAGCCAGCATTAAATTTAGGCAGAGTAATTCACTGAAACATCTTTATTTTAGGGCTTTTCTATTCATTCTTTGATTCTAATAGTTTCCTTACCTTATTGATTACCTAGTAATCAATTACCTAGTAATTGATTACCTAGTAATCAATCGGTAAAAATCCGTCATTAGCATGCTTTTATTAACTTAAAGATTTAAGCTCTGTTAAAAGGCTAAGAGCTCACTGAGAGGTACATTTGTAACGTATTATCAAGTACATAGATCTTATGGTGCCTTGTTCTCCCATAGGGCGACAGTAAGTTTCCGGACAGTGCCAAATCGATGCATCCTGTCTCAGAATAACTATTAAAAGTTATGCTTATCAATCTTCATAAATTATACGATTATCCTAGTTTTAGGTCCTTCTTGAGGGTAGGATTTAGCAGAAGAGAGGAGGCCATCAGGGCAACTCGGGGGCCACTACCAAAGTGAGTGAGTGGAGAGTAAGTAGAATGGGAAGGCTGAGGGGAAGAGTGCTCCTCAGGGAATTACTTAGTTGGTACATTTACAGGACTTATGAGGCAAAACCCATGCAGTGTGAAATGCAACACAATCTTAATTAACAATAGTAAAGCATGTTAACGAAAATAATTGGTAAATCACTAACTAATTTATTTCATCACTAACTTCTTGAGCAATTTATCTTTTCCAAAAGAACAAAAATGCTAATATAGAATCTCTTCCTCCCAAGCTGAATAGATTACTTATGACAGCAGCCATTTCTCAGATCTAAAGCAAAGAGGAATATATTCAGAATCAGCCTGAGAGAATTAGAGGCTGGGGAGGCACTGTTCCACCACATGTACTCACACCCTAAGCTGTTTCGCAGAACACCTCTTCTCCCTCTGGTATACTGAGATCTGTGAGAGAAGATGTCTAGAAAGGGTGAGGGAAGTTTCCGTTTTGTCAGCTGTTGGACAGGCTACTCATTGACAGAACAGCTCTGTTTTCCCGGTGGATAAACAAAAAGTCCACCTCCTTTAAAAGTGGGGTTCAAGTTCAAGAAGGGCCATTGACCCAAGTGGGGAAAAGAAGTAGTCGTAAAGGATCAACGCTCTAACAACATGAGTGGCTGAAGGAGATTCAGTGTTCAGACTTTAGAAATAGAGAATAAGACAGAAACATTATTGCAAATCTATCCAACCAAGAACACATTTCATATAAGCTATGAGAGTTATATTAAAATTAAACCACAAAAATATAATAATAGAAGTTTTATGCCTTCTAAATTTAATAACTCAAAACTTCAAGAAAGTTTTTCTTTAAGTAAAATATGAAATGAATCTTATGAGACATTTCCCCTTCCTATAATAACTAAGGGTTTTTATATAAAAGTTAGGGAGCAAATTATCTCTTCATCCACCACCTCCAAGTTTAATCAATCTGTGGTTTAAACACTTGAGCTTTAGACCTTTTGATAAAAAGCATATATTTTACACGCATTTAATGTCATTTGAAAGAATATGTCTTGGAAAGTTATTATAAAGTGTGCTACGGAAAGTAAAAATGACAAATGTTTTTAAATGACCAAAGGGACTTACTTCATGTTCAGCAATACTGTCTTTAATTCCCTGAGAAAGCAATGCCAATTTTAAGTCCTTTCTATCTTTCATCCAGAGTTAGAAACTAAAGACACCAAGCATAGCGGCCAACTCTGCACTGCAGAGGACGTGGGTGAGGCTACAGTGCAGCACAAGGAGCACCATCACTGACCACTTCACCTTCGTCCCGTCAATAAAAAGATGCTGCACACTCAGTAGGTCTGCCATCCCTCAAATTTCATTACCAGGCATCTTGGTTCAATTTGAGGGATAAAAAAAATTACCAAGGGAAAACATTCAGAGCTGGGCTGTTTCAGGTAATGCCCTCTTCTTGGGGTTAATAATCGCAACATTTCCAGCAGGCTCAGCAATGGCAGAACACTACACAGAAGGCTTCTCCATATATAAATTAGTTGTAAAAATATATTCTGTACCTTGAAGAGTGAAAATACCTTAACTGGCATAAGTACTGTCAGTCTCATCCTTCTGTTATTTCTTCTATGGGTGTTACAAAACTGAGGTCACTTGTTAATGAGGACAGGACATTCTGAAGCTATTAGAAGGGCCAAATAAATATTTCTTTCAAAAAGTATCATTGCCAAGGCCTTTTAACCTTAGTAACTTCAGTAAACACCCAAAGGGCATACTGAGGGTGACCATGCACCCTTTAAAAGTGATTTTCAAAATATTTCAGAACTCCTGACCACTTGTGCTGAGCAAAAAGTTTAATAACCTCACTTGCTCCTAGATACAGTTCAAGAAAATTATTGAAGAGTAGCCCTGATTTTCATGATATCATTGTTGGAGTGCCCATTCTGCATCTCTTTATTTTCATGGCAATAGGCATTCGTCTTTAACAAATGTCCACACTACAGTGGTTTAAAAATACTATGTTTTTTAAGCCAAGGAATGCTTAGCATTATCAGTAATCACCAGAAGCTAGGAGAGAGAGGCATGGAATAGAGTCTCCCTCCATGCCTCCAGAAGGAACCAACTCTGCTGATCCATTGATTTTGGACTTCTAGTGTCCAGAACTATGAGACAATAAATATCTACTGTTTTAAGCCCAACAACATTATATTGTATAGGAAAATTTTTATCTCTTAAAGTGAAGCATAAGTTAGATTGAAATATGTTATTTTGATGTGTTAACACAAAAGGATTTCCCCACTCCAAAGTAAATATCCAGATCAATACAGTCCATCCTTTTACATTTTAAACAGAATTTCTTGATTTACACAAATCCATAATCTAAAAGGTGCTGTCCAGTTTGATGCAGCCACTGTGGAAAACAGTATGGAGATTCCTCAAAAGACTAGGAATAGACTAACCGTATGACCCAGGAATCCTGCTCCTGGGCATATATCCAGAAGGAACCCTACTTCAGGATGACACCTGCATCCCAGTGTTCATAGCAGCACTACTTACAATAGCCAAGACATGGAGACAGCCTAAATGTCCATCAACAGATGACTGGATAAAGAAGATGTGATATATTTATACAGTGGACTACTACTCAGCCACAAAAACTGACAACATAATGCCATTTGCAGCAACATGGATGCTCCTGGAGAATGTCATTCTAAGTGAAGTAAGCCAGAAAGAGAAAGAAAAATACCATATGAGATCGCTCATATGTGGAATCTAAAAAAAAAACAAAAACAAAAACAAACAAACAAGGCATAAATACAAAACAGAAACAGACTCATAGACATAGAACACAAACTTGTGGTTGCCAAGGGGGCGGAGGGTGGGAAGGGATAGATGGGATTTCAAAAGTGTAGAACAGATAAACAAGATTATACTGTATAGCACAGGGAAAAATACACAAGATTTTATGGTAGCGCACAGAGAAAAAAAATGTGACAATGAATATACATATGTTCATGTATAACTGAAAAATCGTGCTCTACACTGGAATTTGACACAACATTGTAAAATGATTATAAATCAATAAAAAATGTTATATTGTTAAAAAAAATAAAGAATAAAAAATAAAAGGATAAAAAAAGCTAAAGCTCTAAACGTTCTTAGAAACAATGAACAGTACATATATGTAAACTTAAAAATATGTGCAGTATATTGCATATAAATACATATATGCAATATACTGCACATATTTTGTATTTATATGCAATATAGTGTATATGTGCAGTCAAATTGTATCAGTTTTACCTAATAAAACTGAAAAATGAAAAAAAAAAGATTATTTTGCTTGGGTCTTAACCTGGACCAATGAAACCACTATTTTCCATGTAGGGTTGAGAATCACCAGCCAAAAGCATTTCTTAATATTTAATGCTAATCATTGAGAATTGCCTTCAGAATGCAAATTGTATTGTGAATCCCTGAATTGGAGAAATAAAACAATTTACATTTTATAAATAAATAAATAAATAAATAAATAAATAAATAAATAAATGGTGCTGTCCAATACAGTAGCTTCTAGCTACATACAGCCATATAAATTTAAATTAATTATAATTAAGTAAAATTAAAAATTAATTTCTTCAATCTTACTAGTCACATTTCAAATAAAAGTCACCTGTGGCCAGTGGCTACTGTATTGGACGGCACAGACAGAACATTTCCATCAGTGCAGATAGATCTACTGTGATGTGCTGGTCGAGAAGGATGCAGTAGAGAGTAGAGAAAGAACCACTGCTACAGCCACGACTTCTGTTTCTAGAAATTCCTGGCTTCTCATCCCACACTGACTTCACAGCACTCATACAATGACAGCTATACTCCACAGTCCCATAAATATCACATTCTAAGATTTACATCCTAGAGAAATCGAACAACTGGCACTTTATTATGCACAGTGGCAGGTCAGCGTCTAGTTTGGAGATGCTATTGTCCTGACCTTCCTGTTGGCAAGAGTTATCCGTGCAGTTCCATTTGTCTGGATTAGAACACAGTTGGGTGAGAAAATGGAAAACATGACCCATGCTCCCCATTCAGCAACGACCCAGACGTACCAAGTGTTCTTTTCAGGATCATTCCTAAGTGACTATGAAGTACAATTACACCACCCAACAATCCTGAACTTCTCCAAAACCATAATAAGCCCTAGAGATAATAAAACGATTGATTCTGGATAGAGGAAAGCTGTGTATTTCCCCAGGTCCCACAGTCTATCATTGAGATAGAAACACTGTATTAAACACATTTTACATAAGAGTGCTCAAAACAGTCCACCCAGAAGGCAATCAATATTCCATAGTGTATCTATATGTAGCTCCCCAAGTTAAGTTTAGAGTCTTTTTTAATTCCATTATAGGGTTTTAAATTTCTTATAAATATAATTAAGGGATCTATATTTATATCTTGTCTGAATTAAAATCTCCAAATACACTTGAGAATTATTTTAATAATTTTTCCCAAGACCAGTGTCTTTGACATTATCAAAAACTTTTAAAAGTCTTTTCTTAAAACAAGGATTCAGTATCCATAGTATCCTATTAGGATGATAAAGAATAAAAATAAAGCTGAGTCTAACTATTAAGGTAGCCTAGCTCCATTTTGTCAGATTGTCCCCACTAAGAGAAAGCCATGGCCAGTGTGAGACCACAGAGATATCATGACATAGATTCTGAGACAGCAGCAAGACATGTTCATTCTGCATCAACATGTAAACTGGATCTATCCTCCAATTACTTTTAACTTTCCAACTTATAAAAGCATATGCAGCATGTTACGTTACTTACAGCATAAATCTAGAGAAAAATAGTAAAGCCCATTACTGCAACTAAAATATGATAGGAACTCTGACGTATGCAAAAATTAAAGGAAATTATAATTTTTTTTTAATACACAGCAGCTCATGTGCACACCATGGCTCTTTCGAGAAACATGGTTCCTGAGAGAAACTTATAGCCAAAGAAGATTTGGTGGTTTCTCATTAAGCCCCTGGCAGTGGGTATTTCAGAAAATTAAGTAGTTTATGGAGTACATACTCTTGAGACATTCCCTCACTTGATTAGATGAGGCAACAATACAAAGTAGATGTGAATTCTAAACAGATGGGGAAAATAATCATAGGAAAAAAAAGCTGCTGGCTTTCACTAGATTGTAAAAGGGTTCTTCTAATGGGCAAGCAAAATATATTTTCATTGAAAAAGAAGTTTGAGGGGATCTGGCCACTAAAAAACAAAAGCCAAAGTGAAATGCCCTACCGTTGGAGGGGAAGGAGAAAGTAATAATTGGAGGGAGGAGCAGGGGGAGGTTCCTGGGTTGCTGGTAATATTCTATTTCTTGACTAGGGTGGTAAATACAAAAATTTGTACCCTTTGAATGATTTGTCAAGCTCTATACTTAAGATGTGTATATTTTATGTGTGTATGTTACACACTTTTTTTTAAATGTAAAGAAGTTAAAACACCCCCCTCCTCAATAGAGAGTCATACAGACTAACCTCAGAATCTCTGTGGGTTTCTATCAAAGAAGCAACAAAAAGGAATTTGTTTAAGGTAACACTAGGGCATGTCATTGAGTCAGACACATGTTGTTGAAGTGACATTTCATCTTATGAGGTCCCTCTGTGAACTGGTGTGGCATCAGTCCAAGCTCACTGGTGCACGCTCAACAAGATGTTTTATATTTGACCGGCACTAACCAATACAGTTGCCAGCCAGCAGACATATGTAGAAGACCTCACAGATGCACTCTTGGTCTCACAGGTAGCCAGTGTGGCAAGAGATATTTTATGCCCACAGTGAAATAAAAATGACATTTTTTTCCCATAAGTAACATCAGCAAGCTGCTGATTCACACTAAGATTGTAAGCACTAAAGGGAGAATGACTAATCATCTAGATTACTTTAATCAAAGCAGACCTTCAGGAAAATAGCTAACTAGTTTACAGCAATGATCTTAACCTTGGCTGTTCAATGGAATCACTGGGGGAATTTTTTAAAGCACTGATTCTTCAGTTCCACCTCCAGAGATTCTGTTTTAATTAGCTGAGGCTTGACCTGGCCATGGTTTGGTTTGGTTTGGTTTGAACTCTCCAGATGATTCTAATGTTCAGTCAAGTGCAGCCATGACTACTACTGCTTAGGCTGGGACTCAGGTTGATAGCCAATTACAAAGCCATTTCCGGTAAGAATAATATCAAGAAGAAAAATATGAGAATGAGTAGAAAGGTCCTGTGATTAGGAAGAGCTAGTATGCTTGACCAGGGACAATGGGTTAAGAGATCAGATTAGATCAGTGGTTCCCAAAGTCTTGGGCAGTTTCCACCCCAGGGGAAAAAAAAACCAAAAACTCATTTTTATTTCTTTTGGAGCCTCCATTTAGGCTTAGGAATACCAGCATCATTCATCCTGGCTATAGCTATCTGTATCTCCAATCTGAGATTTTAGAGGGGCAAAAAAAAAAAAAAATCACAATTTCTTTACTCCCGAATAACATTTATATTCTCTTCCCCACATTGAGTGATGGAGATATTAGGGATATTATGTGGCTAGTGAAGTACTCTAAAACATGCTTAGGGCACCTAGGACAATATTGTACTAGTAATGTTTTTAGTTCCAACACAAAAATAATTGAGTTGGGCACATTCACGTTAATTCATGTAACCTACATAGCAACCACATAAGACTGATAGTTTTATTAATTCCAAAACGCAAAAACTGAACCCCATGGAGAAGAACTTGACAAGATCACCTGTTAATAAACAGAGGAGCTGAGATTCAAAGCCAGGCAGTCTGGTAATCTTCCATCTCATTATCTCACAGATAAGCTGGGAGAGGACAGCATGGGTAAAAGGTACACATTTAAAGGTGGAAATTTTAAACACCAGGACACAGAATCTCAACTTGCTGGTGATAGATGCATATGGAGTGAAATGTAAAGGAACAGTTTTTCAGGGAAGAGCATTTGACACTATTGACTTTCTTCAAAAGCTCTTTAGCTTTCAGAACACTCTTTTCTGGTTCTCTTTCCATCTCTCTGGTGATTCATTCTTCAGGTTCCTCTAATGCAGCTGCTGCCATTTTCCTCCTCCTCCTCCTCCTCCTCCCACCTCCAGTTACCTGGGTGTTTTTCAGGGTTCTGAATGCTCTGCTCTTCTGCCCTTCTGGCTTCTCTAATAGCTATGACTCTTACTAGGGCGATAGAGGGCGCAGAGAGGGGCATGTTTAAGTAACTCAGGTAGAGATGTACTTTTTAAGTACATCTCAGCTGATCCCGATACACAGCCCTACCCAACACACATACAATGTGAGAACCACTGATAAATATGCTGCTGACTCCACAGACTTTATTGACACCCATCTATCTTCCAACCACCTCCTGAATAAATCGAAGTTTACATACATAAAACATAACTCACTATTCTCAATCCCTCTTCTGATATTCCCAATTATGCTTAATAGCATCAGATATCAGCTTCATTCAGTCTATAAGGCTTTTGCTCACTCAACTTCCCAAATCCAATCCATCACGAACTCGAACTGATTATTCTTCAAATCCAGTCCTCTTTCTCTTTCCTACTGACACTGCCCTAACCTAAGACTTCACCCTCTCTCTTCTGAGTAATGGCAACTTTCCAGCTAGTCCCCTTACTCTAATTTGATCAATGCATCATCACCAATTTACTCCCCTAAATAGAATCTGCACATGTTGTCCCTTTGTAAACACTTTTCACAGCCTCTAGTACTGTGAGACCCAAAAGAGGGAGCCGGTTTTACTGAGGAAGTAAATAATTGTGTTGGGTATTGAAGAGTGAGTAGGAGGTTTTTGAGTGAACAAGACAAGTTATAGGGGTGGGTTGGGGTAGGCATTTATGGTTCTTTTACAGTATGTGAGGATTTGGCATTTCCAACCTTAGCACCTGGCACCTAGTGGACACTCAATACACTTAACGTTCATTAAACTAAGAACTAAGAAACCTGACCCAGGAAGTTACATAATAATTGAGGTCACCTAGTCAAGAAACTATAACAAACCAAAACAATGGTGATCAAAATAAAGAGAAGGAGGTAAGGCCAGAGAAATTAGTGACAGTTTTGATAAGGAGTACACAAAACAGCATAATGATCAAAATAACTCAATGTTTTTGTGCTTGGGAGATTTGAAGGTTGATGTTTCATGGGTAATACTAGAAAAATAAAAAGATGAAATAAACTGTATTCCCTGTGATGGGTCTTTTTATACCAAACCCAACTTCAATTTATGTGAAATTCTTCTCAAGGTTTAAATTTTTCAAATTTTAATCCTAGAATTAAGAGAGCCCTCAGGTGAAGTAATTTTCCTGAGGTCTTCAACAGCAGAATTATTACTAAAAAGTTGTGTCCTGACATTCAGAATTTTTTTCCCACCTGTATTATTCTGATTCTTTAGGTTTAATATTCTGAACTTGGAAACTGAATATTCCAGAAGAAAAAATATCTAAAGGCAGGGAGTTACCAAATAATTCCATTGACAGGGAGACTCACAATCAAGTTTAATATCCTGTGTCTCTTCCACAGTTCCTGCCCTTTTGTCAACATCATTTACTCAACATCATTTCCGTAGGATCTCCTCCATCCACTTAAAAGTCTTCTCTAAGTTTAGTTCCTATAGCACCCTCTTCATTGATCCAAAAAGTATGCCTAACTCTTTCTGCACATAATTTAATAATTTAGTTTTAACAGGTAAAATACTAAGTTTTGTGATTTTGAGTAAGGGCTCTGGAGCCAGACCATCTGGATTTGAATTCCAGTGCTGCTGCTTACATCATGAGCAAGAGTTACTTAATTTTCTCTCTTCCTCAGTTTCCTTGTTTGTAAAATGACATTGTTAACAGGTCCCACAAAACCTGATTCTGCTCTAATCTTAGAAAGTACCTGGCATACGGCAAGTACTCAATAAATGTTAGGCATTATAATAATTAGTTATTGTTGTTGATACAGTTATGATAGTTCAGTGACTGGTCCATCTTGAATATCTGTATGAATATTATCTGCCTTACCTGAAAAATTCTTCGGTTGTTCAGGGGAAGGAGAAGGATATACATCTATCAAAAGGTTTGGAGTGATACTTAGCACAGAACCAATTCTATTTAAACTTAGACCTTCAGTAATCTAGAGAAACACTCCAGTCTCCTGACTATTCTCTAGTAGTCACCTTTTATGTGCTATGTTCTCCACTGTCTTTAAGATGACCCATTCTCGGTTGTTAATTACAATAGTCTCATCAAATTAAGAGGTTATCTCGCTTTGAAATCTCATCAAAAATAAACAAACATGGATTTGAATAGTCTCCATGCCTTTGTAAACTATGCAAGAAGAAAGAGAAAATGAATATTTATTTATCCAAAATTCAACTGTATGAGCCCAGGAAACATATTTTTGCCTCTCCTACTATTAACTAAAGATATGGATATTCCTATATACCAGTTACAGTTAAGTTCATTTAAAAATATTTCAATGATTCAGCAATCATACCCCTACCCAAAGGAGTTGAAAACACACAAAAATCTGCACACAAATATTTATAGTAGTTTATTCATAATTCTCAAAACCTGAAAACAACCAATATGTTCTTCAATAGCTACGTTGACAAACTGGTTTATCTGATGGTATGGAAAGTTATCAAGCCATGGGGAACCTTAAATGCATACTTCTTAGTGAAAGAAGCCAGTCTTAAAAAGCTACGTACTGTATGATTCAACTATATAACATTCTGGGGAAGGGAAAACTATAGAGACAGTAAAAAGGTCATGGCTGTCAGGGGGTTTTATGGGGGAGGATGCATAGATGGAACACAAGGCATTTTTAGGGCAGTGAAACTATCTGTATAACTCTGTGGTGGTGGATACATGATGTTTTGCATTTGGCAAAATGAATATGGCACAGATTTTTAAGTACTAGTATTCAAATGTTATACTTATGCTTAAGTATTACTATTTACTCAACTGTATCATTTACATTTCTTTCCAAAATTTAATTTTGCCCCTATGCAAAAGCCCAACTTTAGTTCCTTGCTACAGGCACAGACATCAGCTGATTTTCTTTAAAACGTTCTTACTGTTTATGTCAAGAATGTGAATATATTAGGCTGAAATATAAGTAAATAAGAAAACCTCCTTTAATGGCTCTCAAATGCATCTTCATTTGTGCCAGCTGCCTAATTTTTATACATCACTACATTATAAAATCACGAGGAAAGCCAGAAAGAATGGGGTGATGTGGTGTATGCCATCACTACTACGTAGTCTTGCCTTATCAAGGAAGTGGCAATTATATCTGCTATTCTCAAAAGTAAAGGATACAGCATTAAAGGATCCAAAGGCACTGAACCTTATTTAAAACTTACAGTCTACTACCATTTAGCATGTCTGTACATCAGTGAATTAATTTTACAGGTATTCATTGACTCCTGAAACTCAATAGAATATGTAGAAAACAATTCAAGTATGCTAAAGGTGGATCCTCCATTATTTTTCCATTGACATTATTCATCAATGTCAATAAAATAGTCTTTTATTTTAAAGTACTTTTATTAATGTTGCTTGCATTCTTAGATTCTGCTCTTCTTCATTTTGCCCAAAACTTGTTTCTTAAAATAGTTTGCACATATTCCACTTGCTTCTGTCTTGAGTGATCATCAGCCACTCGGGGAATCAGCAGCCACTCTGTTACAGTGACAACAGAACCAGATGTGACATCCCACCCCCAAAAAAGATTTATTCCTCATGTAATTTTTTAAATGCTACTGAATAAACATGACCTCAATTTCAAAAGAATGAAACAAGCAAAAAGACAACAGAAGAGATAAAAAGAAAGAAAAAGAAGCTAATAACAGTTCTCCTAGAAGTTTTAACTCATGAATTACCTCAAGTAATTTATGTACTTTGGCATTCAAATGAGTCATAACGAAAATTCACATGATAAAGTGTTTAAGTCTTATTTAATTCTAAGTAAAATAATTTCCAAAATAAATAATTCTTAATAATTATTTCAAATTTGAGGTAAAATGTGAAGGTTTTCCTTGCAGATCAGGTTTTTAACATTATTCCCAAAGCAATGTGATTTCCAGGATAACATTCTAGCCACTGACAAAAATAACAACATGCTTATATATATACAGCTCTGCCTTGAACACATCTGTCACATACATTAATTCATTGTCTTTGGACAATATCTCTTATCTTTTATCTGTTTCACTCCATTCAATTGCCTATACATTTATAATAGTTCCCACTGCTAATTCCATTGAAATGTCAAAAATTGTTTATGAGCTCCCTAAGATCCTTCCCAATAGACTAGTTACACATTACATTTATATTGATTTTCATAAGGTATCAAGATAATTTTGATTTTGAAAAAGGAAAAACTATTTTAAATGTTTATGTTACATCCTACAAAACAGTCTTACAACTGACTTTTTTGGTAAACTATGTTGCAGTCTTTTACCAATGTTCTTTGGTTCGGTATAAATGATATGGTAAATTTGCATTCAAATTCATGGAACTTTTCAAATCTGTTTCCCATTTAGCTGACCAGCCAAAAACAATATTTTCATTTGTAAACAGCTGCTTCATAATCAGCTCTTTTGTACTATGTGGAATTCCATAAAAGATAGAAAATTTTATTTAAAATACAGGAATTGCATTAATCCACTGCAAATCATTGATTAGTTTTTGTATACTACCACACAGTTTAACTTATAAGGAAAGATTTTAAGGAAAATTTAATCTTGTGTCCAAATATAACATTACTTTAAACATGAGGTCATCTAAACATCTGTCTCCAATATATCACTGGGGATTTAAATCAAAAGTCTGCTAAACATGTACAATCATTTTGAAAATAAATAACAGGACAAATTTTGTCTTGATTATGATTATCATGCATTTTAAAAGGAAACATTTATTCTAATAAGAAAAGTCTGAACTAATTTAAACTTTATTGACATTAAGTTAAAATAGTTTCATACAAGAGTAAGAGATATATTTCATTTATTTGCTGCTTAACAATACTTATATTTTAACTTTTCAACATTATACACATTGCTTTATCTATTCATGTATTCTTAATTGCAAAATATGCAAGGAAAATTTTCAAGACGTAAAGTGTTTCCACTCAGTAACTGAAAAACTAATAATAGTCTTTTTGAACTTTTCTTCCTTTAGGGCAACCATGAATCCTCAACAAGGACTAAAATAGCTCTATCCATTTAACTGACTTGTGTTTTATGCTTTAAAATAAAATGAATATGGCTAATTATGAGAGACAATTAAGGCAGTAACTTCCCTTCAAGACTTTACAATTTGCAAAAAATGGATGTATTTTTTAAAGTTTAATTAAAACAAACTCTATGCCTTACTGTAGTATTTAATGTGTCTAGTAAGTACAAATATTTTAATTCAGCAATAGGATTACTTCAAAAACCAGCTAAACACTAGAGATGAATTAGCATTAAAAATAAACTGAAATGCTTAATCTTCAAAATAGCTTCTGCCAAAAGTAAAATGAACTTTAGCAGTAGAAAAGCTGGAGAAAAATAAATTAAAGCATTACTGAACATTCTTAGGAAAACACCACAGCATTCCCTAATGTAGCAGAAATCACCAGAAAATTCAGCCGCAAGGGATATTAGTGTCTAGGCTGATCTTGACTGTCACAAAATATAACTGTAAAAGGTGGTAACTATGGATTTCAGAACTACCGCAGTTCCTTTCTTCTTCCTGTCTATGTCTCGGAAGAGCTGATAGCTTTTTGGCCCTGGTACTTTCAGGTCATGGATTCTGCCTTGGTAGGTTCAGGCTAAGAATTTTAAAATGCATTCACGATGCTATATATATGGAACGCCTCAAAGGCAAGAAGTGTGTCATCTTGGATGTCACTGCCTAGAGCTGCATCAGACACACACCTACAGCTTGATAATGCTCAGTAAATGCATGGAAGAGTTAATGAAAGGACTATCTGACTAAAAACCAAGAATTTTTGCCCTGGTTCAGTTGAAACAGGCTACCTATAAACTGCCTTGGTTTTCCCACCTATAAAATGAGGCTAATATTTGAACTGTGCCCTCACTGAAGTATTGTGAGAACTGAATGAGACCATATATTTTAAAAATCTGAAAAACCAGCAATAGTAAACAAGTGTAATTATTATGATTCTCAACAATATATGTAGGGTCGAATTGTATACCAGAGAAATAGATACTGAAAATGAGGTAAAGTATTTATTAAAAAGTATTCTTTTGAAGAAGGTTAAAATTAAAACAATTTGTTTATACAAAGATAATGTGATACGTCAAAATATAGAGAAATTCACTTTGGAAATACAGTTTAAAAACTGGGGGCTAAGAACTCCCTTGGGAAAATTTAACTCTTGTATCATTTTGTCTAACTTTATAAGATGTTAGAAACTTAGTAATTAATATATTTTGGATTACCAGGAAGAAATTCAAGCTTTCTTATATAGTTTATACAATTGAGTTTATCCTGGATATTAGCCTTCCCAATCCAAAAGGTTTAATAGTATATTAGATGCCTAAAGATGCTGATTTGGCATAGCAATATAAAAGTATGTATTCTTCTGTTGTCAGTAGTTTTCCTGAAAATTTAAACACAGGTAAGACGTAAGTGGGAAGAGTTTAAATTTATACTGATCTTCGTATTAAAATAGTACAGATTTGTCTTTACGATCATTGCTGTCAATACCTTTAAAAAAAACACTGAAATATAAAAATAATTTTGCTTTACTATAGTTTCCCTTTGTATAACTTTCTCTCTCACATTCAAACTCTGGGTTCCTATATATTTTATAATTTTCCATTTCTTTCTTAGTAGATTTGCTCTACTATGATGTTGATAATAAGTGGGCCCTTGAAAAAAAATCACTTAATTTGGCTTTTCCCTATTCAGTAATTCAGTAATTACTCAAAATATACAAAGTACCATATGTCACTTTTCTTCTAGACCATACTGACTTTTCTTTTTCAAGATATCCACATTAGTAAGATTTTTATACATTTTTGTCTGAGTGCTTCAATATGATACAGTCCCCACCTTCAGGGACAGTGTTTCTCAATTTGGGCTGCACACTGGAATCAGCTGAACCAACTTAAAAAATGCTAAGTCCTGGGCCCAACCCCCAAAAAGGCTGATTTAGTCAATCTGGGGTATGGCCCTGGTATCAGGATCGTTTAAGGTTACCCAGGTGATTCTAACATGCAGCCAAGGCTGAGAATAGCTGCTTTGGAAGTTTACAGTCTTGCAGGGAAGATTACTAATAATAGCAACAAACTGCCAACTTATGGGGTGCTTCCCTGTGCCAAGCAGTAGGCTAAGCACTTTATGTGCATTACCTCATTTAACTCAAAACAATCTTATGGGGAAAGATTCTGGTACTAATTCCTACTTTATGAATAAGGACATGAAGATAAGAAGGATTAGGAAGTTCTCCCAAGGCTCCACTACTGTTAACTGGCTGAGAGAGAACTCAAACACAGCTCTCTCCAACTCCAGAGAGGGAACTCTTCATCACTGACTACCATCATGGTAGAAATCATGCCATAAGCCAGATTAGAATAGAAGAGACAGAAGAAATACCTTCAGGGATACAAAAACACTAATAGTATATTAGATGCCTAAAGATGCTGATTTGGCATAAGCAATAAAAAACTATGTATTCTGCTACATAACTGAAAGTTAGCAAGATACTGGAAATGCCCATTTTTCTCCTTAGCCTGATTGTCAGAATAAGTTGCAAACTTTCTCAAAATAGTAGTATTTGAGACCAAAAAAAAAATCCACACCCAGACGGTGTTCTGATCTAGCTGCATACCACTCAGTTGTCATGGACACAGGAAGGAACAATGAAATCATTATTTGATTAGTATTTTTTAGTTGCTAGTCAGCATATGATTCTGTCTGTAGACTGCATCTCTGCATTCCCTATGGATCAGGGGAGCTGTCTCTCCTGGTAGTGACAGAATAACCACAAACAAAACAATCCTTCTCAGGGGAAAGCCATCTTTATCTGTCAGTATTAGTCAGTTGAGAAACAGAGCTGCAGGCAGCTGAAAAAACAGTTTGACTGTTTTAAGTTTACAGGTGGCCTTATAATGGAAAGTTTTACACACTGAAATTCCTTTTCCAAGTTAAAAAAGTTTGGATAAAAAGAGACTAAATTTGGCAGTGTTTTAATGCAATGCTTCTAACCAGCTTGCGAAAGCAAAAACATCAAATTTTAGTGAAGCTTGGTGAACTAAGCACCCGCCTTCTAGCAAATGGACTCAGTTAACTGTTACCACCCTTTCTACGCTGCACATTCCTCACCACTAAAGTCAGATCAGCCACATGTACCTGTTATCACAGGGCCTGGTATATGTAAGACACTTAAGAAGTATTTTCCAAATGGATTCATGGACATTGGGGAGAATTAATTGAAAATATTTTGAAAAGCAGATTGTATATACAATAAATAATAATGTCAGTGTGTAAATAGTAAGACATAAAGCTTAAAGCCCAGCTAGAAAGTATTTTGATGTGTATGTTTATTTGTGTGTGTGTGTGTGTGTGTGCGTGTGTGTGTTCTGTTTGTTTGGGAGAAACCAGGATGAAAAAAGAAGGCATTTGACTGATAATTCCATAACCATTAGCATCAAGTATCAGATACTTGGGGTTCCGTGAAAGATACCTTTTATTCTTTCTCCAACATTTGGGGCAATGAAGCAGATGGGGCTGGTTTATATTTTAGGTGGCTCAAAAACGTTTTTCCTGATTGGCCTACCATAACATCCATTTTCTGGGGGAAAGGCACAATTTGGAACCTATCTCATAGAAAACAGTATAATTAATTATATTTATCAATCTGGCTACTGGAATAAAATCAGGGTTTTAAAAAGTCACATTAGGCAGCTATTGATGAGAGTCAGGAAATATGGGTGCCTTGGTGGGAAGCCCTGCACAAGCTCTGAGTGAGAGCATGGAATCCTGGAGTTGAGGGATTGGAAAAAAAGTACAGAAACTAATGAGAAAAGGAAAGACAACTAATTACAAACTTGGGTAATAATTTTGCCTCAAATCCTGGGAAAAGGACTAACAGAACCTAGTTAACCTATAAATAAGAAGTTGTCAATTAGGGTGGGACATGGAAATAACTACATTAAAGACAAAGTCTTTACTTGTCTTGACTAATAAAAAATGCTTAATAAAATTTACTCCAAATATTACATAATTTTAAGATCCAAAATTTATTATAAGTGCTAAATATAATACAACAACTACAAAACATAAATGCCTTTCTTTTTTAAAAAAGTAAGCCCTGGGATAAGGGAATAATCCAAGTTATTTGATAGAGTGACCACTGGGATAATGAACTGAGAATCACTCCTATAATTTCCAGAAGCAACCTAATGACTCCACTTGGGGAATAAAAGACCACTTCATCTGATAAAAAATAGGATTATGCTAATGATATCCAGGTTTGAGAACAAAACAAAACTCTATCACCCCAAGTCAGTCAAGTTAAACAAAATAAGATTAGGTTTCTAAAAGGTAAACAGAAAAATAAGAGTCTACTTCATAGGCTGTAGAACAGAATTATAGTTAGCTTATATTTATATCATGTGTCACTCACCTATGAAGATTTTCTAAAGTGTTTGGAATATGCCTAAATATTTTTATGTTTTCTCTATCCATTAGTAATAACTACACTTACAGAATGCTTACTAAGTACTCGACACAATTTTAAGCACTTTCCACGTGGCAACCCGTCTGATCCTTCCAACAGCCTTATGAAGTAGATTGCAAGATACCCGTATTTTATGGATGAAGCACAAACATGTTAAACTGCCTGCCTGAGGTAACACATCTAGTGAGTATCCAAGATGCTCTAATGTAATGACAGGTGGTAAAACATCAGAATGTACATCGGACACCACCTCCAGGTATTACCTTTACTCTTTCTATAAGGTAAAGTTCACTATTAAACCATGGATGCCTCTTGATGGGGTGCCCTATTTTCTTCTTCTTTGTTGACCTCAGTTGCATCTGTTTCATTGCTTAGCTCCCACAGTGTACTCAAAAGTTTGCCATCTATGTAACTATTTTTGGAAAACCATGTAATTCCAAAACAAAGATCCGATAACAAAAGTGAAGTAGATCAATGTTTTCATATATACATATATTTTTTCACACACACACAGACAGACACACACACACACACACAGACAGACACACACACACACACACACACACACACACACATGAATATGTTAAATAATTCTTTGGGACACCAGAGTAGAACTTAATAGACCAAAAGAGAAAAATAAGATTAGGTTGCTCTGACCCCACTGAAGAAGTCCCCTGTTGTGTGACTACAAGTGTCTCTCTGTGTCTGCAATTTGTGTGGGAGTGACTTGGCAGTTCCTAAGGGAGGGTGGGATGAGTAGAAAGACTGACTGGAAAAAAATACAACACAGCAGCCTTTGAGCCCGAGAAAATAAACCAATCTCCAAACAGTAAACAACTCAACAATCAGAGAGTCCACACTTCTTACGATCATTTCTGGGAAGCCAGGTATTGGGAAGAAACAGGTCTACAGCCCTGCACAGTCAAGAGCCAGGAAGACACATATCCATTTACAGAATCAATGGGACTTCTAGTACCTAGGATTACAGTCTCTCCAAGACTGACTCCTACTTGGAGCAGGAAAACTAAGCCCCTTTGGATTTCCTTTTTTCCCTTGCAGCTGTTAGGAATAAAATGGAATAGTGCATCTTAGGTATTGCGTGGTTCCTGGGGTAATGTCTCAATTTGGTGGCAGGCATTCAGTAATGATTCTTCTCACCATCAATGACATGCACTTGGCATGGAAGGAACTGAACCAACTCCTTCAGGTCATTTAGGAAGCAACACGTGCTCTAGTGTCTCGAAAGGTTTAGAATTTTTCAAGTTAATTAACATTCAAAATTGAAAACCAAAATAAATGTGACATTCATTCAGCCACCTATTCATTCAACAAATACTTATTGAGTACCTATCCTGTGCTAGATTCTGTTTTAGGGGATACAGCAGGGTAACAACAGTCTTATCCTCAGGGAGCTTAAGGTCTACTGAGAGAAATCAGGACATGTGTTAATATCTGTCATTGTTCTATATCAAGTTTGTTGAATGATTAATATTATGAATTCTTATATTTAAATAAACATATCAATGTTACAGATCAATAAAATATAAAAACTAAGAGATTTTCTTTTAATTTAATATATGGCTTTTATCCCAGCTATGAAATGTTAATAAAATATATATATATATTAAAATATAATATGTACTATATGTAATAATATATATATTAAAAGTGTGACTTTCTTTATGTTTATTCAAATGCAAGAATACATAAATTCATACAGGCTGCACAAATCATTTAAAAAAATGCATTTTCCAATGCAGAAATCGTTTATTCCCTAACAATCTAATGACCACCACAATCCTTACTTTCTCCAACCCTGATACCTCCTTTGGTTCACACTTCTCCTTCAGTCCTCCTCTGCTGTCTAACTCTTCAAAATCCATCCATCCATCCATTTGTTTACTGCACAAATATGTACAGGAACAACCGGAGTGAGAACCTCTAGAACCCATTTGTCCTTGTCACTTAATCCTAGAATTTCTCAGAGGTTGAAAGAGACATACAACCTATTTTTTGAGACTCTCAATTTTCCTTATTAAATAAGTGAAGAAATGCCAACTAATAGAGTTATTAAAATGAAGTTTATTTTCGAGTCTAACTCAAAAAGATACATGTTTATAGTTTATAGTAGCACTATTTATAATAGTCAAGATATGGAAGCAACCTAAATGTACATCGACAGATGAATGGATAAAGAAGATGTGGTTATATATTTATACAATGAAATACTACTCAGCCATAAAAAAGAATGAAATAATGCCATTTGCAGCAACATGGATGGACCTAGAGATAGTCATTCTAAGTGAAGTAAGCCAGAAAGAGAAAAAAAATACCATATGCTATCACTCATATGTGGAATAAAAAAATGATACAAATGAACTTATTTATAAAACAGAAACAGACTCACAGACATAGAAAACAAACTATGGTTACCAAAGGGGAAAGGCAGGGAGGGATAAGGGATAAATTTGGAATTTGGAACTAACAGATACACACTACTATACATAAAACAGGTAAACAACAGGACTTATTGTATAGCACAGGGAACTATATTCAACATCTTGTAATAACGTAAAGTGGAAAATAATCTGAAAAATAATACATATTTTTATATATATGTGTGTGTGTATATGTATATGTGTAACTGAATCACTTTGCTATATACCTGAAACATTGTAAATCAACTACACTACAATAAAAAGTTTTTTAATTGCAAAAAAATAGTTTATTCTAAATGCCTACATTTCACATAGTAATTCTTTTAGTACACACAGTTGCAGTGACAAAAGCAATGACTTTACCTCCAGCTTTATTTGGAAGAAATACCCAAAATTTTAAATTTACAAGACTTCCTGTGAATGTGAAGCTGCATTCAAAGGTCCCTCCTTATCCTGCTGGCACATTCCTATCTCATTGCTCTGAATATGACACGAGGCTATCTCCACATGCTAGCATCTCAATCTCATTCTTCACTGCTTACAGCCTTGAAACCTCCAGGGAAGTTAACATCAGAAGGGTTTAGGACCCTGCATTTGGGCTTAAGAGTCCTAAATGTCCTGGGGTTCAGGGATCCGATTAGTGATATTTTATATTTATTACAGGTTAAAAAAAAGATCTCTGTGGCTCACCTACAAATTTCATAACATTGTTCTAGAAAGAAATGCACCCTGGATGCAAAAAACTAACTTAAAACTACAAATTTTTGGAACATGACCTACACATTTAGGGCATTACATGAAACTGTATATTTTTCACACATGGTAACTGCATTTTTTTTTTAGTATTATCTTATATGTTTTTCCTATACATGGTAACTGTCTTTTATTTTTTAATCTTAACTTCCCCACAAAAAAACTTACCATCCATTTCTAACTTATGTAAATAATAGAAAGTAATAGACTTCCCTTTTGAGTTTGCAATAAAAAAATTTCTGCACATCTTAGATTGATGATATGTCAAATATTCCATTATGGAAAGCAAATCATACTGTTTAGCATAGGACTACTTTTATTTAGACATCTTTGGTCAAAAAGTAAAAGTTTTCTTCTCAGGAATGTTCTGAGAAACTACCACTCCTATAAGGAACATTTCCTACTCTATTGGCAAAATAAGATGCTACGAAAAAATCCAAAGTACTTAGCTTCTAAACTAAAATGTATTTTCTTTACCTATGCCACTCTTATGGCTGGTTAGGCAGGACACATAAGCAAAATAAGTCTCAACAGAATTGTTTTGTGGCAAATGCAATTTGAACAAAAATAGATTTATTGACTGGCTACTATATTCTAAGCACTGTGGTGGGCCGAGAGATATAAAATAAATAAGACTTGGTCTCTACCAAAAAGGGGCTCAGTCTTCACAAGGCTTAAAAAACAAGAAATAGATCCTGTGTGATCGTTTAAACTAATTACAAAATCAAAGAACACTAAAGTAATTGTGAAAAGCGTCCATGTAGAGTGAAATATAACACAGCATAATATATAAGCATATAAATGGAAACACTATAAATACAGATAATACTGGATAATAGCTAAATACCCAATATTGAATGGACAAATGATACATTTTTTAACTATGGAATACATAAATTCGGCAAGGGTCATGCAGACAACATCACCACTGCTTTTTTTTTTTTTTAATACTGTAGGTGCCAGTATCCCTATTTTTCTTTCTTTTATTTCCCTTCTTTCTCCTTCGGCCTTCTTATCTCTAGCATATGTGTGCTTGAAGGAATAGAGGTATAGACCAATAAAGATCTTGATGAAAACATGAAGGAGACAGAAAAAGTCTTATCATTTCTCAAGGCGCTATTAGGCAAACACGAGACTACATTGCTCTGTAAAAGAAAGTTGCTGATATGACTTATAATTTGGATATCATCATATTCCTACTTTCAACTTAAAAGAATATAAATATGTTCTTAGTGAAAATAAAAACTGCTGAAAAACATCACTAGAGTCTTTAGCACTTCTTATATTAAGTACCTTCAATATTCATCTTTTTTTATAATTTTCCTAAAATTTCCTAGCTGTGTACATTTCTCATTAAGAAAGAATTTGTTTAATTTAGTAATCATTTTTAAAATATTTTGAGACATGGGAAAGTTATACTGCCATCTTGTGGTTAAAAATTCATATACAGTATCAAGGACTTGCAGAATTTCCTATTAACTCTACAACACACTATGTATTAATCAAAAAATAGTAATATCCTGTTTGGAATTTATGTTTAAGAAAAATATGTTCTTCATATATCTCCCTTGCTTTCTTATGTTAAATTCCACTAGATTAAAACAAGAAATGGCATTTTGAGTGGCAGCCTCAGATAAATAAAATGAACTATTCATTTGGCACTTTGGAGCCTGCTCATGGAAGTTTATAATTTACTATTAGTGTAATACACACTCTAACACTGAGAATTTAGAGAAACAAAATTACAGAATCTAGGAATTTTGTTTTCATGAGGTAATCAATCTCCAAGACCTACAAGCAACTAATATAACATTTATGCTATGCTTATCAAGAATTTTCATTTGATTCAGGGCTCTACTTTAAATTCAAAAGCACCATAGAGAAAATAAATATTATAGCAATAGAAATAGTTTCCTTCATCCCTCTTAGTCATAAATAGCAACATATTTTTTCCATACATAGCTAAGAATTATAATTAAATGGAAAAGTTAATTCTAAAAGTACAGTCCACTATATTTTTCAAGTGTATAATCAACCCTCTATGATCTATGTAAGGCACCTGTTCCAAATGTTTTATAGTGGTGCAATCTGATTAAAAGTCAACACACTTCTACATCTAATTCTGTCTGCAGAAAGCATTTCCCTTTTTTTTAAAACAAAACACCAAAATTATAGGAAGACAGCACCATCTATAGGTCTGCCCAAATACCGAATGGAGTTCTTAGACTCAGATGTTACTACTGCCCACTGTGAAACCATAGCCAACCAAATGTACATCCCTAGAAGAAAATTCCAAAATAATCCTGCTCATTCTTGAATCTCTGGAGAGGCATCTATAATTTACTCCCCAAAATTTTACTCTATCTCTACAGTCATTCTCCAGAATAATAATTGTAATAACAACAACAACAGCTTTCCCATAATTTTCCCATTAATTGCATTATTCTGATTTTGGTACACTTGATGATCCATAAATACAGGTAACTGTGAAGAAATAGCACATTAGCATGTCTTTTCCCTCTCTCTCTCATAGACACATATAACGTAAAACTTTTTGCCCACAATTCTATTTTAGATGTCATTCAATTCTACAAAGACATGTATTTCATTATTCTTTCACCAAAGTTATATCTTCTCCCTACAATGGTCCATTCTAGTTTTTACACACATTCAAGTAAATTCACCCTTGTGTTTAACCTAAAGCTACCAGATTTACACAAATGAAAAGGCTCAAGACAAACCTATTTCATGCAAATTAAATTTCCTTTTTTTTTCCATGCACAAGCTTGTGCTCTGGGGTTGCTCTCACTCCAGTGAGTCATTCCAGTACTTCACCTAGTTGCATGAGGGTTCAATAAACAATCACCTGAGGACTGAGGCACAGCTCATTCCTAATTAATTGCCTGCAGGGGCTGGCAGAAAAGATGTAGTCCTGTTGAAGCTGACAGAGACCCCTGCTGGGTAATATGGAGAATTTCATATCGGTGCTGTGGCTGGCATTCAAGGTTCCAGCAAAAACAAGAAAAGTTTTTTTTCACCAAGGGCAGACCCTGTTTGTTCATCAATACTCAAGGTCCCGGAAGAGCTACAGTATTTAATCCAGCCAGAGGAAAAAAAAAAAGAGGCCCTACAAAGCAGTACTCTGTGCAGGGCTGCTAACCTGATTTCTCAATCTGCACACCACAAGGTGGGGTGGGTAATAGAACAACCTTTGAAAGCAAAGAGAACAGAGTTTGAGCCCATGCTCTGTCATTGGCCTTGAGCAAATTACTTAATTTCTCTAAGCTTCACTCTCCTCATCCTCAAGAAATTACAAATTAATATTGATGATTTAAGCAAAGTAAGCTTTACACATAGCAATCATTCAATAAGTATTAGCACTTAAGATTTATCTTATCATTTCTTGTTTGTCTTACTGTAATTATTGACTAGATAATTAGGTAGGATCTACACAACACCCAGGGAAGTTCATTTGTAACTTCTTAAGATAACAAGAAGAATGAATGAGAAAGACTGAACTCAAAGTAAGAATGAGCACAACTATAAAACAAAGAGAAAATGGTATTTGAGGGCCTTATATCGGCTTCAAAATTTACCTCTGAAATATTTTTTGAAAATCATTAGAATCCACATGACTCTTGAGTTCCTCATTATTTTAAGTTAGAAATTCAAGTCTGGGGGGCACAGAGTTGGAAATATAGATAGGGGGGTTACTCACCTAGGGGTGGATAATACAGAAGCAAGAGAGCAGGGAGAGAACAGAGTGGAGAGGGGGAGGGAACTTAGAACCCTGCAGAACATCAATTTTTGAGGAAAGGAAAAGAAGAAAAACCAGCAAAGAAGACAGTAAAACAGTGATCAAATATGGAGGAGGTGAAAATCAACAGCAGAGACAACTTTAAAGGGAAAAATTGGTCAGAGATGTGAAATTCCACAAAGATTAGGTAAAATCAGGAATGAAAGCCAGTAGTTAACAGTTTCAGCAAAAAGGTAAACACAGATATCCAATTAGAGTAGGTTGAAAACTAAGTGAGGAATTTTTCACAAAGGTTGACAATGAAAGGAAGATAAACACATGACCTTAGCCTGAGATACGGAATGTGAAATTGAGAAACACAATATGAAGAGAAAAATATAATCAAATGCCTATTGTAGGTTGAACTGTGTCCCCTCAAAAGATATGTTCAAGTCCTAACCCCTGGTACCCGAGAATGTCACCTTATTTGGAAGCAGGGTCTTTGCAAACGCAATCAAGTTAAGATGAGGTTATACCAGACTGGAGTGGGTCCTGATTCAATGAGCGGTGTTCTGTAAGAGGGAAGTTTGGACACAGACACAGAGGCAGACAGGGAGAGAAAGCCATGAACACAAGGATTGTTGGAACTGCCAGAAGCTAGGTAAGAGTCATACAACAGATTCTCCCTCAGTGCCTCCAGAAGGAGCCAGCCCTGCCCACACTTTGATTTCAGGCTTCTAATGTCCAGAACTGTGAGAGAATGAATTCCTATTGTTTTATGCTACCTAGTTTGTGGTACATTGTTCAGGCAGCCCTAGCAAACTAATACAAGGACTATGGATAACAATCAAAAGATACAGACCTACTAGAATATTTACAATGTGTATAAACCACACAGCAAAGTACAGAAATAACTGACACAAAGATAATCACTTAAAAGCAAAGGGAAGAGAAAATTGGTAAGAGAAATTAGTTAAAATGTAAAACAGTTATAAAGAACCCTGTAAAAATCCCTTTACCTGGTTTCATTCATTGCCATTTTAAGAGACCACCTACTTAAATCATAAAGATGTTTGAAAATGATGGGTTCATCTCTTTTCAGTTTGGGGTCCTGGAACAAAAGATGATGCATAATTTTTTTAAATGCTCCTGGGCCTCTCACTCAGAAGGTGGCAGAAATTTTAGACCTGAATGTCTTCACTTCTTTTATTGAATGATCACAACAAAAGAAAATACTCTTGAAAGAAAGTATTGCTGCAAGTTATCAGTTGTATGATGACTAAAACCCCAGAATACCTTTCTTTCTTCAGAGTAGGACCTTAAGGATAATATTCTGTGGCTTGGGCTTCTGATATTTATTCACTAATATGGTCAACAAACATTTCTGGGCACCTACTGTGCTATATACCTAAAGCATCAGGTTCTCAGTGGTCTGAGATGTAAAGACAGAGGTGGGACACAGGGCCAGGGCAGTGGGAGGTGAGGAAGGGCTGGTTTAACAAAGTATCCCTAAAATGTTGTGTAAAAGTTGTCTTATGATCTCATGTCAATTGAATCTTGTGCCCACATACTATACCTATACTTTTAAAACATGTTTCAGTGAAGGATAGTAAAATAAATCCTTTGAAATATCTTTACATAATTCATATGGCATTTGTCCTTAAATACATATTTTTGAGAACTACATTTTCTTTGAGAGAGACAAGACTGTATTTCAATTAAAACACATCCTTTAAAGGTATTTCATAATTAATTGGAGCAATAGAGTTGCTTCCTCCTATGGGTTGAAATAAGGGGATTTTTTTCTTCCCTAATTACCCAGATAATGGGTTCCAGCCTCCCTCTGATGTATCATAAAGGCTCACCTGTTTCACTACAACCTGCTATTTATTATCAAACAAATGCAGTTTGCCAAATCTTGAATTTCCAAAGGTGCCACTTATTCAAATCACATGTGCGTCCCCTTTGCACCCATTCCTTGATCAAAATTTTAACCTTGATTACCCCCCGGGTGCATCAGCCCTTTTATTACCGAGTCCAAATTAAGATCCAGAGAACTATTAGTATACACACTACCTATTATGGCATTTCTTTTAACTGTATTTTAACTATTATGGGTTAGAGTAAGAAAAAGTAGAAATCTTGTGAAAATGAAGATATATAAGATTAGGAGTCTAAAAAATAAGACTTGAAATTATCCTATACCTTTTTGGTGACCTTCTTAGGCTGAAGGCCTTGGACTCTATCCCAACAATTTGGAGCACATTTTACATACAGTCTCAAGAGTTAATCTCCCAGAAGCCTATCTATCCTTGAATCCCAGATTTCCCTCCTCCAGAAAAAGTCATTTCACTTTCTCATTTGATCCCTTGAATGTGATTAATGAAATAAACTGCACAAAGTACCTGAACTGTGTCTGGTGCAGAACTGGAAAACTTATTTCCAGAATACTTTGACTAAACAATTTGACAAAAACATCTCCAGTGAGATACACAAAACAAAAACAGTGATTGAAGATGTGGGAGGGTGTGTACCTAAAAGATACAGGGGACTAGGATGGGGCTGGCGAGGAGGAAACAGCAGCCTAGAAATTTGGAGAAATAAATTGTTGTCCTGTCAGCATGGTGATCATATGAATGATATATGGAGAAGAAATGCCCTAAGAAGCATTCTGAGTGGGACATGCAGACGTCAAGAAATATGAGGGTAAGATTCTGGGAGGCAGGAGGAGGAAGGTCCTACAGATGCCACTGTGGAGGGAATTCAGTGTGGACAGGGCTCAGGCGTGCCCTTAGGAGGAAGTTTCAACAGGCCTGAGCGACAGCAGGGTCTCTCAGGAGGCCAAAGGGACTTCGTCAGAGATCTTGGGAGAGTCTGAAGTTGGGTGCAAGAGCCCTCTGAGAACTTGGGAAGAAAATCCATCTGAGTGGGCCTAAAATTTGGCTTCTACACGACATGGGAAATAAGAACCCCATGCGTTTTGGAAACACATGGAAGGGTCCAAAGTGGTCATTAGGGAGAATGGGAGGGTCTGAGGTGGAGCCATGCTCCTGGCTCCAAAGAAGAGATATGCATAACAGGGAAATCTTCTGGAGCCCTGCTGGGGAGCAAGCAACGTAATGATCTGGGATCTGGGGATGCCAAGGCCCAGGAACCTTGGGAGCTCTAGCAAGTTTGGGGAATTCTGTCAGTGTTGCTGTCAGATTTGCTGCCAATCCATTTGGTGTCTTTGTGAAGAACAGAAAAAAGTTTCCTTCTTACCCCCCCCATCCCCCGGCAGACTCATCTCTGCTCTAAGATACACAAATTATGAACTGGAGCATGGGCTAGATTTCAGCTCCCACTTGCCCCAGTGGCCAGTGCCCTTTTTCAGTACACAGAGGCCCTGGATGGACTGAGACTTTTCTTCTCACTGAAAGCTAATCTTGTGCCCATACACATGAAATGACTTGGAGAGGCAAGATACTATTAAGCAGAAAGACTGTAAGGATTGTATTTGTAGATAAAAGTTGTTTTAAGGGATGTAAACTAATAGAGAGAGAGAGATAATAGAGAGAGAGATAATAGAGGATATTATCTACTATCTAGTTTATTAGACTTGATCTCTCCAACTTCTAAAAATGGGAATAGCACATCCCTAGTGTCTCTCCTATCCTGTTCCTATGGAAATAGTTGCATGCTTGTGCAACCACAAGTCAGTTAATTAGGCCCTCTGTGTATCAGTTTCTTTATCCTGGAGTTGTGGCGAGGATTTAAAATGTTGATACAAGTAAAGCTGAGAACTGGGTAAGGCGTTTAGGTTTCATTCAGTAAATGTTAGCTATTTTTATTATTTGCATCATTCAATGTTAATGAGAATGTTAAAATTGGAGGGGGTTATAGAGGCCACCTGGGAGATATTCATGCAGAAAATGGTTTTCAAGTTAGGCCTTAGAAAATGGGTATGATTAACAGGTAGAGAAAATAAGGGGAAGACATTCCAAGTATTGTGAATAAAGACGGAAAGGTATAGGCAACATTTAAGTGTGGTGAGCAGATCTATTGAGCAGAAACTGAAAGAAATGTGTTGCAGAGGACAGGAAAATAAGCCTGAAAGCTAAACTGAGGGCATATGATTAAGGAGTGCAGAATTCACCTTTCTCTCTCTGATCAGCAATAGAAATAAAAAAAGATTTAAGTTGCAACCCTTTGCAATCTGGCTCCCACTGTGTGGAATCTCTTCTCAAAGGTCTTCTAATGCATTGCTTCAAAAACTTGAAAGTGCAAACCAGTGACCTGGGGATCTTCCTAACATGCAGATTCTGATATGATAGGTCTGGAGTAAGCTTAGCCTGAGAGCCTACTGCAGGTACTACCATGGTCCTCCCCGCTGTTCATTAGTGGACTACACTTTGAGTACCAAGTGTCTAATCTAATGGTCTCTTCTCAGTCTCATCCTTGCCCCCTCTGCAGTGTTAGGCCTTGCTAATCTTCCTGAAGCGCTCATCATCAGCTTCTACTCGCTCACCTAAATTTTATGCTATTACTTGAAGCTGAGAACACAGACTAGAAGTCTGCTCTGTAAAACTCCAGTACATATTGACTTGTCTTGAGCTCAGCTTTCATCATATAAAATAAAGTTGATGTTAGTAACAATATCTATATATAATAGCTACAGCAGCAAATTCCAGGCCAGTCTTTAAATGTGTATGTTCCAACCATCAGTGCATCAATCAATTTGGTCTTTTAAATTCAAACATTACAAATCATCTTTCAACAAAAGATACATATGTCATTATAAAAGCTACCTATTGCCCATCTCATGATGTGTTTAGCTTCTTTGGAAAATAATCTCCACATAGACCACATAGGTAAGACTTGACCACAGTTTGACCTGAGTCTTGACAGAATGCCCTGTGATTTCTTCTATCCTAAGGGAAGATAAGCAGCCTGGTGAGGACCTGAGAGGCTGTTTACCCCATTATCTTGTGGAAGGCTGTCACAAGGCCATTTCTCATCCATCTCCCTAGTTTCAGTTCAGCACAAGACTTTCCACCTCACTCTCACTTAGGGGAAAGCTACAGACTTCAGCGTAAGTCTACAGAACTGCTAGGCTGAGGTTCTGAGGTGGCTCCTCAACAAAACTGACCCACCAATCACACCATCTATCACCTGATCTCTTCAGTGTTGTCTGTGGAACAAGGGATACAGGGAACTGACACCATAATGACTTGCTTTTGCTGTCTGTGTAAGTAACTGTCTAAATCCATTTGGGCATGTTTACTCCTCATTGGGCAAATCTAAGGAAGTGTGGCAAGCCATCCTGACAGCTACAGAAATACTACTTGTGACTCTATTATTGGCCACCACCCAGCTGCCTTGGAAATACTCAACTATTTGGCAAAGAGAAGAAGTAAGAAATGGCAAGAGATTACTTCCTGAGTTCCTCTCTGTGTTCTACCTCCTGATTCCAGTCAGTTCCAGGAATGCATCTCAGACCTTGAATTCCATGAGATACCCTAGTACTTCTCCAGTAAACCTCTCTAGCTTTTTTTTTAACCCTTAAGAAAGCCAGAATGTATTTTTAACCTTTACCATCAAAAGATCATACAAGACATACACAAAGAGCTTTTGAATTTGATGACAATATCAGTAATCAGGGCTCCAGTCCTAGAGATTTGAATGTACTTTCTGATTTTTTTAAATTTCTACCTCTTTTGTGTATTAAGTTATTTTTGGCCCTTGGCCTATTATATGTAACATGATTAGCCTGCTTTTATTAAAGTCCAGTAAAGTTTTATGAAAATGTTATTGGCCAAGTGGAAAAAAACATGACTCTTTTTCACTATGATGAAAGTATAAATTACTCTCATCATTTATCAATAATTCCATAGTAATAAATATGTAAGTCAATATGCTATGATTAATTTATCTTATAAATGTACTAATTTTCACTCATATTAGTTACAATTGTAAGAATATGATGGAACAACACATTATATTTATGCCAAATATTCATCATCCAACAAAACAGTGTAAGTAGGATTCAAGTTTGATTTACTTTTAACATCTCTTGAGTTTAGCTGTGTCTAACAGTATGATCACCTATATAAGCCAATATACAAATGCTTACGCATCACTAGTGGTAGGTTAGGATGTTCACCAATTAGCCTCACTTCCCTGTTGGGCCAGCTGAATTTTCTTTAATCAGGGTCATGGACTCTAAATCAAGCAAGTCAGGGACAGCTGGCAGAATCTTGAACATTGTGGAATTTGACCAAAATAGTGAATAAATTGGTGCAAATTCATCATCACTAGTAGGAAACAATTTAAAAAAAGTAGAAAGTAGGGCCAATGACATCATAACAATGGATGGACATAGCACAATTACATAGAAGAAATGAATACCTAATTGCCATATTCATGAAATGTCATCTTCAGGAAAGTGTACAGGTTGCAAGAGATACATCTGGCTACCTGTGGTACCCCCCTGAGATGCAAGGAGTTTCTGACATGATGATAGCTAGTCGTAATTAACATGTTAATAGTCCTTCATAAAAAGTCCAAGTTTATTTGAAAATAAAATAAAATTTACTGGTCAAAGTTAAGCATTAGCCATCCAGTCACTATCTTAATATGATTTATTAGAGTTACCACAATATAATTTATTAAGAGACTATTTACATTTGTAAACATGTTTTATGGTGGTGAGTGAATTATAGTAATTATTTTATATATTTATAATAAAAATGCATCACAGTATGTAAGATTAGATTTTCGATCAACTCATAATTTATAGTTTAAAGTGGCTTTAAAATACGTTCACGTAACATAATCTCATGGTTTAGTAACTTCCTATGGCCACACTTAGTAATTATTTCCACGGTTAGTTACAACAGAATTCCTCCCACAGCATAGCTCTCCATAAAGTAATGTGAGCCCATTATAGCAGAGGTGTCTAAATGTGTTAAGGTGTTCCTTTCACTGTAACATGCTTATTTAAGGCACGAATAGCTCCAAGCAAGCACAGGATGAGTAGGAAAACCTGTGGAGTCCTGAGGTACATACTCCAAGGACGGCCGGGGCGGGAGGGGGGGGGTCTACATTCTACAAGATATGAGCTAGCTGGGGAAACAAGAGGCTACACTTGCTAGCAAAACTAAATCTGACAGAAACTGGATCATTTCAAGTAAAACAGCGAGGCCAAAAGGCCTCCTCAGAGGCGCAGGCCTTGGGGCTGCCTACCTTGCTTTCCAGGCTAGAGCACAGAAGGCGGGAACCCGAGAGCGGCCGGCGCGGGCGCCGCGGGGACTTGACCCGGGGCACCCGGCGCCCGCCGCCCGCTCCCGGCCTCCTTTGCTCGCGCGCTCTGTAGGCTCGGGCTCCGCGCGGGGAGCGCGGAATGTGGAGGAAGGAGGTAAAACTTCGGTTGGGAGACTTGTCTGAGAGACGTTTTCGGGGCACGCGAAGGGAAAAGTGACTAGCCCCCGGCGGGGCGGGGCGGCCTTACCAGCGGAACCACCGGCCAGGATCTGCCGAGAAGCTTCGTTCGCGAAGCCGACAGCGGGCTTGGCCGACATCTTCGACACCGAGCACCACGGAGTGGGCTGAGACGAGTGGGCGAGCTCGCGGGCCTGAGTGCCAGCCTGTAGAGCCTCTCCTGGGCGAGAGAGCCGGGGCTGCCTGTGCCCCTGGGCCGAGTGGCTCCCTGTGGGGCGACAATCCGGCGACTGCTCGCAGGCGGCGGGAGGTTTGGGCAACAGACGCGCCGCGTGAACGCCGGCGGGTCGGGACCTGCCTGTCGCGCTCCTTTGGGGGCTCCCTCTCGCCTCCGCCTGGTTCCCTGGGCTCCAGGAGGGTCCCTGGAAGAGAAGAGGCTCGCGGGTGGGGTTGGATTGGTCGACCGCAGGGGGACGGTTTTGTTTCCTAGATTGGCGCCTATCGGGAACCTTCTGCAGAGTTTGGCAAGCTGGACGCTCTGCCTCTGATAATGCAAGTTAAAAAGTGACCCTGGCCTCGAACTCCAGCAGTATGGCTGGGGCGGCCCTTGCCCTCTGGAAAGCCAGAGCACAGTCCAGCTCTAAAGAAGAGACAGGTGAATAAACTCCTTGGAGTTCTGCAATTGTGGGCTGTAGCAACTAAGTAAAAACAAATCCACTTTACAGTTATCTTACAGTTGAGCTAATGTAGTCTAAGAAATGGTTTGGGCTAAAGGGAATTTATCGCATACCTCATCTACTTGGGATTTATTTACTGAATGACCAAAAAAAAAAGAAGAAGAAAAAAAAAAAAGAAAAAGAAGGCCTTATTAGAAATAAATCTCTTCTGTACCCCTGGTCAGTGGTTCACAAAGTATGAACTTAGAATCCAGAGGTATCAGCCTAATGGGTGAGTTTGTAGGAAAAGAAAATTCATGGTCCAGCCCTAACCTACTGAATCAGAATCTCTGGATATAGGGCTCAGAAACCTGTGTTTTAATACATTCTCCAGTGATTGTTATGAATGTTAAAGTTTGCGAACCACTGACCTAAATAATCAAGGAACATTAATGTATTACTGGTATATTCTCTCTGTAAAATGTTTAATTGTTCATGCTAGCCCTTTAGGATAGTTGGAAAAACAAAAATACTACTTATACCATCTTTAAACCACAAATTGCAAATGCTGTGTAGAAGAGACGCAAACTTTTGAAATTTTAGAAAAATACCTGTCACATCCTTAGCAGGCAAGAAATGATAGGAGTAAAAGGGAGAATGAGAGGCTTTGGAACCCTTATTGCCATATTATTTATTAAACATGGTATCTAAAACTAAATATATTGTTTGAACCATATAAAATTGCCATTTTTGAAGTTCAAAAACCATTGAATATCAGCGACGTATAATATCAACAAAAACAATAATCAATAATAAGACTAGAAAAGAGTTTTATTTGAGCCAAACTGAGGACTAGCCCAGATGTCAGCTTCCCAGATTACTCTGAGAGGCTGCTCCAGAGAAGCAGAGTTTTCAGCACAGTTTTATGTCTTGTCAGAACGAAGAAACATTAACAAGTCCTTTTACATTTCCTCAGAGTTTTTAAACAGAACAGACTGGCATGTACACAGCGAGTCAGTATGGCCTTGGTACCTGGGAAGGGAGTCCTATCACCGTGAAAGGAGTTACCAGCATTGGAGTCCCAGGAAGAGAGGCATTTAATCTTTATTTTTAACATGGACATTCTTTACTTCTGCCCGGTGTGCTCTTTTCTTTAATAATTAAAGTAGATGTACAATGTATGTTTGATAGGCCACAAACAGGCTTAGTTAGCATAAAATTCTAGTTAACTCACGTATAAGCCAGAATGACTCCTCTGTATCTTAAGATGTGAACATTTCTTTTGTTAGTAATAATGTTCAGCTTAATATATATGGTTACCAATTCAATGTACCAAAGACAATAGTTGTTTTTAAACTTTATTCTTAGTTCTTAGCCTGAGCTATTTAAAAGCTGGTAATAATGATATCTGACTGGCAGAAATATTTAAAGTGAGGAATTGGAGAGACTTGCTACTTACGTGATCATAAACACAAAAACAAAGTTTTTCACATTTGATTAAAATTACTAAGTTTGAATGTTTACCAAGAAATAGTTTTCAGAAATTTTTGCTATTTAGAATAAAAGCTTTCAGACAATGTTTCAACCTTTTGCTAATTAAATATGAGGTCTTGAGTGCAGTATAGACTCACTTATTCATTCAACAAATATTAAGAACCTATTATACACTAAAAAACTAAAATCAGAGTTTCAGAACTCATAGAAAATATTTCCCTCATTTTCTGCTGAGGAAGCTAAGCTTCCCAAAGTCACACCATAAGTTAATGGTATAGCTAGTATTCAATCCAGGATTTTCTCTTTTAATAGCCATGGGGTTGTAGATTTAAATATTAACCACAGGCCAAACTACATTCTGTCACACAGAAACCTAAAATAATTAAATGTCCCCCCAAGTTAATTTAATTTACTCATATATTAAGTAAAGAATTTTTTAAAGTTAAAGAAATGTGTTATATTATTAAATACTATTAAACTCCAAGGCGCACACTGAACCAGATTCTACATTCGTTCATTGAGAGTTTAATAAGTGTCAGCACTATGCGTTGGCAGTGTTAACAAACTCCCTCCTGGAGCATATAATCTAATGGAGGAGATTGTACCATGTTGCAATGTAAGTAAATTTTTGCCTTCCCTAGATTATTTCAGGAAATACAATAATACTCACAGGTCAAGATTTAAAGACAGCCTTTTGACATCATCCATTATTTCATGAATATCTTTATCTCTGAATATTTAACCTGAGAAAGTGGGTGCAAGTTTGTGGTCTCCCTAAGAACTCATTCTCTCAGGATCCCTACTGACTCAGTCAGAAGACTCTCCCAGGCATCTTTCCAAATACCCTGTTAGAAAATTGCTACCCCTCTTTAACCTCTCTGGACTAGAACATATTTCTTTGAGTAAAAAAAAGCAAGGCTTGATATTACATGTAATCTAGCCTTATACCTCTAGTTTAGTTGAGGAGATAGAGCCTAGTTTTAAGAATACTCTGGAGCTTTGAAATCAGCCAGTGTCAGTCTACGGTCAACAAGTATCCACTGTGCTAAGAGCTGTGATAATGGGACATAACTCTTATCTACAGCCAAATTTGCCCAAGGCCAGTGTTGGAATGCTGGGAGGTTTAGCACTGGGAAATTTTATTTGACCTACTATTTTAAATTCTGTATACATAATGCATCACTTTGCCGTTTCTACTATTATTTTATATAATGCTGTAATGTCCTGCCTGATATTAGAGCAAAACTGCTAAGGTATCAAGCTTATATTTTTAAAGTACTGATTTATGTAGCTGATCTTGGTTGAAAATTACATAATTATTGATTTATCAGTTTGCAAAGTGACTAGAAACTAAATCTTTGGGAAACTTAAAATACTGAATTTAAGTATCTGACAATTTCTTCAGTGTCTTTTTGGAATAAAGTTTTTGTATTGGGCCATTGGATCAGCTGTTCAAGACCAAAATAATAGTGGCTTAAACAAGATTGAAATTTATTTCCCCCTTATGTAATAACACAATTGTAAACCACAAATAAAGCTCTGGCCAGCAGAGAGGAAGAAAGGTAAGAAGGGTAAAGAAAGCCCTGGAAATTACGTGAATCTCATTGGTTAGAACTCCTTGGCCACAGGGCTATACCTAAGCCCAAGGGAGGTTAGGAAAGGCAGCATTTTGCTGGGTGACAATGTGTCCAGAAAATATATATATACCATTATGGAAAAAAGGGAAAAACATATTAGGGAACAAGCAGCAGTGTCAACCGCAGTTTGGGAAAACATTTAGGAACAAAGAGCTATACTTTAAAATGACAGTATTTGTTCATTTTGAAAGATTGTGTGTTCCTCAAGTCTAAAGTTTATCTTCATCAGTTTCTAACTAGAAAATGCAACATAATCCCATAGTACTTGATGTACTATGAGTGGAGCCACATTTTAAAATACGATTCCCTGAAAGATACATAGCCATTGTAGGCTAGAGACTCTTTTCTTTAGATGTTAGAACACTATGTATACATACAGACAGGCAAAGGCACAAGTTGGCATACGTGGAGCCCCTCCATGGAATAAGGTGGGAAGTTGGGAAAGGTGGTCGATGGACACCAAATTAAAAACTCTTGACCAATAGAAGAGACTATAACTCTTGAACTATTGAAGAGATCTATTATTCTAGAATATTCTTAGGCAGAAGTATTAGAAGTATTAACAAAATGCTGTTTTCAAGTGAAAGATTCTTATGTGCTTTAAAATTCTGTGGGTCTGAGTGTCAGCTCTAAGTTCTCAGTGGCTTGTAACTTACAAATACCAAGTTACCATGTTGTTATTTAGGTAAGATCTCAGGTTCCAATGTATTAACATAGCATTCGTAAGTTCCAAGGGACTCTAACTGCACAGTATGAAGAAAATAATTACTTGGGAAACATTTTTCAATATATTATTGTGATATGATAAGAACAACACTTACAGGTCATTTATATCACAGAGTTCTCTTATTTGAGACATAGCTGTGAATTTAGGAGTTAAGATTTCCGAGCTGTCAACATGCAGAAATCCATGCACTTTCCTCCTGGGAGCTTCCCAGGCCTTCGCTTAGATCTAATTTTAGACCCAATTCTAAAAAGTTTGGTAGGGCGGATATCTAACATCTTGGTTCACAACAGATTAGAAAAAAATTAAGAGAATAGGGGAGATTCTAGAAAAGTGAAGAGCAATCTGCAACCTTCAGGTCATATTCAGCCTGCCTAGCAAATGGTAATAATTACAAGATTCATGTAATGCTTGCTTACGCAAGGCACTAGGCTAAGCGTTTTGTAACCCATTATCTTATTCACAGTATACCTGTGACAGAGATACTCTTATTTTCATTTTATAAATGAGAAAATTCTGGGACAGAGGTTAAGTAAATTTTGCCTGAAGTCACACTGAGTATTTGAGTTATTATTTGAACCTAAGTGTATATAATTTAGGAGGCCTCTTTCTGAATCACTACCTATACTGTTTTTATGGTCTAATTTTTATGTCAGCTTTTCTACCCCTACAGAAAAGAATCAAGACGTAAAATTATTCACAGTAAATAGCTTGTGGCATCTTTGACTTTCATAAACAATGGATTGATAAGCTGGATCAGGAACTTTATATACCTGAAGTTAGTAAAGTACTAACTTCAGTGCCATAAATTTTATTATGTGTACATGGTGTGAATTTTCTGTCTGCCAAGTCAGGGTTTCTCAACAACAGCACCACTGACATTATGGGCCAGATAATTCTTTGTTATGGGAGGTCGTCCTGTGCAATGCGGGATATTTAGCAGCATCCCTAGACTTTACCCACTAGCTTCTGGTAGCAACTCCCTCTCCAATTGTGACAACCAAAAATGTCTCCAGACATAGCCAGATGTCCCCTGCAGGGCAAAAATAGCCTCAGCTGAGAATCACTGGGTTAAGTAAAAGAGCTAATATAGTAGTGAAGCCTATTTTAACTTTCTAGAATCATGGAATGACAGACCTGGAAGAGACTTTAATCAATCTCTTCTTTGACAGTTCAGAAGGGTAAAGAGACTGGGGGCCTCAGCAACTTAGGGAAAGAGCTGGATGGAAAAGCCAGACATTTCCTGGCTTCAGAACTGATAATCTTGGCATTAATGTCTGGGACATCTCCCAAAAACTGAACTGAAGATTGTGGCTACAGCAGCCAGAGTGACCCTTTTAAAGCATATTTCAGGTACTGCTCACCTGTTCTAAGCCACCTAGTGGTCTCCTGTCATCCTGAGAATAGAATCCAATGTCCTAGCCATAGCCCAATTTGGCTTAGGGCTATCTCCCCACACTAATTTCCTAACCCTTCTCTCTTTCACCCTGCTCTGTCATACTGATTTTTTTTTTTTTTGGCATTCCTCTGAACATTCCCAAGTGTGCTCCCATCTTTGCATTTGCTTTTCCCTGTGCCAGGAAAGTTCTTTTCCCAGACATTCTCATGACTTGCTTCTTCACATCTTTCAGCCACCAGCACAAATATTACTTAGGGTTTACCTGTCTAAAACTGCACTTCTCTTCAATCTGTTCACTCTTCAGCTAGCCTGATTTATTTTTCTTCACTATAGTTTTCAACACCTAGATATATTCTGTACTTACTTGTTTCTTCTTAGTCTTTCCTTCCTTTTGAATGTAAAGTCCATGCAAAAGTTTCTGAAATACTGCCTGGCATATGGTAGGCACTTAATAATATTCAGTGAATGAAATGATAGCCACCCCAGAAGAACACCTCCTACCCTTTAAGTAATCACGCCTCACTAACCCTTTTACCAGCCTTTGGCAACCACTGATATATTTTCTGTCTCTATGGGGTTGCCTATTCTGAGTATTTCATATCAAATAAATCATACAATATGTGACCATTTATGTCTGACTTGTTTCATGTAGCATCATTTTAGAACCATTGTTAATTCTTTAAATGTTTGGTATAATTCACCAGTGAAGCCATCTGTTCTTGGACTTATTTTTGTTGAGATGTTTTAAATTCCTGATTCAGTCTCTTTACTTGTTATAGGTCTGTTGAGATTTTCTATTCTAGAGTAAGTTTTGGTAATGTGTTTATTTTGAGGAATGTGTCCATTTCATCTAAAAAGTGATTTATGCATCTATATTACAATACTATAGGATTCTTCATTTGTCTATACATAGAGGACTTTCTCCAATCAATCCAGCTAGAGATTCTGGAGACCTTTTATGCTTTATCTGGAGATATGACCACTTTGGGCTTGCACATGTAACCCAATAATTGAAGAAGCTTACCAATTTCTACTGAGGCTCTCTCTGGCATCTGCCTGCAATACTGTGGCTTCTGTGGTGCAGTAGTAAGCTGTGGTGCTGGACTTCCACCTAGCTTCTATCTGTAGTGTTCTGGAATTAGGTGCACACTGACTACTTTTTTCTCAACAGCCCCCAAACTGGCCACCCATTCCTATCAGCACTTAGACTCAGGCAAGAAAGAAACCAGTCTCTCAGGCACCCCCTTGAAAATTCAGACCACTGGATATATGTCCTATTCCTCTCTCTCCTCAGTGAGAAGACGGGGGTTGAGGGTTTCCTCCCAATCATGTATACTCGGGGTGGGTCACTTGCAAGTGAGTGCCACAAATTTTCCTACTGGTCATTGATGCAGTTGGTTTCACATTCACCTTGGCTATGGGAACCACGTAATTGGTTTCTGGATTTCTCACAAAGGCAATTGATCCATGTATTATTGTTAAGTTTGTGTCTCCATGAGAGAAGGAGGGTCTGGGGTTGCCTATTCTGCCATCTTAATGTCACTCCTGATATAACTCTTTTAAAATGAATTTGTATTTGTTTTATGATATAGATTATGGTCTGTCTTGGAGTATTCTATGCAGATCTGAAAAGAATGTGTATCCTACTGTTAATAGGTGTTCTATAAATGTCAATTAGGTAAGTTAGTTGATAGTGTTATGGTTGATAGTGTTGTTCAAGTCTTATATACTCTTACTTTGTCTGCTTTTTCTATTAATTATAGAGAGATGAATTTGAAATCTGACTATAATTTTATATTAATTGTGGATTTTTCTCTGCAGTACTAACATTTCCTTTATGTATTTTGAAGTTCTGTATTAGGTGAATAAGGGAATGGTGGAGAACAGAGAAACAGACACAGATCAGGAGAAGATTAAGCTCAGAACTGCAAATTAAAACAAGATACCCTTTACAATAAAAATCAATCCATCTCTTCCTATCATCTTGTAGTTTCTGTTTCTCTAGAGAATCCTGACTAATATACATGACATTCTCAGCTACTTGTGTGCAGTTTTTATTCATTACTTTATTTTCAAAAGTGATTAGAGGGCCTGGCACATTGTGGGAAGCCAATGATACTTGTGGATATGAAGAGTACTCAGTCTGACATTCTTTTGCTCTTTGTAATGAAAAAGAGGTTCATTGTCTTTACCTTCTCATCCTTATCCAACTTATAGTAGGGATAAGGGCACCGATAATTAGCTTGAGAAGAGAAAAAAAGCTCTAATTGGTCTCTTACATTTCTTGTAGACTGGCAAATTGTAGCAGGATAGAAAATGAAGAAAGTACATGGGAGTGATGGTGGTGAAAGGGGAGCTGGGAAAAAATTAGCTATCGTGGTCTGAAAAGTTCAGGAAAAGAACATTACAGAGTTACTTCGGATAAGTTGGAAGAAGGATTTAGAAGAAAAGGCATAATATTTGAACTCATTGAATAAAAAAGAAAAATAGGTTACTTAAAAAAAAAAGGATTTTTTTCTTTACCCTGGAGACTTCAAGCACCCAGAAAATGAGCTTTAAAAAAAGAGGGTTAATGTACCTTTACTCAAAGAAAAATAGTACAATCACCTTCCCTAAACTTAACCTATGAATTCATAACTTGGTTTGAATTTTTTCAGTGTTGTGGTCACTATCCTCTCCCCCACTTATTTCTTGTTATTCATTAGCTAGGAAAAGCAACTTTCCTTCCTTTCTTTTACATAAAATTTGAGTTGGCCCAAACCTTTTCACAAGTCTTTTTTCCTGATTAAAGTGCCCTTCCCATCTACTTTAACAAACTATACCACTCCTCCTTTTGTCTCATGTATTTTTATGGTACTTGTTATCCATAAATATCTGATTCGGACCCTGACTGAAGTAAAGTAAAGAAAACTGCATTTGAAAGCTGAATCTATTAAAATAAAAGAAAACAAAACAAAACATACAAAGAAAAAAATACCTCTTCAGAGCACTGTCCATTCATTACAATAACCAAGAGTTTGTAAACATTATAAATCTTTTGTTCCAACTTTATAACCAATTTTTCATGTCTTTTTTTTCACTCCTTTTTTTAACACCTACTAAAGTTTAAGTTCCTTTCATTAACTTTACCCACTAACTTGGGAACCTGTCAACACTTCCTATTATGCCTACTCTTTGGGGATGTGTAAAAAAAAATCATTATTATCGCTTATTGTCCAAAACCCAGAAAAGTACCTGGCACATAGTATATGCTCAATAAATATTTGGTGTCTGAAGGAGTTAACGTAACGTTTATAAAAGCACTACTGATCTGTGGTACAAGAAGACCAGACTTGAATTACTATCAGCTATACTACTTACTTGTTTCAGCAGGGAGGTATTGAGGACTTAATCCTGAAAGGTTCAACAGAATCCATATATTAAACGTTAAGTAACCGTGTCTCTTAAGTATTTAAGTCAACAGGTCACCACCCCCAAATTTTAGTCTAGGACTAGGCATTGCTTTTTGCTCCTCCAACTGGAGTCCAACAACGGCCTTTTTCATTCAACCATGACTTGCCAACACGACCCTCTTCTCTTCCTGGCGTCCCATCTCCACTCTCCCCCTCACCCCAAACCACACACAAAATAGGAAGCCAAATTCTGCCTGCTCTTGTGGACACTCGACAACGCTCAAATTGGGGCGCTTTTACAGACGCGGTTTTCCTGCTCAAAGTAGATTAAGTTTTGTCCAGAGAATACTCTGCTTCCGCAGAATGCGCCCGTAGCCTCAGATCCGACAACCGTAGCGCCTGAAGGAGCAGGTACAGAAGAAGACTGACTATACCCAAACCTCCTCTCCCTTCTCCGAACTCCAGCGAAGACTTTCCAAGCCTCCTCCATTGCCCAGAGGCCCCGCCCCGCGGCCCGGTGGTGCCGCACGCGCATGCCCGGTGGCGCCGCCTGCCCCTGCCTGGCGCCGGCCCCGCCTCCGTTCCCCGTGGGCCCCCGCGCCGCGTGCGGCCGGCTCTCGCCCCCGTCGCGCCGCGCCAGGTCGTTCGGCGGCGCGCGTACCACTTCGCGCAGAGGAGCCCCCGATAGGGAGCCTCCGAGCGAGCGGCGATTGGCTGACGTGGTGGCTGCGAATCGGGTCTGAGAAACTCTGGGTGAGCGCGCAGCGTCGGCTCCCGGGGCGGTGCGGGGCGCATCTGAGGTAAACCGGGAGGGTGGGAGGTTTGGGCGACCGGAGAAAAGGAGGGGTGGGTTGAGACCAGCCCTGGGATTTCCGGCCGCAGCCTCCCTGGAGAAGGAGAGGGGGCCGCGCAGAAACTGCACCCAGTGAATGTCTGCCCCGTGTGGCCGGGAGTAATGGGGCTCACGCGAAGGTCAGCGTCGTGGGGTCCTCAGGTCTTCCCCATGGGCATGATTTCGGCATCTTCGCTTTTTTCTTATTACAAGAGTTCAGCAGCTGAGCATTTACTCGAGGGTGTAGGTTTTTGCTTGTTTGCTTTTCTCTTAAGAGGCAGTGAGTTAGGTTTGGGTCTTGGCTCAACCTATGATTGACTCTGTGCCCTTAATAATCACTCATTCGTTTTATATTTCAGTTCTCACACTTGTAAGTTTCGGCAAAGAATGCATGCTTTTTTAGGCACGTTGAGCCATGCTGTAAGAATTTTTTTTGGTTCACAATGTCTCTGGGCCCAAATTTCTGTAACTGAAGGTGACACCACCCAACAGTATTTGTGAAATACTTTAAGCTCCATGGATGGGAGGAACTGGATAAACACAAGATAACAGCATTATTAGACAAGCTGTCGTAGAAAGAAGAAACTTCCCACAAGAACAGGCTTTTTGAAAAGCTCCTTTGAACATTTTATGCAGGTTAAATCAGAGTGGTAGTTGACAAAGGTAAGCCAACACAGAGGGCCAAACAAAACTCCATTTTAAGGAGGTTCTCCCCACCCCTTCCCCGGATAATTTTGACAATAACAAGTTATTGGCTTTTCAAAGTTTGTCCTTGGGATCTAGTGTGGAACTAACCTAAAATGACGGTACATAAACATCTGGGTATCCTGTGCAATAGTATACCAAGAAAATTAAAACAAAGCTGACCTCTATGTAAGTAAAAGGAATTAAGATACCTCATTGGTGAGAGAAGTATGATAGAGTGCATGAATCGTTAAGTGTACAGCTCATTGAATTTTCACAAAGTGTACATATCCAAGTATCTGGTAGTTAGATCAAGAAAGAGCATCGCTTGCATGCTAGAAGCCCTACTTTGTGTCCCCTTTCCAAAGGAAGCAATTATCTTCGTTTCTGATCATCAGTAAATTTACATATTGACTTTATATAAGTGGAGTCATACAATGTGTAGTCCTTGGTGTCTCACTTTTGCTCAATATTATATTTATGAAATTTATACAAGTTATGCAACAGTAGTTTATTCTTAATATTATACAGTATTCTATCTAATTTTTGGCTATTACTAATAGGGCTACTGTGAACATTTTTGTAAGTATTTTGATGAACATGTGTGTACATTTCTGTTGGATGTATCCGTACTGGTGAAATGGCTATATTTTAGAATATGCAGATAGGTATTTCTGGTAGACACTACCAAAAAGTTTGTCAATTAACACTCCTGTTAGCAGTGTTTGAGAGTTCTGGCTTCTCCAGATGCTTGCAACATTTAGTACTGTCCTTTCATTTTAGCCATATTGGTGGGTAGTGATATCACATTGGGGTTTTTCCCTAATTTCCCTAATGACTAATGATATTTAACACCTTTTCATATATCTTTTGGCCGTTGGCAGGGGTCATCAAATTTTCTTTAAGGACAGGATAGTTAATATAGGTAGTCTTTGCTTTGTAGAGTTTCGTTTAAAGCAGTATTGTGCAAAGATAGGGCTGCTGGTATGTTAGGCTTTGCGGGCCATATACAATCTCTTCTGTAATTTCTTCCTTCCTTCCTTCTTTGTTTCTTTCTTTTTCTTTCTACCTTTTTTCTTTTGCCTCCCTGCTTGCATGCTTCCTGCCTGCCTTCCCTCCTTTCCTCTTCTTTAATTTTCTTTTCTCTCCTTGCTTCCTTCCAATTTGTTAACCACTGGTTATGTTGAAAAATGACTGTTCATAAATGACTGCTCAATCTTCTGCTTATTGATGGTGGTGATATCATTAGATGGGGCTATATGGAAAAGTATAAATACATAATGTATTAAGTAGTGTGTGCTGTACTGTTTTGGTGTTAAACTTCAAATCTCTAAGCATACTTTCTTTGCCTTTTACCAGTTTTACCTCAAGACTAATTAGAGACCTGTCTGAGGCTTACCTAAATTGTTCTTACTGCTGCTCCTCCTTTCTCCTGTCCCTTCAAAGCTAAGGAACAAAAGAGGAGTAAGAAGTGAGAAAAGAAGGGAAACACCGTTCTTTGTTGATTTGCATAAAAGCCTAGGAAAGAGATAAATATGTGGCCATTTTTGGACACTGAGTAAAAGAGTGTAAAAAAGCATAAACTACTTTTTTAAATACTTTGAGAAGGATATTGTCTTCTGAGCTGTTCCATCTTGGGATGACTTGATTGAAATTTATTTCTACCTGTTTGAGTATACTCATAATATAGGCGGGAATAGCCAATGGCTTGGGCCATGAAACTCAACTGTGGCACCCCTGCCTGGGTTGGTGGTCCTCTCTTCCTTAAATACCCCTTTGGACTGTCCAGTTCATCTTCTCTTATTTTTGGCCCTCTGCCTTTCATCAGTACCAAAAGTATCACACACACAAATTAAAAAGCAAAACAAAACTCTTGAAAGTACCAAAAGCTTTCTTTAAATACTATTTTAGCCTCTTAACATTTTTAGCTCTTTTTTCTAGGTTGTTTATAGAAGTGAATTTAGATATATAATTAGATAAATGCTAATACTAATGAGAGGCTCTGGGCAGTCTCCATCAGTGTGATCTTTTTCTTTGATATGGATAATCTTGCTTGCTTTTTATGCAAACACAGATTTAAGATAAACCTCTAGGCCCCGGCTTCCACCACCAACCTACTGGTGTCCATAAGCCTTTCTTATATAGAAATTCTGGATCCAGTTATACATTTGTATGTGTGTATGTATGTGTATACATATTTAGATTAATACAGATACCTTTCAACACAACAGTTGTACACACATGAAATGTTTTCACTGCAATATTTTCACCAGAGTTGGAGTTACTACAAATAGTTGTGGCTGGTAAAGGGTATGTGCTGGTGGACGGGATTCTCTGACAAGTGAAAACTGTTCCCTGTCCTGCCCTGATAACAGAGCAAATAAGGTATTTATGTAGTAGAAATATGTAATTGTACTAGACCCTGATTGATGCTTCTGTATTCATAAGGATTTCTCTGCCAGTCTAGCTGTTGTCATTTGCTTCCTAGAGTACCTAGGACATCGCCTTCATTGCATGCATTGCCATTGTTGACCTCGGACTGTCCATTTGCCAGGATTCCAATGGGAACAAACCTTGCCCTTTCTGGTTGCAGTTTCTGTTTTTAGATACTTCATTTAGGTTACGTCTGATCTTGTTTACTTTGTTTAAGTTGACTGTTCTTTGCTATGACCTATTATCTGTTGCTTTTATACTTCCTTTCCAACAAATCTTATTACTTGATCTATTATCTGTTGCTTGTATACTTTCCTTCCAGTAATCTTATTACTAGTGGATCTGGATACCTGGGACTGGGGATGGGCAGAGGATAGCTCACTTCCATCTCACATGCCACCTACAGAGATAGCTTTAGGGTATATTGCACAATATTAAGATACATTGCACAACATGAACCAATTCTTTCTGCTCTTGTTAGTACTGTATTACTGTATTATTATTCTCCCTTTTTGAATTTATTGGACTTTGAGACTTATAAAGAGAGGATAGACTTGTTTTAGAGCATTAATTGCAAAAGGAATATGTTACAGTGCAAAGAGCACTGGGCATAAGAGAAGAATAGCTGTGGCTTACCACCAGTCTGTGTTAACCCTTCCTGCAACTCTCCTCTCTTTTGTAAAATGAGGCGTTTTGACCGAGTATCTCTAATCCTTGGTAATCCTTTCCAAAAGACATGATAGAGAAGCACAGGGTTTAGAATTTAAGGTCATGTAGGCTACCCTCTCAGTTTTTTTTCAGTGGAAGATTATATTTTGAGAGATTATATTTAGGCACATAGTGACTAGACTCCAGTTCTCCTCACTTTGTATTCCAGTTGCTTTTTCATTATGCTGCTTATGATAGGCAGCCTTCTGAGATAACCCTGGTAATCAGTCTTATGTAATCCTTTCCCTTTAAGGGTAGACTAGACCTAGAGGCTCACTTCTAATAGAATATGGTGAAAGTGGTGGGATATCACTTCTGAGATTAGATTATAAAGCCTATTACTTCCTTTTTGCTGTCACTCTCTTACTTGCTCACTGCGATGAAGCCAGCTGCCATATTGAGTTGACCTATAGAAAGCCTCACCCATCAAGGAATTGAGGGGGACCTTTGACCAATGGCTCATGCAGAACTGAGGTTCTCAGTCTGATAACCTCCAAGGAACTGAATCTGCCAACAATCCCTGAATGAAGTTAAAAGATCTCATCCCAGTTAAGCCTTGAGATGACTGTAGCCCGGACTGACACTGTAACTGCAACCTTGTGAGAGACTCTAAACTGAGGAACTAAGCAACATCCAATTCCTCAGAAACTGCGATGACAAATGTGCATTGTTTTAAGCTGCTGAGCTTTGGAGTAATTTGTTAGGTAGCAATAACTAACTAATAAACTGCTCTTATTAATTTCAGAAATTTTTTAGTGAAAGAAATAGTTCTTCCTGAAGTTTTTGTGAACATAGCTTCAGTCTGTTTTTATCATCTTAAACCTATTTGAGGATACTATTTTTACTTTTTGCATAATAAAATACTAACCACTTAACTGTTCCGTTTGTTTTATCTCAAAACTGGCAATATAAAGAGGTGATGACTCTGAAAGTTGATTTGGTTTGGGGTTTTATTAAATTGGATAATCATGGAGCGAATGTACCATAGAACTGCTTTTGGCAGTTTAGCATGAGCACCTCTGATTCAGATATTGTCTATATTGAAAGTGTCTTTAATTTAGATTTGATACTGTTTGGGATGTAGATAGCCAGGTAGTCTGCTCTTATTTATCTCCAGTTTTGCATTAGGGTGATGTGAGTATGTATAAATATTATTTTGAGAACTGCCTTTAGTATCCCTGGGTTTATAAGTCTCAGAAACTACTAGAGTACAACAGGGATACTTCTACTTGCACCCTTGATCCTGAATCTTGTTTTGCTTCCTCTTGGAGCGTACCAGTTTTCCATCTTCATAGTTTTATCTTCAGGGTTTTGCTGCTGTGGAACACGTTTTTAAAAACAAATTAGTGAGTGAGTGTATAAATAAATAATATAGATCAGTTAACTTTTTAAAATCTTTATTGTGAAATTTAATACATATAAGAAATATACATGGATAGTTCAATGAATAAATAAAAAGTTAACACCCATGTAACTACCATCAAATATTTTGAATTGAATAATCATTGAATGTGCTTTGTCCTTCCTACACTGTTGGTGGGAATGCAGTTTGGTGCAGCCATTGTGGAAAACAGTATGGAGCTTCCTCAAAAGACTAAATATAAACTTATCATATGACCCGGGAATCCCACTCCTGGGCATATATGCAGAGGGAACCTTAATTTAAAACGACGCCTGCACCCCAATGTTCATAGCAGCACTATTTACAATAGCAAATACATGGAAACAACCTAAATGTCCATCGACAGATGACTAGATAAAGAACTTGTGGTATATTAATACCATGGAATACTACTCAGCCATAAAAAATGCTAAAATAATGCCATTTGCAGCAACATGAATGGCCCTGGAGAATGTCATTCTAAGTGAAGTAAGCCAGAAAGAGAAAGAAAAATACCATATGATATCACTCATATGTGGAACCTAAAAAAAAAAGGGACAAATGAAATGTGTTTTGTATATTTTTTAAATAGTTTGTGAGTATGACTGTGTATATGTGATGTAAATTCTGCAGTTGATGCAGTTATATGTGTCTATTATGTGAAGTTTGTTAATACTATTGTTAAAAATCTTTCTTACTGATTTGTGTGTCTGTATGTATGTGTGTGTGTGTTTGTGTGTGTTTTAATTATCAGTTGCTGACAATTTACTTTATGTTAAATCTCTCTATGTAATTTTGGATCCTATTTCTCCCTAGTAGTTCTGTCAATTTTTGATTAAGTTATTTTGAGGTCATGTTATTAGAAGCATACGATTATAATTAGTCTGTCTTCTTATGAATTGAACCTTTGTTCCGTGAAGTGTACATTTTTATCTCTCGTAATGCTTTTTGTTTTAAAGTCTAATCTAATTTTTTAAAAACTATTTTGAAATAATTTTATACATCCTGAAAGTTGCGAAAATGGTAGAGTTCCTGTAAACCCTTCACTCTGCTTCTAATATTATACAATGCATAATCATAATACAGTTTTCAAAATCAAGAAATAATATTGTTACAATACTATTCACTAAATTGTATACTTTATTGCTAGTTTTTCCATTAATGTTCCTTTCCTGCTCTAGGACTCAATCCAGATCCCATATTATAGTTATCATGTTTCCTGAGTTTCTCCCGTCTGTGACCTCTTTCTGATTTTGGTGTAGCTTTATCAGCCTTCTTCTGGCTAATGTTTACATGAATTGGATTTTTAAAAATCCGCTGGGACATCTTTTCTTACTGGAGCATTTGGTAGTTGGATCATTTCATCCATTCATATTTTTATTATTCCATTTTTTACCCTCTGTTATTATGAAAATTATATCTGCTTTGCAGTTCTTTTACTGGCTATTTGTAGAGACTATCACATTCTGAAATATATCCTGAATTTCAGACATTTATTTCTTTATGCATTTCCTTACGTGTATTTATGTATCTAAACACGTGGTTTTGGTTTGTTGCTTTTAGTTTTCTTAATATAACAATGATCATGCTTTATTTTACAACTACCCCATTTCACTTAATAGTGTTTTATACATCTATGTCAATATACATGTGTTTATAGTAGTATATAGTATATACATACATAGTGTTTATAGAATGTATGCACCATAGGTTTTTTTGTCCAGATCTTTAGCTGAAAGACATTTATGTTGTTTCTAATTTTCTAATATTATAAACAGCACTACAGTTCATGTTCTTGAATGTATGTTTGCACCCTTTGCTCGAATATGGAATTCTAGAAGTAGAATTGTGGAATCAGAGTTTGCACATTTAAACCCTTATTTGACATTGTGGGACGTTCTCGTAATTTTCTATGGTGTAGCTTTTATAAAAACACAGTATGCCATTATAAACTCTTTCAAGTAAAATAAATAAAAAGATGACAGAAAAACATTGCCCCAAATTCTATCACCCCCAACAAAAATGACCTTCATTAAAACTAGGTGTACAGCATTCCATGTTTCTGTTCTGAAGAATGTTCAGTTTAAAAAATTAAAAAGCCTAGCCATGGGCACATGTTTATGAAATTTCACAGCACCAAGAATAAAAAAAAAAATCCTAAAGGTTTCCAGAGAGGAAAGCTAAAAATAAAAAAGAATTGAATATGTCAGCTTCAGTTTTCTTAACCAACAGTATGACTAATCAACAATCAACAAAGTAAAAGAGTTAGAATGAAGATGTTTTCAGACCTGAAAAGCCTCAGAAGTTGTGCTCTAGCAAAATAAAGAAGTGAAAGAAAGACCTGGAATGTAGGAAATAGTAAATGCAACCTAGGAGAACAATGAAATGATGTCCCAGGATGGGTAACTGTGTAGCAGGCCTAGAGAATAGATGGTCCAGATTTGAGAGAAGCCTCCTCAAGAAGGAGGTGTCCAAGAATGAAAGAAGACTTAAGAGATCTTACATCCTTCAGGGCTGGAGTTTTCTCTGTTGGAAAGTTTTTGAAACTATGAATTCAGTTTCTTTAATAGATGCAAGACTATTCTGGTTATCCATTCTTACTGAGTTAGCTTTGGTAATTGTATCTTTCAAGGAATTTGTCATATTTGTAGGTGTGAAGTAGTTTGTAATAGTCCCTTTTTATCTATGGGATTTTTTTATTAACATATAGTCGATTTACAATGTTGTGTGAATTTCTGGTATACAGCATAGTGATTAATTTTTACATATATATATTCCTTTTCATATTCTTTTTCATTATAGGCCATTACAAGGTATTGAATATAGTTCCCTGTGCTATACAGTAGGACCTCATTGTTTATATATTTCATATATAGTAGTTAATATCTGCAAATCCTGAAGTCCCAATTAATCCCTCCCCCTGCAACCTTAAGTTTGTTTTCTACATCTGTGAGTTTGTGTTTTGTAAATAAGAATACTACTTAGCCATAAAAAAAGAATAAAATAATGCCATTTGCAGTAACAGAAAGAAAAATACCACATAATATCACTTATATTTGGAATCCAAAAAAAAAAAAGAAAAAGGACACACATGGGATTGTTTTAATATCCTCCTCCTCTTCCTGATATTGGCAATATATGTCATCTTTATTTTTATCTTGATCAATCTAGCAAGAGGGTTATCAATTTCATTGGTTTTTTCAAAGAACCAGCTTTTGGTTTCATTGATTTTTCTATGTTGATTTTACATTTTCGGTTTCACTGATTTTTGTCTTTTCCATCCTTCTGCTTACTTTGAGTTTAACTTTCTCTTAATTTTGCATTTTCTAAAAGATGGAAGCTTAGATATGACTGAGAGGCCTTCTTCCCTTTTTTAATACATATGTTTAGTACTGTAAATTCCCTCTAAGCACTGATTCTAGCTCCATCCCACAAATTTTGATACACTTCCATTTTTATATAGTTAGAAATATTTTTAAATTTCCCTTTACTCTTCCTTTTTAAACCATATGTTTGGGAATTTTTGAGGTATCTTTCTGTTAATGATTTCTAGTTAATTTCTGTTGTGGTAAGATAACACTTGTATGATTTCAGTTTTTATTCAGAATGTATTGAGTTTGTTTGTTTGTTTGTTTTTTAGTGGACCAGGATAGAGTCTTTTTGGGCACATATGCCATGTGCACTTGAAAAGATGGTGTATTCTTTGCTGGGTGGAGTTGTCTATAAATGTCAAATAGGTCAGGTTGGTTGACAGTACTGAGTCCTGTATATCTTTGCCAGTTTTCTAGTACATGGTTACTGAAGAGAGGTGTGGTGAGGTTTCCAACTATGATTATGGATTTGTTGTCCCTTTCATCAGTTTTCATGTTGTGTATTTTGACGTTCTTTTGTGAAGTGCTTACATATATAGGATTGTTTATGTCTTATTAGTGATTTAAGCCTTTTAATGCCCTTAGTCTTGGTGATATTTCTTGTTTTACTTTGTTTAATGTTAACATAGCCCCTCTGCTTTCTTTTAATTAGTATTTGCTTGCTTTTTTTCCCCTGTGCTCTATTATCCTAAATAATATATAGTTAGGAAAGGGTAATTTGTAGGATATTTTCATTTGTATTGATGGGGTTCAGAACATGCTACCCCAAAATATAGTACCTTGACAGGTTGACTATTTTAAAGCTGAAGGATTTTGAGAAATAGCAGGCAGGAAGGACTCTCTGACCTCCCCTTTCTTCACCTAAGCAGATCATAAGACCTTCATGTGAGAGGTGCCTTCCCTCTACCTGGAGGAGAGGAACATCTTTATCTCTGAAGATGGAGGATACCAAGAGGAATCTGAACGAACAGGCCTTGCTGAGTTTTCCCCATTTTACTACTCTTGGCTCATACCCTTTTGTTCTGTAATGTTTTTTTCCATGACTCTCCGCTGTTCATAGTATAAAACAGTATAAAAATGCCCAAGCCTGTTTCATCGGGTCTTCATTTCTTTGTGAAGGTTCCCTTGTCACATAAAACTTACATTAAATAAATTTGTCTGCTTTTCTCTTGTTGATCTGTCTCTGTCAGTTTAATATTCAGGTCCAGCTAGGGATCTTAAGAGGATCAGTGAAAAGTTTTTTCACCCCTACATGTGCATTTTGTTATTTATCTATTTATTTTAAATGTTTTGATTTTACAAAGTAATGTCTTACCAAGTATGAACTAAGATCATGTAATTTTATGTTAAGGTACAAGAATATAAGTGTTCATCACATAGAAAAAAATTTTGCATTATTGCTCTGCTTCTTAGGTGGAATTTGAATGATAATTTCTTATAGATATTATTTGCATTTGGGGGTTGAAATATTGTTTTGCATTAAGTCTCAACCACATACATATAACCTAAAAAATTGTTAACCATTTAAGTTTTTTTAAATGGTATATTTTCTGAAGCATGACAGACCTCTTCTTTAAGCAGCCTGTCTTGGAACTAATTAGTAGTTTAATACTTCTGTTATCTTTTAAATTTAATGTAAATTGAAGCTATTTCCTTAATTTATGTCTAACAGCTTGTTAACAGCATGGGAGCTGAAGATACTGTGTGATACAGCTTACAGTATCCCAAAGTAGATCATTTTATTCAGTGGCATGAGCTGGCACAGTAGGCAGGATTATTCTGATTCATTTGGGTAGATGAATTGTAATTTGGGAAGTTCATATACAAAAACTGACTGAGTTTCTTTGTGATTCTGTACTGGTTAAGAAACTCAGCTTAGGATTTCAGTGACTTGATTTCTATTGTCTTTATTTCATGCAGGTGATTTTCATCTTATTTTAAATTAAAATCTTATGCATCTTTAAAATGCCTATATTTTTTGTTAGCCATTTTAGAATTAAAATCTCATTTCAAATATTCTGTCACATGATTACTAACTGGTTCTGGAAGCTTTTAGTCTATATGCAAGTATACCTTAAAAATTAGAGAAATTAACAACAATGACAAAACAAACAGCTCAATCCAAAAATGGGCAGAAGACCTAAACAAGCAGTTCTCCAGTGAAGACATACAAATGGCCAATAGGCATGTGAAAAAATGCTCAATATTGCTAATTATCAGAGAAATGCAAATCGGAACTGTAATGACATATCACCTCACACTGGTCAGAATGGCCATTAAATAGTCCACAAACAATAAATGCTGGAGAGGGTGTGGAGAAAAGGGAACCCTCCTACGCTATTGGTGGGAATATAGTTTAGTGCAGCCATTATGGAAAACAGTATGAAGATTCCTCAGAAAACTAAAAATAGACTAACCATATGATGCAGCAATCTCACTCCTGGGCATATATCCAGAGGGAACTCTAATTGAAAAGATACATGAGTCCCAGTATTCATAGCAGCATTGTTTACAGTATCCAAGACAAGGAAACAACCTAAATGTCCACCAACAAATGAATGGATAAAGATGTGGTATATTTATACAATGGAATACTACTCAGCCATAAAAAAGAATAAAATAATGCTGTTTGCAGCAATGCAGTGGACCTGGAGATCATCATTCTAAGTGAAGTAAGCCAGAAAGAGAAAGAAAAATACCATATGATATCACTCATATGTGGAATCTAAAAAAAAAAAAAAGACACAAACTTATTTACCAAACAGAAATAGACTCACAGACCTGAGAACAAACTTAAGGTTAACCGGGGGTAAAGGGGGTGGGAAGGGATAAATTGGGAGTTAGAGATTTACAGATACTAACTACTATATGTAAAATAGATATAGCACAGGGAAATATATTCAAGATCTTGTAGTAGTTTGTGGTGAAAAAGAGTATGAAAATGAATATATATATATATTCATACATGACTGAAAAATTGTGCTGTACACCAGAAATTGACACAACATTGTAAACTGACTATAACTCAGTTAAAAAAAAAACAAGTTTATACTGTATAGCACAGGGAACTATATTCAATATCTTGTTGTAACCTATAGTGAAAAAGAATATGAAAATGAATATATGTATGTATATGTATGACTGAAAATTACACCAGAAATTTACACAACATTATAAACTGACTATACTTCAATTAAAAAACAAGAGAAATTAATTATTTTCTTCACTAAGGTTTTTTGGAATCATTTTATTCCAAAATTTGTTGTTAATTTTAGGAATTACTTTATGAAAAACAAAAGATTGTGTTATTTGCCTATTAGTGGGGAAGAATTTAGACTACTCTTTAACATTGCCACATTTAGTATTAATGAATTTTTTTTAACTGTCACAAAGATGTTTCTTCTAGTGGTATTCATAACAGAAAACTATGATATTGCCATCCAATGGAACATTAAACAACTGTTGAAGTGATTGGAAGAAAAATACTTAATATTATTGTGAAAAAAATCAAGTATATGTAGACATTGATTGGACATATATAAATATGTAAAACAAAAATGACAAAACTCACTAGGGTTTTTAAAGTATTTTATATTTGGTGGTGAATGTAAGGGATGATCTCTTTTTCCTTCTTCCTACTTTTGTTTCTGTGCATTCTGGATTATTTTCTATAGGATAGGGTCATTTGGGCAGTGCCTAGAATTTCTATCTCTAATATTTTTTTTGATCAATGATTCCTACCAAATCGAGAATTCAGCATCATTTGACATTAACATTGGATTGGCTTTGACTTCTGTGCTTATATAGTTGAGTGTATTTATTTTAAGAATATAATGATTTTTAAGCCCTTTGAAGTCTTCCAGATGAATTGTCAAAAATTTTAAAGTAAATAATTACTTAGAAAAATATTTACTGTTGTTTTGGGAAGTTTTAAATAATGGCCAGTAACTTTCTAAGAACTTTTGTCTGTATCACCTTCCCTTTTCTAGCTTTTATCTGGACTTTGCTTTGTACATATTGTGTCTTCCCTACTGAATTTAGACTATTTCTAGTTTCTCCTCAGATGCAAGAAACTTGTCCAAAAGTTTTGAGAGTTCATAAGGCTTTGCCTGCTCCAGTCCCTTTACTGCAGACCTTGTTGAGGACCTTTGCAGTTTTATTTGCTTGTTGAGAGCATACCCCATACCTGCTGCTTATAGAGAGTCTCATGGCTCTAAGATGCCCTTTTGCTCTCTGTTGTTCCCCCTCCTCCTTCCTGCACAGATGTTGGATATCTTGCAGGTCTTACTATAGTGGTTGGTGTTGTATTTTTGTGTTTACCTAGTTTTATGGTTGATATTGTGTTTATGGGTTTGTTTTTGCCATCCTGGTTGCTCTGTTTTTAAGGAGATAATTTGAGGAGATTCAAAAACTGTGCAGCTTCTACCACAGTCTTCCCAGAATGCCCTTGGCTTTTTCAGAAAGTTAAATTTATTCAATTTAAAGGGTTGTGTTTTTTGAAGATACAGTTTGCTAAAATGTTCTTTATTTTATGAATGTATAAGGTAAGGTAGTTGCTTCTTTTTTTTTTAAGTCTTAACTTTATAAAAGCCTAGCAACAATTTTTGTTTTAGAAATTTTACTGGTTTGTGAAATACAATATTTTAGTGACCACTTACCTCTTCGATTCCCTAGAACAGAAAAAATAAGTGACTTGCCAAAGGCTGCAGAGTTAGTAAGTGGCAGCATCTGTATCTAAGTATTCATTTTATGACACCACAGTAATCAGCCCTGAACTAGTTATGGGAAGCGACTGAGTGAAAGTGAACTTTGTTTATGAAGTATTTTATCCTTCAGCTGTGCTGTTAGGACTCTCATTTGGGTGGTATGAGAAATAAACCTTCAGAGAGAGTGGATATATACTTTTTAGCAGGTTCTTGGTGATCATGAACTCAGTTTTCCAATTGATGCATGTCTGTAATCCCCTTTTATTTTAAGTTTTTTCCAAAGAGAAGCTGAAAATGTCTTCTGAAAATACTAGGTGGTGTGAGAGCTAGAAAACTCACAGGACATTTGTATTATGCTGTTGGTGCTGTAACAGCTGTAACAAATCACACAAATCTAGTGGCTTAAAGCAACACAAATTTATTATCTTACAGTTCTGGAGGTCAAAATCTGAAATGATTCCCACTGCACTCAAGTAATACTAGCAGGACCATGTTCCTTTGTAGAATCCTCAAGGAAGCTCTCTTTTCCTGCTTTTAGAGGCAGCACATTTCAATTAAAATGGTACATTTCTACCAGGAGGTTATCAGTTAACATTTCATAATCTATTTATATACTTCATTCTTTGAACTTACTTAGTATTGTTTATTTCATTTAACTAGTACATAGTCACTGTCTGCCATCTCTCTCCGCATCTGGAGTTTAAAACTGGTGATGGAGCTGAACAGACATATCCAAGGTCTGAAAAAAATGAAATGTATGTGAGTGTGTGTATTTCCGTGTGAGAGTGTGTGTGTGTGTGATTAGTACCCTTATAAGGGTCACAAGAGAGCTTGCTTCGCCTCTCTGCTCTCTGCCACGTAAGACTACAATGAAAAGTTGGCAGTCTGCAACCCAAAAGAGGACTCTCACCAGAACTCAGGCATGCTCGGCACCGTTATCTCGGACTTCCAGCCTCTGGAACTGTGAGAAGTAAATTTCTGTTGTTTGTGAGCCATCCATTCTAAGGTGTTTTTGTTAACAGCGGCCCAGATGGACTAAGACAGCTCTCATCTCTTTTCATTAGGATTTTTGCCCAGCTGTGGTATGACCCTATGGCACTTGTAGCTTGGGTTATTGCTGCTGATTTCTGTACTGATAGGCTAGACAAGAATTGCCCTAATGGAATGGGGGGAGGTAAGAGCAATGCCATTTTTCTCTCACCTCCTCATTCAGCATCACCAGTGTCTGCTTTTCATCCAAGGCTATAGTCCTCCTCTTTCCCAGTCTTCTTTCAAGCCAGCTGGTACATGGATTTCTTGAAGTTTTTGGTTGGTTCCTCAGGTCCATGATTCCCTTTTTCTAGTTTTCCTAGGTTGATTTTTGGGGGAGAGAGCCAGCAATCTTTGTGATTTGCTATCTAAACCCTTCCTACTTTCTGAATAATTGGAAGCCTTCCTAATTTCCGAGTAAAACTTCCTTAGGAAAAAAACTCTAACCTTGTCTTAACTGAGAAGGGAGCAGTTTTATTTCTTGTCCCTATAAATAGAAAAAACACTGTGTTATTAAGGTCTGGGTAAGACAGTAATTTTGATAAACTAGTAACTTTGAGTATCTGATACTGACCAAGGGTAGCAGAAAACTTTGTGGTGGATTATCTGTGGGTATGATTCTTGTAGAAAGCGGATTCTCTTTCTTCCAACTGTTGATACTATCCTTATTCCCTTCTCTCAGGTCAGGTTCAAGGTCTGAAACAATAATTTAAAAGCTAGTTTATCAAAGCAGGTACTTAACTCAAATTTTTAGCCTCTCCTGGCATCCAAAAGGAAGAATTTAAAACAATTTGATTTGATAAAAAAAAAAAGCACCCTGACCAGTAAAGAAAAGTTACAAGGTTGAAAATGTTAAGGTTTCCAAAATAAGCCAATGATCTCATCAAAAGTCTTTACATTTGATTGTTCATTTAAAACATATATACTCTTCTGCTGGGTACTGTTCTCAGCAGACACCAGAGTTAGTGTAGTGTTAAATCCCTGGACATTAATAAAAGATTAATGTTTGATAACACTATTATTCATATGAATTAACATCACAGGTTAGTGGACTAAGTAACAATTTTAATTACATCAACAACATAAAGAGAAATAAACTTAAATTCTGTATTGTGCAGAGATGTGAAAATGAGTATTAAGTGGAAAAATGTGTTAATATTACTACTAGTTGTATATGTCTTCATGTCTGGTTCCTAGTTTCCATCAACTTTTATGTTAAGTTTGTGTACACTGCATCATGATTCAAAAATAATTCAGTTTGAGTTTAGTCAATGATTAGAATGTTTCTATAGTTTTAAAAATGTATTTAAAATAGTTATTAAAGGGAGAATTTTTCATAGTCTTTATTTAAAGATTACTATAATGTTTAAGTTTTGCATCAAACTTTTTAAAAATACAAAATTTTTAAATTATGTTATTTAATAGTGAGGAAAGGTCAAAAAGTGTTTAGAAACCCTGCTTGTGCTTTGTCCCTATCTCCCTAGCTGTTTGTTGTGACCACAGGAACTTTGAGGAGCGTTTTACGTTGTTATTTGGTTACAGAATATTGCTCCGTAGTTTTGTTTTTATGCAGTGACTTTTGTGTATTTTCTTGTCTTCTTTAAAGGAACAATGTGCATACTAAGTTTTTCCTTTGTAAAATTGTTATTTTTTTTCCTATGGAAGTTTGTTAGAGGATACTGAGGAAATCCCAAAGATTCATAAATATCACTATCAAATGGGAAATGTTGGCCGGAATGTTGATTAGGAAAAATTTTGTAGTTACATGTTATAATTGAAAAACTAGCGGTTTTAAAAATCAGTTTTGTTAGATTTTCTGTAAAATTAGTTTTTAAAAGGATTGAAACAGAGGCGCTGGACATGTTTGTCTATGTCTCCACTAGATGGCGGTGTATACTAGTTATTGCTCTATAGCCAACAAGGACACATATCTGATGAGGTAATACTCAGGTTAAATTTAGGTAACCCCATGTATTAATACAATTAAATAATTGTTTATTTGTTGCATAACTAAAGGTAAAATATAACCGTATTGTATATATATATATAAATGTTACTTACCGGCCTTCTGTGGGGAATGTGTATTGTTTATTTTTTTGGTAGACTTGCTAATTTTATATTTGTCTGTCCTTATTCTTTGTCAGTATCCTAATGGTCAAAAATATTTTAAAAATTCAGTAAACAATTGAAATTATCTTAAATGGCTTCCACTTAAAGATTTTCCAGGATAACCAAAGTTCTGCGTTTCCTTTTGCATAAACTTACTTGACTGATGCCTAAGGTATTTAAATGCTCAGGCTAGTACATTGATCTCTTGTAGATGTTTCTGCTCCTACTAGTTCAGTTGATTTATATACTTACCAAGAGTGATTTGTCCCCAAATCTGTTTATACCAGTTGTAACTGTGTCATATAATTTAAATTAAATCTAGAACAGCTAATGGAAATATCTTTATTAAAAATGTTCTTTCTATAAAAACCACATGATGTTTAGCAACACTCAGTAAGGTGAATTGCTTAAAAAAAATTACTATCAGAATAGGTGTGAGAAAGCTGTGAAAAAACCCAGATAATGCACTTGTTTATGAGGCAGAAAATGCTTGGAATTCTGTAAGTTCTGTACAAAAAGCTCTTTTATTTAACAGTGTAATTACAAATGTACAAGTTTCATATTTTGATACTTGTAGCTGAGAGAGAACTCTCCACAGAATTTTTACTTGAAGAGGCCCAAAATCCTGAATGAAAGTTGTTTAAAGAATTTACTTAAGCGCTTGTTAATTTTAAAATTTGTTTCTCTCTTAATATTACTGTCTTGCTGTAGTTTTATGTGCTTGTTTTAACTGTTATTATTTAGAGGACATCTAAATAAAAAGTATTAGTAGAAAATGAAATGTATTTAGATAGAAGAAAATTAATATTTTATCAAAGGCTTCAGATACATAGTTTAGTAAACAATGTAGCTTTTCCAGTCTTGCTGTTGAGTACATGTAATGATTTTTATCTTTCTCTTATTTCGTATCTTATAATTTGTTGCTGAATTGTTTTTTAGCCAAAGGTTTGAAACTTGGTCCCTAGGTTCATTGGCCTCTTCGTGTTTAAACTAGCAATGAATTGTCTTCCTCCAGATACACAAGACAGACAATTTTGGTTCAGTAGTGAGTTCCTCTCTAATAGGAGTTTCTCCTCCCCACTATAATCCTATGAGAGCAATTTCAATACTAAGAAAAAGTTGAAGGTTTTTTTTCTGCTTTTCTGGAGAGAACAATGCACTGGGAGTCAGAAGTTCTAGGTTTTAGTTCTAAAGTACAAGACTTAGAATAATAAATATTTCCTGAATATGTAAATGAATGAGTAGCTTTGCCACGTATTAGTTGTGAGATTATAACGTGGTCAATTAACTAATCTCTCTTAGAACCTTATCTATAAAATGGAATTTTATGAATTCAACACATTTCTTCAGTGTTATGAGTCAGGCACAACAATGAAAATTAAAACCTCCTTTCAATCAGATGCTTAATTGGGAGGAGCACAGAAGTAAATAGTGTGCACTGTGACAAATGCTCTGATGAAGATATGTACAGATAGAACTGAACAGAGGCAAGTGGAAAGCCCCTTTAAGCCTGAAGGTATTCGTTGAACATTTATTTAACAGCGGTTAGGAAGAGCCTGATTCTATTATCTTGAAATTATTATACAGAAACAGTGAAACATTAATTTTCTTTCACTAGTTGAAGAAAACAATTCTGAAAAAGATTTTGTGAAGTATTTTTCAATTTTCCGTAGCTCTTCTTTTCACTTCTGAACCAGCAGTTTCTTTGGAAGCATATTTATGAGTTTCAAAATTGGATAATAATGTAAGTTACCAGAAAAATGCTATGGATTGATTTCTCAATTTTAACTCAGTGCAACCACATGTGTGGTAGATACTGTTGAGGAATGTTATAAAATTTCCACATAGCAGTGACATCCAGAAACCTTAGTTAGCTGACATTATATTTCTAATTCATTCCAGTGAGGTTTTAGTGGTTCTCATAGTCATTCACTCTGCCCTTAAATCCTATCTGGTTTGCCTGCATTCAATTTGAGTAGAATTGACACTTTATAATTTTCAATTTTCCAGTCCATGGCTGTAGTAAATACCTCTATTTATTTAGGTTTCTTTATATCTCTCAATAAAGTGCTATTATTTTCTCCCTAGGGATTTTGCATTGTTGCAACGGCAAGGGTCTTAAGTATAGGTGTTGAAAGAAGTGTGAATAGCCAAGATTTTTGATTTGTTCCAGTATCAAGGGAATGGTTTTTAATGTTTCACCATTCTTAGGAGATTTTTCTTGGTTTTTGTTTGTTTTAAGACACCTGTTATCAGATTATTATATTTTCAGAGGACAAAGTTTTTTTTTTAGAGAAATGCATATTGAATTGTATCAGATGGTTTATCTCTATAGACGTTTATTCTTTGATTTTCTTTAATGTTAGTGTAATGAATGCTTTAATTTCTTTTCAAATATTGAATAACTCTGTAATGGAGTAAACACAGCTTAGTCACAATACATTATTATTTTTCATATATTGTTGGTTTCTGCTTGCTAACATTTTGTTTATGATTTTTATATCTGTGTTCGCTAATTAAGATTCACGTCTTTCTTACACTGTTCTTATGTGAGTTTGGTATCAAGATTTCTACTCTCCGTATATGTCTAATGAATCAGTTCTGGAAATTATTTTCTCTGAGAATTTGTCTATTGCATCTAATTTTCAAATATATTGTCAAAAGGATTTTTTTCTTCTTATTATTCTTGATATTATTTGTATATTTTCTCCTCTTTTAAAATAAGTTTTATAAACTTTTTTTTGAAGGGAGGAGATAATTAGGTTTATTTATTTATTTGTTACGGAGGTACTGGGGATTGAACCCAGGACCTCATGCATGCTAAACACGTGCCCTACCACTAAGCTATACCCTTTCCCCCTCTTTTCTTCTTGATCAGTTTTCCCAGTTGTCAGTTTTTTAGTCTCTTCAAAGAACCAACTTTTGGCTTTGTTAAGCCTCACAGTGGTCTATTTATTTTCTATTCAATTAATTTCTGCTCTTAATTTTTTCTTTAATCCCTTTGAGCTTATTTTGCTTTAGTTCTAATTTCTGATAGATGCTTAGCTCAAGCTCATTAATTTTCATTCTCCTTTCCTAATACATGTATTTAAAGGTACAAATTTGTCTCCAAGTAGTACTTAAGGTATATCTCACAAGTTTTGCTTTGTGGACTTTGTTATTGTAGAGTTAAAAATATGTTCTAAATGTAATCATGGTTTTTTTTCATTGATTTGAGTTATTTCTTAATTTCTAAACATATAGGAACTTTATTGCTTTCCGAATATATGGGAATTTTAATTTCTGAACATAAGAGAATTTTCTTTTTGTTACCTATTTCTAACTTCATGTTATGGTTAAAGAAGATGCTCTATCAAGTTTTAATTCTTTGAAATTTGATACTACTTGCCTTGTGTTCCAGAATATGGTCATTATTGTAGTATCACTAACAAGAGTATATATTCTGGATGGTGGGTAGAGTATTAATTTATGTTTAGATTTGTCAGGTCAAGTTTGTTAATGACATTGTTTGTTAATTGACTTATATATTCCTACTGAGTTTTTGGTCTTGTTCCATCATTGTGCTTAGTTCACTTTGTCCTCAAACTTTTGTTAGTTTCTGTATCACATATATAGAGACTATGCTATTAGGCTTGTGTATATTTAGAATTTTTGTATTTTCCTTGTGAATTGAAACTGTTATTATGAAGGAACCCTCTTTCTGCCTTAAAATCTATTTTGCCTCATATTACAGTATCTTAAGTTCTTTTGCTTAGTATTTAAAATGGTGTATCTTTTTACATCTTTTTGTTGTTCAACTTCTCTGACCTTTTTCATTTTGGGTGACTATTGTGAATATATAGATAGATTTAAAAAAATCAAATCTGACAATTTCTTTTTAATTTTACATTTTAAATTATGTAGATTAACTTCTTTTTCCTTTGGTGTATATTCCTATCAGTTTTTTTATTGTGGTAAAGTGTGTATAACATAAAACTTTACCATTTTAACCATTTTTAAGTGCACAGTATAGTGGCATGGACTGCATTCACATTGTGCACCATTACCACTATCCATCTCTATAACTTTTTCCTTGTTCCAAACAGAAACTTTATACTCATTAAACATTAACTCCTATTCTTCCCTCCCCCAGCCCCTGGTAACCAGTGTTCTACTTTCTTTTTCTATGAATTTGAATATTCTAGGTATCTAGTATAAGTAGAATCATACAGTATTTGTCCTTTGTGTCTGGCTTATTTCACTTAGCATAATATTTTCAAGATTCAACCATGTTGTAGCATGTATCAGGATTTCATTCCTTTTTAAGACTGAATAATACTCTGTTGTGTCTGTGTAATATTCTAGGAATTTTATCACTTTGTGTTTTACATTGAAGTCTATGATCCATTTTGAATAGATTTTTGTGAAAGATGTACAGTCTGTATTTATTTTTTGCCTTTGGAAGTCCAGGTGTTCCAGTATCACTTGTTGATAAGACTATTCTTTCTCCATTGAATTGCCTTTACTCCTTTGTCAAAGATCAGTTGACTCTATTTGTATAGGTCTATTTCTGGATCCATTCCCATTGACCTGTTTGTCTAGTCTTTCACTAATACCATACTATCTTGATTACAGTAGCTTTACAGTAAGTGTTGGAATTGTGAGGTGTCAGTATTCTGACTTTGTCCTCCCTCAGTGTTGTTTTGGCTATTCTGGATTTTCTGCCTCTCCATATAACCTTTGGAATTAGTTTATCAGTATCAGTAAAACAACTTGCTGGAGTTTTGATTGGGATCACATTGAATCTATAGATCAAGTTGGGAAGAATTGATACCTTGACCATAATGAGTCTTCTTTTCCATATGTATGCAGTATCTCTCTATTTATTTAGATCTTTGAATTTTTTTTTATCGGAGTTTTATAGTTTTCCTCATATAGTTCTTGTCCATATTTTGTTGGATTTATACCTAATTTTAAATACAGTTGTTCATTGCTGGTATATTTTGTCTTATGTTTCTACTAAAAATTTTATAGGTTTAATGCTTTCTTTAAGATCTATGACCCAATTTAATTCATCTTTTGGATATGATGTAAAGTTTAGTTTATGGTTAATTTATTGTTTAGTTTTGTCTTTTACATCTGAGTGTTCCAATAGTATTTGTTGAAAAATTAGCCTTTCTTGAATTGTTTCTGTACTTTTGGTAGAGATCAAATGGTCATGTGTATTTGGATTTATCTCTAGACTCCCTAATTTGTTCCTCTGACTTAGGTATCTTTCTCTTTGCTGATAACATGCTATTATGATTATTGTACTTTATAGTACATCTTAAAGTTGGGTAGTGTGCTGGTTCCATTTTTATTCTTTTCAAAATTGTTTTAGCAATTTTCATTCTTTTGAGTTTGCATTTAAATTTTAGAATCGCTTTGTCTATATAAAATATCCTGCTGTGATTTTGATTGGTATTGCACTAAATATGTTGGTTACTTTGGAGAAAAACTAATCTTTACTATGTTGAGTCTTCTTTCAGAAGCATGATATGCCTCCCCATTTATTTAGATCTTGATTACTTTCATCAGTGTTTGTTTTCAGCACATAGACTCTGTATTATCTAATTTTTAAAGTTATTATTAATGGTATTATTTCTTTCATTTCCTTTTAAAATTGTTCACTGCTTATATATAAAAATATGATTGATTTTTTGTATTGGCCTTATATCCTGCAGTCTTGTCAAACTCATGTATTAATTCTAAAAGAGAAAGAGAGAGAGTGTGTGTGTGTGTGTGTGTGTAGATTTCCTGGGATTTTTTTCATGATAATCATGTTGTCTACAACTCTGGTTAAGACTTCTAGTATTCTGATAAATAAGAGATGAGAGTGGACACCCCTGCTTTTTTCCTGATCTTAGGGGTAAGTTCCAATCTCATCATTAAGTATGATGTTAGCTTTAGGATTTTTTGTAGATGCCATTCATTAGGTGGAGAAAGCTTCTTTTATTCAGAGTTTGCTGAGAGTTTTCTTATATTTTAGAATGCAGTTTTTCTGCATCTTTTCATATGACCATGTTTTTTCCTGTTTAGACTATTTCTGTTGTAGGTTACATTGATTAATTTTTCAATATTGGACTAGCTTGAAAAGTCTTTATTTCACATTTGTTTTTGAAACATTTTTTTCCAACTATAGTTTTTTTCTTTCAGTACGTTAAAGATGTTGCTGCACTGTCTTCTGCTTTGCATTTTGGCAAGAACTCTGATGTTATCTTTATCTGTGTTCCTCTGTATGTAACATGTCCTTTTTCTCTGCTTTTAATATTTTATCCTTCACACTGGTTTTGAACAGTTTAATTATCATGTGCCATCATGTAGTTTTTTCTGTTTTTTGTTTTTATACTTGGGGTTTTTGAACTTCCTAGATCTATGGGTTTATAGTTTATAGTTTTCATATGCCTTGGGTACTATTTCTTTCCATGTCTAAAAATTCTGTTTTATTCTTTTAAAGGGTGATATTGTTGGGTTTTTGTAGAGGTAGTTAAATTGTTTAAACACAAATGACAAACTCTGACTTTCAACATTGCAGTGGCTGCTGTCTGTGTTTAGTTCTTAATCTTTCACATGCTGCTCCGGATGTAAAACTTTATTTAGCTGCTTACTTATAGAGTGAGCTTTAGATAGTTTCTAGCATTCTTGTATATTTTTTAGGATATTTTCTGTAGAGTAACTTTTTTGAGTCATAGGTTACTTGATTTTTAGATAAATAACTACTAAATGAAGGACTTTTTGAAATATGATAATAATAATTTGATTAATATAATCATTTAACTAATATCTATGTCTTATGAGTCAACAGATTTATTTTCTCAGGGATCTTTAAACTTTTTTAGGAGGATTACAGTATGGATAACCTTCCTTCTTTCTATATTTACTGGAGCCACAATATTTTTAGTGTGAGTCAAGTCTTTAATCAGGAGTTTGCAACAGAGACCATGTGGCCCATAAAGTCTGAAACATTTACTCTCTCACTCTTGACAGAAGAAGTTTTCTGACTGCTGCTTTAGATCAATATTATACACTGGCCAGTGGTTGATATAGTAGTCAAAAGTACTGAACTTATAGTTAGAAGTTATAATGTACCTTGGACTTTGTTTCTTTGACTTTGGAGGACGTTACTTTATCTTCCTAAACCTTAATTTCTTCCTCTGTGAGATGAAATATTACCAAATGATTTTTGAGATCATTTCCAACTCTAAGGTTCTCGGAGACTTCGTAATATAAAATTTTAAAGGAGTAATTGGAATATATATTTTGTATCTATCTATCTACATAATATAGAACAGATGTGCAAATGGACCAGAAAATAGATGGGATACAGAGATTTTTTCCCTAGTGTTTAATAAATAAAGGAATCTTTATTTTGTAACTATAATCCTACTGTGAAAATGTATTAAATAGTGAACTTTCTGATACTGGGAGGACTTTAGGTTCCATTGTGTTAAATGAAAAAAGTAGTAAAGTGTTACGAGTCCATCCCTAAATCCTAACCAGGTATTTTCCAAACAGCACTAAAACGCTCTTCCACATCTGTATAATCATATATAGTTGTTATCATAGTATGACATTTAAAATACTGATACCTAACTATACAATGTTTAATGAACTCATTAGTAGATATGTAATAGTTTGGCATATAATTATACTTTTCTTGTACAGTATATATAATGTATACTGTTTGGTTATATACAATGAAATAAACATACATCATAAATGCAAATAGTACTTAGAATAGAAAATAAAACAGTGGAAAGAAAGTTACTTACCGATCAAAGATTTATCTTTCAGCTAATAAATTTTGTTGATCATAGTTTATAAGGAGTTCTGGTCACGGTCAAAAGTGCCTCAGGCACTCCATAGGAGGGAGAAACCAAGTTATATATCACCTTAAGTCTTTTATTCACCTATCCCTTGTGTCTCCTTGCCACATATTTCTCAGTCATCTTTTCATAATTTGTCTTAGAATATGCAAACTTTTATATGAAAGGGGAAACATACTAATATCCTGGTATCACCAGGACGAGCCATCCAATGAGAAATGAGAGTTTCCTCTGCAAGATAATTGCAGCTATATCCCTTCAAAAGTCTTTTAATATACAGTTGCTATTTTGACTGTTCTTGTTCCTCATTACACTAACAGACACTTGTACCTTTTTATATGTGTTGATGGAGACATCTACTTGCATGTCATTTTTCTAAGGCTGATTTCACTTTTTTGGGGTCCATTTTCCAGAAGTATCATATCAAATGAGGACCTTAAGTCAGTCTCCCCAATTTTTTGTCCTAGAGAGCAAATAAGTTTGATTTGCATTTAATTCTGTTAATGAACCTATATTCTCATTATTACATCATACTAACATGGCAGAAAGATTAAAACCTCATGACCAGTTTAAAACTGTCAGATTCCATGGTGATTAAAATATTCAGTAGTCCTTCCTGAGTAGGGTAGTGGAGCTAAGGTGTGTACTGTTTTACTAGCTTAGTGGGGTGTCTGTTCACTCATGTATAGCTTCATCTTTCTAAACTGACTGCCAGTCTTTACCAATCTTCAGGAAGAAAGCACCCTCTAGTGTCCCTATTTCAGATAACAGGTATATTTTATCCTAATGAAGTGCTTCTAGGAACACCTTTTGGGCTTGGTTCAATAATCTGTGTTTAACCTCTTAACTAAGGCTCCCCAGTTGCTTCTTGATTGTTGGGGCCAAAGTTGATAGAGCCATGAAGAGCCACCACAGATCCTGTTCACATTGAGTACTTTAGGCCTGTGTGTGATTTAAATATAATGAACACACCCAAATATATTTTGTGCCTGAAGAAATAGTCAATTATGTGTATTTCCCCTTCAGCTAGTTTAGTCTCTGAAAGCCATAGGGTTTACTACAGGTAGCCCTTTTTCTGAATTCTAGTGAAGAATCTGTGAGTGATAAGCAGCCATCATATTGTATCATGTTCACTCTTTTTAGAGACCACTCTAATCCTATGAATGCTATTTCACTTGTATTCATGCCTTTTATAACCAAAGGACAAAGCAGTGGGCTTTTCACAAAATAAGTAAGCTATAGCAGTATTTTTACCCTCATACCCCAGTGCTTTTCTCAGGGGGGAGTGATCTTGATTGCCAGTAAAATTGGCCATACAACACACCAATTGTCTGCTGCCTGTTACAGTTCGTCTCCCCTGATTGAAAGGTAGACACTCTGTTAAGCACTACAAAGGAACCAGTGTGATAAACATCATCAACAAAAATATGACTCAAGTGATTATTCTAATTTACTACCATTTGCGTTAATCATTAAGGGGATTTTTTCCTTTGATATCCTTTCTCCAAATCACTTCAAGTAATTGTCATAAGTCAACTTATCAGTTGTCAGAAGTTATCATAAGTTCAGCGTTCATACTCTAGAGGTCAACTGCTTTTTCCCAGCCTGTCATTATTTTCTTTCTCTGAGAAGTTCTAGTAGAAAAAGAATAATAGCATTCTTTCTTGTGCCATAGTCCATTTCTCTGCTCCCTTACTATTGGCCACTGTTTATTTCAGTTTTCATTTGTTACTCATTTTAACCTCTGTTTTTCCTCCCCTAGTGCAGTGCTCTGATTTGGCCACACCACGTGTCCACATGGCAGGTAATTACACCAGCCTTGCCAGGACTTCTGCTTTTGTTTGTTCGTAGGAAAATTTTGTACAATTTGACAGGTAAAGAATAAAAGGACTGTTTCCTGCTTGGCAATGAAGCAGCACTTACAGTTAATTTAGCTACGTGGGGTGAACTCATGAACCACTCCAAAGTTCCCTTAGGAGTATGTATGGTCAAATTTTATGTTATGGATAATGTGTTTAACTTTCTGATGAGCCTCCAAACTGTTTTCTACAGCAGCTACATCGTTTTACATTTCTACCAGCAATACACAATGGTTCCAGTTCCTCCACATCCTTGTCAACACTTGGTATTTTCAGGTTTTTGATACCAGCCATCTTATTGGGTGCAAAGTGGTTTTGATTTGGATTTTCCCAGTGGCTAGTGATGTTGAGCATCTTTTCATGTATTTATTGGCCATCTATATATCTTCTCTGAAGAAATATTCAAGTTCTTTGTTCTTTTTTATTTTAACTTTTGAAGGCTGTAGTAGTTTGTTTTGAGACTCCTCCATATTACGTTTGTGCACCATTCCTTGTTGTGTGTGATCACTGAAAGATAAGCTCTTTAGCATATGCTCAGCTAATGTCTTTACAGAGGTTTCCTTAAACGCGAACTCTCCCCGTCTTTGTAGATTGCACCTGTACTTGTGCACTCCTAACTAGATCTGCTCTGAGTCTAAGGATAAGCCTGGGGTAAAAGCTTAATACCTTCTCAGGTCTTTTCTGAGCATGAAGGTGACTTTTTTAATTCCCCCATATATTTAGCTACTTTTTCATATGTTAATTTCCCAGTTTCTCCCTACCTTCTCTTCCAGGCCTTAGATAGTCTAGTGTATGTCTCCATTTTTCTTACTCTGGGTGTCTATGGGTCTGAAGTTTTCTTGAAGCTTTTACAAGCAATGGCTGCCTATTTGCCCACCTAAGTTGTGAGTTCGGTGGTACAGAGGCAAGCGCCTTGCAGCCTTCCTTCTGATTCCCCTAGATTAGAATAGACCTGCACAGTAATGTGCATATCAGGCCTTCTCTACTCCCTCTGGTGGAAGGAGGAAACTAGGAACTGAGCTGCTGCTGCTTTAAGAACAACACCATCATTGCACTGGGGAAGTGATGGGAAAACAGTGAGGAGAAATACCTCAAAACTCTCTTACCATTTTGAAGAGCTCTAACAAAATTGGCTTAGACAGTTTCTGCTGCTGCTTCTTTTTTTAATTGTTATTACTCTAGGGTAATGAGAGCTTGAAGCTTTCTAATCTGCCATTTTGCTGACATTCCTCCTGTTGACTTTTAATAGTTTTATTCAGGGCAAAGGAAATACATTGTCATTTGTTCTATCTTTGTATTGCTTGTATGGCCCAATACTTGCTCATTTCATTAACTTGGGAGACTAGTTCTAGAGTCTAACTAGGGCATTTGCCTCAGCATTGCAACTCCCCCAAACCAGCATTTTAATTTTTGTGATAAATTTTCACAGGAATTTCTGTAGCTGAATATGTCAAAAGGGGTTGTTTTTTAATTGCCCAGTCATTCAGGATCTTTTACCAGACTGTACTAAAATGGTCCAAAACTTTGTGAATATTCAGATCTTTCCCCAAAGGCCTATTGTACAGATTTACCTTTGCTGCCTTCTACTATGGTTTTACGGTCTGTAAGCTATATGACTGATTTTCAAAAATATCACAACTCTCAAGTAGGCAGTGATAGGGTATAGGCTCTCTGACCAAAAAATTCTTAACTGTTGCTTTTTTTTTTTTGTGGTATAAATAATCTCACTGTGGCCAGTTTCAAGCTAAAAACATGGCACCACTGATGTTGCACTTGGAAAGAGACAAAACTGGCTCTTGCGGGCTGGCTTTAGCACTTCATTATAATTAGGGAACTCCCATTGTTAAAACAGGTGTATGTTTTGCTTTGGCTGAGAATGATAGGGTTCACATCATGCAGCAGTCCAAACTGGGGGGTCCTAAGTGGGCATTTCTATCCATGATTTCAAAGGTAGTGACTGTGTATGTATGCACTGAACCACTCCTGAACTTAACCGTAGAGAACACTTGTTGCATATGACATTTCTGTGTTATCAGTGAGCTCTCTTGAGTGGCTTCTCCTTATCTGAATGATTCTTTGACAGCGTCTAGGACATGATGAATATTTCTTACTTCAGGATTATTTGATGACCTTTATGACAGGTACTGTTTCTGCCAATACCAAGTAACAAGGTAGCTATAGTATAAAGGGCTATATTGAATACTTACATAAGACAGCTCTCCAATCTCTACTGATCTCCCCACTAGGGTGTAATAATCAGTTTCTGCCCAAGGCTCCTCTCTCACTTCATGTGTCAGCATTGAAGATACTTCTAAAATAATTTGAGCATTGAGGTCATAATGTCCTAGACTAAAGGACCTAGTGGCACTGCCTGAGAGACAATCCTCTGTAAATCTTTTATTGATTACTTTGGCTTAGGGCCCTATTCAAATTCAGATTTCTTTTTCTTGACTTTATTAATAGGCTTAGCGGCATCCTTAGGTGGAAGATGTGACTTTGCCAAAACCCAAATCGTCCCACTAGTCTGGGCTGTCTGTCTAGGGAGAGGTCATAAGGGACACTGAATTATTTTTCAAAGATTAAGGATATCCTTGATGTTTCTGGCACACATTATTCTCTAGAGTTTCACAGATTGGACCAGGCTTTGAGTTTCAGTTAAGTGTCATTAGCTGACTTATTTTTTTAAACAATTTTTTTTTAATAGAGGTACTGGGGATTGAATCCAGGACCTCGTGCATGCTAAGCAAGCACTATACCGCTGAGCTATTTCTACTTCTCTATTAGCCAACTTTTATGTCACATGAATAAGAAAAAATGCAAAAGAGTTTCTGTTGTTTCGCATCTTCACCACTAGTTTACCTTGTCAGAACTTTTAGTTAGAGCCACACTGGTGTATGTATAACGTGTGATATCTCATTGTGACTCTAATTATACTTCTCTCATGACCAGTGATGCTGAGGAACCCCCTTACATGTTTATTAGCCTTTTTTTTTAAACTCTTTTGTCAAATGGAAGTTCTGTTTGTTTTCCCATTTTTAAAAAGTTGTATGGTCTGTCTTTCTTGAATAGATTTGTAGGACCTTAAAAAAATTTTTTTTGCATATGAATCTCATCAGTTAAACATATTACAGATATCTTCTTTCAGTCTGTTGCTTGCCTTTTCATTCTCAAAATGGCATTTTTTTGATGAACAGAAAACCTTAATTTTATTAAACTCCAATTTGTCAATCTTTTATAATTAGTGTTTAATATATCCCTTTTAAGAAATCTTGTGTGTCCCAAGGTCAGTAAGATATTCTTCCTTAGTTTTTCTTCTAGAAGCTTGGTTGCTTTAGATTCTACTTTTAGATCTATGATCTAGCTCAGATTAACTTTTCATTATGGTGTGGAGTAGGAATTGAGAGTAATTTTTTTTTTTTTGCATGGATATCCAATTGACACTGCATATTTTAGAGAAAAGACCAGCTTTTCCTCACTGCAGTGAGTCGTTTGCCCCAAATCAGGGTTGTGTTTATGGGGTGGGGTGGGGGCAGTAAGCGGTCTTTTTCAGAATACTTTATTCCATTGGTTTATTTCTACATCCTTGCACCAATACCACATTGTCTTAATTACTGGGCTTTGTGGAAATAAAGGCATATTGACTGAGTAAAGTAAAAATGTCTTTATTAGCAAAGAACATAATTCTGTATGTAGAAAATTCTGAAGCCTCTAAAATGAAATGAGCAGAAAGTACAAATGAATTTAGTGAGGTTGTAAGATTCAGAGTTCATATACAAAAATCAATTTATGTCTATATTTAGCTAAGAACATTGGAAAAACAAGATAAAACAATTACATTTACAATAGCGTTATGAAACGTTAAATACTTCAAGTAAACTTTATAAAAATATGTGCAAGACCTTTACACTGAAAACTATAAAACGTTGCTGAGAGAAATTAAAGGAGAAAAATAAAAAAAGAGATGTACCATGTTCCTGGATTGGATGGTTAAGCTTTTAATTCTTTCTTAATTCATCTATCATCAAAAATTCCAGCATGCTTTTTTAAAATTGAAGTATATTTACTGTACAGTATTACATATTACAGGTGTACAGTATAGTGATTCACAATTTTTAAAGGTTATACTCCACTTATAGTTATTATGAAGTATTGGCTCTATTTCCCGTGTTGTATAGTATGTCCTTGTAGCTTATTTTATACCTAATAGTTTATAGCTCTCACTCCTCTACTTCCATGTTGCTCCTCCCTCTGGTATGCTTTAAAAAAAAACTTTATAAGCCCATTCCACTATTTATGTGGAAATGCTCAGGGCCTAGAATGTAGTATTTTAAAAAGGCTAATACATTTATTAGGAATACTACTACCTAATTTTAAGACTTACTGCAAAGCTTATGTTATGAAAGTAGTTTGGTATTAGTGAAAGGGTAGACATGGAACACAATAAGCATCCAAACATGAGACCTACACGTATGTAGTCAACTCATCTTCAATATAGGTGACAAGATAACTCAATAGAGAAAACACAGTCTTTTCAAGAAATGGTGCTGGAATAACTGTATATTGGTATGGGGAAAAAAATGAGCATTGACCCTTGCCTTATGACCATATACAACATTTGAAATGAACCATTGATCTAAATGTGAAGCCTAAAACTATAAAACTTGTTGGAGAAAACATAAAAGAAAATTGCTGTGACCTTGGAGTTGCTAAGCATTTCTTAGAACACAAAAACATTAAGCTCAAAAGAAAAAAATAATGGTAAATTAGATTTCATTAAAATAAAAATATTTCTTCAAATGACACCATTAACTAAATGAACAGGCAGGCCACAGACTGGGAGAAAGTATTTACAATACATATATCTGACAGAGGACTTGTTTTTAGAATATATAAAAACATCTATTGATTTAAAAAAAAGGAGTCAAAAGAACAGACACTTCACACTAGAAAATCTATGAATGACCAATAAGCATTTGAAAAGATGCATATCATCATTAAGCAGGTTATACAAATTAAAATCATGAGATACAAATGCATTCACAAGAAAATGACTAAGATTTAAAAGAATGAAACAAATCATGGGGATGTAATGTACAGCATGGTGACTAGTTAGTAATACTGCATTGCATAATTGAAAGTTGCCAAGAGAGTAGATCTTAGAAGTTCTCATCACAGGAAAAAAAGCTTTTGTAACTATATATGGTGACAGATGTTAAGTAGACTAATATTTATGGTGATATTTTTGATATAGATAAATATTTAATCATATCATACACTTGAAACTAATATAATATGTTAATTATATCAATGAAAACTGATAAAGCAAAATACATTATGTTTTGCCTATTCCAGGTTGTAATATTACAATCTGTAATATTATCTACAATGAATGATAAAAAATATATTTGTGTGTGTATCTGTTTATCTTTAGAAGCATCTAGAACTCACACGTTGCTGGTAGATTTGAAATGGTGCAATTTCTTATAAAGTTAATATGACCCACCAGTTCCACTCTGGATATGTATCCAAGAGAATTGAAAATATATTTCTGCAAAAAATTTCACATTCGTTACTGATTTATGCATAATAGCAAACTAGGAACAACCAAATTCATTAACAAGTGAATGAATAAACAAATTACCGTGTGTTTAAACAATATAGTGGAATATTACTGAGCAATAGAAAGGAACAGACTACTGTTTTATACAACAACATAAATAAATCTCAAAAACTATGCTAAATGAAAAAATTCAGACACAGAAGAGTATTGTCAGGGGCTCAGCTGACCTGAAGAGAGTTGACAGGTCAGGCGTCAGAGTAGCAGGTTAAAACAATAAGCCAAAATGAAATTAATAGTCAAACCTTTAATTGCTTACTATGATAGCATAAGCGAGAAGCTAAACCAGAGAAATTACTACCTTCCTGCTATTCCATTTTTCCCCATGGATGCACCCAGCACAGACATGGGACAGACATCTAACTGCTTAGTGAACCCCTAACAAAAAGTTGCTGAGTTTTTGTGGATCCAGATTAGGGGGCAGTGCAGGGAGGAGGGAGAGAGAAAAGAACTAGGAATGGGATAGTACTGTTTACTGACTCAGAGTTGTTTAGGAAAGTGTCCTCCCCTTACCCCACGCTTTAAAGAGGTCTCCTTCTGAAGAAGACTCCAGATAAAGAGACCTCTGAAAGGCTAGGAATGCAGATACACATAAGAGCACAGCCAGCCTGGGGAGAGGGCACCTTATGGAGGGGAGGATGCTGAGTATTTGCAGCTCTCTTTAGAGCCTGCAATGCATTGGTTATGCAAACTGGTGTGGGGAGGGCAGCTTCTTTCTGTGAGGCCTGCCAGGTAAAACCAATACAATTGCTTATGGTTGGGTCTGAAAAATCACACGAAGGAGCTAGACTCTTCACAAGTGTACACTGTTTGAGCCCATTTATACAGAACTCTATAAATAGCATCAAATTTATATAGTAAAGGAGCACATATTGCTGGTTGCCTGGGATTGGGGAGTCAGATTTATTGCAAGGGGGCATGAGGCAACATTTTAATGGGGATTTTATTATACCACTGTAGAGAGTTGTCAGAACTCATCAAATGCACACTTGAAATGGATACATTTTTATGTGATGTAAATTATATCTCAAAGTTGATTTTAAAAGTAGAGAAGAAAAAAAGGTTTAGTTGAATCCTAAGGGTAGTGGCAAAAATACTAATGTGCTTACTGCAACTCAAAATTTTTATCTATAAGTTATGAACAGGACGGTAGTATAAATATAAAATGTGAAACTATATGGGTTAGGTCAAATTATGTCGAATTTATGCATGATTTTATCCAAGCAGCTGAAAGGAAAGTGATAGTGGAATCATGATTACTATCTAAATTACTGCCTAAACTAAGTGGAATGGCTGGGTCATATGGTAGTTCTGTCTGTAATTTTTTGAGGAATCTCTGTACTGTTTCCCATAGTGGATGCACCGGTTTATAATCCCACCAACAGTGTATGAGAGTCCCCTTTTCTCCACAGACTCTCCAACATTTTGTTATTTTTTGTCCTTTTGATAACCATTCTAATAGGTGTGAGATATTATCTCAATTTGGTTTTGATTTAACATTTCCCTGATAAATAATGATGTTAAACGTCTTTTCCGTTTATTTTCCCGTCTGTATGTCTTCTTTGGAATTCTCAGATCCTCTGCCCATTTTTAAAATCAGATTTTTTTTAAGTTGTATGAGCTCTTTATATATTTTGGATATTAACCCTTTATCAGGTGTATAATTTGCAATATCTTCTTCCATTCAGTACATTGCCTTTTCGTTTTGTTTATGGTTTCCTTTGCTGTGCAGAAGGCTTGTAGTTTGATGTAGTCCCATTTGTTTATTTTTGCTTTTGTTTTCCTTACATTTGGGGTTAGAACCACAAAAACATGACCTAAGACCAATGTCAATGAAGTTACTGCCTGTGTTTTCTATTAAGAATTTTATTCAAGTTTAATTCATTTTGGGTTTTTTTTTTTTTGTATGGTGTAATGTAATGGTCTTGTCTCTTCTTTTGCCTATGGCTGTCTAGTTTTCCCAGCACTACTGATTGAGGAGACTGTCCTTTCTCCATTGTATGTTCTTTGCTACTTTGTTGTAGACTAATTTTGCATATATATGTGACTTTATTTCTGGTGTCTCATTTCTGTTCCATTCATCTGTGTATCTGTTTTTTGTGCCCAGTGCTATACTTTTTGATTACTTGTAGCATACAGATGACCCTTGAGCAACACAGGTTTGAACTGAGTGGGTCCACTTGCAAATGGATTTTTTTCAATAGATATATACTATAGTACTACAGTATCCATGGTTGGTTGAATCCAAAAGTGCAGACCTTTGGCTGTGAAGGGCCAACTATAAAATTATATGTGGATTTTCGACTGCATGGGGCAGGGGGGGGGGTCCACACCCCTAACCCCCAAGTTGTTCAAAGATCAACTGTAATTTGAAGTCAGAGTGTGTGATACCTCCATCTTTGTTCTTCTTTCTCAAGATTGTTTTGGTTATTCAGGATCTTTTGCAGTTCCATAAACAGTTTAGAATTATTTGTTCAAGTTCTGTGAAATATGTCAGTGGAATTTTGATAGGATTGCATTGAATCTGTAGCTTGCTTTGGGTAGTTTGGACATTTAGTGATTGTAATTCTTCCAGTCCATGAGTACAGAATATTGTTGTGTCTGTCTTCTTCAGTTTCTTTCATCAGCATCTTATAGTTTTAAGGGTACAGGCTTTCATCTCCTTGGCTAAATTTATTCCCCAGTATTTTAACCTTTTAGTTTCAGCTGTAAATAGGATTGTTTTCTTAATTGATTTTGTATCCTGTGATGTTACTATATTCATTTATTAGTTCTAATGGGTTTTGGTGGCGTCTTTAGGGATTTCTGTATATAGTATGTCGTCTGCAAATAGTGACAGTTTTACTTCTTTCTTTTCAATTTGGATGCCTTTTATTTCTTTTTCTTGCTTAATTACTGTGGATAGTATGTCCAATACTGTGTTGAATAAAAGTGGCAACAGTGGGCATCCTTGTCTTGTTCTTGGTCTTAGAGGGAAACCTTTTAGCCTTTAACTGTTGAGTGTGATGTTAGCTATGGGTTTGTCATTTATGACCTTTATTATGTTGAGGTATGTTCCCTCTATACCCACTTTGTTGAATTTTATCAAATGCTTTTTTCTGCATCTATTGAGATGATCATATGATTTTTGGTTTTTCTTTTTTTTTAGTGTATCATGTTGATTGATTTACAGATGAACCATCCTTGCATCCCTGGAATAAATCCCACTTGATTATAGTGTATGAGCCTTTTAATGTATTGTTGGATTCAGTTTGCTAGTATTTTGTGAGGATTTTTGCATCTGTGTTCATACAGGTTATTGGCCTGGTTTTTTTTTTTGTGGTTTATTTGGTTTTGGTATCATGCTGGCTTCATAAAATGTGTTTGGAAGATTTTCCTTCTCTTCCAATGAAAGAATTTGAGAAGGATATGTATTAAATGTTCTTTGAATGTTTCGTAGACTTCTCCAGTGAAGCCTTGGGTCCTGGGCTTTTTTTGTTGGGAGATTTTTAATTACAGTTTCAATCTCTTTATTAGTAATTGGTCTATTCAAATTTTCTATTTCTTCATGACTCCACCCTGGGGAAGATTGTATCTTTCTAGGAATTTATCCATTCCTTCAGAAATGTCCAATTTGTTGACATATAATTGTTCGTAGTAGTCTTTTATGATCCTTAGTGTTTCTGCATCCTATTGTCATGGTCATGGTGCTGTGACTGCTGCTGTGGAGTGTTGGTGGATGGTGGGCAGTGGTCCTCTGATCAGCTTCAGGGCCTGATGGTGGCTGCTGCAGTAAGCTGGTAGGTGCAGTTATCACTCTGCTGGCTGTAAGGCTTAGCAGAAACAAGGGTGGGCAAGTCTCTCAGCAGGGTATGCCCTCTGGTTCTAACAGGCTAGAATGAGAATTCCAAAATGGTACCCACCAGCACTGGCATCTGCATGGTAGCCTGAGGTCACAAAAATGGCTCCCACCAGTGCCTCAGACCCTGGAGAGTTATCCCAGCTGTTCCTGCTTCTCTAGCAGATGCTTCAAGATTAATGGGTAGGTCCCCTTCACCTTCAGTCCATGTGCTTTTCAATCTGGTGTTTTTGTGCTGTTTTTTGGGTCCAATGAGTCTATACTCAAGTCCTTTAAGAGCAGGTTTTCCATTTCCTGCAGTTCTGTAGTTTTCCTGGGCACATCTCCCATTGGCTTTTGAAGCTAGCTGTTGGGGGCTTATCTCTCTTGTGCAGGATCTAGGGGTTGGGTGCCTGACGTGGAGCTTGAATCCTCTACTCCCCAAGGGAAATAAGCATATGTTAGTAATCTCACTTGTCTGTGGATTGCTGTAGTTGGGGTGTGTTTTTTCCCTAGGTTAGATCATCTCTGCCTCTCTTTTCTACCTGTCTCAATATTGTCCTTTTACCCTTTGTTGTGAAGACTCTGTTCATCAAGTTTTTAAGTCCCTTTTAGGAAGAATTATTCCACATGTAGTTGTAGCTTTGTTGTGGCCATGGGAGGAAATGAGTTCAGGATTTTCCTATGTCACCATCTTGAATCAGATCTCCTGAAATATTTCTAAATCACATGCTTGTATTGCAGCTTCTTGATTTCCTCTCACCCCAGTTTTATCAGAATTCATAGACATACTGCTGTGGAAGATGGGGAAATATCAGTCACATTATAGGACAGAAAGAAAAAACAAACTCTATTTCAAGCAGAAAGATCCTTTACATAGGAAATTAACAGCTTACAAAATTATTCTGAGTGCTGGAACAGAAGTCGGACTATGTCTAAACCATGGTTCAGGGTCATGATACTATTATTGCAATCTAGAAGTCAGAAAGCTGTTGCTGTTGCTGCCACCACAACTGGCTGTCAGATCCAGGAGGCTCATGCTTGACAAGAGACTGCAGAGTCTCTGCCACCAGAACAGTCATGTCTGTCTGACCTTAAATGCTGAAAGCAGGCAGGTGACCTTTGCTTTACTTTCTTCTTCCATATCTTGCTAGAGAACATCTACTTGGTAGAACCTTTTTCTACATTCAGGCCAGAAATTACAAAGAGACTGGGAAGTATAATTTTTAGCTATTAACCTCTTCTAAATAGAAAGGAAGAGTGAAAGTTGGGAGAGCCGATCCTGGTAACTGTGACAAGGATGTAGGTCTCTTTGATAGCTCTGCCACAGTACACATATTCACTTTCTGTTTCTTATCCTTCCGATGAAGTTTTATTGTAATTTTGTTTGGGAAAAATATTTAGTATTTACATTATTGTGCTCATGTAGATGCTATTCGTGACAAATACACGTACTACTTGGTTATTTTCCCTTTCCCCTCTCCTGCATTGCTTTTTGCTGTTTTATTTATTCTGTTGCTTGGTTTTCTCTGTATTTATTATTGATTCAACCCCAAACTCTCTTGTCATTTATTTGAATCTCTTCTCAGACTTTTTTTTCTTGAACAGGTTGCTCCTGGAATTATCTTAATGCCATCATCTTTGAATCATTTTCTTCTATCCCTGGTGTATAGCTCTTATCCTGTGATTTTCCTCACCATGATCTTAGTTATTCTTTTCACCTCTTTCATGCTTTACTCCTTCATTTTGGTGGAGTACATCCTCTACCAGCTTCTTGAGAAAGAATGTAGATGAGGGCAAGGTGATTTTTTTTTAGTCCAATTTATTTCTGTGTATATGAAGAAAAACCTCATAGAACATTGCTAATACATTTTTTTCCTATGTTCTGAGTGCTATCATATGGTCTTAGCCCATGAGAACTAAGCCTGCAGACTGTACTGTATGCTCTAGGCCTTTAAGTGTGGCTTTGCATTCTGCCATTTATTTCTGAGTTTGGGCAAGCAGTTTTGACCAAGTTGGTGACAGGAGATGTGCAAGTGATAATGCTAAACTATTAAAAATGGAGAAATAATGTCATGCTGGATGTTAACAGGCATTTATGTTAGTGACTCCCTGTCCCTTCACGGAAAGGTTGAGGAAACAGGATAAAGATCGACAAATGAAGCACTGTTAAACATCTCTGCATATTTTGAAGGGTATTGTGTGCACCATTTTGATTTGTAGCTAACAAAACAGTGTAGATATGCAATAATTTCAGGAAAATTTGAGGAAAAATGAAAGATCATTGCCAGAACATGATGCTGGGAATACATCTCCATGGGAATTATGTGATGTTGATACTGTATAACTCTGATTCAGTTACTCTTTTCCAGGAACACATTTTTTATCCTAATTGGAGTACGTATAATTATTTTGCTTTTCCTTTCTTTTTATTGTTTTCCCCTTCTCTGACTGTTATTAGACATATGTTAAAGCTTCTTATTTTTGCCTTACATGTCTCTTCTTTGTTACATTTTTTAATTCTGTTATTTTGTACAGCATTCTGGGGAATTTCTTCTCTTCTGCCTCCAAATCATTAATTCTGTGCTCTAAAGTTTTCTAGGTTTTACTTCATCTATAGGGTTTCAAATTCTATTAACATTTCTCTTTTCTATGATTTCTACTTGGTTCTTTTTTATATCTAATTATGCTTCCTTAATAACTCCCTACTCTTATTTAATAGGTTACATTGATTTAGCTATTTGGCAATTTAAAATTATACCTATTTTGAAGATTAATTTCAGATTGCTTAGTTTCCTCTGGTTGTTCAAGAAAGAGTCTCCACCTTTCTTTTGTATGTCTACACTACTTTTCTTTATGTTAAGTTCTTTCATATATGTTATAGTCTTTGTGGCTGTGACCTTATTTTCAAAAGAAGTTATGTTGTAGAGGAATCTAGCTCATGACCTATTGCTGTTTTTGTTTTCTTTGTTTTTTTCCTTTTAAATTTCTGGCTGGGCAATATGGTCTCAGGTTGCTGAGACCAGTTTTACATTAGTTGATTGGCTTAAGTACAAGTTTGGATTCCTTGCCCCAACATGGCCAAGGCTTTTGGGTTTTGATCTTAGGTAGTTAACTTTTCCATCTAATTTGGTGAGTGCCTTGTGGCAAATATACTGACCACATGGTTAGAGATGACCATATTGGTATTTAAGAAAGGGGAGAGTCTGCGTACTTGAACTCTAATGTTTAAGCCTATTTGCTCGGAACATTCTCATGGACTGCTTGGCTTCAAGTCCCATTGTAACTGTTAATGGTTTGATTTTGACATGTAGGTGTTTCTTTTTTCCTTTTGAGCTCATCTATGTTTTTAAGAACATATTAAAATATTTTAGTAAGTATTTCAAAATTTGAGATAGTAGTTATCAGGAGGTGTTTCAGCAAATGCTTAATTATTTCAACTGGAATGGGATTTGACTTCACAGTTCCTCAAAATGAAGAGTCAAAGAAGAATCAAACTGGATGTGAGACCTGACCTATGACAAGCTATTATATTTCTTTCACTAATATGAAGAGTTATTTATTAAAATAGTTTTTTAAACATTGTGAAGAAGTATAAAATTTACCTAACTTTGTTGGTTCAAGTATAGACTTGACATCTATTAAATGGTGAAAGGTGTTGAAATTTTTAAGCATGGTGGTATAGTCATTGTCACTATTTTTGCTTATGATTCTTCTAAATCACCATCTTTGGTAATTAAAAAATTATTGTTGCACATATTCAGAGAACTATGACTGTTCTACAAATGGGAAACATCCCCAGCAATGGAAATAAACGTCTTTTAAAATAAAATTAGGGAATATTTCAGATTCATGTTGTTATGACTCCAGCAAATGATAAACTTGGTTACTTACATTGCAAGTCAGTAGCAGTAACTTACTAGGATGTTGCTTCAGGGTGCAGCAGATGGCCTCTAAGTGGCTTGGTAAAGAGAATGTTGCTAAAGGTGACAGAGCGTACCTACCCTGTTTCCCACATGCACTAGCTCTTTGGTAACATATGCTCAGCTTCAGGAAGTTGTTAAATTTAAGATCAGGGAGTAATTCCAAAGAATTTTAATAAATAAACTACATATCCCTCAGTGGATAATCTTTTATTTTCAGTTCCTACACGCTAAGATGAAATTTTTAGGCTTTTCTCTAAATGACATGCAGTATAGAATCCTTATGAGGTGTGTGTATATATTTGTGAGAGATGTGCAATATTTGTTGCATGATAATATTGTATGTGCCTATACATCAGACATGAGACTGATAGGATTTTGATAACATTCTAATATAAAATGGAATACTCGTTGCTAGTTCTGTAAAAGTAAATGATGCTGTATATTCTCTTTTATAAAATGTTTTAAAACTATTTATTATGGAAAATTTCAAACATACAAGAGTAGAGAAACAGAATAATGAACTTCTATGTCCTCATAGCCCAGTTTCAAGTTATCCTTCATAGTTCATGCTAGTTAATCTTGTTTCATCTATACCCCCATATTCTACCTGCCCTATGAATCCTGCTCTCCTCCCTCCCCCAGTCTCTACCCCCAACACCCACCCCAGGATAATACTTATTATTAGTATGACTTCCACCAGGAGGCTTATAATGTTAATTGCTGTTTTATAATAATTTTAATATTTATGACAGGATGTGGTTCAGGTTTTGGTTTCTCTTTATCTTCTTCACAGCTTATAAAAGGTTTCCTTATACAATTAGTAGTGTAAAATGTCAAGTTATTCATACAGCCATTTTGCTGTAATCATGATTATAGCATAAATCAGCACATCATAGAGATGCAGTTTTATTGAAATAAATAAAATTCTTATCTTATAAAATGGAAAAACATCATCTTTTGGAAAATATCTTTTAAAAATTAACAGCACAGTTTGCTTAATTTAATTATACTTTGGAACCCTGTGCAGCTATATTACTATTAATTTTGTAAGTAATATTTTTAATTCAGTCGATTTGCCATCTTGAGATTTTTTTTAAAAAATAACTTTCCTGAAACAGATTTTTAGTGAACGTATACTTCTACATCCTAAAAAACTTTATGGTATCGTGAACAAAAGAGCCAGTATAATACTTACATATAACTTATAGTGGACATTATCTTATAATTTTAAATGCAAGAAGAATAAAATTGTTTATTGAAGGAAATTTCAGTATATTATGTAGTTAGCTTCTTATTTTTCCTTTTCATACAGTATTTTATTCTACATTAACTATGGAATATCTATTTTAGGATCATATTTGTATTGCATACTTTTCATTAATAAAAACATTTATTAAGAATTATTCTTAAGAAATTGCATGAACTTTTGTATTTCCTCTGATAAATAAAGCAGATGGCTGTGACTTTCTTGATATTGAACAAGAAATTAGAGCTGTAAGCCTAACATTTATTTTACTCTCTTTAAAGATTTCATTTCTAGTAATTATATTTTGCAACCTAGAAGTTGCCTTTAACATTACAATTTAAAAAGTGAAATGCATAGTTTGCATACAGCACACTGACCATTGGGAATAATTAAGTACTGTAATTTTCACAAGTTACATAGATTAACATTATATTTATACAGTGTATGAATTGCTTATTAAGTGTTCACAATGCAAATGTACAACTTTTTAGAGTATATTGATTCTCATGTATATATGTTATCTGTTAATCTCCCCATTATTATTATTAAACTATATAAACCATAGAGAATTATTAAGCAGCTTTTTGATAAAATCTGTTAGTAAGCATTATGATGTATGATGAATTAAGACCTTATTATCTGATTATTTTTACTTTATTTTAGAACTGACAACTGTTGTTTTATTTGATTTCAAGTGGCTGTTCATACCAGTTGTCATTACAGATCGATTTAACTTGCTCTAATACTTTTTTACCTTTGATTTACTAAGAACTTCAGTTGGTTGTGTGGAAATGTAAGCCTTTGTGTGAAGGAGGGTGTCATTGCATCAGAACTTGGCAATCACATGAATCTTAAGAAAACAAGCTGTTTGTTCCCTAGAGAAACTATTCTATAAGATGACTTTGTTTTTATATTCTGTTCTGTGCTAGATTAAGTGATTTATTTTAGTTTGGCCTAGGGCAAAACGTTTCAGGATATTTTAGAAAATCCTGTATCTGATTAGCCCTCTGAAATAGTTTTAACGTTTTATTTTTTTTTTAATTTTATCAGTAGGCTATGCAATGCCCTATCCATTCTCATAGTGTCATTTGTAAGTGGCACTGAAAACTATTGCAGTTTCCCATGTGGTATATATGGTATTCCCAAGTTTTGAAAACACAAAAGCCATGTATTTAAACACTACTTATTTCCTCTTAATTTGATGCCCTTCCATGAGCTTAAATGAGGGGAAGTAATTCATCTTTTTTGATAGTAATTTCTTGATTACTAAAGCATATAACCCAGGGGACCTAAATCATGACAATGGTCATAATATAGAACAACTGATTTTTATTAAAAACTTAAACTTTAAAATCCTGAATACTAAGACTTTAATAGTCTCTAATTGAACAAAGAAATATAGTTGTTTTAAGAAATATATGCTTAATTCTCAGGAAACTTATTCATTTTAAATTTTCTGTTGTAAAAACGTTCTGCCAATTATTAGTTTAATTAGAACTTACAGTCTACTTAAACCAAGCAAGCAAGCAAACAACCATAACAAAGTATAATTATAAGAGGTTAATTAGGCAATAATTATTTTTTCAAAATTTCAAGGGAGTCATACAGGTTACTTCCTTTTTATTCATTTTGGGTCTCCTAGATGTAGTGTGGCCTTTTTCAAATTTTCCTGTTAAATTTCCAGGTTATTAATAAATATTTGATTAAGTTAAAATAATACATGCACATGTAAAAAACTCAAGTTATACACTTAGATATAAAATGGAATAGAAGTAGTTCTTTCCTTCATTCTTTAAGTCTCCCTACTCCAGCTCTTAGAGCCTTTCTTCAGAGTAACCACTGGTAATACTTTCCTATGTGTATTGTATTCAAGCATGTCTGCATATGTATGTATAATTGTACACTTTTTTCTGTCTTTAATTTACTCATGTTCTGTATCTGTATTGTTTTGGCTAAAGATATATTTTGGATAGGGAATTTATTTGTCTTATTTATTTATTTTATATTAAGTCTAGAATAGTTGTCTGACACATAAATCACAGGTGCTTACCAAATACTTGTTGAAAGAATCTTCCACATCTGTCCATCAAATACTTGTCTTGGAAACACTGCATCTACCACATGGGAAACTGGAATAGTTTTCAGTGCCAGTTACAATTGATACTTTGAGAATGGATAAGGTATTGCATAGCCTACTTCTACTCATCTCATCAAATACTTACTGAATACTTACTGTGTGCCAGACACCCTTCCGGGGATACACATGAAAGAGAAAATCAAGGGCTGTGCTTGGATGTAACTTTCCTATATATAGTTGACTGAGATGTAGCCAAAACAATGAAATGAAACCTAAACAGAGGCGTTTCTACTTTAGATAGGCTGGCCAGGAAAAACCTTTTTAAAGAGATGACTTTGGAGCAAGGCTTAAATGATGAGAAAAGTATTTCAACAATCTAGAGAAGAGAATTGTAAGGAGAGAAAATAGCAAGTGTAAAAGCTCTGAGGAAAAATAAACTTGGTGAGTTCAAGGGACAGAAAGTCCAGTATGGCTAGAGCATGAGTATTTTCTCTTACAAGTAAATACTGCTTCAGTTCCTATCTTTATACATAAAAATGTGTTCTACATACTTTAAAAATACATTTAGTAGTGGAACTGAAGGGTCAAAAACATATGCGTTTCAAATTTTGGTGTGGGGCTACTTTTATTTCTCATTTTTTCTCCCTAAACCTTTTCTTGCTTTCCCTGGCTCTGGGGAACTTGGGTTATCTGGAGCTTGGTAGGGAGTGGCCTGTGATGTGAGACACAGTGAGTGAAAATAATTCTCTTTGTGAGAGAATGTGCCAGGAAATGTGAATGTTTGAAAGACATTTGTCTAATAAGAAGAAAATCCAGCAGTAGAAGATGTGCATATATTGTATACGTTGAGTTATGTAGTAAAATATTTGGTTCTCAGCTATATAGTGCTCTCCTTTGGCCATTTAATGAAACCTTTTCAATGCAGAAATTATCAACATTTCTTAATCTAGAAAACCCCAAATTTGACATTTTATAGAGTTATAGGTGGATATGAGGCAGCATTATAAATGATTTCTAATTTGACCCTGTTGGATTCAGTTTATACAAATTTTTAATTAAACTAAGGAGGCATTATGAAAACCAATGTTATTAACCAAAGTCAGGTGAAAACAGTTTGCCATGTATGGAGGGAGATAGAAGGGTATCTCCTATTTAAAATAAGTTTTAAAAAATCCTGGTGGTGTTACATTAGGGGATGAAATCCTATTTTTAAATGCCTTTCTTTCAAAAAGGCATTGTTTAATTTTAAAGGATAAATGTTAGAATTACTTAGAATTTTTTAGGCAGATTAGAAATTTTAGACTGGTCAAAGAACAAGTTTTGTTTCATGAAGTGTTTTACTGCTGAGTAAACAAGGAGAGTCAAGTCATGTTTGAGAGCATAGAGATGTTTGCTTAATTTTTTTCAATCTACATTTTTGACAGGGTGAAAGTAGAAAATTTTGGCAGATATATTCAGATTCCAATGTATTTAAAGAGAGAAAGGGGTATGTGGTTTCTTTAATTTGTTATTTATTTTTCCTTCTTTCTATGTAATAAGGCTCACTTCTTTTGAGAATTAAAAACAACTTGAAGGAATGAGGTTAGGAATCTGTGATGGAGAAGATTTTAATTTCACAGATGCTGATGTGGTATGTTCGGTCCATTATGGCAAAGATTTTATTTTTCTTTTTTAACATGGCTAATTTTTTCCAGCACAACTTAGAAACAAACTCTTCTTGCTAGATTTTATTTTGCTGTTTGGACCTGGCATATATATTAGTAATGATAAAGCAATTACATTTTATTTGTGATATAGTGAGTTAGCATTTTGATTAAGCCTAGTTTATCTGGCATCTATTGTAAAATCATCCCACTAGTTTTGACACGAATATGTAATTTTTAATTGAATCAAATTCTTGATATCAAATCTTTAAGGTAAGTTTAAAGAAAGAAATTCAGTGTTTTATTAGTCTTAATCCTTTGTCCTAAAACAAGTAGATATGTAAAATATGTTGCATATTTACAAAAATCCTCTATTCCTATTACAATATGTAGATATATAAGTTATAATTATTTGAATCATTAGAACATCTAATTTTTGCTCGACAGTATGCAAATGTGCCATTAAATCTGTTTTTTAAGATTTTTCCAGTTTAATGTCTGAATCCAAATTCATAAAGAGTTGGAAAAATGAGATGTCTGAGCTATAGGATTCACAGGGATTTCATATGAAGCCTATTTAATCAGGATAACACTGTTATTAATATTCATAATGTCAGCTGGAACACAAATGACAGACTATGGGGCCTAAAAATTTTACTTGGTGAATTTATTAAAAGTAGCTTAAAAAATTAATGGAATTTAAGTAAAGTTGGTGAATATGAAAATCTTGTGTTAGCAGAAAAAAAATCTCTATTAGAACTTTCTTTAAGACCATTTTGCATTGATGTCTTTTGACAGATTTCATTGGTACTTAAAGAAGAAAGATGCATGAATGGTCATTTAAGAGGATTTAAACACATTGGCACATTAATTTTTACATGAATAATAAGTACTTTCCAAAAGCAATTAACTTACAGTGTACAGGATATGAATTGAAAAATAAGACTGTGACATCAAGGGCAAAGCAAATGTGCTGTACATTTTAAACTTAGTGGCAGGACTTTTAATATTTTGTTTTATTTTATTTTCATAGTTTGCATAGGCTATGACTTAGAATATGGTTATTTTAGTGCATCTGAATGCATAATAGAAAGGAATAATATTCTCTCCCTCCCCCCATTATGGGTAGTGTTAAACATTATCCTCTACAAGTTATCATTTGCATTTATTAGACAATTAAACATTTGTTGTGCTATTGGTAATATTTGAGAATATGTTCAATTTTGCAGAAAGTCAAATGGGTGAATTGTGAATAGGTTTAGTGCTATAAATACGTATGTGTTAACACAGACTTACTGACTACAGCATAACTTAAATGTATAATAAATAAGTTTCTGAATGTTTAGTGTAAGAAGTTTAATAACCATCGAGTAGTATACAAGTAAATTTGTTCCGAATGTTAGTCTAAGAAAGTAAAAAGTTGGGAATGGTTTAAGTAAAACTGGGGTGGATTTTATTTTGTATACTACCTGCTACTCTATATGTCTTAAAATATCCTTGTAAATGACATTGTACCAATGCTATAGTTTTTTTGTTATTGGAGTTCATTAAAAACAGTTAATTTTAGGCCATTATGTATAGTCACAATAATGAGTATTTTGTTTTACATTTCTTAGATTATTTTTATTACAGATTTTAGTACTTATAAAAGCATAATGTTGGTCATTATCTCTAACAGTCCTGTTACGATTTACCAGTGAGAGAATACAGGCACTGGCCTGGCAGTCCAAAAGTGTACTAGAAGTTTCACTTGCAATCTATCAATGTTATATATGAATGACTTACTTTCATTAGATTTATAGGAATTGCCTGGTATGTTTTAAGACTCATATTCAGAGCTTGATTAGAAAAAGCATTAATTACTAGGGTGTGTAGAAATTGTAACAGTAAGCCATCAATTTTAAAATTTTGTATAAGGAATGAAATGAAATAGATATGTGTATATATATATATTTTGTTTTTGGCTCTGAGATACTCACTTATATGCCCAGGAGAGGGCAGCATTTTACTATGTCTGTCTCATAAAAGAATTAGCCCTGCTTAGACTGTCAGTGTTTCTTGTAATTACTCCCAGTATATTTGTTGCTTGCTTATGAATTAACTTGCATTTATGGAACTAAATCATTCCAATCATTTAATTACACCTGAGGAGCTGAACTATAATTGCTTGCTTCCAACTAGGATCTGATATGGCTTGAGCAGTATTAATTTGGTGTTTACTTTTCTGAGTGCTAAAAGCATTAAAATGATTGTGCAATGGGATTACATTTTACTAATTGCTGGCATTCATTAGCTGGGTAAATGATGAGGAAGAGTGACTGTATATTGCAGAGGGATAAAATTATGGTTTTAAATAGTATATTACTAAGCACATTAAGGCCTGTAAGACATGTTTTAAAATACTCCAGAGGTTATTAAAGACTGTATTTTCTACATGTCTTGCTATATGAATCTCTTATTAAAAGACTCCAATTATTATTAACCTTTTTGGGCAATATGGAGAGAAATGGCTTCATTGAGTGGAACATACTTCTTTGATATTAATAACTTCCTATATTTTCAGCTAATCCAAAAGTAAATGAGGAACTTAGAAAAAGATTGCTAACTCCAGGTCAACATATTTAGAGAAAATTGGAAAAAGAGAAGCTTACTACAGCTTTATTTGAGGACTTTTAAAGAACGAAGAGTTCTAGCTGTGAGGCAAATCTAATTTTGTTTTTTTTTAAAGCATGCAAAAAAAAACTTGCATAGCTTTTATCATGTTTATTATGAAAACAAGTTAAAAAATACCAATAATTCCACAAGTTAATGATAATCTTTTTAAAAGAAATTAGAATAACATTTTTAAAATACTTTTACAAGTATGAAATGTTCTATATGAAAATATACATTCAAAGCAATAAATTTGAAATTTTTGGTATAAAGTTTATAACGAATAAAGTAAAATTTTTATTTTTCTTAAATTGTTGAAGATATAGTTGAAAAAGACTTAAGTAAATTAAATGGTTCCCTAACCAAAGGAGCAAAGAATGTCTAGAAGCTTAACCTAAACTGTATTTACTAAAATACAAGTATGAATGAAAAAAATTTTTTCTGAGAAAAAAAGATTTCATTTCACCTGTTAAAATACACAGTTAATTGTCCTATTATAAATGTTTTAAAAAATCACTTATCCTGTACATTCTCTGTTAAACAAAGGTAAGATTTAGGTGTGTTCTGACATATTGTTTTAAGTTTATTTATCTAGAGTTGGCTTTATTTTAGCCTCAAATCTTGGAGCAAAAACCAGAGACATTGCCAGAGCAAACAAGAACAGAAGTACAAATGGAGGACTGGTCAAAAGGTAAGGACTTTTAAGGTTTAATACCAAACCCCAGGTGTTGTGCTAGTTTAAGGCACTGAATGAAGTGTGTTTGTTCTAACCAATGTACTAGACAGAGGCAGACAAGCACACGTGTGTGCACACATACATATACACACACAAAGAGACTTGACATAGTGAAAAAGAGACAGAAAGAAAGACACATGGAGAAAGAGACATGTACACACAGAGGAAAGGGACACAGAGGAAGAACAATTGAGAGAGAAAAAGGAAAACAAACAGGGGAGAGAAAGAAACATACATCTACACAAATTGATGGAGGAGATTGAGAGAATGACTGGGAGAGAAGTGCATGCAGAGAGGTACACTCAGAGAAAGGAGACACAGACACAGGAAGGGAGATAACTCACCCCAAAAAAGAAAGACACAGACACACATATGGAGGCACACACACACCCAGAAAGACACACATACGGAGACTCAGAAAGAAGGAGAGATACTGGAGTAAGAGAAACATGATGAGAAAGAGACAGAGACTTACAGCGAGAGAGAGACTGGGGAGAAGAAGACACACTAAGAGAGAGGGGGCCTAGGCAAACATGCAGACACACAGAGATGAGACAAAGTTAAAGAGACCTAGAAGATGTACACATATACAGTGAAAGATAGACGTACATGGAGAGGGAGACACACACACACACAGAGAAACAGACCAAGACACGTACAGGCACAGATACACATGTACACGTGCACACACCACGAGACAATCATAGAGAAATGGAGTCAGAGGGGCCAGGGAGAGTCAGAGCCACAGAGACTTGCAGAGATGTATGAAGAAAGGAAGAAAAAGACACTTCAAAACAGACAGAGAGACATGAAAACAGAGGCAGAGACAAGGCGAGAAACACAGAGAAAAAGATACACACAGATATGCAGAGACAGAGGGAGAAAACAGTCAGAGATGGAAACACAGTTTGAGAGACAGCCCGAGAGATGGCCCGAAAAAGAGAGAAATGGTAGATGGATAGATGGAAGGATGGATTTAGGCAGGTAGAGCACATCTGTCTATAGAGCAAGATAGAGCCATAAAGACAGAGGTTTAAAAAGTGTTAGATTTTAATTGCAGTCTCTTACACTGTATTTAGATATAGTTGCAAATCTGGAATCCTTGGGAAGTGAATCAGTATTACATGTAGTTGAAGACTCAAACCTTTATATTCATTCTTTTTATTTCCTCTAAATTGTATGATTTAAAAATAGAATTATTACCAAAACAGTGCATACGTCTCTCTTTTTTTGATTTCTTCCTCCTTCAACAGAGCTCTTTTTTCACCAGATTTCAACCACGCTGTTACCTTTCTCAGGCTAAAGGCCATTGTGCGGGACTGTTCTATTGTAATTGTACTAAATAAATTAATAGCTACGCATTTTTTGAGGTATAGAAAGATGCCATACTGAGTATACTTTCTTTTTATTTCTGCGTTCGTTTTTTTATTTCCACACTGTTCAGAAATTTTCTTGCAGTTTATGCCTACCATTAGCAACCTGTCTCTTATTTGTGATTCTAGGCAACTTGTTAGGAGTTGAGAATCCAACTAACTGATTGAATTGTATATGAAGGAATAGCAAGTAAAACCTGAGTGAGGTAGTTGAAGGTTTTTAATGCAAAGTTAATGGCTTTACTTTAGTGAATGGATTCTGTGACACTTTTGGTCTACTCTCTTTGTATTCAAGTTTGTGATAAGGATGTCTTAGTGTGAAGCTGGGAACTAATGTGTGATAACTGCTTTTATTCATTTATGCAAATAAGCAAGCAAACATTCTTCTTTTGAAGAATTCAGATCAACTTTACTCAATTTGTGTACAAAATAAGAAAAGAGGGAGTAAATAATCATGCCCCTATTGCTTGTGTTTCCTATTCAGAGGTCATATTGCTGTAAAAGCCTTGTTGTTCAAATTAGACAAAAGGATCTTTAAGGAGTCAAAGGAATTATTTTTAATTTATATAAAGAATAGGGGCTGTAGGGGAAATAACTTCTCAGAAATGTAAAATAACCAGGAAAGATGTTAAAAAGAAGGGAGCTGCTGAAGCTCACTCTAGGACACATGGAAAGGAAGGTTTTAGGGCTAAAGACAATGATGCATAAATAGTTTGCAGGAGTCACAGACTGCAGTAGACGTGACTGAAACATCATTAAGAAAATTTGCTTTTTTTGGGCATTTTTTGGACATTGGAAGTAAGAATAAGACATTCCTTTGTATGACGGGCCTATTAATGAAATTACTAAGAAATAAAGTTAAGCAGGTAAATGTAATATCTTTTGAGTTTTGTGATAACTGATATGTTTAAACAGTAAAATTTCTTATGTTTATCTCTTTGATATCAAGGTTCATGGGATTTATCATAAAGTACCAGTTGTTCAAATCTGTCTTACAGGAATGTTCATAGTCTGCCCTTGTAAATAGTGACTTTAAAGTTATTTTACTTAATTTTTTAAAGGAATTGCATTAATTAAAAATTTTTATTATACAAATATGCCGTTGCATCATCTTACAAGTTTCATTATAAAGAGTGCTGAAGTGGTTACTCTTTTCCTAGCTTTATTGTAGAAACATTGCTGAAATATTTGATGTCAAAGTGTTGATGAGGTAAATAATGTTAACAGTTAAAATGATATACATTTTTCTCTGTTTTTGTCATTAAAGACAGTTTAGAAAATGTAAAGCTGAGGTTGGTAGTTAGAATGAATGAAGACATCTACAAAATGTGTCAGGTTTCTTTAGGTAGTTTAAAAACAACAACCCTGAATGAATGAAATTTTTGGTTGATGAAAGCAATAGGTAAGTGAATAAATGTGCGTTGCCAAGCAAATGTTGGTAACATCTTCTGGTTTCTTAAAAAGTAAATGATGTTTTGTCCTTTCATGAAAGCTTTCTATTTTTGAGGGTTGTCTTTTTCCCCTGCTTTTTAAGAAAAAAGATAGAATGTCATAATCAAAGGACATATGTAAAGTTAACCCTTAGAAAGAATCAGTTCTTATGTCATTGATTGCTTAGCCCTTTTTAGCATTTACTTATTATTTACTTAACTACATAAGAAAAAAGTTGTGGAGGTCAGAAATCTATTATGAGTAATTATTTGAAATAGTGTGATAAATTTCCTGATAGTCCTTAAATTTTGGTAGTTTTTATTAAATTAGCAGAAACATGGTTCATTTTTATAGTGCACAGGAATCCACTGAAAATAGTTTAAGTACTATTTATGAATAAACATGTCTGCCATTAAGTATACGTACCTACAATAATATAGGTAAAATGAGGTCTGGATGCCAGTTAAATTTAGAATATTGTGAAACTTACTTAAATATAGAACCTTTAGGGGTCAGTGTTCCCTAAGAAAGGTTAAAAAGGTGACTGCCTACCCAGATTAAACATTGTCTGCTATATTTTTAGTATTTCTTACCAACTGAGGGTAAGAAATGATAAGAATCATACAGCTTGAAGAAGCTTTAGACAAAAACCTTTCAATTGTATGAGTTTCTTTAATATTATATTTAGGTTTATTATTTTAGGAAATTGTATTTAATATGTGTTTTATACACAGAGTAGTTAATTTCACTTATATTATCTCAATTTAGATGTGAATCATATGCTTTTAAAGTATTTTCTTTTAAGCATAATAAGTGAACATGATTCTAAATCATTATACTTATTTGAAACTTGAGATGAAAAACCACTTCTAGAACTGCTTACGCTAATAGATTTCTTACATGTTGCAATTTATTTTAGGCTAGTAGATTTTTTTTAAAATCTTATCTTGCCGATTTAAGTAAAAAGCAACTGTCCTCTTAATTTCTAGCAATTATATTTTGTTACTATGATTTTTGTGGTTTTTCTATTGAATAAAATAAATAACAAAGACTAAAACCAAGCAAAAGATAACTTTTAAGTGGTTTGTTAGTTTCCTCTTGAGTCAGAATACTGTTTATTTTTGCTTGGCATTTGGAATCTATGTGCCACCAACAACCTCTTTTATTGTTACTTCATTTATCTTTCTCTCTTTTCACCCAGTATGTATTCTTTTTAATTTTTGCCCATTTATTGTTCTGTAATTGAATTACATCTAAAACTACTGCATGATTTTCAAGCATTTTATAAGAGTAGACATCTTTAGAAACACCATGGAGAAACAACTGGGATGCTTTAAATGTCTTTGATCATTATGGCCAAGATGATAGAATCTCATATCATTTTCACAAACTATTTTATTTTAAAGCAGAAGAGAAGGAAATGTCAGGTTGCCTAGAATGGATATCCATTTCTACCAGCAAGATAGCTGCTAGAAAAAAATGATTCCTTAGACATTATGAATAGACACTCCTTGAAATTCAAGATTTTGAAAATATCTACATAATTAAACATTCTGTCTTGAATTACAGGACTTGAATAGTATTTAATAATTGGCTTTCTAGGAAGTAACGGTATATTTTCTCTGAGTAACGCAACTTGATTTTGTTTGTTAATTTTATTTTTATTTGTTTAAACTTAAAGGTAGATTCCACTGGAGAATCAATGCATTTAATAATTTTAATAAAATGTTATAGTAGAAAAAAACATAGGTTTTGGACCTAAGTAGACCTGGGTTTTAATTTTTCAATCTTCCACTTACTCTACCTACCTGGACTTGGGTGCAAGTTTCATAATTATTTTTAAGCCAGAGTTTTCTTGTGTGTGGAATAGGGAGCTAATTCCTTTAGGACAGTTTTGAAGATTAGGGATTGTGTATGTAAAAGCCCTACTACATACCTGAAACTGGAAATGAGTTTATTTAATATGGATTTCATGTACAGGAGTAATTATTTTCAATAGTCTGCTGGTAATAATGGTCTTTACAGATGCTTAAAAAGATATTGTTGACATATTCTACAGGGCCTAGGTAAGTGGTAGAGGTTGTTGTCATTGTTTTTCCATCCAGCTGTGAAAGGCAGATCCATAAAAAAAGTTTCAAAGTATTAAGAAGCATAAGTAACAGTGTTTCAAATGGTTATTCTTAGTTTTACAGAAAGTTCATTCTCTTCAAATATAATATTCACAATATCGTTAGAAACTTGATTTTTTTCAAAGTAGTATAGCTTATACTTAGTATATTTTTGTATTTGATAGGGTGGAATATAGAATCAATGATGTTCATTTACGGTAAAATTAATTTTATCTGCATTGAAATCCCAATTGCATAAAAATCTTCAGGCTAGTGACATCACACAAATGTGCCTTTTCCTTTTGGCAAGTGTGAATTTAAGAATGCTTTTTTAATTTTCCATATGCCATAGAAGGGTTTAAAAAAGAGCATGTTGAGTTCTGATTGAATTTACTATTTATCTCCGTAGGACCTAACTTAATAGAGTACTGGTAGTTTCTCACACATGACCATCCAGAATATTTGAGAGAGTGATTTTGGAACTACTGGCAGTGGGCCAACAGGACTGATTTCATTTCCAGAGGAAATGCTAAGGCTATTCTTAAAAGCATGATTGAGGTTATACTCTTTTAGAAAAAAATTAATTTTTCTTCTTTTAAATAAATTTTCAAAAATAAATGAGATTCTGGTTGTCTTCATATTTTTAAGCTTGATTTGAATGATTCTGTCACTACTCTTGGCCTCATTAGAAAAATGGAATGAAAAAGCAAAAAATGTTTATAAGGGCATCTTAGCTTTCTGACTGGCTATAAAGTTTGTATAAACTGTGTTTTGAGATTCATCATTTCTGCTATGAGTAATTCACATTTGTGAATTTATGCCATAAATTTTTTTTTTACTTTTTGTGACAGTTTTTTAAATAGACTTTTATTTTGTAGAGCAGTTTTAGATTCACAGCAAAACTGAGCGAAAAGTAGAGTTCCCATTATACCCCTTTTCCCTAACCCCACATAAACACAACCGCCCCAGTATCAGCACACTCCACTGCACTGATACATTTGCTACAAATGAGGAACCGAGCCTTAAATTCTTCATAAGGGAAACATTTGTGAGCTAATAGGAGTCTTTTTTATTTCTTTTGTTTGTTTTTACTACATTTAGAGTGTTTGAAATCAGTTTAGGCTATACTCCTCATGTGGAATTCCTACTACACTTTTGGTCCTTTCGTTTGTAAAATGACGCTAAGAAGAATAAGCATGAAAAATAGTCAATTTCTTTTTTAAAAAGGACTATTCCTATTTCTATACTATTGGTATGATCCTCTCTTTTACAGCTTGTGACTATTTCTTGGATTTAAGGAAATGCAGCTCTACTTTTAATCAGCAAACTCTTTCATATTTATTTGTGGCCATGCAAATATGAATTATTTTTTGAAATAGAAAAAACTACTTGAATTTTTCAAGTTTTTTGCTTTGTTTTAAATTCTCCATTCTTAAGATTCTGAGCTCTTTGATAAAAGTTCTCATTCATTTCTGGTTATGGCCCTTTCGTGCCAGAGCACTTCCTGAAACACATACGTATGACACAAATCTTAATATAGTATTATTGAACCTTTAATTTTCTAAAAATTAGAATTTCAGTGTATCATATTTAAGATGGCTGTTTTGGTCTCCATAGTGGCTATATTTGTCACCTTTTGTGTGATTGCTATGAAGTCCTGAGTGTGCATTGACATTTTGTTGATTTTGTAGATCTGAATCAATATACGTGGTGTATAGACTGAATTTATGGCCATTTACACAGTTGGTTCAGGTTGACTGGCTGTTTGTAGAGCAGGACTGATGTGACTACATTTACTACATTTACTCACTATCTTTGGTTATAAATAAATCTGGTAGTTGAATCAAAAAAATTGGGGTTCAGTACATGTATGTATATTTGTTTCAATCAAACAACCTATCATGTAGGACGTTACTATCTTTTGGGGAGAAGTTTCAGATACAGGTTTTCTTTGTGTTTTGTGTTTAGTATTCTTGTGTTTTTCTTGGGGAATGAAAAAGCAAATTTGGAACAAATCAGGCTACAAAATTTTGAAATTGTGCTGACAAGATAATAAGATAAAAATAATTATTTTAGAAAATCCTATTTTGACTTTCATTTTTATTGTTTGAGTGATTTTAGTCACTGTTGAAACTCTTTGGCACTTTAAAATCAGAATGCTAGTAGATGAAAAGGTAAAAGTAATAAGTTCATGTTGATAAAATTATACTTGTATAGATATTGAATATGTTAGTTTTTGCTAATTAAACATTTTTTAAATTAAAGACTAAATTCTCTTTTTTAATAGTTTCACTGGCTGGACTTAAGGTTAATTTGATGTACTCTAAAACATAGTAATGTTCTCTGATTTTGAGCATTTTAACTATAGAAATATAATCAAAGTTAAACACAAGATACTTTTATTTTCTTTTTAAAGTAATTCCTGGGCTTTTAGGGAGTCATTTTAACCCCTCTGTTCAAAATTTTCAGATTAATATTGATTCCTAACAGATTAGGATAGATAGGGTTTATTTAACATTAGCTTCCTTGAACCAGCAACATGTATTGGTGGAAGTGTGATAGGAAAGACAGAAGGATTCAGGCTTGTGTATAAATTCTAACTTTTGGCATATGGAGTGTAGAGTATCCTTTCCACAGATTAATGTAAGCATAAAGAACTTACAATTCAAAAGAATTCCTATTTTAAGTTTTTGAATCTTCATCAAGAAACCAAATGTTGCAGAATTGGAGTCACAGAAGCCTTTTATTCAATTGCTTTTAAGAGTTTAAGGTTAAAAGAAGTAATGATTTCAGTTCAGCAAATCTGATTTTTTCCTTTCAGAAACCTTCATTGCCTATATTTTATAATCAACCAGTGTATTTTAAGACCAGGACAAGGCTGCATTAGTTCAGGTAAGAAGAACAAAGACAAAACAAAAATTTTCATTAAAAAAGAAGTCCTTGCTCTCTTGAGAATGCAGTAGAGACTAGCATCAGAGACTTCCTCTGCATTTTTAATAGGCCATTGGTCTCTAATGTGTTCTATATTGGTTCTTTATTATCTTTTTCTTTTTCAGAAGTCCTTGCTTCTCCTCAAAGTCATATGAAATGAACATGTTATACTTTTTTTTTTATTTTTACTTTTCTGAGGCTTTTTTTGCCCCAAGTGTTTAATGCTTTTTTTTTAAAGTTAAAAAATGGTAACTCTAACAAGGAGCTGATGATGCTGTGGTGCAGCTGAGTATAGGCACTAGTATAGTACTCATAGTTGATTAATGAAATGGGAGTCCCTACCTTTTCCTTTTATGCTTTTGTTTTTTTCCTCTGAAGAAACAAATGGTGAATTTGAGTAAAACACACATCATTTGCATAGAAAGTTATGTAATGATGCCATATAGAGTATAATGATTTCCTAAAACCTTGTATTTAAAGTAACCTGAATTACAATGAGAGATAAACAGAATATTTACCCATCCCTTATGAGCTGCTGCTGATATGTAAATTTATTCTTCTACTTTGCACAAATATACTTTTGAGCTACTGCTTAAACACTTTGAGGTCCTTAGTCAAACAGTTTTAATGATGCCTCCAATATTATGAAAGTGTGACATTTGATGAATGTCTCATATAGTTTTGATATCTAGGCACATGTCAACAAAAAAAATTGAACATTGGTTTGTCATGCAACACCTAGATAATTTATAATTTTACTGTTTATATCCATCTTGACATTTTTTATCTGCCGAAGGCAGGTTTCATTTGGAATCTTAATCTGAGATTTATTTGGTGGATCTGGAAATCATAGCTAGGGTTCCCACAGGAAATGGTCCATCTACCAACAGATTAAATGGCAGTCCTGCAGTTGTTAGGGGAGCTCTGCATTTAACACACATGCATACTCATTCAGTCAGCGCTGGGGAGAAAAATTAAAGTAGTAACCCAGGTTTAGGAACAATGTAGCTAAAAAGTCCCATATTTGCTGAATGACAAAGGGTTATATAGCAGCATTTCATTTTATTATTCGTGCTTGAATTTCTTGTTTGCTCTGTTGAGTCTGCTGACGAATACTAATAAACGCCTGCAACAATCCAGACGAGAGATGCCTGGCAACAAAGCTATGCGGTGGACCTCCCTGATCTTCTCCAGTTCACAACCTGACCTTTTGAAAAATTGGCTGGGCTAAGCTGCAGAATTTGGGTGTAATGGTTATTGTTAACTCCAGCTTTAGGATTTATTAATTTGTGTGATCAAGACTTACCTATACTTCAAAGTTTCAAAAGACCAAGCACAATCATCCATCCATTAGAACTAACATTGCATTTCAGTGATTTCCACTTAGTATCTGGCTGGTGATTCTTCTGTTTTCCAAATCTAAAAATGTTCTTGAATAAAATGCAAGGCACATATAAAGAAAATCAAGGTTTTTTTTTCTCTTTACAGTTGTTACTAGGGAAGTTACCTTCCATAAATGATTTATGTAATTGTTGAATTCATGGACACTTGGTATGTGTTCATACTTAACAAACAAAAAAATATGTAATTATGAAACCTATTTTATTTGAAGTGATAGAAATTTAAGATATACCTAATTCTTTTGAATTTTAATTACTTTATATAAACTATTCTCAAACAGGAAAATTTGAGAAGGTTGAAAAGGTTAGAAATGTATAGTAAGTAGCCAAATAATTCATATCATTAGGGAAAAAAAAGAATAGGGATTACTGTTGTGCTGGTTATTCAAATTTTAGGATAGTTTTCATAATCATTTTAACCTAAATAATATTTGTAATGGTTTAACTAGGGTGATATAATTTTAACAGAGCTTTAATTTGAATGATATGTTCCTAAGTTAATTGAGTAAGCTTTAGGCAATTACGCTGTTACACTGTGTTCATGGCCTTCATATGGTGAAAGATGTTAACAGAAGCTGAAACGTAATAAAGCTTAGTTCTTACATAGGAATCTGTGTTGAATGAACATCGATGTGTTCATGACTATTTCAAACTTGATGAAACAAACAAAAACTTCTAAAAATTTGATGTGGTATCACCATTTTAGAGGCTTTTAAAATAATAAAACAAAATTTAAGTAAAGTGATTTACATGACTAACCAGTGGATAATTTGAATAGGGTACACTAAGCCATTGAATTGTCTTAATCGAAGATGAAATAACCTCACCATGTCTTTTTGACATATTTATCTAGAGATACAGCTACGTATAGGAATGTAAAGGATATAGTTTATTTTGAATTCATGTCCAAATGAATAAATTATGTGGTGTTGACAGGTTTCATGATTTTCCAGCTTTATAAACCTTTATGAAGTCTTATTTCAAAATTTTATAGCTATATCTAGGCTCTCCTCCATCACATGTCTGTGACCTCCCTTCAGTATATGTAATACACCTTATTATAATCACATAAAACTCTGTATTTGTATTTTCACCCTAACAGCCAATGGCTACATGTGGTTGTAGACACTTGAAATGTGAGCAATGAGAATACAGAAGATGAAAGTTATAGGAGTTTTTTATTCTTCTTACAACTATTCAAGCCAAAAAGTAAATTGAAAAACCCCTGAGAGAGTATATGGTTATCCAGGTAACAAGTTTGCATTTTTTAAGCAAAGGAACCAAAAGTTTCCTAATTTCCTGTGATTCCTAAATTAGAATTTCTGAAGGATAAGTACTTGTGATCTATTAGCTGTGATCCTGATCATATCTGATATCATGTGCCAATATATTAGTGTTCCAGTTACAGAAACATGCTATTTAAAGTTTTCTTATTTTCCTACCATGGGATTGAATTTACAGAAATATACTCTTAATTTTCTTTTTATGAGATTGAATTTTCTTTCAGAATCTTTCCCTAAATTTTGACATTCTATTGCTTTTGTAATTTATTAGTTTTATAATCTGATACAAACTATTAAACCATTATATATTAACTACAAGTTTTAACCTTGTTAATATTTTCTCTTTATTGTATGTTTTTCAGTGAATAAGGTAGCATTTTATTTATTTTCCATGTTCATGTCTTCTGATATTTTAGTAAGAAATTTTTTATTATATTTTATTTACTTACTACATTTTAATAAGAAAATCTCTTGCTTTTAGGAAAGCAGATATTTGCAGATAACAATAGCTAATATTTATTGAGTGTGTATTCTGTGCTAACAGTTTTCCAAGAGATTATACAAATTAAATAATTTCATTCTCAAAACAACTTTTTGAGGTAGATGCTATTATTATGTTCTTTTTATTGAGAGGGAAATTGATGAGAGGTTTAGTAATTTGGTAGAGGTCATACAGCTATGTGTGGAACCAGAATTCAGACTCTGCAGTCTGTCTTCAGAGCCCATGCACTGTGGTTTTGCTTGAAAATTCTAGGCAAACCAGTATTCTACGTGAAAGGTCTAAACTTTCCTCTTGTATACACTCATATTAAGTGGAACCACTACAATATGGCAGAAGTTTCTGATGTCTTTCTTTTATATTTGGGTGGAGAAAAGCCATTATGTATCTATGTGGAAAACTAACACCCACAAACACATAAAAGGAAGTGAACAGTTGTAAATATTAAATAAAGGAAATAAGTATTTGCACACACATACAGATAGATAGATGATCTACATGTAACTTAGTTAAGGAGCTGGTAGAAGTTATTAGGAGCCACTAGCTGATACTATGTTGAAACTAATGTTTATTTAGAAAAATTATTAACTATTGAAAAAAGACATCTTTTGTTTAAAATGTGGGACTATAGTAATTCCATTATCAAATAAAATTTATGCTAATAGCAAAAAATATGTGATAGCATTTTGATGGTTTTACATAATGTGGTGATAGACAATATACAAAAGAAAGAAGCAATAAATGTGAGGTGTTTGTTCTATATTTATAAAATTTATGCTATAATTATATAACCTTTCCCAAAATAAGTATAAATAATAACCTTTCCCAAAAAAAGAAAAGATAGAGTTTAAGGAACTGGTGACCAATTATGATAGCAAGTGTCAAAGAGCACATTAGCAGATGCTTCCTTTAGTTCGTTTTTGTGCCCCTAAGTAGCACCTGCATCCAAGGAGCAAGAGATCCGTTTATTTGAATGTACTTGCCAGCAGTACTTCTATTCCTCTTTCTCATTTCTGCCACTGAGCTCTCAGGTAGCTGAGATGTTGCTATTCTTGTAACCCCTGTAGGATCCCTAGGGACAGTTCTAGCTCAACCACTCTGAAGAAACAGCTCTGTAAACAGTATTGACCCCCCAGAGGACCATCAAATCCGTTTACACAGATACCAGTTGTCACAAACTATTTACAAAGCCAGACAGAACAGAATTTCCCAGCCTCTAAGAATCCCTATTTGATTCTAGCCACCTCACTTCTGTATTGTGCTTGTGAAAAACGTTATTTTTGGTTATGAGTCAAGATTTCTTGGATAGCTTCAATTTAACTGAGTGTGTTATACATTAATGTTTAATTGTCTGGAGAATTGGACTCAAAGGAGATCCTAAAGCTTTCTTTCCTGGGTTAGGAAATATTATAAGTACTGTTAATATTCTAGACCAAGGAATGGAGAATTTAATAGCAACATTAACACTGACATAGTTGACAATATGGATACTTCCAGAAGTAGAGAATGTATTCAATCATGGAAATGATCCTTTGGAAACAGTATGAAAGTCACTAGAGAGATACAGGGCCTTCAAAATATATAATGTACTTAGCCTTGGGCACAAGCATTAAGAGTCTAAAAATGTGTTTACTAAATCCACCCCCTTTGCCCAGATGAATAAACTGTCTCTAGCAATAGCAGTAGGTGGCGTTTGAGGAATACCAAGTAATAGTCTTCCATAGCATCGTTTTCAAATGATCACAGGGTAAGTTTTCATGACAAGTGATAGTATTAGATAGTAATAGCAAAAATTGGAAAATATTTTTGGTTTGAAGTGATCAAATTGTTATGTCCAAATAATACAGTGTGCCCACAAGAGAGCAAACAAATAAAGATATTGATGGTCGTCATAAAAAATTTTCCTATTGTTTGAGGAAAGAAAGTTAGATTTCATAGATGTATGAAGAGATTGATAATTTGTTCCCCAAGTTCATATGGAGAAATAAATTTTAATGTATTAATTCTGTTAGTCATAATGATGGAATAATTAACAATGATAATGATTCAACACTGAAGCAAATTACTAAAGAAAGTTATAGAGTTTTCTTTTCAAATCATTTGAGAGAGATGGAGAAGAATCAGAATAGTTTTAGTTTTAGCTTTCATCTGCCTAAAGATGAGTTTGAATCAGAAATGAATACATTGTTCTTTTAAACTGAATAGTGTACAAAACAGACCCATAACTTCACTTTTTGTGGCATTTTATTGACTTACATGTTTATATCTCTAATGCAATTCTTTTTCAAGTGATGGGGCAATACAGCATCTCAACTAGAGCTTTTAGTAGCTTCGTCCTGTTATCACTTCGTAAAAACTTTTTTTCCAGGGCTGGAGAGTTTAGGAAAATAGTTGAAGACTGAATTAGAGTCACTCAATGCTATCATCTTCTCTTGGTTAGAAAAATTACTAACTGAGAAATTGAATTTAAGGTGAGTTTTGAATAAGATAAAGAAAATTTGGCAAAATGCAGTATGATAGAGCAGTATCTTACAATTTGATTTGAAAAGTCAAAGTGCATCATGCCTGAAACTTACTCTCAGATGTTTCAGAAAAAATTAACTATTTATAGATAGACAGACCTAGAGAGAATGAATAATAAAGCAAGCATGGTAAAATGTTAACATTTGGGGAATCTGGATGAAGGATATTTAGGAATTCTTTGTACTACTTTTGCAACTTTTTTTTAAATAAGATTGGAATTATTTCAAAATAAAAAGGTAGAAAGAAATGACTGTTAATCTACCATCAGTCAGCTTTCTCATCTGTCTCTGTCTTCTTTAGTATTTTTACGCAGTCAGTGAAGTCTTTTGCATTTGGCTTTCATTTCTCCTCTTCATTTCTTGCCATTTTGCTGAATGACTTCAATGTCTTGAAAGGTGGCACTCTCAGTTCCCTGATACCTTGATTTCCTCCTCTCCAGGTACCTATATCATCAATCTGTTCAATCAACCCATTCCCAGACCTACCACATCTTGGAATTTGTCTTTACAGTGTTACTCATTTTACGAGTTTTCACTCTTCCACTATATAAAAACATCTTTGTGTTTTTCCTAAAGCTATTCCTTCTACTCTGTACTCATACTTACTCTTCTTGTTCTCTTATTCTTAAAATCTGTCAACTTTCTCTTTTTTTTCTTTTAATGTGTATGCTTTATTGTAAATACATGTATACTTTTTTTCAGTTTTATTAGGTAGAATTATTACAGTTTGACTGCACATACACATTATATTACATGTAAATACATATATACAGTATACTGCATGTTTTTTTGGTTTACATATATATACTAATTATTGTTTCTAAGAACAGATTAGATCTTTAGCTTTTTAAACTTACATAGTCATAAAAGGAATAAAGCCAACAACAAACTAAGAATCAACAGAATGCAGTAATCCAGTGAAAAGGGCAGTCACCTTTCTCTTTAATTCACCTAACTCAAACCATTTGACAGTTCATTACTTTGCATATTCCTACTTGTCCTGTTTTGAAACAAATGGCTTTGTGAAATCTTCCCAAAGTCTTTTAGTTGAGCATCAAGATATCTAGCATATTTTGTATGTGGCCTCTGTAGCCCAAACATTCTTAGTACATTGTATTCAAATAATTAGATCAGTTTGTCTCATTGTAGCGAAGAGTCTTTGAGGGGAGTCTATTTCTTACTCATCTTTGTTTTCCCAGTACTTACCACAGGACATATCACACTGCAGCTTTTCCATGGATTAAAATTAATGAATAAATAAATAAATTGAGAGGAGTCAAGCTTTCTGACATAGGGTAATGCAGTATGGCAGAGTAGAAGAGTATTGAGAACATTCAGAGGATTTATGCATTATATTTGCTAAAATAGTTGGTCCAAAAAAAAAAAAGGCAGGCAGGAAGGAATATTTTATAAATCAGCTTTGTTTACTCTAAAGTAAAATTAAATTCTTGGTAAAATAGTATGAATAGTATGAATATTCTGATCTGCAGCGAAGTTTCCAAATATCTGATGAACAGTTTCAGTTAGGAATCTAAAAGCTTTTACTACAGAGCAAGGTTAGAAACATCCAGAGAGAGTCAGAGCCAAATCACACAATATCAGTTCTTCAAAAATATGTATTATTCATGGGGAGCTGGGGGCTCTTTCTACCTGGCAATGCTCCTTTGTTTATCCTTTTACCTTTGAAGAATCTTTGTGCCTTATTAATTGGAGAATAGTGTAGGACCTAATAGTTTACTTCTGATATACCCTTGGAGACAATTTTTGTTATTTTGATATTTTCGGTAATTTTTATAATTTTCTTTCATTTGAATTACTTATGAAGTTACACGTTAGTAGTAAAAAAGCATGGTCTGTTAATGATACAGTGGTATTCCTTACTGTCCACTTAATAAAGTTTTACAATACCTCATTCAGATCTGGGGGTACTAATACCAGCCTATTCTAGAAAAGTAGCAAAATGAACATCTAACGCAAACCAATTAAGTGTTTTGAAATATCAAGAACCAACAAATAATCTTCAGATACTTAAAATTGTTAGTTTAAATCAAAACAGAATATAGTGAAAGTTCATAGATAACATCATAGTATGTAATTATGGTAGCACATTCTCCTGGATTATCCCCTCAAACAAGGTGAAATTGAGAGTAACTGACCAAAAATGAGTTATTTCTGATATAGCATTCAGCCACCAATAAGATAACGTTCAGGACTGGGAGTTGACAACTGGCTATACCTAATTTCAGCATGTATATAAGCAAAGAATTTCTCCTTAAAGAGTGAATACTTTGTGAGAGGTACCTTATTTATAAGTGCCCCTATTTTGTTTTTATTCTAAAACTACTTTTCTTCTGCCTCAAAAGGATTTTATGTTTGTCAGGTTAAAGGAGTTGCCAACAAGCAGGTGAGATTCATCTGCTTTTTAAAGTTGAAGAATTATTTCTATTGGAAATAATAAAGTACTAGTTAGAATCAGTATTTGTGCCTGTTGATTTGATTTATTGGTTAAAGAATTTGTTTTGCGTACTTGTGTGTGTGTCTTTTCTCCCCAAAATTTCACTATAACATCAGATATACACTATTTCTATTTATAGCTTAAAATAATTAATTTTTATGAAATAGACATTATAAAATAGATCTTCTAATGTATAATATATAGCTGATAACAGGGAAGTTAGAAATAATTCTCCTTGTATCATTTCCATTTCAATGTGATGATGATGATTACAAAAGTAACTAACATTTATTGGCATGCCAGACACTCAGCCAGGTACTTTGCATTCATTAATTCAATTAATCCTCACAACAGCTCAAGTAAGTACAATTATATTTCGATTTTATAAAGAAGAATCTGTAGCATGGATGGGTAAAGTAACTTGCCAAAAGTCTCAGGCAGTCTGATACCAGAATTCCATTCACATTATCTCTTCACTATAATCAATTAACTTACTGCATCCTATTTTTCAAAATCAAGAAAAGAAAAGTAATGTAGAAAATAATACCTCTGAATCAGTGGGTCCTAGCCTTGATTGTATGCTGGAATCATGTGATCACACCCAGAGATTTTGATTTAATTAGTATAAAGTGTTGGCTGGGCTTCAGGATTTTTAGAAATTCCCCAGCCAATCTGCAGTTAAAACCACTGTCTTAAATGCCCTCAGATGTGGAAATGGAAATATTAGTGGTAAAATCACACTGTACGTGCTTGTCTGATTACAATAGGAGATTAGTAAGTACATGTTTAAAGCTATGAGAGGACTTGTTTTCAGGAAAAGACTCATTTGACTGATTTAATATGTATCTATGGTATTTCATAGTTATCATGTTTTTCTTTTGTTTTAAATGCAGGCATAGCCCATAGTTATCTTGAACAAGAGACTACAGGGAGAAATAAAAGTACACAGCCAGATGAGCAACTGACTGTAAATTCTAAGGGAAGCATGCATCAGAAACACAGTGAATTAGTTAATGAAGCTACAAATGAGGACACAGAACTGCCAGAACAGAGATCGAGGAATTTTCAGCTCATCAGTCCTCATCCAGGTGATGAGATAGTTTACGGCACTACAGAAAAATCCAAGTGAGTGCTCGCAGCCTTAGATTTAGAAAGTAAAAATTGGGAGAACTCTTTCTTCCTTCCTCCTCTCTGTTCCTCTTTTTCTTCTTTTTGATGTGGCCTAAATTTGACTGTCATTAGCATATTAGAATTTGGGGAATCTACCAGAGTTCTGTGTTTTCACTACATTGATATCATGTGTCTCGATCACTGTGTGAAAAGGCACAAGGTGAGTTTGAATGAAGGCCATGAGGTTTTATATTTTCTTGAATATTATTTTATGTGACCTTTCATTTGGGATCTGGAAATAACTGTTAATTGATGTAAATGGAATATTATTCATCAGAGCCAAAAACTGGCAGTTCAATGACAAAATAAGCCCAAAGATATGTTTTGGTTTTGGTTAGCACTGTTCTTCATTTAAATGAATTTGAATGCTTTTAGTAGGGCCTTCCACTCTCCCATTTGCCTTCCTTAATTATTTTACATTCTCCAGCTTCTCCCCATTCCCTGTACCTACCTGTCTCGTGAAGGGATTTAAATTTGTGACACCTGTGACTTTTACTTGTGAGCGTAAGGTACTTTGATAATCAATTATGTACTATACAGCTAAATTTAAAGATTTTCAATGATTAATATATTTATTAAATTATATTGAAATATAAATATATTTTCAGTCCAGATAAAATCATATTTTATAGAATACTATTTTAACAGTTTTACGTAGGAATTGCTACTTCTGTTTACTTAAAAATTATTTAGTGGATATGTTAATGAACATGTAATGAAGTAGATATATTAATATGTTCCTATTTCTTAGCAATCAGTTATGTTCTTACCAGAGTGCAGACTGGAGTACATTTTTAGAGGGTAGAAATGAAGAGGTGATAAGCATTTTATAACCACATGGAAAAAGTAAATAGTAGAGACTGAGTCAAAGTCATCTCTTTTCTTGTCCTTTCCTTTATAGTACTTGATGGCAAGTCAATATTGTTCTCAAATTGCACATACATTGTCAAAACTTTTTTTTGCTTACCCTTAAATGTTACAGGACTAGGTTTTCATTTTTGATGTGTTTTGAATTTAATAATGAAACTATGATGTTCTGTCACTTATAATGAAAAAAATTTATTGTTCCCATTTTCAGAAAAGTGAGAAATGTATCTAAACTCCTGATCAAAAGTGCAGCTTGATTTAATATTTGCAACCCCTTTAAACCTGAATTCTTAAATATACTGAACCATAAGTCTCTATAGACATTACTAAATGCTTTTCACAGATTTAGCTTTCTCAGTTGATAGATTAGCACCTCTGTGAAGTTGTAATATTTATTCTTTTTCATCCATGGTATTTTCTTAACAGTGAATACAGAGAAATTTTTAATTAAGTAACTTTATACATTTATTGTTAAAATTAAATTTGTTTCCTCCATTTGAAGTGTAAAATGTAGAGATCTTTATAGTAGAAATTATATATATACATATTTTAATAGTTTTCTTTATTACAGAATTATGGAACATAGAAGTAATGATTTGCATTATGAATGCATGATTCCTCGTGAAGTTACTTCAGACTTAAATAAAGAGAAGACAATAGCATTTCTTCTAAAAGAATTGGACGTTCTCAAAGCAAGCAATAAAAAGGTACAATATAGAAAGTCTGATAAATATACGGAAGTGGGCCAGTTAGCTCAGTTGGTTAGAGCATGGTGCTGATAATTGTACAGTATGCTTTTAGCTGTTGACCTTCTAAGTTTGCTTTGTCAACCATCATAATTCAGTTTTATTGTGTACTTTAATCCTTTAGCAGTAGCTTTATGCTGTTGCCATACCATTCCATCAGGATATGATTGAGTTGAGACATGGGCTATGAAAAGCAATTTCTTGGTTTCCTGCCTTGCTGGCTTGTGATACCATTTCCTTTTTCATAGATCTATAGTACCTTGCAGAGGTACCTTTAAAAAAAGATTCATTCAGTATTATAGAGAGTGAGAAATATAATGCATTGGTTTCATGCTACTTTCTTAACTTTTTTCCTTTTTTATTAGTGTTTGTGCCCTGTATTTCACCTCAGTAATAATATGTAATTAAACTTTAAAGTAGCAAGGCTTGGCAATATTGTCATTTACCTTGTGTTATTTTTTGTTGCTGTATTTTGTCCAGTCCAATTTGTCATGTCATGTTTTATCTTTCTGACTGGTTTTCCAGTTATATTCGTTTGAGCTTTAAATGTTATTAAATAATGTTCATTTTATACACTTTCTTTTCTTAACACCTAGATAGTTTTCTGATTCTAATATTCTAGTTGTTTGACCTAATCAAACTGAAGCATGATGTTAGGGATCTTGATCATGTTTGATGAAAACAACACAAATGACAAAAGCCTAGGGAGAAATTAAAAATAAAACGTTTGGAGGGATTCCGTATGAAAGCATGAGATATTTTCTGTACTTTCATTTAGCAGTTATTTATTACATGCTAATTATGAGTCAGGTGCTAATGCCAATTTAAATGGAATATGATGGGATAGCATTCTCAGAGAGAGATTTGTATCAGATATAAAGATTATTATCTTAATTAATTTTGTTTCAAAATATTGGAATTACTAAGAGAAGCTGTAATTTGTGCTATCCATTGTTTTATTAGGGTAGTCCCTTCCAAGTTTCTTACTTTAAGACAAAAGAATGAATCAGATTGCTTTTTGCAGTAGTTATTTTTAATAATAATATAGTTCCTTTAATTTCATTTTTCTATACACATAACATCAATTAAGTGTGTATTAAAATGTTTTTATAATTTCCTTATCATTTCAAGTAATTATTATTTTATAAAATGTCTTAATACTTTAAATATTATTTTTACCCTGGAGTTGTTTATTCAAGAAGTTAAATGTAATATTATATAAGGGTGTAGAAAAAAGCAAAAATTAACTTTGGGATTAATTATATTTGTGCAAGAAATTTATTGGATAAGAATCTATGTTTTTTTCAATGTGTTTCAGCTTCAAGAAAAACTGACTAAAGAAGACAAAGAACAGAGAAAACTAAAGCTTAAGCTCGAACTCCAAGAAAAAGCAACAGAAGCTCAAATTGCTGAAAAGACAGCAGGTATAGTAGATGAGTATTAACATATGGCATAAAAATCATACACAAGATTATTTTATGATGTAGCTTGGTGAATACTAGCATACTAGCTTATTTGCCAAAGGAGGGGAAGCTCTGTCTTTTTTTTTTTTTTTTTCTTTTTTTTTTTTTTTTGGCTGCTTAGAAAATAGGTGGCTTTAACATCCTGGTACTGGTATTAGTGAGAGCTTTACCTGTATTCATACTGATTTGGGCATTAAATGCATTGTTAACACCATGTCAATCCAATCACAAAAAGGTTGTTTGTTTTGTTGGAAGGGCCTGAACAAACAAGGGGAAATAATGATTACCAGTGCCTCTACCTTTCAACTATAGTTCAGATACCACTTATTGTTTTAGCTCGTTCTCCTTTGTATGAAGGTAGTCAAGTATTCATTGCCAATGGAAACCTATATTTGATTCAAAAATCTGCCTTGTGCAGTTAATAAATTTTCATCTGATGATGTGGATGATGATGAAGATAATGTTTTCCCTGAAAAGATTAAAGTAAAAGGTTGCCAAAGTTTTAAGATTATAAATGACTGCTTTAAATATGTTTTGGAGCCTATCTTCACTTACAGGTCTCTGCAGGGAGAACATTTAAAAAATGTATCTGTGTTATGTTACAAATATGATCAGATGATTCTCATTGTCTCTAATGGATCTCTCTATTGTATGTGACCCTGTGACTGTTCCCTTACACTGTTTTAGTGTATTAAGGAAAGAGACGTTTCAAAGAACTGTAGAAATTAGCATTCAAAAGTATTTTGTAGATACTTATTTTTTTGTATCAGAATGCTTTTAAGAAAAATTGTATTTTGTGATTAGTTTGAAGTTATAATCATACTTTATAAACCACTTAACCTGGGTGCCTATATGAAAGGATTCTGGTATTTTAGATCAGAGACATGATTAAGAGATATAGAGTTTCTTCAGAATATTCCTGTGCAAGTTAGAACTAAACATCACTATGAAAATGTGACCATAGATGATGACCATAAATAAATATTCTAGCTAAATACCAGATGGTTGCTTTTCTGTTAATGTTAAACTATTATGAATTCTTTGTTTCTTTTTTAGTGGGGAAATATGAGAGCAATGTATTTTAAGGAAAATTAACAGTATGTTAAAAATGAGTAATTCAAATATGAATTTAGAACAATTTAGGAGTTTCTTGGCTTTTTGTAATCAGATATCTATACTAATTGCTAGAATGTTATCTCAAGAAGTACATTTGTTTCTGTGTGTTTTACAGAAGTGATTTAATATGATTTAGGCCATTGTGATTTACTGAAAATCATGAATTAATGTGTCTGCATAGCTCATTTATCTCTTGGAGGGGAAAACTCATTTAGAATTAATATTTCCTTTTTAAACTTTTGTATAACATGGCTAATTGTATACTTCAAATATTTATTTATTGGTATATATTTAAGGGTTCCCTATGACTAAACAGTATGAATCATGCATGCATAAAGTGGAAAGACTGATTGCTTTATGATTCTTGTTAATCAGGTTCTTTTCATTAATGACAAAGTATTATTTTAGTAAATGTTAAATATTTGAAAGATGTTTAGTATGTTTTTATAGCCTCCTAAATTGATGAAAATAAAATTGCTATATAGTTTCTCTAGAGCTAAGCAATCTAGTTAAAAGAGATAGGTCCAATCATTTAGTTACAAAATGACACAAAATTTAAGTTCCCTAAAGTTTTTTAAAGTATAAATTTTCAAAATTTATCTTTATACTTTTTAATGTTTCAGTTCTAGCTTATTAAAAAAAGATTTAAGGTATTTTATTTTTAACATTAGAAAGAATTATTATGATTGTAATATATCAAAAGGAAAAAAAACTGAATTGTTTAAGAAATCCATTGGTTTGAAACTACAAGAAATTCATCAACTGACCCTAGGTAGACTCTGGTATTTTTTCATATTTTCTCATTGTATATAACTTTTTTGGAAGTTTATTTTTTAAAAAAGATTATCTTAAAAAAGTATCTTCTACTTGATCAGTAGTAAGTGCAGTCAAAAAGCTAAACACAGTAACAAAAACAACTGTGTCACTACCCTGATAGAAAGAGAAACACTGTAGTACTATGACTGTATGTGAAAAATGTTTTGTTTAGTCACATGAAAGAACAAAGAATCCATATAAGCATGGATATTTGTTTCTATCACTGCTCATATTTATATTCAAATCAAAAGTGTATTTGCAATAACATATTAAAAATATGCATACACATAAAAGTATTACAGTGTACTTAAGCAGAATATAAATGTTTTAAAAAGTTAAAATAGTCCATATTAAAAGAAATAACATGCTAAAACATCTGAACATTGGAAATTGCAAATAGGATACAAAAGTGTATACCTATAGGTTTTTCAAGTGAAATAGCCATTTTCTTTGAGTGTGTAAAATGTAACTACTTATATATATATAAGGATATTCATATCAGTATTAGTTATGATAGCAATAGAATTAGAATCAGTTTAATAATAAGGCAATGGTTAAATAAATTCAGGTACATTTATGCTATGGACATCAAAACCCTATCTGAAGAATATTTGATGATAAGTGAAAATATTTATGACTAATTGAAAGAAGTAGTGGGAACTGCATTTATGATATAATTTTTGTTAAAAATAATGTACATGTATATAATATAAAATGAGTCAAATTTTCTAGTATTAATGGGTGTATTAATGCTTCAATTATCAGTTTTCTGTCTTTTCAGATTTTCTGCAATGAGTGTGGATTAGATTTAGTATTAGAAAAAGTAAATGTTACTTTTAAAAGGTGTGATTTTTTTTAAGTTACTTGCTCTCTAATCTTAAAATAATTTCTGTGATAGGTTTGATAGATAAAGACCACATAAACCAAAGTTTTATGAAATTCAAATGATGTCTTTGATCAAATCTTACTATTTTACCTGTGCCATTTTTCTTGTCTTTCAAATTTCCCTCTTACTTATTTTATGTCTTTATATTTACTATGTAACATGTATATGTTAGTCCATCTTGTTTCCCCATCTGATTGTATAACTTATAAGAATAAGAATCTGGTATAATCAAAACCATATAAAACAAAATGTGCCCAGTGCTCTGTAAGTCAAATTGAAACAATCAATGTGAAGACGAAAAGTCTTGGAATCAGATTGACTGAGGTTCAAATCACAGCTTTGACACTTAATACCAACTATGTGCCTGCAGGCAAGTTACTTATTAACCTCTCCAGGTTTACTTTCTCCCATGTAAGATATGAATATTAAGTAATTTACCAGATTATTTTAAGGATTAGAGATAATGTATAAAAGCACCTAGTATATAACTGGCACTCAGTCATTTGTAGCTAATGTTAATATTTGAAAATTTTTATCCTTATGAAGTTCTTAAACCTTTGATAATGTCAGACGTCATAGAAAGATTTTTTGTTCTGTTTAGCTTTTAATTAAAATAATAGTTCATTATTAATAGATTTTAAAAGGGATATAAACAGAAAAGTAAAAAAAAAATTGGGGAACAGAGGATTGGATGATGAGAAAAATTACCATTGAGATATATATGTTTATTAGCACTTATACATGTTACTTAAACATGAATCTAAAATAAAAGAAATGGGATACAAAGAATTTGGGCTTTAATCTAATGTATACCTATAATAATGTACATGTATATAATATAAAATGAGTATAAATATAAACCTTCATGTAGACTATTACAATAGTGTTTCCTTTGCTTCCCTGTTTTTACATAATTTCATTCTAATGTGATCTCATGAGAGTTTGAAACTCAGTTGTATCGTATATCATGATAAAATCTCAAACGGTTACCCTTTTTACCTTCCCCTCCTTTTTTGCCATCACCAGTACCGTCATCATCATTGTCACTATAGATACTGTTTTTAGTAGGCACTTTATAGGAACTATGCTAACTTCTTCAAAAATTAAGCAAGAAATATTTCTTGAGGGGGTGTTTTGTACTTGGCACTGTGTTAGGCGTTGGATATATATCAGCAAATAAAATAGATTTCGTATTTCAAACATATCTTTTTTTTGCAGTCACTTCTTATTCATAATACACCATTGTGGTAGGTAGTGGTTAAATACTCAGACTTTGGATTCAGACCTTTGTTCTAATCTTTTTACCACTTACCATGTAAAAGTGGCAGCTTCACTAAAATTTGCTTAAAACCTGCTTTATAGGTTGCTGTGACATTTAGGTGAGATAGTGTTTATGAAGTACTTAACCCACTAGAAGTTACTCAATAAATGGTAATTATGATGATAAGATGATGTCACCATCTTGTTTTCTCAAGACTTCTTGATCTAATGGCATATTAAACTGTATCTAATATACATATATCATAGCTATTTATATATGATTTTGTTTCACAAAGAATTGATATATATTCCTTGCTTAAATAGTTTACAAAGTTTTTTTTTTCATTTTATCCTCACATTTTTTAGTTTTCCTTGATTTTCACATTTAACCTTCTTTAGAAAGTTTGAAAATATGAAAAAGAAATCTTAGCTCTCTACAAAAAAGAAAATAAGGGGAAAATATGAAAAGTAGGTCTTACTGTTTTTTAACTCATTATAACACCTTTGGATAATATTATTTGAAAATTATTGGTATATATGACCTTTAAATACCAGGGGATATTTTAGAGTAGTGCAGGAGAAACACTGACTCTGTCCTTTGGGTAAGTATCTTTTCTCATTTAAATAAAGTGATTAAACCATAAACACTTCAAAATTTCTTTTACTTAAATTGAGTTTGATAGTGAGAGATAGTATTTTATGACCTGATTTGCATCCATTACGTTACTCTTAGGTCAGTGATGTGGTTATAACTTTTAAAAATAATTTGTTTAAATAAACCTTTCTTTTTTCCAAAACTGTCTCAGTGGGCATTATCTAGTGTTTAATGTCTCTTAATTTTTATTAATCTATTGCATTTGCAGCATACAGATGGTGTTTAAATTTTTACACAATGGTGTATCTATCTAAATAATTTTTATATGTTATTTTTGTGGTATTTTAAATATTTATATTTTTTAAAAATCTTATTTTTCTATTTCTTAAATGCTGTGATATTTTAAATATTTATATTTTTTAAAAATCTTATTTTTCTATTTCATAAATGCTCACTTTAAAGTCTCTGCTCTATATGTTAGTTATTTTTCTTTCTTGCATGTCATCCATTAAAGATTAGCTGTGGAAGGTTAAAGCATGGAGAGATTATGAATGACAGAACAACTCCTGTAGAATAATAATCAGTTTTTGGTATTTAATGCTGTTTGACTTTTGCAGACACATTTCTTATTAACCTTTGGTACAAAGAGAAATCCAGGTTCCTGATATCTCATGGAGAAGATGAATTTGAGATCCTCTTCCAATTAAACTGAAATAAGGCCAATATTGGGTTTTAGCCAAAAGCACTCCTTAGTTCCTTGTCTTATGCTTATAAATCAGTCTGTCTGTCTGTCTGTCTGTTGATCTAACAAGTTACATTTTACACATAATTTAATGATTATGTAATTTGCTTAGTTTACCTTACTGATTCTGCAAGCATTTAATCTGCTTTTTAATCTTTAAATATAGGTTCTTTTCTGTGTACCCACATTTAGACTGATAGTTGTAAATTAAAAAAAAATCATAAAGCTCGTCTTAATACAGAGAATGTTAATTTATTTTTGGTAGGGAGGAGATGAGTTTAATTGTGATTGTCCAAAGCGTCAGAACATAGAATCCCTGAAACTTGTAACTTGAGTATTTCTATTCAGGTTAATATGTAAATGTTAAAAGTATAGATATATAATCTACTGTTATAGCAAATACATTAAGACATCCCAACTAATTAACATGGAAAAATGAAAATTGTTGTATAGTAGAAAATATTTACATTGTTCTCATGTGAAAAAAAATTATTACCTTATACCATACCTCAGACGATACTGACCATCTAATGATTAAGAAGAACAAAAGTGAGTTGGTTCTATATATCAGAAGAATAGAAAATAGCATAATATTTTTTTAAGAAATAATACATGTTAGAATCCTTTTTTTCTGTGTATCTAATGGGCATTATTAAAATATGATAGCCGTTAATCTAACAAATGCAGTAACAGTATTAAATTGTAATGGAGCATTTCATATATATCTATATATCTATATCTGTATATATGTATCTATTTATATTTTTTTTAATTTGGAAGGAAAAAGGATTTCAAGAATATGACCATTCATTTCAGACAGAAATAAAAAGGCCCATCTCTGAAATACAGCAGTTAGAAATATCAATAGGTAGAACACTGAATATATTATTATCTTTGGCTGCAGAATCCTGTGGGTATGAATCAGAATTAATTACCATGAGTGCCAGGTCAAATAATGCTTATAGATAGGTTGTGGCAAATTTTGTAACATCCTTCCTTGTTGTATTTTTCTGGAAAAGAAACCAAAAACAAAATAAGCATTGAGGAAATAGGGAAGCCATTATGGATAACAATCAACAGTTGGAAACATTTTTAGGTGTGGCACAGTGTGAACTTCAGCATGATTTCAGGCATTTGAGAGCATATCTTATAATTAGATACTTAAAACAAAAATAACAGAAAGCTTTTCAGAAAATGATTCTTAAAACTTTTTCCATATGTTTAATTAACTCTACAGAAGAAATGATCTTAGAAAAAGTATAGGTAGCAGTTATATTTCACAGAATTTTCATATTTGTGTCTGTTAAAATTTAAAGTAGATATTCTGTGCAGAAAATAAGTCAAATATTTCTTAAAATTGTATTTCAAAAGTACATAAAGTAACTGATACTAATTTTAATGCTTCAGAGGTAAGTTTATCTCTGTCACATAAAAAATTATAGTGCTAATACCAGATATATTAAATGTTTGAATGTAAATAGGATATTTTTATAAAGTCATCTTATGTAGTCTTTGCATTATCTGTATTAAATGCATGTGTATAATAACTGAAGGTTCTGCCAAAAAAGAGTTATTTTTTCATAGTTTTGCTACTTCAAGTTAGTATTTTATGTGACTTTCTAATTAATCTTTAGTCATTTCTATACTATTGGTGAGTATAAATTATAGAAAGTTTACAGAGGAAAATTTCAAAGCCTATATTAAGAGCTTTTAAAAAGCTGACTTAATGTAGTAATCATACTTCTAGGAATTTTCCTAAGTAATTACCTATGTATATACATAAAGATTTGTGGACAAAGATGTTCATTACAGTGTTGTTTATATAGTGAATAATTAGAAACCATGTAAAATCTAATTTTAGGAGCATCTTAGTTCAATCAAATATGGCATGTCAAAATGGTAAAATTCTATGCACTATTTTATACTTTGAAGAATATAGAATACTGAAGAATATATATTGTTTGTTTAAATATACACAGAAAGTTACAAAACTATGCAAAACATTTATGTCTCCAAATTTTTACAATGTATTATTTTTTAATCAGAAAAAGTTATTTACAGAGTAATTAGGTAAAATATTGAACATTCAAATCCAGTTTTAGGAAACAATAGTCTAGTCTGTAAAAGAAGTTCTGAAGAACTAAGTTGAATCCAGCACTCTAATGCCTAAAATAGAGCCATCAAACTACTTGGGAGTAGGTTGATTAATTTTCTACTGGTGTGTGGCATTTACCATCTGTGTTTAAATTTCCAATAAACAATTTATGCAAAGAAATAGAAATTACAAATTTTAAGGAAATTAAAACATAGTGTAATGTTTGTAGTTCTGGAATATATATGTGGTGGTTTCATAAAAGACTACACATTTGCAAGGAATACATTTAACATCATGTAAAAGAACAGTAGTAAAACACTCAGACAATCTGAAATTCTTTTATATATAGTAAAGTCTTACAAAACTATTATCTATATTATATTTGTTGCTTAGAATTTTGGAACTTGAATTGTAGTCAGTGATTATTTTATATGTTTCAAGTTCAAATCCTAATGATTTCTTCTTCCCTCTTTTTAGTTCAGCCTTTTCTATTTACATAACTACCTTGAGGATGTTAACAAATGGATTCTTTTTCCTGAGGAATGTCTGTACTCCAAATTATGTTATTTAGAGAATCATGATTCAATGTTTAAACTAGAATGTTTTCCAATATACTGTCTCACTTCTACTGTTTTTTAAAGTAGTTTGAGAAGTGTAGAATATAGGTTTGTCAATAGACTTGGGTTCTCCTAAGAAAATATGTACTCTGTCTTGACTCAATAAACTCATGCTTAGTATGGTTCAGCTTCTTCATATTTACTTTTGTCCATATTAGAAAACAATTAGCTTACTAAACAAATTTGAGTATTTGGGGGTGGGGGGTCGGGGTAATCCTCTCTGAATCTTTCTCATTTGACTAAGAATTATAGGATATTTGATAACCATGTTTAAAAATGGAGATATCCAAATATTATTGTAAACACCCAATGATTTGTTTTACCTACAATATAAGTATTTTACTTGGTTGGCTTACATAGTAGCTAATAATATTTGTTAATGTAATTTAACTGCTGTGAACCTTTACTGAACAAATATTGAAATTTATTCAAGTCAAAGAAAGAGAATCTCTAATGACTTTTGTTAAAGCTTCTATTTAATAGTTAAGGAAAAAAGTTTGTATGACATACGAGATGCAATTAACAGTAGATTTTACATTTAATAAAAAGAAAGAAGCATGTGTATTTGCTTTATTCATTCCATCATAATTTGCATTAGAGCTGTGGGTGTTTAATGAGCAAATTCCAACTAAAATGCTATATTGATTTTCTAGTGAACTTTGTAATAGTCATCTACCTTGGAAAAGCTCAGTGTTTACAATTAAGTTTTCTTTACTAAAAATGTTTGAGAGTTGCATATTGATTCTTTAGAAGTACTTAATTCTAGAAAGAATCAAGTTTTTCATAATCAACAAATTTCACGTATAACCAAATAGGTGTTAAAAATTAGCATTTCATAATACCTTAATTTTGAAAAGCTTTTCTTAGCATTTATAAAATGTATAATCAGATTTTGTGTGTGTGTTTTTATGGCATTTTAAAATTTAACCTTAGACTACACCTTTAAATACATACATTACTTATATCTTTAGAGTTTGTGCAGCATTATAGAAGAAAAAAATGTTTTCTTTTGATTATATGGGACCAAATAGACCCTTGATATAAAGCATTTATCTTTAAGCATAGGACAACCATACTTATTAAAGTCCCTGATATTACCAGCTTTACCTCTTTCATTAAGTGTTATTGTATATAAAGTGGAACATAGCTTACATTAAATGTCACTTTGTAAAGATCTGATCCCACTATACAGAAGTGATAGGAAGCCTACTGGCATTTAAAATTTAGTAATTAGAGTTTTAACCTTTCATATTGCCAGAATATTTCAGGACAATATGACAGCATGTTAATCTGTACTAAGATCACTATTTAGCATCGTATGTTCATTCTGTCTGACCCACAAATTAGAAGTATTTTATAATGTAAAAATTTTTAAATATCTTAGAATATCATGGTATTTTATACAAACTTGTCATTATACTGAAGTATGCCATATAGAACATGTTCCAAATATTTCTTTCCATTCATGCATAATTTTTGCATGCCAGTGAAAAAGGCTAACATGTATGGAATTTTGAAATGGATCGAGACATAAATGGTCCAAATTAATCAATCACGTTTTGAATATGTCTGGAAATAAAGCCAAGTTGTGATTCTGTGGATTGAGAGTGATGATGGTAATGGCGGCATGGAACTAATGTTTGTTGAGAATCCACTTTATTTGACCAAGAGCCTTTATATATTATCTTATTTAATTTCCCCTAATAACCATAAATAATGGTATTATATCCATTTTATATAACTGAGCAGTGACTAAAATACTTTTAAGAAATACAAAACAACCAAGTTGCCTAGCTTAGTATGATAACACCTTGAATCTGAATCAAAGCCTATATTCTTCATAATATTTTCTCTAAAGTGTTGTGAATATCCCCCTAGGAGATTGTATACAATTGGAAGAGGAAAATAAAGCTCATTATTGTGTACTGTATTACGGGCAGAAGTTTCTTTCAACACAGCATGGTAAATTGATACATGGTAGCAGAGTAGTATAGCCATAGCCAGCCACATAGTGGTAATGATACTGCCTTAAAAAATACATATGAAAATTGTGCTGGAAAGTACTGGGTCTTCCAGAAGCTGTGTTCATAGCAAGAATTTCTTAACCTTATCTAAACTGTTGTTTAAAAGAATTTGATTTTATGCATATGGATATCCATTTGTTCTAGCACAATTTGTCATACAGTTTCTTTATCCATTCATCTGTTACTAGAAATTTGGATTGTTTCTGGGTTTTGGCTATTGTAAGTAAAGATGCGATGAATATTTGTGTTTTAGTCTTTGTATGGACATATGCTTTAATTTCCCCTAGAAAAATACTTATGAGTAGTACAGCTGAATCTTATGGTAGGTGTATGTATACTTTTTAAAGAAACCGACAAAGTATGATTACACATTCCTACCAGTAGTGTATGAGAGTTCCAGGTTTTTCTACATCCTTGGCAACATCTTTAATTAATCTTTCATGTAAGCCATGATAATAGGTATGTATAGTTGACCCTTGAACAAAACCATTTTGAACTCTAGATCTACTTATACACAGATTAAAAAAAAATGCCACAGTGCTACATGATCCATGGTTCTGCAACCGTGGATACAGAGGGCAGACTGTAAAGTTATACATGGATTTTCAACTGCAGGAGGTAGGAGGGGGCGGTCCCTAACCTGGCATTGTTCAACGGTCATTTGTATGTCATGTCTATCTTATAGTTTTAATTTGCTTTACTCTAACGAATAAAGAAATTGAGCACTTTTGGGGGGACTTATTCACCATCAATATATCTACTGTAATAAAGTGTTCAGGTTTTTTCCCCCCTTTTTAGTTGTTTTTTTGTTTCGGTATTACTGAGCTTTGAGAGTTTTTAAAACTATGTTCTAGATGCAAGTCTTTTATCAGATGTTTGCTTTGCAATGATTTTCTTCTAAGTGGCTTTTCTTTTCATTTTCTTATCAGTGTCTTTTGTAGAGTAGAAATTTTTAGTTGAATTAAATTGAAGCCCTACTTACTAATTTTTAAAAATTGAATTATGCTTTGGTATTGTTAGGAAACTTTACCTACCTAAAGTGAGAGAGATTTTCTTGCAGAGCTTTTACAGTTTTAGGGTTTGCATTTGGAACTATGATTCATTTTGTGGAATGCAAGGTTGGTTTACCATTTAAAAAAAAATCTATCAAAATTACCAAAATAACAAACCAAGAAGAAAAAAACAACCTGATCATCTTAAGGCCACACTCTGCCGCCTTGTTTCAGCTCTTATATTGAAAGCAAGTGTTCTTTTTGCAGCTTATTTAGTGCCAATTTATTGCATTTTTATACCTTTTATTAGTGACTTCACTGTTTAAAAATAGGCCAAAAATTTGGTAGGTTGGTAGGTGTATGGATAGATTGCTTTTGCTAGAAGTAAAATACAGCTGTATCAGAGCAAAGAGTGACTTGGCAGGTGGGGTATAGAGCAGACTATTTTAGAAAGGGTAGTCAGAAAAGACCTTTTAAAATAACTCCTATTTTATTTTAGCACATTGAAATAAAGGAAGAGGCACCCTATATGTACTGGGAAGTAGATTAAGCAGAAGGAAAAACAGTGCAAAGGCTGTAAAAGTATTAGAGGAACAACAGCAATGTGGCTGGAACACAATGTGGCTGAGAGAGGGTGAGAATTTTGGGAGAGCGCACTAGGCCTTGTAAACCATAGCACGGATTTTAGATGTCATCTAAGTATTTTTTTATTATTTGACCTTTTAATTTTTGCTTTTATAGGTGTGAAGTGGTCTCAGTTTTGCAGGAGCTTGAAAATATTTGAAATTATTTTTTCTTTTGATTTTGCTAAAAGTATTTTGTTCTCCTTTATCTAATGAATTATGAATTATTTATTTTGGTAGCTCTGGTTGAAGAAGTGTACTTTGCACAGAAAGAACGCGATGAAGCTGTTATGTCTCGACTGCAGTTAGCCAATGAGGAGAGAGATGAAGCAATTGCACGAGCCAAACACATGGAAATGTCTCTAAAAGTGTAAGTATACATTTAGAACTACATGGAATGACATTAGGGGCATTTATAAAGTGCATGGATTATATGGTGGTTATATGTTCAAAAATGTTACTGATTCTTACATGCTACACTGGAAAATTCCATATTCCACAGTCTTTAAAAAAAAACAGAATTTTTGCCATGCTAATGGTTTGCGTGTCAGGGATAAGAGTGACTTAAAAAAAAAAAAACAGAAAGAAAGACAAGTAAAGAAAGGCATGACATTCTCAGTACAGTTACTTTCTTTACTTCTTCATAGTTCTGTTGTCATTGTGCTTACTTTCCTTTGTGACTACTCTCCTCTCCTTACTATCACCTTCTTGACTTATTTCAGTGCTCTGATTCTTTTACTGCTTTCTGCTTAATATGCTTTTTCCTATTCTTCACTACTTTCTACTTCTTTTAGCTGTGGGTCTTAAACTTAAATCACACCTGAAATAGGGGAGAGCCTGAGAATATGCATTTTTAACAAGCAATACAGGTGATTCTGATATAGGTGAATAATGAACCACATTTAGAGAAACAGTGCTCTAAAAATAAGTGCTTCTCCAGTTTTAATGTGCATTCCAGTCACATGGGGAATATTGTTAAAATGCAGATTTTAGTAGGTCTGGAGTGGAGCCTGAGGTTCTGCCTTTTTTCAAGCTCCCAGGCGATGCAAATGATGCGAATCTGAGGAGTCTACTTTGGTTAGAAAGGCCCTAGAGTTTCTCGAGATAGGTTACCTGCAGGATAGGTGGACTGTAGTAATTGAATATTTTATATCGATCCCTCAATATACTTACTGAATATTTGCTCTGTGCAACATTGTGCTAGGCTCTGTGAGGGAATCACTATAAAGAACTAATTAAAACATGATGGTTTATTAGTGAGACAAAAAGTCATTAAATAATTAATATTGCAGTGTTCAGACTGTGATTAGGTAATGTGATGTTTTTTGTTTATATTAATGGCTTTTTTTAAGACTGATAGAGACTAACACTAAATTCATTGACTAATAAAAATAAGAAACAAAAAATTAGCTAAATTCCCCACTGCCCACTCCCAAATAACTATCTCTGTCAATGGGGAAACATTATTCCAAACACTTCTCTTTGCTTCCATTAATACTACTATCTGGAAGGATGGATGTTGGTTGAATAGATGCATACATAGAATTAATTCGATAAAAATCAGTCATTTTCTACATGCTGTTTTATTGGAGAGACATTATAGTGTAGAGATGAAGAGCAGACATTCCAGACCCAGGTACCTGTCTTTGAATCTTGACTCTTGCTTCCTGGCTGTACAGCCATGGCCAAATTGCTCAGAGTCTCTGAGACTCAGCTTTTTGGTCTACAAAATGGATAAATAGTGCCTATTTTATAGTGGTTGTTATGAAGACTAAATGACTTAATAAATATTGAGAAGTACTTGCCTCATAGCAAGTTAGATGTTACTCAAATTTGAGTCACAATCAACTGAAGTGAAACTGAAGGAATTTTTGAAATTCATGCAGTGTTTTGTCTCAGTAAGATGTTATTAATTCCCTAAAGAGCCTTCTAAATTTAAGAAAAGAGACTTTGGAAAACATTAAGTTATTGGAATCATCAATTTTTTTATAGAGTGTTTTAGTTAAGCTATCATTTGACTCTTAACTGTGAAATAAATAACAGTTTTAAACTCCGTTTTTTTCTTTCTCTGTACAAATATTGTAAAAGTTGTATTGGATTCTATAGCCAAAGTGTCCCTCTTATCTAATCTTAATTTTATATTTGAAAGGGTTGAAGAATCATTATTGGAACTTTTATTGTATATGGCATTTTTACACCTGGGTTCTTTATTGTTGGGACTTCCTGGATAGCTAAATTTCTTTTTCAAATAGTTTTTTAAGGAAGGACTTAGACATACTTTATTCTCTAATTTAGCATACTTCAGACTGGCTGTGTGTTATCTTTATATTCAAATTGGTTATGAATAAAATTCTTGACTCAAATTTTTTTTCATTCTTAAGTTTGTAAAAATGTTACTTTTCTGACATTGAGTTTGGCTGAAAAGAACTCTGAGGTCAATCAGATTTCTTTTCCTCACTTATAGGTAGTTTTTTTGGTTTTGATTTTTGGGGGTTTTTTTCTGCCTGGCTACCTGAAGGGTTCTTTCTTTATTCTTGAAGTAGAAGAACTTAAATCAGGATGTTTGTGTTGGTTGTTCTGTAATATCTTTGGAGCCACAGCGTGCCTTTCTAAAGGCTATTTGATTCTTCCTTTATTTCAGGGAAATTTTAGATTTATTAATCTTCTATTTTAGGGACTTCAGTTATGTTTTTTTAGAGCACTTCTATCCCTACCTGTTATCTGTTCATAGTTATTTAATCCCTGTTCTTCATATTTCATCTATTAAATATTTATTTGTTTACTGTGCTCAGTTTTTTCCCTTAAGTTTTCTTTTCTTTATTTTTTTAACTATGTAAATTTTAGGTCTTGTTTTCAATTTCCCTATTCACTCTTGTTTTGACATCTTCTCTTTGAACTTTGTTTTATTGAATTCATGTTATTCTTATGTTTTTCTAAAATGCCAACCACTGATAGGAAAATTTTCTTCTTTCCCTCAGTTTATATTATCTTTTGTATTATCATCTTTATCTCTTTTGTATGATGTTTTGTCATGTGTTTGTGGTGAATTCATAGTTGACATGTCATTTCTCTTCATCTTGCTCATGCTTAAATTGTCAAGAACATTTCTGCTATGGTGCAAGTGAATTTTCTTTGATAAACATTTCATATTATTTGAAACATATTTAGCTCCTCTGATTCTTGGCTAGGTATTTATTGCTTCTGGACCATCTTTCTATATAGCCCAAGGGCAGTGGGGTGGGAGTAGTGATTGGGAAGACTTCTCTGGGACTGTATGCCCCTGTTATTTGAGATTCTGTCCTCTGCTTAATAGGATTTTGTTTGGTGTATAGCTTTGTACTCTGGGTTCACTCTGTCTGGTCTTGTGGATATCCTGACTCGATAGAGTATTACCTTTTGGACTTTTGTTCTACAAGTGTATTAGAAAATGACCAGCTCTGATGATTCTTGCTTCCTCTGTAAAGATTCTTCAGTAATGCAGGAAGATTTTCTTTTTTCTGGGCTGTCTACTCAACTCATTGGTCTCTCAGGTTATTTCCAAGCTGTATGGTATTAGTGAAAAATTCCCAGGATTTGGTGAGATCACTGTCTTTTCTCAATACCTGTTTTCATGTGTAAAAGGAGAAGTTGGTTAAACCTGTTCAGCATTATTTTTTCACCTTCTTCCCAGTACCTACTTTAAATACTTACTACATGATGTCCTACTTCCTTTACTGTTTGATTAATTTTTATCTTCTGTTCAAGTGGTTTTATGATGGGATATATTTCTGTGTTCAGATTTCACTCCTCTCTTGACATGAACTTCCTTTTTCCACCAATGAACTCTTAATATCTTAGAATATTTTTAGATTTACAGAAAAGTTGAGAAGATAGTAGAGTTCCCAGTTTCCCTTATTGCTAACATCTTACATTATGATGATACCTATGTCACAGGGGAGATATCAACCTTGTTACATAACTGTTTACTAAAGGCCACACTTTACTGTAATGTGCTTCTTATTTTCCAAGATCCTATCCAGGATTCAATAGACATTTAGTTGCTGTATCTCCATTGCTTACTCTGTTCTGTGACATTTTCTCTAACTTTCCTTGTTTTTGCTGACTTGACAGTTTTCAAGAGTACTGGTCCACGTATATTATAGAATGTTTTTCAATTTCATTTTATGTATATTTCCCTGTGCTATACAGTGTAATCTTGTTTATCTATTCTACAATTTTGAAATCCCAGTCTATCCCTTCCCACCCTCTACCCTCCTGGTAACCACAAGTCTGTATTCTCTGTCCGTGAGTGTATTTCTGTCCTGTATTTATGCTTTGTTTTTGTTTGTTTGTTTGTTTTTGTTTTTGTTTTTGTTTTTGATTCCACATATGAGCGATCTCATATGGTATTTTTCTTTCTCTTTCTGGCTTACTTCACTTAGAATGACATTCTCTGGGAGCATCCATGTTGCTGCAAATGGCATTATGTTGTCAGTTTTTATGGCTGAGTAGTATTCCATTGTATAAATATACCACATCTTCTTTATCCAGTCACCTGTTGATGGACATTTAGGCTGTTTCCATGTTTTGGCTATTGTAAATAGTGCTGCTATGAACAGTGGGGTGCAGGTGTCATCCTGAAGTAGATTTCCTTCTGGATACAAGCCCAGGAGTGGGATTCCTGGGTCATATGGTAAGTCTATTCCTAGTCTTTTGAGGAATCTCCACACTGTTTTCCGTAGTGGCTGCACCAAACTGCATTCCCATGAAATTTACTTCTAATTGGATTTTACTGATCTTCAGAAATAAAATTCACTCCTTAAAGATAACAAATCAGTTTTTTAAACAATGTCACAACTCATTGAGGTAGGTGATATTCAGGTTCTGTAGGTGAAAAAACTTCAAGTGTGGTTGACTACTTGCCCAAAGAGACATGGTCAGTCACTTACATATGTAAGACTTATCTATCTCAGATCTATACAAACAACCCTAACTTAGCGTATCCAAAGTGGAATATTAATCCATTCTTAAAACCTGATGCTCCTCGATTCCCTGTACCGATCAGTGGCACGACAATCCACCCACATATCCAAACCAAAACTTCGTATCAGAACCCCTATTAAATTGGTCTCTTAGTTTTCTTCATTCAGTTTCTTTAAATGATGGATCTAAATTGAGCCTATCCTTCTTCCCTAATTTTTTTAACCCTCCATTGTGCATTTAATTTGTACATATGCTTGTTATAGTTCTTATTACAATACATGAAAATTAGGGTTCCTTGAGACAAAGTCTTTTTCATTTTGTTCTTTGTGGCATTCATATTGAGGGAGGAATGGGGACGGGAGAAAAGGAAAACACTCAATCCCATCCCAAGACTTTTCTTTTAGTTAGTTAATCCATTCAATAACTATTTATTGAATATATGCTATGTGTTAGGTATACTGTTAGCTTCCAGAAACACAGCATTATTGTCTCAATTTAGTTAAGAAGATCAACATTAAATAAATAATTATGTAAGTATTTAAAATAATATTAATTGCTCTAAAGAATTACTGGTTCCTAAGAAAAGCTTATAGACAGCTCCTACTATATTATATATAGTCTAGGGGTTCAGATGAGGGGATCAGGAAAAAGCATACATAAGAATCAAGAACAACCACAGCAAAAAAGAATAGTATGTCAGTATAACTTTAAATGGCACTGTGGAGGTTCTTTTCTACCCAGCTGAAGTCTGTAGGCTCTGAACTTCTAATAGTGCATTTTAGACTAAATCCTTTTGTAAATAGTACCAACTTATAACTGGGCTTTGCTCGACTGAAAGCCATATTTAGAGGCATAAGTATAAGATGAAATTATATAAATTATATCACATCTGTTTTTGTTTTAATTTCTTATTCTTGCTTCCTGTAATCTTTTTTCATTTATCATGTTTACCATGTTGTGTCAATTTCTGATGTACAGCATAATGCTTCAATCACACTTGAACATATATATATATATTCATTTTCATATTCTTTTTCACCATAAGTTACTATAAGATATTGAATATAGTTCCCTGTTCTATACAGTATAACCTTGTTATTTATGTATTTTATATGTATTAGTTGGTATCTTGCTTCCTGTAATCTGCAGATTCCTTTCTTCTTTTTTCTGTCATCATTTTTGCCAATTCTGATCTACTTTGCATCTTTCTGTTGTTTGTCTTCTCATTCTGCTACTTCTCTACTTTCCCTTACCCCTTCAATTTTCAGTGCTTTTTTTCTTTGTCCCTTTTGCTTTTAGAACTTGCATAGTTTTAGAACTATGAAAAAGTAAGAAGGATACAAGTCAAAATCACTTACATATGCATGCCAATAAAGACATGTTTGCATATGTACATTCCAACTTTTGAGATTATGATCTTTTTTTAGTCTCCTTGTTATTGTTGGTGTATCATTTTTTAACATATTAAGGGTGCCACTGTATAAGAAGTGAGACAGGAAAAAACAAACAATTCAGACTTTTCTGATTAGCTGATCACTAGTTCTTTTTATCATTGGAGGTCAAGGTTTTAACTTCTTCCCATTGAACAAGGTAAATGAATGTAGGTTCAGAATGGAAAGATGTGATATTGACCGATTTATGGATAAATCAAGAAATGTGACATTTCATGCATGAGTCTTTTCACTTAGAGTGCAAGGTTGTCAGTCAAAATTTGCATGGTATAGGAAATCAATTGAAACTTGAGCCCATGGACATTTACTTCAGCAATATTCTTACTAATTATCATGACTATGTCTAGTTAGACTGTTGTAGGCATAATCTAGAGTTTAAGAAAGGATGAGATTCTTTTGTTTAATTGTAAACGTCATACTAATAATATATAATGTACAGTTTGTCAGTTATATTTCATATAATACCAACTGTTTCATTGTATTTATTAAGCTAGTAAAACTATATGTTGTACATGCTGCTAGTAAACCTTAAACCTAAAAAGTCATTTTACATAGAAAATTGAATGTCTTGTATAGGTGTTTTAGTTGCCTTCTTTTTTCTAAAAATAAGTTGTTTAATTTTTATGTTTTCTTAAGTGATACAGTAAGTGATGTACTTATCGTAGGACTGAACATAATTTTCTGGAAACCACTTTGTTGATTTTTAATCTTTAACTAGATGTTGAATGACCCAGCTCAGAAAAATATGTCAAATATAATGAATTAGCATTTACTGTATATTAACATCAAAGATCTGTTCTCATTTTTCAATACTCTATATCAGGAATCAGCAAAATAAGGACATGTGGTGCAAATTCAGCCTTCCACTTGTTTTGTAAATAAAGTTTTATTTGAACAAAACCACACCTGTTCATTTACCTGTTGTCTTTGGGTGATTTTGCTCTACAAAGGCAGAATTTAGTAGCTGCCAACAATAAACATGTGGCAAAGCCTATAATGTTATCTAACCTTTTACCAAAAAAAGTTTGCTCATCCCTACTCTGTATAGTCTACTTTAGACTAAATTATAATGTAGTTGATCTTTGATATCTGTGACAAATACTTCCTGAAACTTTTAAATAAATACAAATTTGAACACAACCATGCCTATTCGTATTGTCTCTGAGTGGTTCTGCACCACAAAGGCAGAATTTAGTAGATGCAAGAGTTTAATTTTTTTTTAAGTTTTATTTCTCTATTCGTAACCACTCATCACTATACTTTTATCAATTATAAAGGACAATAATAAAACAAAATTGAGATTCACTTTCTCTCTGTGAATGTAGCAATTTGATTGAACTGTGGAGTTTGAAACAATTTTGTAACAAATTTATTAAGTGTCTTCTATTATCTTTTCCTAGTATCCTTTTTGTGTGTGTGTGTTAAATGTTAAATCATAAGAACATAGATATGGGGGGAGTAACTTGAGACAGGAATTTGGTTATCTAAACTTCTCAGTACAGTTTTTAAATAATTGAGATCATTTCTAAAATCTGTATCATTTCACTGGTGTGCATTAAAAATTTTCACTTAATCTACCCAAATTAATGGTTACCTAAATTATATTATAGACACTTTCTAAATATGTCGACATATTTAGAACGTTTCTTTACTTTTACTGCATTTCTTCAATTTACTAACGTCAACAAGCATTTTAGTAAGCACTGTGACTCGTAAGTCAAAATGCATAAGAGGAACCAATTTACCTTTTTTGTCTTTAAATTGAATAATTCTATCGATGTTCCAAAAAAGAGAAAATAACATTAGTCATCTAGAAATATGGCCTTATTTTAGTCATTCTTTCTATGTAGTGTATTTGTTTTAACAAACAGGTAGCAGCAGATTTTCAGGTCAAATTTAGTGGTAATTACTGTCACTGCTTTTGAGGGAACATAGTTAAACTTTGTAATAAAAATACTTGCCTTGTTTTATTTGTGATGATGTCCAAAAAAGAGAGGAAATACAGTTTCTGGTAAGAATTGAAAGTCCAGGAATAAATATAATGATGAGAATGAGTACTTCTATCACTGGGGAACTTTCTTCATCTAAGCACATATGAACAATTGATCCTTGTAGTCATATATAGCAGTAAACATTAATAACTTAACAGTCTGAAGTCAGTGCAGAAGATATGGAGCATTATTGAAAGATGGAGTCGAGCAGGTGGCACTTTAATATGTTCAGTGTCATGGTTGACTCCAAAGACTAGTCGAATGAAATTACTTGAGGTTCTAAAGATTTAAAAAGCGAACTCATTTTGCTGCACTAAGGAAATGCTACTGATCAGGCTTTCTGTGTCCCTTTTTCCTAGGCTAGAAAATATTAACCCTGAAGAAAATGACATGGTAAGCCATTCTCTGAGGAGATTTCTTGATGTCAGTCTTATATCTTAGAGGCTTAAGTTCAATTGAGTGGGTTTCAAGAACTAAGATGTGGGAAAAAGAAGAATTGACACACTAATAATGTACATCCTTGCTGCAATATGAAAATTCAATAACTTCACTCAGTCAATTTACAATTCACATGTGCCTATTAATTAAAACCCTATATTAAATAAAATATATTAAAACTTCATGTCTGACTAACATATAATGGTGTTGGTAGACATTACAGGAATTACTGAACAGAATAAACAATGCAGACACAGGGATAGCTATTCAGAAGAATGGAGCTGTAATTGTGGATAGAATCTACAAGACCAAGGAATGCAGAAAGAGAATAACTGCAGAAGAAATGAATGCAGTGATAGAAGAACGAGATGCTGCTTTGTCTCAGGTAATTGCATGTGTCTGTAAAAAGCATACACTTATCATTTTCTCCTCTTTCTTTACCATTAAAAATGATTTTTCCCCCACATATGCTTAATTCAAATTAGTTTTTAGTTTATAATTAATACCACAATGATTAGCTATTTTAAGATAATCACATATTTTGTTGCATCATTCTTCAAATATACGCATCCTCATTTCTTAACAAAACTGTTAGCTTGTTATAAAAATTTGGTTATATTCTTTAAAGTAATCACTTTTATATGAGACTTCTTGCTTGAGTCACAGTTTTGTGAGGGCTGAGATTACGTCTTTATTACTATTTTATTCCCAGTGCCTAATTCAGTGCCTTTTAGTAAACACTGGTAAATGAATCCGATTATTAGTGTATTCCTTTCTGAACATTACTTACACTTTCCTGCTCTAACTGAAACCTGATTACCTCCCTGACGATACTGCTTCCACTACAGGCCTCTCAAGAAAGGAGTGATTGTATTCCATCCCTCAGCATTTAGACCATTGGGCTTGGAGGCTTGCCCTTCATTCGTGTTTTTATATCATTGTTCCTTTTTCCTCTCTAAACACCTCCAGCTTTGAAGCCCAAGCGTCAGATTGTATCACCCAGTAAACACTCCTGTTGCAGTCGTGTACACACTCCCCTGTCACTTCCGTCGTTTATTAAAGATTTTAGGAGCTATCTCACTGTGTCTTCAGCCTACCCCTGTCATAATTCTTGGTGATTTAAATATCTCTGTAATGATACTTTCAATATCTTGGCCTCTCATCTCCTTGAATCTCTCTCCTCTAATTATTGTGTGCTCTATACTATTTCTGCCATCCACCCTATGGTCATACCCTATTCTTGATCATCACTAGTCTCAATTTCAAGCATCCCACTTGATGACCACCACTTATTATCTTTCCAGCTCACTTATTCTAGAACTCTAGCAAATTTTCAACTCTACTGGCACCCAGTAGTATTGATCTTAACGCCTCTTTTCCTAACCCTTAAGCCCCTCCTGTCCTCACCTCTTTATCTAGGTGAGATTCCGTGGCTCACCATAATTATCACTCACTTGCATGTAATATAACCTCACTTCTCTTGGCCCTCTGATCCTTAGTCCTACTCACCTAGCAAAGCCTAGTCCTTATAAATTTAACTTTCTTCCTATTCTACACCTTCACGGCATTATATGGCAGGAGAATATCACACAAATTTGCCTTAACTTCGTGACTACTGTCTTCGGGTAGACCGTTGGTGTTGCCTGGTAACCTTCTTGCCTTTTGTTAGTCCATTTACTCTCCTCTCTAAAGAACTATGTTATGTCTTTTCCTTTCTCCTCACACACCCAACCTCTCCTCCCCGATGGAGAAAAGAATTTCTACTTGTCTCCACCAGCCTAGCTGCATTTTCACCCATATACTCTGCCTTTTCTACTTAATTTCTTTTTTACATGCTTCTGTTTAAGGACATCCTTTCTATTTCACATTAGTTTGCATCTTTTCTTGTCTGCTTAAGGTTATCACTTAACCAGTTGTCCCTTTTCTCTCCTACTTCATAAAATGTTTCCTGTTCATTTCTATCACTATCTGATATTTTTTACTCTCTCCCAGGGAGGCTGGGTGGAAGTTTTGGTCTTTGTCTGCTTGTGGCTCACCCCTGTACCTCTGCTGAGTCTTCCCAAACTGAGAGCTGAGTAGTCACTGGGGCCCTACTCCTGGCAGATCCTGTATTCTAGTGTTTGTCTCCTCAGCATTGTAAGACTATGGAAAACTCCATTATTCTTTTCAGAGGTCTTAGGGCTTAGCTTTTTAACTTCCAACTCCTATACAGATTTGTGATTTAGCAAGTGATTTGAAATGGAAACAAGTCTCAAATATCCAATTTTGTCACTTCAGCCCCACATAACTGCCAAAAAATTAGATGATTTCTCTGTCCTCCAACAGGCACCTAATGTGTAGTCAAAGCCTGATTTCTCTGCCCATTGCCCATTCCTTGAATCTTTAAAACTCAGGGGGAAGAATGACAGCAGACTTCCAACCTAACTCTGTCCAGTTAACCTCTCTTCAGAATCTTAGCTGCTCAAGTCATTGTAAAGAAGCAGCCTTCTGAAGTCTTTAAAGAGATGATTTTTAAAATTTAATCTGGCTTTCCTTGTTCTTGGCTGGAGGATTATTCTGCCACAAATGATTCCATCCTATCTAGATGGGGAAATCTGACATTTATCTTCAGATTAGAATTGGGGAAATTTCAATGTAAGCTTTTAAAATACACAACTGTTTTTATCATTTTGTGTCCTACCAAGTGTATTCAATCTTGGCTCATTCAATATATTGTTGAAGAGATAGCCAAAACTGTTTTATGTGCTTGGGAACAATTATAAGTGTAAACTCAAACATTTGGTGTTTTTTTTATTATTTATTTTGTTAAGTTAACCAAAAATAAACACTAGAGCATAATTAAATATTGACTGCCACCCATTCCCTCTTCCTCTCTTTCCTTTGCCTTTCATGCTATAAAAAGATAAAGAAAGGAATATTGGTAATTTTTACCAATATATCTTTATTTATAAATAGATATTATCTATCACAGCAATGTATTTATTATTGATCACTGTGTATATTATGTTTTATGGAGAAGCTGTTGTTTATTTTAATCACTGATTTGCATATTTGTCAAGCTCTCTGGCCCAGTAATATTCATTTTCATTTTATGTTATAATCTTTGTGACCATAAACTTTCGAATTACTGTCTTGCAGTTCTTTCTTTGCGAGGGAATAATTAGGTTTATTTGTTTGTTTGTTTGTTTAATGGAAGTACCAGCAATTGAACCCAGAACCTCGTGCATGCTAGGCATGCACTCTACCCCTGAGCTATACCCTCTCCCCACTGTCTTACAGTTCTGAAAGGAAACTTCTTTTTACCATAATCTTTTAAAATAAAATGTTTATTTTGAAATATTTTTAGATTTATAGAAATGCTTCAAAAATAGCACAACGCAAAATTCCCATAAACCTTTCACCTAGTTTCAATTCTCATGAAGTTTGGAAAAAACTCATACTTGAAAAGAAAATAAATCATAACATTTAGAGTTTCATTTTTCAAGAAAAGTAGGAAACATGCTTAACATTATTATAGTGACTGTAAATTTTTATTAATTTTTTCCCCTGCCAATTTGTTAATTTGCTCTCCTGTCTGTCATACAATTGTTTGCCTGTGCATTTTTTCCAGTCCATCTTGCTGAAATATATTGTTGATATTTGATCTATTCTAATAACTTTTCTTATTATAAAAATTTTACTTTTTGAAACTATAGATAACTTTGAAAAGTACAGATAAGCAGGAAGGGAAAACAATCACACCCACAAATCCTTTGTCTTTTTTTTTCAATGCGTATTATATCATTATACTACTTGGTAACCTAACTTTTCACTTTGATTTTATATTTTGTCAAATATTCTTATATTTTTATAATTGGCTATATTAAGATTTATTGAACTCATCTGCTATTTGGAAGGGTGTTTATGTTTTTTCTTTTCTTTTGCTATGGGGAACATTTTTGTAGCTAAATTTTTATGTATGTCTATGTTTATTTCCTTAGGGAAAATTCCCAGAAGTGGAAATGCTGAATCAAAGAATATAAACATTTTAAATAAGTATATGTTTTCAAATTACCTTCTTAGAAAAATTGTACACAGAAGTGTTATTTGAGATTTCATTCAAGGGAGCTTTCAATGAATAAAATGCTAAGGAATTTAGGCTTTATTTTCTAGGCAGTGGGATCTCCAGAGACATTTTAGTTTTCTATATTACTATAGAAAGTATATTCTTGAGGAAGTTTTCTGGGCAGCACTGCATAAAGTGAATGCAGTAATATAAGTAATATACATAGAAGGCTGAGGAAATAATTGAGAACCTAATATAATAGTTCAGACAAGAAATAATGAGCATCTAAACAGGAAGATAATACAGCAATAGATATGAAAGCTAAGCTATTTAAAAGCTATTTTAAAAAAAAACACTTTAGGATATGTAACGTATAGTAAAAAGCACAAATGTTAAGTAAAAAATTTGATGAATTTTTACCTACGTATGTAGTCATGTAAGCAGCACCCAGAAGCAGAAATCCAGAGGGCTCCTCCCTGTCTCTTCCTAGCCAGAATTCCTTGCCAAGAATAATCACTATGTTTACTTCTAAAACCATAGGTTATTTTGCATGTTTCTAAACTTCATATAAAAGGAATCATTTTATGTGCTCTTTTGTGTTTGACTGTTCAGGCAGTATTATTTATTGCCAGTATGTTAGAGTATATTGTAATGATTATCTGTGATTTATCGTTTTCATTGTTCCATTGTATGAAAATAGCAGGTATTAGAAATTTAGATTGTCTATTTTTGATTTCTTGTGAATGAAATACTATGGGTGTTCTTTACATGTCTTTTGGTGGGCATGAGCCATTCACTGCTTTTGGTACATATACAGGTATATACACAAGAAAAGAATAGCTATCATAGACTCAGCTTTAGTAGGTAATACTAAACTTTTTCCAAGACTTGTACCAGTTTACACCAGAATGTAAGAGCTGCACTAGTGTGAGAGGTAACATTTGATATCATTATTTATTTTAATTTCTATCATTTTAATGGATATGTGTCATATTTCATTAGGCTTTAATTTGTGTTTTCTTAATCAGTAATGATGTTGAGCACCTTCTCATGTATCTGTGTTGGCCATTTTGGTAACCTCCCTTGTGAAATGTCTGTTAGGCTTTTGTCTAATATTAAATTTATTTGCCTAGGAGCTTTTTTGTTGTTGATTTATATATTTTGGATATAAATACTTATATAGTCTGGGACTTACATTTTTATACTCTTAATACTGTGTTTTGTTAATAAAAGTTCTTAATTTTAATGAAGTAAAATTTATCATTTTCCCCCTATGTTTAAGGTGTTTTGTGTTCTGTTTAAGAAACCCTTGCTTTCCCGCAGTGATGAACACATTCTTCTATGCTCTCTTCTAGAAACTTGATTATTTTAGCTTTCACGTTTAAGTCTTCATTGATTTCAAATTAATTTTGGTGTGATCAAGGTTCATTGTTTTCTTTATATGAATGTCCGGTTGACTAGACCCAGTATCATGTATTAAAAAGCTCATCTTATTTCCTCCTGCCACCCATGAATTGTAGTGTATCAGGTGCTGTATGTGTGTGGCTCTGTTTCTGGACTCTGTCCTGGTTCTATTGGTGTAATTTTCTAATGCTTTACTAATACTGTATTAGGTCTTAATTCCTACATTATAGTAAGTCTTGAGTTGTCATAATGTAAAGATCTAGTTTTTTGGTTGTTCTTCAGTATTTCCTTAGCTATTCTTTGATCCTTTGTTCAGCTTGTTATTTCCCATAAAAATAATCTGCTAGTATTTTGATAGGGATTGCATGAACTTTAAAGATCAATTAGAGGAAGGTTAGCTTCATAGCAATATTGAGTCTTACAAACCATTGACCTTTTCATGAAAACTGTTAATTTTTCTTTATATATTACTTTAGCTGCATCCCACTAGTTTTTGATATGTTGTATTTATATACCTTAAAATATTTGTTATTTTCTATATGTGATTTCTTATTTCATCCATGAATCATTTAGAGGTGTGTGCTTAGTACTTAAACCTTAGGAGATTGGACATTATCTTTCTGTCATTGAGTTAGAATTTAATTCTGTGGTGGCAAGAAAACGTAAGCTATATGCTATCAACCTTAGAAATCTGTTGATAGTTTCCCATGGCCCTTTTTGTTAGATGACCTATTTACTCTAAAATATTGTCTATTCTGCAGTTGTTCAGTGTAATGTTGTTCTATATGTATTATTTAGGCTAAGTAAGTTTATTATGTTTTTTCAATTCTTTATTCTTGCTTATTGTATCAGGTTCTGAGGAAGATGTTTAAAGTATCAAATAATTATGATGAATTTTTCTTCCTTTAATTCTGTTAACTTTTGTCTTATTTACTTTGAAGCCATTTTGTTAGGTTCTTAAATCTTTAGGATTACTGTATCTTCCTATTCAATAGACTGTTTTATCATTATGAAATGATTCTTTTTATCTTTTTTATAATACTTCTTGCCTTGAATTCTGCTTAAGTATCTGAATGTCCTGACCTTTTTAATTCTTGCTTTCAACTTGTTTCCTCCAACATTTTCTTATGAAATATTTCCAACATATGGCAGGTTGTAAGAATTTTACAGTGAATATCTATTTACTCACCACCTGCTAAGCTTAATTTATTACCTTGTTTGTGTACTCTCCATCCTTTCCTCTGTCCATCAATTCATCTCACTCAGTACATTTCAGGTAAATCCAGGCATCAGTACATTGGGCTCTAATTTCTTCAGCATAGCATATCATTAGCTAGAGTTAAATGTTTTTACAGTCTTTTCTTATGATTTAAAATTTACAGACACCAAAAATGTACAAACACTAAGTGTTCATTTTCTAAGTTTTGACAAATGCATGCAGCTGTGTAACCACCACCACAATCAACATACAGAACATTACTGTCACTCCAGAAGTTTGCCTCATGCTCTTTTCAGCTAATCCATGCTCCCACCCTTCCCCACTAGCAATCACTAATCTGATGTCTTTACATCAATAATTAGTTTTACTTTTTCTAGAAAGTTATACTTGAGATCACAATATGTCTAAGATAATTACATTTTTTTTGTGTCGTATATTTTTGTGTGGGTAAGAAATGTGTCTTCTCCTAAGCTTGCATCTGGCTACTAAATACTAAGGTTTTTTTCTTAAGATTTTCTTTGTCTTTTTGAAGTAGGTCTAGGATTTCTGTTTTTTCTTTCTCTGTACTAATTTCTGCAGGTTATGCTGTTAGAATGATGGCTGCATTTCAGCATATCATTCCTAAATCTCATAGTTTTGCCACCTTATGATACCAAACACTGAAATTATTTACCTAAAAATTAGTCTTCACCAGCATTGCAACTAATTCTTTTCAAAATCTAATAGACTATATTAAGTAGAAAATACCACTTTCTTCAATATGTTGTTATTCAGTATAATAGTAAACCTATCCTGATTTTCCAGAAGAAGTAGTGTTCTTCCAATAGCAAGTTAGGCAAGATTGCAAGGAGTGTGAATTTAAGCCATGAACTCATTATGAACACATTTGATACTTAGAAGTCTTTAAATATTGGGGAACCTGTATTATAACATTTTGGTGTGAAAGCATCTTTACTCTAAAGACAGGACTTTATGAAGGGTTTTGTTATCAGTTATAAATTTATGATTTATAAATCCCTAAATTTTATAGTAATATTGAGAACTACTTGATAGTTTCATAAACTGCCATTTGAGCATAAAAATTCAAATTGTTATCGTTTTATTTCTTCAGTACATCTGTGATTTCATGCAGAAACTTTTCAGTTAACATTTTGGTGGGTTATATTTATGCTAAATTTTATCTTCAAAAACAAGTACATGCAACCAAATAGCTAGTAAAATTATTTGCCTTGCTTACACAAGTATTGCAGGAAGAACATAAAGATATGCAAATATATCATTCACCACGAAGTATTTGTATTTAGTCTAAAGTATCAGGACACTTTAAAATAAAACTTGTATGTTTTACATCAAGGACTCTACTCTTTTGAAAATGACTCTGTGGCTGTGCTTGTACATTTGCCTACAGGTTGGCTTGATTAATTGCTACTTGACTCATCTATCATAATACCAAGCCCAGGGATCACAAAAGATCAGATTCCCAAACCATCTTCCAGATTTAATTTAAATATCTAAGATTGATACTTTGAAATAATTCAGGGGAAGATGGTTTTTATTGTTACTAATGGCCTGTTTTCAGTATAATAATCCCTTGAAAAAAATTCCAAAGTTATGTATTAACTCATCATTAATATTATTCAGTCCCTCATGGTAAAAAGTTGTAATAATCTTATAAGTAGGTAAAAGTATATAATAAAATATACTTTAAATTATAATTTATCTGGAAACTTTCAGTGAATATATCTGTAGATCATAAATGTATTAATAGAATTTCATGAGTGTTATTTTGGTTTAGTCAGCATTAAAAATTGAGTTTTTCACCATTAATATGTTTACTTTTTATGTATAATTTTTATTTCAGGTAAAATTTACATACACAAATGAAATACAGAAATATTAAATCAGCAAGTTTTGAGAAATACTTACACCCACATGGCCACACTCCTACAAGGATATAGAACATTTCCGTAACCGAGGAAAGTCCCCTCATTTATTTCCCTTCTGTAACAGACATGCCTGCCCCATGCAAACAGCTTTTCTGTTTTTACACAGATTGATTTTGCTTATTCTAGAACTTCATACAGGTGGACTATACAGTGACAGCAAAATATTTGTGATATTCATCTATGTTGCTCTTTATATCAGTAGTTCTTTCCTTTTTGTTGACAAGTAATTTTCATTTTGAATCGTTTTCCTAAAGTTGAATAATGTATTTTAGCCTGCTTGCTTGCTTGCTTTCTCCCACTCTCCATTTCTTTCTGTTTCTCTTTCTTTCCTCTCTCTCTTCCTCTTTTCTAATATACATCTGCTATTGTTGAGTTCAGTTCTCATTTATATCTGTATTTCTCCCTCATTTTGTAAGAATATAGTCACTAGGTATAGATGGATGTGGTTTATAAGATGAATATAAGGAGCCCTGAGGTTTCTCCTATAATCTGTATTCCTCTTTACCCCACTGTATAGTAGTAACCCTGCTTCCCCTTGATAGTTAGGATTAGTTACCCCAGCGCATACAGTGACCTCCTTCCTTACATGCTGATTCAGAGGCATGGGGAGCCCTAAGCAGCCAGGGTTTTAACAACTTGAACTTCCAGTTTAATAGAATTTTTGTTGTATCACTAGGTGGAAGTTTTTCTCCCTTTGAAACTAAGACCTCTGGATTAGCAGAATCTCAGTTTGCAGAGATGGGAAACAAAAATTTTTCTGTTGGATCACTAGGGGTAATGGTGAATGAAGCCACCCCCCCATCACCACCCCATGATTCCTGGACCTGCGAATGTTGGCTGTGGATGAAAAAGCACCACATATTGGACTGCTTTAGAGCATATACATTCTCATGGAGAACCTTGTCTTAGCCCCACAAATTGCCGCATACCTGGCACTATAACCAAGTCTTCAGAAATTCATCCCACTGTTTTATCAAGCCAGCTTCATCATGATGATGGGGAACATGGTAAGATCAGTGTTCATGAGTTCATTGCCACATTTCATTTGCTGTGAAGTGAATTCCTTGATCAGAACAATGATGTGTGGAATCTCATGGTGGTGTATCAGGCATTCTGTAAGTTTGTAGATGGCTGTTTTTGCATAAACATTGCATTCAGGGGAGGCAGATCCATATCCAGAGGAAGCATTTATTCCAGTAAGAACAGTAAAGACAGTTTTAGTAAGAAAGTAAAAGGATAAAAGGTTGTGATCCAAGAATAGAGTTTCAGAGTTAAGGATTAAAGAGAACTAAAAACAAGATATTGGTTGGGGATATTGTTTGAAAGTAAATTTTATTAGAATAAATGGGGCAAGAAATTGTGAGGGTAGTGTTACATGGGTGATTCTTGCTTTTGTCAAGAATATTGACAATACAATTTTTTTAAATGTGAGAAAGTAACCTTGGTTGTCAGATCAAAGAGGTATAGATGAGTAGCAAGTTATCCAAATCTGTGCTTTCAAACTGTCAGTAGTGAAAGACCAGTTATTTTAAAAGTATTTTTCCAATGTGTTATGGACCACTACTTTTATAACATAAAAATGACTTACGAAAAAATGAAATGAAAAAATATACAGACATGCATAATTCAAGCATACATTTTTTAATTGATTCAACAGCCATAAAAATTGCTCTGTGGAAGTCCTATAAAATTTTTAATTGCTTCTTTTGAATTTTAATACGTTTCATGGTAGTATCAGTTTCGGACCACTACTAGCCCAAGGACCACACACTCTGAATGATTAACAGAAACTTCAAAAGTAAAAAGGTTGTTTAATGAAGAATTAGTGGACTGGAAATGACAGTTGGAAACCAGGAAAAATATAAGGCCTTTTTTCCTTCCTCTGAAGTAACAGTGTATGAAAGAAGGAGTATGCTCTACTAGAGAGGGTTCAGACAGAAATGTCACTGGAAGTGAAGTGATTTTTTAATTGAGCTGAAGAATTAAAAGGATTAAGCTTAAGAACATGTGGAAGTATCTAGGCAATGAAAAACTACTTCCAAAGGCCATGGACATCAAAAGTACAAGAAGGGTAGGTAAGAGAAAGAGCTAAACCAGGAGAGAATTAGAGTTTTAGTTGACTTCAGGGAGTTGAATATAATATAGACTGTTTTTCACTGAGGTTGTTCTTAAGTTAATCACTTCTAAATGGTTTGGATGGTGTTCCTGGCCTTGCATGTGTATATCAGTACAGCAATTTCTAGAACATTTAAATATTTTTTCAAAATAGGTATAAATGATTGAATTCATTGTACAACCAGGAAGTGTCCTGAAAAATGACCCAAGTTTCCAAACTGTTTGTAGCAGTAGTCAGTAAATCAGTCCACAAGCATTTACTGATTTCCTGAGGAGAACACTAGTTATATTTATGTAATCAAAGATAATTTGAGTTTTATCTCTCACAAAGAATGACTTTTCAACTTGTTGATACTTTGATTTATCAAACAATATTTTAGTTTTTTTCCTGTTGTAATCTTAGAAGTTGGAGTGACTTCTGTTAGGATTTAACAGTGTTTGGGCAACACACGTTATACAACAAGAAAATTAAGAATGAGCACTTGAGTAATTGACAGCTCTATTGAGATTACAACATTTATAATAGCAAACAAACAAAGCTTGCAAACCAAGAAAAGGCATCTGTGATTCCAGGAATGCAATAACTGAAAAAGAACTTAATAAACTATTAAACTGTGGCTGTCATCCAGTGACTACTAATACTATTTCCTGAACTCTGCTTTGTGTTTTGCAATAGTACACGAATCATCTCCTTTTGTGCAATAACTGCCAACTTAACATTTAGGTTATACTATTGTTTGTTTATGGATTTTGAGAAAATCCATTGAAGTTTACTTAAGAACCAATTCATTACAATGGTATTATTTACTGAATTTTGTTTTTCTGACCATTAGCTAACTACAGGGTTCAGCATTACATGGTTATATCTGTACAGAAAGGATCACAGTACCACATCCTAGCAGTGGCATTAGCAAGAAAAGTAAAGTTACCGACTTAGAAATAAATGCCTTTGCAGCGCTGAAGAGATTATAGAAGTTGAATAAGCTAGATCACATTTCTTTTATGTAGTAATTTTATAATGATCTTTAGTTTAATTATTTCAGTTATAAGATATTGTTATATATTATAATAATTTCTGATTATTCCTGTTAAACTACAGAAATGCAATACTTTTCTGATACAATTTTTAACAAAACAACAATTCAAAATAGTTCTAGGTATTTTATTATTGAAATTGAAGAAGAACTGTTATTAACTTTGAATTGTAACTTTTAATTTAACTACTAGAATTGTAATCGCAAATCTGTTTAAGATTTTAGGTGATTATCCTAAATGTCTGGAAACTACCAAACAAGTTTTCTTAAATTTCATATTTCTAATTCAACTTGATGTGTTAAGTAAGTGTAACTATGAATCCATATACATAATAAATATTGCTATAACTAATGATACATACATTACATTTGAGATATAATAGCTTCGGTGTTAGATTGTCATTTTCTTATTAGACCTGGAGGTTACACCAGCAGATTAAAATCCTGAGAAGCTCATGGAAGGGATGCCTCTTTCCAGAACAGCAGAGACTACTGAAATCAAGGGACTGTGTGGCTTTTCTTTTTCTTCCTTCTTCATTTTTGTGGCAACCTGTTTAGATTACTTCCTTGTATTCATCATCCTACCCTTCCCTTCTTTAACCCCTAGGGAACAATGTACCATAATACACAGCTGGTTAGAATACACAGAGAACTGGGATGCTACGGAAGAGAGATCAGAGAGGGGTAGATTAAATGGACAAGTGATAAGTTCATTTTGGCTTACTCTTTTTTTCAGGGAAGCATTACTTGCATTTTTAATCTCTTTTAACTTCTTATGTTATTAGCAGTTTGAATGTTAGTAATCATTTCTAGATGTGTTCTAATTAAAACCAAGAAAAAGTGGTTTCATAACCCTCCACTTTGTTAGACTCAGTAATCACATTTGGTAGGTCAGCAGTCTCTAGTTAGTAGAAGCTAAGTAAATAACACTATTACTAATTTACTTTTAATTTACTCATGATTTAGTAATTAATATCATTTACATATTATTGCAAAAGTTGGGAAATTTCTACTAAGGAAGTGTTTAGAAATTTGTGTACATAAATTCATTTTCTGTTAACTATTCTAGAAAATCACAGGTATTAAAAAAAGATATATTGAAAGTTATAGAAAATTGGAAGGGAAAAAGTTTTGTTGTGTGTTAAGTCAGTTTGAAATAAATGAAAACATGCCATTCCAGTCAATTTCTTTACTGCAGGAATCTTTTCCTTAATAGGGAAAAATTGCTTTTGATCCCTTGAAAAGCAATAGAGTCATCTTGTTGTGGCAGTTGTTACCAATCTTGTCATCCCTTAAGTGGTAATTATAAAATTGGGGGAAATATGTGAAAAACAGGCTGTACAGGAATGCACAAAGGTGAGCTCAGTGATTTCCCTGGTATTATTCCTGGAGGCACTCTTGCTGACTCAGAAAGGTAGAACTCAGGCAGAGCAGTGGTCTTGCTGCACTGAAGAATTCAAGTCCAGATATTTGAAACATCTGAAACTTGCAGGAGATGATATTAGATGAGAGGAAACTATGCCCATATGTTTGGGGGAGACTGAAGGGGAAACACCAGATAGCTGTGTGGTAATTCACCTTCAATCCTAGTCCAGGAATTTTGTAATTCATGCCCAGGGTTTGCATGCAAGTGGTTTAGAAGCACTGCCACAGTGCTGTGAGTTAAATAAGGAAATTGGAGTTCTGGTATAACCAAAGAAGAGAGACATTACTGAGAACCTTGGGCATTCAGTTGATTCTTCCTTAGGTTAAGGACCAAGCCCGAATGCAGTGTTGTTTAACAGAACATTCTACAATAATGGAAATTTTTTCTGCATTGTTTGGTTTGGCTGCCATGAGCTGTATGTTGTTCTTGAGCATTTGAAATGTGGCTAGTGCAAAAAAAATTTTTTATTTTAATTAATATACAGTTAAGCTTTAATTGCCACATGTGCCTTCTGGCTGCAGTATCAGAGCAGCTCTAGTTTGAGTCAGGCCCTAGGATTAAGTCCAAACTGGGATAGATTATTCTGATAAGTGCAGAGGAATCCAGCAATAACTTAACTCACTGCTGAAGGAAGAAGTCACATTCTTCAAAGAAAGACAACATAATATAGGTACCTTAGAATGAACCACCCCCAATGACCAGCATATAATTAAAAATACTAGAAGCAGGAAAATGTGACACCCAGTCTAGAGAAAATTATAATCAATAGAAACAAATATTGAAATACCTCAGTATGTTAGAAATGCAGAAAAGTACTTTGAAGAAGCCATTCTAAGTTTCTTCAAAGACTTAAAGGAAAGATTATCCCAATGAGTAAACTGACGGGGAATATCAGCAAGGAAACTACAACCCTAGAAATCATGAAACTAAAATTTTAACATTTGATGTGAAAAATTCAGTCATCAAGCTTAATAACAGTTTAAAGGCTGTGCAATAAAAGATTACTGAACTTGAAGGCAAATCAGTAGAATTTATCCAACTTGAAGAAGAGAGGAAGAATTGAAAATAAGAGTATATCCTCAGTGATCTGTGGGATAGTATCAAGCAGCCTAACAATGTTTGATTTCCAAATATTTAGGGATATTCTAGGTATCTTATTCTTGATTTGTCATTTAGCTCCCTTGCAAGCATAAATACACTCTCTGATTTCAATCTTTTCAAATTTATTGTGACATATTTTAAGGTCCAGCGTATGGTAATTTTTACTGTTCCATTGAGAAGAATGTGTATTCTACATTGGTTGATTGTTTTATAAATTTCAGTTAGGCCAAAGTGAGTGAAAATTCAGTGCTTGTACAATGTTAATGATTTTGTCTAGAGTTTTTATCAGTTACAGAAAGAACCAGTTATGACTGCTAAATAGTGTAAAGGAACGAAAATAGAGCACTCGTACTACCTGATTTCAGGACTTACTCTAAAATTAGAGTCACATAAAGAGTAGGTTTAGTTTTATAAGAAACTGCCAAACTGTTTTCCAAAGTGCCTGTAGATTTTGAATTCCCACCAGCAATCAGTGAAGGTTCCTGTTGCCCTACATCCTTGCCAGCATTTGGTCTTTTCAAGGTTTTGAATTTTAGACATTTTAGCAGGTATGCAGTAGTATCTCACTGATTCAGTAATTAAGACTTTGTGCATATACAAATCAATGGAACAGTATAGAGAGCCCTGAAATAGATCTTATATATAATTCCTTAGTTTTTTAAAAATAGCTTCTTGAGATTGATATGCCAATTATACACTTACAGTTACAATTCAGTATTTTTATTGTATTCACAGAGTTATGCATTCTCACAATTTTAGAATATTTTATCAGCCCAAAAGAAACCTTTTACCATTACTAGTCATTCCCATTCATTTCCCCAAAACACCCTTCCACCAGCCCTGGTAACTATTAATCTACTATCTGGCTCCATAGGTTTATCTTCTGGACATTTATGTAATGGAATCATGCAATATATGGCCTTTTTTGACTAACTTCTTTCACTTTGTATAAGACATTTAAAGTTCATCCATGTGGTAGCATGTATTAGTAGTTTTATTGCTAAATTCATCTTTTTTGAATTGCCAAAAATTAATGTAGATATACTATATTTTGTTTATTCACTTGTGAGTTGATGGGCATTTAAGTTATTTCTACTTTGTATGTATTACAAGTAATTCTACTATGAACATTCATTTACAAGTGTTTGTGTGGACGTGTATTTTCATTCTCTTGGTTATACACCTGGGAGTGGAATTTCTGGATCATATAGCAACTCTGTATTAAACATTTTGATGATCAAATTTGTCTTTTTTGTGACTGGCTTATTTCACTTACTTCACTTAGCATAATGTCCTCAATGCTGTGGAGTGTGTCAGAATTTCCTTCCTTTTTAAGATTTAGTAATATTCTATTCTGTGTATATGCCATGTTATGTCTATCTGTTCATCCATCAGTGAACACTTGGGTTGCTTCTACTTTTTGGCTATTGCGAATAATGCTCTGAACATAGTGTACAAATATATCTTGAGGTTCTGCTTTCAGTTCTTTTGTGTATTTACCCACAAGTGGAATTGCTAGATCATTTGGTAACTCTGTTTTTAATTTTTTTTGGAGAAATTGCCATACTGTTCTCCATAGCGACCACATCATTTTACATTCGCACCAGCAGTGCACAAGGCTTCCGATTTTTCCATATACTTACTGACACTTGTTATTTTCTGGGGTTTTTTTGTTTATTTGTTTATTTTATAATAACCATCCTAAGAGGTGTGAGATAGTGTGGTTTTGATCTGTATTTGCATAATGATTAGTAAAGATGAATATCTTTTCATATGTTTATTGGCCATTTGTAAATCTTCTTTGGAAAATGTCTATTCAAGTTCTTTGCCTGCTTTTTAATAGTTTTTTTGTTTTTGAGTTATAGGAGTTCTTGTTGTATTGTAGATATTAAACTCTTAAGTAGATATATGATTTACAGATATTTTCATCTGTTCCATTGGATGCCGTTTCAATCTGTTGATTGTGTTCTTTGATGGACAAAAGTTCTTTATTTTGATGTGGTCCAAGGTTTCTGTTTTGTCTTTTGTTGCCTGTGCCTTTGGTGTCATAGCCAGGAAGTCAGTGCGAAATCCAATGTCATGAAATTTTTCCCTTGTATTTTCTTCTTGGAGTTGTATAGTTGCATAGTTTTACCTCTTACATTTATTTACATTATTATTTTTGATCCATTTTGAGTTATTTTTTGTGTATGTTGTAATGTAGCAGTCCAGCTTCACTATTTTGCATGTGGCTGTCCAGTTTTCCCAGCACCATTTCTTGAAAAGACTGTCCTTTCCTCCACTGAATGGTCTTGGCACCCTTGGGAAAAAAATTTGATTATATGTACAAGGGTTTATTTCTGGGCTTTCTAATATATTCCATTAGCCTCCACGCCTGTTTTTGTGCTAGTACCATACTCTTTGGTTATTGTAGCATTGTAATAAGTTTTGAAATCAGGAAGTGTAAAACTTCTATATTATTGTTTCATTTTCTTGGTGGATTAACCATTTTATCATATATGTCTTTATTTGTATTTTGTACCAAGTTTTAACAAAGTCTGTTTTACTTGATATTAACATAGCCACCCTGGCTCTCTTTAGACTATTATTTGCATGGAGTGTCTTTTTCCATTCTTTCACGTTCAACCTATGCATGTCTTTACATCTAAAGTTAGTCTTTTGTAGACAGCATGTATTTGGATTCTGTTTTTTTAATCCACTCTGCCAATCTGTGTCTTTTGATTGAGGAATTTAGTCTAGTTACATTTAAAGTAAGTACTAATAAAGAAGGACTTATTATTGGCATTGTGTTCCTTGCCCTACTGCCTTCCTTTGTTTTCAGTTGTTTTTTTATAGTGCTGTGTTTTGATTCCCTTCTGATTTCCTTTTGTGTATATTCTCTAAATATATTCTGCGTGGTTACCATAACCACCTGTCTTAAACTGCTAACTTTAATCACATAAAAAACTGTACTCCTTTACAGCTCTACCTCTCCACTTTGTTATTGTTGTCACAGATTATATCTTTATATAATATATACTCATTAACATAGATCTGTTATTATTTTATGCTTTTGTCTCTAAATCTTATAAAAGAATAAAAAGTGGGATTATAAACCAACATTATAATAATAAAGCCTTTTATATTTGTCTGTATTCTTACCTTTACTGGATAACTTTTATGTTTTCATATGGCTTTTAGCTACTGTCTAGTGTCCTTCAACCTAAAGGACTCCCTTTAGCATTTTTTTAGAGCAGGTTTAATGTTAATGGGCTGTCTCAGGTTTTATTTATCTGGGAATGTCTTAATTTTGCCCTCATTTTTGTAGGATATTTTTGCCAGATAAGAATGGAATTCTCATTTGACAGAGTTTTTTATTTGTTTGTTTGTTTGTTTCATTCAACAGTTTAAATACAGCCTGCAAGATTTCTCCTGAGAAATCCACCAACAATTTTATTGAGGATTCCTTGTATATGAAGAGTTGCTTTACTCTTGCTATTTCAAGATTCTCTGTCTTTGATTTTCAACAGTTTGATTTAAATGTATCTCATTATGGATCTTTTTAGAATTATTATACTTAGTTGAGTTTAGTTGAGTTAGTTGAGTTTCTGGAATTTTATACCCTGTTTCCTCAAATTTGGGAAGGCTTCAACCATTTTCTGTAGATAAGCTCTTTTCTCTCTTCACTTTCTATGAATCCCACACTGTGTATACCAGTCCACTTGATAGAAGCATAAGTGTCTTAGGCTCTACTCAGTTTTCTTTATTATTTTCTCATTCTTGCTTCTCAGGTTCAGTAATTTCAAATTCTCTTTGTTCAGGTTCACAGATTCTTTCTGCTTGTTTGAGTTTGTTGTTGAACCTTCCTCCTGACCCCCTCCCCAATAAATTTTTCCATTCAGATATTGTGCTTACCAGCCACAAATTTCTGTTCTGTTACTTTGTTGATATCCTCATCTTGTTTGTATATCATTTTCCTGATACTGTTTAGTTTTCTGTTCATGTTCTCCTTTAGCTCATTGATTATACATAAGACAGTTGTTCACAGTCTTTGTCCAGTAAATTTGAGGCTTGCGTTTCTTTAGGGTTGGTTTCTGGGGATTTATTTTGTTTCTATAGATAAACCATGTTTCCCTGTTTCTTTGTATGCCTTCTGATTTTTGTGTTGAAAATTGGTCAACGGAAATAATATCCACATCTCTCAATCTTTGTAGGCTGATTCCGAGCAGGAAAAGACTTTCACTCATCAGCCTAGTGTGATGGTTGAAGGTCTTCTTGGGCCTTTTCTGGAGCTGTGTCTTTCCTGGGCCTATGTGTGTGCTGTTTCCCCAGTTCTTTTGTATTCTCGTCTGCTTTTAAATGTCTCAGTGTCTCTTAAGAGTCTCATACCTGCTTCTTTTTAAGGCCTTAGATGTCTACTGTCCTCCTCTGCTAATAGTCTCTTGACTCCGTACACCACAGTTCTACGGTTCCCCCATAGCTCTTATCACTGCAGAATTCACTACTGCTTTCAGCAAACTCCAACCTAATATGCAAACTATGCCATGTTCCCATCAGTACTAAAAGTCAGGAAAGACAGAAACAAGTACCTTGGGCAGCCCCTAGACAAGCCAGAATGTTGGAAACAAGTTCCTCTCTTTAGTTTCATCCAAGGGAGGAACTGAAAATTGGGCAGCCTCCTCCCAATTGACATCACTATGATGTGCCATGGAGACAGTACAAGAAGGGCAAGTAAAAAATGCCACAAATTTTCCTACCAATTTGAGAGTGACAAATTGGTTGGAGAGCTAGTGCCTGGAGCTTATTAGCCTATCATCTTGCAGGCATCATTCTTCTCATTGCGACTTTGATCTACATTTCCCTAATGGCTAATGATGTTGACTGTCTTTTCTTGTGCTCTTTGGCCATTTGTATATGTTCTTTAGAGAAATGTCTATCCTGGCCCTTTGCCCATTATTTGGTTATGTTGTTATTCTTGTTTGTTACTGAGGAGTAAGAGTTCTTTATATATTAAAGATTCAAAGTTTTTTTTTAAAATTAGATATACCATTTGTGAAATAACTTCCCCATTATATGGGTAGTCTCTTCACTTCTTCATGATATCATATGCAACACAAAAGATTTTCTGTTTGATGAAGTCCCATTTATCTTTTTTCTTTTTCACTTGAAGGCTTATCCAATATCACTTAAGATTTACTGCTATTTTTCCCTAAAGTTTTATTTCTTATATTTAGATCTATGATCAATTTTAAGTTAATTTTTCTACATGCCTTAAGAAAGCTGTCTAATTTAATTCTTTTGCTTGTGACACTTCATTTTTGACCAAGGCATCAAGTCAGTCCATTGGGGAAAGGTATGCATTTACAGCAAATATTGGTGGAACAGCTGGGTATCAGTATAGAACTAAAAGGAGCCCTAACTCTTCCTTCTTGCCATACTCTAATATAAAGTCAAGGTGGATTATAGACCTAAACAAGAAAGCTTATTTATACCTCAAAGATGTTGTAAGAAACCACAGGAAAATATCTTTATTCCCTTGAGGATTTAAGGAAGGGCAAAAATAGCTCCAACCATAACCAAAAAAAAAAATTGATAAATTTGACTTTAACAAGTGTTAATTAAAAAGTAATACTCATCAAAGGCCAACTTTAAGAAAATGAAAAGATAAGCCATAGCTGAGGAGAAATTATTTGTAATTCATGTATCTGACACAGAACTTACATTAAGTATATTTAGATAATTCCCACAAACTAATAATAAAAGGAAACAACCCAAGACAAAAATGGACTGAAGCCTGGAAGAAAAATTTCGCAAATGTCCAATGAACACATGAAAAGGTTATTATAATTTGTGAACAGGGAAACACAGATTTAAATGTGATACCACATAACATGCACTGTGGCCTCTGAAATTAAAAAGACAGGAAATATTGGTGAGGATATGCAACAGCCGAAACTCTTCATTTAAAAGAAAACACTACCAATATTAATTTTTTTGTTTTATGTTCCTAAAAAGAACATTATGATTTTAGATACTGTGTTAGCCTGACGATATGCCATTAAAAGGTGAAAAATAATTGCCTAGGTGGTTTCCACAAATGTAGCATAAATTTTTTTGGATGTGAATGAACTGAGTTAAATGTAGTCATACTGTATGCTAACTAGTTCATATTCCATTCTGATCTTTGTTGAGTATTTCTTTACATCAGATTTATGTATTACTTAAAAAATTATCTGTATCTCCATTTATTCAAAGTTCAGATTTTAAAATGTCATCATGGTTAGCTTTTTCTGTTGTTCTAGCTATTTCGTTCTTTTTGCTATTTTCCTGTGTGTGCACTCTACATTTTATCGATCAACTGAGTTATTCTGCCTGAATTTGAATCCTACTTATTAGTTGTGTGACTTTAAAGAAGGTATTTTTTTATTCTCTGCTTCTGCTTCCTTCTCTGCCAAATGGTATAATTATCTAACCTACAGAGTCCTCATGAAGATTGACTGATTTAATACATGTAAAGTTCGTAGAACAGGGCTTGGCACATAATAATCTCTCCTATAAGAGTTGATTGACTATCATTAATAATATGTGTTGACCTTTATTTTGAAATGGAGATGCAAACCATGATTTTTCAAATGAGTAGCTTTTTTATGAATTTAGCTAACTAATAAACAGCATTATAAAAATATTTTAACAGCATAGCATACTAAATAAATACCTATACAGGTATATATGTTGATACCTGTTTAAATAATTGTTGTGTTTACTAATAACCCTTTTTCTTTGTAATTTAAAATGTTTCTTTAATCTTAGTTGTTTAAAATGAGTATAAATTACAGTATTCATTATTAAATCCTTTGTTACTTACTTTCATATGGTGTTTTTGAAATGTTATATGTAAGCATAATTAAGATAATATGTATGTATAAATACATAGAAACATGTCATTGCCTGGCATGTTGCCTGGTAAGTCCTGGTATATTGCCTAGTGAATCTTCAATAAGTATTTACTTAATAATTTATATTTTTGTGTGTGTGTGTTTGTGCATGTGTCGGCTATAGTCTATGCGTTTTCAGAGATTCACTCACATAATTATTGTTTTTCTTTTTTGATCTTCAGTATTTTTAAACCTCTGCGTATTGCATAAATTATTCATTTAACCAAGTTGTTGATATTTTGCCAGGGCTTTGAAGAAACAAGTTACCTGTTTGAGTTTGAAAACTCTTTATTCCAAGTTATTGTAATATTAGAAAAACATTCTAGTTACTATTTTTAAATCTAAAATGAAGTGATTTTTTTAAAAACTTCTAAATGAAAAGGAATAAAAACTTTATATGATTTATTTATATAATCCTAAGTGTTTCCAAACATCTGCAGTTCAAAGTACATCATTCACATTGACACCAAAGTTTAGTTTCTGTTTTGACTGGAAGAGCCTGGTATTATTTTTTTGTCTGCAAAGGAAAGAGTTGTATAGCATCCAAGTGGGAAGATGTTTGATTGTAATGCAATCAACATGATTTGTGACTGAAAGAAGATTGTACATGAGGAGAAGCAGCAGCTGTTAAAAACCTAGACAATATTAGAGAACTTTTTGTTAAAAACTAAAGACATGTTAATCTTTCAGAAAGTAAACATAAAGTAAAACAATTGTAACAGTATACTGTCTGCTTGATACAGTTCTTCAGTTTTCACAGTATGAATAAGAAGAAATTAACTGGTGAAAATCTTATAATAAATATGGGTCAAATTCATTTAAAAATTTTCCATATGTTTTATATGTTTAGTTCACCCATATTGTAGAATTAGTTTTGTTTGTTTTCTGAAGCGAATTTAATTCTTCTCTTCTTATTAGTGACCTTATAGAGCATAGAATCATGACCCCTGTGATATTTCCACCCTGCTACAACAACTATCCATCTTTCTAATCTATATACCCCACTTGTTTACTCCTCATATATTTTGCAGGAAATCACAGTTAATACATTTTTTTACCTATAAGTTTTATTGTATATCTCTAAAAGATGTGGACTGTTGTTTAAAACATGACTACAGTGCTATTCTCACATCCAACATATTAACAATTCTTTAATATTATGAAGTAGCCAGTTAGTTTTCAAATTCCAGTGATCTAATAAATATCCTAACTCTTCCTCTTTGTTTTGAATCTGTATCTAAATAAGAATCACACATTGCAAATGATTGAATTGATGCTTAAGACTCTTTTTAAAATTTATAGATTCACTTCTGTCTCTTTTTTTCCCTTGGAATTTGTTTTTTAAAGAAACTGAGTCCATTTTCTGTAGCATTTCCCAGTTTATTCATTGCATCTCTGTGGTATCATTTAATATGTTCCTGTCTTCTCTCTTCTACTGTAAGTGTGGTGATTTGCCCAGAGGCTTGGCCAGATTTAGATTAGTTTTTATTAGCATGACTATTATACAGGTAGTTTTTGTTGATTCATCTGGAAACATATCAGTTTGTGAAAGAACTATGTTGTTAACAGATCTCATTGCCTAGATGTCTTATCATATTGATAACTGTTGCTCAGATTGTCTTATCTTTAGGTTGTAGAGGAGTTTTTCAATTTGGTTCATGAGTCCTTTCTGAGTTTCTTTGGTATTTCTTCAGTTTTGGTAGTTAGTATAAAACTTCTGTCACAAATATATGTTCTTGGATCAGATTGTACATTTCTTGTCCTAGACTTGGGAGTCAGCCATATATCCAGGGAGTCCTTTATTTTTAGTAAGAAATGCTACTTGGAACCCACAGTCTGGACATGTGGGGTATTCATTGCCACTGAGTCTGTTTTTGTTTCTAGCCTTTTTCAGTGGGCAAAACTAGGAAATACACAAACACACAGACTTTTTTAAAATAAAACTTTGTATCTCCATACTGATACTTCCAATTCAAAATTTTAACTAAAGGGTTTTTTGGGTAACTTATTTTTCATCTGTGTCTTTTGTCTCATGGTGAGAATCTTAGTTCTCAAGAACACTGTAACAATATACAGATGGCATTTACTTACATTTAATTTGAATATTTAAAAATTTTAAAGTATAAAAGACATTTAAAGAAAAACTCCTAGGTCTTAATTCATGCATTAGAATTTTTAAGAACATTAGTGTTTGGCAGAATATGAACAGGGAAGATACTGTGTTATTAATTGTGTCAATTCAAATGAAGCTGTCTAAAATCATAGAAGAAATTATATATTATTTGATTTACAGGCACACTTCTTCCCTGGCATTTGTCTTTTTTCTTTTCATTCATTAAATTAGGTAGGTTCGTTAAACATTTGAAAGTGTGGCATTTTGGGACACTTTGCCACATTGAGTGGCCCCTGGACCTTATGTTCTGTCTCTCTTGTACTGCATGGCCTTGGAGACTGAGCCTGAGTATGCAATGTGGATAAATGTCCTTAGCACAAAAATAACTTCATTAAGCTATATTTATCTCTTTGGTTACACTATTTCATATAAAGGTTGTCCTTTGAGTACCTTTCTCCCACTCCCCCTCTTTTCAGAAAGAATGAAAGGAAGAGAAAATCTATGAGGATTAAAAAAATAAGAAGAAATCAAAAAAAAAAGAAACCTGGAGAATTACAAACATACAAGTTAACTAAGGGTGTAAGACCAGATCTAGCTCCCATAGGCTAGGAACTTGAGTTTTATTGCCCTTACAGGGACTGATGATAGGACCATTTGAGGTAGGAACGGAGTGGAGACCTTTGCATGTTTATCCAGAACCACAGAAAGATCAACTCTTTAATGTAAGGGAATCTAGGAAAAATAGACAACTCTCTGGTTCAGGAAAGGGGTAAGGAATTTTGTCTTGTTCATAACTGAGCAAAGGGAGAAAAATTATCTTGAGAAATAGAAGAGCTTGACACTAAATGAAATAATCATGGTGAGAATCCACAAACTAAGACATTAACATAAAAATCTGTCCTAGATAAATAAAAACTTTGGGTCACCCCACAGAAGCAAAAGCAAAACCAGTCTTCCACACACAGGTTAATACAAAACTTCTACCAAAAAAGGATTCTCCACCTTTCTACATACCACATAAGAAAACACTCCACTGTGAGACACAATTTAAAAAGGCCACCAACAATTTGAGATAATAAGAATATATGAAAGAGTATAAAATATGTTTTGAAACAGAAATCATTAAGACATATAAAAAAGAGCACTATAAAAAATATGGACAGAGTTGAAAAATACAAGGAAACATCTAGAAGTGAAAACTGTAGCTGTTGAAATTAAAAGGTAGGTGAACAGAGGAAGAGTGTAGATATAGCTGATGATAGAATCAGGAATCTCAGTTTACTAATGACAGATGCTCAGAATTCACACACATAGAAATTGAAAATACAAAACAGATTACAAGATATATAAAAAAATGAATAGATCCAATATATGACTCATAAGAGTTTCAAAATGGGAACTAGGTAACATTTCAAGATATAGTAGCTGTGAATTTTCCAGGTTTGAGAAGCACGGAAAATATCTAGAAGGTTGAAATAAATCTACCCCTTGATATACTGTAGAATTGAAGAACTCCAAAGGTAAACTATAGAAGATTTTAAAGCAACCATTGAGAAAAGACAAACCTATAAAAGAATGATTATTTGACAAGTGGCTTCACATCAGCAACAGTAGGTCCAGACTGCGATGGAACAGTATCTTCAAAGTGCTGAAGATAAAACTTTCATAACAGTTATATCTAGTAAAGAGTATAAGAACAAAATGATCACATTTTCAGGCAGACTATCTCACTAAAAGATCTTTTAAATGCTGTAACTCTGAAAATAGGTACTTGAACTCAGGAGGAAAGCTAAGATGAGGACTTCTACAAATTCTTACAAAAACAGAGAATTTCAAATAAACTGTTTCCAAAAATAAAATGAGAACACTCTGTTTTTTGAGGTTAATCCAGCCTTGATAGCAACTGGAAGGATAGCCCAAAAAAGGAAGAATATAGGTCAGTCTCACTTAGAAACATACCAATAATCTGATATATAAAGTCTGATATATAAAATCTGATATATAATAATCTGATATATTAAGATCTCAGGGCTCTTCTGATCTCATCTTCAATGCTTACTTCATTTCTGCTACACTCTTCTTCCTGTTAATATTCAAAAATGCCAGACAAGCTCCTCCTTCAGAGCCTTTGCAGTTTTTCCTTCTGCTTGAACCACTCCTTCCAAAGATCTAAAGACTTACTGCTTTATCTTCTTAGTGTCTTTATTAAGGTGTCTTTTTCTCAGTTTAAAATTTCTCCTATTTAAAGTTACAAGAGAGTTCCTTACCTACTCTTTTTACAATCCCTATATTTCTAATCTGTTTTTCTTCATAACATTTTCACCTATCATAACTGTGTATTTCATTTATTTATTTTATTATCTCTTTCCCCAACTAGAATATGAGTTCCATGGAGGCTGGGATTTTTAACTATTTTGTTAAATGCGTATCTCCCACCATTTATAATTATGCCTAGTACAGAGTAAGTGCTTAATAAATATTGGTTGAATGAAAATACACTTCAAAATAGGAGTTCATTGAGGAAGAAAACAATGGCAGTGAGATCAGAGAAGAAGAAATTTGTTATAAAGTTTTAATATTTTATATTTTAAAAATCTGAATTATAGCAAATTTCTTTTCATTTGGTAAATATTAGTGATCCGTACAGTAGTTTCTGTTATATTATTTCCTGTCTCATTCAGTATGTTTTAAATGACAATTGAATTTTAAAATTTACAAATAAACATATATAAAGACTAAATTGGTGACAATGTCAAGAAAATTTGAGATGTAAATTAATGGGTAGGATTTTTATCTACTTTATAAATATATGAAATCATAAAATGACAGTAAATACAGTGTAGCACTTGCTAATGAAAAAACAGTTGTATCTCATTGGTTCAAAATAAATTTCAAAATTAAAGTATGGTTAAAAAAACCAATACAAATTACAAGAAATTACACATAAATATGCAATTTGGGGAATACATTAGGCTTTCCAAGTATAACATTAAATGAAGAAATAATATAGGACTGAATAAATCCAAAGAAATCGTAAATGTAGTTAAATATAAATCACAAGCATGTATTTGACAAGAGTATTTACATATGGTTTTATTCAATTCAGAGTTATTTTTGGCTCACCACAGCTTGATTCTCAGGTCAGTGTTAATTTAGACCTCATGAAGAAATGAAAATAAACTCAACATTTATTCCTTGAGCAAGAGTGAATGAATTTTTGTGTGTGTATTATGTAGAAAGAAACAAGTTGTAAACGGACTATATACTTCAATTTTTAAGTGATTAAAAAAAGAAAGAAACAAGTTTTTATCCTTGGATCATTTCTAATTCACTTGGGGACTCAAAAATAGATGGTCAGACAGCTTGTGATCATTTCACTTTCTCTAGATAGACCCCTGATGTTTCTACCTTCAATCCTTTTCTCCTGTATTCTTCTTTTTCCTCTGTCAGCTTGTAAAATCATGTACGAAAAATTAGCCCAGCTTGGATGACATCTTCTCCATGAAACATTTTTACCTCTATACCCAAAATTACCTATCTCATCTTTGTGACTTTGTAGGTCATATTTAGTCATTCCATTTTAATACTTAATCATTTGTATTAAAATTAATTGAAAATGTAGAGGATGATTCTGGTGGAGAATATTTCTACTAGATTGTGATGCTTACATATATGTCTTATTCATTTTCATGCCCCATGATTTGTGTCTTCACTAAACACATTTATACTTTTACTGCATTTGTGACCAAATATTTTAATTGTTACAAGCTAAACAGGGACAAATACAGAGTTTAATATGTAAATCATGTGTCCTTCAATGAAGTCCAAATGATGCCATCTCACAAAGGTTTCACTCATGTAATTTTTAAAAATGTCTTAGGTACACAAACATCATTATATAATTTAAGTTAATATCAGGAGTTTGGTAAGTCTTTTTCTTGTAAAAGAATTTGTACATTACTCAAGGCTGCAGAATAATACAGAGGTCATTGGCAGAAATCAGCATTAGAGTAGTAAGAAACGCCAACTTGGATATGACTGCCTCTTGATTGTATCATAATAATGATCTTTAATTCATTATGAAAACTAACCATTTGTCAAGTAATCTGGAACTAATTTTGTCTAGATCTTGAATCAATATGTGTACTTACTGGTTGTTACTTAAATATCCTTATTTAACAATAGATAAATTAAGGAATGATGTTTAATTTTTCCTGAACAATGGGTTTAGTACTTTATTCTTTTGCAAATCACCCTTATCTTCATGGGGTTGATATGCAGGATATCAGCTTATATCATGTACAATTATTGTGTAAAATGTTTTATATATTCATATTAAGATCTTATATTCAAATGGCATGATATTTCAATTATTTTTTTCAACATAGATACTTCTGCTAGCCCATTTATGCTTTTATTTATCAATTCTTTATTATTTATATTTTCGTATATTACTGGTAGCTCAAAATGTCATTTCACATGTTTGTTGTCACTTATTTTACTTAAAAGTGAGGTTTAATCAAAACAGAAACTAAAAACACTTATTTCCTTAGTTGTTTCCAAGTCTTGTAGCACTCTGTGGCTATTACTTTTTTCTCTACTCAACTGCTTCGAAAATCTGGAAAATCTCACATACATACATTTTATGATAATTTTAATTTAAAAAAATTAATTAAAATATTTATCACAGAATATCATATTGTGGTTTATTTAGAACCCATTGTGATTTTTAGAAGTATGCTTTTATTCAGCCAGCAGATACATAATGAAAACCAATTGCTTAATAAAAAAATAATTTTAAATGTAGTTTGATCTTAATTTTTTAAAAAAAGAAGTATTTTTCTCATTTATGTTAGTACTTAGATTAATAAAAGTCAAACTGAAAATTGCAATTGGATTTGCCAGAGTAGTAAAAACAGTATTATTTTGCTCATATTTAACATCATTTTTAGCTTACTGTTCTTCTTGCAAAGGCTACCTTGTCTTTTAGAGAATACAGTGGTATTATTTACATTCATTCATGTGGCTTTGTGAAAAAAATGCTAGAACTCCTTTACTTAATGGGATTCTTCCCCTGTGGCAGTGCAAACGGCTAGAGCAGGAGCTTCATCATCTGAAAGAGCAGAACCAGACTTCAGCAAACAACATGAGACATCTGACTGCTGAAAACAATCAAGAACGTGCTCTGAAGGTAAATCTCCATTCCTTCTTGCAGGCAAATTAAGGTTGTAAGCCCTTGGTGCCAGCTTTCTGTGCTGCATATATCAGTTGTGTACATTTCAGCAGAAGTGAGCTGTGGTGTTTGCCAACAACCCCTTCTTTAAACACAGATACAGCACCCTTCTGTTATGGTATTATTTTATTTCGTGTATGTGTACATGAAAACAACATATTTTCTGAATTTCAAGTGGTAGTATATTAATAACTTTTGGTTCATGTTCATTCTGTTCCTGCTTCCAAAATATATTGCTACTTTTTGTAGTTAATAAAAAAGTGGCCACACTGAGAGAAAACAAATTAAATAATGAGCTTTTTCTTTGCATCAATATGAAATACAGTAATTTTCTAAATAACTTGTAATATTAGTAACCTATAGAACTGATACTCCTCGAAAGATAGTGACTATATATGGGACTTGAAAGAGTACTTAAAATGTTACTTATAACAAAAGAAGAAAGAAAGAAAGTATATTCTACTGAAACTTGAAGCTAGTGAAGTGTACATTTCATAATAAGTTCTGTCTTATTTTGATATATAGATCCAGTAATCATGAAAAAGGACATTATTTCAGTTCTACTAATTATCGTTTTTTTCTTAAGATACTTTCCATTCCCTTTTACTATCTTTGCCCCAGTTCCTGGCATAGTGCCTGTGACATAATAGTGGTCCCTACCCTCAAGGTGCTTACCCCCAAGGAATTTATAATCATTTATTAAAAATTATTCTTATCTTTCAGGGACTTTATTCTTTATTTTGTGCTTTTACTATTGCATTTCTTGTCCTTAAGTTGCCATATAAGTTATGAATAAGAAGTTTTATTACCAAGCTATCTGGTGAACAAACTATCTCCTTTCTGAGCAGTAGCTTATCTTTTACAATCCATTTACAAGTATCAATTTTTTATTTGTTAACGGATCTTAATATTTAGTATCTAAATGAGCTTTAGGAAGAATTTTTCAAGTCACTATCTCTAGGAGCTTATAGTCTGCCAAAAATATTTCTAGTATTTCAACATGAATCTTACTAGTGTTAATATAATTAATAGAGTAAATAAATAAATTTGAATAGGGTGACAGCTGAAAGATTTATGTTTTATTTAATTGTATTATGCTGTAATTTCTAAAGGAAATAGTCCTAAGGATAGATTTGGAAAAAATCTTTTAAAAAAGTTAATGGTCATACATTACATAGACCTTTCCAAAGTGGTGACTATGCCGAATACACAATTATCATACAGGGATATACTTTTTAATAATCTAATGCTATTTGAATAATAATGCCTTTGCTTATTCTAATAACCAGAAAATTCTTTTTTTTTAAAGATATACACAACCCACTGTTAACAGCAGCAGTATTGATCTTTCAATGAAATCTAAGATTTTTAATGTAAGCATTGGTTAAAGGATGAGACAGATTTGTGGGCCAAATGAAAGCACACATTTTGGGCTTATATTGTTTGTTTTATGAGGGGGAAGTAATTAGGTTTCTTGGTTGATACCCACTTGGAGGAGGTACTGGGGATTGAACCCCTGACCTCTTGGGTGCTGAGCATGTGCTCTACCACTTGAGCTATACTCTTCCCCTTCATTCTAAATTATTTTTTATGGTAGAGCATAAAATTTGACTTTTGGTGATCATTTATATGTATTATTTTTGAAGTAGCATGGAATATATACTAACTAAATTTGCTAACGTGACACTATTTCCCTCCTTTTATATTTGCAATTTTCCCTAATAAATAGAACATATGGATACATATAGGATGATGGGCTAAATTTATACTGACTAATCTATACCCCGAGAGTTACTTAAATTAAAAAGATACTCGCATTTAAAATAAAATTTATCCACGTTAAGTGATTTGTTTCTTGAAGACTATAATTTTGAACATTTAATGTTTTTTTAAAAATTTAGATTAGCCATAAATATGCAGGCATTAGACTTAATAAGAAATTTCATATAAACTGCCTTTCTTTCCTCTTTCATTTTCTTTATTTACTTTCCTTGTCACACATTTTTAACTTCTTACAATTGAACTTCTCCACTGTAGTTCCATTGAAAGACATCCTTTCTTAAATTATAAGTGACCTCTAATGGTTAAATCTGTGAAAATTATCATTCCATATCCTGTCAGTATGCCAGTCAGCCTAACTGGAGCACATTTAGATCTTGCCCCTGCCCTCATGAAAGACTTTCCTGTACTTTTTTGTTTCTGTGTCATCATTTTCCTTTTCTTTGATCGTTATTCTTTAGCTGGTGCCTCTTTTTATACCTATTCCTAAAGAATGTTCCCCTAGCTTATGTGATTAGCCCCTTTTTCTTCTTTCTAAGAAAGCCCCAAACTATTATTTTAGAGCAACTTTAGGTTCATAGCAAAATTGAGTGGAAAGTACAGTTCCCTCATATCCCATGCTCCATACAGTCACATGCCCTCAGCATCCAGCACAAGAGTGATTCATTTGTTACAATCCATAAACCTACATCAGAGTAACCCAAAGTCCACAGTTCACATTGGGGTTCGATCTTAGTGTTGTACATTTGGATTTTGAGAAATATAAATGACAAGTATCTGCCATTGTACTATCATACAGAAGAGTTTCACTCTAAAAATCCTCTGTTTTACCTATTTATTCCTCCTTCCCTTGTAACGCCTGCCAGCTGTTAACCTTTTTACTGTGTCCATAGTTTTGTCTTTTCATTTAGTAGAATGTCATGTAGTTGGAATCATATGGTATGTAGCCTTTTCAGATTGGCTTCTTTCATTTAATGATATGCATTTAAAGTTGATCCGTGTCTTTTGATGTCTTTATAACTAATTTCTTTTTAGTATTGAATAATATTCCATTGTCTGAATGTACCACAGTATATTTGTTCACCCACCTACTGAAGGACATCTTGGTTGCTTCCAAATTTTGGCAATTATAAATGAAGCTACTATAAGCATCCATATGCAGGTTTCTGTGTGGACATAAGTTTTTCAACTCATTTGGGTCATTACCAAGAACTACAATTGCTGAATCTTATGCCAGGAGTCTGTTTAGTTTTGTAAGAAATGCCAAACTGTCTTCCAAAGTGGATGTACCATTTTGCATTCCCGCTAGTAATGAATGACTGTTTCTGTTACTCCATATTCTTGCCAGCATTTGGTGTTTTATTTATTGTAGACTTCTCTCTTCTCATTTTATCCATTTGTACAACATCATCTATCATTTATGTTGTAAAGAATGCTTTGTCTGCCCTTCCACTGAGATATCTTACTGTCCTTAACCCCAACAAATTTGAAACCAGATCCCTAATTTGACTTCCTAAACCCTCTCTTAAACTTCAAAGAATTCAGGACCTGAGTCAAATAATATTGACTGTATAACTTAACATTTATTCTCAGTTATGTTCTCCTTTGTTTGTCTTTACAACTTTATAGAAGCAGGAAAAGTTAAGTACTTTTTGAGCCCTTCTTTTTGCCAGTGAGACATAAGAGGACGTCTATAGCAGGGATGGGAGGAGTGTCTCTGGGAAAGTTTTTTTTCCTGACGTAATGACAAATGCAGCAGACACCAATCCTTCCCTCCTTATTACCTTGAACACTTACTTGCTGTCTGGAACTGCAGCAGCAGTTTTGTACCTATGAAGCAAACGCCAAGAGAAGCTGACCTTAAACATCATTGAGCCCTTCAGCCAGTGAGCCACTTTGAGAACATTAAACACTTATACCCTCACTTGTTTTTCTGGTGACAGAATGCCCTATATTCTAAATCATTCTTAATAGTTTTCTATCATTACTTCCAAATTGATCTGTTAACATCTGTAATTAATGATACTGCCACAGTCCTAGACATGTAGGCTAATAGACCTGACATAATCTTCATGTCCTTTCAACCTCTCACCTACTGCAGCACAATTGAGCATCCAGTTGTGTCAGTTCTGCAATAGTGATTTCTTTCCTCTTTTTCTCTCATTTGTCTTATCATGCCTCTACTCTGTCTCAAGTTCATGACCTAGATGATAATAGTACCCTCCCAAGTAATCTTTTTCTCCTCAGTTTCTCACCTTTCTAATCCGTTGTTACACTTCCATTAGCTTTCATTCTAAAATGCAGGTGACGCTTTTCTACCAAAAAACCTTTGGTCTTACATTTTCAGCAGTGTAAGAAAATAGAGATGTCCTGAATAACTGTCCTGATAAAAACAAGAGAAAAGGATGGCTGTATTTTAATAATAGGAAGGAAGATAAGGAATCTGAAAAGGCCTAAAACAAAGTGGAAATAGGAAAAACAAAAACAAAAAACCAAGGGAAATAAGTGCTTGCATAAAGCCATCTTTCACCCCAAGAACATTTGTCAAATGTTGGTGAATTTCAGCTTCCATTTTAATAGCTACAAGGGTAAGACAGATAGGAGAGAGAGCCCAGAGCCTGTTTAAGCCACAATGTAGTGGGAGATCTTCTCCTGAAGCTGATATCCTAGGTGGCTGCAGCATTAGTGTTTAGGTGAACAAGGGTCAAGCTCTTCATACAAAATACAGGCGAGGGAACTTGGCTTTCTGGAGTGTGAAGTGGGGGGAAAGTCTCTGAAAATTCTTCACCCACAGCCCGCTTTCAGGCAGGTTTAGAACCACACCGGTTACCTGAATTCTTGCTATCTATGTGGTTCTAAAAGCTGAGGATTTAATTTGAGGTGATTCTAAGCTGGAGGGACCCATGAACAACAGACCAAGCAAATTACCTTCACAATAGGCCTCTAATAACTCCAAGAGATAAAGTTTCAAACACCTTGAGCTATCAAAAAAATGCATGAGAAAACTGCACTTCTAGTGTATGTAAAATCATAAGGCAGCAGAATCATACACTTCAACAAATAGTTCAGATATTCTTATCTTGGACCCCAGAACATGACATGTGCTTAATTAATGTCTTAAAAAAGAGATGCTAGAAAGTAAGAGCAAAGAAAATGACTAAAAATTTTATCAAGTAGACTTTGGAAAAAATAGATGGAACTTAGAGAAATTTTTCTTAAATATTAAAATTAAACAGCAAATAGAGTAAACAGCAGATCACACAGAGTTCAAGACACTGATAGTGAACTGGAAGATAGATATAAAGCAAGTATGGAAATGGAAGCCAGAAAGACAAAGAAATGAAAAATACAAGCGATGTTAAAAGCCGCAAAGATAGAGTGAAAAGATCTAAAATAAGTCTATTTGGTGTTCAAGAGGAGATAATATGGGAAATGGGGAAAGGGAAAACAGATACAAAGAAATAATGACTGGAAATCTTCTAGGGTTGTCCAATGACACAAACCTCAGATCTAGTAATACCAAATAAGTTCCAAGTATGATAAATTAGAAGAGACTGCAGAATACCAAAGTTGAAGAATAGCTCTTAAAAACAACTGTTAGAAAAAACGTATTTACAGAGGCACAACAGTTAGACTCACTGACCTCCCGAGGGTAATAATGGAATAATATCTTAAATACACTGAAAGCAACGAGGAGGCTAATTCCTTAAGTATGTAGAGAGAAAATAACTGTCAAGAGCAACAGTACAATAATGATTAGATAAATCGAAAACTTCAGTTGCGTTCTGTTGTCTTTGGAATGTAATCCAAACCCCCTAAATATGGAGTTTAGGACTCCACACAGGTGGCACAGTAGTTTTGGCCTGCTTTTTCTTTTCTTTCTTTCTTTTCTTTTTTTTTTTTTTAGGTGGGAGGATATAGTTTTTGTAAACCCCAACCATCCCCCACTACTTAGTTTCCTAAATGTGTTGTGTTCTTTCATTTCTTCTGATATTCTGTTACGACTTTGTTTTGTTTCTGTCTCTAATATTAGTTGATTGCTTAATATGCCATCTTCTCTATATCGAAAACTTCTTGAACATAAGGGATCATAGCTTTTTCATGTTGCTATTCTCTTAGAATTTAGCATATTGTTGAACTCAAATCAGACTAATTTTTTAAGTCCAAAATCAGTTTTAATCTATCCTAGTTGGAGTCAGCAAATTTATTGATATCTACAAAGTTCAAGAAATAGAGGACATGGAATTATTCTGGTTTAATATTGTCTTCATAATCACTAACTGTGCCCAACTAAAGCTCTCTAGAAGGATCTCTATTTTGTACTAAAGTTTCTTTGCTCATGAATTGGACAGTGCAGTACCAGAATTTCTCATTTTTTACTATTGGCTTAAAAATATTGATGAAAGAGATTTTTGTTTATTCATTTTGCCCTTTGCTGTTTAGAGTTTACTGCAGGATAAAAGACGAGGAGACTGAGTAAATAGCAAGCACTATTCATTGCACTTGATAGTAAATAATAGTGTAGCGTCTTATGATGAAATTCTGTGTCAAGATGAATTACTAGTCTTTATCCTATGTCAGCCTTATTAACATACTGTCTTTGATATGCCCAGATGATACCACCCTCCTTATGTCATTAGGGTATGGTTTTGGATTGTTTTTCTGGTATATAACTCTAGTATTAGATTTTTAATTTTTAAATGTTGAGCTTCCTAACATTTACTAGCTGTGGAGCACTGAGAAAGTTGGGTAGCTTCTCTGAGTATTGGCTCCCACATTTGTATGATAATGAGAGAGGGAGACTGTGTTACAGTTGATAAAATGTGTGGGCAATCTACGACGCTTATTCGTGTTCCATATGGTATGGTGGCAGAAAGAACATTAGTGTAAGTGCCAGACACCTCTTTTCTTGTCCTTGCTCTGCCACAAACAGACTATGTGGTCTTTGTCAACCATTTTATTTTTTCAAAATGAGGAGACTGAGTATCATTCAAAGCCATTTAAACTAGAAAGTGTGATTTTTAAAATTTGTAGTGTTATAGTTTTACTCATTTTTTAAACAGTATATATTTATGATATGATCTGAATTCAGGCCCATATTGATTCTGAATTAAGAGAAAAGCAGTCAATTTCAAGCCCGTATGCTTATAGGTTGGATGACCATATAAATATTTATATTTAAACTAAGACTTTTTAAGAACAAAAGGTACGTGATTAATAATTACACCAGGACAATGGGGTTGTGGCTACAAAGGGATGGCACAGTGGATCCTTGTGGTGACAAAACAGCTCTTTATCTTCATTGTGGTGGTGGTTTCATCGGTCGACATGTGATAGCATTATATAGAACTGCATACATAGACACACACAAGTACATGTAAGGCTAGTGAAGTCTGAATAGCTCTGTGTATTGTGTCACAGTTTCCTGGTTTAGATATTGTAATGCAATTATGCAGGATGTCAGCCATGGGGAGAGGTCAAATAGAGGGTGCATAGGACCTTCCTATATGTCTTTTTAACTGCTGTGAGTTTATAATTATTTCAAAATAAAAAGTTATTTTTAAGAAATGAGTCACTTAAGTTCAGTCCACAGTCAAGGGGAGGGATTACACAAGGATGTGAATACCAGGAGGCAAGGACTGTTGGGGCCATGTTAGGCTGCCTATCAACCTGAATGTATATGAACACCTCAGTTTACTATTCCAAAAACCAGACTCACAGTCTTACCCCCAAAACTTGTTCATTCTGAGACTCTACCTGAAAATAACATCTCTGTCCTATCAGTAGCTTAGTTCAGATCCTTGAAGTTAGTCTTGACTCCTTTCTTTCTCTCACATCCCATGTCCTATTTAAACAAATTCTCTTGGCCCTCCTTTTCGTGCATATCAAGAATTCACCTATCTCTCATCACTTCCACTACCACTTCTGTCTTTCAAGCTGCCATCATTTTTGCCTGAATTATTACAAAAGCCTCCTAGTGGTCTCTTGTGTCCATCCTTGCCTTCCCGTGTTCCTAACACATCCTCCAGAATGATCCCATTAAAATATACATTACATTACATTACTCTTCTAATAAGAACCTCACAGTGGCCTGCCATTTCACTCAGAGGATAAACCTACGAGACCTCTTGATCTAACCCCTCTGTTTACTCCTTGGCATCACGTTTCACTTTAGTCACACTCCTCTCTCGCTGTTTCTCAAACACACCAGGTGTGCTTGCATCTAGAGGCCTTTGTACTTCCTGTTCTGACTTCCGAGGATCACTCTTCCCCCAAATATTCACACAGCCCATTTTCTTATCTCCTTCGAGTCTATTCAAATGCCACCTCCTCAGTGAGGCCTTCCCTGATTAACCTGTTGTAAGTCTCAACCCACACCTTTACAAGCGTCTCGATCCCCTTCCCTGCTTTTTCTCCAAAATATGTATCATCTAAGAAAGTACAGTTGACTCTTGAACAACATGGGTTGGGCCTGTGCAGGTCTTTTTCAGTAAATCTGTGCTGTGGTACTATGTGATCCACGATTGGCTGACCCTGTGGATGCAGAATCACACATACAGAGGGCCCACTGTAAAGTGATACGTGGAGTGTCAGTTGTGTGAAGGGTGGGCTCTCCTAAACCCCTGCGTTCAAGGGTCACCTGTGTATGTTTTACTTATTTACTATATTTATTGTCTCTTTTTCTGATAGGAATAAGTGCTCTATGAGGTCAGGGATTTTTGTTTACTTTGTATACCTCTGTATCTACTGATGATATTAAAAATATTTGACAATCAGTAAGTTACAGACATGACTAATCATAACAGATGCCAGATGTTAACAATTTATATAGCTATACTTCTGCTTATCAGCTAAAGCTAGCTCTAGCTGTATCTCCTATAAATACACGCAGCAGCTATTGAATAAATATCTTTTGAGTGAGTTAATACCATATATGCAATTTAGTATCCTGCTTTCCCTGCTTAGTACTTCATAAGCATCCTTCAGTACATTAACTCTATAAATATTACTTTAATATATTACGTAATTTGCAGTGCACAAATGTACCGTAATTTTCTTAAATCTTTTCTTAATGTTGAGTATTTAGGTTGCTTGCAGTTTTACATTCTTAAAAATCCTTCTGTGAAGAAATTACTATGTAAATATTTAACAATATTTAGCAAACAAAAATGATAATTTTTCAAGTTTTTATTTTTAATAAATACATATTTTTAGAAATAAATGATTCTGTAAGGGTTGTAATAAAAATATTTCAGTTGACTTCTTCATCTTACCTCTTCTGATTTCTGCTCCAGAGAAGAAATCACTTTCAACCCTTTTAACATTTTATTCTGTATCCATTCTATATTTCCAAATGAAAAGCTTATATATACTGTTTCTTGAAATTTCACTTTTAGTTATTATTGACTTCCTACTATGAAGATGAGAGTTCAGCTTTCTTATCTTTTTCTTAGATCAGTGTTTAGCATTTGCATTATTATTATAATATTCATAGGTGACCACGTAGTGAAGTCAACAAGCATATGTTGTTTTATTGTGCTTTGCTTTACTGCATTTTGCTTTTTTTTTTTTTTTTTTAGCAGATTGAAGGTTGTGTCAATCCTGTGTTGTCAGATGATGGTAACATTTTTAGCAATAAAGTATTTTTTAATTAAAGTATGTACTTTGTTTTTTTAGACATAATTTTATTACACACTTAATAGACTACAGCATAATGTAAATGTAACTTTTATATGCACTGGGAAACCAAAAAATTGATGTGACTTGTTTTATTGCAATATTCGCTTTATTGTGGTGGTCTGGAACTGAACCCACATTATCTCTGAGGTATGCTTATATTATTAAGCAGTAAAAAGGAACAGCTTATTGATATATACAGCAACTTGGAAGGGTCTCAAGGGCATTATGCTAAATGAGAAAAGTCAATCTCAAAGTGTTATAATTATATGATCCTACTTATGTAACAGTCCCAAAGTGGCAAAGTCATTGTGATAGAAAACAGATACGTGGTTTCTAGGAGTTATGTTGGGGAGCAGGGTATTATTCTTAAAAGGTAACAATTTCTTTCTAGTGATAATAGTTCTGATTTATAATATTAAAATGTCATAGAATTATATGCCAAAAAAGTAATGGAGGGAAGATGTAAAAACAGATGAAATTCATATACAGTTTATATCCAACTTAATAGAATTGTACCAATGTCAGTTTCCTGGTTTTGATAATATACTATGGTACATATATGATATTCTTTGGGAGAAGTTGGATGAAGTCTACACAGGAATTCTCTATACTCTTTGCAAATTTTTGTGGATCTTGAATTATTTAAAATTAAGGTATTATTTAAAAATTTTACATGTTCACCATAGCCAGTGAAAAAAGTGCTAAAATATATAAAGAAAATTTTAACAATCCTTTCTTACAGTTTTCGAACTGCCAAATTAACCTTGACTAGGCATTACAATAGATATTCTATTTTATCTGTCTTACCTAATTTCACTGGGAATGAATTCTATGTTACACCAATTAATTTTGACAGTTACCATGGGATTTTATATTTCCCTTCATAATGTAAAGTCTCATTGGATAGTTTCAGTACATGGATCATCTCTGAGTCTGGTTTTGTGATTGCTTTGTCTTTTGACATTTTTGTTGCTTGTTTTGCTTTTGCTTTTCGTGTGTCTCATGATTTTTTTTTACTTGAATCATGGACATTGTGGGTAGAACGGTGCTGCTTCTATCAGTCCAGTAGTGAGAACATTGACTTGATCCACTCTGGAGTTGATCTAGATTTGGGTTTTGTTGTTGTTGTGGTTACTGTTAGTGCATCATAAGTTTCAAATTGCTCTAGTAGTGGGTTGCTGTTGACTTATGCTCAGGATGGAAACTCAGGTGCTGGAAGGTTTTTTTCAGTGTTGATAGTTCACCCTTCGTTTTCGGTTAATCCTGTATGCTTGCATCTCAAGGGCGTCTCACTGTACGCTCTTGGTCTTCTCCTAGCATTAGGATTTTTATCGTCTCGTATTGGGGGACTACAAGTTTTCTGCTTCAGTCTTAGACAGTCCCTTTGTGCTGAGACTTTGGAGTGGGACTTCCTCAGAATTCCTTTCATGGCAGCCAGACTATGACCTGTATCTGTGGCAGGTATTGTATAAGAGAGACTATCATGCCCCTCTTCCAGTAGAAGCTGTCTAATGGAATTGGTATAGGATCCTGGGCCCAGTTCTGTTTCTTGCCATTCTCTGCCCCTGGGGGTAGGAGTTCTTTCTTATGCCATTCCCAGGCAGGATTTCTTTTTTGGGTGGGGAGAGGGGGTTCTGTGCCCTAGCTATGTATGACTTTTACTCTATTCACAGAAGGATCTGGGTCCAGGGAAATAGGGATGGGGGGGTAGGTGGTTCGCTGATTTCTATAGCAGCAGCCAGTCCCCTGCCCCACATCCCCTGCATGCATGCATCCCTGAGGGAAGCTGTCTCTAGTTCTACCCTTCCCTTGATATTTCTCCCCCAGCCTCTGGTAGGGATTTGTGGGTGAAGGTCTTCCAGTAGGTGCAGACCCTGTCATGTCAGTGGTTTCTGAAGGTTTTGTGTGGTGGCTGACCCTTCTTCCCATGCTCTTCCCAGGTGAGCTAGTCCGTGTATCCCTTTTGCCTTGGAGTCTTGTCTCTCCTGGAAAGTTAAGACAGTTTGGTTGCCTTCTGAGCTTAGCTGTCTAATGACTTCAAAAAAAGTTACAACTTTGTGCTTTATTCAGCTTTTCTTATTGTTAATGTGGAGTGACAACTTGTTCCAGATTTCTGCAACCTAGGCATAAGCATTACATCCACTATTGGATTTTGATGAATATTGTTTTATCATATTTAAGTAGTTTCTTTCTAGAATTTTTTAAAGTTTTTATTAGTGGATATAACAAATTTTATTGAGTTCTCAATGTTGAACAGTCCCTTGAATAAACTGTTTGGATTTGTTTTGTCATCAGTTTCCTAAGAATTTTCAGAATTATAATAGTCTGCCCTCGTACATACTTCCTGAGTGCCAGGCATTGTTACTAATGCTTTTACATATAGTACTAAAGTACTTAGACCTCAGAGTGACCCTGTGGAGAGTAGGTGGTACATCTGTCTATAATTTTATAGGTTAACAAACTGAGGAACATGTGTTAACTAACTTGACCAGTGTTATAAGTAGTAATTACTGGTAGTCCTCAGATCTAAACCAAGGCAGTGGGTCTCCGAAGTTCACACTCGCCAATGTAAATGAAAATTAACTAGTTTTTCTTTTTTTTCCCTGCATCCTGCAAGATTTGTTTTGTTTTGTTTTTAGTATCTGAAGTATTTCTCTAATTAATAGTGTTCATATGTTCAAGGGAGGTGTGTGTGTGAATATAAGTAAATAGATGTATTTGTTCATGCTTTTTCCGCATTTTTTCTATTGAAGTATATAGTCAGTTTACAGTGTTATGTTAATTTCTGGTGTACAGCTAATTGCCTTTTCAGTTGTTTCAATATGTTTATCTAGTTTTTCTGTTTTTTAGGTCATTGTTCATCTTTTTTTTTCACTAGTTTGTTTCTATTTTTATTCTTTGTATGATCCAGGGTAGTTTAGAGAATATAATTTAAATTTCTATATAAAATGTATTAATGTTTTCCTTCTCACCATGTAAATAATCCACTTTAAAAGGTTTTGTTAATTAAATAAATAAATTAGTCTCTGTTCACAGAGCATAAGGCTCAATATATATTCAGTTGAACTCAGTTCTCACATTATTCAAACGTCTTTATTTAAGCTCCCATTATAATTGCATTTTTATAATTTTGTCATATTTGGAATTTCTTGCTTTATACATTTGTCTGTTCCATTCTTTGTTATATAGATGTTTATGACTATTGTATCTTCTAGGCTATACACATACATATCCTCATTGTATAATATTCCTCTTCAGACTGCTTACAGCTTCATACCCTTACGTCTGCTTTTCCTGACATATGTATTAATGCTGCTGTCTTGGTTCATTCAGACTGCTGTAACAAAATATCACAGACTGCACGCCTTATAAATAGCAGAAATTTATTTCTCACAGGTCTGGAGTCTGGAAAGTCCCAGATGAAGGCACCAGTATGATAATGATCTAGTAAGGGCCCTCTCCCTGATCCATAGCCAGCGCCTTCTCACTGGGTCATCACATGCTAGAAGAAGCAGGGGATCTCTATGGAGTCTCTTTTATAAGAACGTCAGTATCACAAGCCTCCAGCTTCATGACCTAATAAGCACCTCCCATCCCAGAGGCCATACTTCCCAATACCATCTTTGGGGTAGGACTACAACATAGAAATTTTGGAGTAACACAAACATTTAGACTGCTTTTTCTTTCTTTTTTTTTTTCTTCCTTTGTTTTGTTTTTACATTTACCTAGTATAACGGTGCTGTTCACCAGTAATTTTGCTACTCAGTTTATTCATCCTTCACTTGATTTTTATAACCCTTGTTCTCCCATAAGAAGCCAACTTTCTTTCATCCTCAGATGTGGTTTGGTTGGAGATGGTACCACGGTGGCCACAGGTCTAACAGATCAGAATGTCAAGAATGTCAGATTCCCTTGGCCACAGCAATTGCTTCAGAAACGGACACATGTACCACCTGAAGCCAATGAGTCAAGACCTTTTTTCTCTCTATTGTTATGAATTTGAACAAAAGTAGAGTAACTTAACCAAATGTGTCATAGAGATCTTTCTGCACCTATAAATACGGATCTGCATCATCCCTTTGCTGGCTCTGTAGGTCCCTGTGCTTGATACTTAACATGTAATTTTCTCAGTCTTCTATTTTAGAACATTTTGATGCCAGCTGTTCAATATTATAAGCAAAATTTTGATAAATACTCTTGTGTGTACACCTCTCTGTTAGGGCATAAGTGACCACACAGTGGGAAGTACAGTGGCAGGAAATCAGTTGAGAATAGAAAGAATGATACCAGATGTTGTGCAGGTTGTAGTTCATATCATTGAAGTGTATGAGGGTATTGAGAGGTCAGATTTAGAAGAAAAGAAAACAATAGTGAATTCCAGCATTTCACTATTGGTGCACAAAAATAAGCGGTTCACAAAGAAGGCTGAAAAGAAATAGAAAGATAGGATAATTACCAAGAGATTGTGTTTTCATAAATTCAGACTAGAATAAAATGCTGTGATGGGAACAGTTCGCAGTGTTGAATGCTACCAAGAAGTAAAACCACAAGTGCCCATTTGATCTGGCAGTTAGAAAGGTGATAGTAGCTTTGTTGTTGCCATTTAACAGTGGTTTCAGTGGTAGCCTTGAATCTAGTAAATTGCAGAGTAAATGGAAAGTTTAAAAGTGAAAAAAAGTTGATTATTCTTTGAGGAACTTATTTATTAAGTAAATATGCAAAGGTTAGAGTGTAATGCGAGTGTAACCTGGAGGAAGACTTCAGGAATAGAGAGAATAATAGCAAACATACCTCAACCATTCTCTTTTTATAAGAAATCTAACATGTGCCTGTGTAACACAAAGCTAGCTAGGAACAACCTGTATGGTCTGGGTCAAAAAGTTGGTAGGCCAAATAATAATTTAATAATTTTTGAATTGGGAAATTGAGAGGGAATGAGCCAGTCAGCTTTTGAATGCTGAGTGCAGTGATCCCAAGGTAGGCTTAGGGCACAGCAGACGACTGTAGGCTGTGTGCATTCTGAAGTTACAAAGCAGCCATTTGGAAAAGTTGGAGCCAATATATTAAAAAACACAAAATTCTGAACAAGAGAGATGGAGAGAGATTCTATCCTGGTTCCTAACAGCAGTCTGTCCCCATGCCAGGCATTGTTTTCCACACAATACATTTTTTCTTTGTTTATAACAAGCAAGACTCTCAGCTAGGCCAGGTTTACTGTCTTTGCATACCAAGTGGGGAATTGCTATGACAGCATTCATTATAGGCTCTCTGAAATGAACAGTGACACCGAAGGGTGGCTCTGTGGATTAGTGCACCAGGTATAGCCAAATCATCAAAGCCAGTGTAAGTTCATCAAGTACATCAAGACACAATAAAACTGATGAGATTCAGATGAAACAGCTGTGAACTATGACCTTTTACACAGAAGGAACACGGAATTACTGTGGGAAACTTCTGTGGAGATTATCAGTGGCAAACCACAAATTTAATACTTGTGAGTACTTAAATCTAATTGCTCTTTAACATTGGTTCCGAATGTTTTTCTAATTTTGACTTTCATAGGACTATTTTAGGAATTTGAGACATTATTTTGATAAATAATGATAGAAATATAAAATTACACTGCATGCTTCCCTACTGTCTTACACATTTTGTAATATGCTAAAAAAAATAATCAAAATGAATACTTGAACTAAGACGTACACTTTCAACAGGAGACTGAATTCTAAGCGCACCAGGCAGATTCCTCACTATGAACTGGCTTTAGGTAGCTCCTGGAGTCTTTATCCAGTCTTTGTATCACCTGGTCTTTGGACCTAGTAACTCCTCTGACTGAACTGCCTTACATTACTTACTGTCCTACTTCCTTTGCCCAGCTAATACCTACTCAACCTGTATTCAGTTTGGCCGCAGTCCTCTTGTCTCTGGCCAAAGTGGAGAGGGATTTGAGTGGTAGAGTGAAATTGTTTCAATAGCAAAATGAGTACTGATCTGAAAGGAAAGGAATATTCTCAGCACTCCCAGGACTTCCTCCCAGGCCTTTCCTAAATCTGCCCACATCAACAGGCCTACTTTCCCCCTTGTCTTTTGCTCTCACCTCATTATCTCCTCTCTTTTTCCCTGACCTATTTGGTTTTTGATCTTACAGTGGCCTAGAAGAAGTAGAAGAGCAGATGTCTTTGGTACATGGTTGGAAACAAACCCTGGGAACCTTTAAAAACAATAAAGGTCCACTTGATTGGTTGTTAGGTAACGAGCATGGGTTAATGGTTCTTAGCAGAGGCATGCATCAGAATCATGAAAAGAATATTTACAAAATAGTAACTCTGGGCCTGACCTAAAGCATACTGAATTGAAATATCTCACACTGAATTTGAAAAGTTACCGACAGACTTGGTGTTTGGAAGTAAAATAGAGACAGTATATTTCTCAGCCTTCTTTTAGACTGATGGGTTTTTTGTTTCTGAAAATAATAACATTTGTTTTCTACCAGTTGTGCCTTTCAATTTTAGTTTTGTTTAATTTTCTAATTGATTTCAGTTTGGGGCTGATATAAGTATTTTTGTGGCATTTTCAGTTTTATGTCTTTTTTAAAGTGCTTTCTTGGTATTTTAGGGGTAAGGTGGATGAGGCTACATAGATTTGCTGCCCAAAGGAAAATTTTCTCTTTCATTTTTAGCATTTCCAGCAACCAAATTCTACATAAGGTTGTACCTCATAGTGATTTGTGATAAATAGCATGTTAAATTCTCTTGTTAATTGCAGTGTAGTAATACTGTGAAAAGTGTAGTGCAAAATCCAGATGGTTATTTAAAACACTATGAAATTTAATTTGATAGATTTTTAAAAATTACATTTCTGAACTAAAAATGTATATAAAAAGCCTTCAGATTATCAAATATAATTAATTTACTTTGACTACTAAGTAAAAATGTCTCTGGGACATGATAGAAAGCAGTTAAGTCCTTCATTAGATTATGTAAAATTCTCAGTTAAAGTAACTACATTTAACAGTGTAGTTTTCTGTACCAAGCAAATCCTTATTGTAGTAGCATATTTGATTTCAGTGGTTTTTAGACACATAGTTCTTAGTAATGCATCTATAGACCTTTGGCATGTACACTTGTTAAGAAAAAAGTAACATTCACAAATTGACATAGCTATAGTATGTCTGCTATATCAAAATGACTTTATTGTGTTGTTCAGTGTTGGTTACTTTTTCTGTTATGTTGATGCATTAAAACAGATATTAAATTTTATCATTAATTCAGCACCTGGTCTCTCATCAAATCCCCTTAATTACAAATTGACTCCAAGGATTAGACAGCATGGATTTTAATTTTAACTGAAACAAAAAAAGGCATCTTGAAAAATCACTCTTACCTAGTGACTCATAGACACATTTAAAAAGATCCTATAATTTATTGCTCAATATTTAAAGTTCACAGCAATACAAAATGCACCACCAACACTTTATTCTCTTATGTTTACGTTAAATATATATTTAAAAATATATTTCATAATCTTAAAAAAAACTCTTCAGTATTTTTAGATAACTAGCAGCCTCAGGAGTTTTGATAACTTGTAACCCTTTCTTTAGAAACTGTTAACTTTGAATCTTGTACAACCATAACTGTATCTGCATGACATTTATATTATCATGTATTTCTGCTTTCTTAAATAATTTCACAAAGTCATACAGTGTAGTTTTATATATTCCATTGAAGTCTTTTCTATATAATCCAATATTCTGTTTATGGTATTATTTATAGTTGATGACTATTTTGTTAAATCTTCACTTCCTTTTGATACTTGCTATTTTAAGTCCAGAATCATTTTTGTGCATTTTCCTCTGAAGATACACAAACTTTTCTGTCCTTCTTTCTAAAAGTGTTGAATTTAAAACTGAATTCTATTACATAATTACTTATTTTAAATAGTAGAATGACTACTCATTTTTACTAGAATAAGAAGATAATGAAATGAAGTTATGATCACAGTGATCAAAAAGTACATTTGTCCCCTGTGTTTTGGCTCCATTATATGGTGATCAGCTTTTAACTCAGAGTTGCCTCTTAAAAAATTCACTTATTATTCTGAATAGTTTCTGGAATCTAACTTGTGTTAATAGTCACTTATTTTGATTTTTATATAGATCTATGAGTTTTTAGGTTATCACTTTACATTTAGAAAGACCAAGAAATAATTACTAATAAACTCTAAGTATTAAGGTAGACCATTTTTTAAAAAGTAAATTCAGTTGTGTCAGTTACCATCACCTTTTCAGAGGTTATAAAATATAAGTGATTGTGCTGTTTCCAATTAAGTGGATATTGTATATCATATTTTTGTAAATTTGATTTTTAAATAGTATTCCATTGGGGGCTTTTGCACTGTTGCTGTTGAACTGGATTTTTATATGCTGACAGATACTTAGCGTCTAAATGAGCTCCACTCATCATGGCAGAGGGAAAAATAAATTGCCTAGAAACGGATTGTTTACGTAATATTAGATGGTAATATAAACCAACAAAAGCAAGGAAATTAACTTCTAAGGCTGACACACTGCCCTTTCCTTGCTCTTTTGTGCCTGTAGGTATCACACATGTGTTTTAATACCAAAGTACAGTGGACTCGGTTAAGAACTGTCAAACATAATTCTAAATTTCTTTACTTTGTTGGTGTATGTCACAACTTAAAATTATTATTTTGTTTCTTCTTGCTATCTAATGTCCTTCACATGTGAGATGAAGCAGTGCATGGGTGGATCTGAACAAGATGGGAAAGTTTATTTGCTTTTCTCTCATTTACAGTTGATTGCCTCTGGTTAGCCAGTAACATGCACCTCTGGTATTAGTTCTTTAAATTTTGAGAAAATATAATTCAAGAGAAAAATTATTAAATATTTGAAGAAAGTTTTGAAAAAACTGTAAATACTGATATAAAAATGTTATTCAATCTTAATTTTTATTCTTGTTGATTACTTGTTGTTTTATCTTTTCTTGTCATCTTGAAAGGCAGATACCTCTCTTTATTAAAAAAAAACTTAGGGCAGTGAGACACCACTGGTGTTTTATTATGAATAATCAAAAGTACAAGTATGATTTCACAGAGCAGTTCTTAGATGAATTGCACAAAGGAATTATATGTGGAATTCTGACGGTAGGAGTAAACCTCTCTAAATAACCTCCAAGATTTGAGTACTGATAGAAACTCGGCCATTCTTTTAACAGCACTTGTTTCCTGATGAGTATGGTAAAATGTGAATAATTCATTCACTTGGTTTTTATATTCAGTAGTTAGATAGTAGTTCATCAATTGTTAATGAGTCTTATCCTTATTTTGGGGGGCTGTTTTATACAATTATGAGGGAGCTGTTTTATACTAAAGATATTTCAGTATTAGAAAATTGATTTCATGTATAAATATGAGTTCCTTGTTTGTAGCAGTTTGGAAATTATTTTGCTTTCTACTTTTCTCTGGGAACAATTTCTACCCCTATTTAGATATCCATTAAGACAGTTTTTAAAAAGAGAATTAAATACTTTCAAGCTTTGAATTTTTCTTAGTCTAAATCTTTCCTCATATGGTACCCAAAGGTACTTGAGTACTTTTTTTTTTAAGATTCTTACTTATTTCTGATTTGTGTGTTAAACCTTACAGAAAGTCAGATACTTTCTGTAAAAATTATACAACAGAACATACTATCTAAATGTGGTCAAAGAAAAGATTTTGCTCTCCAAAACTAAAGTAGTGTAAAACATGGTGAAAGAGAAGGGGTGTAAAGTTGGGGATGATAGTAATTCTTTACAAAATTCTACTTTTATTTTATGCAGTTAATATTTAATTGGCTACATTTTAAAAAGTGAAAAAATAATCTATTTGCTAGAGATTTGCAAAACAATACTTTAAGCTCTTACTTATTTTGAGGTGTTGAAAGGTGAAACATTTGACATTTTCTTTTCTGGCATTGCTTTAAAAAACAGAGGGCGGGAAAGAGGCGTTGCCACATCAGAGTTAAGGGTGTTTGTGGTTGTCCGTGACAGCAGCTCTAGTTTTAAAACACCTGTGTTTACTTTCCAGCTTTTCACAATCTGCCTGAAAGTGGCCTAAGAATGGCACAGGCCTTCTTGATTACTGGGGGTTTTATAATACAGAGAAAGAACTAAATTCTATACTTTGGTTTTCTGTTGCAAGCATTTACTTCTCTTGTTTTATACATTTTATCTCTTCCTATACTTAATGTGTGCATCAGATAATGCATGATTTATATAATCTATAGATTATAATATGACAAAGCCATTTGTTTTTGTAGCTATGTTTTGCTTTTTATTCACTGATCAGAAAAAGCTGGTGAAAAACTGTTAAGTATGTTCCACAGATGTATTTTCATTCAGAATTTTAAAACTTCCTGAAAAAATGAAAGTAAAAATTCAGTACCTTTTTGAAGAGAAATGAATGTTGCCTAACATGCATTACATTATTTTATTAATTTATTATCCTTAGTGATTTGGATGTAAGTTGATGTTTCAACTTACCTATCATTACTTATCTGGTCATTGTTTCCAATTTAAGGACATGTACCTTTTAAATAATTATTTTGTACATTTCTTATTATATAGCATTCACATAACACTGACATATTGTATAGACTATTATTCTCAAAATTGAGGTATGCCTAGCTATGACAGTTTAGTTTAACAAAATTTAGTTTTTACCGATTTCATTTTTAGCATTTTTTTTTGTTTTCAGACCTCTTAATTACAGAAGTCAGATGTCATATACACTATGGTGCATTCCTGTTATATTCAAATTCTTAATTATAGTAGCAAGACATTTCCATGAGATTACAGTTCATGTCAAGCCTAGTTGATGTGTAAAAGGAATAATTCTGCCTTTTAATGAGAGATTAGTGTTCTTTATTTCTCCATATGACTAGTTTTTAACATTTTATGTATTTAATCTCTTTTGAGAAGCCAATGCCAGTTTTGAATCTCTTTCCTAGAAAAACACACATGCACAGAAATTTGCATATAGTTTCAAGGAATTTATTCCCTTCCCAAGTCCATTTTGTGCCCCAGGTTAAGAACTCTATTCTAGGTCTTATTTTCTTTAAACAATTGTTAATTCTTTGAATAGTAGTTTAGACAGTTGTTAACCTAGTATGTCACAGAGAATCACTCAGTCAAATAAAGTATTAAGAGCATATTAGTACAGATCACCATGTTAGGAACTGAAAAACAAAGCAGTAATTGATTTTACCAGCTTTAAATATAAATAGTCTTTTAACAATGTACTTCAAATCCTGTAATGGCTACTTATTATGTCAGTGTCCTAATCCCAGTAGATTTGAAGTAAAAATGATAATTCCCTCATTTTTCTAGAAGCAGTTAACAATATACCTGTTATATTATTGAAAAGTAAAGTCAGCTAATATTATTACATTAAAGTTGCAAAAAATGATGTTCTGCTTCAAAAACTGAATCATTTTGCTGTAGGCATCCATCTAGGTAGATAATGCTCAGCTTCAGATAGTATCCTAAAGGAATGATATATAGTAATAATGTGTATCACCTGCAAGATAATGAAAATTTAAGGAAAATAACTAATAATTGAGCTGTTAAAAAATAAAAATAAAGAAAAAATAATTTAAAATACTTGAAACAGAGGAAAAGCAGTAAAGTTATTTTAAGTAGCATAAGTCATATGACAAAAAGCTAAAATATTTTAATAAGGATTTATAATAAAATGTTTAATAAGGATTTATATTGTATATGGTTTAACATGGAACAGAAAAAACTGTTCTGGTCAGATGAAACTGCTGATAAAAAGAATAATTTTATTTAAAATCTTCCATTTTCATTATTTTCTGTGACTACTAATGAGGAAGTATAAGAGAGAAATGATTCTTTCAGTGCTTTTAGTGTATTTGTTTCCAGAAACTCTTAAATTGCTTAACTTAAATCATGAAACTTGATACAGGATTTCCAGTAGGTGTGTCAGTTTTGTCCTGGTGGCAGTTCTCATTAGATAGTAATATATATCTGTGACATAAGTTTCAGTATAATTCTTATTGTCACTTTTCATGTTACTTAAGATTTATGATTCCTTAACGAAAATTAAATAGTGTGTCTATCTCAAGCACACTTTCAACTTCCTAGTTGTAAGACCATTGTTCTCTATACATATGCAGCAGATTTTCTGAATCTTGAGTTATCAGTCTTGTGTTTGGAATGTATTTTTCATAAAGTACTGGGTTTTTTAAAATTCATATTTCTCTAAAACTAATATCTTCCCATGTAGTTTTAAAGGAGAAATGGGAAAATGTTAAGATCCAAAAGATAGTCTAAAAATTAAGTAAGACAGTATAGAAGTATCAAGAGAGAAAGCCAAAGATATGGCTTGTAACTATACAAATGTCTGATGATGTAACTCGGAGAATTAAGTTTATTTCACGTCCAATTTTGAAGTAAGTGTGAACAGAAAAAATACTAAATCAATGATCAGGAAGATTATTAACAATTTGGAAACAATATAACACCTTAGGAAACCTTATTGGACCCTCTTCTTAGAAAGTATTAAAAATAAAATTTGAGTTAATCACCATTATTGGAGAATCATGTATTTTTGTTTAAAAGAAAGCTGAGTAATTAAGCACCTGTAAGTCCTATTGTTCAGCCAATATTGATTGTCTTTCAAAAATGTATTAATACATTTGCTTACCACAGTAAATTTTATAAATCTAGGGTAGTTGTATCAGATAGGATTAGCTTGTTTCAAGGATGAGAGGGCCATACCAAAAATTACTTTAAAAAAAATAAAACTTATTGTTCACATAACTAAAAGGCCAAGGATAAGGCTAACTTCCAGAGATTACTTTTTGTTCAGTTGTTAACTGTTACTTCAGTCAACTTTATTTAGGTATCATTTATATACAATCAATTGCATCCTTTGTAAGTGTACAGTTCAATGCATTTTTATAGTTATATGTCCATCATAATGAAGATAAAGAGCATTTTAATCATCTCAATCAAAAAATTATTCTGCTTTCCAGTCTGTCCCTCCCTCCACTCCCTTGCCCCAGTAATCCCTGATATCCTTTTTTCACTATAAATTCATTTGCATTTTCTAGAATGTTATATTAATAGAATCATATAATATGTACTCTTTTGTGTCTGGCTTCTTTCAGCATGATGTTTTTGAGATTCAACCATGTTGTGTGTATTAGTAATTCATTCCTTTTTTTAGCTTTCATTCCTTTTTTTAGCTTCAGGAGAGTCTTGCTCTCCAAAAAGTTTTGTTCTTTCTCTGGATTTTGTTTTCCTCTGTATATTGGCTTAATTTTCAGAATATATGGAGCTAGCAGCTTTGTCCTTTATGCTTCCCAGTTGAAGTCTAAAAGGAAAAGCAAATTATAAAAAATAGAAATTCTTGAATAGGGTCTTGCTAACTTGGTTTGGACTACTAGGGATCATGTGCTTATTTACATATCTCAGAAATAATTGTAGCCAAAGGAATGAACTAGGCTGACTGCCTTAGGACAATCTAGGTCTATCCTTAAAGTTAGATTGTGAGTTGGGAAGGATGGTGTGATGGTTAATTTTATGTGTCAATTTGACTGAGTCACAAGGTACCCAGATTTTTAACTAAATCTTACTTCTGATTGTGGCTCCAGGAGAGATTAACATATGAATTGTTGAGCTCAGTAAAGCAGATTGCCCTCCTCAATGTGGGTGAGCATCATTGAGGGCCTGACTAGAACAGAAGACAGGTAGGGAGAATTTGTTCCTCCTCTACCTGACTAAGCTAGAGTATCAGTCTTCTCCTGGTCTTAAACTTGGATTTAAATAATCAGCTCCCCTAGTTCTTAGGCCTTGAGTCTTAGACTGAGTTACACCATTAGTTTTTCTAGGGTCCAACTTGCAGTTGACAGATCATGGGACTTCTTAGAGCCCTACTGGTTCTGTTTCTCTGGAGAACCCTGACTAATAAGATGTCTTTCCAAAAGAAATTTGGAATATTATTTTACCAGAAGAACTAAGAAAGAATGAAGAGTAGTAAAACAAAGACAGATTTCCACTGTAATAACATGACTGAAAAATTTATGCTAGCATGTAGTAAAAATGAACTTAATTTCTATTCCTCACCTTTTCAACTCTTAAAGAAAGATAAGCACAAATTTAACATGTATATGTGTATAAACATTCACATGTTTATGCACATACATAGATATTGTGACTAATCACATGGTTTATATGAAATATATCTGTGTTTTTCAAATTGGATTCCTTGACAGTCTGGAAATCTAGGTCTTTATTCTTTTTTCACCTATTTTTATGGCATATATCCTATGTTGTATCCTCTGACCCTTGATTTTTTATTCTTGAGATCTTTTATTCACAAAAAAAAATGTGTATTTTAAAATAAAAGGTTTTAGCTTTTGCTTCTGGGTGGGATTGAGCAGTTTACAACATTCCAGCACTCCTTTCAAAAACAACTGAGAAAAATAATTTCTTTGAAGTCATCAGAGAGCTGTTGGTAGCAATGAAGTGGCCAAGACAGTGAAAGCAAAAAATCTGGTAGGAGAACTGATTTCTTAGTCACTTGTACCTTTTAGGCATTTGTTGATTATCTGCAGAAGTCTGAAAATTTCAGCTTTATATTCATGAAAGTTCACTGCTAGGATACCACAAAAAAAAAATCAGATTTTTGGTGGTGATGTTGAGGGAGGGGTGACTCAGGCGCACATTTAGTAGTGCCTTCCTGACTTCTGGGACTGCACAGGTTAGGAGCTTAAAAACATAAACAGAAAGTCTCTGAACATTGTGATGTACTTTATAGCTATTTTATAAGAACCAGAGGTTACAAACTGGCATTTACACTGCACAGTCCTTGTTTGAATTAATGTGATCAGCTTTTGCTCCATCTGCCTGACATAAATAAGGCTGAACTGTCAGAATAAAAAAAAATATCTAGAATCTATCATTATTTTACACACAATGGCAGGCATTCAGTTGAAAATTACTAGGCACACGAAAAGATAAGACTACATTACCAAAACCAAGAGAAATGGGACATTATATAAACCAAATCAAAGTTGATTAAAATATTGAAATTAGATGGACAAGGACTTTATAATAGGTATGATTAAAATATTCAAAAAGGTAGAGGAAATGAAGGAGAAAGTGGATAAACAGATTAAGCATTTCACTAGAAAATTAGAATCTCTATAAAAGAATCAATTGGAAATTTTAGAACTGAAGAACACAGTATCTGAAATTGCAAGCTTATTAGATGAGTTTAGAAGCAGAAGACAAGATTAGTAAACTAGATAACAGATTGACAGTAAATTTTTAAATTAAAGCACAGAAATAAAAAGGAATTTGGGGGGAAAAAACATATCTGAGAAAAACAAGTGGGCTTAAATTGTCCAGTATATGTGTAATTGGAGTCACTAAAGGAGATGAGGAAGACAATAGGACAGAAACAATAGTCCCAAGAGACAAGAACCAAAATTTTTCCAAAACTGATGAAAAGCTTTCAAACCACAAATTCATGAAGTTCTAAGAATTCCAAGCAGTATAAACCTGAAAACCATGCATAGACACAAGATAGTAAGAGTGATGAACTCAGAGGAAAGGAGAAAAATCTTAAAAGCAGGCTGAGGAAAAAGGTTGTTCAAAGAACAGCAACTAGACTGCTGCCTTCTCAATAGAAATAATAGAAGCCAGAAGAGAGTAGAATGACATCATTAAAGCTTTGAAAAAGTTGCCAGTGTAGAATTCTTATCGAGTTTAATATCCTTCAAAGTGGAATGTAAACATACTCCAGACAAAACAACAACAACAAAACTGAAAGAATTAGTCACTTGCATATCTGCATTGAAAGCAATAGTAAATGGAGTTCTTCAGGCAAGAAGTTACCTTCATACTCAAAATATTCTAAAGATGTTAAACAATGTATACTTAGGAACCAATAGAAGAAGTTAGTGGTATAGTAGAGTATATTGAATAATCCAAAAGATGATAATAAAGGAGAGAAAAAGGAACATAGAAAATGAATTAGATGAAAACCAAGATTAAAACAGTAAATTTAATTGTAAAGAAAAGGGTAATTTTGAAATCAAAACAGCTAAATGTTCCAATTAAAAAGCAAAGATTGTCAGACTTTGTAATAAAACAAAACCCAACTATGTACTGCTTACAGGAAATAGCCCCTGAATTATAATGGTACAAAACGTTGAAAGTCAAGGATGAAAAAAGAAACACTATGCACATGTTGAAAGGAAGCGGCATTATTTGTACTCATAGCAAACAAAGTAGACTTTAAATCAAGAAGCGTTATTAGAAATTGACTATCTAATATTGACAAATATAAAGAAGATATAACAACTCTAAATCTGTATGCAGCCAGTAGTAGCTTCAGAATATATAAAGTAAAAACTGATGGAACAAAAAGAAGAAATAGACGAATTTACAATCATGTGTTGATTTTTAAAAATACAGTGTACGAAGGATATGTGTTCATACACATAACCAGTGAGGGTGTTGTTTTCACCTTAACTTTTCATTTTTTGGTGGAAGCAAACCTCAGCTTGTCAAATGAATGAATGAAAGGTGAGAAAGTGGAGACAATATCATGGACTATTTTTCATCCTTTCACTGTAATACATAAGGAACATGTCCTTAGCTCTGCACACAGTACGTTTATGTCAGATCACCTAAGAACATACCAGAAATTCCTCCCTAGCTCTGTAGGCCTCAGCATACTAAAGTCTCACCTCCATTCCTCCAGTGAAATGGAGATGCAGATTACTGACCTCGTTCACCTTTATTTCCCCAAGGATGCACTGCCAAAAGAAAATCTACAATCTCATCTTCTTCACCTTTTTCCTTTCTTTTAACTATTTATTATCTGTAACAGTCTAATAGTAAAATTCATTGGAAATATATTAAGATGGACCTGCTTCATGCTAAAATCTGCAGTAATAGTTGGACGTTGACTAATAATCCTTTGTGATAAATTAAGGAATTGATGTTGGTTTTGTTCCATTAAATTGTAGTTTAAGAAAGAATTTTTTTAGGTATCCAGAATGTCCTAGTGCTTAGTTCAACATTATTATTAGAAATACATTTAAAATCTACATTAAAGTATAATTTCAGTTAATTATAGAATCTTGTGAATATTTGGAATCTTTTGGAATCGAATTTTTTTCTAGAGTAATTTGTATCAAATAGATCAAAGACAATGTGGTAGATAGATATTTTGTTCCCAGTTTCCAAAACTGGAAATACCTTAGTGAGATAATGTTAGTAAGTGTGTTGAGAAACAGCCTTCCCCTGAAAATAAGTTTACATACTTATTAAACAAAATTAAACAAATTACTTTGTGGGATTACTCAAAGTCTTTAATATTTTAATGTTATTTGTGTATCTCTAAAAGAGATTTAAAATACAGGAGGGACATTTATATGACCATGGGACCCTTTGTTCCCTTAGCACAAGTTAACTTCCCCTGGGTGCTAGTTTCCTATCATTCAGTTTGGGAAATTGTGGCACAGGGGAGATTCAAATATGGTCTGAATTATAGACCCATCACAAACTTGTCACTATTATGTTATTGAGGTGAAATCAAAATATATACAGTACCATTTCTTCATTCTTAATCCTAAACTGCTATAAAAAAATTAATAATTACACAGTTGAACCAGTTGCTGTGACTGTGGCTTTATCTTCAACCTCAGTTTTGTCCTCAGTGCCCCTTAGCAGCTTTTTAAGGACAATCTCTACAACCGTTTCTAACTTCCACTTTTTTTTTTTTTTGGAGTTCTTACTCTGGTGCTCCTCCCCTTTCTCTCTAAGAAGATAAACTTACATCTTACTTCACAGAGAAAACTGTGTCTAATAAGTGTGATCTCTTGACCTCATCCTTATTTGCTTTCCTAATGTCTCAGAGATGACATCCCTCTTTCTACAGGGCTATTCCACTACTGTGTTCTTAGTCCTATATTCTCCTTTTTTAATAGTCATTTCCAAATGATAGTCTGTGGATCAGCTGTGTATCAAAAGCACCTATAGAGTTTTTTTAAAATACAGATTCTAAAGCCCTCCCTCAAAGGGTCTGTAAAAGGGTCTGAGAATCTGTTTTTAAAAACTTTTCCAGGTGATTCTCATGTGTAGCCAGTTACGGGAACCACTGATTGATGGGATTTTGATCTATTACCTAATTTTTTTACTGCTTTTGGTGGGGCAGTAGTTTTTAATTCTGGTCAGTTCCAATTAATTATTTCTTCTATTGATTGTATTTTTGCGTCATTCCTAAGAACTCTGTCTAGCCCTAGGTCATGAAGATACTCTCCTACATTTTGTTCTAAAAGTTGTTAAGTTTTACATTTTGCATTTGGATTTATGATCCATTTTGAGTTAACTTTCATATAACATGTGAGACTAAGGTTGAAGTGTTTGGTTTTTGTTCTGGTTTGGATTTTTTTTCGTGTATAGGTGTTCAGTTGTTCCAACACCATTTGTTTAAAGGATGCTACTCTGTTGAATTGCTTTGCACCTTTATCAAAAGACAACCATATTTGTGTGGATCTCCTTCCAGACTAGCCAATCTGTTCTGTTGATCTGTCTATCCCTTCTCCAGTACCAGACTGTCTTGATTTCTGTGGCTTCATAGTACATCTTTAAATAGTGTGATTACTCCAACGTTATTCTTCTCTTCAGAATTATTTTAGCTATTCTACTTTCATTGCCTTATATAAATTTTTAAGTCAGCTTGTGTACAGCTACAAAAAGTCCTGCTGAGATTTTGATAAGAAGTGACCTATAGATCAATTCAAAGAGAATTGACGTATTTACTATGTTGAATTTTACAATCCATGAACATGGCATGTACCTCCATTTGTTATGTCTTCTTTGAGTTCTTTAATAGCATTTGTAGTTTTAAGCATACAGATCCTATGCATGCTTTGTTAGATTTATAGTTAAATATTTAATGTATTACTAGTATTGTAAATAATATTGGTTTTAATTTTGTTTCCAGCTATACATTGCCAGTATGTAGAAATACAGTTTATTTTGCTTTATCCTGTATCCTGCAGCCTTGATGAACTCACTTACTAGTTGTAGGCTGTTTTTTTTTTTTTTTGAGACTCTTTAGGATTTTCAACATAGACAATCATTCCTCTGTAAATAGGACATTTTTATTTCTATCTTTCACACGTGTATGCTTTGCTTTGCTTTTCTTTTCTTTTCTTTTTTCTTTTCTTTTCTTTATTGCACTGGCTGGAACTCCCAGCACTGTGCTGAATAAGAGTGGTGAGGCAGACATCATTGCTTGTTCCCAATCTTAGGGAAAAACATTCAGTCTTTCACCTTTATGTTGTTAACTGAAATTTTTTATAGATACTCTTTATCACAACAAGGATGTTCTATAGAGTTTTTTCTTTTAATCATAAATGGATGTTGAATTTTCTCAAAGGCATTTTCAGCATCAGTTGAGCATAGAAGTAGTTTGAACTCACCAAGTTGAAATTGGATTCTAAATAAAGTTACAGTTTACTAAAGAAATTGAGAAAGTCCTGTTTAACTTGTCTGTCTGTAGTGGGTAGAACTGTGTCCCCCTAAAAGGATCTTTAAGTTCCAACCCCTGGCACCTATAAATGTGACCTTATTTGGAAATCAAACCTTTGCAGATGTAATCAAGTTAAAATGAGGTCATTCCTCTTGCAGTTAGACCCTAATCTAATGACTGGTATTCTTATCAGAGAAAAAATTTGGACACAGACCTAGAAAAACAGGAAAGATAACCATGTGATGACAGAGGCAGAGATTGGAGTGATGTGTACACAAGCCAAGGAGTGCTAAGGATTGCTAGCAACCACCAGAAGCCAAGAGAAAGGCATGAATCAGATTCTCTCTCTCAGTCTCCAGAAGGAAACAGCCCAAATGACACCCAGTTGATTTTGGACTTCTGACCTCCAGAACTATGAGAGAATAAATTCCTGTAGTTTCAACCCACCCAGTCTGTGGTAATTTGTTCCAGGAGTCCTAGGAAACTAATACACTGCTGCCTTCTGGTGACTTTTTTTGAGTTCTAAAACACTCTTATTCCCCGCCCCCCCACCAAAAGTCTTTTTTGTTTGTTTTTTGGCTGTATTAGTAGTTTTCACAACCTACACATAACATCAAACAACTCAAGTGGTAAGTGGTCCACTCTTCCTTTTTTAGGCTTCTTATAGCTTTTTCAGTGATCATGAAACAGTTTTAGAGAAAAGCATGTAAATATCTTATCCTCATTGTGTTTCCAAATTACAGAGGGACATTCTTTTTGTCCTGTACTTTGAAAATATGATTTTATTACAGGCCAACCTTTTAATATCTTTTCTATGGCCAGCAGCAATGATAGCCATCATAGACACATATCTAAGGAGGCTGTCTACCTCCATTTCGATGAAGTAAAAAATCTCATTAAATAATTTTGCATGTTTTGAGAGATTCAGAGATGAACAAAAATTTTCATTATAAAAGCCTCAGTATCACAGATAAACACATCACACCCCATTCTTAGAAGTGTGCAGGACATTTGGCAGGTAAGATCCTTTCATTTCTTTGGTAAGAAGTTTGTCGACTGAGTGGAAACTGCCAAAATTTACATTTCTGCTCTCTTCCTAATATCCAAATAAATGAGAACAGTCTAGTTTATATTTGGACAAGATGTCAACAATCTTTTGTTTTATGTTTTCTGCAGTACAAAAACCCTCATATAATAATCAAGACAATTTGAAACCCCATTTTTCAAATGAAAGTACCCAGTAGGTATGGGAAATGATTTTTGTTGCCATGATTTGGCACATCACTTGATACGTTGTAGAAAGTGTGATTGCTATTAAGTACTGATAGAATCAACTCTACACTCTAAGAAGCCAGCACAGCTCTTAATCAGAATTCCTTTTTGTTTATCCATAAGAGATTTTATTTGCAACCTGAAAGCCAAGATAGGTAGTTTTGCTTAGTTTCTTTGAACAGTCAAGGAAACAAAAACAATAACGTGTGTCTGTTCTGTGTAGTATGCCTAGGCTGATTCAGCCTGGTGTAATTTATTATTATTGGTGTGATTTGAGGACACACACACACATACATGCACACACACACACAAACTTCTGATTGATTTAGCAACACCTGCCTATCTCATCCCAGACTTGTGCGATTCAGTTTCCATATATGCTTTAACAGCTTCTTCTCCAGCATGCCCAATCCCCTAATCTGCTCTGCGTATTTTGTAGTATGTTCTGTTTGGGTTGTTTATCTGCCTAATCCAGCTGTGTATGTGTCCTGTCATTTAGCCTTCATTTTTGGTGATGTTTGGATCATGCTGGCATGGGTATTGTCATCATCCTCATTTTTATTATCTGAACTCTTGAAAAGTATGTTCATAATATTCACAGTACTAAACATTAAACTAGCACTATTTTGATGCAAAGAACAGTTAATGCACAGAGAAAGTCAGAGATGAACTGTTAACTTTAACAGTGACAGTGTACTTATGTTGACCTCAAGTTGCATCACTCCAGGTGCAATGAAATGATGAATGATCCATGATTGTGAACCACAGATAATGGTTGCTAACATTAGTGGCCAGAGGAAAAAGCAGTAAGTGCAGGAGGCTGATAATTTTGCTGTATCCATTAGATACTAAAATCAATATTGCTTTTAGCTCTATTTTTTGGACTACCGTATGAATTTGTACGTTCCCCCCAAACTTCTGCATGCATTGCCAAAGACCAGAATTTTTTATATCCCATGGAGGGGTTTCCCAAAACAGTTGGTCATCCTATGGCAACTCTGATGTTAGAGTGAGGTCTTGAAAGTGAAACAAAGGAGATTGTATTTGGTATGATAGAAATTAGGCAAACTGTGAAGACTTTTTCCTGGAGGAGTGATAAAATGTATGACTTGATAGTATCAGAATTGGAGGAAAGTAATCTCACAGGTTTTAGTGGAATTAACTAGGGCAGATATAGGAAGGTAGGAAAGACTGACTTGGAGACTGTTAGAGTATTTCATGAAAAAGTGCATAAGGCAGATACATGGTTGGTAGTTCAGTTACTGAGACTAGAGCTCATTGATAAGGATAGGACAAAGTTCAACAAACTCTGCAGGACTAGTACTAACTCCCGATGGAGTCAATATTATGATGCAAAAGGAGGATTATTTGTCCTTTGTACAAAAAGGAAACAAATACAACTTTTTAAAGTCTGAATAAATAATAGGGAAAGAAGTGGTGGAATAAAAGTTGGTTTTGCCCTGAATACCAGAGCTTCAGTAGGTCCTCTCATCTGGAAAGAAGCTGTCTCTGTCCAGTCGATGATCATGCCCTAAGTGAAGCTAGCCCGTCTGCCTAATGAAGAAGGTACTTATTACTACTCAGTCTTGCTCATCACCACTCTTCCAAATACATCACTTTCAGGTGTACTGAGGGAACCCATATGAGCTGACATGAATAGGCTTGAGAGGCAACATGTAATTCAAGGAATTTGATTGCTTCATGGAGAGAGACCACATTCAACCACAGAGTTGGCTCCAGTTGAAGCTGTTTTATTATAAGAAGAAAATTTAGACATTGAAATAAGACTTCTTATGGAGAGTTAGAGATATTTTGAGAGAGTGATCAAAATAGACTAACATTTTAAAAAAGGTAATAGGTGATTCGAATAACAGAATGATCAAGGACAAAAATCTAGTAATCTGTAAGAACAAAAGGAAACAAAGAAATGGAGTGAAGTGCTAGACAAAGAAAACCTAGTAAGGGAAAAACAGAAGTAACTGTAGAAGAGAAAGGAATAGATGTAAGGGAAACCATATTCACAGAAACAATGGATGAAAGCTCATTTGAATCAAAGAAAAACTCAAGTTATCAAAATGAAAGTGCATCACATGGACTGGGTAGAATAATTTTTTAATTACATATATGAATTTATGTATGTATGTTAAATGTATAGATATATCTGACTAAAATATCTGTACTCTTGGTGAAGAGAAAATCTTACACCTTTCCCATATAAAGATAATTATTTGTAAAGGAAAAAGCATCATACTTACATTAAATTTCTCACTTGCAAAACTGGATAGTAGTGCAGTGTAGTTATATAAATCTTACAGGGAAATACTGCTAAGTAAGGATCCCATGTCTGGCCAAAATACTATGTATAGAAGAGGGCAAAGCCCTCTGTTTTTTAATAAGCCAGGCTAAGAGAGTACCTATTTATCCTTACATGAAGAAGTATTATAGCCTAAAGAAAAGTAAAACAGATCTTTAAAGAGGGAAAGACTGTATAAGAATCAGTGGTAGCCAATATGCCTTTAAATTTATAGTGAAACTTGAAGCAATAAGATAATTTTAATTGTGATATATGTTGGGAAAAGATTCTTAAAATATGTTACATATAACAGGAAAAATTCAAGGTATGGCATTGACTTCAGTTTTGAATATTTCAAGTAGGAATGGTAAGTGAGGATAGAGGAGATTTTTTTTTAAATCTTATTTTTGCTTTAAAGTTCTACCTTTATGAGATATATCAATTATGAGGTGATGTAAAAGTGGAATTAGGGTCAAATATGAAATTTAGTAAAGCCAAATTGATTACTTTGGTTAAGAGGATAGATATTCCTATTCATGGTGATATATGTGGTGGGTCAAACTAAAATAAATCATATTTTATATAAAACGATTTATATTTATAAAAATTACTTTTTGAACAATTAGTAGACAAAAATATCTGTCATTTTTCAATATGTATATTTATTCATTGAAAATGTAATATGAACTTATATACTACATACTAGGAATACTAAAAGGAAAAGAAACTTGCCATCTATTGGGTAGATAAATGTACAAAAAAATGCAGATGTAATTAGATGAATGCTCTAAGAGATATATGCACCAGGCTAAGTGGAGCGTAGGAAAAAGAAAAACCTTTGTGGAAAGACGTGAAACACTTAGTGCAGAGGAAGTTCATGACTCTGCCAGTAAGCAAGGGGGGAAAGGCATGCTGAACAGTGGAAACACGTTATGGGTGAGAAAATGCAGATGTGTATCCCAGATTATTAAGTCATACAGTATAACTTTTAAATTGAAGTGCATTGAAGTTGATGTGAAAATGAGGTATCTCAAGTACTCCCTGTTGAAAGTAGCTGTGAATACTTGAGTACTGTTCTGGGTTATCCTTAGGTATTGTTAAGTTTCAAAAAAGGCAGCATTTACAGCAATTGTGTATAGCAATCAGATACTCACTACATATTGCCATTAGTTTGGGGGGAGGTTTTTGTTTTGTTTTTTTGTGGAGGAGAGAGAATATAAATGTCCTGGCTTAATTATAAACAGCAGCGAGTTTAGGAATAGGTTTCACTTCTGCCTTCCTTGTTTAGGTCACCTAAGATACAATGAGAGGGCAGCCCTCCTGCTTCAGTAGTAACCATGGCTGCCATAAGATGGTAACCACAGCCTGCTCCCTTCCACAGAGAAGAGAAAAGCATGATCAGCTGCTGTGTCACTGGTGTACTTTTCTGAAAGTAACCCTGCGTAGTGCAGAGGGAAAAGAGGACCGCGCTAGTGTCAGGGGAGATGTTTGCACTCATGGTACTGTGCGAGAAATGAGGTCTTGTCTTAGAACTGAGAAATCACAGAATAAATTCTATGGCCTAATAAAGATTTTCAGACATGAAAGCTAACAGTTTGTTCCTCTCTCTTTACACATTTTGCTAGCTTCTATATATCAGGAGATTCCTTATAAACAATAGAATTTTAAATATTAAAACTTCTCATGGGAAGTTGGTTTCATAGAAATGGACGATCTTTCTCTTTTTTTTATAACGTGCTTATCTCTCGTTTGTAATCAGGTAAATGTTGAAATTCCTAATTTAGGAAGTATAATTACATAGAATGTGGTAAGAGTTTTCTGGTTTCCTACTTTTCATATTGGAAAGCCAGATAGAGTGCCCAAGTGACAACCTAAGTAATATTTCTGTAGTAAGTTTGCCTTTGTTCATTTTTTTTTTCATTACAGCCTCTTTTAGTGAAATGATTTTTTTACATGTTTTTTAAAGTTTCTGGCCCTTTTAATTGTCCTGATGCCAAACTGAGGGCGTTAGGGACGGATAATCGGTAGGCTTTTCTGTTTAATGCTGGAAGAACAAGCTGCTTATGATGACCCAACAGAGACATGAGGAAGGTTTGTGAAAAGGGTGTATTCATCCAGCTCTAATCCTTGTTTTCAGAAAGGCAGTGTCTTTAAGTGTTCTCTAATTAGTGAATAGATATGGTTGTAAATTCTTGTAGACACCTCTTTTGTAGGACAGAGATGGATGCCTGGCTTGTTTAAATCTTTGTTTTACATTTCTTTTAAGGGAAATTTTAATATGAACATCTAACAATAGGAAATAGTAAAAGTAATTTTTATGCATATGATTATTCCTATTTTGTTAGTATGCTCCATTGTGTTATTTCTTTTTTTACATCATCCTAAATGGAAACTTGAATATTATGTAAGTTGATGTCTACAAAGTAAAATACGGTTTTATTTTTTTGTTTTCCTGCTTGCTTGTTTGTTTTGCTGATCTCTTTGTGTACATAAAATAATGTTTACTGCTATGAAGTAAATTCTTTTTGGGTTTGGTAAAATTGCTTCTACCAGTCACCTAGGAAATGTAAGCTAGAGAACAAGACACTGATATTTAGGCATACCAAGAGGAAATATATTGCTTCAGTGAACTGAATATAAAACATGATCAGTGAAAACACCTGGAAATCAAAAAGAACAGATTTTAGTTATGCTTCTCTTTTTCAAAGAACTTAAGTGCTTAGCTATTATTGTTAGTACTAGAGAAGTAAGTTGGCAGTGACATTTGAAATATGATAAATAAAAGCCTGCAGAATGTCTGCTTCTACTTTTAGCACTTGTCTGATTCCTTCTCCAGATATTGCATAATGGAAACTACCATAAAGTTAATGCGATTCAAATATACAACCTTACTTGTTCTAATAAATGTATTCCCGATTACTGTGTAATGATAAAGCCAGAGTTATTGAAACTACCAAAGTTATTGAAACAGAGGGATAGGAGCTTTTTGCCTTTATCACCTGTATTATTAATTGGAGATAATTACTGCAGAGCAGCTGGCTGTTGGTTTTAGGGAGCATCAATTGTTCTTCTCACCCAGCTGTTGGCTAATAAGGATAGTCAACACATCTGTTTCAACAGCTGGTAATTAACAAAAGCCTAATTGCTGCAACTCTTTTAACATCCAATCTGTGAAAAAGAAGGGATGTAGAAGAATATTATTTACTTTGTGCTTTGCGCTTTCTGAGACCAGTTTCTCTTTTTTCTCTCTCCCTCCACTTTTTTTCCCTTACTTTGAACACCACTGCCTTTGTATGAAGCATTGAATGGCAGGAGAACACAATATGGTAATCCAGAGCTTAACTTTTTCAGATCTTTGTTGGTGTTTCTTATTGCAACATTTCTTTGCTAACTTGCAAGATAAAATGGATCAAAAGCATTTTGAGTAGTTCCATACAACAGTTAAAATCCGCAGCAGTGCGCCCTAGGCTGTGTTGCTGTTGTCTGCAGCATCCAAAAGGAAACAGGGAATTCTCTTTTCTAATGCTTTTTCACATGCTTAAACACAACTCCCAAATAATTCCACTTTCATATACAGAATTTTTGTTTAAGTTAATGTATATATTGATTAACATAATGAAGTCAGATTTAGCAATTCCTCTTCCTTTGGTTTGTCATCTCCTAAAAACTTTAGTTGCTTTGTTTAATGCCTGTATGTCAACTTAAAGTATTTAAGAAAACTTTTAATTTATTTATGCAATCTTGCTTGGGCCGTTTTTCTTTAAAACGTGTTTTGGTCTTTTTCAAGCTTTGTCTTTAATTCAGATAGCTTCCATTATTTCTTACCGATTTTTATAATAAATGAATAGGAAATTTACTGACTCATTGTTAACAACCTAAGTAAAATAGTTTCACAAATGAGAGACTTCAAAAATTTTTACTTGAAAATTTTTAGTACTCATTTAATTATGAACTATTTCATTAAAAATATCTTTCATATAGCCTTGGTTATAAAGCTTTATATTTATGTTTTTTGTAATTATAATTTTTGCTAGTTATGTCTTAATGTTTATATGTTTCAAAATCTGAGTTTCTCCTATCTTAAAATTTTTCATGTAAAATGTAACTTAAGACATTTTCCTTTCTATAAAAATATATTTTTCCAGTTATCATGGCTGATTTTTCAATGGCCCTCTCCATAGTCTTACATTCTCCTTGTAGCATATATACATATATATATATACATATATATATATGTATATATGTATATATGTATGTATATATATATATAAACTTTTTGATGAATGAAATTTTTATTTTTATTAATTAGAGATCATATGATCATACTGAGTTTCCTTTTACTTCATTTATAAAACTTTAGATTAATGTTAAGTTTAATCTGATAGACAATGATTATGGTGCTTTCTTAGTATGAGTATCTGAAAAGTCCTTAGCTAAAATGTTACTCAAGTTCACTTGATTAAACTCGCTTCACTAACTTTTCAGTTGGCAATATTTCTATGCAGGCAGTTCTTTAATTGTTGTTAGGTATGTTGAAAGGTATAGAAGAAATTCTACCCAAGTGCTTGCCATGGACTAAATTGCAGATTGCATAATTTCAAAATTTTTTGCTGGCAAGACAAGTTTAAGTTTAGTTCAGCAGGTGTTCAGGTGATGAAGTGTGTTACAGATGTAGTGAAAAAACATACACGATCCTGAACAAATAAACAAAATACTGCTGACTAAAATTCTAACTAAATAGAAGAGCAGTGGCATGTAGAGAAATGTTTACGACTCAAGTGTAAAGGAAGGGAATACTGTCATTTTGGGAAATGTTTGCTTCTTGAGTTTAAATAAGAATTTAATTTTCTCTGTGTGCTCATGTTCTTAGGTAGTACCAGAGAGAGCAAACTTAGTGAAAGGAATGTATCATGCCATGAGAAAAGAGAATGGACTTTTTTGGGGGGAACTCACATTCCAGCTGATGCTTTTAAGTGTTTTTCTTATATGGAATTTTTGTTTCCCTGAGGAAATGACCTCAAGAACAAGTGGTGTGATAGACAGTAATTCAGTAACTTACTGGATATTTTCTGAAGACTCTGAATACTACAGGATTAACCTGTTTTCTGGACACGAAAAGAGGCAAATCTCATTAAGTGATGGACAGATTATTAGTGAAGCGAGTGAGGTGATCACTGGTTTTGTACATATCAGTATAAACGACTTTCAAAGGTATAGTCAAGAAGTCTTGGGAGCCTGAAACCTAATGGGATCTATCTAGCAACAAATGTAAGGTCAAGGTAGTATTTTCTTAGATAGAGTTCATTCAACAGTAAAGATAGAGCCTCCACAGTCTGAATTAACGGACAAAGAAATGGTTCAAAATAAATATGTTAAATCACTTATGTCTTAAAAATTGAATGTTATTATACACTAAGAGTAAAAAAGTACAAAAAGAAGACTTTAAAATAAATGACAATGAGCAGAAAAAGAACTAGAAATTGGAGTAAACCATGTCACCTTTTGAATCATCACGGTAGGATATAATGGCTTATTTAAAGTTAGAGAAGAGGTTGGCAAAGTAGTTAATGCACAGACTCAGGATTATTTACTGAAAAGGTAGTTAAGAGTTCTGTACTCAAATTCTGGTTCTAACAGTAACTTTTTATAACCTTAAAAACTGAAAGGATTTAAGTAAATAATTTCCTAACAAATGGTTCTCCCACCCCATGGATTTTTTTTTTCCTTAAGTGTTTACACTGTTGAAGATAGTTATGGGGAATGTTTCAATTTCTGCTTTTCAGCATTTATCAATTAAATAATTATTTACATGTTCTTTACCCCTTTAAAATAAGTGAGGCTATGATAACCTCTGTTAAATTAGAGTATGTGGCAGTTATTGAAGATCAGACATATGCAAAGGTATGACAGACACAGTTTATCACTCAACTATGCTAGCTGCTGTAGTGATTCTGACCATTAAACTGTTTTCAATTGTTTTCATTATTTTATTGTGTTTATTGTAGAACAGAGTCTGTTGTTTAAAGACAAGAAGCAAAAGAAACACTAATGATGTCAAACAAGTTAATAAAGAGCTTAAAGGTGATGATATTGGAAATATTGTTAGAGTGGCTGTGTCCAAAATTTTACTTTACTTTTCATGTATTTGAAAAGATTAAGATTTTAGACTAGACAGCCACATAGTGGGTTGTTTTCAGAGAAGGGCTTGCAAGTAGCAGTCTGAAAACTTCTCTTGTATCTTTTCTATTTAAAAGCAATTCAGGAAAATTATTAAAGTATTAAATAAGTAAATCCAGTTAATATACCAAATGTAGGAATTCTGTACTTTAAATTAGAAAAACAGTTTGGTCTACTTTTGATGGCATAGTCTGTATTAAATTTCAATATAGTCTTCTCCTTTTTGAAGTGTGGCAAAAAGATACCTCATGCTGCTAACCTGCCAGGTCCTGGACAAACTCTAATTCATGCATTGCTAGATTCACAAAAAATAGAGGAAATCTTCCAAACATTTTACTTAACCAAAAAACTGGGAGTTAATCTAGAGACACTTCCCTCTACAATAGTAAGCAAACCAGTGGTCCACAGCTGCTCTAGGGGCAAACATCTATAGAAGTATTTTGATCTTCAGTTGGGATCCCAGTCCTTAGACCAGCAGCAAGACTAGGAAGCTGAGCCAGAAATTCCAGTATTAATCCAGGCTTCTTGAACTTTATCTAGGAATTGTCTCCCCTGGCTCCCTGATGAAACAGACACAAGTCCTCCTCAGAGAAAGGTATTCTCAATTTAGCATAGCACAATTCCCTTAACTTACTCTCAGGAAAAATGAATTCACAACCAAAGACCAATCAAGCACGTGAGGAAGAAAACCATTATAAATGGCAGTCAGCGGACACAATGAACCCAAACAGAACACACACACACAAAGACAACAATGAAGTCATCTAAAGAATATGGAGTAGCTATGTATGAAATGCTTCAGTGAATGTTTAAATAGAGTATGAATCACAAACAAGAAAAACAGAGAAGTGTTTTCTAGGAAACATCAGGCAAACTTGAAAAAGAATCACAGACAAGTTCAAAAAAAAATGCTATAAATATTTTGAAGTGAAACACTCTAGAAGTTAAAATCAGATTATACACAGCTGAAGAAAGAATTAGTGAGCTGGAATACATGAATTGGAATATATCCAAAAAACTACCTATAATACAACATTGATATATAAAACAAAAATTAGGAGATTTAGAATAAGAGTTCAACAAACATTTAATTGGTCTCCCAAAAGAAAAGAATACAGATAATCCAGGAAAGGCATTTTTAGAACGGAAAATGACAAAATTTTCTAAAACTGATGAAAGATACCTATTCATAGCAAGATAGAAAGAAATACACAGCAGAGGGGAAATAGCTCAGTAGCAGAGCACATGCTTAGCATTCATGAGGTCCTGGGTTCAATCCCCAGAACCTCCATTTTTAAAATTTTTAAAATATTAAAAAGAAATACATACCTAATCACATCATAATGAAATAGAAGAATTCTAATATTAAAGAGAAAATCTTGAAAGTAGCTAACTAAAGGGAAGGCGGATTACTTTCAAAAGAACGTCAATTAGACTTAAGGTAATTTTTCAACAGAACAGTGGACATCACGAGACATTGGAATAATGCTTTCAATATGCTGAAAGAAAATAACTGCCAATTTAGAATTATATACCCAGCATATATATCCTCCAAGAATGAATATGAAATAAACACATTTCAGACAACTGAAAATTGAGTTAGTCCTGTTCAGCTTTGTATTAAAGAAACTTTAAGGAGCTGTGTTTAAACAGAAGGAACATAATTCTGTAAGGAACTTCTCAGGAAGGAATGGAGCACAAAAAAGTGATAGATATAAGTGCACATTGATTCAATAAAATAAAATTAGTAATGTTCTTTGACATTTAAACTTAAATAAAATGAAGTATAATTTTGAAAAAAAAACTAATAAATTAGGTGGAAAGTATATAGAGCTAAAGGATTTTAGGCCCTCTCATTATCTAGGAGTTTTAATATTAGATTTTTGATAAGTCAACTTGTATCTTGTAATTCCTGGGATGGCCATTAAAAGAATGTAAAGGAATTATAACATTCAAATAAAGAAGGGGAACTGAGATAATAAAAAAATCTGAAATATAACAAGAAAAGGTGATTTTCAAGGTAAAAAGTAACAGAATTAGCAGGACAAATAGAAATCACAAAATGAGATTATATATTTAGCCCAAATCTAGTGGTAATTACATTAAATGTAAAGAAGATCAAATGTTCCAGTTAAAAGATTTTTAGACTTGAAATAAATACAGGCAGTCTTCATTTTACTGTACCTTGCTTAATTGTTCTTCACAGATACAGCATTTTTTACAAATTAGAAGTTTGTGGCAACCCTTTGTCAGGCAAGTCTGTCAGCACCACTTTTCCTACAGCATTTGTTCACTGTGTGTCTCTGTGTCATATTTTGATAATTCTCAATATTTCAAGCTTTTAAATTATATTTGTCATGGTCATATGTGACCAGTGATCTTTGATGTTACTGTTGCAAAAGGATTAATAACTCACAGCTCAGATAATGGTTAGCATTTTTTAGCAATAAAGTATTTTTTAATTGAGGTATGCACATTGTTTTTTTGACTTAATGCTATTCACACTTAACAGACTACAGTATAGTATAAACATTCATTTATATGCACTGGGAAACAAAAAAATTCATGTGACTCGGTTTATTGCAATATTTTCTTTATTGCAGTAGTGTGGAACCAAATTTGCAATTTCTCTGAGGTATGCCTATGTGCTATTTACAGTATTCACATCTAAGCCTAGGCATGTAAAAAGAAACTGTAATTAAAATGATATTTAAAAGATATGCCATGCAAACTCTAATAAAAAGAATGCTGTTGAAACTCTGTTGTCAGGGAAAATACAATTTAAAGCTACAAGATTTCTTAATTCATTTGTTTTGTTTTATATACAATAATGAGATCATGGCTCACTGACAAGATGGTTTCCTGCAGCAATGCAGTGCTACTATGCAAGAACATGGTTGCCAAGTAACCACTATTAACTCCTTTTTTCCTTCCTATCGTGTGGCCTGAAGAACCTGTTCTAGAACAGTATGAATTTCAGGTATTTTATTTCATTGCCCCCAGAAGCATGTTCATTCTGGACAGATCAAGTGTACTTTCAGCGGTTAGCGTTTCCCTTCTTCAGGTATTAACTGAAGGCTTATAAAGATCAACAGATATTCTGGGCTTTATGTAAACCTGTAGTCTCTGGCATTCTAGATACATAGTTGGCAAACTATGACCTGGACCAGCTGCCTCAAACATAGCCATGTTTGCCCATTTACATATTGTCTATGGCTGTTTTCACTCTATGACAATAATTGAGTAATTGCAACAGAATCTTTATGGCCCACAAGTCTAAAATGTTTATTATCTGGTGCTTAATGACCATGCTTTAAGACTCCCACATGGCTTGAACTTGCACTTTAAGCCCAATTCCTTCTCACCTTATTGACCTGTTACTTGATATAATGCTGTTCCTTACAGCCATTACACAGTAATTTCACATCAGAGGTCTAATAGTGTCTGTTGTACAACTTACATACTTTTTCACTTTGATATGGCTGTATCATATGGTAAGCTATCTCATTTTATCACTGCATAAGAATCCTATGAGATGAATATTATCACCCTCATTTTACCAATGAGAAAACTGAGGTTCATAAGCTCTAACTAGCTCAGTCATAGAACTAATTACTGGAAGTCAAACCCAAGTTTGTTCTTAATTACTGTGGGCTACTCTCTTTCTGACGTACTTCTGTCTACCCTCCCTTTCTCTGTTTCATGGATTCTGCTCACTGCTCTTGGGTCACTGTCTGCCTGTGAATGTTTTTATTTCTCCTTTCATTACAGACAATTACAGACTATTTTCTTCCCTCTCTCTTGTCAAACTATGGATCGCTAGACAGTGCATAAATAACTGCTTTTGAGTCTAGAACCTCATCATCCTTGGTTTGAGAGACATTACTTGAAGACAGAACATAACAACCTCTGAGGAGTAACCTTTAAAGAACAATGCACTGTGGCTATGACTGTGGTGAGCAGTCAGTCTTCCTGTGAAGGGAGGTGTGATTGAAATCAATCATTAACATGATACGCCACATCAACAAGAGAAAGGACAAAAATCACATGATCATCTCAATAGATGAAATCAATCATTTTTATCTTTCTGCTATAGTAGCTTCTAATTTTTTAAGATATCCTTTTGCAAGGTATTTAGTTATGTTTCTTTACTAGGTTCATAACCTGCTTCTGAGCTTAAAAAGTCAAATACTAGGATGGTTATAGTCATACTGTTTGAGCAATTGTGTAATTAGTATTGCTTGAAAACATGTAATTAGGTATCTTACAGATGTGTTTAGTAGCATAACACAGTTTATATATTTATGGTTACTCTGTAAAACAATTATATTGAAACAATTAACATACATATTATCCCATATTGAAATGTGGTCTTGAATGGTAGAATAAGCAGTGTTTTTCCGGGTACTTGTATTCTAATTTCAGCTTTCCTTCTAACCAGCTATGAAACTTTGAACAATTTCCAAATGTTTTCATAAACATGTTGTATTAGGAACAATTTCCTCACCTATAAAAGTAGAGAACTGTATTACCTCTGAGATCCTTTTCATATCTAACATTATTTGGTTCTGTGATTTAATTTGTACTGTATGTTTCTTTATTTAGCAGATATCACACATAAGATCAAACACCTCTGTTGTCTGATAAAAACAGATTTCCATTAATGGTCTTGGAGTTACCAAAGGAAGACTTAACTGTATCAGACTATTACAATTAAAAATACATTCAAACCAAACACAACAAGATTTTAAAAGATTTGTCTGCAATATCCATTACAAATAGTGTTCAGTGATGTGAATAGTGCAGTCTTTGTCTATCATTCCAAATTACTACATAAAACAATGTAGTTCATTTCTAATACAGCAATAGTACAAATGGTTGTCCTATTAAGATGGTATTGCTCAAGACAGATACAATTTAAGAAAAGTATTTTAGTCTAAAGACATTTAGTTATAAGATAAACCTAACATTAGTTAGCAAACTTTTTCCAGTCACTTAAGGTAAGTAAGTTCTGGGGAAGTGGTAATATACAGCATAGTAGTAATAATATTGCATCGTACATTTGAAAGTTGCTAAGAGAGTAAATTTTTTTAATTGAAGTATATTCGTTTTACAATGTTGTGTCAGTTTCTGGTGTACAGCATAATAGTTCAGCCATAAAAATACATACATATATTTGTTTTCATATTCTTCATTATAGGTTACTACAAGATATTGCATATATTTCCCTGTGCTATACAGTGTAAACTTATTGTTTATCTATTTTATATATAGTAGATAGTATCTGCAAATCTTGAACTCCCAATTTATCCCTTCCCTTCTCTCCCCTCCCCAGTAACCATCAGTTTGTTTTCCATGTGAGTCTTTTTCTGTTTTGTAAATAAGTTTGTTTGTCTTCATTTTTATATTCCACATGTAAGTGATATCATATGATATTTTTCTTTCTCTTTATGGCTTACTTCACTTAGAATGACATTCTCCAGGTTCATCCATGTTGCTGCAATGGCATTATTTTATTATTTTTTATGACTGAGTAATATTCCATTGTATAAGTATACCACAGCTTCTTTATTCAGTTATCTCTTGATGGACATTTAGGTTGTTTCCATGTCTTGACTATTGTAAATAGTGCTGCTATGAACATTAGAGTGCATGTATTTTTTTTTAATTTAAGAGCATAACTTTATTCAACAACTAGTGTCAGTTTGAGTGGAGCCAAGAAATTGGAAATTGTAATAGAAAAGTGGGAGAATAAATTTTTAATCCTATATCAAGGACAATTGCTTACTCATTCAACTATTAATAACTGTTCAACAACAAATATTTGTTGAGCACGTTCTGTTTTTGACACCAGTACTAGGTGCTAACGACAAAATAGTCATGATAAAATTTCTGACTTGAGAGCTTGGTTAGTGGCTGTCACTCTTAACTATTCTGTGAATGATACTTGATTTTTTTTTTTGATACCAAAGTGGTAGATGGATTCCCTATCTCCAAATGCTATTTTAAAATTCCTACTAAGAAAATAATAAATTATAGTGTCAGATTGGAGGTAGACTTTGATTTATTCACTGTTTCTTTCCTTCCCACTTCTTCCAGAAATTTTGAAAATTAAGAAAAGTACATAATATGGAAGACAATGGTGAAAAATTGATAAACCATGGCTATACTCTCACTCCAACCCCAATATAATAATTTCCTAATGTTACTTTCCAGTTGTTGACTACCTAAGTAGGTATTTTCACATGCATATAGTCATAAAACAATTCCATTTTCTAGCCTGCTTTTTTCATTTAATGTGATACATAAATATACTTTTAATTCATAGGTTTTTTAGAACAGTTTTAGGTTTACAGGAGAATCAGGCAAAAGTATAGGGAATTCCTATATGACCCTCTCCCTCCACTCAGTTTCCCCTCTTGATATCTTGCATTAGTATGGAGCACTTGTTAAAATTGATGGGCCAATGCTAATACATTGTTGTGAAAGTCCAAAGTATACATTGGGGTTAGCTCTTTGTACGTTTGTTCTTCAGTTGATGAATGGATAAACTGGTATATCCAGAATATTATTCAGTGATAAAAAGAAATGTGCTATTAAGCTAGGAAAAGACATGAAGGAACCTTGAATGCATGTTGCTGAGTCAAAGAAGTCAATCTGAAAAGGCTTCACACAGTGGGAGCCCAAATATATGACATTTCAGAAAAGACAAAACTATGGACACAGAAAACAAAATCAGGGGTTGCCAGGGGTTAGGTAGGAAGGAGAGATGAGTAAGTGGAACACAGGGTTTTGTAAGGCAGCAAAACTATTCTTATTCTGTGCGATACCATAAGGGTAGATACATGTCATTAAAAGTTTATCAAAACCCATAGACACATAAATATTTTTATACTTCTAATAGTTGTATAAAAAGTTGTATAGCAAGGGTGCATGTATCTTTTTGAATTAAGTTTCCCTCTGGATGTATGTCTCAGAGTGGGATTGCTGAATCATATGGTAACTCTATTTTTAGTCTTTTGAGGAATCTCCATACTGTTTTCCATAATGGCTGCACCAAACTACATTCCCACCATCAGTATAGGAGGATTCCCTTTTCTCCACACCCTCTCCAGCATTAATCACTTGTGGACTTTTGAATGATGGCCATTCTGACTGATGTGAGGTGTTACCTCACTGTAGTTTTAATACACGTTTCTCTGATAACTAGCTACATTGAGCATTTTTTCCATGTGCCTACTGGCCATTTGTATGGCTTCATTGGAGACTTGCTTGTCTAGGTCTTCTGCCCATTTTTGGATTGGGTTGTTTGACTTTTTGTGTTATTAAGTTGTATGAGCTGTTTATATATTCTGGAAATTAAACCTTCTTTGGTCGCATTATTTGCAAATATTTTCTCCCATTCCGTAGGTTGCTGTTTTGTTTTGCTTATGGTTTCCTTTGCTGTGCAAAAGCTTATAAGTTTAATTAGGTCCCATTTGTTTATTTTTGCTTTTATTTCTATTGCCTGGGTAGACTGCCCTAGGGGGACATTGCTAAGATTTATGTCAGAGAATGTTTTGCCTATGTTTTCTTCTAAGAGGTTTATAGTGTCTTGTCTTATGTTTAAGTCTTTAAGCCATTTTGAGTTTATTTTTGTGTATGGTGTGAGGGAGTATTCTAACTTCAGTGATTTACATGCAGCTGTCCAGTTTTCCCAACACAATTTGCTGAAGAGACTGTCTTTTTTCCATTGTATAGTCTTGCCTCCTTTATCAAAGATTAATTGATCCAAAGTCTGTGGGTATTTCTGGACTAAGAGAATAAATCTAAAAACTTTCCCTCACAGTAAAAGAATTTGTAATCATGTCATGTCATGAATATTAACTAAACTTATTGTGGTAGTTATTTTGCATTATATGCGTACATCAAATCGTTATATTGTACACCTAAAATTAACGTTATATGTCAATTATATCTTAATAAAACTAGAAACACAAAAAGATAAAGGAAAGGTACGACACACACAGACATATGCATATCCCAAAATTCTGTATGTTGTGGTATAAGGGAGAAATATGTACTTTTGACTAAAGAGTCTTGAATTTGTATTTGAGTTCTTTCAGTCTCTAGCCTCTTATAAACTGCTGAATGTCCATGAACCTCAGTTTTATCACTTTTAAAATAGGGATACTAGGAATTTTAGATTGGTTGTGAGTATAGACTACAGTAATATATTTCAAATACTTGGTATAATGTCCCATAGAAGGCCTTCAACAAGTGGCATTACTGTTGTAGTTAAGGACAGATGTTTTTAAGTTTTATCAATTTAGGGGGTACATTTGACTGTTTCTTTATAATGTGTATAACTTAATAGAGTATATAACTTTTTTTTTCTTTTTTCATATTTTATGGACATATACACACTCATTGTCACATTTTTTTCTCTGTGATTTATCATAACATTTTGTGTATATTTCCCTGTGCTATACAGTGTAATCTTGTTTATCTATTCTACAATTTTGAAATCCCAGTCTATCCCTTCCCACCCTCTACCCTCTACCTCTACATAACTTTTAAAGTGTATAAACACACACACTTATCATGGGACCAACAATTCCACTCCTCATTGTGTTTACATAAGAGAAATGAAGGCATATTTCTACAAAATGACCTATGTGCAAATATTTATAGCAGCTTTATTAAAATTGCCAAAAACTGGAAACAATTCAAATGTCCATCAACTAGTGAATAAATATACAAATTATAGTATATCTGTGCAGTGGAATACTACTCAGCGATAAAAGGAGTAAACTATTGAGACATATAATAGTATGAATGAATGTTAAAAGCATTAAATGAAAGAAGCCAAATTCAAAAGGCTGCCTACTATATGATATTTATATGATTCTAGAAAAGGCAAAACTATAAGTATAAAAATCACATCCGTGGTTGCCAGGGGCTGGACGTAAAGGAAGGGCATTGACTGCAGTGTCGCATGAGGGAACATTTTAGGGTAATGAAAATATTCTATATTTGTTTGTGATGATTACATACATGACTGTATAAATTTGTGAAAATTTTATTTTGTGTAAATTACAACTCAATAAGCCTACCTAAAAAAATTCACCCATGTGTATACTTAGGTGTGTCATGCATGCTTTACTTCAATAAAATTTTTACCTAAAGATACAAGTTTTTTAAAGTATTATGCTTGTGTAAAATGTTTACCTAAAACTATGACAACATACAGCTGTTTCTCGTTATCTGCAGGGGATTGGTTCTAGGACCCCCACAGATACCAAAATCTGTGGATGTTCAAGTCCCTTAGTGAGCCCTCCAGTATCTGTGGAACCCCAGGATACAGAGGGCTGATGGTATATAGAAATTCTAACTCACTGTAGGCTTTGCTCAAAAAAATATTTTAAGTGTTTTCATTAAAAATTTCAAGGTAGAATATAAATATGTAGATTCAAAACAGTACAGCAAAATGGGGAATATAGATATTTTAATTCAGTATAAGTAGAGAAAAAAGAAGCAAACAAAAAGATACTCAACATGAAAAAATATGTAAAAATAAGTCCATGTATGTATGTAATCACAGTGTACTGCACATGTTCAGTGTGTGAAGGTAACTATAATCAGAATAGATACATGTATTAATACAAATAAAGAGTCAAAAGTATAACTGTGCAGAAAAGTAGTTGTCTGTGAACATGTAGACTATCACTTATATAGTTTAGAAACCTGTAAACAATTAGATATATTATCTGTAAGTACATATCTATTATAGTAAAAGTATACAGTATTCTTGAAAATGATCAACCCAATCATGATGAAATTCATGGAAATGTTTGTTTCACTTTGGGGGTAGGATGGGAGGAAGGAAATGTGGCTAGTGAGTGCAACACATGGGTTGGAGTGGAGGTTTTTTTAGTAATACTAAGCGAAAAAGCAAAAATCCTTTTTAATTTAAAACAAGATTTATAACTGTATAAAGAGTGCCATCAATATTGTAAATGCATGTATTTCGTTGCAAATATACATATGGGTAATTGGAAATCTCAGGAGAGGATTCATAGTACTGAAGATTTGGCGTGGGAGATTTGCAAGTAATTGCCAAAAATATGGGAAATATTATGCGAGAAAAACAGGGAAAAAATCTTGTTTGCGTTAATGTTTTTGAGATGAACTTTATTGTTGACTTGTAATATGATGGAATTATATGATGTTAATAATGAAAGTAGGAAATGCAATAGAAGTAAGGAGCACATTTAAATTAGTTAAATTTTCTTACATTGCATATACAGTAAATCCAAATCAAACTTGCCTAAGCTAAAAAAAAATGATTTTTGTACCCAGAAAGTCCAAGAAATGGATCTGGATCTGCCTGGTATAAGGGGATGCAGGACAAATGGTGTCATCAAGATTCAGTTTTCTTCGAGAGCTGGTGGGATGGGGTACTCTGAACAATCTAGATCATTTGTACCTGGGGTAGTAGGGAAAGAAGTTCACCCTAGCCACCAGGACTAAACAGGATCACTGTGGCAGAGGGTAAGGGCTTTCCCCACCCCGCCCACGCCCAGAAAAAATGTTGACCAGATAAGCATATATCTGATAAAGTGGCGGAAGGAGCTCGTAAGGCCAGAAAGTTTATAATAGCTTTGAACATAGTCACCAGGGCCTAGACATAAGACTAAGCATTTGGAATTAATAAGTGAATTGCTGTGAAGCCACACCAAATCTTCATAGCCAACTAAAAGTAGGAAGAAAAGTGAAATACTCATTATTTAAGTACAGTTCTCACGATCCCATTTTCATTGTAGAAATTTCTTAAGCAGAATCTTCATTATGGCATTTTCCTGCCAGAACAGTGTTGGTTTTGGGTTGGGGGGGAGGTTGGAGGGGGGTTGTTTTATGCAAAAGTACCAGGTGCAAAACTTTGAAATAAACAATGTCACATATTTATTAGTAAATTCTCAATCACCTGTCCAGTATTTGATATTCCTTAAATTACATGCAACAGGATGTTTGACATTTTGTAAGTTGAATGTGATACGTCCTTTTTTGGGTAATTCTTTTTGACAGTGGATAGCTGGTCTTCCAAGTTACCATTTTAATCACATTATATAGTATACCCGAAAATTGGCAAAGCTGTTAATTATTGGCATAAAAAACCACCCTTAAATGTTTTTTAATAATTTTTGAGAATGTTTCATCTGTAATTCTAGAAAGTGACATGTTAAAAGCAAGCACTCAAAAATCTTAAATTTAATTAAAAAGTAATTCTTAGTTAGAGTTTGAATTTGCTAGCCCATATAGAGAACAAATTAATTATTTTAGTGGCTAAATTTATATATAAATATCTAAACTGCTGCATGTTTATATAATTCTCCATTATTAAAATAGAAAAATGGCATTGTGAAATGTTAATTTATATTGCTCATTAATTTTCCTGTGATCAGGATTGCACAATTTGTCTTATGACTTCATTCTTATGCAAGAAAATAAATTCAGTGAAATCATATGAGTTCAGCAAAATTAGTGAATTTCCGCCTCCAAACTTTTTATTACTTTTTAATTATTACCATTAATGTAGATTGTGAGGTTTGTGATAACAGTTTGTTCTGTGTTATCTATCAAATACCATTTAAAGTAAAAACTTTTTCATTTAAATAAAACTTTGAATAAACAGAACTGAAATTTGACTTACCAGTATCGTATTTTTAAAGTTTAGTTGATAACTCTTTTTGATTATGCCTGAAATCCAGTGGGAAGGATGGTTGGAAGGCAGCAAGTCTTTTAAAATTACTAGTTTGAACCCTATCAAAAAACTGATTACAGGTGCTTTAAATTTTGAATATTATGGGCAGAGAAGAACAATAACATCTGTTGAGTGAAATACCTCTAACATTCAAGATTGCTGCCATTCTCCCTTTAGAGATTTTTTTTTTCCTGCAGAAGAGGAATTGAAAAGGTTAAATCATATCTGTAAGAATCAGGTTGTAGCCCTATGTGTTTTTTTCACATTAAATATCAAAGATGGCTTAACATATTTAGAACATTCTGAGTTTCTATTAATAAAGTTAAAAGAAAATCTAGTGATCAGGCAGTGGAGCCACATAAAATCTGTATGTGAAACACCCACTGAGCTTATCTCTACTCTAGATATTGCTCTGAACCCATGTTCCACATTCTGAATTCTGTATATAAAGTTAAACATTGCAGAAAGTCATATATCTGATGATACAGATGAATAAGGTTGAAGTTTAGTAGTGAGCAATGTTGGTAAATTTAATACGTTCATGTCTTTAGTATTTTGTTATTAATATAATTGAATTATTTTGTGGGAAATTATGAAACACTACTGAAAATACTAATAGATTTTAAAACTCCCAGAAATTAAAGACTTCTCTTCACACTATATTACTGTATTTTAATGTACCAAACTAATACTAAATTTCTTAAAATATTAATTACTTGCAGGCAAAGTTGTTAGCTATGCAACAAGCCAGAGAAACCGCAGTTCAGCAGTATAGAAAACTGGAAGAAGAAATTCAGACACTTCGAGTTTACTACAGGTAAAATTCTTTTTAGCCTGGACACGAATAAATGTTAATTTGGGACATGTTTCTACCCAATTTTATAGTGGTGAATGAGGAAATACCTCAATGAAATTGAACATTGTGCACTTAAAACATTTTTGTAATTTAAAAATGATTCAGACATTAAATATTATTCTACCTTTTTCCTTCCTGCAGTTGGTAAAGGTTAAGTTTAGACTCCCATCAGAATTATAAAATTTACATAACTCTGATTAACCAGTTGTCTAAATGGAGTCTGCTTAGCTCTTGAACTATTTGCTGATGTCAATGGTACCTCTAAAATGATGGTAAATGTTTTTCAAATAGTACATGAATAGCAGTAATAACAGCTTTTTGCCTATCAAAATATAAGAAGTTTCTAAAGGAATGCCACTAAATTATTTTTAAGACTTATTTAATTTATGTTCCAAGAGTAGCTACAAAATTTAATTCACTAGGTCACATTGGCATTTCTTAATGAAAAGAAATAGAAAATGTCAGAGTGCATCTACTGTGGTAAGGGTAAATTGTTTTGTGATATTTTTGTTTCAGTTTTGTGTTGTGTGAGAGGTAAAATCTTCTATTGAGCCATATGTAAAATATATATTCTCACAGTGGATCATGGTTTTTAAAAAAGGTTTGAAAAATGATGTACAATGCCCTGTATATTCTTTAATACTTACAAAGATTAAAAAACAAAAAAATCCTCAAGTTTAAAATGTAAGAATGCACTAACTGGGGCTGTAGGTTATTGAAAGATTTTTTTTTAATTTGGTCCCCCTCTCGAATAATGTTGTTAAGTACATAAGATGAAATTAAATCAAGATCGGTTTTACTGAAATAAAATTAGGAAAGTATTACATCATGACACATTACTATATACACGCACCATTATTAATACATCAAATAACTAGACCTAACAGCAAGTCTACTAAAAACAGTAATTTCAAAGTAGTGATGACTGTAAATGGTATTCTGGGGATAACTGCAAACACTGAAATGTGACATGAAAATACCAGTGGTTTCTATGGGTACAAACTCTGAAGAACCACTGATTCTACTACTGTAGTTTATTGTCTGTGTTTATAATTGTAGGAAATACTGTATTTACATGAGAGTTAGTGAAAAATAAAGGTGAAAACTTCTTCCTCCCCTCATGTTAAGAACCTATGATTTGGAGCAGTTACTGACATACAAAGTAATTGGTTATTGTTATGGGCTGAATTGTGTCCCTCAAAGAAATACCTTGAAGTCTTAACTCCTAGTCCCTCAGAATGTGACCTTATTTGGAAATAGGGTCTTTACAGAACTAATCAAGTTAAAATGAGGTCATTAGCATGGGCTTTAACCCAACATGACTGATGTTCTTATAAAAAGTGGGAATTTGGACACAGAGACACAGGCATGGAGAGAAGACTATATGAAGACACAAGGTGAAGACTTGTGTCTGGAGTGATGCATCTACAAGCAAAAGCAGGCCAGGAATTGGCAGCGGACACCAAAAGCTAGAAGAGGCAGGGAGGATTCTCCCTTAAAGCCGTCAAAGAGGGCGCAACCGAGCTGACACTTTGATTTTGGACTTAACATCCTCCAAAACTGTGAGACAGTAAATTTCTATTGTTTTAAGCCCTTCAGTTTGGGTGTTTTGTTACAGCAGCCTTAGGAAATTCATACCATTCTCAAATATCTCAAGTACCAAGTATGTTTGGTTGATGACTGACTGTGGGGAATCATTTGCTTACAATTAGAATCCATAGGCATTTAAGTTAGCAGAACCCTGATAGTGAATGAAGACATCCCATCCACCCATCCTTTTTTGTTTGTTTGTTTTGAGAGAGTCAATATAATAGTCCTTCATTTGTATTTTACACTACTGGATTCTCAGCTGTAGCTGTGTATTTGAATCATGTGAGCCTCTAAAAAGCCTGATCCCCATCCCATCCCAGGCCAATTACATCAGAGTCTCCTGGAGTAGGACTCAGCTATCAGTGTATTTAAAGCTCCTTAGAAATTCCCACGCACAGCCAAGTTTGAAGGCTGCTGTTCTACAAGCACACTTATGTTATGCATTAAATAGGATTGCTTCTTGGTAGAATAATAGAAGCATTAATTAAATCTTTTATTAAGACTTATGAATACTATGTGATTTGTGCCCAGACCTTGGATGTTGCAGTATGGTATGTAGTAGTTTCACCCCACTGACAGGGAGAGTTTTTATGGAACCTTCTCCTGCCATCCTTGTGAGATAGGACAGCAGGTGCTCTGTTGTTAAAGTGACAGTGTCCAAGAAGTCTTAGAACCATGTGATAATCTTGCATGAACTGACATTACTTACTGAAAAACAAACCTTGATACCAGTTCTTGACGCTCCTTCTTTTTGCTGAATTGCAGAGGGTTATGAAAGATTTTTCTTTAATTATGAAGCTTAAATATTTATTTTTCAAAGACTTTTTTTCATCTGCATGACTCTAACAGAGTTAAATAACCTCTTCTAAATAAAGGGTTAATGATTACTGGCTTAAAGATAAGCTTCACAGGGACCCCCCTCTCTACTACCTTTTTGAAAGATTGCTGGTAATGTAGCAAAGCTACAGGAACTTGCAGTTAGACAGCCCTGCCTGTGTGACCTTATATAGATGAACCTCTCCAAAACCATTTCCTTTCAGTAAACTGAGAATTATATTACCTACGTCATAGAATTAACTATGTACAAGTCTTAGCACAGTATTTGGCTTATTGATAGTGCTCAACCAATGTTAAGATAAATTTCCTTTTACAGCAAGAAGATGGTGAGGTAAAAGTCGAATAAAAACTATGATATCACTGAAACCAAGGAAGGTGATTTTTTTTATAAAAGTCAAATATTGCTAAATGGTTAAGTAAGATAAAGGCAGAGAGTATCCTTTTTATTGGAAACTAGGTAGTCATTAGTAACCTCTACAAGAGTAGTTTTAATACAGTATTAAGTACAGAAGCCAGTTTTTTGTAAATTGAAAAGTGATTTGAGGTAAAGAAGCATAGCAGTTGGACCTATAAAGTGATTCTTGAAGAAACTTGAATAAGAAAGTTGTTCATTATAGTTGAGAATAAAGGAACATGGCTTAAGAATTTTGTTTATTGTTTTTGAAAAATGGCAGACACTTGAACATGTTTATGACTTGTTGGAATGAGCCAACAGAGAAAATTGTTATAGAACAGAATTCCTCCCAAATTAGAAAGAGGTGGAATTTCTAATCTGCAGAAGAGTTTACCTTGAACAGGAGATGGTCTCCTTGTGCTTATAGACAGGAGTGAAGGAGATAAGAATAGCTGTGAATATAAATAAATTTTGGTTCACAAATAATAGTTTCTTTTTTTTAAAGGTACAGGAGACATTCTGTGCGGATATACAGAAATTTATTTTAAATGGATTAGGAGTAAGATCCCTGGAATGTAGAACTCTAGGAAGGTAGAGGCAGTTACCACAAACAACAAAACTTCAATTTCCCAGAATCTCAGGTTCTGATTTAAATGAAAGTGAACAATGTTTCTGAACACACCTGAATAGGTGGTGTTTACAAATCCATATGTGAAACACAATTAATTCATAGAGACTTTTTTTTTATTATTTAAGTATAGTTGATTTACAATGTTGTGTAATTTTGAGGTGATTCAGTTATTTGTATATTTATATATATTTTTTCAGATTATTTTCCATTGTAGGTTATTACAAGATATTGAATATAGTTCCCTGTTCTATATAGTAGATCCTTATTATTTACCTATTTTATATATAGTACTGTGTATCTGTTAATCCCAAATTCCTGATTTATTCCCCACTTTCACCTTTGATAACCATAAGTTTATTTTCTCTGTCTGTGAGTCTATTTGTTTATAAATAAGTTCATTTGCATCATTTTTTAGATTCCACATGTAAGTGATATCATTTGATATTTATCTTTGATTTGCTTCATTTAGTGTAGTAATCTGTGTCCATCCATGTTGCTGCAAATGGTATTGTTTTCTTCCTTTTTATGGCTGAGTAATATTCCATTGAGTATAGATACCATATCTTCTTTATCAATTTATCAGCTAATGGACATTTAGGTTGCTTCTATGTCTTGGCTGTTGTAAATAGTGCTGCTGTGTTGTTGAAGATCTTTTCATGTGCCTGTTGGCCATCTTCTTTGGAAAAACATTAAGACCTTCTGTCCATTTTTTGATTGGGTAGTTTGTTTTTGATATTGAGCTGTGTGTCCTGTTCATATGTTTTAGAAAATAATCCCTTGTCAGTTGCATTATTTACAGATACTTTCTCCCATTCCATACGTTGTCGTTTTGTTTTGTTTGTGGTTTTCTTTACTGTGTGAAAGCTTATAAATTTGATTAGGTCCCCATTGTTTACTTTTGCTTATATTTCTTTTGCTTTGGGAGACTGACCTAAGAAAACATTGCCAGGATTTGTGCCAGAGAATGTTTTGCCTGGGTTCTCTTCTAGGAGTTTTATGGTATCATGTTTTATATTTAGGTCTTTAAACCATTTTGAGTTTATTTTTGTGTTTGGTGTGAGGGAATGTTCTAAGTTCGTTGATTTACATGTGGCTGTCCAGCTTTCCCAGTACCACTTGTAGAGGAGATTGTCTTTTCTTCGTGGTATATTCTTGCCTCCTTTGTTGAAGATTAATTGACCAGAGGCATATGGGTTTATTTCTGGGATCTCTCTCTGTTCCATTGATCTGTATGTCTATTTTTGTGCCAGTACCATGCTATTTTGATTACTGCAGCTTTGTAGTATTGTCTGAAGTCTGGGAGGGTTATGCCTGCAGCTTTGTTCTTTTGAGATACTAGTGTTTTTCCTCAAAGTTTTTTGTGTTATAGAGGACAAGGAAAAAGTTCCATTTTTACTGTGAAGAAAAACAAGACTAATTCTGTAATTTTGATGTGTGTGTGTGTAAAGAACTCATAGATAATGGAATTTTTTAAATAAAATTTTAGAAAAAGATGCACTTTCAGTTATTCAGATCAATTTTACATATATATATACATACATAAATACATACACACACATACATAAACATGTATTTTGCCATGTCAAAGAAAGTTATTTTTCAATAATTAAGAACAAATACACTAAGCAAAATATAGGGGTAGGACAGTAAGCTAAAGCCAGGAGCAAGTCATTATACAGCTTTCATGTGTTCCAAGAAACAGTAAAAGAATAAGCCTCAAGAGTAAGTCTGGCTGTCAGATTTCCAACAGCCAAAGCAGAGAAGAATGTATGATCAGTTATTAGTTTTAATGGCAAATTAAAATATACTGGTGACTTTCATTCTTCCTTGCCTTTAATTAACCGATTAGTGATATTGAATTTTTTCAAAAATCATCTTCTTTTGCTGTTTTATACTAACAGCTGCTGTGACTACAAGCATTCCTTTTCCCTAAATGGAAATAAGGAATACGGAAGTGTGTTTTTCAGAGTTTTTCTGTTTCCTTTGAGTTTTAGAAAACTCTGAGTACTAAGAAAAGGAAATGTAGGCCTTTTGTGTCCATTGGTAGAGTTAAAGACAGGGCAAGTGAGGTAAATGGGTAGGAATATTAATCTTACCATTATAACTGACTGCTCTTTCATATTAAAACAGAAAGGATGGCAGGAGAGGGATAGCAATGTGAAGATTTAAAATAAATTTTACTTATTACAAAGTACTATTAGTAAAGTATTTGTACCCCCTTTGTGCCAAATGCTGAATTTATTTGCAATAGCTTCATTACTCTAAATCTAAACAGTTTCATCAAGGAAGAATCTTAAACTTGTAAGAGTTAGATTTGTATTTAATAATGATTTTTTTTCCTGTTCTTGTAAACCTGTAATGCTGCATTCCTAAGCTCAGGAGGCATAATAATAACAAACTCTTTTCTAATCGAGAGAATGCATAAGTTTCAATGTTTGCTGATTTTATAGTTCTTCCTTATATTTTCTTTTGCTTAAAGAAGGTGTAACTTCAAGTGTGGAGATAAGAATTAGATCCTGTTGTTTGGTGCCAGGAGACTGGGATTTAATATATTTATAATAACAGCAGTTTATGATTTAAATTTTTGTTACATTTTGTGTAATTCCAAGTGATAAGTTGTAATGCCTTTCCGAACATGGTAAATTTCACATTTTAGACCAAAAAAATTAAATAGTATGCTTCATTTTTAAGGTAATATGTTTCCTATAATTTTACTAGTATTTTTTAATAATTAGATAGAATACTTGTGTTTGATATAGTGAAACCAGAGTAAACAAAAATCCTACTTACTGGGTTCATAATATACTACATTTCAAAGTCATAGAACCATAAAGATAGAGACTATATAACATATACTCAAAAAGAGAGTGAAATTCTTAATTTTTTTGTCTGTATATATGCTGTTTTTAGTAATCAGAAATATTACTATCACTATGATCTGGTTGGGTTTTTCCTTTTTATGGTGGTGAATAGTCTTTCATTGAATCATATGTTCTCTTAGTCAGAATTACACATTGATAAGACAGCAGTGATTATAGCATGCAAAACTCTAGCCATGAAGCAACATTTTTCTCTATGCGAATCCCTCACAGAAGGGCTGAACACTCGATCCTGACTCATTAGTTCTATGCTCTAAGCAGTTGTGCTAATTGAACTACCCAATGACAAACATTTTCTTGTATCTGTATTTTCTATAGGAATTAACTATCGTGGAGCTATGTTATAGTACTGTACTGCTAAAACAATAATAGAAAGAACAAAAGAATACCTGCATTCTTTCACCTTTGTCATTAATGAAAAAAAAATTTTTTTAACATAGGCAAGCTCCAAGCTTTCTACGTTTCAACTTCTCTAACTTAGACTTGGGGCTTTCTCTAGTTTTAACATTTTGTAAAATTTATCACCCTTTCATTTGAGGTAGATTAAAAGTTTTTATTTAGTTTCAAGAACTGTCTTCTTACACAACTGAGTTGCACCTGTTTTCAAGGCCTTTACTATTTAAGGCTTCACATTTACTTTTTAAGTCATCATACATATTTATCGGCAGCTCTGGGATGCAAAACAAAAAGAAAGTTCAAACAAAGTTTAAAAAACAAAACATTAAAGTTTGCATTTTCTGTAAGTCCAGTGATCTGGAATATAGTCATTAGAGATTCTTTCCTTCCTCCTCTCAACTTATAGAATGTGACATTTAATAAATTACTTAACTTCTGAATGTCAGTTACTTCACCTATGAACAAGTAATATCTGAGCTGCTTATTATAAAGATCAATGATGTGATATATAAGAATGTTTTTTGAAAACTGTATTGTACTGTGCAAAGGAAATATATTAAAAGTATCATTGATCAGATTACTTTAAAAGTTTTTGCTTTATTGACATATAAGACAATAATTAGTAAAGAGGCTATTTCTACCAAAACATTTTGTCTTACATGACTTTGTATCCAGGACATTTTTCACATTATTTAGTTTCACTGTTTTCTGTGCTTTATGCTAACAGTAAGTTATAAGAATAAAACAAATTCAACAGGTGCTCTCAACTGTTCTTTTTCATTCTATACAATGGCTAAGCTTCGTCTTTTAAGAGCATTTGACAAAATATCTTGCCATTTAATCATTGTGGTTAACAAAAGGTACAGAGGTAGAATGGGCTTGCCAATTACAGATCCTAAATTTGCCATCTAGTTACATCATTTTTATAAGCTTGAGAAAAAATTAATTTTAAATTTTGTTAAAGGAAAAAGTAAAGTGTTTCCCTTGGTTTTGGCATTATTATTATAGCTCCACAGATGCCATTTGCCTTCCACAGATGTGTCCCTTTTCCCATATTTAATTAGTAACAAAATTTTATTAGACTTTTCCTTGCAATGACTGTTTCTTTGGCAAGACTCTTGCCTTAGACCAGACTTGTATCATTTCATGCCTGGGCTTTTCTAACTATTTTATCTACTTGTCTCCATTCCTTATTCCTCTTAAGATTCCTGAAACATTATTTTCCACCTCTTAATTAGCCATTAGCAGTATTTAATAATGCCACATTACCTATACAATAGATTTCAAACTCTTTAACATAAGATTCATGAACTCTTGATATTGCTGTCACCTCTGTTTCTGATTTAATATCCCACTAGTCATCTTTTTGCCTTCTTGTTTCATTCATATTTGTGTCACTGGTTCCAATATACTGCCTCACACATAGTAGGCACTCAGCAAATATTTGTTATACTAAATTGACTATTATTTGCGCTCTTAAAATGAATCATTCACTTTCCTGGACACACCCCAAAAATTTCCCACTTTAGTGCTTTCTTTATATCACCTTGTTCCCTCTGGAATACTCCCATCTCTGCCTATCAGATTCTTACTGCGCTTTCAGAACACAATATAAGTACTAACTATTTCAGTAATCTTTTTCTGACCTTTTCAACAAGAAGTGATCTCATTCTACCAAAAATTAGCTACCATAATTACTCACAGTGCTTTCTCACAATATATACCTAATGCTTACCTACATAATAGTTGTATAAATACTTCTCTCAGTTCCCTTGCTAGGGCTTCTATTTTTTATATATAACAGGCCTTCAGTAAATATTTGCCAAGCAAATGAATAAACAATCAAATTTAACCCTAGATTGAAATTTTCTTCAAAATTAAAAGTTTCTTCTACAGAGTGATAGTCCGTGAAATGCATATAATGAGGGCTCAATGATGAGTGAATGATTGGCGATAACATGGGCCTAGTTCGGCATTTTGGTGAGTCATTTCCAGGGATGTGGGGCAAAATGAGATCTCTGTGTGATAAAGTAAGCACATCCTCTGCCAACAAAGTTTCTTTTTTATCAGGCCAACAGTGTTCAAATTTGAAAACCATTATCAAAAACATTTGTTTGGATTTTACATATCTTGAAATTTAGAATTAAAAAAAATAGGAAACAAATATCACTATCACATGTTCATTTGCAGTATTGTTTCTTACAGTGAAAAAAATAAGAACTGGAAGATCTGCCGATGTGGGACTCAGGATTATGGCATAGCATGTGTATTAGGGTTCTCCCAGGAAATAGAACCCATAGACTCTATTTATACAGGGAGAGAGATTTATTTTAAGGGATTGTCTCATGAAGTTGTAGGGACTGGCAAGTCCAACAGCTGCAAGGCAAGCCAGCTGGCTGGAGAACCAGGGAAGAGTCAATGCTGCAGTTGTAAGTCCCAAGACACAGAGTTCCTTCTTCCTCACGAGATCTCAGCATGTCTCTTAAGGCCTTCAACTGATTGGATGAAGCCCATCCATATTAAGGAGCGTATCTGCTTTCCTCAAAGTCTACTGATCTAAATATTAACCAAATGTAAAAAATACCTTAGCAACATCTAAACTGGTGTTTGAACAAATATCTGGATACCATAGCCTAGCCATGTTGACACGTAAAATTAACCATCACACCTGTGTGTTTCAGCAGTTAGCTGAGGCTGAGTCAAAGCTACCTTTTCTAAAAGGGTCATGCACTTGCCACTTTACCACATTTCCTATCCTGCCTACTTCATGCATTTAACATCATCTGCCTCAATCATAATAAGCATTTAAATTGGTGACCCCAGATGTATGTCGTGGTCTTATTTAATTGTAAAAGGAGTATTTGTACACATATACATATGGCACTAGCCCCTGGCTACCTCTCTAACCTCATTTCTTAACATGTTTCTACTCTTGCTTCACTCTAGCCACACCAACTCCCGTATTATCTCAAACATTCTAAGAGTGCTCCCATCACAAGACCTTGACTTTTTTTTTCTCTGTCTTATGTGATCTACACCCACCTCCCACCCCAGTCATAAGTCTGCTTCTCACTTTGTTCAACTTTCTGCTTAAGTGTCCCTGCCACACTATCTAAAATAGCCTACCTTCTCACTGCATCACTCTATTTGTTACCCTCCTTAAATTTTTTAAATAATGGATAAGCCTACATGACACTTTACTGTATGTGTAGATTGTCCTCTAGAAATTTAATTCTGCAAGGCCAAGGATTTTGTTTATTTACCACTACTTCTTACACGTGAATCAGTGCTTGGCACATCTTTGATGGTCCATAAAGTTTTTTCTGATACATCAGACACTCAACAGCAGGTTATGGAAAGTAGGACTGAGTCTAGCAGTTAGGTTAATTGTATATATATGATGAATGAGAAGAGGAAATTTTAACTTGCATTTCATACCCTAATAAAATGTTTGAGTTTTTCACGTATATGCATTACTTTTATATAAAAATGAATTTGCAGTTTTTAAAATGCCTTTATTCATAATCACTTGCCAAATTAAATTTGATGCCTAGAAACGAATAAGCATCTATGAAAAATAGGTCTGTAATGCCTACATATGTATGTATGAAAGTAAGTGTGCTTGAATAATGTATTTATATATATCAATGAAGTTCATCTCTTTAATACATTTTATTAGTGTTGTGCTTTACGAAAAGATGAGATATATAAGGGAATGACAGTCCAAAGTAGATTTACCTACTTTAGGAAATAGGTATCTATAAATGATAACCTCACTTATGTCTTAAATTTGAACTATTTTTACAGCGCTTTACATGGCAAAAATTCAAGCACTTTTAAAAAATTAAATGTTAGGAAAAATATGAACAACTTTAAAAGAAGTATTAACCATAAAATTCTTCTGCCAGTTGGTAGAAGCAGGAGCCCATTATAGGTTAGTAAGGAAAAGGATGGCTTTTTAAAAAATTCAATCCTGTGAAACATTAGTTATGGCCAGAAAGACAATGAAAAGAGAGAATTCCTTTGTACTTCTAGAGACTTCTCTCAGTATAATTAGATTCATCTAGATATTTGAATTATAAATATTTTCCCTTTCTATATATAACATATATACATTATTAAGTATGTTAAAGTTTTATTGAATATATACTAGTTTAAAATATTTAAAATAAATGGAAATGGTAGATGATAAAGATCTTTGTTCAGAAACATTCTGATTCATTAATTGCAAAAAATAAATAAATATCAAGGTTAACATATAGAGCAAGATACAACAAACTGAAATCTTTGAGCTGCTCTTGATTTTTATAAACTTTCTAATGCCACTGCTGCCACAAAGAGCTTAGTAAATATTGACCAAGAATGATAATGATGATCTGGCAGTATTTTTAAGACTGGGTGGCACTGGCAGTAGTCAGATATCCGGGACTTAACGTTGTCATTTTGCCATGGGGCCCTTCCACCTGGGCCTCTCCCAAAAGGACAAATGTTTACCTGCAGTGAAGCATTTAAATGTGTAAATATTCTAGTCTCAACTATATATAAAGTAGTTAGAGTTTTCACTCTTTAAATCATGAAACAATTGTTCTCTGAAGGTAAAAGGTGTGTTCCAAAAGTTTGCAAAGGTCAAAATGGGCTAAATTGAATGTTTTTTCCGTAATTCTAAACAAAAATTTGTTTTGTAAACTCAGGTCAATATTACAATATTTTGCTCCCCTTAACTGTTTCAGACCCAAGATAGGAAACTTCTGAACTTTTTAGGGTTTAATTTACTATTTTATTTATTTGTAAAGTTTTAAATGTTGTTGTACAGTCTGTCTTGTTCCCATTGGGCTTATAAGGGTTTTTTTACTATCTGTATTCTAATTTTTTTTTCTGTTGGAGGAGCAAGGTGCAGATATATTCTATTATTATACTTCCAGTTATTTCCCCCAAATAACTGGCTCTGATTAGATCAGAAATTAACAGTATTTTGTTGCTTCATGAAGCAATCAAGGAATTCAGAAGCCTAGGGAATTTTTTTAGCTTAGTTTTATTAGACATTATTGACCTGGTAAATATTTTAATCTGCTTTAATCTATAGAAAATTTAGTTGTCCTGTCAAGCTTGGTTAGATGATCTGAACTGGAAAAAATAAAAAATTTTCTAAAGCATCAATTTTATGAAAAATGTGAGAATTGAGATTTTGATCTGGAAAGTTGGACACAATGTTGACTCCTAATTGAGAGGTATACATTTTCTGACTCTGGTTTGATTTCATTTGTTCTTTGTTTTGTTTTGTTGTACTTGATTCAAAATTAAAATAACCACTCATCCACTTTTATTCTACTCTGTTACCTGAAAACTAAGTGAAACCAAAGAATCAAGTATTAATCTCTGACTTGATTTTTAACAGATACTTCTTTTTGGTTTATAGTTAGTAACATGATTAAAATGTGACATAAGTAGACTTAAATTATAATTCATATACAGAAAACCTCATTTATTCTAAATCTAACTTATTGGATCTTGTTTATCTTATTATTTGTAAAATTCTTCTTTTGCAATCATTCTTTTGGTACAATATAGCTAACACTATAGTCAGACAGATGGTGTAGATTCTGACTTCTTAGGTAAGGTGACCTTTGATAGGTAATTAACCTCTCTAAGCCTCAATTTCCTGACCTATAAAATTAGAATTGAAATAATACCTGCCTCATTTTATTTTTGAGAAAAATCAGCTGAAATAATGCATGTCAAATGCTTTGTACAGTACCTGAGTACAGGCTTGGGTATTTAATGTGTGAACCATTGTTAATATAATGGCTATGCTGAGCTTATATTGACTTGTCATTTGCTTTTCTTTGAAATTCTATTAATGCATTTCATATATTTTTAGCATTTTTTGGCTCAAAATACAGTATTGTGGTTGCAACATGGAGTCATTTGATTTTTCTCTGGGAGCAAGTTTTCACTGGAATTAGAGGGTTAATTTGTTATTGTTGTTACAGGACACTTAAAAAAATACTTAGTCAAAACGACGTGCTTGAACTTAGATTTGGCCCTTTTTGATTAACAGTTTATTTTCAGTTGTTTTTCAGACAGGAATACCTTAATGTTCAGAAATCTACTGAGAATTAGAAATTTAATAATTTCGTTTTTCTTTAATGAAACATTTTTCATAGAGTAGAAGAAAAATGAAAAAATTACTAAATTATGCTTTTCATAGAGTACACATTCAAAATATACCATTTCTCTCAATGTTTTCTCTTTAAAAGTCTACCCCAGAAAATAATACAGATGTAATTCTTTCTCTTGTATCTTGGAGTTCAGGACAAACATTATCTTCTTTAATCCCTTCAACATCCTTGTAAGGTATTATCCTTTTAACAGGTGAGGAAACTGAAACATGGAGCTATAAACTAACTTACCCTAGGTCACATCAGGGCCAGTAACAGAAGTATAAAATATTACCTAACCTGTCTGATACTTGGGCCTTTTAGTCTGCCTGCTAACAGCTTCCCCCATCCCCCCTCTCTCAGAAATAATGCTAAGGCAGAACTGGTACTTCAGCATTATTTTCCTAATTTGAATATGCTTGATATGTTTATCACATAAAACACACCTTTGTGACAACGTTAAAGATACGTTAAAATGGTAAAAGAATCTGACCTGCTTTGGGGTTTAACAGTCTTTGTCTGTATTCAACCAAACTATACAAATTACAACCGCAGTCAGTGTCTAGATGTATAAATAGACTACCTCTGAACTTTTTTTTAAGAAAGTTTAAGCTCTAGCATTGTATCATATGTCAGGCAACAAAGGTAAATACTATGCCTGAAAGTAATTTTATCTGTACAATCATTTATTTTTATTTATATGTTGTGATACTGGTATTGTTATTTTATCAGTGGCCTAGCACAATCGCTAGCATAACATTAACCATATTTAGAGGTAATCATTAATCAAATAACCATTTTCAATTCTATGTGAATTTAATAACAGCCTACTATATGCAAAGGATTATGTAGTCTCCCATAGAAAATAGAGTAACAAAAGATAGATTCAAATGCTTCCCTAAAATAAGTTATAACTAAGTAGAAAGAAAGAAAAAATAGACTCAAAATGAGCATTTAGGATTATATACTGTTAAAATAATTTGACATTGCCATAGAAAGTCACAGAAGGGAGAAATTATTGCAGACTGAAGTAAAGTCTTATGGAGTGCTTGGGAATTGAGATATGGACAAGTAGGATTCTGAAAGAAAGAGAGGAGGAGGAAGAAGGGCATTCTAGTCTGGAAGAACAGTAGTAGCAAAAATGAAGAAGTTGTAATGAATATAGTGTGTTTCACTATGGAACTGAGAGAAAGTGGCAGGAATTTGACAGCTTAAGTGAATTTTTAAATTTTGAATATATATAAAGTAGAAAGAATGAATTCCACATGTCCCCATCACTTGCCCCTAAATCCATCAACTCCTGGTCAGTCTGTTTCCATCTACACCCTCATGCACATACCCACACTCTCAGATATTATTTTTTATTTAAGTACTGTCACTTACAATGTGTCAGTTTCTGGTGTACAGCACAATGTCCTAGTCATGCATATACATACATATATTCATTTTCATATTCTTTCTCATTAAAGGTTATTACAAGATATTGAATATAGTTCCCTGTGCTATACAGAAGAAACTTGTTTTTTTTAATCTATCTTTATATATATAGTGGCTAATATTTGAAAATCTCAAACTCCCAAATTTCTCTCTTCCCACCTCCTTTCCGCAGTAACTACAAGATTGTTAACTATGTCTACAAGTCTGTTTCAGTTTTGTAGATGAGTTCATAAATGTCCTTTTTTCCTTTTTTTTTTTTAATATTCCACATATGAGTGACATCATATGGTATTATTCTTTCTCTTTCTGGCTTATTTCACTTAGAATGACAATCTCATGGAGGTCCATCCATGTTGCTGCAAATGATGTTATTTTATTCTTTTTATGGCTGAGTAGTATTCCAGTATGTAAATATACCACAACTTCATTTAGTCTTCTGTCAATGGACATTTAGGTTGCTTCCATGTCTTGGCTGTTGTATATAGTGCTGCTATGCACATTGGGATGCATGTATCTTTCCAAATTAAAGTTCCCTCTGGATATATACCCAGGAGCTGGGTCATATGGTAAGTCTATTTTTGGTTTTTTGAGGAATCTCCATTCTGTTTTCCATAATGACTGCACAAAACTACATTCCCACCAGCAGTATAGGAGGGTTCCCTTTTCAGATATTACTTTAAAGTAAATTCCATTTTCCATGTCATATCATCTATAAATATTTCAGTATATATCTCTTAAAAAATAAGAACTATTTTAACATTACCATAATACCATTAACACACTTAAAAGCAATTTAACAGTAATTTCTTAATATCCAGTCAGAATTCAAACTTGAAGTTGTCTCATTATGTCATAGTGCCTTTTTACTTTATTTATTTTAATCAGGATTCAAATAAGGTCTACACATTGCAATTGGTTGATACATATTTTTTAATCTAAACATTTTCACTCCACCTTTAATTTTTTGTTACAATTTATTTGTATAAAAATGGTTTCTTCTATAGTTTCTACAGTGAGAATTTTGCATATTGCATCCTCATGAGGTAGTTAACATTGAATAAACTTTTCAAGTTACCATTTTTAAAAAAATTTTTAATTTAAACATAGTCAGTTTACAATGTTGTGTTAATATCTGGTATACAGTATGCTGTTTCAGATATATATTCCTTTTTATATTCTTTTTCATTATAGGCTATTACAAGGTATTAAATATAGTTCCCAGTGCTCTACAGTAGGACCTTGATGTTTATCGGGTTTCATGAAGATTCTCTGTATAGTTTCAGTTGTCAAGATCTTCTATCAAAGTTCAGTAGATATTCTGTGAGAATTGTTCTCAGGTAGATGTATTTTGATGTATTCCCGGGGAGGGTGAGCTCTGTGTCCTTCTATTCCACCATCTTGATGCCACCTCCCTTTTTTTATTCTTCTAATGTGTGTGTGTGTGTGTGTGTGTGTGTGGAACATCTTTTTCTAGAACTTACATCATTCAGTTTAGTCTTCTCATATTCCTTTTTATTGGTACTTACATGATGTTTATCATTAATTTTGTGAAATTAGAAACAGATTACAAGTGAACATATGAAAGAAAAAAGCAATAAGTATATGCTATTTTGTGCAATGAAAATATTTTTTAACATTTTTGTCATCCAATCAAAATTTATTTATAATATGTATAATAAAAATGCAAAAATACAAAACTAAAAGTGAGCTTTAGTCCTACTACTGTTTTCATGGTATTTTGGAATTTTTTCCTTTGACTAGATGTAGAGTACTTTTTTTTCAAAAGCATTTTAGTTAATAATTCTATGCCAGTTTCTTACGCTATGTATTATATTATAATTCTTGTGTTATCTATTACTTCTCTCATAGTTCTTAATCTATATATTAACACTGATGTTTAGCTTCTCTCATATTCCTCACAGCTCATCAAAGGTAAAAATTGAAACAAATGTACTATGCCTATCTAAAATTTACCCACTATGAACTAAAACTAAAGTTTGGAATTCCATAAAAGAGGTGTCTTGGACCTCATTCACAAGATTATTATACGAATTTTCTTTTAATATGGCTTCATGGAACTGCTCCATAGCATAGTCTCTGAGACCAACCTTGAAGTGGGAGTATACTGATAGAAGATCCTCCAACCTTACAGTCACAGAACTATGTCTCATAATAAACTAATGCAAAATAAAGCAAAGTTCTGATTAGGATTAAACATTTATAGCCACCAAGATGGTATATTGTTTTAAAATGGAAAATAACAAATATTGGCAAAAAAATATTTACTGTGACCAAGCAGCATTTTCCCCAGGAATGCATAGTTGGTGTAACAGCTTAAAATCAATACATGGGTTGCACTTTATTATTATTTTGCTAGGGCTGCCATAACAAAATACCTTAGACTAGGTAGCTTAAACAATGAAAATTTATTTTATCACAGTTTTGGAGACTGGAAGTCTGGTTTCTCCTGAGGCTTCTCTTTGACTTGAAGATGGCCACCTTGCTGTGCACGCACATGGTCTTTCCTCTGTGTGCATGCATTGCTGTTGTCTATCTCTATATGTCCTACTCTCCTCTTTTAATAAGGTTACCAGTCAGGTTGTATTAGAGCCCACCCTGACGTCCTCATCTGAATTATCTTATTAAAAATCCTGTCTCCCAAAACAGTCACATTCTAAGCTTTTGGAAGTTAGAGCTTCCACATATGAATTGGGGGAGGGGGTGGAATTCATTCCTTAATAATCCAAAATTTATGTCCTTCTCACAGTCAAAATAGATTAATCCCCATCTCAGCAACCCAAAACCTTAACCCATTACAATATCAACTCTAAGTCCCAAATCTCATCTATATCTAATTGTGGGTAAAACTTGAAGTATGATTCGTCCTGAGGCAGAATTCCTCTCTAGCTCTGAAACTGTGAACCAGACACGTTATCTGCTTCTGAAATACAGTGATGGGACAGGCATAGGGTAGACATTTTCATTCCAAAAGGTAGAATCAGAAAGAAGAAAGGATGTCAAAACCTATCAGGGCAGAATTCATCAGATTTAAAATCTCTAGAATAATCCTCTCTGGCTCAGTGCTTTAATAATTCAGGCCCAGTGAGGTAGCAGCCCCTCCTTTCAGGCCCACTAGGTGGACAATGTCACCACTTCACCCTGGATGGGAGCCTGACACCCTGAAACTAAGGAGGAGACAGCCCAGACCTGTGGTGGGAGTGGCAACCCTGTTGATCTCTGAACCACCTTCAGAGTCATTCTCTTTCTTGAAAGATGATGCATGTATGCAACAAGATGGATATCTCTACTATCTCATCTTATAGAATCCCAGAAGTCTAACAGCCTTCTTCATTCTGTCCTGTCTCTGTCCCCTTTAGTCCAAACTGGCAGTGTTTCTCCTGGTAAATCCCAGTTTATTCCTAGCTTCTGCTGAGATAGCTCATTAGATCCATGGGTCACACCTGTAATCACTTTATGTACAAAAATCAACTGTATTTTTATCTATTGGTAGTGGACTATTAGAAAATGACTTTCAGCAATCTTTTGCAGTTTTCAGGGCACAGGTATTAAATTCATCCTTAAATTTTTCATAATTTTGAATGTGATCATAAAAGAAACCAAAACCACAGGCCAAATCTTCAACAAAACCTAAGAACTCAAATTCAGCAATATATAAAAATGAAACTGCATTGTGACCAGGCGGCAATTCAAGTGTGGTGTAACATTTAAAAATCAAAGTAATTCACTATGTTAATAACATAAAGAAGAAAAAACAACTATCTCAATACAGAAAAGCGAGTGATAAAATTCAAAATCCATTCAGTTGCTCAATCTGACAAATAAAGAGCACATAGGGGAACACTTACCACTAACCTATTTAATGATGTAAGACTCACCGCTCTCTATGTAAGACCAGGAACAAGGCAAGGATGTTTACTCACCACTTCAGCTGAACTTCACATAGGACGTTATAATCACTGAAAATTGAAAAAAAAATAAAGCTACCTTGATTCACAAACAATATGATTGTATACTTAGAAAAGCATAAGAAATCTTTAAAAAAAAAAGCTACTGGAATAAGTGAATTCAGGTCAATATGTACAAAACCAACTGTATTTTTATCTATTGGTAGTGGACTATTTGAAAATGAAGAGTTTAATTTCTTTTATGATCAGATTCAAAATTATGAAAAATTTAAGGCTGAATTTAATACCTGTGCCCTGAAAACTGCAAAAGATTGCTGAAAGTAGTTATGGAAGACCTACATAAATGGAGAAATTCAGAGTGTTCCTAAGTGGGAAGAGTCTTCATTATGGTTAAGATGTTCATTCTCTCCAATTTGATCTGTAGATTTAATATTATGCTAATAAAAATTACATCACTGTTTATTACAGGTACTGACCAGCTAATTCTAAAACATCTAAGGAAAATTCAGTCAACTGCCAAAGCAATTTTATAAAAGAAACCTTTGGAGAAATTATACTACCTGATTTCAAGATATATTCTATAAAGTCACAGATGTGAAACATTGGTCCTGGTGAAAGAAGTACCATGTAGATCATGGAATAGAACAGAGTCTCACACATATATAATTTATTTGTTTTCAGCGGTGAAAACAAGGCAAATTATAGGCAAAAAGAAAGTCTATTCAACAAATAGTGATAGTACAATTGGATAACTATATGTAAAAAGTTAACATTAACTCTTATCTCACATCGTTAACAAAAAATACCTTGATAAGGACTTTGTCTTATTTGAATTTTTATTCCAGCATCTAATATACTGTCTGTCTGATAGTAGGTGCCAAATAATTATCTGTATAATGAATAAATGATTAGACTCTAGGTCTCTTGGTTTCTGGCTCTACTCTCAATAAGAGATAATTATCACACTTTTAGAAGGCTGTACAAACTTTTTGTTTAAGCTTCAATAATATCTAACCTAATTAGACAGATTCCAGTTCTCTCATTTCACTGTGTCAATCTGGGTAGCTTTCCAGTCATAGCTTCCAGATACACTCACCTGTCACTGAAATGTTTAATAGTTTTACAGATACTTCTTTGTGTCTTTGCATTTGTACATATTAGAAGCTGCAAGAATAAGAACATATTAAACTTAGATTGAGTAACAAGTGGCAGAACACTGATATGTGCCTATGGATAATTCAGTGGATAATTCAGTACTGTTTGTTGATGATCCTGATTCGCATTTTACTCCCACAGGCAGCTAGAGTGAACAGGACGTATTCATTTATCCTCATATTTAATTCCAGTGAGCTCTCTTTTTTAAATAATACAGGTACAATATGACTTTATTTTGCTCAAAGAAGTTAAAGGATGTTGGTATCTATCTTTGCAATGTGAGGACAGATAGACAGTGATTAATGTTGGTAGATGAGCTAAAAAGGTATGGTGACTTGACCGTCAACACAGAAGAGCAAGATTGCAGGCAAAGTTCAGGACTCCTGATGGCTGATTTTATAAAACAGTCCTTAAAGAAGTAGAATGTATTACAGATTACCTCTGTTAGCAATTGAGCGCCAACTGGGTATGCCTTTAAACTAAAAACAAATCAAAACAAAAAAGTCTGAGCCACAAAAAATGAATTGCTTCTCTTCAAAGCTATGTTTCATGATACTACTTCAATCACTCACCAGAGAGGAAACCCCAACAGGTTGTAGTATTCCCTGATAGCTCTTACAGGCTGGCTGATCTTCCCTTTAAACAAGACAGCCTCTGTACTATGGCCATAGCAGCGGTAATCAGTGTGGGCTGGTATAGGACAGAGGTATCATTTGCGGAAGGCAGCACATATTCTGAAACAACACTGTGAATCAAGGTGTCCTATAAGTGTTGCTTTTTTTGAAACTGGTCTAAGTTCTTAGTATTGTGATAGTCTATTTGTAAAGTGGCCACAGCGTCACTACCAGGAAATTATCTTTGTTTTAATTGATGTTATTATAAGTAAGTACTAATACATAGCAGAATTCTTTTTGACTAAATTATATTGACCATTTTTTTCTTAAAGGATTGTTTGATTTGAATAAATACTTGTTAATAACAACCAGCAAATCATTAGCAGCTTTCAGAGTCCCATTAGTTCACTTTATTCCTTATATATTAAATATTCTTAAAATCTTTGCAAGGAAGTTAATTGTTTGCTATGCTGTTACCCTTTAAAATTAGCAGGGTGGTGTTAATCAGGAGTGCAAGGGACAGAAAACTTCCCAAAGAGATCTTAGAGGACTGAAAGTCTTCCTTTACACTTATTAGTTATACTAAAAGAACAAAAGGATCTCAGATTTCAAAATCAGTATTCTGCTGACTCTTTCATGTATGTGAAGATCACTTGTACTTTTTGCATTTATCAATATTTATTACTTAATATATACTGTGTTCAAATTCCATGACAGATGTATTCCTTTATGTCTTCAAGGTATTTATTTTTACATATTTATTTTCTAACTCATATATGACTCCACAGACATTCTCAAAGACCACCTTAAAATAAATCTGGTTTATACCAGCAAAGAAGGGAATGGCAGCAAGATCACATTCTTCCTTCTGTCACCTGAGGATTATTTTTCTCATTCCATATGTCAGTACTTGATCAGACAGGTTGCTGAAATTTTTGCCATGTCAGAGTCGTTTCAATGAGTCAATAGCTCTATTTCATTTTCTTTTAATCTCCCTATTAATGGGTTCTGCAATTGATATTATCAGTTTTAAAAATAGAAGCAATCTTTGGCAGAGATAATCCAGAAACAATTCTCAGAATACTCAAATAAAACAAACATACACTGGGATTATATTTTAAATAATTATGTTTATTAGTATAAACACTGACAAAATGTAGAATTCCACAAAACATTGAAATAGCAAATGTATAAATTCATAGAAAACTGTTACTGTCCCAGCTGTCCTAAAAAGTATTCAACAAATTGAATGAAGCTGAAGAATTTGAATTTTATTTTCTCTTCTTTTTCCCACCTGGCCTTCAGTGGAATTAGTATTGAAATTCTTCATTGTGTTATATACAGATTGATAATAAGATGTAAAATTTTTCCAGTTTGAAAAATGGAAAGCAACATTATTGACTATGCTGGCATGTGGTATTTAAGAACTACATTTCCTTTCCTTTGGATTGAATTTGTCAGCCCCTGTGACAAAGGAGAATGTTCTTTGGATCAAGACAAAAGGATTTTTTAAGCTCCATCAAGTACTTAAAATCATACCATATTTTGTGTTTCTTTCTTACTTAAGCCATGACTTTCCTGCACAGTTGTTTCATCTTGTCTGAAATTTCTAATTACCTTTCTTTTTCTTGGATCTTGTGCTTTATTATTTCAGCTTTTTCCATCTTGTCGCTCTTACTTTCTGTTTTATGTAGTTCCATTTTTCACCAGAGCCCTCTGTCCTCCTGCTGTAATCAGGCCAGTTGGTTGCTCTCTAGGCTGCTACCCAGCTGTCATCCTAGGGCTTCACTTCTCTGTTGGGTTGGTTTCACTGTTTCTAAGATTCCATGTCTTCTTTCTTGCTTTATTGCCTGTTCAGGAAACTTCCAAACAAAGGGTAGATGTTAGAGGAGTTCTCTGAGTATAGAAGTAAAATTTGAAAATTATATCCCTTCAAAACTTTCAAGATATTGCTCTTCAATTTTTGAGCTTCCAGTAACTGATTCCAGCATGATTCAAATTAGTCTTCCTTTGTAGACTTTTTCTCATGAAAGATATTAATTTTTTTTCACCTTGGTGTTCTGAAATCTCATAAGGAGGTTCTGAGAGTGGATCTTCTTTCATTTATTGTGCTCTGTACTTAGAGATGCTTTCAATTTGAAGAGTCTTGACTTTTATCTCTGAGAAATGCTCCTTAAGCTTATTTGAGTGTTTCCTCTTCCTTTTTTTTTTTTTTTCTTCCTTTCTAGTGTCTCTTTCTGATTTTCTAATTTCCAGATGTTGTACCTCCTGGACTAATTTTCATATTTTTATACTTTCTAAATCTTGAGCTTTCTAGTACAGTGTTTTATTTCAAGGTCTTTTTTGTTGTCGTCAGTGGATTTAAAACATTTATTTGTATAAATAATGCAGTCTACTTCCTTATTGTTGCTTTTAAGTAGCTTTCCATTTCCAACAATGAAAAATAAGTTGTCTGTAAGTACAAAATATCCACCAGAGCTATTGCTAAAAGGAGTTTTTCTGGGAACTATTCTCCCATTTAGCAAATTACATAAAAGTTCCACATTAATTTTTTTTAATCATGGTAAAATACGTGTAACAAAATTTACTATTTTAACCATTTTTAACTGTGCAGTTCAGTGGCATTGTACATTCACATTGTTATGCAATCAACCTTCTCTTTACTTTTAATTTAGTCAGTGAAATTTTTATTATCTAAAAGTGCTTTCTTATTTTTTATTCTTTTTTCATAGCATCCTGATCTTGTATAGTCAACATGTCTTATATCTCTATTAATTTTTTTTCTTATTTTTGTTAGCTAAACTGTTTTTTTGAGGGGTCAGGTTTTCTGTTTATTTACCTTCTTTTTTCTCTTTCACCCTCTGGTTCTTAAAGTTAGATTTTAATGTGATGAGGCTTCTTTTATTTAGAAAAGATTGTATATCATAAGTTTTCCATATCCTCATCATGGAAAACACACGGCCTGCCTTTTTGTACAAGTTTGTCATTGTTTGTACAGTGAACTTTGCTTTGTAGACTCTGGCTTTTGTATATGGAGATGGAGTTAATTATCTCCCTTGATAGTCCTTTGATACTCCCTTGATAAAATTATTTAATGAAAGAAAACTATATATATGATAGAAAAAGCACTGTCATCCAATAGATTTTGAAACACAAAGCATGACTTAGTTAAAGGAAAGGATTATTTTAGGGGGAAAACTGTATAACATAAATGTTCTGCTGAGTTGTATTTGTTTTAAGTATATCAAACAAATCTTCATGAACCTTACAGTTCTTCTGTCTTTTCTCTTTGCCTAGCACTTGATCACTAAGGGCTTGAGATGAAAAGAAAGAGATATGACTACTCAGTAGTGTCTTTTCAGTACAGTTGGAATAACAAAGTATGAAATCTGGAATTCGGCCAAGTGTTAGTTATTAATATCTTTAAGTGATTTTAAATATAGATTTGCATTTATTAAAATTTAATATAGTAGAAAAGCATTAATTACAAAAATAGCCTCGTGAATATGAACAGCAAATGAAAACTTGATTAAAGGTGGCCGTATCAAACATTCTTCTCTTGAATTATCTTGCCACTTTCTGAGTAATGCTTTCATTTGGTTGAACCTTTTGTATGTAACAATTCTTACAGCAAGTTACTACAGTTCCTTCTGAATAATATAGGTCATGAGAAGTTCATTTGTAGGTGGGGCAGCTGTACTACTTTGGGAGACTGTCTTAATAGATCCATTTCATTAATTGTCATGAATTTTTTATTAACAAAACCAGTACATCAGGTTTAGCCAGCTAAAAACTGTTCTCGTAGCTGTTATCTTTATTGTCAGAAAGAATATTGTGAAAATAGGGAATTACTGCACATGCTTTAACTCTTGATTAAACAGAGGAACGGCACTATCCATGAACAATAACTTAGGGGCATATTATCAAGTTGACATAGAGTATTTCGGTTGTGCAACTCCCATTAGCTTTAAAGCCCTGTGCTTTAATTTCAGTGTCTTCCAGTTAGGAGTAATGCCATATCTGTCTGTTAGGTTCTCTGAGTTAATGTGATTAATGTCAAGTAGCAGGATGTTCATTCTTTCTTCCTTAAGCTTTATTCTTAGGTGTTTTTGGTGAAACGGCCTTTTAAGGAATTGTATTTCAGAAACCAGGCAGTGGTATTAAGAAGTTGGATTGGATTGGAAAATGAGTGATGTCAGCGTGTACATTTTACTTCCCAATGGAAGAAATTTCCTTAATTCCCATCTGATAATCTTTATTATTAAGTCATGCATAGAGTATTAAAAGTATGATTTTCTTTAATTTTAAATAATTTTGAAAGCTTTCTTAAATGTATGTTAAACAATTATAATGCTATTATCCAGTTCTTTGTATCTTCCATATCAAGATCATAAGCACTTTTTATTTCCCATCTCTTGTGAGATAGTATCATGAATTATTATCTTCATAAAAATGGTTTAAAAAGTGAAACAGGGAGAGGCTTGGTAGTTTTCTTTGGAGAAATATAATACACATAATATAACTTAGAATATGTACCTCTAGTCATTGTACTTGATTAAGCATTGGTATTATAAAATATTAAGGCTGAAAGAGTCCTGAGAAAATCATATTTTAAAAAGCAAAAATGACTTAATTTTTGGAAGAACACATCATGATTGGAACCCTGGCTCAGCCATTTACTTGCTGGGTAAATTATGTACCCTCTTTAGCCTCCATTTTCCTGTTTTAAATGAAAATAACAACTACCTTTCACCGTTATTGTACAGATTAGATATGATGTATGTTCAGTGCCCATATGAGTGCCTAAAGCTTTGAAAGCACTCAATAAAACAAAAGGCATTATTTTTATTTTTATCTACAGATTTGGAATCAGTGCTAGAGAAGTAAAACAGGATTAGCCAAGGTAACATGACATGTTAGTGGCAAGGATAGTTAGAACCAAAGTGTTCCAACCAAATCCAGTGTTCTTGCATTTGCAGTGTTTTCTCTTAATTACTGAAATTGTCTGAGCTCTTTAGTCAGAATTATTCATTGGTGAATACTCACATTTTACTCAATAGTACCATTGCTTTCTTTTCCTGTCCCCAAAATTCAAGATTTGAATGTGTGTCATTTAGGTCAGAATCCCAGATTTTTTTTTCATGTGGATTTAAGGAATCCTGTTATTTTTAACGAGATGCTGTCAAATTCTTATAATCAAAAGAATTTTTTCAACAGCCATTTATCAGAATCTGGAAAATGGGCCTAATTAGCCATGACCTAGAATAAATAACATAAGACATTTCCACCCTCGGTCATACAGTTGCCCTAATATAAATACCTACTGATGCATGGCACTTTGTGTTCTGTCTGCTGGCCCTGTTCATGACTCTGCGTGCTCTCTGACCTAAACTGTGCTCATAGCTCCAGGTCTCTTACTCCTGGTTTAGAGGCTTCAGGGTGATCCCCAGGTTTAGCCTTCTCTGGGGCTAGTTTTCTTTGCCAGCATGGATGTGAATCTTCTGCTCCTCACTTCCCCTGCTGTCTAGGTAGTCTACCACAGAGATGTAGTGATGATGTTAGCTAATACTTATATAGAGCTTTACTGTTGGCAGAGTTCTTTCATAATCATAATCTAAGTTGATCCTCATAACAACTGTGTGAAGTAAGCATACTGTCTGTCTTACAATTGAGGAATCTCAAGTTCAATTAAGTAATTTGCCCAAAGTCATACAGATCACAAATGGAAGAGCCCAGGGCCTTTGACCGCAAACCCCATGCTCTTTTCATCTCTCAATCACTGCTTATGATTCTGTTGCTGGAAAATGATAACAAAAACGTCCCAAGATAACAACAGAATGAAAATTTACAGTTCAAGTGTTGTGTTGTGATATGAAAGCTAGTGGAAGAATATTTATATAAAAATCTGTGTGTGAAATAAAGTATTAGGAGTGTTAACTATAGAAGAAGTCTTACAGTTCTCTTATTTCTCTCAATACTAAGCACATGGGAGGAAGCTGATAAATATTTCTGATTGATTTTTTTCACTTAGAATATCAGGAAAAAGACACTGTTTCTTCTAGGGAAAAAAGTCTATGACTTTTACGATAACTATCTCTCAGCAATTTTTTCATTGTTCATAATGATAATTATTTTATAACTTTTTTTCCCTGGACTACCTCCACTTATTCCTCTGATTTGAACCCCCACCTATTGCTCATGACTCCCAAATGCAGATATGCAGCCCATACATTTCTCTCTAACTTCAGTTTATATATGAAAACTAACTGCTGGACATTTTCAGTTGGTATTTCATGGGCATCCCAACTCAGAATGTCTGAAACTGAAGGAGCAACTTCCTTTAAAATATTACTCTTATTTCAGAACACTGGAGTCAACAAATTCATCTATTTCCCTTCTTAAATATTTCTTGAATCTGTTTTCTCTTTTCTATCCTGGTTACCAGTACCCTTTTCAGATCCTCATTATGTCTCACTTGAACTACTGAGACAGCCTCCTAATTTCTCTACGGCCAGTTTTGCCCTCTTCAGATTCATTCCCCACTTCTGGCTGCCATTTCTCTTCTTAAAGCCTTTCAGTGATAGTCCTTCATTCTCACAAGATGATGTCATAGTTTTTAAGCCCCTTGACTGCCTCCTCAGCTTCATCTTTGCTGTCTCCCTGCCTTTTCTTGAGGCCCCATGTACACCACACTGCTCACAGTTGCCTATATACTATTCTTTTTCTCACCTGTGTGCTTTTGCTTATGCTTTTTTTTAAGGAATCGTTCTCACCTCCCGGACTAGGTGTGCCTCCGCTCTGTTTGTATTATAATTATCTGTCTTCTCGTTTGCACTCTGAATTTCTTAAGGCCAAGCATACTCTTACTCAGTTTTAACACTTGGGTTACTAGCGTATTTGGTATATTATAGACATTCAGATATTTTTGAAATGCGTACACTTTTAGAAATCGTCTTATTCGTGGAAACTACATGTTTTTAATTTTTTTAATTTATTTCATTGTTTTGTCAGTGATCTCTTTAATAGCTCAGATTCAGTAAATTCATGCTTACTAAATTGTATTTAATCCATATATATGTCATTTTCTCATTAAATTCTGTTTTGCAGTATGTTTCAATAAATTACAGAAAAGTAATATATGCTGACAATATTACTGCAGAAACCCTGTCTCATTAAAATCATGTAGATGAAAATATACATTTCTTCTACATTACATTGATATTAGTAGCTCTTTATTTATGAATTTATCATACCCACAGCAGGAACAAACTGAACAAAATAAATAAACTGAAGACCAGCTTTCAGTCTTTTACCCATCCAAATCAGTCTCCTTTTATATTTTTTCCTAGTTGAATCTACCTTTCAATTAGATATTTTCTTGAGTAGTAAAAAAGATTGGATACATATTCCCCAACCTAAATAAATATAGCTTAATGATATTTGTCCATACTATATTCCCCAAGTAAAGAACTAATTATAGTTGGGCCCATGTTTATACTTGTATTATAGATAAGTTCTATACATGCCCAGAGTAGAAACTGATTAAATGAAAAACAAGCATGTCACAGCTATGAATTTTTCAGATAAAGGAAATAGACTCTTGCTTATTGGAAGGAACCTAGCATTCTTTGTTACAGTAGGCTCAGCAGCAGTGCATCTTGTCCTAATCCACTATTTCAATCCAAAGCTAGCTAAATGTTGGACTATAAGGGCAATAAAAATGTCCCTGCTATATCGTTTAGCTGTCAGTTTGTTGGACTGGTTGGTTTGTTTGTTTTGATGATTTGCTTGCTTCAAAGAGATCCAGACGTTATATTTGTCATTCCCCAAAGTAAACCTCTTCTAGGCAGTGATTACCAGAATATAGATGGATATTGAAGTATTACAAAATCTAGTATTTGTGATTTCAGACCTTTTCTTGTCAAAATATTTCAGTTCATCCTAATATTTTTTCTTATAAGAGTATCAAATCTTTTGGAAAATAATCATGGATATATGAAAACTCACTTCACAGGCTCCTTTCAAGGAATTGTTTTTACAGTTGACTAGTCTTTTAATTGTAACTAATATTCTTTTTGGTATTTGCATAATATTCAAATATGCCTTTACTATTAAAAAGGACATACTACAATATATACTTTGTTGACAGAAAATTTATTCCAGAAATACATATAAGAAGAGGACTCACCATGAAAATGTAAAATTTGAAATAAAGCAATTAGTTTTAAAAACCAAAGAATTGGTATCTGGGAGTCTTGATGTAGAAAATAGAGGGGAAAATAGGTGACAGACAAGAGCCTCTTGGACTAGGGCTGCAGATTAGGTCTCCAGAAAAGGGGGCCTCCCCTGCCAGGTGGGTCTTTGCTAAATAGAGCTGGATAAACTTCATTCTCAAATTTCCAAAACAGTAGGGGTCTTGGTCTGTTTCATTCATTGCTCTATCATAGTGCCTAGAACTGTGTCTAGCACAGAGTAGATGTTTTGTAAGTATGCGTTGAGCAATAAATGATGACAGTGAAAATAAGCGTATCCTCAACTAGACCAGAGTTTCTACACATTGGCCTTTTAGCCCTCAGAGCATCAGCTCTCTCTCTTAGTGTCAGAAAATACTTCAAAGTAGGAGAATATTCTTTTTCCCTCTTAAATAATCTCTTCTTCCCCTACTTCACAAAAATCTGAAGGTTTCTATTTAGGACTGGCCATATTTGCAAGCCCAAAATGAGTTAAATATTTTCTGCAAAGTTTTTCTCTTACCACCATGCTGATATGCACGACCTTCTTTAGCTGGAACACCCCTTAGATATCCTTGTTTGAGCAACTGCTATTCCTTTTTCAAGACTCAGCTTAGACATCATGTCTTTTAAGAAGCTCTCATACTCCCTACCCCTCAGTCAATCTGGGCTGGATGCCCCTACCATGTACTGCCATAGCTGCTTCTGCTTGTCTTTTGCAATTTCCCAAACCAGACAGTTTCTGAAGTAGCATATTAGAACTAAATCACCTATGGCATCACATCATGTATTATTTGGTTTCAGAAGTTAGTTGGCTGATAGAGTATAGTTGATGTAGTCTGTCATTATACATTATAATATGCATTGTGTGTAAGAGCCAGAAAAAATATTGTTTTAAATTTCCAGTTGAAATACCTATCTATTTAGCAGCGGTAATCCAATTTACACTTTTTTCATTTACATGAGTATTGTATCACATAACATTTCAGATGGCAAAATCAATATAACTGTGTCTTCAAGAGACATAAGCCAGAAATATAAATTTAAAAACATACATATTCTGTGCCATCTTTTCAAAATTCAGTATACTGAGGTCAGCAATGTACAAAATGAAACTATTTTTGAAGTTGGAGTATGATACCTTGCTCTCTTGGAGCACCATATTATTGAATAACCATTAGAAAAAATTCAGAAATCTTGTCTGTATAGCAATTGGACCATCAGTGATATCTTAAAAGTTAATTTCATATGTCATATGTCACTGATAGTGAAAGGCTGTATGTATCTCTTCCATACACTAGCTGTGTCAGGCAAAAAATATAAAAACATTCCTTTCAGACCACTGCAAAGTAAAATAAACAGATCCATCCCAATATTGTGAAATCCTGTGTTTCTACCTCGAATCTGGCACATTTGTAATATTTTTCCACACTGAAAACTTAACTTTAACCTTTTTGCTTTCCACTTTTTTTCTTTATTTTCAATTTTAACCCTTTTGATGCATGATGCATCCTGAAGGATCATAAACTCAGTGCAGTGCTTTGAGTCACCAGTTCTTATTTGATACTTAGGAAAATAATTTTTAACTTTTTACAGTTAGGCTATTAAAAAGCATACTTTAGAAGTCAGTATTCATCAGTAAATTTAGTGTTAAATTGTTGGACTGATATGTGTGCCAGAATACAAAAGAAATGTGTTAACTTTCTTTAAAATCTGTAAGAATTAAATAAATGAAAAAATTTTTAAATCAGCCTCATCTCTAGATTCTAAGCAGTTATAAAGTATTCTAATAAAACTTAAGTCTGGAAAGATTTCTTCCATATCTAAAAAATAAAGCTGTCATTTTTTTCCTGCCCAGTCAGGAGTGAGAGTAAATAAAACAAATGGGCCTAAAATTCAGTCATTAAAAAGACAAAGATGTAAAACCCAACCTGTACTGTGTTGAATAGAAAGTAAAAATCCCTGTGTCTTCTGATCTTTATAAAGCATGTGGCAACTGTATAGCAACGGAAACTTTATAACATTTCCTTATGACAGCAGCTGTATAGTGGGTTTTGAAGAAGTCTGGTGTAGTGTTTAGTAAAATCAAAGAGGCTGGTTTTGAGGTGTGTTTTTTTTTAATGCTTTGAGTTGTCGTTTTACCAAGGAAAGAAGTTTGGTGTTGGTTTGTTTTTCTCTCTTACATTTAAATCACAGAGTAGTGATTAAAATGAACATTTTTTCATATTAATTCTCATTTGGTCTTTTTCTGAGCAAGATCCTCAATAAAATGAAATCCAGATGCTTTTACACCTACACACTATATTGCTGAGCAAATTATTTATGGAGGGGAAGGCAAGATAAAGTTGCTTTTAAGAGTCCTTTAACGTTATCAGTTTGATAACTAGCAAAACACCTCTACTGCCATTAAATATTTACCAAGACTTGGCTTTGGGCAGGGGGGCAGTTTAGTGCAACAAATTTGACTCCATGCAGTGCCATTGATTAGCTATCAGAAGGACATAGTTAATAAATAACTTTAGGTATTACAGAGCACTTTACATTCTTGTCAAATATTCTTTCTGAAGATGACCTAAAAAAAGTCAGTTACAACCAGCATTCACCCCAGCAATGATTGCACAAGCACAACTATGAAAGAAATAAAGGCCAGGCAGATCAGTTGAGCAGTACTTAAGCAATCTTTCCTAGTGACTGTTGTCATTGCTGCTGGACTTTAGAACTGAACATGTTTACATTTAATTAGAAAGGACACACAGTTTACAGCACAGTAGCTATCAATATCGGATCAGAATTGATTTCCGCTTTCTCCCCTGTGATTGCTTCCTTCAAGCTAATTAAAAAAGGCATATAACCAAAATGACTCACATAAATTTTAAAGCAAAGTAAACAATATTTCCTGGAGACCAAAACAGAAGTAAATGACATTCATCCTGATTGTTAGCTACATTTTTTTGAAAGAATTCTGATGCCTATAAACGTGATACAAGGCATGTTTCAGTGTTATCTGACTGCTGATAAAACAGGTATTCCCTTTTCAAGAAACCTGAACGAATGTTTTACTGAGTTCTTTAGCTCTCAAAGAAACAATAACCTTACTTTTATCTTTATAATCCCTAAAGCACGTAGATAAAGCAGTCTGATAGAAGCTTGGGCTGATTTTATTCAAGTCTTCAATTTTCACATATTATACAGAGAAACTGCTAAAAAATGTAATAAAAATTCATTTCCTTTTAAATAAAGTGTATAGAGTGCATATATAATTTGCTCAAATTAAGGAATCATTCTGGTTTGTGTGAATATTATTTGTCCATAATTAATGTAGCCAAAATCATCAACAAAATCAGGATAAAAGGCAATTTCTTACAACTCTATTCCCTGTACAGAGACCTGCTTTTAATTTCACAAGCTAACGTCTGTTGGTGATTACACCCAAGTACGGTAAAAATGATTTAAAAATCAGAGAAATAAAGGAAAATAGGAGAGATGTAGAGGTTACCCCTCGGGGAGCTCTCCTTCCGTATCTGTGGGTCTGCCATGCAATCCTGCATCTAGAATGGAAGACCATCAAACAGGAAGGAAGCACAGAATGACTCAGGTTCTAAGCAGGTCTTAAGAAACATTAATTAATCAATTCACAAATACTAAGCAGTTCTTCCAGGCACTAAAGATAATGTAGTGAGCTAAACCTCTGTAAGATCAGACATTTTCATCTGCTTTGATTACTGCTGGATCCCCGAACATTTCATATGTACTTGGCACTATGTATGTATAGTTGCTCAATAAATATTTATTGATTGAATGACTCCTTTCAAGGATTATTTTACTACAGGCTAATAATGTTCACTCCGCCACCAGGGGGTCGTCCAGTAGCACTTGTTTCTAGTACTCCAGGAAAACTGCCGAAATCCATAACGGTGACACAGTGATGAGAGTCTGTTTAAAATCTCCCTCCAGAAGAGACTAATTTATCAAAGTTATTTCTGCTTACTTTCTTTCTTTCATTTCCTTTTTAAATCTTAGGCTTTTTATTACTCTTACTATTCACAAAGCAGTCAACCTGGAATTCACATCAGTGAACTACAGGCCAGTACTACATATCCATAGCTTATATTCTGCAGGGCACATACCAGTCACAAAGATCCTAGTCAACCATTAAAACATAAAAAATTTAAGAACCACACACGAAGCAGTTCTGTGGAATCAATAATTAACTAATCAGTTCCACAGACATTTATTAAATCCTTTTCTGGGCACTAGAGATCAGATGTTGAAAAAAAAATTGCTTTTCATCTATCCAGTTGAAAGGTCAGAGTACTATAGAAACATATGAGAGGATCACCTCATCTGGACAGCAGGTCAGATTTCTTGGCGAAACTGAGATCTACAGGATGAGGAGGAGCTAGTTAAGTAAAAGAGGATAAGGTCAGTGTTCTAGGAGATAGGAAAGTTGTTCACCCTGACTGGAGTATAGAGGTAAATAGGTGAATAATGAGAAATGAGCTGGAAAGAGAGGCATGAGGAGCTTTGTAAATGATGCTTAAAGAATGTGGACTTTATCCTCAGAGCAATGAGGAGTCATGGAAGTGTTTTAATCCAAGTAGTCATGTATTCACATGTGTGCTTTAGAAAACTCACTCGAGGCAAGGAACAAGTGAGGACTATGCAGTAACCTACTTAAGGAAGTAATAGCAGGCACTCTATATTAAGATAATGGTAATAGGGCTGGAAAGAAATACTAGAAAGATGCAAGGGAGATTTAAGTTTAAATCAAAAAGATTGATAAGATTGTGTGTTGAGAAATGGATGTCAAGGATGATGAATAGGCTTTGAGCTTGAACACTAAGTTGAGAGTGGTGCCCAGTGAGAAAGGAGGGAAAGAAAGGGCTGATTTGTAGAGGGGTATAAAATGAGATTAGGAGTTTAGTTTTAGACATACTAAGTTGTAAATATTTGCAAGATGGTCAAGCAGAGATGTCTCTTAGGTGGTAGTGTAGATCTGGTGCTCAGGATAGAAATCTGAGCTGGAAAGTAAGACCTCAGAGTTAAAAGTCATTACTGATGTGACTGATTTAAGTCATGAGAGTGAGTTGAAATCGAGCGAGAGTGGCTAGAATGAGAAGAGAAGACATCAACAGTTAAGGGTTAGATAAAGGAAAAGAACCCAGATAAGATTGAGAAGCATCAAGAAATAACTTTCGATGAAGCAGAAAACCAGAAGTGTATTTTCATGGAAAGCATGGAAGGAAAGCATTTCCAGAAAGAATTGGCTTCCAATAGGTCAAATAACATAAAGATTAAAGGGTGTTTTTTATACTGAGCAACAAGATCATTGGAGCAGTTTTGGACACAGCAGATGGCAGAGCCTTGAATTGAAGTTGAGGTAAAGACAGCAAGCTCAGACAATTTAATTCTAAGTAAGATGATCCCAAACTAGGTCCAAGAGAAACCCCATCTTTTAGACCAGACTGGCATATCTTTAGAACCTAGTGAGTCCAAATCCCTGCTAGAAAAACAAAACAAAAGAATCTTCGTAAGTAGTAAATCTGGCCCAAGTAAATGAATAAAAGGTGAGTTCTAGAACTTTATTGTATTTCCTAGATTTGAGCCTCAGTATAGTTCCATGTTCTCTTGAAATTCCAGGACTATCCCACTCAGAGAAGGAACAAAGTGAGTCTTGGCAGTTGGAGGCTGTTTGTCCTATAATGCAGGACACAAAACACCCCCTAGCCAGACCAGAACAATTCTTGTTCCCCTCTCTTTAAAATCCTTCAGCAGCTTCTCGTTTGCCTTCAGACAAAGACCAAAATCCTCCTCATGTTCCAAGAAGGCCCTGTGTAAGCTAATGCCAACCACTTGTTCACTGGTACTGACACTAGTTGTAACTGGACTTCATTGAGCTCATGAGCCACCCTTTCTCTTATTATAAAGCCTTGGGACATGCTCTTCCCTGCACCTAAAATTCCTCTTCACCTCTCTTCTAATTAATACCTACTCTGTCTCTAAATTTCAACTCAAGCGTCACATCCTTTCCTTTATAGCATTTATAGTAGCTTGAAATGTGTATTTTCTAGCTCTAGCTCTAGCAGAGTGCCCAGCACACAGTAGTCATTCATTTACATGAGGGAGGGCAGCAGGGCCTGATATGTCACAGTGCAGCCACCCAATTCCAAGTAAAGCAGAGCACGTGCTTCCAATATGCGTGAACTGACAAAACCCTGTTCAGTTAATCAAGTAACTGTTCAGCTCTGTATCCAGCACTGTGAGGGTTGTGATTGTCTCATGAAATGAATCTGTTTAGATCTCATAGGTGAGATCACCATTCGTGCTTATCCTAAGCTGTGTATATAATGTGAAATAAAACTCTCTACTTAATAGGATTTAATTTACTTTCCCTAAGGGAGTCACTTAGGTCCTCAATAAAATTGAAAATTATTTACCCTATGTAGGAACAGTTGGTTATTTGCTATTTTAACATTTGTAGTATAATCATTTATTCACACAGATGGTATGAAGTATAGTTTCCAATAGTGAGCAAACTACCCAGCCATTTGCTAAGAAACTGGCTAGTGAGAGTGTGTGCCCAGCTCTTCAAAAATCTTTTTATCTAGAACTGACCCTCATTCAGGTGACACTCTTCCTTTGTGACGGTTCTTAGACTGAGTACCCACCTCAGTAGAATTAAGATGACAAACTGTGATATTTGGCATTTAACTAGGCCTCAGCATTGTGAGATCACTTATATCTAAAGGTGACTGAGTCCAACCTTCTACATTGTGCCAGGATTTCTTCTATGCCATTTCTAACAGCTTATTATCTAGCAGCTTACATAAATGCAATAGCTGATCACAGGTAGGGCTTACCCTATGGAGGTGCTTCAGTGTATCACTTACAAACAAACTATGGTAGACATGGCTGGATTCAGGTCTGATTTGGACATTATGCCATTGCTGGCCAATCTTGTCCTTGTTTCTTTCTATCTCATGTCACTTTCCATTCCTACTGAACATGTGGTTAGCCAGTTTTCATTACCTCTCTGTATGTGTGTTACGGGAGTGGGATTTAATAGATTTTGTTTGTTAGAACAGTTTAGATTTACAATAAAATTGAGATGTACAGAGTTCTCATATACCTCCTCCCACACAGTTTCCCAATTATTAATATCTTAAATTGGTGTGGCACATTTGTTATAATTAATGAAACCATATTAATATATTAGTATTACCTAAAGTCCATAGTTGAGGTTAGGATACACTCTTGTGTTGTGCAGTTCTATGGGTTTTCAAAAATACAGAACATCTTGTATCCAGTGTTACAGTGTTATACAGAATTGTTTCACAACACTTAAAAAAGCCATGTGTTTTGCCTTTTTATCCCTCTCTGCCTCCCCCTGAACTCTTGACCAACTATTGATCTTTTTACTTTCTCTGTAGTTTTACCTTTTCCACAACTTTATTTAGTTGGAATTATACAGTATATAGTCTTCCAGACTGGCTTCTTTCACTAAGTAATATGCATTTTAGATTCCTCCATGTATTTTCATGATTTGCTAGCTCATTTTTTATTACTAAATAATATTCCATTATATGGATATACCATAGTTTGTTTATATATTAACCTACTGAAAGATATCTTGATTGCTTCCAGTTTGGGGAAATTTTGAATAAAACTGCTATAAACATTCACGTGCAGGTTTTTGTGTAGTCATAGGTTTTTATTACTATTGGGTAAACAGGAGCACCACCATTGTATCATATGGTAAGATTATGTTTAGCTTTATAAGAAACTGCCAGACTGTCTTAAAGAGTAGTTGTTCCATTTTGCATTCCCACCACCAAACTCAACGAGAGTTCCTGTTGCTCCACATCCTCATTAGAATTTCATGTTACTACTTTTCTGGGTTTAACCATTCCAATAGGTATAAGTGGTATCTCCTTCATCAGAGTTTTCCTTGTGTAGATCCTATACATATTTTGTTAGATTTATATCTAAATATGTCATTTTGGGGTGTGGTAAGATAAGTGGTATTATATTTTAATTTTTAATTGGAATTGTTCACTGCTACTACATAGAAAGGCAGTTGACTTTATATTGACCTTGCAACCATGTTATAATCACTTATTAGTTCCAGGAGTTTTGTTGTTTTATTTTTAATGAGTCTTTGAGATTTTCTACATATTCAATCATGTTATCTGTGAAAAAAGATAGTTTTATTTCTTCCTTCTTAATTTGTATACCTTTTATTTCATTTTCTTGTCTTATTGCATTAACTAGGCCTTCCAATGCTCTGTTGAACAGGAGTGGTGAGAGGAAACATCCTTGCCTTGGTCCTAATCTTTAGGAGAAGGCATCTAATTTCTCACCATTATGTGTAATGTTAACTGTTGGTTTTTTGTAGATGTTCTATATCAAGTTGGGAAATTTCTTCTGTCTTTCTAGTTGGCTGAGAGTTTTTAATCATCAATGGACGTTAGATTTTGCCAGTGCTTCTTCATTTATTGATATGTTCAAATGATTTTTCTTCTTTAAATTGTTTTGTGATGGATTACATTAGTTGATTTTTTAATGTTGTGTACATAAAATAAATCCTGCTTGGTCATCGTGCATAGTTCTTTGTCTGCTTGTTGAGTTTGATTTGCTAGTAATTTGTTTGGGATTTTTCGTCTGTCTTCATGAGAGTTACTGTTCCATACATTTTCCTTTTTTGTAATGTCTTTATCTGGTTTTCATATTAGGGTAATACTGAGCTCATGGATTAAGTTAAGAACTGTTTCCTCTCTTTACATTTTCTGGCGGAGATTATAGAAAATTGTTATCATTTCTTCCTTAAATGTTTGATGACTCACCTGGGTTCATACTTCCTTTTGGGGGGATGCTATTGATTATTTATTCAATTTCTTTAATAAATAAAGGGTTTTTCAGATTATCTATCTCTCCTTGTATGAGTTTTGGTAGTTTGTATCTTGCAAGGAATTTGGTCCATTTTATCTAAGTTATTAAATGTGTGGACATAGAGTTGTTTGTATCATTACTTCATTATCCTTTTAGTGCCCCTGGGGTCAGTAATGATAACATCTCTTACATTTCTGATACTAATAATTTGTATCTTCTCTCTTTCTTTTTTCTTGGTTAGCCTGGCTAGAGATTTATCAATTTTATTACTTGCAATAGGCCAAAAATGACCCCCCCCCAAAAAAGATAATCACATTAAATCACTAGAACCTTTAAGTGTTACCTTATGTGGTAAAAGATGTGACAAATCTCCAAATACTTGTGAACTAAACAATACTTTGCTAAATAATTCTTTAGTCAAAGTATTCTCACAGGAAATTTAAAAATATATATGGAAGTGGATGAAAATGGAAGTACAGCATAGCAAAATTTGTGGAACACAGCAAAAGCAGTGCTGAGAGGGAAATTTATAGCACTAAATGCATACATTCAGAAAATTGGAAATGTATCAAATCAACAGTCTAAGGTCCTACTTCAAGACTCTAGAAAGAGAACAGAAAAATAAATGCAAAGCAAACAGGAGGAAGAAAATATTTAAAATAAGAACAGAAAGAAGTAACTAAGAGCAGAGAGAAGACAGTACCAATATCAGGAATGAACAGAAAGGCTATCACTATAGATTTTACAGAGACAGAAACAATAAGGGATTACTATGAACGGCCCTACATACATAAAAATAACAACTTAGAAATTACAAACCAATTCCTCAGAAAAGCACATTATCACCTTAGTGATATGTGTTATGGCCTAGATGAATCGCCAGAGAATTATGCTGAGTGAAAAAAAGACAATCCCCAAACTTTTCCATTTATATAACACTCTTGAATTATCATTATAGAGATGGGAAACAGATCAGTAGTTGTTAGAGTTTAAGGAGGTGGTAAGGAAGTAGGGAAACATGAGGAATCTTTGTGGTGATGTAACTGTTTTGTTTCTTGACTGTATCAATGTCAGTATATTGATGGTGCTATTATACTATAATTTTACAAAATGTTACTATTGGGGGAAAGTGGTAAAGGGTACCAAGGATCTTTCTGTATTATTTCTCACAACTGCATATGAATTTGCAATGGTCTTAAAATAAAAGGGTTGGTTTTAAAATATTCCATTCAAAAATGGAATGGAATGGAATGGAGTGTGGGTGATAGAAAGCAGTGGAGAATATGGGGTGGGACTGTGCACAAGTATAAGGAGAAAAGGAAGGGAAATAAAATTGATGTGACTTTTCTGTGATACTAGAGCCCAGTTGTTAAAATGGAGCATTTAAGCAACAATGTTCAATAAGTATTTTTTGTCTGTCTCTTATAAAGAAGCCACTGTGTTAGGCCCTAGAAGGAAACAAAGAAGAGTAAAACATGGTCCCTTCCTTCAATAGCATTAGATCAAAGGAGAGAAGATAAAACAAGTATTCATTAGCTATAAGGTGTAGTAGAAAGTGATGAATATAAGGGACATGGTCTAGGAGCTTAGAGGAAAGTGTCTCCTTGGGCAGGATATGGAGGTGTGACTTCATGACGGTTGTGGCAATTCATCTGGATCTTGAAGGGTAATGAGTGGAGGCAACAGTGTGAGCAATAAACCAGAGTGAAAAGTCTGAGGGTATTTGTAAAGAACAGTTTATATTTCCATTTGGCTGGAATAAAAAGTTTTTGATAGAGTAGATAGCAAGAATTCTGAAAAGAATAGTAGGACAGATTTCTGGAGCACTTTGAATGCCAGACTAAATAAAACCTTGGACATCAGCCTAGAATTCCATATCCAGTGAAATTATCCTCCAAAAGTGAAGGAGAAATAAAAGCTTTCTTGGGTAGACAAAAACTGAGGAAATTTGACACCAATACACCTGCCTTGCAAAAAATGTTTAAAGAAGTTCTTCAGAGAAAAGGCAATCACATTAAGTCAGAAACTCAGATTAAATTAATTGATGCAATAAACCAGGAAGTAAAAACAGACACTGTCCTTTCAGAAAATGTATACTTAGGACAACATAACACATACTTCTGCTTTCCATACTTGTTTTGTCTTTATTTATTTTAATTCAGTAAAACAAGCCAAACCTGCCTCTTTTTTTAGAATGATTTAATAATGTTATCAGTAAATAATAAAGGTTAGAAAAACTACTTTACTTCTCCCAGTTCATGAAAAATCTGTAGCAACGAGCAATTGTTTTTCATCCAAGTATTTATAAAATGTCTACGTATTGTGTAAGTCTTACACAAAATTAATTAGAAATAAACTATTTCTTTAAAAAATTATGCATGTACGAATGCCTGGTTTTTGACAAGTATTATGCTAGATATGTCCACACAGGTAGATCACCTCATTTTGTTTTCATAGGAACTCAATGAGGTTTTTCTCAGTGTTTTAGATTTGAAGAAATTAATACTCAAAGGGGTAAAGTATTTTTCCCGAGGTCAGATACAGTGAACAACAGGACTGAAATTTGAATCTACTTCGGAGCCCAGGTCTGGCATCTTTTCATTTACACCAGGTTTGGCATTCTTGACAGAATAGGCTGGATAATTCTTGGTTGTGGGGGCCTGTCCTCTGCTATGTAGAATGTTTAGCAACATCTCTAGCCTCTACCCACTACATGCTAATAGCATCCCTCCTCCAGTGGTAACAGTGAAAAGTGTCTCCAGACATTGCAAAACGTCCCCTGAGGGGCAAAATTACTCCCAGTGGAAGAACTATTGGTCTTTACTGTAACACCTCACCTCTAAATTTTTAATTCAAAAATATTCAGTTAAAGCAAAACACATATATATAAAACACAATTGACTGAGGAATTACTGTAAATAAATGAAGCATGAGCAGAATAGTAAGTACATATTGTTGGATGGTGACCTCATGGAAGACTTAAGAAATAGTTGATCATGGAGGCAAGAATCCAGGAAAAGTAGCATCAAAACTTGGTATAAATGGAAAATACTAGTTGCAAAACTAACATGAATTTGAGTGTGACCTTACAATTGCGAGAGAGTTGAACAAGCAGATAAGCAGACAAGCTGAGAGGAACATAAATATCGACAAGCAAAACAGAAATGTGGGTCATAAACCTGAAAATTCCAAGGTATTTTAAGCTGAGGCAGCACAGAGAGTCAGGGATCAGGAAAATAATTAGGACCACAGACATGAGGAAATAGATCAGGAGATGTTGAAATGAAGACAGAAACCACTACAGAGAGGAATTTATTACATGCTACTTACTGGTATAATGCCTAGGTAGGCCTGCTGTTGGACTCAATGTGGTAATAAGCAGCATAGGAGATAAGGCATAGTGTCCTTTGATGTGGATTCGAATTATAATATGAAAGATTACTGAGTAAAAACATTTTAAACATCTGACTTTCCATACTAAATTAGAAAAATTATTTCATTACAAATTACATAATTACAAAAGTGAATTGAATTGTTTATGATAGTACCTCATTATCTTCATGATAGAGATAGTTACCATCCTATGTCAGTACTGTGTGAGCTACACTATTTCTGAGAATGATTTAACCTCTAAGACTGATTTAATGTTTTTTTCTGCTGTTTATTATTTATTCTTACTATAACTTAAAATATTTCCCCATGCAATGTAACTTAAGTGTCATTAAACTGTAATGCTGCTGCCATGCTAAAAATGCATCTGAAAATTAATAACTTTGGGAAGAGGTTAAATGTGATATGACTGGAGAAAGCTAAACAATGTGGCTCTCTTGTTGATTTAGTAAAGAGCATTCTGAGGGAGAAAACAGCACTAAAACAAAAATGTGCTTCAGTGGTTATAGATTTCTAAACATTTGATTTATTAAAGTTCTTAAGGAATGCATTCTTGACATAAAATAAAATTGCCCTATGTAATTTAATATGTTGGAATTGGGAAGTAAATCACAAGATGAAACTGAGGAAAACTACGAACCATTATATAAGTTCTAAGAAGGAAAGAGTAGGTTCTCTGAGACAGGATAGCAAAGAGGGAACATCAAAATTTAGATGGAAGAGTCATAAAAGGTTTCTCTGAGAAAGCAGTATTTATGCTGAGCCCTAGTGGATGAGTAGGAGTTGGTCATGTAGAAGCGTAGAGGGAAAGGCATTCCAAACAAATGATTCAAGCAGGAAAAGCTTGATGTACCTGAGAAATGGAATGTCCGCTAGAAGGTGGTAGATAGAGAGGCCAGATGACAGAGGGCTTTGTAGCCCATGGCAAGTAGAGGAATGTTCCAGCTTAGGAAAAAGACTATGGTGTGGGTTCAGATTCTGTCTCTGCTAGGGGTGTGAGATTAATTAGATTACTTATCTCTCTTTGTTTCAGTTTCTTCATTAGTAAAAAAGTAATATTAATAGGACTTCCTTCATAAGTTGTTGTGAGGTTTAGTAAGTTAAGTTTGTAATATGTTATTATTTTAGAGATTTATTCTGGGTGTAATGAGGTGCTATTGCAGGATTTTAAGTGACATTAATTTATCTTTTTAAAAGATCTCTCCAGCTGCTGTTTCAGTTTGAGAAAGTCTTGGTGGGAATTTAAAGGTTCCCAAGGCATTTTGAATGATGAATAGCTTTTCAAGCTTGAAAATAAAGGGTCTCAGTTACAGTCCATCTGAGAGAAAAATTAAAATCAGGTAGTATAAATTTGCCCAAAAACGTGATTAAATGATAGAGGACTAGTAAATAATGAATGATTAGGAAATTAAATTCGTATAACATTGATCTTAATAATGGTGCAGTTTTTTAAACTGAGTCATTGATTTGTAATATTTAATTGGTTGTAGTATACTGGATGATGTTTTAGACATCATAGACAAATGCAGAATTCTCAAAGTAAGCTGGCCTATTGTTAGTTATTTAAATGACAAGTGTACATGTAAGATTAAAATATAAAGGAATAGGGTAGACAAAGATTTTTTAAATAGGACACAAAAAAGCACTGCCATTAATGAAACAATGATGAATTGGACTTCTTTAAAATTAAGAACTTACAGTCATCAAAAGACAATATAAAGAGAAAGAAGTATCACTGCACCCCCACTGAAATGGCAGTGCCACTCTGAGGGTGCACGTAGAGCAACTGGAACTCCATTGCTGATGGGAATGTCAATGATATGACCACTTTGGGAAACTGTTTGCAGTATCTACTAAATCTGAACACACATATACCCTACGGAGAAATTCTGCTCCAGAAATGAGTGCTTATGTCAATTATATCTCAATAAAGTTTAGGGGGGAAACTCCAAAACTGAGCAAAAAAAAATAAGAAATGAGTACATAGGCCCATCAAAAGACACTTAGAAGAATTACTCATAGCAGCAACAATGGAATGGTTTAATTAGTTGCCATATATTTATAGAATGAAATACTTCATAGCATTGGAAAAAAAAAGAGCTCCATGCAACAACAGGATGAATGTTAAGCAAAACAAGTCAGACAAAAAGTTCAAAAACAGGCAATATTTATCTTGATAGAGGTTGGATTAGTGTTTACCTTTGGAGAGGGAATCAACTAGGGGGACTGGAGTCGTCTTTTGCATTTCTTCTGTATTTTGTTCTTTACATTTTGTCAGGCTGAATACTTTAGATTTGTGCATTTTATGTAATTTAAAATGTAATTGACATTCAAAGGTAAAGAACATAGACTTTTTAAAGGTTGTTTTGTTTGTTTTTAGTTTCTTTCTTTCTTGGATCTTTCAAATAGACAAAGAGAGTGGACTGAAAGAAATTGGAACTTGGAAGAATGCAGAAAATATGAGGGAACATGGAAAAAATAGGAAAATGAGCAAGAGACAGGTGTCTTTAAGCGTATGGATTGGTAGAAAGAAACGAGAAGACTGAAATAAGGGTTAGATACGTAACAAGGTGAAAACCATGAAGTAAGATACTTTTTTTTCCACTCTGCAAACCTGGCACTATACACCGGGTGATTCTTATTTCATGTTTAGTAATCAGTTGACCACAGTTTAGCAGCATTCTTACTTCTTAGGGACTAATTTGAATCCTGAAATGATTTCTTTTGGGATGCTAGCTGTCCCCATCTCAGGGCCCCCTTATTTCTGTGTGACACCTTCTCCAAAGTGAGCACCCTGGAGAGGCTTATAGGTTACTTACGCAAAAAGAAGAAGTCTGTAATTAGTTTGGACAGTTTTAAATAAAGTATTAGAAGAGATATTCAGCCAGAGCTAAATAAAGTTCCCTGACTAGCTTTTTGGAGCTTTAAGAATTATATTACTTTCTTTCAACATTATCAGTCTGTGTTACATAGTTAGATTGTTTTACTTCAAGTCTCCCATCGACATTTCCTTTGTATGCATATACTGAAATGATTTTATTTAATAAAAAAAAGAACATCTCCTGTGTGGATTTTAAATTTCCCTTATTAAATATTTATATTTTCAAAATGTCTTTATTTAATTGAGTGAGGTGCTTGGTGCCATTTCAAAATAACCTCAGGTGGTAGGTGTAATGACATATCAAAGATTTGACCTTTAGCATTTAGGATTCTATTTGTCTGCATTTTCTTCTGCATTCATTTAGTATTAATTTATATGCTGTTTCTCTGTATGACTTAATGAGTGCATGTATTTGGCATCAGATTCATTAACAAAAAGAAAATATATCTGCATACACATTATTTCTGTGCAGTCTGACTAGTGACTTTAACTTCATTTATATCTCAACTGTGACAAGTAGAAAATGCTGTGTATAAGGCTAATCAGTATTTGTACAAACCTCATTCATTCTCATTAAGTGTTCAGTGGAAAAGACCCAGGATCTGCTAAACTGATGCTCACTCTCTTACTTCTCACTTCTTTGCAGTCAGCTTATTATATTCTTTTATTTACCTAGAGATGCCTTATTTTCCAGTTCTTTGCTATTCCTTTTAAAGAAAATTGAATGTAATATTTACACTGATATAATTAAATTAACATCTTGCAGCATCTTTTTGTATGCTTTGGTAGCAAAGATAATCATTTGTCTGGGTAGCTTTCAGCCTAGAAGCAGAGATACGGACAATTATGAAGTATAATATTGTGATATAAAAATGATTTTCATTTACTCATCTAAGTATGTCTTTATTGATTTTTTAGAAATGGATATTTCTAACTGGAGATTTTCATTAAGGATTTTATTGGTCAGTTAGCCTACATATTGAGGTTTAAATTATTTGTTTTTATATTTTCTCAGTCTCCACAAATCTTTATCCCAAGAAGAAAATCTGAAGGATCAGTTTAACCATACCCTTAGTACGTATGAAGAAGCTTTGAAAAATAGAGAGAACATTGTTTCCATCACCCAACAACAAAATGACGAACTAGCTACCCAACTGCAGCAGGCTCTGACAGATCGAGCAAACATGGAATTAGAGCTTCAGCACGCCGTAGAGGCTTCCCGAGCGGCCAATGACAAAGTTCAGAAGTAAGTAAAATGGTCTTCCTTCATTTCAAAAGCATAAATCACAAGCACTTTCTTTTGGCAACTGAATAACATATTATTTATTATTCATGCTATTAATAGTTTAAGACGAAAGTAGATTGAGCCAAAATAACTTTTTTGATTGCTTATCATATCCGTATTGGGGTCAAAAAGTCATTTATTTGGGAATCATGGTTACTATGTAGGGCAAACCACTTTTATTTAATAATTGATCTTCATGAGCTCATGGAGGCCATATGATTAAAATCATTTCATAGATAATAGGTAAAGTTGTTAGCAAGGGGAAGAGGCAGTCAAGTTACCAGCTTTACTCATTTAGCTTCACAATAATCCTGTTTGAGTTGAGATCATCACTGACCTTGCATCCTGAGAACTCTAGGCACATAGAATCCAGTACAGTGAAATTAATTTTCTCGTGCTGTTCTCCTGAAGTATTCAATACAGCTTTTCAAAGTGCATGATTATACTTGTTTATTTTCAGTGATCTTTACATTTTTATTAAAATTTAAATAAAGCTACATAATGAGTCAGTCCTTAATGATAGCTAGCAAAATGTTAACAAATAACTTATCAGACAAAGAAGTCACTTGTTAATTTGTGGGATTTGAACACCATAGCAGAATTTTCTAAGACAGCTTTAATGTAATAGAATTTGTCATTTTAACTGAGCCCTTCTTCATGTTATTGTTAACAGCATTACGTCATTCATACACCTAATCGCCATCAATTTCTAAAACATACCTTATTCCTTAATGTTTTTTTTTTTCAGTTTTACAGTATGAAGAAGTAGTGCTAACTTCAAGGTTTCTTACTTCTAACTACTTTTTACCTGAAAATAAGCCATCTCAAACATTTCCCCAACATCCCTGAAATTATATTTTGAATAGCCCAAGGTCAGGAAAAATTTATAGTCAAGACTGTTTTAAGACAGATTAAGAACTATCCATATTAATCTTTACTATCAGTGTCAGTACCTTGAAACTTAATGATTTATGGTATTATATTCTTACAGGTTTAAAGATTAAGTTATATTCAGTCAGGACTGTATCCAATTATTCACAATGTACACTAACATTCTAAGATCACCAAGATAGATACATATAGATAGATCTCATTTCCTTTTGTCAGTCAAGATCTGACTTAACTCTATTTGCTAAAAATCTACCAATAGTTAAAAATTTCAAAATTTTCTTTATATTTAATCCTTTATTTCTATGCATAACTGAAATTCCCTAAAACAGTGTTTCCCAGAGACCAATTAGATTTCTAAAAAATCTTTGGAAATGTTGTCAACTTTTATTTTTTAGATCTCATCAACTATTATTATGTAAAAGAAATAACTTTCTACCCCAACAATTAGAAATAACGTCTTCTCAGATAGTGCTTTAAATTGAATAAGTTTAACCTTTTGAAAAACTCAATATTGTCCTTATTCTTATATTTAAAAATAGACAAATGAAGACTTTTTAATGGAAATGAGTTTAAGTTGACAGATTTTAAGTGCAACAGTTACATCATTTACAGGAGTTGTGTTTAATTTAAATGTTAAATCTTTTTTCTGATTTCCAGCAATAAGACCTAGATGAAATATTGTCATGCTTTCCTTTCATATTCAATATACTATGTTTAATTTTTAATTGCCCTCAAGTGTGCACTATACGTTCATTGTAGTTAATGTGGGCATCAGCCTATTTTATTGGGTATAAGACAATAACCTTCCAGGAAACCAGTAAGACTTACAAGACTTTGTTAGGTGGTATTAATATTCTCCATGTAATTGGAAATTACTATTATTAACAATTATTTTTGAAGGTCCTTTGTAAATATATCAGGCAATAATTAAAATTTAAACTAAAAAGTTACACATTACCCCCTTTTCCCTTCATAACCAAATTTCTTAAATTTCTGATCTGTATTCACTGTCTCTAATTTTTCAATTTTCATTTGCTCTCCTGCTACTCAGTGTACTTATACTAAAATTGTTCTTTTTAAGATTACCGGTAATTTCCTAAGTATTAAGTTCAATGACCTATTCCTAATTATATTTTATTATAAAACTAATACATGATCATAGTTAAAAAAAATAAGTAAAAGCGTTTATATACCTTCAGCAATACAGCATGGCAATTAAAAGCCGAGGCTCTGAATTGAGAATGTATAGGTATGTGAACTTGAACATTTTATTATAACACACTGTGCTGATGTGGACAGTAATACTCCTACCGTACAACGTTATAAGAATTAGATGAGATAATACATGTAATGCTTTTAGAACAGTGCATGTTGCATAGTCCCTCCTTCTCTTGTAATTTCACTCATACTGCACTATTTCATTTTTCAGAAGGGCACTACTTTTTCAAAGCTAAATGCTTTTGTATATGTGGTCTCTCTGCTTGGAGCCTTTTGCCCTTTTCCGCTATGAGAAAGAAGCTTATTCATCCTGTGAGGTTCATTGCAGCATAGAAGATAGAGGCAAGCTTTGTAGTCAAGTCAGACAGACCTGTGTTTGAATCCCTGCCTTCCTATTTGTTAGCTGTGAGATTTGGGGCAAATTACTTATCCCGGGAAGCAAAAGTTTTTCAGTTAAAGAAGTTGGACAGTAACACTGGCTTCATAGGCAGAGTTGATGTGAAGAATAAACTGGATAATATGTAAAAGTGCCTAGTTCAGTGCCAATTACTTTATTATAAGCATTCCATAGATTATGAGTATCATCATGTTCATCGAACTAGCAAGACTAGTTCAATTGCCTTTTCTCTACAAAGTCTTTTACATCTTCCTAGAAAGGCAAATCACACTCTTCTGTGTGTTGTCATGGGTTTTTTGTTAGAAACTGCTCCCCTGAAAAGAAAGCTGCCCCCATTCTCCTGTGTTTTCTGTCCCCGTTAGTAGTCTTCAACAGTTTCAGCACTGCCCTTGTTCCCTCAACTTTCTTAGCATTCACATTCACTTTGCCATCAGTCCCTGGTTTGTCTGCTGCCTAAGTATCTCCTGATTCCCTCCACCTCCTCACTTGTTAATTGCATTCATTCAAGCCCTCATCATTCCTCAAGACTATTGAAATAATCATTCCTCTAGACAGTTGAAATACTCATAAAACTAGTTTACCTGCCTCTAGCTCTGTCAAGTGTATCTTCCTCACTGCCACCAGACTTTAATTTTGCTAAAACATAATCAGGTTAAATTATTTCCCTATTTAAAATCCGTCAGGGGCCCTTCATCCTCTATGAGTTAAAGTTTAAACAACTTAGCCTGACATATGAGACCTATCACTGGCCACCTCCCGTTTTTCTAGCATCATTTTCTCCTGTGACTCCTAGCACAATATATCTGCACATTCTGTTTCTTCTTCTTAGAACATATTCCTCCCTTTTAGTACCTGGTCAGATTTTTATTGCTCCTTAAACTCCAGTCTAAATGTTACCCTTACGATGCATCTTTATTTTTTCATCCTTTAATGCTTTCTACCACTTAATCCATACCTTTATTGGACTTAATCAGCTGGGTGTTATAGGTGTTCTGTGCATGTTTCCTGTCTACTCTACTCCCTGCAAAATCATCATCATCATCACTGAGCTTTTCTAAGACATAGACAGTGTTCTATTCATCTTTGAATCCCCATTGCCTCCAAATACTTGCACGGATGCCTGTTATAAAGTAGGGACTCCATAAATGCCTATGAACATGTGAACGTGAACAATTTAATAGTTTGATAGAATGACAGGATAAAGTAAAGGCAGTTCAGGTCATGGATACACAGGGAAATTTCAGATGTGCTCTAATCTGCTTTAGGCCCTAGATAAAAATTTTTTTTATACCAACCCAGTACCCAGAGCTTACCAGTTTCATAAAAAAGCATGGCCTTTATGACTGTTGCTGCCAGTCTCCCTCACAGGCATCACCACCCTTCCACTCTCCTCTGAGCTGGGGTCTCCTGCTTCCTAGTGATTGGCTTTTAACCCTTGTTCTAACCACCAACTTGCATCAAGTCTAATTCCATTTAAAAGACCTGAAATCTTCTGTAATAGTAGAGAGAGACCATATAATATTTTCAGTAATTGTAGAATTTTCTATTTATATTTTGTTTTCTTTCATAGTCAAATTTTTTTATTGAACTTTTGAACCTATTGGAGTATACTTAGAAAGTTGTACAGAATCACCATTCATAAGCTAGCCAGTATTCATAGACAGATAATCACTTAGTGGATAAAAATGTAATGAATGTCAGACCTCATTGCCCCAAAATAGTTTCTTGGCCTAGGTATCGCAAAACCTAGAATTTTACCAATGGAAATCCATTTCTTTGGGTTAAGCATTACTCTCCTTATGTATGTCTCTGTAAAAATGGTGTATGTTTGTGGAAGAAGAGCACATGGTAATTTAGCTATTAAATTTATTCTTTTGCTCATCCTGGATGCACTTGATTTCAGCGAGTTATGTGGAGGCTGAAGAGCAAGTTAAGAGCACAGAACTTTGTAAAAAGACTTCTTAACAGTTTTGCCAAGGACCATCCATAATTCGCATTTATTAAAGGAAAAACTGACACACCAGTCCATTAAATGATGTTTGTATTATCACAGGAATTTCAAATTCTGGTTCTTTATGCTGTATTTTCCCATCTGTCTTTCCGTCTACAGATAGGCATCTTGTGGCCTAGAACAAATGCTTCCCAAAGGATTTTTAAGACATATTTTACTATGTTTAACATGCCTAAGCTACACATTGTCACTCAAAATAAAACTATTTACAACCAGGCTTATACGGTTAGAAGATCTCACAAAGATCTTTTTACAGTGAAATTTTATCACTTATCATCTTTACTGTGGGTCAGATTTACACTGATACGATTCAAATTCCCTCATAAACTGTTACTATATAATTAATAGATCAGACAAAGAGATGTAGGAAAAATGTAAACTTAATCACATTTTCAAGAATAAAAATGTAGTAAGTATTTAGAATTTTCTTTCTTTCCACACTTTAAAAACATCAGTTACTTAAAGTAAAAATTTCTAATTGCATAATTAAAATTTCAAAGATCAGTATAAAACATTTCCTTTTGAAATATAGGGCATCCTGTGTCTTTTGAGAGGTATTGACAGGGGGAAGAAAAGAAGAACATGTAAAACTAATAAAAAGTCTTTCCTGCTTCTTGGCCAAATACTGATTTCTATGAAGAAGTTGTGGTTACAAAGAAATTGTGAATTCTCAGCCTGGTTTCCCTGCTGATGAGTAAGAACTGTCTGTAGTTCACTTCGAGGTATCAGGGGAGTAGCCATAGTGTCACACAAGGGTTCTTAGTGTAGAGCAAACATACTTTCCACAATCTCAGCTGCTTAATCTGTTTGCAGGTTGAATTATAAAACAGAATAGATGTCTCTGGGTGCTGGGAAGGGGAACAGAGCATTTCTACAGTTTCTTGACTTAAAAAAAAAAAAAGCTTGTTAGTCTTATTAAAAAAAAAAGTCTACGATTTTCATCAAAAGAGTTTACTAAAGTTTTTAGTTTTGTTATTGGTACCAGAATATGATTTTACATAATAAATGTGCTAAAATAGTCCTACATAGTTTAACATGAAAAGAAGCACTGAATTTTTTATAATTGCATTATCATTTTATTGAAATTATTCTACTCCTTACCAACTTTATCTTGATATTTTTCCTATAAATTTGTGGTTGGACTGTAAGTTGCAAGGCAATAAATACCAGGCAGGTCCGAACACTTCGTAAATACGTGTTGATTGAATCAGAGAATGCATTTCATAGATTTTCAATTCAGCACAAGGTTAAAATCAATATTTAATATAATGTTGAAAGTTGACTTGGATTTATTACTATTATTAATAAATGAGAGAAAAAATAAATAAATGAGAGGATTTTTAACTTTTCTGGAAATTATTCTTCAAAATCTTTTTTGTGTTTGAGTTTTAAAAGCTCTATGAAATATGATACATATCTTAGCAAATAAAAAGTCAAGTAGTTAATTTATTTGTAATAGTTTATGTACAATTGAACACCCCAGTCAGCTTTGGAAGGCACCTTCTAAATCTGGATCTAATCAGCTATAGCTTTATTGTTATTTATATATAGAAAATGAACTCAGATGCCTCCTAAACAATTGTAAGATGTACAGCATCTAATATACTTAATTTTTATTTTTGAACACATTTGCTTTTTAAGAATTTAATATTCCGGGTTTTTTTTTTTTTACCATAATGCATGTTTTTAAATTAAATACATACTTAACTTACAAAATACAAGTCATGTAGTACTCTATCAAACAAGTATGTATTTTTATAAAAAAATTTTAATTCCATTACATATTTGTGTATTGGATCACCTTTCTTATCCATTGAGTACATAAAGTAGATTTCCTTAGAGCTACTTTTATTATATACAGAGATACCTACCATGTCTTATAGATGATATAATTATGTTCATTACTTTATAAAAACTAAGGAATCGAGGCTTTTACCTTGATCTTCAAGGAATTTTGACATGAAAAAGGAACGTAGTTTTAATTGTCTAGCTCATTCCTTTCTACCAGGGAAGGATTAATGTAGGATTATTAAAATAGAGAAATTCCAATGAAGTGGAAAGTGAAGGATCCAGGCTAAAGAAGAAAAGGGATTCTCTAAACTTAAGCATCTGCCCTGTCCCTGATAAGTTCCCTTTTATGATTAACTTTATGGAATGAATCATAAAGAGCATGAAAGTAGGGACTAAAAGGTTAAATTACAACACAGCTTCTTACATTTGATCTGCTTCTTCGTTTCAGTCTGTCTTCCAATAGGTGATCTAGAGTTGGGCTAGTACACATTTCAGCCTAGTGAGATAGACAAAACATGTTTCAGATTATCATGATGGAGATGAATGAGAGGAAAAGAAAAAGGGTAAAATGAGAGAGAGATTCGTACTATTGTGGTTTAAGACCAAATGTGGGAATTTTTATTGTTTTTCATTAATTGCAATTTTAGGGAAATTACAGAACCCCCTTAATGATGATCGAGTACACTTTGACTACAACTTGACAGGTTGAAAAAGATACAAGAGTTCTTATACCACAGAGACGTTTCAAATGTGATTTTCACACATAACTATGAAATGTAAGTTCCTTAGAGCGGTCATGTGATCTAACCAATAGCCTTGTCCTTGATTCTATTCTTAGCTCCAGTTTAAAACCTTCTTAACTGATTAGCCTTTGACTCCAGGGTACTTCTGTGAAGATAGGAGAAGTCATCCATCTTACCTGAGGATAGTTTTAGAATTGATACAATTAAGATACATAAATTGATTTGAATGTCCTAGAAAAGTAAACTTAATAGCACTGTCCACTAGTATACATTAAACTACTTCTGTTGTAGTAAAGGAAAAAAGGAAGCTGTTGTAGAAATTAGATTTTTAGAAGTTTTCATCATTCCTCCTTGGATGTTGCTCAGCCTCATTATGCTTGATAACTCACTCAGAATTTCCTCTTTTGGTTTCTCTACTAACCACGCAGACAGGCAGATACACTATATCTATCTGTTGATATAGAAAATGTCTACATATTTATATAAATCAGGGTCTAGTTTTCTTTTAATAAATTGTCAGTATACTCATCTAAAATCTGATGTACATCTCTTTACCAAGTGTAGGTTTTATTCCCAAAATACAATTTAAAAAAACTAAATTGAACCCAAGAGCAAGTAGAAATACAAATTTTACATGGATTCTAAGATTCCATGTGTGATTATTTCTCCCCATTTTTCCATGTTTCATTGTACCCCCAGTAAGAGACTTTTCCCATGTGCCCATTTGACCCTTTATAAATAGAGAATGAAAGAATCTTTTGCTTATTTCAAGGTAACTTTGTCAGATTATGAAATCATAAACACTGTCCACACATAAACTTCGTCCTTGATCATTTACATTTAAAGATTAAAAAAAATTCTGTAACAATATACCTTACAGAAGCAGCTGAAATCCATCTTCTTTCTTTCTTATATTGTTATATAGTCCTGAGCAACTCAACAGAAACAGTTTTTTCCTTCAGCTCTTAACCTAAGTGTAAAGGAAAAAATTGCTGTACTACTGTAGATTACTTCGTCAGGTGTTTCTCTAGAAAGACTAACTAAAAGTGGACAATCAAACTCCAAAAATGACATAATAAAGAACATTTTGGAACTTACTAAACTTACTAATTTTTTTAATTGTTTTGGCATTTATACCATTCAAACTAATAGTTCTTGGAATATCATCATCATTTGACTTTTTTCTTTGCCACATACAACAGGATCCTAAAAGCATAATGAAAGCATATGTTGTTTCTTTTTATGTTACCATTTGACAAGCTACATAGTGGTAAAAATGACATATATACATATTTAAAATCTTGAAACATCTTCTTCCTTAATTTAAACTAATATTGCCTTCTGAACAATGTGCGTTTTGCATCAGTTTTGCAAGAAGTTCTCTGCTACTGACTGGAGGGCCTAATCTTTCCCAGAATGATGGGAGTAGCACAGTTCAAGAACAAGAATGAATCTCTGTATAATCACACTACAATGTGAGGTGACCCTAAGACAGAGAACTGACCAGATACACATATGGGTTTTAAGAAGACTTTCTGATGCTCTTTTTAACACAGCTGTGAGAAGAATGTGGCTAAGGCCCAATAGTCATTCTTGAGTAGAGCTGGCAAAGGAAACCATGAGGAGAAGAGAATTTAACACATGGGTGTAAGAGAGTACGGCTTCATTGATGCGATCTGAGGGGAATGCCTAATGACTGGAAGAATCAAACTTGGCAATGAAAACACAAAGCTCTTTTCATCAATTCAAATGCAGGCTCTAAAGCTGCAGATGGTCACCTCCAGCCTTGTCTATTCAGTGTGAGGTTTTATAAAATGGCACTTTGGTGAATACTAATAGATCAAAACAAAGATTTATAACGTAAAGATGTGGTGTTCATTTTTAAGTGAATATACAGGTCAATGTCTCAGAAAAGGATAAAAAGAGTACCTTTTATATGTGGGTCTAAAGTCTTTTTGTTATTTTGCAACTTCAAAAATAAATGGCATTTATCTTCAAAAATAAATGACAAACATACAGATTGTGTTTTGTGGAAAACAGTTTACATTATGAAAAAGAGACCAAAATCAGAGTTTATATTTACACTCATTGATTTCACTGCTTCTGTTTGAGAACTCTTAATTTGTAACATTTGTTAATGTCATCCTGTAATATTTTCTTGAAGCCCACTTGGTAGGATAAACGTATGTTGCCATTCTCAGGGATGAATCAACCTAGTTAAAATTTTATACTTGGAATAGAACTTTACCCCTTACTTTTTTTTAGAGAATGCAGAGAAATGTTGTTTAATACAAAGGAAGCCTTTGAACTTTAATGCAGTCTTGAAATTACATTTTTGGTACTTTGCATTTGATTTTCTAATATTTTATAAATTCATAATTCCATATATATATTGAAAGATAAATTTGTTATATTCAACTTGTTACTTATGCTTACATAACTGAATCTTACTTTAGTTTAAAGTATGGTGTATTTTTCCAGAATAAATTTTTTTAGACTTGGTTAGCACTTTATAGTTTAAAATTTTTGAGCTAAATCCAAACAAATTAAGATTTATTTTCCAAAATAAGCTTAAAATGTGAACTTACATAACTTTCATATTTCTACTATATGTGAAGGAAATATAAGTCTGTATTCCTAATATTTTAATCTAAGAACACTAACATATAATAAATTTAAATGCTAGAATTGAAAGTTAAAAGGAAACAACTTAGTATCTAATAGAAATACCAGTGAACTAACAGACCCTTGACTCATTATCTGGGTGTGTAAAAGTCATTAAACCATATTTCTTCTCAGTTTCCTCATCTGAAGATGGAGCTGATAAATTTGCCTGGTCTAGTTCTAGACATGGCTGTGAGGATCAAATAAAAGTACTTTGAAAAATATAATGTACTCTGTAAATACAAGCCATTGGCTGAAGAATATCTTTTACTTATAATATACATTTTAGATAAAAAGTTATAATCACTTTTTTGGATCCAGAAACAGTGAGCTAGAAAAGTACTGTTTTTGCCTCAGAGACATAATGTAAATACCTTGTAACTTTGGAAGAAGAGATTCTTCACATGAATCTTGGAAACCAGAAGTAAAAAGGATTCTTTGCAGTCTCATCCATTACTGGTGAGAATGCAAAGTGGTAAAAACAAATAAACAAACTGAAAACTATGGAGGAGACTTTGATGATATCTAGCAAAAATACGTTTACATTTCCTTTGACTAAGGAAAATTACTTTTAGGAATCTCTCCTGAATATATACCTCCTAAATATGAAACAATGTAAGAATTACAGTATTACTTTTAATAGCAAGCAGGAACAACCCAGATAGGACAGTAGTTGAATAAACTGTGACACATATTCACATGGTGTAACACAGTCCAACTATAAAAAAACAACAACAATAACAAAAAAAAACCTTAAGGAAGATGTCTATAAACTGATATTGATTAACATATTTCTAACTAAAAAAAAAAATCCAGGACATATTACTCATATTACTAACTGAAAAAAAAAATCAAGTACTTATAAGGTGCCACCTTTGACATGAGAAATAAGAATAAAAGAAATAGGAAGGATAAACTAGAAACTAATGAAAATCATTACCTTTGAAGGTGGATGGGAAAGAGATGCAGGCATATGATGGAAATGCAGCTTTTCTAATTATGCCTTTTTGTATAGTTTTGACTTTTGAACCATATGTACATTTTAAATATTCAGAAATTAAAATCAAATAAAAATAAAAACGTGAACGCTGGGAGTGAATACAATTAGAAATGTACCTAACTATATCAAATTGATAAGACTTACAGAGTGAAAATAATTAATGCAAGTATCTTTTGATTACCAGACTGACTATATACATCATTAGTGGCATATATTCCAAGGACAAAAAGAAATGCAAACTAATCTTAAACTTTGCTCAGTATGTCCATTTTAGTTGTTTAACTTAGTTGTTATTAAAATTTTGAAACTTTTGTATATATATTATTGGATTGAGCAAATATGCAAATAAATATTAGGAGCCAAAATTTTTCACTGTTAGATGGCATTAGGAAAAAGAAACTGTAATGTTTAATTTGAATTGAAACTATTAATACAGACTTATGTTTTAAAAATGTGTATTTTTCCTTAGCTGTATTTTTTAAAAAGGTGTTAGAAGCTATGGATGCACCTAACACCCAGATTTTACTTTCTGAACACATTTCGTATTAAAGGGTACCAAAATTCCTAGGTCTGGAGCATGGCAAGTACAGGGAGTCTGATTATCATTTTGTGCCAGAAAGCAAGTACTCAAAGACTAATGGGGTCATGTAGAAAGGACACGGGAACAGCTTGAAAAACTTCCCACAGACCAGTCTGGGATAATGTATGCATGAAAAAAGAACTGTATTTGATTACAGAATGCTTAATTGTTACATTTAGGGTCTATAAAGATACTAAAAAGAAAAAAAGATGGAGGATCGAAAGGAAGAAGCCCTTTTGTAGAGAAGAATGGCAGTTAACAGATACAGATAGGATGACAGAATTAGAAAATCACCATTTTGTAACCCCCAATGTAATTAACTCAAGCAAAGACCATCCATCAGCCATATGAGTTAAAAGAAGCTATTTTGTCAGTCTAGTTTGGGAAAACTTACTTAGCATATACCAAAGAGTTTAGAGCTTAAAAATCAGAGAGGACTTAGATATGGGGATTTAAGATGTCAAGTGCCTTTGAACAATATTTAGGGATTTATTATTAAAATTTACTTTAGAAAATTTTCTTCCTCAAATATTCTGTGCTTATGTAAATGATAGAAGATAGACCTAAACCATCCAACTGTTTATCAAAATTCATCCTTTAAAAAATCTCCCTAGTTTTGCCTTGAGATTTTATCACTATTAGACTAGGTACTGATCCTCTATTTAAATTTTGATATTTTGTTTATCATGGAGTTTTTGTGTTAATTTAGATTTTTTGAAACATTACATTAAAGTATTCTTTATCCTGATAATGAGGGTTTTTTTTTTAAACCCTGTTAAATTTTTCATCTGAATTGAGGGCCCAATTAACCTCATCCTAGAGTTAGCCCTAAATATTCCATGGAAGATGGAAAAGACAGTGATGGAGGAAAAACAAAAATACTCCTAGTTTACCTTCCTTCAAAAATAAGAACAAAGTACTAAATTACCCTAGTGTGTATGATTTCTACTGAATGGTGTTTCATGTTCAGAAATGATAGCCTTATAATGGAGCTGAACAACGGTGGTTCTTCCCACCATGTGGAAATTGGTCAAGTTTTAAATTATATACTGTCCGGAAAGCTTACCACTGTCTGTATTTCTCTTCCTTATTTTATGGTCATTACCTGCACCACTTTATTTCAGTCGTCCATGTAGATAGGTCTCACATCTATCAATGGTAGGGTCTTGGTTATATTCTACACCATAAGTGTTGATTTCAGTTTGAGAGCATATCATTTTTATGAATCAAAGACAAATCAAGTAGAGAAAATTACTGTGACAATTCCAGCTTAATAAGTTGAATATTACTTTTACTTTGTAGGCCTCTGGCTTAGTCTGAAGTTTGAAGATGCATTGATATATTATCTCTACTAGTCTCCAAAGGATGTTGCCAGTCTTTTGAATTAAACTTGAATAAAGTTGATTTGTATTCCCTGTTAATCAAAATTTGAAATGTTGACATTAGAAAATTTCATTCAGTGCTAATTATATATGACTTTTATGAAAGTTAGGAAGGAAAGAATCCTACATTTTAAAGTTTAGTATCAGCCTAAAGCCCTATGAAAACAATGAGTAGCTTAATAAGCCATCTTAATAAGGTACTGTAATAAAACTAACCAGTTATTCTAGCTTGCTGCGTTTCACTTGGCAGTATAAAATTCAGTGACTCACTTCCTCTATCATTAATTGAAACTTTTCTGGGTTTAAAATGATCAAAAACCTCGGCAACGTTACAGCAACGTTTCCTAACCTTTCTTGACTCTTAAATTCCCTTCAATAGTAATACGTATTCTCTAGGCAGAGTTTTAAGCATCCTTCTTGCATTGGTATAAGATACAGAAGTTAATTTGCATTGATTGTTTTATATATTTTATTTAAATACAATCTTTACTATTCATATGTAATATCACATGGTATTTGACTTCAGCTGTGTGAAAAAAGCATAATTTATTAAGTTTTATAATAATATATTAAGTTTGGATTAGAGACTAAATACATATAAGGGAGTAGATTAAAATTTAGTAATATATTATGACATTAAATAACTGCTTCCAAGATGGTATTTGGAATTTTCTTAACATTTTACTTTTAAAATGAAATAATGGTGTTTTCTCAGACTGCATTTGCTAGAATATTTCCATAAATAGCACATTATGGATGTTTTGATCCTTAACCCCAATATGTGTAAAAGTAAATTAAATATTATTATTATTCCAGTGTTTTCCCTCTTTATTTTTGTTTTTTAAGTAACACCTACTACATAAGCAATGTGAGTAGTTTGGTCAAATGAACACAATATAGAAATCTGGTGAAGAAAATCTTCAGGTGAATTTACAGATTTATTTTTATGCTTCTCATTTATGTTTCAAATTCAGTGTACTTTCTGCTTCCTCTGAGTATTCAGTGGTCCATTAGAGGTGGAAATTAAAGAAATTACAACTAAAAAGGTGGGGAGGAATGGTCAAGAACAGCATGTTGACCAGCTATGCTCAGCTGAATGATAAATCAGCTGAGGGACTGAGTCATGAACATGCTATGCTGATCTTTGCTGAACCTTCATTCTGCTCATTTATATGCAGTCAGAAGTCCGCAAAGCAGTCCATCTTATAAGGCTGAACAAATTAAGGCAAAAATCTTTAATAATAATTTTATGCTTTGGCTTCAAAACGAGAACTCAGAACAGTACTCATTACCAACATTACCACCTTCGGCTACATGATCTGTGAATTTTTAAGTTGAAAAATGAAAACAATGATCCTTTAGGGAGTTTCATTATGTAGTTTTACATACCAATTTTACTCTTTTGTCAATTTTAATGTTTTTATATTGTTTAAAAATTTTTATATCCTCAAAAGCATGTTTTAAAATTTATATATAAACCAGTGCCCCTGCACACAAATACATATCCAAGTCAAATAAATTACCTGATTTAGTTATACTAGGATATAAGTTATTGAAAGAAAGGAATCATTTGCTGGAAAACGTATGTTACAGCATATTAAATAAATGTTAGTGGCTTGTTTATATATCTCCAAATAAAAACTTTTTTAAGGGAAATTTAATAGCTTGTTGTAGAATAATTATATGCTTTAAAATGCTAAATATTTTTCTCATCATGGACAAAGTGTACAACTCTAAGACCTGATTTGTTTGTTAGTGAACTTACTAGATACTGACCTTCACTAGCCCAGTTTATACCACTTCTCTTTTATGCCAACACTCTGATTTTGTTCAGAAGTATTCTACAACTTGCTGTTAATACAGTACTATCTTCAGAGCTAGGTTTTTCAGGTAACTGAGTATGCTTGGTATATTCTATAACTAATAAATCAATAAAACCTTGTTGTAGTGTACAAACTCCTGTCTCTATGAAGCAGCTATAAGCGAACTGTAAGTGAATTCATGAGTCCAAAAAAAGTATGTTGTGATTATATTGACTCTGAGACCATTTGACTTTAATGATATACATCATTTATTGTGTAGTATAGATTGGTTGTAGTATTGTTCATAATTTTTTGAATAATAAATCCAGTGAACAGTAAAACAATAAAAATTTTTATATCCTAGGAATACATTTTAAATAATTATTCTGAAGAGGCACATGTTAGTGGTATCTTTTAGCAAATTAATGATTCATATTTTTTGCTTAGGGAGTGAAACTGGGACCTGTTGATAAAATTTTTATCTTTAGTAGTTGCATTTTATATTGCTTTCATAATTCTCTATATCGTATTATGATAGCAAAAATATGTTAAAAACCTTTAAGCTATATTGATTAAGTAAATGTGTTCAGAAGGGAATAAAACTAATACATCAAAGAATTTACAATCATGTGGTCTTGCTCATTTTAAGATAATTCCTGCCTAATGTAATATTTCATTACTTGTTAAAATTAAGCCAATTCTTAAAGAGCTAACCCATCTGGCTGCCTGATCCTTTAATGAAATTCTACTTCCATGATAAAACATAGCTTTGATGCTCTTTTCCTGATAGATTTTATCACTTTTTTAAATAGCCCTTTTGACCACTAGAAAATAGTTGTTTAGAATTGGTTGATGTAGATGTCCTAATTAGTTATTGTAAAGTGAAAAAGTAAGTACAAATTGTTACATTTGGGTTGACTGAGGAAGTAAATAGCCATTCCAGTATAAGAATTTTTCAGATCTCAAAAATGAATGTATTGCAGTCTAAATAAAAAAAATGAAAGTAAAATTTCTTAATGATGAAAGGCCATGGTTTAAATATTTTCCCAGTTATAATAAGCAGAGTCTTGAACAATTTTATTCATGTCTTTATTCAACAAATATTTTTTAAACATGTGCTGTGTGTCAGGCACTGGTGAACAAAATCAAACTGTACCTTGATTTCATGAAACAAACCTTCTTTAGGATAGATAAGTATTAAATATTTATACAAATAAGTATATAATTACGATTTGTGTTTAATGTGATGAGGAAAAGTTCTCTATAAACTGTAAGAGAATGTAACAGGGAGATGTAACTTAGACTGGTGTTAAAGGGGGAAGAGGTTTTTACCAAGCTGGGGCCAGAAGTATAAATAGGAATTAGCCAAGGGGAAAAACTTCCCATGGGAAGCCAAAGCAAAGAACTGGGCACATTGGAGAAACTGAAGGAAGATCTTTGTGGCCAAAGGGCAGCTTGGAACAAAAAAGGAGGATGGAGTAGTATGCAGAGTCAGATCTTAAAGAACCTTGTAACCTTCATCAAGATTTTGTCATTTTCCATTTTTTTAGCTTTATCTTATAAGCAGTAGAAGTCATTGATAGATTTTAATCAGGGGACACGTTCTGATTTGCATTTTTAGAAGATTAGCCCTGAATGCTCTGTGGAGGGTAAACTGGAGTGAGACAAGAGTAGAAGTAAAGAGACTCACTAGGAAGGAAGAGCAGTCATGAGAAACTGTGATGACTTGGACCAGGGGAGTATCATTGGAGATGGAGAGGAGTGGGACTCAAGATCTACATAGTATCCAAGCAGTAAACTTCCTGGACAGGATGCAGCGTGTTAAGGAGAATTCCAAAATTTTTTGTGTTGAACAACTTGATAAATGGAAATACCATTTATTGAGATTGAGAAGACTAGACGAAGAACAAGGGTGAAATGGAAGAACATTTTTAACACGTTTAATCTAAACAGTACATAATCCAAATAGCTATTCTTCATGGTATCTTAGTTTCTCAAGGAAAGGGCTTACGCTTATTGCAGATAATCCTTCAGAATTGTTAATAGATCCATTTAAGAAAATATTTGAGATTTATATCACTTATGTTTAAAGTGATCTCTTACATTTAGAGTTTAAAATTCTATTGAAAAGAGGGTAACCCGCAGATATCTTGCATCATAGCCTTAATACTAGGCTACATGCGATGGCCAGGTAACATCCTGTGATACGATTGATGTCTACAGTACCAGACGTAATCTAAGAACACTATTTAGTTAGTATATTTTTCCTTCCAGTAGAATAAATCATTTTTACCCAAAAGTTTTCATTGAACTATCTTTTCAAAAATCAGTTAAGGTTTTAAAGTAATGCCATTCATACATATCTGATAATACTTTGTACCAGAACTCTTATTACTATATGTATTTCTTGCTAATAATGAACTTCTATCTTATTAAAAGATATAATGGATACATATGAACCAGACAAGTACACAACTTGAAACCATAATTTTATGTTATATTTTTGTTTCAGGACAAAAAAAAATTGGTTTTGAGGTTTGTATTGCCTTATTATCTTACATTCAATAACAAATTACCCCAAAACTTAATAGCTTAAAAGTATTATTATTTGAGTTTCTTTGGGTAAGGAATCTCAGTGCAGCTTAGCTGGGTCTTCCAGCTCTGGGTATCTCACAAGGCTGGGATGGATCTACTCTCTAGATGACCCATGGTTGTCAGGACTCAGCTCTCACAAGCTGTTAGACTAAAGCTGCTTAGTTCCTCTCACACTCAAGACCTTAATGTCTTCTTTTGTTCCTTGCTATATGGGGTCTCTCCATGTAGCGTCTCACAACATGGCAGGTGGCTTCATTGGAATGAACAAGAGAGAGAGAGAGACAGAGAGAGTAAGCTAGCAGATTGAAGTCATAGTCTTTTGTTACATAATCCAAAGAAGTGACATTCCATCACTTTTGCTATATTCTGTTCATTAGAAACAAGTCACTGGGTCCAGTCCACACCGTTGGGGAGTGGATTACACAAAAGGAGGCAGGCATCATTGGGAGCCATGTCAGAAGCTGCTTCCCATAAACTTTTCCAAAGGTTAAGTTACATTTTTGGGGCCTTAGATAGCTAATAATTAGTGATCTGTAAGACATTCAGTGAATCATATTGCTTCATGAGCAGTGACAGTTATGGGAAAATGCACAACCACTATGTGACCTTAGAACACCATCACAATCTGAAAATCTGAAAGATCCTATCTAAAGAAACCAAAGATCATGACAGGGTCAAAACTTCTAAAGAAACCAAAGCCTGAGCCAAAACCAAGTACCAAGAGTCATGCATATTCAGAAACTTAATAGCTCATGAACAGAGCAGTTAGCAAAATCTATCTGTGGTACTCTCAGTTCTGCCTTGCTTCCTACTTATAAACTTGAATTTTAAAATTCAAAGTGCCACCTATATATAAAAATAGATTAAAAATAAAAGTTTCTTTTGCATAGCACAAGGAACTATGTTCAATGTCTTGTAATAACCTTTAATGGAAAAAAATGTTAAAACGAATATATGTATGTATATTCATGGCTGGGACATTGTGCTGTACACTAGAGATTGACACATTGTAATTGACTGTACTTCAGTTTAAAAAAAGCAAAAAAAAGTGCCACTAGCTAGTGTAAAAAACAAGGAAGGAGAAATTTGATTTTTACCTCTTTCAAATAAAAATGAATACAGAGAATCAGGGAATCTGATTCAAGATTCGAGTGAGCCCTACTAGTAATGAGAAAAATACAGTAATGGGGGTGGGGGACTGCTCAGCTGTAGTGGCTGTAGAAAACCAGTCAATATTTGAACATACACTGAAGTGTAGCAATTATATTGGTACTTGCAATCTGTTGGTTGTTGATAATTAATGCTATTAATTATTATAAGCATAGTATTATTTTTAAATTAGTAGCAGTAGAAATTCAGCAAAAATTTAAGTTACCAAATATAAGTATTTAAAATACTGAAGCTTATTTTCAAGGGACAAAGAATTGTAATCATTAAATGAAAGATTACCAAAAAATGAGTTGAAATAATACTAAACATGACAATTACTACACTAGAAATGTCAGTGAATGGACAGCTGTTAAAATCTTTTGGTAAAATAAGATGAAAAGAGCTTTAAATAATGAAAAGATGAAAGTTGAATGAGAGTAGTGTCTACTCATTTCAGAGTACCATGAATTATGTGACGGTGGTTAGAAAATTCTTTGAAATTTATTTATTCTGCTCTTAAATTATTATTTAGGTGAAGATTATACTCTTCACCAAGCATTGAGGTAGATGCTGGGAATCACTGGTAAATAAAATTAAAGACAGCAACACTTACCATCACTGAGCTTACAGTCTAGCAAAGGATATTGACAAGTAAACAGCAATTATAAAGGAGAAGCATGTGGTACTATGGGAACACTTAAGGATACTTATCTCAGACTTAGATCAGTCAGGGAGATTTCATAGTAGTGAAAAGCATATGTTTCATTAATTTTGTGGATTATGTTGCTAGTAGTTTTGGTTACTTGTTACAGCATGCCATAGAAAAATAGTCTAAGATTAAGGCCCTCCCCAATTTTTATTTTAATTGAACAGGCTATGGCATATGTACAATATTCATTCACCTACTAAAGAAATAACAGAATCTAATCAGATCCACATCCTTCATTTAAAGCCCTTGGGGCTATATGTGTTTTAGAATTTAGACTTCACAAATTTTATAAAGGTAATATGATGTATATTCTTTTTATTATGTGACACCTTCAGTGAAGCACCCTGTAATCAAACATATGAATATTTCTGCAGTGAAATATATGAATTATCACCCTTGTTCAGGTCTTACTGTTAACATGAGTTTGCAGCAAACTACTTTTGGTTTATCAGAGCTTTCTCAATTTTGAAATTGTCCATTAAAGCATTATGAATATAGCCTCCTTTTCCATAAAAAGGTAACTGGAACCTGATAAATTAACAAAAGGATACCCAGTGAAGACTTGGCATTATTTTGTGCCTATAATGTCAATTATTACAATTTAAAGGAAAGATCGCACTCATTCCTCTGTGGTGATATATTGACTGTCCCTCAGTGATTGGGAGGATCAGTGGGGAAAAGCAGAGAATACTCCTAATGGCTTCTTACCATCGTATTTCTAAGAGATTTTAGCATAGCAAAAATTGTTTTAAGTTTTTGGGGTATAAGAATCACAAAAGAGTGATAAACAGACTTAAGCAGAATTTTTAATAACTTTATTAAATGTTAACCTCTCCAAGGTAATATTTCTGTCAGGCCTCTGGCCGGGGTAGTTGTCATATATATGCTGCTTTGTAATATCAGATGTACTAACTTAACGGACTAAGCTGAATTTATTAAGAGGGATTTGTCACAAGTGGGAGCTTTTTAATATTTCAGCATTTTCCCCAAACTTTATTCTATCGTTGTTAAAATTTTTCTGGAATCTTACAAGTCAGCTGTGTTTTATGTTTAGTGAGATGCATGACCACCTGTTAGTTTGGTTAAGTAAAGAGAAAAAGTGACATGCCACACATAAAGGATATTTTTTTAGAAAGAGGGCTCCGTGGTTTTCTCTGGAAGAGACGTCCTTTTATTACAAGCTCCAGCTAGCTTTTGAGGGATGAGCCACTAAACAACAGGAGAAACTATAGAAGCAATTCAAATTACTTTAGAGCATCATGTTCTCATTGGGGCCCATATGTAAGTTGTTTTGACCTCCCTAAAACTTCTCCACAATTTTGTGAATATGATCCCTGTTTTAAGCAAAGCATTTTGCCTAATCATGAATAAGAATTTATATCGATGTGTCCAAGAAAGATAAAGACGAACTTGTGTATCTTAATAGTGCTAAAGAAAAAAAATAACTTTTGAAATTTCAGTCTTTAAAATATTATCAACTTCCTTACAGACTTTCAAAAGTGTAAGCATTGTTGCTAATTCCCAGTGAATACAGAACATTGTAAAATTATACTTTGAATCTTAAAAAAAATACCATATACATATGTCTTTTGTAAACTAGAGTACAAGTTCTATGAGAAAAGATTTTGGGTTTGCTTATTTGGATTTTTTTTAATTTGCTGTTACAAACAATGATACAGATGAACAGCCTTCTTTAAACATATTTTTGTATAGTCCTTTCACTAGATCTAGGGGATAAATTTCTAGAAATGAAAAACTTAAGGTTAAAAATTGTGTCTTTTTAATTCTAAGTATTGCCAGATCTGTTAAAAAGTTACATCAACCACTAATAATCTATAAGGATGCTTATTCCCTAAGCTTCACCACAATTTAGTATTATCAAAGTTTTTAACCTTCCAGTCTGAAAGATGAAGAAATATTTCATTTTAACATGTGTTCCTTTAGTTATAAGTAGAGTCATTTTTATTTTTGATTAAAATACATTTTTATTTTTATGTGAACTGCCTGTTCACTACCTTTTCCCATTTTTGTATTTGACTATTAATTTTGACTGATTTGTAAGAGCTCTGGATAGTAAACAAATGAGCTGTTTATTATGTGTACAGTGAACATTTTTCTGCTTGAAACTTTTTTTCCAACAGACTTTTTTTTCTTTTACAATGTCAGGTTTATTTGTTAAGTTGTATTTTATAAAACTAAGGTAGCTTGCCTTCTCTTAAGTTGCTTATTTGAGGTTTTTAAAAATAATTACTTATGGTTGTCTATTTAGACAAAGCATTAGAACTATTTATAAACTTGATCTTTGTGTACTTTTTTTCCTTTTAAACAAAGGGTTGTTTTTATTAATTAGTAGTCCAGTAGGTAATAGTTTTTTTTTTTACCTTAATACTAATGCAGGTTAGTTTATCTTAGCAAATAAACTATTTAGTCATAGTTCTTCAGCTATGAATCTCCTCTTCCAAAGCAAATATCCTGCAAGGATAGAACAAACAGGATCAAAACACAATGACAGGTTTGAGCTTAGTTGCTAGATTGGCCTCGTTTGGGTGTGGGAGATTAAAGGAAAGTACCTGAGGCAGCCTTGACTATATAAAAAAATCTCTTTCAGTTCAAATAATGTTTTTAAATCTTGTAAACAGTTAATTAGCAAAATTATATGGTCTTGACATATGATGTTAAAAACAGTGAAATAAATAGTTCTTCCACCTTGGTATACCATATGTTCCCTTCATTTACTTTTCTGGGAAATTTCCAGCTAGTGAGAAGTAAAATTCTTAAATTTGCAAAATACACATATTGAATAAAAATACTTTATAGCCACGTGTAACTTTTAGGCCTTGTGCTCTCTGTCAGCCTTCTTGGATCCCCAAAGTTGTGAGAGTTCAGCAAAAAATAAGTGACACTGGGAAGAGAAAGAGGTTGCATTTTTCTCTTTTAAATGCCCTCTTGTTCACTTTAGTAGTTAAGTACATGTTTTCATTTTTATAAAGAGAAATATTAAATAATAGTGTTTTGTTAGGCCAAGCATTTTTAAATGCTTTTAAACCACTATATATGCAAATTACTAAAGTAATATATATTAATTTTAGAAAAAAATTTTAATATTGCTAAGCAACTTGACACTTAAAAAAGTTTTTATATAGTACACATACTTGTATAACCTGATTCACTTAATATGTTATGAATAACTTTCTATATCATTATACATAAATTTTACTCAATAAATGGCTTTACATCTATTGGATGATATACCATAATTTATATAATGAATTCATTATCGTTACTAGTTAGTTGTTTTAAAATACTGCTGTAGTGAATATACTTGCAGCTAAATATTTGTACATATCTGCAGTTATTACAGGAAACACAATTCCTGGAAGTGGAATTGTTGAATTAAAAAGTAGTTAAAATTGTTAGAAAAGGCTTCTATTTATTAGAAGCACAATTAGGCTATTTACAGAGATGCTGTTGAAGATTTTAAATCTCTTCAGTCATACAGGAAAGAGAGAAATGTGGTGCTGGCTTTTACATAGTAGATAGGTAATACTTCATCTTGCTTTCTAATTATAAAACACAGTGTCTTAAAGACTTTCTGTTATAAGAATGACATAAATTGTAAAAGCTACGTATATAAGGATATGAAGTGATAGCTAGAATTTTATCTGGATGTACTTCTTACGGTTCAAGAAGTAAGAATCTTTTTATTCAAAATGTCTATACTTTAAATATGGCTTTCTTATAGCCTTCAAAGACACTGGCATATAATAGAGCAGAATGATGTGAAGATGAAAAAGACAAGAGTGTGCTTCCCATCAAAGAGCCACCCTACAGTAGTTGAGATTGAGAGAGAAAGTTTGGACAGGAGTTAATAGCTTGCTTTGAGGATAGTAAGTCATCCTCTGTTCTCAGGAAGCATTTCAGAATAGCGGACCAGCACTTTGACAGGTTCATATGAATGATTTATGTGCGTGGCATTAGAAGTGCCCTGCCCATGGAAGTTTTTTGGCAAAAAGGTAACAGTTATGAGTAAGATGAACTCTTTCAACTTGTTCCTTTACAGCTGGCAGTACCTTTCCTCCTAGCCATTTCATTGTAGACACTAATGCAGAAAGTTTCTTGTGTTTCTTGTTAGTCTGACTGCTGTATGGAATTTAAACTATTTTACCTCTTCTTAGAAAGACAGGGAATTGTAGTGAGAAATAGGGACCAGTATGGGAGGTGGACAATAACAATAGATTTGGATTTTATTTTCATCTCTGTTACTGTGATTACAAAATATAGAGAAAGAAAACTCACCAAAAAAAATAGTAATATGTATTTAGTAGAATAAATGTGGTAAAATAAATGAGAAGTACATTATACAGCTCTTGTCCACAGGAAGTTTAGAGCATTGGTATTCAGTTATTTCCAGATACTGCCACAGTGAACATACTTGTAGCTAAATGTTCATTCCTACAAGTGGAATTGTTGAAGAGTCTGCCATCTTGCATCTGTATATAATGCTAGTAACATTTATATATATTTTGCCCTTTTTTATTATTTCATAGAATGGTACTGAATATCTGTTCATTGTTCAGGGCAGGTAATACAGAGAAAAGGGAGGCCTCAAGGAATTTGAACTTGGCCCTATAGAGTGAGTGGGATACGAATAAGCAGAGAGAAAAGAGGAAAAGGTAAAAGAGGAGAGAAAGAGCACAAATGAAGTAGAGGACCAAGTATGAGTATAATGTATGAGAGGAAGCAGGACAAAGGTCAGCCTGGCAGGAGCAGGGGTTCCTGTGGGATGACATCAGACAGGCGAGGCTGGCTGAGTTACTGAGAGCCTTCAGAGGTATGCAAAGGCATTTAGATTCTATGAGATAGGGAATACGAAGCCATTACAGAGTTTTGAAAGTAGCAAAGGTTACTCGCTGGAAATAGCATTTTAAGTACATCAATCCCACTTACTATTGTGGAAGATTAATTGCAGCAGGTTGAAGTTAGAGATGAGTCCCAGCTAAGAAGCAATCATCGTAATGCAGTACAATAATAGACCCGAAGTGCTGGTGTAGGCTGGTAGCACTGAGAATGAGAGGAAGGGATTTATATCAGAAACACTATAGAGAAAAACAGTTCAATTTGGTGACTGAAGAGGTGTGAAAGGTAAAGAAGTAGTCAGTGTTTTAAGATTTTCTTCCTAAGAGATAGAAACAACACAGTGCCATTAATAGAATGTCCTTAGTTCAGTGCTAAGAGCTAATTTCATTTTCTTTTTGTGTAGCCTGAACTTACAAACTTATGAGAAAAAAATACTGAGTTTGAGAATAGTACTGTCAGATGGCAGGTATAAAACTCATCAAAATTAGCTTCCAGCAACTGAAGAGCAAAGGAAAGGAAGAGCTTCTAAGGATTCTTCTCTGGGAATAATAGAAATACCCATGAAAATGTCTTTAGAATGATGGCACTTTAGATTATATAACCCTATTTCCCACAGCATGAAACTCTGTCTGGGAGTTTAATGCTAAGAGTCAGAACGTCCAAATGTTATTCTTAAGAGCTGTATCTCCAACCATTCAAAGCTAGGCCAAACGTCAAGGCTGTGGTTTGAGGAGTCGTTCACCAAAACGCAGCACGTAACTCCTCTACTGGGCCAACGGCAGATCAGTTCCCTGTTCACTGGGGAGAACTGTCTGAACCAGGCTGGTGGGTGCGTATTCAAAAGTCCAGGTATATGCAGCAGAAAGCAGCAGGTAGAAGGAATTTTTGTCATTATTTTGTTTAAAGAGGCACATTATAATGATGGGCTACTAGCAAAGATTTACAGCAATTATTCATTAATACCACCTAGGTTATTTACTCAAAAGAAGTGTTTCTACCAAATTTAGGTAACAAAACACATACTAGAAACTGTAAACGCTACCCAAACCTAAACTAATCTACGGAAAAATAACAAATGATAATTTTCATGTATGATGTTTTATACGATATTTGAAAAACCCTTGAAATTTTGTCAATTTTATCAGAAGGCAGGTTTGAGGCACAGCTCTTCACATGCAGGTGGGAATTGGTCTACCAATTAAGATAAAAGAACAGTTTTCACTGGCCTTACAAATTGCCCTGTAATACTCTGTAAAACATAATTATTATAAATATGAGGCCTTTTTATTATATTTGTGCCAAATTTAAAGTAGTTTTTAGAATATAAAATCCTTATATATTGTTGGCTCCACAAATACTGTTAAATCTAAAGGACATCATATAAAAAGTCCATCTCAGCAGATATGTTACTCATTGTAAGTAAATTTGAACATAAGTATAGTTCACACTTAAGATCCCTGGGGCAATTTACTAAATAGTATTCAGTCAGCTTGAAAGAGTGAATGTGTCCCTGTGTCACTGACTTATCACCAGTGAATAATCTAGATACTGCGAATAAAGCCCATTCATCCTTAATACTGTCACTAACACATAAAAGAAAGACATGTGATTTAATTTCAGGTCTTCCGTGGTGCTTGAAAAGTATTAACTGTGAAGTGAATGGGTATTAAAAGACTGGAAATTATACTTAACAATTGGCATATAAAAATCAGAAATCAGAAAGAAATATAAATCAGTCAGAAATGCTTTTTTTTATGCATCCAGAATTCCTTATCTATAAATTACCAAAAATGTGTATATGTTTGGCATACACTCTTTTTAAGATAGATGAAAATATAAACCTCTTTCATTCTTTTACATATGTCATATAGATCTTTATAATACTTTCTTTTAGTATGTTGTTCTGATGACAATTCTAGTTAAATAATGTATGTTTTGTGACTAGTATGCATCATAAACTTTTCAGAGAAATCTACCTTTTCGTGATTATATTACTTAGCTAAATTTTGATGTTTTAGAAAGATTAATTTCTCTTGTTCATATTTTTGAAATTTGACTATATGTAAAATATCTAAGTCCAATACCATATAATTTTAAACTGCCAGAAAGAAGCAGTGACTGCCTAGCTATGTAATGATAATCATGAATGAGATTAAACTTCAAACTTTTATTGACTGTATCCTTATCTTGAAACCAAGGGTCAATTCTTCATGGGGGTGGGGGCCTTTTAGGAGAATGTAATTGAAGTTTTCAAAACAATATTTAAGAAGAAAATAACTTATCACTCTTAATTTTTAACAAAAAACACTCGAAGAATAGTGAAACCGTGATATTTTAGATAGAAGAGTGATGCAATTAACAGTCTTTTTCAGTCTAAAAGAAATAAAGGTCTTCTATGTGCCTTAAGATACAACTTATGCAAATGTTCATAAGACTATCCTAGAAGCTGCAGAACAGGGCAGAACACAAAAACCAGAAAAAGAGGAACTTCCCCAAATCTACATCCTTTTTTAAAATGTCACTAACATACCCTGTTTCAATTCTTAGAAATCAAGAGTTTTGAATGGAATAGTTAAAATGATTGACCCTATTTTCAGTTTGCTCTTCCTACGTTGTCAGGCGTTTGCTTGTTTTTGACGCTGATGCTTCTCCCATAGAAGATGCATAATATGCATAGAAGATGCCTTGGAGGTGATTTTATCTCTTTGTATGCCTCATTTTTTCTCCTGCTATGTTAGGAAATCATAAAGAAGAGCTGAAGATGCTAGTTTTCAGAATTAGTAATTCATTAATATTGGATTGACAAAATTCCTCCTGATACAGAAAGGATAACCTTAACTTAGTTCTCCCTACGGGTGGAGTTTCATTTAACATTTTCCCACCAAGCCCCCAAACTCCCTGCATTTAAAGTAGGAGAAATCTATTCTTTTCAAATAACTGCTTTATCATTTAATGTGCTTCTGCAAAGACCTTTGACGTGTGCATGGGTGTGTGATATTTATTCGCAAACAGGTAAACAATATCCTATTGACTTTTGAGGGTCTGTTCTGCTAGTTACTAAGAGTACAGTGGCGAACAAAATACATATTGTCCCTGCCCTCATGGAGGTTCATTAGCTTGTTACTGGTGTTGAGTTTTTTGGGAATCTTACGCATGGCTTAAATATCCTGATAGAGTGAAAGAGCCCAATAAAATTGACACTTGATCTTAATTCATCCTATTATCTCAATCACTTTTATCATGTTAAGTTAGGGGCTTAAGCAGAATAACTCCATTATCTTCTGTAAGTACTCTCCTAATGGTATCATCAACTGCTCTAGTGCTGCCAAGACACTTGGAATCCAGCGGACTGTCTAGATATCTCATTTACTAACAAAGTCTTCATTAAGCCCTGGGTAAAATTATACCAAAGTTATTAACTTAAAATCCAAATCTTGAAGTAGAATTACCTTAGAGAACCTATAAAGAAGGAAACACAGCTTTAATTCTTCTCCATGTTTTAATTTTTAACTGGGGTAAAATAAAATGAAAGAATGCCAAGTTTTACATTTTTTTATTGTTCTGTGTCTAATTTGCAAGTTTATTAGTCATCTAAACTGACACTATGATTGTTGGTCTATGTTTGGAATATATCATTCCCTTGTCTACCTTAGGTATTAGTGACACTGAATAAGGAATGTCATATAATGTCATATATCTAATCTAAGCACATTTAAATATACATGTACTAAGTTTTTTCTATGTCCTATTTAATCTCAACGATAAATCCAAGTTTATTGCTTAATTTCAAGTGGGAAACAATTTCTTAGTGTTAATATACATCTAAAAGTGAAGCTAAAGGAAGTAGGGTAAATAAAATGTCCCAAAATTGTGCTGTCTGAGGACAGTTTATTCCCACTTTATCAGTAACTTCCTGTGAATACACCCTCTTGTCCACAGTATTTGAAACCTTAGAACTATTTGTGAAAGGTATAACCTGAGCTCAATATATCATAACTTGGTATGGCTGAGAATTCTGTTATGGTTCCTCTTTAAAGAGGATTTTATATTTATAAAAAGACTTCGAGTAATGTACATCTACAATAGACACATTAAAAACTTTTCAGAACACAACTGTTTAAAAGTGCCATTCACAAAATACTTAAGAAAGACTTCTGAATGAATGAATAATACTTGATATAATGACACCTAAAGAGCTAGATTAATTTATTTATGTTATTTCTTTGTATCCTGTATTCTAATAACTCAGAATATCTTTTTATACATTGGGGAAAGGATTGGATTAGATTTGATTAAATTGAAAGTTTTGGTAGAAATCAACAAACTGGTAAATGGTTAGTAATGATGCTTTAAAACCGTTGTTGATTGCATATACCAAAATTTTTGTTTTTCTTTTTTTTTTTAATAAATGTAAATCCAGCCAAAAATACCAGTTGACAATAAATAGGGAGTCTTATATATACACAGAGATGATAGTCACATCCTTGGTGTCATTTAAGAGAGAATGCAAATCCAAAAATATATATTTTTTAACACCTATCAATTGATACCTGAAATTCCTCTATCAGAGATTCACAGATTTGGGTTAAAGCTTTGGTTTATAATAAAATGTAGTTACATTTGGTAGCCTTTGTTTTTTCAATCAAATAATATTATTATCAAAAGGTTGGGTTTTTTTTTTACAGCTAGTGTTAAGAGTCAATGGAAAGAGAATATGAAAGAACTAGATTCTTGATAGTGAGTAAGAGAAGTACCACTGGGTAAATTTCTGCTCAACATTTTTTGTTTTTCTTTTTGTTTTTCTTCCCCCTCCTCAATTTTTCTATTATTGTTGGAATTCCATGTTAATAATTATCATTACCAGCTGTTTTAGGCAAAGCTCTGTGAGAAATAAAGACAAATTCTTCCTCTCTTACAGTTCTGCCCCATAACTGGCCCAAACAAAATAAATATTACTAGAATCATTTCTTGTGAGGTGTAGGGAAAACATGGCCCAAAATTATTTCAAGAACCATAATAATTTTGTAAGCTTTGTTTCCTGAGTTTTATATTGTGTTTGAGATATTGAAGGTTATGAATACTATGTATGCTTAATTTACAGTGTTGATTTGAATTTATAACTTTTAGGTCAAAAACTAGAGCTCCAAATGCAGTGCTTTTGCTGAAGGTAGGCTTTTTTACTGAATGTACTAAAAACTTAGGCATGCACTCTGCATCAGCCTGCATAGGTTGTCAGTTTACCAACATTTCAGTACTGACAGAAATTTAAATCTCATGACAATCAAAGTTTTGGAGAGACCTAAGCACAGTAAATCAAGTAGACAGCAAGAGAACCTTTCTAAATGCAGTCTTTGGTTTCTGTTAATCTCAAAGATCTTGATATGAGGGTTAACAGGGAGACAAATGGTTGATTCTAATTGTTATAGCATATTCATGTAAACTGATCAATGACATATTAACTAGGCTAAGATTTTTAACACAATCTTTTGTCAATGAAGACATTTTTAAAAATTTCCCTAGCCATTGGCATTGATACTTCCCAAGAAAGACAAATTTTAAATTTGTTTTATAATAAAAATCTTTAAAGTGGTGTTCATCTACTTATAATGTAGTATTTGTGATGCTTTTTCATAAATGAATTTGTACAGTAAGTAATTGTCCTATATTCTCTTTTTCCTTCAGTAATTTAGCCTTATGATAATTACCTTGGCTTTCTACATTTCTACATTTCTGCTGGTATCAATTTTTCCCTCGTTTTCTCTAGTATAATTACCCTTGAAATCTTATTTTAACTATTATTGCTATAATGTCCAATTTTGGATAAATAAATTATGTCCATGTCCAAATCACTCACAACCTATTATTAACACTGAGCTTGCTAACAAGAATATAAAAATGTTTTAGGCTTAAAGTTTTCTAAAAACAAGATCTATTTATAAGTCCCTGCCCTTTTCACTGTAAACCTGTTCAATAAAAGAAATGACATCTTTTTTCATAAAGCAAAATGCACAATACCATCACAGTATTGTTAGATTGGTAATATTTTAGAATTATTGTTTGGTTTTGATAGTGTGAGTCGTGGACTTTTCAGTGAAGTTTTTCAGTAAATATAGCTTGCATGTTGAAACACAGATAGACCAGCTATTAAAATTAAATTTTAAAATTGAGTAAGTGCTATGTGCTGGGAACAATATTAGGCATGATATCAACTTCAGGAAGCAATGGTCTATAAAAACTCCACATTTGCCAAGCATTGTCACAACCTAGAAACTCTGGTTTTTGTGCCACACATCATCAGATTAGACGTTTTTGGATATCTGCAAAAGCTCAAATTAAGTCCTTTGGGTACACTAATTGAAAGAGTTAATCGTGCTTTTGGATGACACCCTACAGCCAGCCCAGGTATCTTTGTTGTAGACCCACCTAGTCACTCACTAAATCGCCCACTAAGATTTAGTATGCTCTGGTAGCCAAGCTGATTCTTGCTACCATATATTGAGCCTTGCAGGTCTAGCTGCATCTCAGGAATTAACCTCTATAACTGATAGATAAGGAGGAAGAACTCTACTATATCTTGATTTCAGCAGTCGTTTGTCTCAAAATATCTTTATGGACAAGATCAAGAAATGATTGCACGCTTCAGAGAATTCATAACTACTTGAGTAGGAATACGTATTACCACCCTGTGGGGTTGTCTCTGAGAGTTTTTGTCAGTAATTTACCCTTGGTTCTTTTCTTAACATTTTGTAATATCTAAATTTAATACATAAAAGGTAGGCTTATCATAAGTACAAGAACCAAGTTTGATAAACTCAGAATATCAAAAGATATTAATTGTTGGGAAAATGGGCTAAATTTACCAAGATGACATCTGACTTGGATAAAGGTAAAATTTTCACTTAGGATCAGTATAGCCATAAATTTTTTGTGGCTGCTCCTGTCAAAAGGTAGAATCTACTTCCCCACCCTTTGAATCTGGGGTGGCCTGTGATTCCCTCTCACCGGTGAAATAAACCAAGCGATGTTGTACAGCTTCTGAACAAGGCTGCAAGAGTATTGCCAGCATTCCCCTCTTGCTAACTCGTGCTCACCATGTAAATAAATCTGGTCTAGTCTACTTGAGATTGAGATACCACATGAAGAGAGTCCTAGCCAGAAGTCAGCACCAGCCGTCAGGCATGTGACCACCCAGCCCCAGTTGACTGCAGCTGCATGTGTGCTTCCAGGCAGGGCTAGCAGAACTGCCCAGCTGCACCAAGTCTAAATTGACATGAGTAAATTAAATAGCTGTTGTTTTAAGCAACTGAGTTTGGGGTGTTTCACTATGCAGCAGTGAATAACTGATACAGAAATATTAATTATGTGTGTCCAAAATAGGAGAGACTTGGGTTGGTAGGCAAAGCAGGCTAGTGGGTAGACTCATTTGCACCAAAACTTAGTATAAGACAATAGTGAAACATGGTAGCATTAAAATAGAAGTAAAAGTCCAGATCAGGGAAGATGTCAGTCCCACTTTGCTTTCTAATGATTAGACTGGATTTTTATGTCAGCCTCAATATTTTTAAAGACACTAGATATGCTAGAGAACCTGTACACTGAACAATAATGTGAGTGGTCTATTAATTTTAATGTACAAAACCATTTGAAGACTGGAAGTGTTAAAGTAGAAAAAAAAAATAAAATAAAGACATGCCAGCTCTGTTAACATTTTGACAACACTTCGTACAGGAAATAGACTAATGAGTTAAAGGTTAGGTCTAGGCAGATGGGTGGAAGATCTGAGGCAGATTTCCTATTAAAATAAATAATTTTGACTGTGTTGTTATTATTCAGCTCCTCATTCTAGCCATTTTCTACCATTTTCACTTTCTTCACCATGACTTTTCAACCCAGTCTCCCATCTACTTCTACATTCGCCTTTTCACTTACAAGCTCTTTCTCCCTTCTGTTTCAAATGTAAATGGCCTTTCTTCTTTTTCTTTCTCCATTTTATTCTCTCTTCTACTGATATTCCCTTATTTCTTACAGATACTTTTGTGCACTGTGTAAATATGTGCATTTTTATGCATCTGTGTATCTCAGTCTGTATCTTTCCATTACATAGTGTGTCTGAAACTGAGCAAGAACTTTTATTTCATTGGTTACAATTTATGCATGGGGGAGTGAGTACACCCTATCAATTACCTGTCCTCCTCCTTACAACTGTGTGCTTCCTCCTTCCCTCATGTTTTCTTCCTTCTCTTTATTCCTCTGATCTCAACTCGTTTCAATCTGCCTTCAGGAACCTTCTTTGCATTGTAACTACCTCTCAGCTTTCCACAACTCCTGCACTGAATGTTTCATACACACATTCTACCTGAAATTTGAATTCATCAAGGGCACTCATTTCCTAGCAGCCTACTGGACATTGGTCTTTTCCCCATACCCTATATACTAGGAGGGAGAGTTCTCTGGTTCCCCTTTGCTACTTTCATACCTTCTGCATCCATGTAAAAACCTTCCCTTCTTTGAGGTTTATACCATCCAGCTTTTGTATCACACTCTCTGCTCTTCAGTATTACTATCTCCTCCTAATCAGTGCCATTCCTCTAATGTGAGTTTCAGGCAACTGAGTCAATGTCTTCCTCTCTACCCCATCTTCTGTATTCATGCCAGTGTTTTCAGTCACTTTTCTGTCTCCTCTGCTGGAAGGATGATGGGTATCCATCTCTCTTGAATTCCTAATTCTTTCTCCTTGGAAAAGGCAAGAGAAGATGTCTTGAAGACAGTTGGATATGAGTCTGAAACTCAGGAGAATTTGGGATGAGAGATCTGTATTTGGAAGTCCTCAGCATTTAAGTGGAATCAACAGAGCAAATAACATCTTGAGGGAAGTATGAAAAGTGTTAAGAAAAGGTGATAAAATAAACCAACAGTAAAAAGACCAGCAGAGGAAGAACAGCAATAATAGTAAAAGGAAAAACTACATTTAGATCTTCTTGTCCTGCTACCAAGGTAGAAATAGGGCACGACTTTTAATAGCTTTTCTGTCTCCTCTACTGGAAGATGACGGGTATCCATCTCTCTTGAATTCCTAGTCCTTCCTCCTTGGGGAAAAAAAAATTAAACTAAATGTGTTTGATCAGTAGGAATGGAATGCTTTTTCTAGAGAGAAAACTGCCCAGCCAGTAAGAATTCTACACTTAGGTTGACAGATACAAAAATTGCTCTCAAAAATGGACTCTAGAGTGAGATTTTGGTTTGGTACAATTCAGTTGATGACAGGGAATTTGTTTTCACTCCTTTCTATCATTTTGCAAAAAATATTATCTAGTCAGTAATTCAAGCCCACAAAAAAATCAAAAATAAGCCTTAAAAGTCACAGCATTTTGGGAAGCAATATAGCACATCGGAGAGATCAGGGATGTGGTCATTGGATCTTACATCATATCCCAGCTGCAAAACTCACTGGCTGTGTGGCTCTGATCAAGTTAGCTTTGGTTTGTCATTTAAAGATAACATCTACTCCATGTAGTTGTAATGAAAATTAAATATGTCTAAATTGCTTCTCATAATTCCTGGCACTTAGTATTCATTAAATATTATTTGCCTTTCTAAATGTATAACAATATTCATTAAGAGTGAAAAATAAAGTAAACCAATTCAGAAAATTGGTAAATAACTCATGGTTAATCTACTTGATGGAAAAATATGTATTTCATTGTACTGTATACGTATTATATAGACACAAAGAAAATATGAAAGTAATGTTAATTGGAAAAACTAGGATTTCTCTAAAATACAGCTGTAAGTATATTTTTCAAGTTTACATAGAAATTGTGTTACCGCAAATAATAGATTGTAACTGTTACTTCCTAATTATGTGCAATGTCATCAGCTTACTTTCTTATAATGTGTTACTAAACTGGCAGATGAAATACACCAGCAAATACCCAATTTGGCTTAATAACTTGAGGAAACAGTTTAATGAAGGTATTAAGACAAACAATACATTAATCTGAAATCTGTAGCTCTCTAGTAGCCCAAACCCTAGTGGAAGTAGCTTTGAACTAAGAACAAGGAATCCAGGCTCGTATCTGTCACTGTCTTACCTTGGGACCTTGTATGAGGGTTGGCCTGTCTGTGCTTTAGTTTCTTCATATTTAGAAAAATCCTAGCTCTAACCCTTTTCCTATTTCATGAAGCCCTGGGGAAGCTATCGCTAAGTAACAGGTAAAGCAGTTGGATCCTATTTTAATAAGCTACGTAATTTTTTAAAGGATATTATTGATTTGGACAATAAAGAATAGCCTGCAGGTAGATCCTGCAAGGTGCTTCAACAGGCAGACACACCTACCTTCCTGTCGGCACAGTCCATGTCTGGCAGGCGTATTCCTTTCCTTACAAGAAGGAATAGGTGCTTCATTGTGTTTCAAAAGTCAGTAAGCTTTTACAAAACTAAGTAATTAACATTTTTCTCATTTCTGAGATCAAATTTTCATAAATCATTCAACCTGGATAAACTGAGAATGTGGTTGATCTAGTAATTGTTGAAATATAGTAAAGACATTGCAAAACATATTTAAGTATTTCCTCCTAACTTCTTACTTTAGCAAGATTTGAGAGTTCTAAATGGAAAGATAACCTATTGTATAAAAAAGAAACTAAAGTAAGATGAGCTCATCTGTAAAGGAGAAGCCAAAAGAAGCACAACACAGACTTCCCTCAGTAATTTGGGATTCCGATGATTAGGAATTCATAGTGATAATTAGTGTAAATGAAATTGTGGGGAGAGATATATTTAACCCACTTAAAAGTAATATTTTCTACTTTTTACAATACATACCAACAAATTCTATTAATGGCTTATCAAGGTTTCTCCCGGGAGTCATTTGTTAACAGTTAATTCAAGTAATTATTACATTTTAGCAATACACTTAAAATTTCATACTGACATTTTTCTTCCTCCTCCTCCACAATTCAGGTTAGTGAAACTTTGTCTTAAAGGATTTGTGTAATCCTATGACTCATAATACTCAGAGTGTGTAAGATAGCACTAGTTTTTATCACTAGGGAAAGTTGAAGCAATACAGACTGATCTGTGAATATAGGGAATTGTCTAGTGAATATTCTAGTTCAGGTATTTGGATCACTAGCTTAGAACTGTTTTAATAGATGTATAATAGATAAAGTTTACATTTGAGAAATTTGTAGTAATAAATTTAGGCAAGATTTGCCTTTTACTCTAAGATCATTACTATATTTTTCAAAGAGATTTTTGATGCACTGAATTATTTTGTTTTATATCCCTGTTTTCCATTAATCAAACTCAATATATGCAGAATCATTCAATAAACATAAGCTAGTTTTCAGTGTTGCGTGCAGCTGATTAGTCCATCTGAACCGGCATGTATGACACTAAGAATACCCTCATGCCTTTAGTGTCTAGCTCTGTGCTGGTTTATTTGCAAAGGACCCTCATGCATGAATCCATATAAATGAGGCAGGCTGCAGCAGACTAGACTGTATCGCTCACCAGTCTTTAAGGAGGGAGGATTGTGTATGAAAACTGCTGGGTGTGATTTTCATATGTAAGGAAGGTTTCTGTGTGTGTAACATCAAGCAAGATTTTTGGTTGAGGTTTTATGCTTTCAGTAAAGAAAATAAAAGGAAAAAAAACCAATTAATGGTCTGATTCCATCATCTTTTGTCAAGCAAAGCTCCTACTGATTCAGTGAATGTGATTGCGCTCCTATAGAATGTAGCCTAAGAACACGACAGAATGACTTCTGAACTTTTGACTCTGTTTTCAGTATAATTGGGGACTTCCAATCAACTAAAAAATCACTCGTCTTTGACTAAAAAACATGTATAGTCATTACTAGCCTATTTATATTACTCAGGAATAGAAACTTTTAAAGCATGGTACAGAAAATCTAATTTTCTTAGCATCAAATCATTTATATATATTTAAATTATTATCATGCCACTGAGACATGAAGTTTTCCCACCTAGTCACCTAATACCTGTCTTTAAAGAGAAGAAATTTAGGGGAGGGTATAGCTCAGCAGTGAAGTGTCTGCCTAGTGAGCACAAGACCCTGGGTTCAATCCCCAGTACCTCCATAAAAAAATAAATAAACCTGTGACCTCTCCCCACCAAAAACAAAATAAAGGGAATAATTTAGTACATAACAATTGTGCGATATACTAGTGTGTCACTTATTTAGCTAAGTAACAGGTGGGAGATTGATGGTATTTCTGTATTGAAATATTTATGTCTTTGGTAAAAATCAGTATGAAACTTCTCTACATTTAATATGCCATCTTGTCATTGCATAGTAATGATTCTTCCACAGCCTTAATGCAAGTAGGTAAATTATTTAAATGAATGTCTTATATTTTTCAGAAAGCTGATGCAATCTGAAGATACGTGTTTAAAAAGTTTGTGGTTTTGCTGTTTTTTTAACCTCAAATACTTGGCACTCTGCATCAGTGTCTCTCACTTACAGTAATGCTTTGTTTCTTACCATGACTACTAGGACTGCTTGGTCACAGGCAAATACTGTCCTTTTTCAGGCAAAACATTCCTGATCATAATTTCACTTTTTGTATTCTTTTTTTTTTTCCCTTCCCACCTCCCTACCCCCAACTTAGGTTGGAAAGGCTGGTGGACGTCCTGAGGAAGAAGGTTGGAACCGGGACCATGAGGACAGTGATCTGACTGAAAAAAACGACAGTCTGGGGAAGCAGTCACATCTGGTGACCAGGCTGCTTCATTCAACACTGTGTAAACACGAAAGCCTTAACTTAGCAAACAGTTGTTAGAAGTGGGACACTCCAACCACATTCCAAGCTGAGATAAAATCAAATCACAAATGTTTAACCACTTTGCTGCTGACTTGAGTTATTTATCCAAATGTATTAACTGCAGACTTTTACCAATGGGTAGCTATAAAGTTGCAGCTTATTTTGTAACTATTTTATATCTCACTGTGTTTAATATAAATATGTTTGCTGAAGGATCATTATAGAAACATAGTAAAGTTGGTCAGGATCATATCTTCACATATGGCCCTTTCTGAATCAAAATGCAGCAAGGTAAATATTGTCTAAACCTTAATCCACTGTGTTAGGTCAAAACTTCAAATACATGCATTTTTCAACATAGGGTTTATTTCTTAACTGATGAGAGGAGCACCTACATAAGAATGTATAGTCTTCCTTCAGTGCATGCATTTAATCTTTGTTAGTATTAAAGAACATTAAATAGATAGCAAGAGTTAAATGTATAATTTGCTTTAATAAGAGTTTGATACATTAAAATTACACAAATCAAGGCATGATTTTTGTTTCACTTTACAAGTAATGCACACTTTTCAATAAAAAGAGAGTATTGTTAATGTGTTCTTATAAATTCATTTTGTCACTCTTTTTTAATGTTGGGTCTGAATAATTATCTAAACTCTTATTTAAGCTGTTGGAATTGTCAAGTCTGTCTAATAGGCTGGAATACTTTTGGCTTGAAAATTAGCATGTTCCAGCATGACTCTAAAAGACAAGAGCCCATCAGACATGTTTCTTTTTGATTATCTTTATTTAGATTATCATATGAATTTTTGGTTTGGAGGAGGGGAATCTGGTATATAGTATACAGTATAATTAGAATGTAAAAATAATAAGGACTTGAGAAAAAAGTAAAACTGGGATTTGGTTCAGGTTACCTACTTTTTTTATTAATATAAGCGATAAAGTAATTACAGCATAGTAGTCACTTCTAATCATATGAAATGGCGCGTAAAACTAAGACATATATTTGGCTATAGGAAAAATATCTTCTTTTTTTTTAGATTGAATAGATAAGAAGCCAATAGAAAATGAATATGACCAGAGCAGGATGAAATAGACAAGGAGAGATGGAATGAAAATTCTGTAGGCAAGTGAAAACTGTTCTAAGTCCATAAATTTTTAAATTTATGTTTAAGATTGAGCTAAATTATCTACCATTTTCTATTTTCAGGACAAGTACAGAATAATTTGTTGCGTATACCATTGAAGATTATTCATTTGAATTTTTTTACTTTGCAGGAAAATGTAAGGTGTTTTATCATAGGGTGACAAAAGAATCATGATGCAAAAAAAGCTCAATTTCTTTCTTATTAAATTAACTGACAGAATCATCCCATTGAGTTCAAATTTAGAATTTACTCATGTTGCCTGCTTTTAATTATTTTTTTAAACTATGAGAATTAGAGAAAAAGGAACAATGGGGATTAAAAATAAACTAACTGGATTTACTCTACATTCCTAAAAAGAATTCTAGCCTCTCGTAGACCAGTGACTATATAAATATAGAAATTTGAAATAATTTGGTCATGTGTGGAGTGCCTTTGGTCTCTCTGGGCTCTAACTGAAACATGTAACAGCTCCCTATGTAAAGGAACAGCACCTTTCAAGTCATGCAGGTAAGTAAAGAGAAACCATTCTTGTCATAAAATAGTCTGTTCCTGAATCCTCTTCAAATAAATCACAAGTAAACTTGATTTTTCAGCTTAGTCTCTGAAGAACAGACAAACCTTTCTTGAGTTATTTTGCTTGGGGTTTTATAAAACGCATAGTACAGAATAAAGACATTTTACAATTTCCAGACACCTCTTTCTATAACTAAGCAATCAAATTAGCACAGCCAATTCCTATAATCAGTATCCAGAACTTTTATAGAATTTGATATTATAACATTAAACTTACAAAACAATTCTAACTACTATTGCTCAGTGTAGGTAATCTCCCCCAAATTATCACATCCCCTTGAAAATAAGTTGTCTACAGAAAAACAAATGCTAAGTATTACAGCCAAATATTCTTATTAATTGATTTCTCACTTAAAAGTGTCCACCAACAGTGTTTCAAATAGTCTTTTTTTTTTTTTTTGGATGTAGGTATAACCTTGCTCACTGAGGATCAATTCTCTACATATTCAATACTATTGCAACTGCAGAAGTATTGCACACTGCCCAGAGATGTTGCTTTGAGTTTACTTTAAACATCAAGTATAATTCCTATAGTAACATGAGAATTCACTTTCCCTTGTACAAATAAGAGATTCAGAGGAAGGACGGAAAAGATCATATAAAGGTGTAGCAATTGATGATTTACAAAGTCCTTTCACATCTGTGTTTTTTGTTGGATCCTATCAACAATCATATAATAACAATATGTCATATATATATGTATATATATATATATGTGTGTGTGTGTGTATATATATATATATATGTCAACTACACAGTAATGGTGATAAGAGTAATATTTTAGTACTGTTGTTGTTGTTGTTACATTTTACAAATGAGGAAACACACTAAAAAGGGGATAGGAATTTGCCAAGGACTGGCTAGGACTTACAACTGAAGTCTCATGACTTAACTCCATGCAACCGTAGGTCTCAACCTTTCTGTAAGAAAATTTTAAACATTTTAACTCCTGCAATTTCTAATTAGGAATACTGTGACAATTCATTGCTAATTAAAAAAATAGCCTGAGTTGCTTTGTACTCCTTTTAATTTGACCTGATGCTAAAACCCAACAATGTCATTATAGTATAGTATAGTATAGTATATATTATTATATTATATTATATTATATTATATTATATTATATCTACCACTTAGAGCATCTGTTAGAGATAAAACCAGTTATAGGCAAGTTGTAAACAAGGTTATTGATTATAAACACAGTATAAGTACTTACAGCAGAGGTATTAGTTAATTAGTAATATATGACATTTTCATTCTACCTTTATAAGTAAGCCATTATGTTAAAATTGTTTAAAATATTTTTCTTTTTTCAGTGAGAAAGTTGATCCTTTGTATATTTCCTTATTCATACAAATTGATGAGTCTTATCAAGTCACTTACCAATAGAATTAGCTTATTTCACAAAAAGTTAGAATATTACTGATTTATACATTTAATATTGGATATGGTTGCATAGAAACCCATTATTATGAATAGTATATTTTTAAAGGTAACTATTAAAGTTTCTGTCTTAGTATTCATGATTAGTGAGGCACTATAATAAAATAGCCATGGCCTATACATTTGTCTTCTCACATATGGTTTGTATGGAACCAAATTTTCCACAAGACACTATTATGTCATTAATAACTGTCATTTACAGCTAACCTGTCTATCTATTTGTGTCTAGATGTAAACAGATATGTAAATACACAGACAGAAATACATTTGCCTTTTTAAAAAATTGATTTATAAGTCAATTGTTAGGCTCCAGTGATTTCAGCATTTTGTTCATATTTTATTACAAATGCACGTGGTTTCTGAGGCTTTTAAACAAATACATAGAATGGTCGAAAGATTTATATTACTCGTGCTTAGCTAAATATGCCATCTCTAGAAAAGATGTGGTTTATTTTGGCACTGTTTTCAAAACTCAAATATTTTAAACATTTGTTAAGTTGGAGCTTGCACATTTGAACTAGTAGCATACGTTTCAGAACAGCATCTCAAGTTACCAGATTTTCTGTAATCCTTTTACTAGAATAACCTTTTTTGAAAGGTTTTCTTTTCTATTATGTACTTTAAATTAAATTTATAAAGTTTGAAGTTATTTTTAATGTAGGATTTCATAACTAGAGTTTAATAATGATAATGTGTATTTTTAATAATCATTGAAATATTGTGTGTTATTGATATTTATTTGCAGAAATCTTAATATACTTATTTTTTTATTTTATAGTCAGTTTACAATGTGTCAACTTCTGGTGTACATCACAATTCTTCAGTCATACATGAACATACATATATTCATTTTCAAATTCTTTTTCACTGTGAGCTACTACAAGATACTGAATATATTTCCCTGTGCAATACAGTATAAACTTGTTTATCTATTTTATATATTAATATACTTATTTTTAATGTTACTGTTTCCTAAACACAGTTTTGGAGAATGCTATTACTTTGAAAGACACCAGTTTCTTGACTCTCTGTTTATTAACAAAGGTGCATTTTAATGCACAAACTCAAATATCTGAAATACATATTTACTTTCTAGTCACATAAACTTTCCACTGCAAATCCTACACATTTCAATGCAATTCCTATACATTGATCTTAATCAAACTTTTAAGTGTAAAATCCTGAAGACAGTATACTTGATGTACCTGTAAAATATACCACAGTAAGGAAACAGACTAAGTTCACTGTCAAACCGTCTGACTTCCTAAACAAGTTTAATAAAGATAAAAGTAATTATGAACAAATTTATTAGGTACCTTAGGAACCTTTCAAAACTATTTCGATATAAAAATTGTAATAAAATGTTAAAGAGAAACATTATTTTGCTAAATATGGTTAGAAAGAACCTAAAAAGGGAAATCAAATTCTCTTACTTAAAAAAAAAAAAGTAGAATGATTCAAATCTACTACAAAGCACCTCGACTAATTTTAGAATTTGTATGTGGAATTTTCCTGCCATCAATAGCTAAAATCTAAAAACACTGCTTCTGCTGTGTTTGCTTATTTAATCAAGGTAAGGTAAATAGAAACAGACCATGTAACACTCTGTGACCTGTAGTAAACTTAGAATTTAAAGCTGAAGGTACGTGGCTAGAAGAGGCCCAGAGTGGGGTGAGCAGTAGGAATCACTGGGACAAAGTTTCCATAAACTAGTAATCTCTAAACTTTCATGTTTCTGTGCAAAAAACTATCTCACCACGTATGGTCTTTGTGATATTGTTGTCATACCTTTTACTTCTATGTATGTACAGAATAATAACTTACTTTTTGCTTTAAACAATCAACTATTTTTAAGGTGATTTTAAAAGTAAGAACATTATTTTGTATTTACCCATGCATTTGCTGTTTCTGGGGCTCTTCGTTCTCGTGTAGATCCAAGTTTCCACCTGTTACCATTTTCCTTCCTCCTGAAGTATTTCTCTTTTATACTAATGCAGGGCTGTCAGTGATGAATTCTTTCAGCTTGTATAGTGAAAATCTCTCTCTCTTTTTTTTTTTTGTGGAAGGGGCCTTCATTTTGTGAAAAAAGTTTTTTGCTGGCTGTAGGATTGATTCTAGGTTAACTTTTTTAAGAAATATTTTCAAGATACCACTCTACTGTCTCTGGCTTGCTTTGTTCCTGCTGTCACTTTTATTTTTGTTCTCTGTACATATGTCCTGTGGCTGCTTTAAAAGGGTTTTCCTTTTATCATTTGTTTTAGCCAATTTGATTATGATGTGTTATGGTATAAATTTCTGCCTGCTTCTGTGCTTGTGATTTGTTGAACTTCCTGGACTATGGGTTTATAATTTTTATCAATTTTTTCAATTTTGGCTATTATTTTTTCAGTAGTTTTGGTCCCCAAACTCTTCTCCATCTATACTTGTATTTGGTCTGTACTAGGCCACTTGAGATTGTCCTACAGCTCTTTCATTCTTCATTATTTGGGGGGAGGGGCTCATTTTCCTCTGAAGTGATGGGAAAGATGCCCTATTGAATGTTTGCATTAAAATTGTCTATTTATCTTAAGGCAAATGAAAAAACAAAGTTTGGAGAGTTTCTATTGCTTTGTCTTCAAATTTCCCAACCTTTTCTTTTGCAGTGTCTAATGTGTTCTTAATCCCATCCAGAGCCCTCTTCATCACAGATACATTTTTCATCTCTGAAAGTTAAAGTTGGATCTTTTTAATGTCTTTTGTATCTCTGAATTTTTTAATGATTTACATTATCTTCTGGAATATAAAAGATAGAGTCATAAGAAGTGTTTTGATGTCCTTGTGTGTTAATTCTGTTATCTATTTAATTTCCAGGTCTTTTTGTACTAATTTTTTTCCTTACCATGAATTGTATTTTTATTTTTCTTTTTATTGACGTGTAGTTGATTTACAACATTATATTAGTTTCAGGTGTACAACATAGTGGTTCAATATTTTATAGATTATACTCCACTTAAAGTTGTTGTAAAATAATCACTGTATTTCCCTGAGCTATACGATCATGAGTTGTATTTTCCTGCTTTGTATGCCTGGTGACTGTTTTTGGATGCCAGTCATGGTGAATTTTATCTTGTTGGGTGTTCGATACTTTTGCCTTTCATTATACACTTTTGAACTTCGTTCAGGTATGCAGTTTTACTAGTTGGGAGTCAGTTTGATTCTTGGAAGTCTGCTTTAAGCTTCAGTAGGTAGGACCAGAGCACCTTTAGTCTGACGCTGATTCTTCCCACCTTAGGCAATCACCTTCTGAAAACCTGATGTCCAGTGTAGTATTAGGTTTCTCTGCTCTGACTGGTCACAACCGTGTGTGAGTTTTGGTCATTGTTCTGCCTGCCTCTCTGATGATTCTTAGCCTTTACTCCATAGTCCCTACTGCCCATGCTCAGAGGAAGACTCAGGGAGTGCACTGTAGCTCTCCTGAGCCCACTGGCTCTCTCACTCTACAGCCCTCCCTGCTCCACGCAGAATCTTTCTTCTCCAGCCCTCTGACCTGCAAATTCTAACCACCATGGCCTCGCTAAGTTCCCAACTCTGTCCTCAACTCAGGGAAGCTGCCAAGCTCTGTTTTTTCCCTCTGCTGCACTCTGCTCCATAAACCTGCCATAGGATAAGCTGGGGCAACCCTAGGACTCCATTTCTTTCCCTTCTCTCTGGGATCACTGTCCTGTGCTGCCTGTTGTCCAAATACAAAAACATTGACCATGTATTTCCACTGTTGTTTTTGTTGTTGTTGCTTTGGTATTGGTTACTTTTTTCCTTTTTTTCTTTTTGTTTTGTTTTGTTTTGAATTTTTTGTTTGAGGGGGTTGTTTCTTTAAGGTGAGAAGGTAAATGCGGTCCTTGTTCATTCCATCATGGCCAAAAGTATAAGTCCTCCTGTAACTCTTTTAAAATGTCACACTCTTGATGTCTAGCTTCCATCTCCCTTGTTGAGAAATCAACTGTCAGCCTTAATGTTCTTCTCCTGAAAGTAAAAATCTCTGTTTTCTCTGATTGCTTTTTAGATCTTTTTTCCTTTTTGTTTTTTGGGGGTTTTGGTTGGCAAAGGGAGGGAGGATGGCAGTTTTATTTTGTGCCTAGATGTGGTGTTCTTTGCATGAGTTCATAGACCTATTAAACCTCTGGCTTAATATCGTTTTATCAATTTCAGGAAATCTTTCTTCAGTGCCTTTTTCTCCGTACTTTTGTGACTCCAATTATGTATTTTTAGTATTTTTTTACTGCATTCCCATGTATTTCTTCTGTATTTTCCATTTTTGTTTCTATGTGCATTAGTTTACATTTTCAAAATCACCTGTTTTCATTTCACCAACCCTGTTTTCTGCTATTAAAACTATTCAATTCTTTTTTTTTAACTTTTTTTAATTGAAGTATAGTCAGTTTGCAATGTTGTGTCAATTTCTGGTGTACAGCACAATGCTTCAGCCATACATAAATATACACATATTTGTTTTCATATTCTTTTTCACCGTAAGCTACTACAAGATATCAAATATAGTCCCCTGTGCTATACAGTGTAAATTTGTTTATCTGTTTTATATATACCAGTCCGTATCTGCAAATCTCTAACTCCCAATTTATCCCTTCCCACCCCTTCCCCCTGGTAACCATAAGTTTGTTTTCTGTGTCTGTGAGTCTGTTTCTGTTTTATTCAATTCTTAATTTCAGGTTCTGTATTTTTCAATTCTACGGTTTCTTCCTGATGTTTTTGGTATATTTCAATTCTCTGGTGAAATGCTTATCTTTCTTAAATATGTTATCTCCCCTTTACCTGTTTTCTTGAACATAGTGCTCATAGTTCCTTACAAGTCCATGTCTACTAGCTCCAGAGTCTGAATCACCCATCGGTCTTTCTCTGTCGTCTGTTCTGTTTATAGGTGTCTAGATGCATGATTCTGTCTCTCAGCGTGCGTGCCTATTAATTGTTGATTGAATGTTAGACGTCCTGAACCTCCAGATTTTATTTTCCACCAGAGAGAGCTTAACCTTTCCTCTACTGGAAAGATTGGGTGGAAGGTAATCACATTAATCAAGTTAGGTACTGTGCTGAGTTGAAGCTGGGTTGCAGTTTGACTGAGGCTCCATTTTTCTCTGGTTTGCCTCTTCTCCCATGGCGTAGCTTGCTAGGCTTTTGGTAGTGAAGGTGCTATCTTCCCTCGGGTCCCTTTAAATGTTGTCTTTTGAGCTTTTTTACCCGCCCATTTAGGACAGCTCAGAATTTGCCAGATATTTGAAGAGGGAACTAGGCATGTGTTTCAGGTCATTTGTTTCTCCAGGTCTGTCATTCTAGCCCTGCAGGAGTGCCAAAAATTCTGCTGGTGTCTCTGTCCTAGCAGCAGTCTTCTGCCAGGACAAAGCCCAGAGTACCATTCTCTCACCTTCACCCAGAACCAGTAATGCCTGCAGGGGGAGAGCGGCTGCAGACCCTCAGCTTACCTCTCTGTTCTCGCTTCTCTGGAATCCTAGTGCCACAAGTTGTCTTTGTTTCCGCCCATCTCTGATACTTTTAAACAAATACTTTTTGTATTTTATCCAGCTTTACTAGTTGCTCTTGGCAGGAGCGTTGGTCTGCAACAACCAACTCTTCTGTCTGGAAGCAGCATTCCAGTGAGTTCGTAATTTCTGTTATTATATTTTTTATTTCAGGAAGTTATATTTTGTTCACTCCCAAATCCATTTGATGATTTTTACAGTCTCTTGTTACTATCTCATATTTTCAACTCGTTTTAATTTTCTTGTACATTTTAAACATGCTTATTCTGTACTTACCTTCTGATTATTTTAGTATCTCAAGTATTTCCTGCTCCAATTTTGGTATTACTTCTGCTAGCTTCATTTATCTTGCCTTATTTCTTTGCAGGTTTACTGATTCACGAATGTGAACTTATATGTCTTAAAATTAGTCTCTGTGGGACTTTTCAAGGCCTGAGTTGAAGGTGGCTTCCTTCATAGAGGCTTTGTATTTGCTTCTGGTGGTAGCCTGGGAGCATGTGCAGGCCTCGGCACACTTTAACATCATTTGAATTTTATTGGGCCACTTAAATAATACTAGTTTAGGTAGAAAATCCACATAAGGGCTAGCTTGTGATTATAAAATTCATAAGGGGAATATTTTTTTCTATCCTCCATTCATAGTCTGAGTTCAAGATTTCTCTCTGTGGGTGGGCCCTGGACTTTGTCCACTATCCCCTGCTCCACTAGGAGGCCATGGAAACCAAAGCTCAGCTTCACCCCTGTCATAAGTCAAATGCTCTCAAGGTAAAATCTGCCCTTTGTACTTCACATGCCATTAAGGGTTCCCAGGTTTACTTAGGTTTTAGCTTCTCAATATTCCTTTCTGACATGCCAACATAATGATGTATTTGGGAAGATGTTTGTCATTTTCTGTTCAACATTTTTAGTTGTTCACTGTGGGAGGTTCCAGATCCATCACAGTAGGAAACAGTAGTCAGGGCTGAATGTTACTAAATTTACACACATACACACACACATGCACGTGCACACACACACACACACACACATAATTATACTGCTAATAAAATGTTCTGAATTTAGTATCACTTGTATACATGATTAAAATGAGTAGATAATAAATTTGCCTTCCAAGATCCATAATTGCAGCTCTTTGTCCCCACCAGTAACTACAAGCAGTTTCTCATTAAAGAAAAGAAAATGATTGAATAATCCAAATTAGCCTGGGCAAGAAAACTAACAGCTGCCTAAAATGAAATGTTTGAGTTATGAGCCATGTGCCACTTTGGTTTATCTGCAGCCAGAAGGTTCAGAATCCTTATTCAATTAACCATGTTGCTTGGGAGGGCCTGGTTGCCCTGAATAAGAGCTGCCTGGTGATGAGTAAGAGGTATCCGTGACACACAAGTTCAGACTTTGCAACTCTGTTTTTGTTGTTTGAACTTTCTTCTCTGTTGTAGCTAGGGATCCGGCATGGAATTTAAACACTTGTGTGGTAACTCCATTCCTTCAGCCATTGTGTTGTTAAGCTCTAGCTAACGAACTTTTAACACTGGTTCCACGTAAAGCAAGACTTAGAAAACAGCAGTAATCAACATGTCTGGTTTTATAAATAAAACCATATGATTTATATGTTTTTAAGCAAGTAAGATGCTTCTGCCTGTCTAGTCCAGCTGCTCCCCCTCTAAAAAGTAGCCTTCGTGATATGTATGAAAAATAAATCAAGGTGCTCCTAAGAAAGCTTAAATTAAAAAGTGGCTTTCATTTCAAGAAATCACACCTACTATAGGAGAAACTTCCAAATGTGTACCTGTTTTAAAGCTTAGCAACTTTGAGTAAAACAGAGAAACTAAAATTACATATTATTTGAAAAGGTGAGAGCTGCCAAATGCACCAGTTAAGTATACTTTGTCTCCTGTGGACTTTTCTTCCAAGCCAACAGTTTTTGTTGCTTAGGGAGATCCTCCTGATAATGTCACAAAGAATGTTTCTCAAGCTCATATAGATTACGTACACACTGGCTTGCTAGAGACAAGGTTTTATTTTGAATCTATAAGTCTCATTTTGCTTCTAGACATACTGTTTTGAAACAAAAACCAGGTGACTAGAAGAGGGGAGACTGAATTTCTTCTCCAACTCCCAAACCAGTTCTGAAGATAATTCCAGAGGAGAAAATTCAGATATAATTTGAGCAGCAATATAATAATTTGACATAAAATATCTCTGTTACTGCTTTGAAGAACTGCTCTTTACTTGAATGTGTACACTGATTACTAATGTCTTACATCATAGTCTTACCACTTTACAAAATTAGATTTGCTTTTTGCACCTTATTTTCTTAAATTGTGGTCATATTATAAAGAGTAATTGTGTACTTTTATTTAGGTGACACAGAGGAATGTGAACATGTAATCTTGCTTGTTGAATAGAAGTGAGGAGAAACTTTTGAAATCAGAAGTTTCTTTTCAATTAAGACCTCAATCATATCAAATAATCATTTTATTTCTGCTTTTATAAAAATTGCAACAACTTTCAAGAAATATAGCTACCTTGTGGACTGCAAGTTCAAATATTGCAGATATTATTGGGTTAAAGTTGCAGTAAGACAAAAGGTGGCTTTATCATTTCTAGAATCGAAGAATGAAGTGTGTGTATGCTTTTATTTTTTAATTTTAGAAATGTTTTCTGGGCCCATTTTGGATTTTTTTTAAAGAACCAACAGCCCAAATCATACATCAAGGTTCTGACATTATTTTGTTTTACTGTGGATGGCAAGAAAATTAATAAAAGTGACTTCCATTTATACTAATGCCTTAGACCTTATGCTCCAAGCATACTCTCCATTTCAGTTCCTACCCTATACTTTCATTATTTAATTCATTTGACATTTTTAATCCTCTACTGAGTCAAATCCACCTTCATGAGTTTAAATCCAATTCATCCTTCAAGAACACTTGTATACCACCCCCTAACACGAAGCTTTCCCTAGTTCCCCACCCCCACCCCCCCACCAAGTAGAAGTTAATCTCTCTTCTGTATGACTTACAGCTCTTTCTCCATCTCTATTAGGGCAGTTATTAAGTTTCCTCTTGTTTCCTTTTTCCTGTACTGTCTCCCATTAGCATGCAGCCTCTGGAGGTCAGAGATTCAGTCTTGTTCACGTTTCTTTGCACAGGTAAATACTTGATGAATGATCATTTTGGTTAACGATGAAGCCTAAATTTGCGAATTGTATTTTTGTTTTATAAGCATTTGTGTATTCCATCTTTCTAAAAAATACATGACATTGAAAGATTAAGATATGAGTATCCTTTTTTTAAAATAGTGGTATTAAAATATACTATTATGTCCAATTATCTAGCACCTGGCACATTACCAGGTGAAACATTGGGTTTACCTGAAGAATTTAACTTTTAACCATAATCAATTTAAAGTGAAGAGTTTTGGGGTTTAGGGGAAGTTGTTGTGTTTGATTGATTTGGTTAAGTTTAATCAGAATTTTGTGTGTAACTGTTAGGTTTTTGTCCCATACAGTCCAAAGTTTGAAATTTCACTCCATAATAAAGTGAAGGTGTGGTTTTGTTGTCTCGTAAGTTTGTACAAAATTTTCAGACCACAACATAGGCCATTTAAATCTTACTGAACAACAGTAATAACTAAATTGCTTTCTGGAACCAAGAGTATCAAAATTCAGACAAGGAGAGGGACAAGGCAATCAGTGTATAAACCAGTGGGTGTGTGTGGATGCCTTCCGATATTGCTGCACTCTACTTTAAATCATGATTTCAAATTCAGTAATTCCTCATTTCCTAAAAGTCACTAAAGTTCTCTGAATTCTGATTATTTTTATAAACTTTTTCAAGTTTTTGTTTTCTGATTGTGTTATTCTTTCAATACCTAAACCCTGTTCTAAGATATCTGAGAGAAAAAAAAAAAGCTGCATGAACATTACCCACCAAATTACAGCTTCAGAAATTAATATTTAGTTACTAATTTTATTTTGTCTTTACTTTCGTCTCCACCAGTTCATCATGTACCTTGTTGAATGAAGATCCTAAAGCTTAAAAAATGCCTACCCTTCTTCAATAAATAAAACAATAAAACAGGACAGTTATATCAAAGGCTTTTTGAAACACTGAAGCATGGAATATTCACTGCATTTTACTTGTATGACCATGATATTAACGCACTGAAAACCTTTAAGTTCCCTAAAGAAAACTTTCTTCTTATAAATCTATCCCAGCTGTGTCTAATGAAATTACATTATTCAGGATAGTATGCCCTCCTCTGAAATTGTTTCTAGTATGTGCCTCACACACAAAATTAACTATCTTGGTTATAACTGACTGCCAGCAGAGAGATTCACTTTTGATAACAGTATTTTGTTCGTAATTTTCTAGGAAATACAGCTTCTTTACTCAAGGAATAGTAAACCCAAACTACCAATTTGTCTACCATATTGGAAAATTTGAAATCATCTTAATAAATAATATACAAATGCTGGCACATGGCCAAATGAATCATCTTTGTCTTAAAGTAGCAAAAGGTAAGATACAACCTATATTAAGACAATTTTCTTCAAATTTATTAGACAAGAAGTAAAAATGCTATGTATAGATCCTTAGCTTTTGTCTTGAACATCTGAAATTCTCTGAGCTGGTAATTTTTTATTTAGATTTATATCTTTAATCCTAGGACATTCTACCTCTTTGAAACCAGTTAAGTAAAACACATAATCACCCTATAGAACTTTCACGTTAGGGTAAAATAAGGGGGAAAAGGACTTGAGTAACTCATAATGTGACATAAGCGAGCATTTTCAGAGCTTGAAGTAAAATGTGTGTCCATTCCTGAGCTCCTGCTTCCCTGTTTCTGTTAAGGGCTGAAACTTGTGCCATCGTGGTTAATGTTTTGACAGATTTTATTATAAGCCTTGCTGTTGTAAATTTGTCTTGAGCCAAAATTTAACATGTTGTAAGCTCAGAAACAGTTTTTACTATTAGTGACCAGAAAAAGAAATAAGTCAATTATGCCTTCAGAATGATAGGAGTAGAGAGTTTAACTCTTTAAAAGTTACACATTACTTGAAATTTGAGAGAAATTCTCATTTTTTATATCCAAGACCCCTAAATTGTCAATAAAATGTACACACACACTTTTGTGACTATCACAAGGGAAAAGATACCAAAGGAAATAAATAGTATGTGGCTTATGAATATGCTCACTCATCACCAAAATATTACCGATTTTTTTAAATGGACAGCTCCTTTGCCCTATTGTATGCAGTCAAGAATTTAAACCCTCAGCATGAGATTGATTCAAAACCTATGAAGTAGCTACTTTGTTTCCAAATAATTTATCAGAATACACTATTTTATGGTGCCTGTCATAACTACTGTCTATTTTAGTAAACATGCTCCCAATCTTTGCTATTCCTAACAGTCTGCAGATCTAGATTTTTTTTCTCTCTAAAACATCCTCAGTGACCATGACCATTAATATTTACTCATAAGTGCATTTGTACATAGGCTGACCCATAGCACATCAGTGGAGGAAAAAAGAGTTGTAACCCAGCTCTTTACCCTAGTATAAATCAAATCAACAAATATTTATTGAATGTCTACTGTGTGCAAATAGCCCTGGACTGGTCAACTTTTAAAAGCCATCCAACTTTTCACATTGACAAATCAAAGCATTATTATTTCAGGTATTGCAGAAGCTGCTTCCATGTCCTTTAGGTGACAAAGCCTATGAGGACCCAGTGACTACTCGGGATAAAGAAAGACAAGGAAGATAAAGCTGTTCATAGACTGAAAAGAGAAGAAAGAGTAACCTAAAACACCACCGATGGATTGCATCATGTATGTATGTGTGTGTCTCTGTGTGTGAGTTTATGTGTGCCTGCATATGTTATGTATATGTGTATATTTATATACACAAAGAGGAGAATGAGTGAATTTGAGGAAAACAGCCTTTGTTAAGGTGACATAAGAATCAGCATTTATATTTGAGTCCAGAGCTCTGCTTTGTAAATAGGCTTAATGATTTGGCTGGTGTTAAGTTATATAGTACCACGAAACCAAATGTATCATATTCAACTTGGCCCCCCCAGCTTCTAAAATCTAACTTTCCCTAAAATCTATTAGGAGATGACTTCACCAATCAATAGATTTATCATTAAAAGAACTGACTTCTATAATTTTACTGTTAAAAGTTATTGTAGAGGCCTCATAAATTCATTTTATCAGAAATAAAAGAAACCACTTAAAACTTCACTTTAAAGATTCTATTTGTTAATAGAAACTCAATAAATCTACCATTAAGAGATAAAACTTGTATACTTTATGATACTACATTATATATTATACTATTTTATACTATATATTATGCTACAATGGTCTGTGCATTTCATTTTACTAATCTGTCAGAGATAAAATAATACACTACCTACCCACATCAAATAATTATGTGTTTCCTTAGTAAGGTACAAAATGGAGGCTGGCTATAATTTCCAGTTTTGCCAAATGGAGTTAATCCTGGCTATTTTGCATAGAAAGTAGGGGTGTGTGTGTGTGTGTGTGTGTAAATGTTGGTGACTAATACTGTCATTGACATTTTCATGGGGGATGTCTATTGTCAATTTTAAAATATTTGTTTAGGAGAACAAATTTTTTAATCAATTTTTACCTCCTATTGGTAGGCTAAATTTAATTTCTAGTGAAAATTACAGCAGATTCTTCTGAGCAGCAGCTTTTATCTTTCCTACAGTGTCTGAAATTAATCTCTCAATTTTGTGTGGAAAAAACCTAGTATAGCTCTATTATTCAAAGTTTATGCTTCTGTTATAAAATTGTTGCTTATTAAGATCACTTTGAAACTAAAGTATCTTATCATATATCTTTTTAATTTTTTGACACTTTTTCTATCTGGTTGTAATATATTTTTAAAGTATACCCTAACTGCTCTGTAGTAAATTTTGCATTTCTTCTCACTGTGTTTATAGCTTTTCTCTTCTTGGTGAAACTGTTGGCCTTCATAAATATAGCAAGCACTTTCAATATGTGACTACATTAGTTTGATTTCTTTTATTCATTTCCTTGGTATATTGTAGTTAATGTCTTTGGATATGTTTTAAATAAAATTTCACTTGGATGATCCAGATATAATGCTTAAGTTCATGAAGAAATAGTCTCTTCAGAGTTGTTTCTAATTTTCATTTTCTTTCCCTTCCTTTGACCAGAATTCCGAATACTGAGACCCTCTTACCTAGGACCTAGCCTGGATTCACCTGCCCCCTTGTGGTGTTCCTCTCTGAATAGCTAATTGATTTCTGAAATTTGGATTTGGTATTACATAGCCTGAGAAGATAAACCTCATTACTCTTGTCTAACAGTCTAGGATCAGAAAAGTGTCTTTCTGTTGGTCACTAGCTACATTAAAAGTTTAAAAGAGTTTATATTTTTTATTTCATTTAAAATAGCACAATAAGGAAATTGAGCACTCTAAAGAAATTAGTAGCTTGGAATAAATAATGACACTTAATTTTGTCTAGAGTCAATATTATCGACCTGCAGACTGATAAACTAAAGAGATGGTTTCAAAATTCTCATAAAGTAACTTAAAATCAAATTTTTTCTATGTCAGTGTCTCCTTTTGTAGTGAGTGGAAAAGGAGGGGGAAATGTTACTCAGTTTTACTTAAATTTTAAATAGATTCCCTAAACTTCTCATCAAGGATGAATTCATAAATGTAAAAAATAAAGGTATACTGTATGGTCAGATATGTTTGATACTATTGACACAAATAGGTTTTTGTTTCTCTTTCTGAAAAAGGAAATTCCTTCACATGCCACAAGATTAATTTCTACTTCTTAATTGAAGTCAGTATTGAAGTCACATGGAAAAGGGATGATAATATTCAGTGAGTGAATTACCTAGACATAAAAGTCAGAGACAGTTTGCAAGAAAAGGACATCAAGAGTTAGGCATCTAGTTAATAAAGAATAATGTACAGATAAAAGAAAGGGAAAGAGGAAAGAAAAGCACTATTTACATAAATAGTTTGTCTTTCTTAGAAGAAATAGATTAATAAATTATTGTTAACAAGACCCCAAGTAAATTTTTAAAGATATTTTATCTGTTAACTGTAAACATTTCTAGCAGAAAGAGTTGTCTCTTTCTATACTGTTCCACCTCCTACTCCTACTTTTCACCAGAGGCTGGTTTGATTGAATAATAGTGATCCTCTGTGGCATTTTACACATTATGTCACCCCACTTGAGACCTAGAGGAAGAAACAGCATGCAGGCTGTAATAAAGTTGTGATCCGACTCCCAAACTTCTAGTATCCACTGCAGCTTCTCTTACATTTGTAACAGTTGACCTACTAACAGGTTCCCAGAAACCCAGGTTCAGATTTTGGCAGGCTTACCTCACCTCTTTGTCCTTCCAAAGTACATAAATGCTAAACTGTGTTCACAGTGAGGAAGGGAGAGTCATTCCAATGAGACTTTTAAAACCAAGACCCTTTCTGCTCCCTACCGAGTTACTGCCATTCCCTCCAAAGGAATAAAGTTTTGTCAGTGTGCCCTTGGCATAATTTCTTCAGCCTGGATTAAGCACAGGTGACTGAGAGTCTACCTTATCTCCACAGGGCATTAGTCACTCTATAAAAGTTAAATTTATTATGAAATGCTTTGTTTGTGTTAACATATATCTTCTCTGGGAAGTTGGAAACAAAGGCATGTCCTTTAAGACTCCATATGGGGAAAACACATCCTCCTTTGGAATTTAACCTTAATTTGAACCAAGATCTGTGAAAGAAAAGCACTTTAGTGTATTGTTCCCTTGCTCCACCCCTCTATTCCCTTATCTAAATGGGGTTACTGTTGCTTCATGTTTTTTAACTCTTCCCAATCCAAACCTTGCTTTCCAGAGTTTCAAATAATCTTAGAAGAAAAGTATGTTAAAATAGTTGTGGCAAACAATCATGCTTTATTTTTAAGGGTGAGTGGTTTTATATTATATATCCTGATATCTTTCTAATTAAATAAATATATAGCCAGTTTATCCTTAGATATCTTATTGTTCATTACATTGTTTTAACAAATGCTACTTTTTAAAGAATATTTTATTTCCTGAAATTCTTCTATAAGATTCACTTACTAGCTCACTTACTAGCAAACATTGTCATGTATGCATAGTTTATACTTTACTAAAAGCAAAGAATAATTAGAAGAAAAGCTTACATTAGGAATGATGAGATACATTTGAAAGACTAATTTCGACCTCTGTTTTCCTTCAGTGTGTTTGCGTAGTCTTTGCAATGCTTTCAATGTATCTTTTTAAAACTAATGCTTCTTTTTAAAAACAAAAGCAAAACCTCCATGGCTGCTAACCTCCTCATAGCAGATCAATTGTTTATAAGCAGCAAAGCAAGTATTTCACACACAAAAAAAAATGTTAAGCTTACATTTTAAAAAATTCTGCTTGTATGAATACTTTGTTTCCTTAATAGCATCTTCCAACAAACTTGTAATTATCCAAATGATTTTCCTTCATTATCTTTTGTTACATAAGAAAAAATAACAAACTAAATTTGAATATAAGCTTATTCATTTATTCTTTAAAAATATGAACATGATTTTTAACTTGACATGTATTCAATTCTTCCACTCAAAATAACTATCTTCAGCATTATTAAATTGAAAATTTCTTAGCAAAATAAAAAATTCATAGCAAAACACTTACAGATTTCTGCAGTCACATATTTCATTATCATATAGTATATTTCATTTAAGCCATAATTTTGAAATTAGTTTGATAAATATGTTTTTTAAAAGTAAGAAATATATACATAATACATTTAGGACCTTAGGATATTTATCACAAGTAAGATCAAATCAGGGCATCATTGTCCTCCACCTCAGCCCTGCCTACATTTATTGGTTCCACTTCAACCAATCCTCATATGACAGTCATTGAAGCTTAGTCTCTATCACTTGTTAGCACTTGATTATATACCATCATTGTTATTTAAATCCAGAATATGTATTACTTTTTCATGGAAATTTTAAACTCACTTAAAACAATAATGAGTTGACAATTGGAATGCTTTAATTTACCTCTCAGACTCAAGTCCTTGTTTCTCTGGGACTTTGTACTACATTAGATACTGATTTGATAGAAATTTTCTTAGAGATAACAGCTCTATACCTCGGTTGCCCCCGGATTTTTCCAAGGATGATTTTGGATGACCATCTTCAGAGCATAATAAACGCCTATATAGTATATCATTTATTCATGGCCCTACCATAAGATAGCCATAGGAGGATCTTTCACAGCAATAAAGTGTCCAGATAATAGATGAACAAGATAATGGAGAAGTAATAACTAAGTATAAGACTGAAAAGACAGATGTTAACCACAAACAAAAGAATGAAAAGTATGGACTTTGTAGGTAATGGGGAGAACTAATTTGGCAAAAACTAAAATAAAGAAGCATAAAGGAAGAAAGGAAGCAAAGAGAATTCCAAATTGCCACATTTGATCAATCCCAAAATATTCACAAACTTGGATAAAAAGAAGTGTTTGTGTGTGTGTGTGTTTATAAAAATGCAGACAAGAGTGGTCTTCCCATATTAGATTTTATTTTTTGTCATTATCATTGTATAGATTTTTTTTATTGAAGTATAACCAGCTTACAATGTTGTATCAGTTTCTGGTGTACAGCACAATGCTTCAGTCATATGTGAACATATATATATATTCATTTTCATATGTTTCACCATAAGTTACTACAAGATATGAAATATAGTTCCTTGCACTATACAGCATGAACTTGTTGTTTATCTGTTCTGTATATATCAGTTAGTATCTGCAGATCTCTAACTCCCAATTTATCCTCTCCCACCCCCTTCCCCCAACCCCGCCATAACCACAAATTTGTTCTTTATGTCTCAGAGTCTGTTTCTGTTCTGTAAATAAGTTCATTTGTCTTTTTTTAGATTCCACACATAAGTGATATCATATGGTATTTTTCTTTCTTTTCCTGGCTTATTTCACTTAGAATGACATTCTTCAGGTCCATCCATGTTGCTGCAGACGGTATTACTTTATTATTTTTTATGGCTGAGTAGTATTTCATTGTATAAATATACCACAACTTCTTTATCCAGCCATCTGTCAATAGACATTTAGATTGTTTCCATGTCTTAGCTATTATAAATAGTGCTGCTATGAACATTGGGATGCATGTATGTTTTTGAATTACGGCTCCCTCTGTATATATGCCTAGGAGTGGGATTGCTGGATCATATGGGTAAGACTATGGTTAAGTCATATATTAGATTTTAAAGTTGTAAAGATGTGGAAAAGCAATTAGAATAATAAAATACTGAGCATCTTTACTGTCCTTGAACTATATTACTAGACAAAGCCATGTTAGATGAAATTAGAAATAATAATGTTTGTTCATGGAATGTATTATTTGTATTAATTCTTATTTATCTTTGAACCTCCAGCACTAACTAGAACATACTAACCATGGGAAACAAAAATAGTTAGCTAAGTTAAAATCGTCCTTACCCAATGAAATCACAATACAGTTGCAAGAAGTTGTAAATAATCTACTGTATCAATGGGCAAGGGCCAGAGGACAAGAGAATCACTTGTAAAACATCTAATAAGCCTTATTGGTGTATTTATCATTTACTGACATACAGACAATTTACAGTACAAGTGAAGGTGAAAGTAGTGTTTTCAGGATATTTTTCTACCTACTTATATTTGGGAGTCTTCAGTATTTCTCTAAAAATATATCTTGATGAGAGGATTGAAAGAGATAAGAGAGGGAGTATTATTGTTTATATTTGTCAGTAATTCAAACAACACCATCCCAGGGTGCTGGGGATACAAAGTTGAATAAGACAGTTTCTGCCCTCATAGACATCAGAGTCCAGGGGGAATGACAGAATTGTAAATAACTATAATAGAGTATCATTAGTGCCCTAATAGAGGTAGGCTCAGAATGCTTTGACAGAACAGGTAAAGGGGTATCTTTCCCTATCTATGAGCTTAAGGAAGGCTCCCCAGAGGAGATGGCGTTTGAACTAAGTGCCTTTGGGACTGGAAATTAAGGAGTCCTTGGTGGCTTTAATGAGAGCAATTTCTATTGTAATGAGAGACAAGATCCAGACTGCAGTGAATTAAGATGTGAATGAGAAATGTAGAAATAGACACAGTGAATACAGACTACTTTCCTAGGAAATTACCTTCAACTCTTCTTACTTGCTGCCTCTGAGAAGATTTAATAAGGAATGTCACATTGCATAGCACAATTAAGTGCTAATAATAGTAATGGATTTTTTTTCTGCATTCCACTTGCTTAAATCCTTCCAGCAGGAACTTTAGCACTGAAAGGTTCCTGCTACACCTTTGCATTATGATCACGTCTTTGATCCCCAGGTCTTCTATTCCTCTTTTCTATTCAGGAGCTTCATAGTCTCAATTGCCAAGTGTACCCCAGTGGAGCTTTCGCTTTCCTTCCTCTCTTCTGTCTTTCTTATAATTTCTCTTTATACTTCTAATCATATATCCTCAAGTGATTCAAATATTATATGTACATAATCTTTCTAACGCTAAATATTATCTACCAAATAAACTTCAAATTCTTTAGAGCATCCAAGGCCCTCCAGACTTGTTCCAGCCTACATTCTTAGCTTTATCTTCCTGTAGCTTCTTTTTCATTCTTCAGCTTCACATTTCCCTCTATGCAACCTGAACTTTCTGGCTTCCATTTCCTGGCAGTTACTTTTACCTGGAACTAGCCTCTCCCTGAAACCCTGACGTTTATGGTCTTACCCAATTGTCATATTCAATATAAAAGCCTTTCTTGATCTTCCCACATACAGCATTTCTTCTCAACTCCTAGTATTTATTTGCCTCTCTATGCCTTTCATCCATTCTTTATTTATTCATTCAACAAACTTTTATTGAGCACCTACTATGTGCCAGGAACTGAAATTGCCTTTTTCTACGATTTTCCCGTGGTTGAGTAACTGTTTATCTCATCACTCCTATAAATTCTTTGAGATCAAGAATCATCTGATATAGATCTTTAAGTATCTATTACAATGTTTTATACATAGTAATTGTTCAACAAAAATAGATTGATCATATTAATGAATTAATCTCAAATGGAGACTCATCCCCTGAAATTCGATTAGACAAGAATAGCATCCAAATCTTTTATCCTCTCTGCCATGAAATTCCATCCTACCATCATCTGCAAGAATACTGTTTGTCACTTCCTCAGCTTAACCACCTTAAAAATAGCATTTTTTTAAAATGGTATTTTATTTCCTTCTACTTACTCATTTAAACTCTTCCCTGCCTCCAGCTCTATCCATTTCACTATCCATTCAACTGAAAGAGTCCACAAGTTACAGTATTAATCAAATCCTTTCATTTTACCTCCATTACTACCTCATTTAGCTGGTGGCCATACTACAACTTTCTTTTTAAAAAAGTCACTCAATATGGGCCACTTCCTTCTTTCAATCAATCCTACATGATTTAGCTTTGAATATAAACTCAGATTATATTCCTTTTCACATCTTTCCTCTTTCCGTAGACATTATAAAACTGTTCACTACTACTATCCTTCCATTTCTTCCCTAACCTTCATCCTCTTGCTATTTGCCAACAATCTTTAGCTTAAAATGTACCTCACCTCTGGAACATTCTACCTCTTCATTTCCACCATAACAGTGTACTATCACTCCAGCTACCTGGGACCCAACTTAAAATTCATTTTCAAGGGAATTTTTTGATTAACCTAGATTCGTGTATTACTGTACTTTTTTCCTATATATTGTTCAACTATAATATGAATTTGAATCAGTTATGTAGTTATCTAATTTTCCTCTCTATGAGTGTCCTCTGTTAAGGATATTATCAAATTCAAACAGTGTAAACGCCAGTACGAATCCTGAACACTGATCTGAATTTTAAGTGTGAAGGTTTGCTCTTCATGATGATGTTAATCTGTAGTTTTCAGACCTTTAAGTAAAACAAACAAACATACTAGATAAAATAATACTAAAATAGTCAATTCTTCTGAAATTACAGTATGACCACATGATCTGTATTAACTAATCAATCAAAATTCACAGAACAAAAAATGCTCAAATATATGCCAATCCATAAATTATGAGTAAGAGAATGAACTTGAGGCTCAAACACAAGGTAATTAAGAGGATCTCATAAGAATCGCCAAGACTTGATAGTTAGAGACTAGGGTTTAAAATATAATAAGGAAACGTATTCTGCTTCTGGCTATAACAGAGTTGCTAGAATCAGATTAATTCACTCACTGAAAATAACTATAAAACTTGGACAAAATGCAAATTTAAACAAAACAAAATCTGAAGGCATTGGAGAACAACCAGTGTAGCCAGGACCTGAGGGGCCAGGATCCTGGAGAGAAGGAAAATGGTCTGAGGTGAGTCCTGCAATCACAGCTGTGTTCTTCCCTTGGGGCGTTTGCCTAGTCAAGGTTTGGGGCATAGAAGCATAACAAAAGCAGCAATTCTCGAGTTTGTGGCAGTTTGACTGGACTGGAGAAACAAAAATGGAGTTTAGGGCTAAATTAAGCAGCTATGCTTTGATGGGCCAACATGAGGAGAAGAGAACTACAGACAGTTGAGACCAACATGCTCTGTGCAATTTTTCCCTGAAGGCCTTTTCTGATTTCTAAGAGGCTAAATTCAGGACAAGACAGAGAGAAATCAAGTAAAAACACTTACTAAGAAGATAAAAAGCTAAGAAGAGAATTCGTCTGTCCCATGATGCTGAGGAAACAAAAACTGAGTGCAAGTCTCACCAAAGAGGAGAGACTCAGCTTTTGACTCAAATCCTGGGGAAGCTATGCTGTAGGAGTAAGGATAAATTATAAACAGACCAGCTTCAGCTACATCATGGTGAACTACCCAGACTCACATCTGCGATGCCCCCACCATCGCAAGGGGGAGTTTGGAGGAAGGGGAACTTGCCTGTACTCTGGACCCTGCACTGAACTGGAGACAGACTGTCTGCCACTGGAGGAGATGCAGAGAGCCTGCCTCAGGCTGAAATGGGAGCAGGAGAGCTGAGAATCCCCTCCTCGCCCCACCATGAGTGACTAGTAACAACCGTGTACTGATGGGGGAACAAAAACTTGGACACAGGCTCCCTGTATGCTGCAGGGATAGAGAACCTGCTGAAACCTGAGAGTGGAGCAGGGAAACAGAGGAGAAGAAAACCCTCCAGTTCTCCAGGCCTCACACAAAACACAAGATAGTGGCTGTCCAGCTCACCCCGGAGGAATTTCAAATCTGTGGTGTGTTAACTGTAGCAACTACAAAACCCAACTCACCTGAAATGTTAACTGAATTCACTCAAATCTCCATTAGTGAACGGGGTATTCCATATTGGACATTTGCCTCAGTTTCTACTATTCTTTTATACACAGTATCTGGTGTTTAACTTTCAAAAACTACAAGGCACACTAAAAAGAAAGAAAAGCCACGTGAAAAGATAAAGTAGTCAATAGAACCAGACCCAGAGATGACCCAGATATTGAAATTATCAGAGACTTAAAAAGGAAAAGGAAAAAAAAAAAAGAAAGGTACATGTTAATTTCAAAACTAACAATAAGAGTGAGGACTTCTCACAGAAACAGAATCCAAAATAAAATGAAGTAGTATCTCTAAAGTGCTGAAAGCAAAACAAACAAAAACAAAACAAAAACTACAGCCTAGAATTAAATGCTCAGCAAAAAATCAGAATATCACAAGCAGAACTCCAATGAAAGAAATCCTAGAAGGAGTTGATTCGGCAAGTGAAAAATGAACACAGATGAAATCACAGTAATATTGGAAAGGATGAGAGCATCTGAAAGGGTAAAAATGTGAGATAAGATAAATGAATATTGACTATTTAAGAAAAAATAGAATACATATAATAAAAAGTTTGCTTTGTCAGACCTGGAAACAAAAAAAGAAGCTTGTTTTGTTCAAAAGCAACAAATCTATTTTAAACGAAAGTCTAATGATCACAGCTAAATAAAGCACAAATTGGAGGACATGTTTACCCAAGTGGTCATCTAGTCGACATGTGAATGTTCAGTGTTAAGAAGCTCACTGTTTCCTGAGCTTTTCATCTATAACCATTCTATAAATGTCTTTACGTTGAGCTATATAATCTGTAAGTCTCTCACATTTCTAACTTTTGGCCCTAATTTTGCCCTCTACAATCACATGTAATAAATATTCTAATTTCTTTCACACAGGTAACAGAAATTTTTATTCCGTGGCCAAAGAGCTCCAGTCTAAATCATCCTTCATGTGGCATGGTCTGGTTCTCATTTAATCCAGAATCTTCTAAATCAACCCCACTTTTTAAAATATTTCTTAAAGAATAGATCTGGACACGTGATACATGATCTTGTGGTAACCAGGGCCCTCTCCATTCCATGGGTGCACCAATGGCATTTACCTTTTATAAGGGAGGAGGGCAAATCATGCTATTTATTCATGTGTAATTCCTCATTTTACCTCTGTGGAAACTCTGGCCTTAAGAGGTAGTACTTGTATTCGCTGAAAGCTGTGGCTCAGGAATATTAGGCTAGAAATGGTGTACAGATAAAAACTGGCCAAAGACATCCTGGAGGCTATTTCATTAGATAGTGGACAGTAGTGTGAACTAAAATTGGGACCTGTGGGATGTCAAGGAACAAGAGGGTGGAGGTATAGTTGGTATTGATAGAGCAAATTAATTGATTATAGATGTATGGGCCATAAGAGAGACAAGTCAGTGATGATTACAACTTTTCAAGCCTGGGTGACAAAGAGAATGAGAAAAATATGGAAGTCAGGAGGCATGCCTTGTTACTGAGAGAAATATGTTGCTGTAATTTAAATTTATTAAATATTTATGAAACTAACTTGTAGACAAAATATAGAAATAAGATGGGAGGTTTTTGTTGGAGGACAGAGGTCGACTTGTAGCTTGGTACAGATATATACTTATAGTTGAACAAACTGAGTTTATTGCTTGTTGCAAATAGTGCAACTGTGTGGCATTTCAGTGAGGGGGCATTAGAAAGGGCTTATTGTACTGCAGTTTGTGTTAGTTGGTTTGAGGGCAAGGCTCAAGAAAATGGGACTTTCAATTGGATGCTGTCAGGATGGGGAATAATTCTATGGTTGGGTATCTTAAGAAATCTTATCCAAAAGGAGGAAAGACTAGAACAAAGCCAAAGCTGCAAGTTATAAAGAAGCAACAGTTACTAGTACTAGCTCAGATGGGGGAGTGTTTGCTATTTTTGTGGTTTGCAGTGACTTTGTTTATATCTGTGCTTAGACAAAATTACAAAGTGATCTTTTTGTCTCGCTTTTCCATAGTTCTAGAGTGGCCTGGTCTGTTGGTGTTCAGTAAATTTGTTTATGTTTGACAGGAGAACACCTAGACCTGACTCCTAAGGGTGTCACTCCTGTGAGTGCCAGATCATCTCCTAAGAATACCATAGCCTAGCTGGAGGTGTGAAGCCAGTTTTCAAATGTGCGGGGTCTATTTTTCTCTCTCAGTCCAAAGTACTTACTTAGCCTGGGGAACTATAGTGAAGGTTGGAGCAGACGGAGAAGACAGTTACAGAAATAGAAAATCAGCCAAGAGGAGATGAAGATTGAGGATAGGCTGGTGACAGGGGGTCCTTGGGAGGAGAGTATTGCTAAGACTATTCAGAACTCTTGAGACAATATGAGACTCAGAGGGGAAAAAGCGGAGTGAAAACATCATTGAGTCAAGGGATCACTGATGATCTTCGAGAAAGAAGTTTAAGGGACCACAGGTTACAGGGCTATGGAGAAGTAGAGCCTGTGGGTGAAGACCACTCATTTGAAATGTTTGGCAGTAAAAAGGAAAGCAAGGGACTGTTAACCAGAAGATTTTGTGAAAGCAATTTAAGGAGTTTTTTCCCCCCTAAAATAGAGATAGCTACTGCATGTTTGACACTGAGGAGAAGGAATAGTTAGAAGTAGAAACAGCAAAGATGCTAGTACACAAAAAAACAGAAAAGAGAGTCTGGGACTAAGAACTTCAATGAATATGTCTGTTCTGGAGAGGAGGCAGGACCCTTTCTCATCCTGGACCTAGCAGAGGGTGTGTTGGTACCGAAACAGAAATGCTGAGTTGGAATAGAGGGCAGATGAAGGACTGGATGACAGGTAAAATGATATGTTTGTTTGTTTGTTTGTTTGTTATTTTTCAGTGAAGTTAGGAACGATCTCCTGCCAGAGTTTAGGAGAAAGACAAAAAAGCCTGGAAAAGGTTTGAGTCATCTACTAAGACCATTGTTTAGACAATCAACAAAAGATGCTGTTTTCTATTGTCATCAATTTTACTAAAGAAAATGTAACTGTTGCTGTGTATTGTGAATTTAGGTAGGATTTAGGAGTGAGAGTCCTTTTAGTCCCCCAAAAAGGGGTGGGTGATGGTTTTGTATCTTTTTAAGTAAGAATGGTACAACAAACCTCGTTCTTGAGATGCCTATGCTAGATTAAATATTATTTGATACAAGGAGTTTGTAACTTTTATTTTGGCTTTTGGACTGTATCTCCCCAGAGAGAAAAAAAAACTTGCTCTTTTCAAAAGCTAAACAGAACATTAACCAGTTACAACAGCCATCCAGAAGGATGAATTCCGTAGTTTCTAGAGCAAAGGAAATTAATATTTTCACTTACAACCGTAAAAATGAATGCCCCACTCCCACTTGAATTCTCTGTTTATGTGCATCTAAATAACTAGACTCTTTGCTCACTCCCAGTATTAGGTGTGATTGAGAGATAACTCACTCAGGAGCAGCGGCGGCAGCAGCAGTTTCTGTGCACGCAATAGCCCATGCTCTTGTGAGCATCAAAAGGAGATGAAGCCTGATTAACCATTTTGAAATCTATCGGATGAGGAGAAGTCCTTACAAAACAACTTTTATACGCTTTAATTAAAAACGTGTTCCGGCAGCTCAGAGCTGAATGGGCTTCAGGGGGAGCTGGGCTGAGCCCGTTGCTATGACGACACAAAGTCTTTTCACGCCTGGCCCTTCCTAGCACACTCTCTCTAGTTCTCTCCAGCCATTAATTTGCCTCCGTCCCGTCTCTCACTCCCTCAGTCTCGTGGTCTGTGAGTCTCTGTAAGACCCAATTCTTTCTGCTTTTTCTGCTATGGTCCTCCTCCCTCCCCCCTTTTCCCTCATCTGTTCATCCCTTACATTTCCCTGGCAATCTCTATTTTCTTGTTTCTCTTGAAAACATGTTTATCTCCTGAGTTGAAAACACCAAGGAAAAAAAAATTTTTTTTGGCCATAGCATGCTGATCATTGTTTATTACTTCTCATGATGAACCCATTTTTAGGGGGTCTTGAGTGGAGTCAAGAAGGATCTCACTATGTTCTACATTTTTTATTTTTCAGGTTAAACACTGGCTACTACACCACTCTGCCTGTTGCTGAAGATAAGGCTAAAATTAAAAGGGCTATGTTTTACTCTGTTAAACTGTGCTTGTTATTGAAATCAGGTTTGTCCACAAACCACATCACCTGGTAACAATTGTAAGTGAATATAAGACTTTAAATATATCCTGAAAAAAATGCAGACCTCATTTTTTGCAGCCAGTGACAACAACCATCCAGAAGGATGAATTTCATAGTTTCTAGAGCAAAGGAAATTTTCCACTCCCGCTTAAATTCTCTGTTTATGTGTAGCTACATAACACATGTATTAGATACACCTGTGTGTCTTAAAGATACACAGGCTCTTTAAATATTTTTAAAGTTTTACCTATATTACAGAGACAAACCGCAACACTGTAACTGGTTATACCATATGAAACATGAATAGGGTAGAACTTGTCTATCTTAGAACCCAACAGCCAACCTGGGAGAAGTTGATATTGTTGCGATCTTGTATTCAATGCGTTTATATAGACAATATTATTAACAACTTAAGTGTTACTCTTTGAGTCCTCAGAGGCCTTACAACCTTTCATTTTTATTACAATTCCAATTTTTCCCTTTCACCCTTTCTGTTTTATTAGATGAGATAGGTGAGTGGAATCCAGTGGAAATCATTTCTCATTTGTTCTCCCTACTTAATTCACAATCTGTTCTTATTATTCCAAAGTGAATTATTTGTCAGATTCAATAAGCATTCCTTTCTAATTGCCTGACTCAGTAGAGATGTTGTAACTTAAGAGGCTAGTAGAGTCTGGAGTGTTAATCCCTGGCATAGCATGGCGCAGTGGTCCCCATACAGAAAATGGGTGCATCCTTTGAAGCCTTGGGAACCCAGAGTCAGATTTTGAACCTGAGACTCCAATCACAAGGCAGCTTTGAAACTTCAGCTTCTGCATCTCTGGAATTGAAATTTTAAAGTTTAACTGCTTTTTGGAAGTTTAATAATGGACTTTCTAAGTCTCTTTACTATGTAAAACTCTGACAGTATATTCCTAGTGGATCACATGTAAATCTGTGGGCCACAAATTAACAAATGCACTAAACTCTCTTTAGTTTGAGGAACAGTATTTCTTCTACATGAACCAAACTGCAGATTGGTTTCTAGGTTTTGTTCTCATAATTTGGGAACTCACCACATTTTGAGAAGCTGACATTCCTTGACTGCTTACAATAATCATACTCAAAAGGTGAAGAAGCTACATGGCCTAGCATTTGGGTGGCATCTCACACATAGACCAAGTCTCCCGTTTATAATGCTGATATAATTCAAAGGAATTGCTGAGGTTTAATTTTATTTTTTTGCCTTCAGTATTAAGAATAGAAAGTTCAAATGCTTGTACTTGTTAAAGGTGTGTTTCCCACCTGGGACACTTTATTTGCATCAATCTTAGGTGAGAACTAAAGAAAGTAAATGTATGTAGATTGGTTAACTAGAGAGACAGGCATTCAGGTATCTGAAACAGGTTTAAGACAATAAAAATGGAACCTCAAAGTAGCCTAATTTAAAATGTTAAGTCGACTTTACCTAAATATCAGAGAAAATATTCCATTGGCAAAATGTTTTGCACTGTGAATATAGTGCTTCTCCATTACATGGATAAACTCAAGAAGTGGGAGTCCTTCAATTCTTGACATTTAAATTTATTCTGGACCTGACTTGGGAAAACTCTGAGGAGACTAATCTCACAGGTGAGTGAAGTAGAAAACATAATGAATTGCTCTTTTCCATTACCATATTCTATGGTCCAGGCAGTGAATTTCAAGGCTAAAATATGTTTTGGGGTTGTACTTTAAATAACATTGAATTTGCATTTCTACTAAAATGTTTTACATTTCCTTCCCTCCTAATTTTATTTCATAGCCAAAGACATCTACATGAAAATCATGGTATCTTTTGTTTACTAATTCATCCATCCTGTGGTGCCCCTGCTCACCTGAAGTCTTATAAACCTTTATGTGTGCTCTGGCATTAGACAAATTGTTTATGTGATAAACCACAGGACTGTCCTGTAGCTTCTGCAGTCTGACAGATATATGTCATAATTACAGCTTTTTTTGGTGGTTGCTTTGCACATATTGTTACTCACAGAGTGGTTGTTACACTGAGTTCAGAATGTGGTTACTCTGAATTCCTCAAAATATTTAAATTAATTACCAAATAGCTATGCCTACATGTAACTTATTCTGGTCATACATGTTATATCACTCTTACTCAAATTGTTAATCTGTGAAATCTAAATCACTGCCATCTTTACCCCGTATAAGTGCCTTTCTCTCCCCAGTATTTCTAGACATGTGAGACTGAATAGACAAAGGAAGCACGGCAGTCCACCAGGTGTGGAGTGTGTGTCACAGGGAGGACAAAGATTAAACTTCCACCTGATGTAAGAAGAGAGATTTTATAAAAGGTGACTTAAGTAAGAGTGCACTGTAAATGTACCGGTTCAAGTTACCAAGATTCAAGCCCATTCTTTAACAAGTTAATAAAATGTGGGGTAAGGGTCCAGGAGAGAAGTCACTCATTCCTTGATCATTTGTTATGTGTATTTGGAGTTTGACAATTCGTCTACAGAATAGCCTTACCCGTAAACCTCTTTATTAGAGATTCAGAATATCTGCAAGTAAATGTTTTACATCCTTTTTGATGTAAACGAAAGCCATAAAGGCATCACAAAAGTAAACACATGCTTTAATATAAGTTATATTCAAGATAAGACAAAAAGAAAAGAAAAAGGAAGGAAGAAAGAGCTGAAGTCTCCTCTTTAGCGTTACCTATCACAATGGATTTTTTCTTCTCCATGTCCCCCAAGTGCCTATGCCTAAAAATTGAAGGGGTGGTCAGAGTTCATGGACTAAATCTGTAAAGTTTTCACCACTTAATACTGAAGGGAATTAAATAACTAAATTCCTGTACCTCCTGATGAGAATAATGCCTAGCTGGAAGCCTTAAATCTGAAATGCTTTTCCCCAAGTCAGATCACTTAATTTATTGCTTGCATGCTTTGGGGACAGTCATAAGGACTGGAATTTGTTATGGCCACTCCTCTAAATCAGCATTGTGTGTGTGCATGCATATCCTATATGTGTGCTGGCATATCTACCTATAGCTACGTACCTTCTATAGTATATGTGTGCTGGCTCTAAGTCCCTGAAGAGAAAGGTGAAGAGTCAATCGCTTGAAGGTTGGGAGAGTTCTGACTAATTGGTGAGGGATGACTAATCCTAACCCACAGTTACTACCATAGAACAGTTCGTGTGTTCTTGCGAAAAAGTAGAAGGAATCTTAAATTCTGTGTATTATAATTCTTTATCTGGCTTAAATAAAACTACAATACATACGGTCCTCAGTTATGGGTGAGGGCGAAAATAAGGTTGTGGAGGAAATATGCCCAGTAATGACATGACTTAAACTCGAATTTGAGACACCAAACTATAATGAAGTCTTCTTTGATCATGATTATTGGGGAATCCCCTCCACCCACACACCTAAAATCAAGGCACGTGACAGCGCCCGTTTTAGTCCATGTTTTCACCTGCCTACAGTCAGGAGCGCAGAGAAGCGGGAGGCGGCTGAAAGGGCAAGGATGGCAGTGGAACTCGGGAGGAGGTGCTCGCGTCGAGGTCACGGTCCCGGGCAGTGCCCACCTGGCCGCTGAAAGCGAAGCGACAGTGCCTCACGTCCCGGGCTGGGACCCAGCGCCTGGGTGCAGAACGTGGTGGTGCCTGGCCGTCCTGGCTCAGGCTCCCGGCGCCTTTCTGCGATCAGTGCGGGTGGCTGGTGTGAAAGCCAGTGGGGAGAGCCTGAGCGGAGGAGTCTCCAGGGCAAGGACGATTTAAAGGCCGCTTTAGCCGTGCTGGGTTGCGAGTAAAGCTGGCTCCGAGCCGAGGGCGGCGCGGCCGGGATGTTGGGAGCTCTTTGCGCTCAGCTAGAGGCACAGAGCCTCCTTTCCGGCCCTCGCGCCTGGGCGCCAGGGGCTGCTTCACAGCTGGAGGCCGGGAGGAAGAGAGTAAACACCCAGTTGGAGGGGCCGCCCTTGGGGAATGGTTGCAAAGGGAGGCACGAAAAAATAAATCAAGCCCGAGAGCCGCCCCGCCCCCTCCCCGCGCTGCCTCCGCGGGCGGCGCCAAAGGTCCTGCATGCTCCGGACAGGCCCGCGGCCCCGCGCCCAGTGGGTGTCGCATCCTGGGCCCGGCCAGCCGCGACTGCGCCTCCGAGTCGGTCCCCGGAGCGCGCCTCGCCCGCCTGCCCCGTCCGGCCGGGCCCCTCGGGTGGGATAGAGTTCTGCTTTGCTCTTTTCGTTGGCCAAGCACAATTGTGTTATTGGAGATAATGAATTCAATCCCCATCAAAGGGCATTAGGCTCGCCCGGGCCCTGGAGTTGCTGATGCCTTTTTTTTTTTCAACCAAGAATGAAAGGCTGAAGAGAGAAAAAAAATTCTCTAGGGGGGCCTTTCCCCTGATCGCCGCTTTTGAAGTGAAGGGGCCCAGGCATTGTTGTTCACCTCGCGGCCCATACGGCTGAAGAAAGCCTGGGCTTTTGATGGGCTGAGAACCGCCTCGGCAATGAGCACCACGTCGGGCCGCGCGGCCTGCGGGCAGCATATGTCTCGGGGCGCCCGGGCACCGTCTGGCGGGCGGGGCCGCAGGCCTAGCGGGGAGGGGGCTCGGCCGCGGGAGCAGGGAGGCTGGGACCCGAGACCAGGCCCGCACCCAGCGGCAGCGTCCTCTGGGGCCCCCGGCCTCCCGCCCGGAGGCCGCCGTTCCTCGCGCCCACTTCCTGGCGTAGCGCAGGAGTTCATCTGTGGTTAATCAGTTAAGACCTCCGACTGGGAGGCCAGACAGCCCTTTGGAGGTGAGGCTGGGGAAGGCAGGGGTCTCGTTGAGCGCGGCGGACCAGGGCGTTGGAAGTCTTCATGTTTAGTCATTGAGACCCAGCATCTAAGGTGGCTGGGTTAGCTAGAGCTTGATGAGACTACGAAGGTATACACCTCAGAGAGGGGCATCCGTACTACAGGCAGGTAGGATTTTTCACCTGTGACTCGAGGACATGGCGCAGCGCGACCCGGCTCCGGGCGGGGGGAGGGGGCGGGGTGCGGGGGGGGGAGGGAGGCGGACACAGCAGCCGGCGCACTGCCCGCTTCGCCAGCGAGGCAGGTTCTCCAGCATCCACGGCGTCCGGACCTCGCAGTCCTGAACCCGGGACAGCACATTAGCATCAGATCACCTTTTCTAAAAACTTGCTGCAGGCATTTAAATTTGCTTACAGCGCCCTCAATGTGAACTTTCCTCACCTCGATTCGCAACCCACGTCCTCCTCCCCTTCCCGCCCTCCCGCCTGCCTCTGAACTCTTTGGCCCAAGGGTCAGCAACTAGAGCCGTTTGGTTCCCTTCCCTCCTTTCCGTGTCTCCAACCCCTCCACCCCTCCTCAAATGATCCGGGTTATCCGCCCCATTAATATATTAGCCAGGCGTGACACAAAGGAAGCGCGTGTCAGCAGAAGGCCTTGTGATTCCAGGGAGAGGCGAGGAAACCTGGCCGGTGCCCTGCGCTGCAACACGGCTCATTGCTTGCTGTTTGAGCTTGGGAATCGGCCTCCTCGTAGGAAAAAGCCGCGGAGAAAGCGGCGGGAGCCGGCCCTCGGGGTTCAGCAGCTGTTGGGTTAAGTGTAGCTGGGCTATGGGACTTAAGCACTAGGTTCCCAGGTGGGACCCAGGGCTACGGGAACGTTCCAGAAACGCCCCAGTGACCTGAATAGCGCAAAGAAAATCAGCTCTCCTGGAGTGCAGCACTAGACAGGAGCCTCCTTCCTCCCTCGTGCATAATGGATCCTTAAATATATAAACGAAACAGAGCCCCTTATATTCTTATTAAGTTGCTTGTGTTTTAAAACAACTTGTGTGAGAGAAAGCAGGGGAAACCCCAAAACTGACCTGGGACATGATTAGACAAGCAAAGAAGTAACTGAAATTTCACAGGAGAGGGGAAAGACACTAAGGAGGTTTCCAGTTGAATACTTTGTTCCCTAATTCCAGGCAATGCTGGGCGGCGGGGGAAGGGGGGCGGATATTTCCAGATTGTTTTTCTTAGTTTCAGGTATTACAAAAAAAAAATGAAAATGTCCTGATGTGTAATTTTGAAGAGTTGAGAAGTAGAAAGTCAACCCAAGGCGACCTCGCACTTACTCTGAGTCAGGCCTTCATGGCCCTGGCAGAGTCCTGAACTTGATCTCAATGTGACTTGACTAGCATCCCACTTGGATTCTGAGGTCTTACAGCATTTTATTCCATTTAAGCCTTTTCTCCCCCGGAGTGTGAGGGAGAACATTTTGCTTTTATGCTGTAAGTTGACGAGAACATAGAGAACCCCAAAATGTCAGGAAGTGGCATATAGAAGGGGGGATGCTCCTCACTTTCCAGGGCTGCAGGAGGGACCTCATGCTGGCTATGAGCTTTGCTTACACTGTGTAGGCACGGCTAAAGTAACTGGAAAAAATGAGGAAGTTAGAAAAAGGAAGGTTACAAGTGAGATTTCCCCCGTTGTCACATTTTAAAAATATAAGTAGGAAAAGGCGTGCATTTTAAAAGTTAAAATTGAATTGTATGGGTATTCTGCAGCCACAAATTGCTTGCTAGTATGATAGCTGGAGGGAAAAAAAAAGAGGTGAGGGCTGCAGTTTGAGCTGTCCAAAGTTCAGTGAACTAAGCTAGACTAGAGCTAAAAAGAGAAGCACCAGTGGAACCATTATGGTCTCAAACTTAACTACTTGGAAGAAAAAAATCAGAATATTTAAAGTAATCTGTTATTAAATGTTATTTGTATGTATCAAATAGATCGTTGGTAGAAAATAAAACTTGAATAAATTGTTTCTTTTAAAACTGAATTCTATTTTTAAATAGTAAGATTGTAAAATCTTCCAAGTTATTTCACTTTATTACAGTATTACTCTCATGAGTTTCCACTGTTGTCAATGATTCTTTCAGTTCGGGAAAATCTGATTGCTAAATTTCAGCATAATTTAATTTCCTATTTAGCCCAAGGTAGCTTACAAATCACTTTTTTGTGCATAATTATCTTAAAGTAATTAGACATTAGCTTGACTCCATTTAGTTGCAAAACGTATTTTACTACAATTCAAATATGCAATTAAAATTTAATTTTTGAAAGTAAAACATTTTTACAATTTTATTAAATGTCTATTAAATAATTTAAGCAGTTTTATCTTTTCAACGAGTTTTCCCCCTTGACACATTGAGGTATCAGATTAAAATACATTATAGCTAAATGTTCTACAATATTACTGCTAAATCAACAGAAGACCAATTGATCTTGAGGAAAGGTTAATTTGGGCTACAGGTCTCCTACTTTGGTTTGCATTGAAAGGAATTTGTATCGACCACAAAAGTTTTCTGCGAAGAATTGTAATAAGCATTTTCGAATTGAAATCAATTCTTAAAAGTGCCAAAACAACGATGTCTAAAAATCTTATCACTCCAGGAAATTTTTTCTGCTATGGCTCATTCAAATCTGTTAGACTCCTGAGAAGAATGTTTATACTTTCAGTGGAATCAGTCAGGTATCTAGCCTTCAGAAAATGAAAACAGAAGTTAAAAACTTTAATAGGATTTTGTTTGTTTAATCCCTCCTCCCATAATAATTCTCACGAGTTTATTCTACTATGAGGAGATCACGAAGGGACAATGGAAATTAAAATTTATCTTTGGTTTAAACACTGTATTAGCTATCCTTTAGAAAACACTGAGCCGCCTTCTACTTGGGAACACTAGTAGTTTCTGCTGAACAGAACTAGTGAGCTTTGCATCCCTAAGTTTAGTTGTCTTCTCTATTTATCAGTTTTTTAAAATGTTTCAGGCCTGGGACAAGGTGAAGGCAACATTTGAGGTTCCCCTCCCCAGCACTATACTCACTCTCAAAACATTTTCCTTGTTTTCTAAAAATGTTTGCTCTGTAGTGTTGTCAGTGGATCAGAGGGCCTCCGAAGCTCTGCACTTGGGTCTGTAGGAAGATTTTCCCTTCTCCCTCCCTCCCCCTCTGGAGACCCTTCCCCCACCTCAGCCGAAATTCCTAAATAAAGCGAGTCCGGTGGACCGCGGCTGAGCGGTCAGCATCTCCTTTCCGGCCCTCTTCTGCAGGAGCATCCGAGGTGAAGAAATACAGAAACTCCAAGACAGAAAGGGAGGTGGGAGGGGGTCGCGGGAAGGCGGCGCGCTCCTGGAGGGTCCCAGCACTCCCTCGGAACCACAGATGTTTTCCTCCTGGCCCTGGGGCGCGGCGCTCCGGCCCCAGGCGTTCCCGCGTTTGTGTGTCCGGGTTTCCGAGGAAGGGATTACGCAGCGGGAGCAGCCGCGGCAACGCGGGCGTTGGGGCCGCAGGAGCGGTAACGAGACGCCTGGCCGTCTTTGTTGACGTTTAGGTCTCGGGCTCAACAGAAGATTTATTCGCTAGGAGGGGAAAATGCTCAAACAATGAAGAACTAACTGCACTTGTCACCTCGAGATGCTTGCGGTCCTGCTCTGTCCCCCTTCCCCGGCAACCCGCTTCCCCGGCCCCAGCCCGCGCGCGTCCTAACGCACCGGGCGCAGATGGCATCGCCCGGAGGTGGCAGGGGCCGGCTCGGAAAATCGCGTGAGAAACCCGGGAGGCGAGACCCGCTACCCGCGAGCCACCGTGTTAGCTTCCCAGACAGGTCTCCAAAGTGGCCTCGGCCGTATACCCCACGGCGCCTCGTCCCCCACAAACCCAGAACAAGTCTCTGGCAACTAGGAGAGCAAGAGCTAAGGCTGACTTAAACTTGGTGGGTGAAGGCAAGACACTGGTAATGCTAATATGTGAAAGACAGGGAAGGAACAAAGACCGCTGAGGTTAAAATTGCGGCCGGGTAAAATTGCGAGGCCCAAACTTACGCCTTTATATTACTTCTGGAATTCCAATTTGCCAACGTTTGTGTACCCGTTGTATAAATATAAGTATCTATTGGGATTGGAAACTTTTCCCTCTCTTTGGGACATGAATGTCCTTCCGAGAGGCCTCTAAAATTCGATTTTGAAATTTCTCAAAGCAGTCATTTCCATCTCTTTCTTTCATTAGCTGAAGTGAGAGTGGGGGTTTGGGTCTCTGGATTTTCCTCAAGTGCTACATGGCACCCCTTCTCTCATCTGGGGAGGCAATTACGCGATAATTAAGGGACTCACACAGCTCTTTTTATCTTGTCCGCGGTAAGGAGTGGGGCGATCAAAGTAAAGGCTGTCCAAGTTCACGCCCTGGGAGGATGGAGTTCATACACAAGGGCTCAGGCAGGCCAGCCTCTGCTTGGGCTGGTGGTGTTATTGTTGATGTCAATCTGAACGAGGCTTACAAAGAAATAGGTGGACTGGAAAGTGAGCCTACTATCAAAGGAGATTAATGATTTTGTGATCTCAACCAACTGTAGGGGTGTGAAGTTGTATTTAAAAGCTTGGAAGGCAAACAAATCATCGGCTTTAAGTTCTTAAGAAAAAAATTAGAAATAATATTTTTAAAAACATCTTCACAAAATGCAAAATAGCAGCAACCCTGAAGTGTCCTGGTGGCACAAATCTTCCCCTGCAGGAGTGAATTAACTCGCCCCTCCTCGGCCCCCTCCAAAGCTATCATGATGGTTAAGTTTTGTTTCTCTTTTAATAAAAAGAAGGTTCGGGATTCTCTGTTGTGGACAACTTAATTTTATCGGCTACATTTGATATTTTATTCTTGAACATTTTTCAGATAAAGGAAAATGATACATTGGGGAAGGGGGACAGGTAGTTAAATTAATAATATTTGACTTCATTGTGCAAAGGTTCAAAGAAAACAGAAGACTTAAGTCCTTGTCAAAAACTGAAGTAAACATTACTAGGAAGAAAGAATCTTGAAAATCTCAGTTCTTAGGATGCTAAATCTATTTACCTACCCACTTTTATTGAATTTCCTTAACTGATTTTTACTAGCTACATGTTCATATAATAAACATAAACAAAACAACTTTTTAAGATTGTTTTCCTTTTTGTTACTTAATTCAATGCCAGATTTTGATAAACATCATATTCAGAATATCTACTTTGGATTTAATTAAGGAAAATAACAAAATCCTTTTTTGTTAACATTTGATTTATTTAAAGTCCTTAACTGCAAATGATCAAGAACATATTCCACAGTTTAAAATTTATCATTTTCATTCTTTAGATCAAAATATTTTAATTACAATCACATTAATAAAAATTAACATTTTAATTTGTAATTTTAACCATCATTTAAAGCAATTTCAGCTGTAAAGAAAAACAAGAATAAACCATGCAATAAATTAACATTGAGAAAGCGAAGAGGAATAATAATGAAACCCGTCTGGCTATACTAACACCATGTCCAACTGTGAAAAGTGCATTAACACTGAATGAAACAAGCACACGATGGCAATAGTTAAAAATGGCCACAATCAATTGGATTTTGGAATCTTGGACCAAATTTTAAAACACAGCTCCCTATAAGTACTCTCTCCTCCAACAATGTAATATTCCCTTTTTCTGGAAAAAAAATATCCTTTAAACGGTATAGATACATAGAAGCTAATTTTATACATGTTATGTGACCTCAGAATGACATGACCATGGCGCTCTGCAAAGCAGGGAGCAGTTATTGAGGAGGACAATTCTTGAAGAATTGATTCCCAGGGCTCTATGAAGGTGGAGAGGGAGTGGGTGTCTTTGTAACTTCTTGGTCAGGCAACTCTTTCAAGAGCATGTATATCACCTACCTATTACCTCTATATGTTATGTAAATATGTGGAGAATGTCTACATATCTGAGCATGTGCATAAATAAGTTCATATATGATATATATGTATATCATTTTAAGACATCTGCTATCTGAATGTATCCAAAACGTGAGCTGAAAAACAAATGGCTGATGTTTATAATCTGTTTTTGTTTTGCTGCAAACAGCAGCGTTGTCCTTCAACACTTTTAACAGCCCTAGTGTCTACTTGTTTCTTCACCCTTTCAGTTCTTATGGTTAAGAGTATTGCCATAGACCTGTAAACTTCTGTGTGGGTGGTGGTGGAGGGGGTGGGAAGTCAGGTGAGGAGGGGAAAAAAAGCACAAACAAATATTTTACAAGCTTGACCATCTTTCTTTCTTTCTTTTTTAAAATAAACCCTGCACAGACTTGAACAGGTCTGCAGGGAAAAGAGGGAAGAAGGGGAGAGGGACAAGGAAGTTGGAGGATTTTATATATACACACTTGTGGATCATGAAACTTTGCAGGAAATTTTTTTTGTTGGTTTGCTTTGTAATGATATACACAAGGCGTTTTGAACAACAATAACAAAGTAACAGTCTTTTGCACTGGGGAAAAGATTGTGCACCAAAAAATGAAATAAAAATAGGTGGGATTTTATTAAGCTTGGTATGTGTGGTTTTGTTTGCTGTTGATTTTTTTCCTTCTCTCTCCCTCTCTCTCCTGCTACCAGAATGGCCATGCCAGACACACCCGCAGTCCCAGGGAGCTAAGAAGTATTTAGAACGGGTCTGGAATACACACCTTGGTAGTAGGCCGGCTCCAGGGCTGAGGGCTCAATGGGGTTCCTGGTGGCTACCGAGGCGCTGCCGAGTGGCAGGCTGGCGGGCAATGCGGTGCCGTAGGGCGTGTACTGTAGTGCCTGCTCGTATGCCTTGAAGTCCAGCTTGTGTTGCTGCTCCGAGGAGGACATGAGGTTGTTGATGGAGAAGGGGTGGTTGAAGGAGTAGTGAGGGTCCCCTTTCAGGTGCAACTGGGACTCGTGTGGTGCCAGGCCATGAGCCGGGTGGGAGGGAGGCACTGATACCAGCGCCCCAGGCCCGGAGCTGATCGGAGGTGCTGCCGAGGAGGCTGGAGTCTTCAACTCCGAGGCGCCCCCTGTCGCCGCCGCCCCGCTGTGGTCCAGAGTCTGGGGGCTGGCGGAGGGCCCCGGGCCCGGCGCGCCCTCTAGCTGGCCGGCCTTACCGTGCACACCCCGATGAAGGGGTGAGTCGGCGCTGAGGTTGGCAGCGCTAGAGGGGTCCTTGCGGCTCTCAGAGCCGCCCTTGGCACCGCCGCCGCTCCCGCTCCCACCCCCGGTCCCTGGCTGCTTCTCGCACTTGAAGCGCTTCTGGCGGCGCAAGTAACAGCCGTTCTCGAACATGTTGCCGGAGTCCGGGTGCAGCGTCCAGTAGGAGCCCTTGCCCGGCTTGTCCGGGGAGCGCGCCACTTTGACGAAACAGTCGTTGAAGGAGAGCGAGTGGCGGATGGAGTTCTGCCAGCGCTGCTGGTTCTGCCGGTAATAGGGGAAGAGGTCCATGATCCACTGGTAGATCTCGCTCAGCGTGAGCATCTTGCTGGGCGCCTGCTGGATGGCCATGGTGATGAGTGAGATGTACGAGTAGGGCGGCTTGGCGTGCGGGTAGCTGCGCTTGAAAGTTTTGGCGTCGCCGCCGCCACCAGCCCGGCTGCGGCCCAGGTTGGACGGCGCGTACGCCATGGGGCTCATACACGGGTTCATGGCGGCTGCGTAGGGACCCAGGCCGTTCATGGAGGCCGCAGGCTGCGCGCCCATGGCTCCCATCCCGCCGGGGCTCAGCGTCGTCCCCATGGCCGTCACGCCTGCCGTCATGCTATTCATGGCGCCCGCAGAGCCGCCTGGCATGCCAGCCACAGGCCCTGGGCTCAGGCCGGCGCCTAGGCCTGGGTTTGCGTAGGACATATTGAACGAAGCTGGCGTCATGTTGCCGCTCGTGGTCATGGTGTTCATGGTCATGTAGGTGTTCATGGAATTCATGGTGCCCAGGCCCGAGTTCATGTTGCTGACCGGGACCGAGGAGTAGGCCTGGAGCGGAGACAGCGAGTGAAGAGGCCCCGAAGGGCGGAGTTAGTTGCGGGCGCAAGCGGCCTATGGGCCAGGGCAAACCCTAGAACCAGAGGAGAGCATTTCTGCAAAGCATAGGACCCCCCATCAGAGGCAAACTGTCAGGCGCCCTCCCCAGAAAGAGTAAAGACAGGTCTCGCACTGCGGGGGGTAAATCCTAGCTCCGCAGGCATTAAAGACAAGAGCTCACAGAAAATATGTCCCCAGGAAGATGTGTAATCGCCTTACGCGACAGGCTCGGGGGCCGGCTTCTAGTGCCCCTCCATCGCCTCCTCTATCCACGCCAGGCGGTATCCCAGTTTCCACCTCAGATCGGCCTCGGCAAAGAGGCCTTTTGGTTAAAAGGAGTTAAAACTCCGAAAATGGAATTAATCTCTGATCCTTTGCTCATTCACTCCACTTTAAGGGTGCACTGGGTACGCGGTGCAGTCCCCCACCCCACCCCCACCCCCCAGGGAGGACAACAGCACCAGCCCTACACGCATCTCGCCTAAACCTGCCAGGCCCCGCTGACCACGTAGCGGCCTTGGCTGTGCGGGTTGGCTGTTAATTAAACTCTCCCGGATAGAGCAAATCATCTATGGCCATATGACCAAATAGCTTTACTGTCTTAGCAAATTTCGCCAAATGGTGACTTTTTGTTATTATATTTAGAAGTAGTGTTTCCCATCTACTTGTAGCAACTGTAATATTAAAAGGGAAAGAAACTCAGAAGTTAAGTAAGTTTTGGGGAAAAATTAAAAACAGATCTGTAACAGGAAATGGGGCAGGGAGAGGCACATAATAACATCAATGCACTACATACATTTAACTTCAACATGACTTTACAGCCATTCATAAACTTGTACTAATTTCATTACCTATTTCCAGGTCCCTAACGTTGGAAAATTTTGGTGACACAATTTCTAGAAATAATCATCTATTTTTCGCATTCTGACATTTTACCACTGATCATCTCAAAACCTGCCTTTGAAACTATATATAGTTTAAAGTACTTTAAAATTCCAAAATCTAAGTCCACTTATTTTCTCTTAATGCTATTCTACTTCCCAATTCTCAGCTTTAACCAGGAAGCTCTTTCCATAGAGAATTTAGTTGACTAGTGAGTGGAGATGACTGCATCTGAATTAATTCTAAGGAAGAGTTCTGAGCTCCTTTCTAAATCATCAGCAGGAGAAAACTCTTATGAATAGCAATTGGAGAATGCACTAGATATGTTACAACTATAGAGTACAGAAATAAAAAACTACCTCTCTGGTAATTTAATAAAAATAATGATATCCTTACATTCATTTTCACCAGAAAATATGACTTTATTTGAAAACATACAAGGTGAACAGATTTAACTAGGTACACAGTCTGCTACGGTATGCAAATAAACTCGAGGTAAATTTGTGAATATATACATACACAAATCTAAATAAATTACTATGAAAATATTTCCTGATTTTATATTTTTTTCTGTCCATGTCTTAAAGTATTTCTTACTTTTTTTTTTCTTTTCCTCTTCCCAAGATTATCCAAGGCAGTTTCAATAAGCGTTTTCAATAATGGTAAACTTTTGGGGGGTAATTGGCAGCTATTTCCAAAGAAATACTATTAGTAGGTGGTGACCCTGCCTGTACCTGGTTTTCCTCACAATTCCTTTGTGCACATTGTAAAATAAACCACATGAACGTGCCACCAAAGGGACAATGAAGAGAAACAGGTTCTCCGCCCCGAGTGCTGGAGGAAAAGTCAGCTCGCACCAGCGCCACCCAGCGGTTCTAGAGAAGAATGAGTACACTTCTCCCCAAACAGGGCTTTTGAAGAAGTTTTATAAAATTTCAGAATTGTTTCATTATGAAGACGCTCAGCTTAGCGGCTGCGCGGTTTCATCAGAAGACAGCTGAAAATTCAACTGCAGAAGGAAGAGGCCGCCCTGTGGGCGAACTCTAGCTTTTTCAGAGCTGCCTTCAACTCGTACTGGCGCGCGCCCGCCCGCCAACCCGAAGCACCCCGGGCCAGGTTCTGGCTCCCGCTCTCGGCAGGGAAGAGGCAAGTGCTTCCCAGAGCGGGTGCTTTCAAAGCCAGAGTTTCCTAAAACCCTCTCGCCTGCTCTGAGAGCCGAGCGCCGGGATCCAGCCTCCCCGGCAGAGCTGCGAATCTGGCTCCCAGGCCCGGCCGGCCAAGGCCCGGCGGGGGCCAAACTCGGTGCGCAGGCAGCAGTGGCAAGGACGGAGGAGGCGCCCCCAGTCCTCCAGCCGCCCGCTCTGCCGGGCGCCCGCCTCGTCCGGTCTCCCGCGGCACGGGCTCCAAGAACGTCCCGCCTGCTGCCCGTCTCTCACCTCCTGTGTGTCCGCGTAGTAGCTGTTCCAGTCGCTGCTCTCATGCCCTTCCATCTTCACAGTCCCTAACATCCTGGAGCCACCCTGCTCGATGCAACCATCCAGCCCTGTGCTAAGCGACGGGCAGCCGCGCGGCGGGGGGCGGGGAGCCGAGCAGCTGCAGTCACCCGAGCGCCCGCGCCGGCCCAACGCCACCCTAGCGAGGAGGAAGCCAGGCGCTGCGGGGCGCGGCGTGCACGGCGGCGGCGCGGCGGGCGGGGGCAGGCGGCGGCCGCGGAGCGCGGCGCCCGGGAGCGCCTCCGCGGGAAGTGAGCGGGCGGCCTCTGCGAGATGAGTGCAGTTGAGCTGATGTGGATCTTACGTCGCTCGAGTGCCCACCTCCTCGTCCTCTCCCCATTTGTCAGCCGCACAAAGACGCTCGCACCTACAAAGCCCGAGGTGCACCTGCGAAGCGGCCGCCCGCCAGCCCAGCCGCCGCGCCTCCCGCCCAGCCGCGCCGCCGCTGCCGCGCGCGCCCCCTCCCACGAAGCCCCCTCCCCCAAACCCGGCCCTCACTTTGTTTGCAAAGCAGCGTAATTGGTTTAAGCCCAGAGGCAGAGAGAAGAGGGAAATGGGGTGGTGGGGGGGTGTAACCCCCTTTGAAAGAGGAAAAAAGAAAAATAGGCGGGGCCAGGCGGGCTAACGAGGGTTCTGGATGGGAACCGCGCAGCCGGACAAGGGCTAGGGGCGGTGGCTTTGGAGCTTGGGCTCGCCGGGCATTGCCGGCTACCTGACCCTTGGGTCTCCTCAGGGGGCCCCACTGCCTTCTGGAGGCCCGAGCTGCGGTCCCGTCCCGCGCCCCTCCTGCCTCTTGCTCTTCGCCCGCTTCCAGCCCCGAGCCTTCTGATTTCTGATCTCTAAAGTTCAACCCCGGGAGAATAAAGACTCCCCCCTCTCCGCCCCCGCCCCCGCCCCCTCCTCGGACTTCAGGCTTGAAAAAGGAAAAAGATTCACTTTTGCCCCGTCACTAGAAACTCGGCCATCTGAGTCAGCCGAACCGAGTGACGTTAGGCGGATCTGGGCTCCTGGTAAGCAGAGTGAAGGCGCTGCCACGAAACCCGTACCTGCGGCTAAGAGCAGGTGAGTCACAGCACCGTTTTATATCTTTATGACATAACTTTTTTTTCCACCTCGGTCCGCTCTACTCCCCTTGTCATCTGTAAGCGATCATAAAGAGGAAGAAACTGAGAACAGATGTCTGCGTGATAGGGCAGGCGGGCCCGAGTCGGGCGTCCTCCCTCTGCCCAGCTCCTCCTCCCGCCCCCCTTCCGCAGCCTCGGGGACTGAGCTGGAGGCGACCGTCTGGTTTCTGATAGGGAAAGGTCAGGGGGAGGGGACATCTCCCTAAATACGCGCTGGGAGAGCCTGGGCGAGGGTGCGGGTGCATCTCCTCGGCTAGAGGTACCAGGCCAAAGCCAGCGTTGGTGGCGGCGGTGCCTGGTCACATCTCTGATCTGGAGTGGCTGGGCTAGGACCCCCGGTGCTCGCTTGGTTTCTAATCGGTTCTGGACATTGGTGGGAAGTGCTCCCCCAAGCAAAGCCTCCTGGCTACAGTGAGGCCCTGGATCCTGGATTGCCCCCAAGTCCTGGGAAGGAACCACTGAAATGACTGGACAGTGAGGCCCTGGATCCTGGATTGCCCCCAAGTCCTGGGAAGGAACCACTGAAATGACTGGGTGATAGGCACTGAGTTGGTGAAAGGTGTGTGTGGGATTTTCTGAGTGTGTGACCAAGTATGTGCTGTAGTTTCCTTAGAACCACTAGGTTTCTCTAAGTAGCATAAAATAAAGTCTTTCTAAAATGACTAAGAATCTACAAAATATTCTTGTTTGGCAAAGGTTTAAAAATACTATTAATCTCATTTTAAGAAATGTGTTTTAACTTGTCTCCCAAACAGATACCTTTTCCCTCTGTGCTTTGTTCTTTTAAATCTTCCTTGAAATCTGGCAAGAGAATTACGTTAAACCCTTGAACCAAACAAATCTCTTAAATCAGCAAGGGAGCACGAGAGGGTGAAGATGTGCAGTTAAGGAAATAAAAAAGATAAAAGCATTGGATTACAATTCCCTTTTAAGCAAAAAAAGTGGGGAGAGAAACGTCACATTTTTAAGGAAAGGAATGAGAGTGAAATTAAATCCACCTGGAACTCAGCAGAGCAGGCACCCTCCCCAACTGCAGTCTGTCCCATCTTTGTGACTGCAAGTTAGTCCCATCAGTTTGTGTAAATGTCTCTGCAAATGTATGGATCTGCACATATTTCTCAGGACGACGGTCAGAAACTAATTCTTTTGAGCAAAGTTCCCATTAGCAGCAGGACCCTAGTTTCATTTGTAAAGTACACGGAGGCTTAGCTTCCTCAGGCTGATCGGGGTGGGGGGAACTTTCTGTGCTAATGAGCTTCCTTGTTCCTTCCCGCGGTGATTCTCCAACACTCTCTTGGCTCTTCAACCACATCGTGCATGACTAGGGTGTTTTCTACTATGGGCAGTAACAAATTAGTAATAGCTTTTACGGTGCACAAAAAGCTGATGCTTTAAGGGAAAAACCAAACCAAACAAAACGCTGTAAACTTAAAGGGGGGGGTCAAATAAAAAAATCAAATATTCTCCTTTCTTCAGCCTACTTCCCAAACCTACTAGGCCTCATCTAAACAAAACAAAACAAAACAGCTCAAAGTCAGCTTAAGGTGAAAAAAAGTTTCCACTTTTCACAGCAGATAGCCATAGTGAAGTTTCACCCAAGCCCAAGACCAGAGTTGAAGTGTGGACTCTGCCAGCTTGAGGGTTCCCGTGTCCGCGGTCGGCGGAGTTCCCGCGATCACAGCGCCTCCTGTCGTGGGAAGGGAATGCTGAATCCTCCTCCAGGCGCCTCCAGCAAGCACAGCCAGGCGAGACTGGAACCCGCACTCCTCCCTCAACCAGAGATTTTGGTTTATAGAACTGACTGCTCGAGGCCAAGAGGAAGGAAAGGTGGCAGCTCGGTTAGCTCATAACCTCTTTCCATCTTAGTTCCAATATTCCAAAAAATTTAGGAGGTGAAGTTCTAATGTACCCAAATGCCAGCCGGTCATTCCCCCGAGGGTTAAAAGGAAATCATCAGAGCCATGCTGAGTCTTTGATTTGGAAAAAGATGGATTGATAGATGGATAGATAGATAATAAAGTAAGCTGCTGCCTCTGGGTTGCTGGCCAGTAGACACCCAGGTGACGACGTGCCTGGCTGCTGCAGCCTGCTCATTCCCATCCTCTTCTCCCAAACAGGCCCTGTCTTTACACGCTGCAGAAGACTGCTGCGCTTTCCGAGAGAACTAGACCTGCTTTCCGGGTCAGGGAGGCTGGTGGGGCTCGGAGCAAGGGAGCCCCGAGGGCAGCCACGTGGCGGCACCTGAGGCGTCTCGGGCCAAACTTGTGTGGGCGAGGACGAATAGCGTGAGCCTGGAGTGGCCCAGGCAGCGGAGTGGGCAGGCTCCTTAGGTGGAGCAAGTCCGGGTAGTCCAAACAGTGAGGTGCGCGGCTACTCCAAGTGGCCGAGGACGGAGGAAGGGGCTCCTCCCTTTCCAGAAGCTGCACATTCCACGCCCTTGAGGTCCGCTTCCCGCGCAGTTAGGCCATGGGACCCGGCTGCACAAGGCCCACCCGCTAAACTTGGCCACCTCTGCCTCTCTTTCTCAGCATTACCTGGCTGGGAGCCCCTTTCGCAGTTCTCCACCGGGGCAGAGAGAAGCAGAGGGTGAGGACAGCGAGAGACCGAAGAAAAGGCCGGGGGCTCGAGCCTCGGGCCCAGCTAGCGGCCAGTGGAGGCGCCAGGTCCTACCTGTTTCGCGGGACCGTTTTGCGGGGTGGGGCGGCCGGTCTAAAAGTCAGTCCCCTTTTCCCGCCGATCCTCCCCACGATTGGGCTTGGCCAGATCTCGGCTGCCGTGGGCCCAGCCACACTCGGTGCAGGGTGGTCTGAGCTCCTCCACCCATGCCGCCCGCCACCCAGATAGGTTTAAATCCTCCGCCTCCTGGGGAGAATCAGACACAATGAAACTAAGACCTGTTGTCTTCCACGCGGTTCAAAGTCGCCTGGGTCCAGAGCCTGAGTCAGTTTAGGACTGAGGAAGGCTTGGGACGCTGGAAGCATCTGTTCACACTTGCGTGTGCTGGCCTTCACCAACAGAGGTGTGTGCGGGAGCGGAGAAGGGCCCGGGAGCCGCAAGAGGGCGGACCCCAGAGCCTGCCCTCAGCCTCCCGCCCACAGGCGCCCGAGGCGCGGCGGCACAGGCCTTCGGGTCCCACGGCTGCCCTGACCAGTAAGAGGCGTAGGGGGTCAGAAGAGAAGAATCGAGGTCCTGTTCCTTCACTGTCTCTTTTCTTTTTCTTCACTTTTCTTTCTTTCCTTCCTCTGCCCTTTCTTCTATCATTATGGAATCATTAATTCACCAGGCGTCAGACCCTCAGTAGGTAAGGGCTCTGGGGCCTCCTTAACCCGCCTTGTTTGGCAGTTGCATGCGGAGAAGTCTTAAGTTTCCCCGGCTGCACTCCAGGCTGGTGTCTGTGTGACATATGCACATATGCACATCTAGGGCTTTCATTCCACTGAAAAAAATTCAATGTAGTAGTTTAATTCCAATTCTTTACCGTTGGGTTTCTCCTTTCCCCTACTGCTCCAGAAGCCGCTGCCGGGTTTCTCAGCAGCCCGGGGCGGGGTCCTGGCTCGCCCGCAGCCGGATGTCGGAGCCGGAGCTACTCTCCATCCGGCCTCGCCCGCGGGCAACAGAACCGTCTCTCTGGCTGTGAGCGATCGTTGCCTTGCCAAAATCAACTCGCATTTTCATGTATTTAAATGAGAAAGATTGGGAAGGGCGACTTGCCCTCCTGATCAATCATAGCCTTGGAAGGTAGGAATAAGTGTCCCATGGGTCCTCGCAGAGAAGAGAAGCCTCTCTCCCTGGAGGGTGGCGGATACAGCACCCCGGCCCGGCTTGGGTCCCGGTGGCCGTCGCGTGTCTCTAGGCAGCTGTTTCTCAGAGCTACCGATTTGTTCACATAGGTCAGCGCCAGCTGGAGGAAGTGCCCCGTCCCAACTCGTCTCCTGACTCCTGCACGCCCCCGGAGTGCTATCTCTGCTTAGTGGTGCCCGTACTTTTCCTGTGGCTCTTTGAAAACCGCTAGGGATGTGGTCTTGGGGAAGAATTGGAAACGTGCGCTTCAGACAGAATTGGAAAATTAGGGGGAAACGTGACTAACTTTTAGGTCTGAGAGCAGAAAGGGACTAGAGTGGCGGAGGCCCTAGTGTGTGCCACCGACTGGGAGGCCGCTTTGAGATCCTGCCGTTTCCCCCTTCTGCTGCTCCGGGTGTGCAAGAGCTGGGAGGCTGGAAGTCTTGGCGAGGGTAGATCAGAAACTAGACTCCTCCAAACAGTCAGAGGCTCACCCTAATGCGGAGCAATGATAGAAGGAAACCCAGGGCCGAGGCTGCCAGCTTAAACCTAAATCGGTCCTGAACGGTCGACGGATGTTCAGCTTCTCAGTCCCCTTCCTCATCCACCCGTCTCCTCCTGCTCCCCCTACACCACCTCCGTACACCCAGGAGCTTTCCCACGGCCCCTCGGTCTGCCCTGGTGGTTTAACTTCAGCTATTCAAATGTGATTACCCTCAGATTTACATAGTTCTATTTAACAGAAGCTTTTGTAACAATTATATAAATCATATCCTACACATGGAATGAAAAGGGTAAAAATGCACTATGGCCAGGCTGTTTTTCATTGTATTGGCTTCCTGATTTCTCCCCTAATTTTAGAATTGTGCTTTTAGACTGGCATGGCATAACTAGAGGGAGGTTACATTCATTATTTAAAATTAAAATTCGATTGGAGGACACTACTCAGTGGCTGCTTCTGGGACATCCAGCAGTTATTCCAGAGCAAACATCAGGGGAAAGTTTTGTTTTAAAAATAGTGCATTTGAAGTTGTTTGATTTTCCTTGTCCTAAGGGCCACAGAGCAAAAGCAGTACTTAGCACACATTGCAGTGAGTTTGCTTTTAAACAGAAACACTAGAAAGAGGCCTCCTTGGCAACATTCCCTTTCACTGGGATACTAGCAAGGTGTGCAGGAACTGTCGCCACTTTCTGAATGCTGCCATCTTGGTTGCCTACTCTAAACGGATCAAAGGAAGGAAATGCAGCTGCCAACACTGGGCATTACCTGTGGTGGCAAATCCAGGGCAGGCTACCTAGATCTCCCCAACCAACTGAGCTCTGCCCTCCTAAGGTCCACATCTTGTTCTAGATTCCTGCCAGGCTCTTATTTCTCCCTGACAGCAAATTCCATTTGTGTCTTTTCATTTTTTTCTCCCCTGCCTCCCCAAGCTCTCTGAGGGTGGGGACCATGGTGGTCTCCACAGCCAGAGCAGAGTCTGGAGCATATTAGACGTTCTATAAAGATTGTTGACTCTGTCTCTGAACTAACTGCCCCAATCCAGAGACTGGCCAGTTTGGTGTCAGGTGGGAAAGGATGCTGGAGTCTAAAAACTGTGTCTGCTGACTCCAAAGTCTCCAAATGAGAAGACCCCAGGGACAAGTCTCAGCCTAGTGGGCTTGTGAAATGAATAGACTAATGGACAGTAGAATGGATGGACAGATGTTTCTGGCAGAATGGCCAGGGTCTCAGAGCCCTGGAATCCCTGAGTTCCAGGCCCACTGAGTGTGGCTTTTCCCCTGGCACTGACGCTTAGTTTCAACCAAAATCATCTGGGTGGTGTATTCAAATCAGCAATACCCCCACCTCACCTGTACCTGGACTTTGGCAGAATCAGCATCAGCGCTTGCCTATCCAGGGCCTTTAACGTGTGAGCCAAGACAAATATTTCAGTTTTCCTGGCTGAGAAAAGGCAGCAGCAGCACCTTTCAATAGAAATATTGATTAAAAGTTAAAGAACACCATCAGCTTTCCATCCAGCAAAATATTTCACTCGGAGCTGTAAAGGAAACGTCCGTGTTTAAATAATATGTTTAAGTTGGCTAACAAATGAAGCCAATCCCACGCAGTGAGAAGGAAAAGGCTTGCTCCAGATCTCTCTGTTAGCCCGGGGTTGTGCTCCTGGGCTTTCAGAGCTAGGCGCGCAGCGTTTCCGCCCCGGCGCTGGGGGGCGCCTGGGGCGCTGGGTGCGAGCTGAGTCGAGTTGCACAGCGAGAGTCTCATCTGTGATCCTCCAGCGTGCCGGACGCTCAGAGCGCCAGGCGGGTGGCGGCGCGCTCGAAATTACCTGGCATTTACCTTAATTGCCCTCCAGTCTTTAGGATCTAAAGTGTTTTATTCCACCTTCCCAGTGTGATGTAATCATTTTCTTAAAGGGCCACCAGACCTCTCAGAACCTGCCGTGTTGTTTCAAGGTATTAACTGGAGACCCCTCGTGTCAACTTTTCCTGAATTTTATTTGCCATGAAAGCATGCGTGGGAGTCATTGAGAGAGGAAGCACGTCTGCCTCTTCTGGGCTGCTGTCACTCTTGAAACCACTTGGCAGCGTGATACTCCAGCTGCATCTGGTGTCCTTGATGACCAGTTTCCCTACACCCCACTCGCACTGGGCGGTGTGGGCTCAGCCATGGCTTGGGTGCCGCCGCGGATCTGGAGGAGGCAAACGCCCTGCTTTCAGACCACACTGTCTTTCCTGGGCATCTGCCCACATGGACCTCTGTCCCGCGGCCCAAGACAGGCGCTCGGAACTTAGGTTGAGCTTGACCCGCCTTGGAGACTTAGAATTCTAATAGATCTGGTATAGGTTTGTTTTCTTTCAAATGCTTTCGGTGGTGCAGTCGACCGGGTGGATCCTACTCTCTTCACCCCACTGGCCTCCTTCCGCCAAAATACCTTCCATTGTGGATTGCTGGTCTCCTCTGACCTCCTCATGACCCTCCCCTCACACCCTGCCAAGAGAAGTGGTTTCAATAAATAAAGCACAGTGCTCGGGTTGAAGGTCAGTTTACACTGGGGCAGAAGCTTCTAAAACTGCAGGTGCTGGAATGGGAATAAACCAGGCTTTCGTCCCAAGAGATGGGAGAGGGAGGAAGCGAGGACTAGAGATGTTATGAGGAGATGCAGCCAGGACATTGGAGGGAGTGGGGGCGTGTGGTCAGGAGTTTGGCGGGAATCCAACGGACCTGGAATTTGTTGAGGAACCCGGGCAGATATTTCCAGCCTCAGTTTCCCCCTTTTCCAAATGAGGAGCCTGGACTCGATGCCTGGGGCCCAGCAGCTGTCACTTATAGGAACGAAGACTGGAGTGACTGCCGTGACAGTCAAGCCTGATGACCCCACACAGGGGAACCAGGACCTGTGTGAACCTAGGGAGGGAACCGTTATGGTGATGGAGGTTGAGGGGGTGACTTAGTTCCCAGAGTGGTGACGCATCTCTTGGGGAAGGGACGAAGACTCTGGGATAACAGGTACCAGGAAGGTCCTCTCCCCCTCTTTTGCTCTAGTTTTGTGGTCTATGTCTCATGGTAAATTTTGGTCAAAGCCTTTCTTTTTACGCCACCTCCCAGTATTTCCAAAGACAGTAAGCAGCAGGAGCAAGAGCAGAGCGTGTGTTTCAATTTCCAAGACCAGGCAAAAGCCTCTAGCTAGAAAGCGATGCAGCGCTGGCACCTCTGAGGCTGAGAGGGGCTCTGAGTCTTAGGCTCTCATTACACAAGCTCCAACCAGACTTGTTCATGCAATGGACAAGGACAATAGAGTTTATGTTTAACAGGACGGATATGGAATCGGATCTGGGTTCCAGTCTGTACTCTGCAAAAGACTCGCGCTCTCTGAACTTCCCTTTTTTTTTTTTCAACTGTAAAACGGGCACATTAGTACCTACCTCACAATAGTGTAGAGTAAGTGCAATAAATGGTACTGAAAATAAAGAGCCTTTCCAGAACTCTGGGAGCCTGGGCCGTGCTGGATGCCGGAACGCATTGTGACAGGTAATGCGGAGCTGCAACCTAAGCGCCATCCCCTCTTCCGTTTTACAGATCTTTTCCAGCCGAGCTTCCCGAAATCAGGGTCTCTCGGGTCCGTTGGGAGGAGGGAGCTTTCGCTTGGCGATCCAGCGCCGGCGGCAAGTCCGGCTGCGTCTCAGTGTCTGTCACTACCCTGTCTAGACTCTCCACCCAATCTCCCCGACCCGCGGTGCTTCTCTCTGGGGAGTCGGCGATTGCAGAAGAAAAAAAGCCACCTGAAGTGAGTCCCGAGACTGCATCAGGCACGCGTTAAGGACTTTCTGGCGGGAAGAAGCTCAAGGGGTGAAGGGGTGAGAGGTCCTGTGCCTCCTGCCCCCTAGGCTGGGCAGAGCCCGCCCAGGGCAGCAAGACAAGGTATCCTTCCTTCCATCCTCCGGTGAGAAGAGGGAGGAGAACTCCCTCCCCTGTCCCTCACCCCTTGGTCTACAGGGCACAGGCACACTAGATGGCCCTGCACTGTCTCCTGGGCTGTGGTGACTTCAGGCAAGACCTGGGGCCCGGATCCAGGAAGCATCCCTGTAGGAGAGGTGAAGAGAATGAGTCTGGGCTTCTGGGAGGCTACTCCACCCTCAGCACCTGAACTTGGGGAGCAGTGAGATGAGAAAGCAGGACCCTTGATCCACCTGGACACTTTTTTTTTCCTGCCTGGGATTCCCTTCTCCACTTCTCCTGTCATGGACAGAGTTAGTAGAAACCACTTAGGACTCATTTGGAGAAGTATCACTTAAGATGTTTTCTCAAATCTTCAAAACCTGAGACAATATTACTGCAAAGAAGCTTTACTTCCTTTTAGAGTTATTTGATATACATTCACCTAAAAAAAGTTTCTTTCTGGGAGTGCAAGTCCATTTGAAATGAAGCAAGCATGCTGGACTGATGTCTGATCCTTCAAATAGCAAAGTCCCTAAGTAATACTTTGCACATGTGAGAAAGCTTAATGGGGTGCTGAAGCTTAATTTAGACAAATAATATAATATATGAAGAGACCAAGCCACAAAAGGACTTAGCCAGATACATACAGATCTATCTGATGAGGTGGAAATTCAGAAGCTGATTAACCCCTCCCACTTAGGAGGCTTGGAAGAGCTGGAGTTTTGGCGTAAATCCCTGCAGCTCTTATGAATAATGACACGTATTTCAGACAGGGCTTGGACGGGCTACAAGGGTCCTGTGTACAAGGCTCTAGTGAGTTTTTAAAATTCTGCTTCACTTAGTAATCAGAACCAGACAGATAAAATAAAATATTTCTTTCACTGGAGGATAGAAAAACAACACATCTTCAAAGCTTATTAATTTTCCTTGGATTGGTATTGAGGGAGGTGCATTTGGGGGAAGTGGTCTGGTACACAGAAGTCTTAGGTAGCAAGCGATCTCTGGCTAAATGCAGCTTCTGTTTTTACAGCTTACTTAGGGAGAGTTGTTAGTTTTTCTAAGCATAAACCGAGCATTAGTTCCCTAAGCTCAATGTTTAGGCTACAAAGTACATCCAACAGTCTTATATGCCTACCTTTAGAAAGGAATGGTTCTGACCTCAAACTCCACAGAATCTCTAGTGCATTACCATACTTGGAGAACACCTCAGCAAAGCCCTTTGGAAGTGTAAAGTGTAACTGGAATGTCAAATACCAGACACCACCTCCGAGAAAAATAAATCCTTAATTCTCAGCCTGGTACACCTGCTTTGGACCAGGCTTATTAATGTTATTTGTATCTTTTCTTTTCAAGTGGATAGTTTTACTCACAGAGTTTTCTTTCTGCTCAGTGCTTGCTATTTTTAATCTTACCTTTAAAACCCTGAAATCAGGCCTGGCGCCAGACTTCTGAGGCACCCCAGGGAAGGGTGATGGCTGGCTTCCCAGGGGACCATTCCTGAACTCCATAAGCTCAGGTGTTCAAATCAGAGTTTAAGGTTAGGAGGGAAGACTGGCATATGTTAATTAAGTCACCATGGGGAAAGTAGGGTGAGCAGATTGGGAGTAAGCAGTGCTGATGAGAACCTTGAGGTAGGGGAAGCTGTCTCAGTTGATCAGTTTCTGTGGGTAAAAGTACAGGCAACTTTGGGTAGTAGACTTTGCAAGCTAGTTTCTTATTCTTCTGAGCTTCCTCCTCTGTTCTGTGCCCCAGAAGCCAATCTCTATGGATCACATTGCCCAGTTTTCCTTGCATTTGGGATTCCAACTGGGTTTGGCCAATGTGGGGATAATGATGCAGGCATGCAGAGCAGGAGGATAGACTGCTAGAAGTACTCATTCTGCTATCTCCCTGCATTGGTGTGGCTTTGTCTTTTACTGCCTCTGTGTCTGTAGCTCCTGTCAGGCACCTCCTCCTGCCAGTTTCAGCTCTCACTGGCCTCTGCTAACATCTCTTTTATCCCTCGTCCCTTCAGATGAAGGGTAGTAATACCTTTCTGTTGCTGCTAGACCTTGAATGTTAGTTCCCTTGAACCTCACCTATACCCTGTAAATAATTCTTTCCATTCTTTCTGTGTAAACCCCTGCCCTCCTTTTGAGCACACCATCTGTTTCCTATGGGGATCTGACTGATGAGGAGAGGAATGGAAGTGAAATACGGTGTCTTCGATTCTTTCCAATGTCACCCTCATACTGTAACTCATTAAAAGGCTCTACACTTCCCTCATCGTGGTCTTGGAGTGCAGCTGTGAAGGCTCCAGGGTTTCTGTGGTGATTGCTTTCTGCAGGCAAGGCTGCCTTTGGGTCTAGCAGGGGAGCAAACTCTGAGCATATTTGCTTTATATTTGCCACATTAATTTGCTAATTTGCATTTGATATCATTGTGAAAGTAATTGGTGTTAAGACTAAATATTGATAGCATCCAGGTTTGTCTGGTTTTGTTTTTTTGACTTCGAGTGAATTGACCTTTCCTGTAAACCAAGGGCTGAGACTTTTGCTTAGAGTGGATTGTGTTAATATAACTAGACACTAAAGTAGGTCCAGTGACCAAGGGGCTCACGTTCCTGCGCGTTCCCCCAGGGCCTGAGCAGCTTTGGCTCATTGCTAGAATTTAAGTCTAGAGCTCAGTTCTCCCTACACCCGTGTGCTGGCAACAGCTCAGTCTTGACTGAGGCTAACTCAGTGATGCTGTTTAGGTGTGGCTATCAATGAGCACGCTCCATGCCCCAGGCACTGTGCTAGACACTAAGGAGACTACATTTTTTTTAATTGAAGTATATTTGATTTATGATGTTGTGTTAGTTTCAGGTATACAGCAAAGTGATTTTTATTTATTTATTTATTTTCAGCTTCTTTTCCATTGTAAGTTATTACAAGATATTGAATATAGTTCCATGTGCTATACAATAAATTCTTATTGTTTATCTATTTTATATATAGTGGTGTGTATCTGTTAATCCCATATTCCTAGTTTATCCTTTCCTCTTCCTTACTGGTAACTATAAGTTTGCTTTCTGTGTCTGTTAGTCTCTTTCTGGTTTGTAAATAAGTTCATTTGTATTTTCTTAACTTTTATTTTTTATTGAAGTATAGTTGATTTACAATGTTTCAGGTGTACAGCAAAGTGATTCAGTCATATGTAATATATACTCTTTTTCAGATTCTTTTCCATTATAGGTTATTATAAGATATTGAACATAGTTACCTGTTATATATAGTAGGTTCTTGCTGTTTATCTATTTTATATATATAGTGTGTATCTGTTAATTCAAAATTCCAAATTTATTTCTCCCCCCTTTCCCCTTGGGTAACCATAAGTTTGTTTTCTATGTCTGTGAGTCTATTTCTGGTTTGTAAATAAGTTTACTTGTATCATATTTTTTAGATTCCACATATGTGGTTACCATATGACATTTGTCTTTTTGGCTGACTTACTTCCCTCAATATGATAATCTCTATCTAGGTCCATTGATGTTGCTGCAAATGGTATTATTTCACTCTTTTTTTTTACAGCTGAGTAATATTCCTCTGTGTGTGTGTGTGTGTGTGTGTGTGTGTGTGTGTGTATAGTAGTATTGCGGTACATATATATATCACATTTTCTTTATCTAGCCATTGGACATTTTGGTTGCTTCCATGTCTTGGCTATTGTACACAGTACCGCTATGAACATTGGGGTGGATGTATCTTTTGAATTAGAGTTTTATAATTAGTTTTAGAATTAGAGTTTTCTCTGGATATATGCCCAGGAGTGGGATTGCTGCATCATATGGTAAGTCTATTTTTTTTGTTTTTTAAGGAACCTCCATACTGTCCTCCATAATGGCTGCACCAAACTGCATTTCCACCAACAGTGTAGGAGGGTCCCCTTTTCTCCACACCCTCTCCAGCATTTTTCGTTTGTGAACTTTTTGATGATGTCCATTCTGACAGGTGTGAAGTGATCCCTCATTGTAGTTTTGATTTACATTTCTCTAATATTTAGTGATGTTGAGTAGTTTTCATGTGCCTATTGGCCATCTGTATGTCTTCTTTGGAGGAATGTCTATTTAGGTTTTCTGTCTATGTTTTGATTGGGTTCGTTTTTTTTTGTTCTTGAGTTGTATGAGCTATTTGTATATTTTGGAAATTAAGCCCTTGTTGGGTCACATCATTTGTAAATATTTTCTCCCAGCCTGTAGGTTGTCTTTTTGTTTTGTTTATAGTTTCCTTTGCTGTGCAAAAGCGTATAAGCTTGATTAGGTCCCATTTATTTATTTTTGCTTCTATTTCTATTGCCTTGGGAGACTGACTGAAGAAAATATTGCTACTATTTATGTCAGAAAATGTTTTGCCTAGTTTTAGTTTTTAAAGGAACCTCCATACTGTCTTCTATAGTGGCTGCACCAATTTATATTCCCACCAACAGCGTACCAAGGTTTAGGGAGACTAAATCTGAGACAATAGTTTTGCCTTCTAATGATTAAAACAATACTTCAGTATCATTATCGTTAATTTTGCATATCTCTATGATTAGGAAAAGTTAATAAAAGTGAAATTTCTAAATCAAAAGACATATCTTCTTTTGGAAACTGCCTGTTCACATTTTCTTTAGTCAACTTAAAATTTTGAGTGCTTAGCTATTTTTCACTTGAAGAACATTAATCCTATGTCTGCCATAAATATTGTGAGTTTTTCACCAAATTTTCATTTACATTATAATTTTGTTTATTTTTAAATGCATGGATTTAAAAACACATCAATAATTTTATTTATAGTTTCTGGCTTTTATATTTCAATGCTTACAAGTTTCATCTACAGCTGCTACTCTTAGGTATAATAAAATCTTTCTTCCAGTTGAAATTTATTTTGGTACATAGTATGAAGTGAAGATATACCTTAATTATTTATTTTCCAAATAGCTAGACCTTTGGGCAGGCCCTGATTGTGAGGGGCCTTGAATTCTCTTTGGAGAACTTTGTTTGGAAGTTGTTTTGTGAGGATACTTCGGAGGTACAGAAGCTGCCTGGTACTTTGGGTCTTTCTTTACTTGCTGTGAAGTGAACCAACAGAGGGCTCCAAAACTAGATGACAAGAGGATGGGTGTAGGTGGTGGTGTGAGAGTAATAAAAACTCGAGGAAGTCAGTGTTTCAGAGATTGCTTGAGTAATTTTGGGGGGTGGTGATAGTTAGATTTATTTATTTATTTTAAGAGGAGGTACTGGGGATCAAACTCAGGACCTGTGCATGTTAAACGTGTGCTTTATCACTTGAGCTATACCCTCCACCCAAGTGATTTTATGTTGCCCTTTTGGGTTTAGTTTCTCTCTCTTTAAGATGGCACCAAAAGTAACATTTTCATGTGAAGGTGTTACAATATCAATAATGAATTTGAAATGCCTTTAGCTCAAAAATTAACTACTATTCCTCTTCCTCCTCCTTCCCTGTTTCTTTTCTTTTCTTTCTTTCATGAAAGGAGACCTAGAATGGAGTTCCTAGCACCGGGTATTACTAGCTAGGGGACCCAAGGTAAATCTTTAATTTCTTTGAACGTTCATACCTTATCTATGGAATGAAGACACTATTAAGTATCTAGCTCATGGATTGTATTATCCTATGATGTGGCTATCTGAATGCTTAGTTCCCATTTTTGATTATAAAAGTATCGATCAACAATATTTATTTACCATTTAAATTGTTTCCTGACCGTATGTTAAACATATTTCAAGGTTACATTAATTTTCAAATTTTCCAAGTTTAGGAACATGACCTATATCTAATTTTTGTGCAGCACCCAGGATGGCACCAAGAACAATTAGTCACTTCCTAAGCACTTGGTTACTTATTATTTTAATGAGCACAGAAAAGTAACTTACTTACTGTCTGAAGGGGCTGCTCTCCCACTTAGAGTGAAGCTGTCCTCATTGAGCACCCACAGGGTGGTGAGGTGTGCTGTGGGCGGCAGGTCTTTCTCTGGAGAATGCTTCTCATTTTGTGGGCATCAGCCACCATTTTGAACTCATTTTGTTGGGGATAAAGCAACAGACCTTTGAGGTAAGACTGTCATCTCCATTTTACAAATGAGGTTGCAGAAACCCAGAGAGGGAAGCAACTTGCCCAAGTGGCAAAGCAAGGTGCCCTTACCTGACTCTGTATGTGTGTAGAGCAGGGGCTTCCTGAGGATGCCTGAGTGCATCCATCTCCACAGGTGGGCTACTCTGAGGCCCAGCACCAGGGAATTGTACAGCACAGAGCATTCTTCTATCTTGAACTTCTGCAAGGCATGTTGTTCCCTTCCAGCACCTGGAATCTCATGGAGGATTTCCAGAAGGTTTTATCTGACACTTTCCTGATCTCATTTACTAGTTGCTTGGGTGTTTGGGGAGAGGCAGGTTGGTAAAGAGTAGAGGAATATAAAGTAAACATTTGAGGGCCTGCTAAGTGCCAGGCACTGAGCAAAGCACTATTATCTACATTACTTCCTGTAGTGGTTTTTCTTTTTCTTTTTGCCTTTTTAAACAATGGTGCAATATAACACAGAAAAATGAACAAAACGGGAAACAATGGTTTATCAAAGAAAAACTCAAAAAGCCATCACCAAGATTAAAAAACAGCAGTGCTAGCACCTCCCGACTCCCCTGTACTGGCCACCCACTCAGTATCACCGGTCCCCCTCCCTAGACGACCACTGTCTTGACTCCTGGGGTTATCACGTTCTTGTGTTTATCTGTAATACAGCAAATGAGCTTGCATCCATAAGCACTATAGTTTTGCTGGTGTGGGTTTTAAACTTTATATGAACAGGATGGTACAGTTTGTACTCCTTTGTATCTGGCTTCTTAGCTCAACATGACTTTTGTTAGGGATTCATTTATGTTATTCCCCACGGATGAAGTTTGTTCATTTCCTTCAAGTATAGTCTGCATTTAAGAGTACACCGTAATTTACGCATCCTACTTTTGTTGGATATTTGGGTTTTCCCCAGTTTTTAGCATTTAAGAATGAACCTGCTATGAATATCGATGTACATATTTCTTGGTACACATGTGTCTGCATTTCTGCTGGGAGTGGAGTTTCTGAGTCATAGAGTATGTGGATAGTCAACTTTAATAGATAATGCCAAGTTTTTGCTTCTTAAAACCTTTCTTATCTTGGACATCAGTAACTCTGAATATGGTTGAACTCGCTATTTTAATAGGAACTCTCCAGAAGTCTGAATCTCATTTTTTTGATTTCCAGATTTTCTTTACCAGTTGGGCTTTAGGTGGAAAGCATGACAAAAACCTCCTGAGATGTACGCTTAACTGGCATGTACTGTGGACATATAGTTAAAAACATATGAAAGAAAGAAAAAAAAAAGGAAAGGAAAGGAAAAAAAAAACCTTCAGATCTCCTGATGCAAGATTATTCATTTAAATGTAGAAAGAACAGCCAAGAGTGCCAAAAAAAGCAGTTGAGTTAAGCTGCGCGAAAACGGCGACCTAGATTATTAGTTCAGGAGGCTCTTTGGGACCAAGGTCCACACCGCCTGGAAAGAGGGGCTTCTCAGCGAGTTGGACTCCGAATTCGAGGCGGTCCGGAAACGGGGAGGTAGAAACGCACCAGGTGGGAGCCCACGGCGCGGATGAATCCGCGAGGGCCAAGTCCGGGGGCGGGGGCCCCGGGCGGAGGTGGGCGCATGCGGCTCGTTGCTAGGCAACGGGGCGTGTCGGTGCGTCCCCGAGAGCCGGTGCGAGCCCACCAGGCCGCTCAGCCCAGAAAGGCCGGTTGGACTCTTGGCCGGGTGTCGGCGACGGTGCCAACTTCCCCGCCGCCTGAATGGGAGCAGAGGCGTCCCGGGAGGCGGGTGAGAGGAGGACGCGGACTGGGGCGCGGGTACTTTCGTCTGGGAGGTGTGGGGAGGGGAGGCTGCGGTATTTGGGCGGAGCAGTTGTCTCCTGCGTTCGGCCTCTAACCGCCGGGAAAATCAGGACGGAGAATGGGGCTGAGGTTGGAAAAGGAATTGGGGCTGGGAGCACGGAGTGAGGAGGAGCCGGGAGGAGTGAAAACCCGGTGGGAGGAAATAATAGGTATGTTGTGATGACCAGGCTATGGGGAAAAGAATAAGGGTTAGGAAAGCGAAAGAGGGGGAGGAGTCAGAGGGGCAGTGGGGAAGGTGAAAGGTCACAGTGGAGGAAATTTAATTCCAACCCCTTGACCTTTTCTACTGTCCCTTGACAGGGGCTGGTGGTTTTGGGCAAACCTTAAACACGGTTAAGTGACCTCCCCCACTGAGGTCAGTGTGTCTAATTTTGGAATAGGGAGCTGTTTTCCTGAGTGTGGACCTAAAACTCTTTGGTGGACAGTGGGACACTGTAGGCTTAATTCAGGGGTTACTTGGTATTAAAGCCACAGCTCCACTGAGAATCTGTTGCAGCTACCACTGCAGGAATCTAAAGGGTTTCATTAGTTCTTTTTATTTTTAATATGCAAATGTAGAAACTTAACAAATTATTTTTTTCCCACTTACAACTTCTTAGAGGTATAATTTATTTTCAATAAAATGTACAGAATGTATGGTTGGTATAATGTACAGGTGTACAAGTTGAGTTTTGACAGATGTACACACTTTTGAAACAACTACTGCAATCAAATTAACAGGCCCTTTTCATTCCTCTGCCCCCTTTGTTATCCACCCCTGTTCTCACTCTCTCCTACTGCCCCCAACCAACTACTGATCTGCTGTGTAACACCATAGGATCGGTTGCATTTTCTGTTAAGTTTGTATAAATGAAAGTATACAATATATGCTCTTTTGTGCCTGGCTTCCTTTACTGAGAATAATGATTTGCTGGGATCTTTGCCTTGATTACTGTAGTAAACAGTAAATTTTGAAATTGTGTAGTGTAAGTAAGTCTTTTTTCTTTTTAAAAATCTCTTTAGTTATTTTAAGTCATCCGAATTTTGTATACATTTTAGAATCAGCTTGTAATTTCTGTTAAAAAAAAAAGCCTGTTATAATTTTGTTTGGGAATGTGTGGAATCTGTAGATCTATTTGGGGAGAATTACCATTTTAACAATATTGAGTCTTCCAGTTTTCAAACATGGTTCCTAAATTTACGTAGGTCTTTAATTTCTCTTAGCATTTTTTGGTAATTTTCAATGTAGAGATTTTGGACATCTTTTGTTAGATTAATTCCTAAGTACTTATGTTTTGGGGGATATTATTTTCCAATTGTTTGATGCTAGTATATAAAAATACAATTGATTTTGTACATTAACCTTGTATTGTACAACTTAAATAATTCATTCATTAGCGTTAGTAATTGTTTTGTGAGTTCCTTGGGATTTTTAACCTAAAAGTCATGTCATCTGATAATAGGGGCAGTTTTACTTCTTCCTTTTTGGTCTTTATTCCTTTTATTTCTTTTCCCTGTCATATTGCAATGGCTAGGACCTCCAGTACAATGTTGAATAGATGTGGTTAGAGTCGAGGCATTTTTGTCTAGTTTCAGTTTTAGGGGGAAAGCAAAAATAAAACATTAACTGCATTTTTTAAAAAAAAATGCCCTTAGACTGAGGTTGTTCTCTGTGACTCATAGTTTTGCCAGTTATTTATTTATTTTTTATCATGAATGGGTGTTGGATTTTGTCATGTGATTTTCCACTATTGAAATGATCTTATTTTTTTCTTCTATGTCCTGTTAATATTGTGAATTATATTGATATTTAAATATTAAATCAATTTTTCAATCTTGGAATATACTCTATATGATCAGGATGTATTTTTCTTTTTAAAAAATATTTTTGCATTTGATATGCTAATATTTTATTAAAGATTTCTGCATCTATGTTTATGAGGAATATTACTATGTAATTTTACTTTTTGAAAAGGATGTCTTTGTCAGGTTTGGTATTAGGGTAATGCAAATCTCAGAAAATGAATTCCTTCCTCTTTTTCTGAGAATATATTCTTAAGGTAGTATTATTTCTTTCTTGAGTGTTTAAGAGAATTATCTGGACCTCGAAGTTTCTTTGGGGTAAGATTTTTGGTAATTAATACATTTATTTAATATAGTATTTAGATTTTCTGTTTCTTATTTTAATTTTGGTAAGTTGCAGTTTTCAGAGATATACGCATTTCATCTAAATTACTGGATTTGTTGACATAAAGTTATTTGTCATATTCTCTTATTATCCTTTACTATCTTTAGGATCTGTCGTGAAAACCCTTTTATCATTCCTGATATTAGTGACTTTTGTTCTCTTTTATTTTTGAACAGTCTAGCTAGGGGTTTTAATAATTTTGTTAATGTTTTTTAAAGAACCATCTCTTGGCTTTGTTAATTGTCTCAACTGTATTTTTGTTTTCCTTTCGAGTGATATATGTCTTTATTCCTTCTATTTACTTTGGGTATATTTCACTCTTTTTCTAGATTCTTATTGTAGAAATTTAGGTTATTGACTTAAGGCCTTTTTTTCTTTTTGATTTAAGCATTTAAACTCTAATTTTCCTTCTAATCACAGCTTTAGCTGTACTCCACACATTCTCACATATTGTATTTTCATTATTTTTTAGTCCAAAGTATTTCCTAAGATTTAATAATATTTTAGAGTTCCATTTTATTATCCATTGACTTTTTATTACAACTTTTTCTATTTTAAAAATTGTTTCTCTAGGAATTACAGTATATGTCCTTAACATTTCATAGTCTGGAGTTAATAATGAATTAGTTTACAAAAAATGTGGTAATCTTAACAACTGTAGTTTCCTTACCTGTCCCCACTCCAGTCTTGTTAGGTGCTGTCATATGCATTACATCTGTGCATACAAATACCCAACAAGACAATGGTGTAAGTTTTCATACAATTAAAAAATGAAAATATGCTTTTTTTAAACTTACCCAGATGTTTTCGATTTCTGATCTTCTTAATTCATTCCTGAAGATTTGGGTTTTCCACTGGTATAATTTCCCTTCAGCCTGAAGAACTTTCTTTAGCATTTCTTGTAGTTTTAATCTGCTGGTGAGTAATTCTCTTAGTTTTTCTGCATCTGAGTATGCCTTCATTTTGCCTTCATTTTTTTTTTTTTTAAAGACTATGCTTGCTAGGTATCTAATTCTGGGTTGACAGTTTTTTTGTCTTTTCACATGTTACAAATCTTGTTTCACTGTCCTTTGGTTGCAGTGGTGTTTGCTAGGAAGTCCATGGTCATTTGAATTATTGCCATATAATTAATGCATTGTTTTTCTGTTTCCTTCAGTATTTTATCTTTGTCTTTGGTTTATAGCAACTTACATGTGATTTTCTTTGACTTTATCCAGCTTGGAATGTACCAAGCTTACTATTATCCCATTTCTTAGCAAAATTATTAAAATGTTTGTATATTTCCTTTTAGACTTTTTTGTAAATTGTAAGTATGTGAACAGAGCTTGTTTCTACCACTAATATTTCAAAAGAAAACACTGTTTTCAGAATATTTTTATTTACCTTGCAATACTGAAGATTTTACTAGATGAGATAGACTGTCCTTGGGCTTACATGTTTCTTTTGGAACTGTGGTGCTGTGTATTGGAAGTTGATGTTGGTAGGAAATTTAGGAAATGAATTGAGATGATATTTGGCCATAGGCCCAAGAGAACCTAAACCTTGTCCTTAATGGGTGACTCTTCCCACTGAATTGACAGTGACTATACATAGGAGGAGGTCAAAGACAAATAATTCATATAACCAGCTGGGGCTTTGGCTCCATTCCCAACGTAATACTCTAATGGGCTAGGCCTAACATATGAGTCCTTCCCCTGTGTCAGGTGTTTCTGTAGCTTGGAACCAGGTCATCTGGTGGTCTGCTTTATTTATTTCCACTTGGGTTACAGCCTAGAGCACAGTTTTGGATCTTCTGTTCTAACAGACGGAACAGCCACACCTGCAAGAACCAGTAAGCAACCTGTTTCAGAGTCAGGAGAATTCACATGGGTAGCCCTCCCTGGACCTTTAGCCCTTTTGGGCCGAGAGCTTCCTCTTTGTTTGACCAGACCTTGTGGAAGAGAGAAGACTGGCTCTTGGTCTTTCTTTCTCACTGCTCAGACATTGAACCTTCTGGTAGAGGAGGAAGGAAAAGGCACAGAGTTCCAATAATTGAAAGGAAGAGGAGAGTGGAATTATTGCTCAGGTTGCAAAGATTTCAAGCACATCCTGTCCCATTTTAAAGTATAGGGTAAACAATCAACCTAGATTGTGAGCAGCAGGTGTGACACTGTATGTAGATTAATACTTCCTCCTTTCAGGACAGCTATATTATTTTTCCTTGAGTACCTCCAGACCAGAACTGGTCTCTTTCTTTTAATAAGTTGCTACCAAAAAAAGAGAACATATTATTTTGCTATGAGACTGGATGCTTAAAAATCACTTTGTAGTGTTAAGAGGTGGGTGGGGGTAATAAAGGCACCAGCTTTGATGGACTTGAAGGACTGGCTCATTTAGCATTGAGCTACCACCTACCTTGAAAACACAATAGACGTTCTATTTCCTATTGCTTCATTTTTACATATAAAGAACAACTTTCCTATGAAGAGCTTGAGGGAATATACTGAAAAGTGTTAAACAATGAACTTGTTAAGCTTCAGTAGCAAACCAAAAGCCTGGGACAAGCTGGGAAGGAATACAAAGCAGGAACTAAGAAACAAAAGGGAAGTGCAATTGAGAGAGTCAAGTCAGATTCCCATCAGGTATTAATGTGTTTCTGGTCTGTGCTCTGTTCCAGTTACTACCTTTCAGTCTTTTGTAGGAAGAAATGCAGATGGTGTCAGTGTGAGCATACTACCACCTGTGCAAACAATTAACAGCCAAAACACTATGGGGGGGGATTATACAGCAATTTTTAAATAAGAGAACTTCCTTATGGGCTTTATAAGTCATTTCTAATGTTCATATACTATGGCTGGGAAAAGGGGCAACAGATTATTATTTTCACTTTGTAATATGAAATCTTGTTACAGATAGAACTGAGTTGTTCAAGGTCTATTCAGTAGTGGAACTGGGTAGAGAAAGAAAGCCTATTGATCCCCAGATGTCATATAGCAGGGTCTTGGATTTGAGAACCAGCAGGGGATATTCTAGAGATTAAAAGCAGTATGACCATATTTAGAGGCTAAATAGGATGTTTTCTTCATATTGCCCATACTACATGATAAATGAAGAAATCTAATTGTAAAAATAACTTTTATCAGTTGATACAAAGAAATTCAACCAAGAAATATGGACAGGTGATAAGCAAGAAATGCAAAGTAACATAAGAAAAGTATTTCTTTCCACATTTAAGTCTTAAATCCATTTTATTTTAGTGTGTGGCATAAACTGAGGTAATTCCCCTCATTCCCCACCCCTGCTCCCATAGTCAACCCATTGCCTCAGCACAATTTATTGAATAATTCTTTTATCACCAATTTAATGCTGTTTTTCTAATATAACCCATGTTACTCTTAATTCTTTTGCTCAGTCTCCAGTTGACTCCACAGTATTTTTAGTTCTTTTATCTGTATGAGTTTTAATTATCTTGTTGGACAAGTGCTCCCTCATTTCTCTTTTTCAAAATTTTGGCTAATCTACCCTGTTTATTATTTCAAATGAATTCAGAATTTCTTTTCAAATTTTAAAATATCATTTTTAGATTTTGATTATGATGGCAATAAACCAGTACAGAATTTTGGGAAGATATGATAAAATTAAAACATTTGGTCTTCTCGCTAAGGAACATTAACTGTCTATTCAGTCAAGTCTTTCTTTTAAATCCTTCAGTAAAATTAAAGATTTTTATTCAGACACCTCTGTTATAATTCTAAATAGTTCTTTAGTGCTTAGATTTTCTAGATAGATAATCATATTTGCAAATAATGATGATATTCCAGAGGTGTTTCTACTTTATTATTGTATTTTATCTTCAATGAACCTTGGCCTTGGGTTTTCTAAGAAATAAATAAATTAGTTTTTCTAATTCATTATTTTCTGCTTTTATTTTCATCATTTTACCCTTATTTCTTGACACTCTCCTCCTCTTGGCTTCTGTGGAACTGACTTCTCATGTTCCCACCTCTGTGACTACTCTTGCCCCTCCCACCTCCCACCTGTGAGAGTGCCAAAGAGTCTGTCTTTAGTCCTTCTCTGCTTATATTTCCTGTTAGCCTGGCTTTTGGTAATGATCTCAGAGCTCTCAAGGTCTCACAGTTCACTGATAATCATAGAGAGCTGGCCGTGTTGAACAGCATACCCTTTTTTTAAAAATTGTGATAATACACATAAAATTTACCATCTTAACCATTTTTAAGAGTAGAGTTCAAAGAATAGCAAAAGCTCTATTATGCACTTTGTTATGACCAAGACTTCATCAAAGTGACTCAAAGCTATTTTATGAAGAAGCTTCAATTGCTCGCATTTATTCCTAATCATTGGCCAGATCCTATCAGTTTTACCTTCTGCGGTGTTTTCACTCTCCTCTGTTACAAAACCCAGGCCTTAGGCTCAAGTTATGGAAGCTCTTCTTTGCTCTCATTCCCTTTATTTTTTTATCCCACTTAATATTTGTATCTCCCAAGCACCAGATCCTATCAAGCCACTTTTCTGTGAAAAGTTTTTGAATGGTTTCCAGTAGCCCACAGAAAAAGTACAAACACTTGGCATTCAAGGCCTTATGATCTCGCTGCAGCCTACCTTGTGACTGATCATCCCTCTCCCTTCATACACTCTGCTCTGTCTCTGGTGACATATCGAGGCAAGTAAGCTGCTAAGGGATGGGGACACCTGGGACCAACTGAAGAAGAAAGGAAATTGCAGTCCTGCCACAAGAGTAGGGATTTGGCCCTTGCATTACCAGAGCCTTTTTTTTTCCCCCAGAGAAACTGCAAATCTGGATTTTTATGTGAAAAAAATCTCTCAATTTAAAATTGCTGGCTATGAATTAATATTTTTGGAAAACGGTGAGGAATTGAAAAACATGTTTGTAGGTAGGATTCAGGCCACAGCTGACCTCTTCTTTATTCTCGTTAGAGTTACTTCAGATTTTCTACGCCTGTGTGTAGTGGTTGCCTGGAAGTGAGGTGCTACAGTCTAAACAAATGTTAAAATAAATCCAATAGGGGTTTCGGAAACTCCCACTATAAAAAAGTTACTGATTTAAAGATTTGTCATTGTTTCTGTGGGAAGGCCAATAGTTGGATTTAAAATGATACAAACGAATACTACCCAACTCGTGCCTCAGGAAGTGTACCATGAGAAGCTTTTTAAAACTGAAATTGTATTTATCAATAAAAATATTGTTACATATATATTAATGTATTGTTATTTTCACAGGACAAATTAGTCAAGATGTCCACAATTTCAAAGCGTTTTGGACTGAAATACAAGGAAGAATCGTACATCTTTAAAGAGCTTGAGAAGGTTCGCAAGGAGACTAAAAAGGATTTTCATCAATTCAAGCAGAAGTTGGCTTCCAAACCGGCTGTGGGTGAAGTCATCTCAGGCCTCCAGGCCTGGCAGGGGGAGAAGGGGAGCGTTTCCCACGCCGGCCCTCTCAAGCCACCAGGCCCCCCTCGGGCCAAGGGCCCCGCGCCCCGCGCTGCGGCCCTCGTGCAGCAGGCGCCCCGCGGCGCGGCGCTCCCCCCAGGCCCGAGCCAGGCGGCCGCTCCCGGAAAGACCCGGCCGTTCCGCCCCCAGGACTTCTACTTGCGGAGCTCGGCGTTCCGGCGGCACCCGCCCCAGGAGAAGCCGCCGGTCATCGCTTCCATGGCCGGCACGTCCAGACCCGTGGTCCTGGTGCCGCCGCCTGCGCCCAGTGGGAAGGCCCGGGTGCGCCAGGGCCCGAGGAGCCCCCGACCCGCGGGCTCCAAGCCGGTCCTCCTCCCGGCCCGGGAGCCGGCTCCGCTCGCGGAGGCCCGCAGAGCCAGGGAGAGGAAGGGCAGCCCCCTCTCCAGCGACGACGGCGACGCGGAGGCGGCCGGCCTGCAGAGGAGAGTGAGGATTCGCACCCGCTCCTTACGCGAGGGCCTGGGCGTCGAGCCGCGGGGGGCCTCGGGGCCGGTTTCCAAAATCGACCGCGAGAGCAACGCGCCGAGCGACGCGCGGGAGGCCGCCCCGCAGGCCCCGCAGCCCGTGCGCGCGGCCCCGACGTCCATGGAGGAGATCATCGCCTCGCTGCAGTCCGAGGCCCAGCTGGCCTCCGACCAGACCATCAAAGAGCTCATCCAGAGCGTCCTCGGCCAGAATTACGACATTAAGATGGAAGTAGGTGAACCAGGAGAGTGGTGTTTCCCTGGGTAAATGCAGCTTTAGAATAGGTACATAAAATCTTTCAGTGAGTACGGTGTGTTACAAGCCAGACCAGCTAGACAAAATGATGCGGTGTTGATCAAGTTCTTTGAGTTTTGAGTTTTCCATCAAGGGAGGGTATCATCTTTTCAAAGTGAAAGAAATTGAAAGCTGGTCCCAAGAACTTGAGTAGTACATCACTGATAACCTTCCAAAGTCTTCCCGATTATTTAGTATGGACATAACCGATGTTTCATATTAAAAAACTGTCTTTTTCTGTACCATTGAGCATTATTAACTGTGAATCTATGTCCTATGATCAATGTACTACTATTAAGAAGTTGAATTCATAAGAGTTGTGTAATATTTTTAGTGAAAACCATTCTCTTAAAATATCTTTTAAAAATTTACGTTCTAGGCCTTCCCAGTTATAGAGATCATAAGTGTTTCTTGTGAGCCAAGCACTATGGGACATGCTTTGTGTGCATTTTTGTCCCAAGAACAACCCTATCAGGTGGATACAGTAAGAGCCCCATTTTACATAGGAGCCTTCCAAGCTTTAGTGAGGTTGAAAGGATTGGCTCACTGTCCTACAGCTAAGGCATGGCAGAGCTGGGATTCCACTCCAGCCAGTCACACCCCAGTGAGTGGACTGGAACCATGCCAGGACCATCTATTTGTTGATTGTGATGTGTCCCCAGCAGGGAGAAGCTAGATGGGGTTGAGGTTTAAGATATTTTCTTCATTATGTAGCCCTTGCTCTGACACGGACATTTAAAATAAAAATAATAACAGGGGAATCTGAGTCCCACACAGAAAGAGAGGGAGGGAAGGAGGGAGGTAGAAAGTGAGAGAGAGATTTTTGAGAATGGCAATGAGAATGACAGTAAGAGGGAAGAAGATTCTATTACTGTTCTTGGCTGCAGTGCCAAACCTCTTGTTAGTACACAGAATACTGCTGCCACATTATGTCTTTAAAATAGTTTCAGCCCCAGAATATACTCTTGGCTGTGATTTAAGTAACGTGATCCTAAAGCCCATTAGGAAAACAAAAACATGTAAGGACAAGAGTCCCCAGTGTCGTCTTTGACCTAATGTTTGTTGGCAGAATAGGACAAATGTTTTCAATTAAGACCCACACCTCCCCACGGTTACTGAACAAGATGAGTGTGCCTGCTCAGGCCATCTCAAAATGGGTATTTCTAATTAGGTTTTCTGTGGGTCTGATAGAAAAAGGAATCAGGGGTGCACTTGGAGAGCCTGGACAGAGAGAACAAAGGCCTCAGTGCCTGCCCTGTGAGAAGGAGTTCTGTGACATAGTGAAGGGACTTGACACGAATAAACTGTTAGAAACTGGCTCAGAGGTCCTGTACAGTTGGGGAAGGTCACACTTTTAGAGCAAGGGCCCATAAGAGCAAGCACATTTTGAAGGGTTCAAACAGAATAGAATATAAGAAAGGGGAGTATCAAATGAAGAATGAACACTAGGACAGTGAATTCTGTTCTTCCTGGTATTCCGTTTCCGTTGTGTATCCTGTTTTGGTGCTTTAGTTACCCGAGTTGTTTTGTGCAGGAGAGTGGCCTGGAGGATTAGGGCCAGGAGTCGGGGCCACTAGCCCCTTGTTCCAATACTTGGCCAGTATCAAATGCCTTGCCTCCCATTATATTGACTTTTAATGTAGCTAGATTTCGTTCTTGCTTTTTAAATTCCACTCCCCCCACCTCAGCAATGCCAGAAGATGGAGTTCTGCATTATTTTGAAAGAAGGTGGTCTCAGAAGTTTTATTAGGGTGAGAAGGGAACATGGGGAATTTGTCGAAATGGCTGTGGCTGGATATGTGAGAGAGCAGTGAAAATGCAAGTGTAAAAGTGGTGTCGAAATTCTGATTTTAAAAATTCTTAAAATTAGAGTAATAAGGGCATTTGTTGTAAGCATTTGAAGTTTATATGAACAACGGTCTCTCCATGATAAGCAAGGAATATGATTCTTCACTTCAGACATCTTGACTTGTGCCAGCCCCTGGACGGAAAGCCAGAGGATAAGACTTTCTTGGCAGGGTGTGCTGTCTCTGTTTAGAGCTTGGGCAAGGCCCTTCCAGACCTAGCATTCAGGGTACCACAAACAATTACACAGACCAAAAGGTGCACAGGATACCTGAAGATTAAACTTAGCTGTCAAATATAGGTCAAACATCTAAACCAGGGTTTCTCAACCTCAGCACTTAACTTTTTGGTTTGGATAATTCTTCGCTGTGGGTGGCGGTCCTTTGAATTGTAGGATGTTTAGAATTATCCTTGGCCTTTACTCATTAGATGCCAAAAGTATGATACTCTTCCCCCCCCCCCCCGCCACCCCAGGTTGTAACAATCGCCAAATGAGACCCTGGGGAGAAGGGCACAATCGCTCCCCTCTCAACCTCCTACCTAGCTGAGAACTGCTGGCCTAAACAGTATGCATACACCATGGCAGGAGAGACAGAAGTGTTATAGGTCCTATGTTTGTTTTGCCGAGGAATTCAATACTATCACTCACAAAATACATTCTAATTACATGAGACTGGCGTTCAGAGACACTCTCCAGATGTTGATTGAGGATAAAGGAGTCAGCCTCTCCTTGCTTCTGTCATGTGTAGTTGTTTTTGGCCTCATAACTCAAAAGAAAAATAGCTTACCATGACCTAATTAAGGGGGAGTTCATGTTCCAAGGTCTCTTATAAACAAATGTACAGCTCACAAGCAAACGCCTTATCATAAAACTTACGCCCACTTTCACTTCAGGGAAGGTGAAATAGATGTACTTTTCTTATTTCTCCTGCTAAGTACAACTAAGTACAAACCCTGGACGACGTATGTAAGACAAACATGAGAAGACACCAAAAGGTGGAGAGAAGGCAGACTGGCCAAGGATTTGGGGATTCAAGGAATCATGTAGTGATGAGTTCTCAAGTTTTCTTTTTGCCTCATATCTGCCAGACTTGGAGCTAAAGAAGCTGGCAACCTAAGACTGCCAGTGAGTGTGGACAGAAAAAGCCCCAACAAAAAACCTGCTCTCTTCAGCTAAAGAATCAAGAAGCCTAGCAGGACAAACTTCTAGACAATAACTGTGCTACTCTCAAGAACACTGCAGAAAAACCTATGGCCTTATCCCCAGTGCCACCAGCCAGGGCTGAGCGGGGAGCCTAAACTTCCAGTCTCAGCAGGCTGTAACAAGGTACTCCAACTCCCTCGCTAATGATGTGGTGTCAGTGGAGAGTCAAGACTTTCAACACCGCCCAGCAGTAAAGAGGCTCCCCTCACCCCTTTCTCTGTGGGATCCCTGGATGCTATTTGGGGAACAGAAATCAGACACTCATATCCCTCCCAACCAGTGTCAGTAGAGACCTAGGGGGAGCCAGAACTCTTACTCTCAACCATCAGTAACAAGGAGCCCTTACCCCTGGTATCAACAGAGGCAGGCTGGGAACTTGGACTGCTACCCATACCTGGCAGTAATGAGGCAGCCTCTGCTCTCCTCCTCCTGCCCCTACTAGAGCAGTTTCAGAGGAAGCCAGCTAAAACAGAAAGTTTAAGTAGGATGCAGACTCTCATAATATGTCCAGGTTTTTATAGAACATCACTTGCCATACCAAGAACCAGGAACATTTAGATCTGAAAGAAACAAAGACATTTGATACCAACATGACAGAGATGTTAGAATTATCTGACAAAGATTTTTAAGTGGCCTTCAAAAAAAAAAACAACACTCTAATGAGCACACTTGAAACAATGAGAAAAAAAAATAGAAAGCCTTAGCAGAGAAATAGAAAGTCTTAGTAAAGAAACACAACCTAAAAAGAGGAACCAAACAAAAATTTTAGAACTGAAAAATGCAGTAACTGAAATAAAAGTTCGATGGATGGCTCACAAACTGAATGGAGAGGAGATAGTGGAAAGAGCCAGTGAACCTGAAGATACAAAAATGCAATTTACTCAGTCTGAGCAACAGAGACAATAGACTGAGGAAAAAAAATAGAGCCTGAGGGACTTGTGGGACTATAACTGGAGATCTAACCTTCATGTCATCAAAGTCCTGGAAGCAGAGAGAATCCCAAACCAAGGAAATCCAAACCAAAGCACGTAATATAATAGTCAAAGTTTTCAAAACTAAAGGAAAAGAAAAAATCTTGAAAGCAATGAGAAAGAAACAATGTGTTATATATAGGGGAAAACAACCTGCAATGACAGTGAATTTCTCATCAGAAACCATAGAGACAAGAAGGAATGAACACAGTATTTTTCAACTGCTAAAAGGAAAGAATTATACCAAGAACTCTATATCCAATGAAATTATCCTTCAAGAATGAAGGAAAAATCAAGACATTCTAAGATGAAGGAAAGCTAAGAGAATTTGTCACTCACAGTCTTATCCTAAAAAGATGGCTAAAGAAAATTCTCTGAACAAAAATGAATGATTAGAAAAAAGGACTTGGAACAAACACCAGGGAAGGAAGAAAGAACATAGTAAACAAAAACTATGGCTGAATATAGTAGACATTCTTTATCCTCCTGAGCTTTTCATTGTATTTGATGGCTGATGCTAAAATTATAACATTGTCTGATGTGATTCTAAATGTGCATAGAAGAAATATTTAAAACAATTATAAGCAAAGGAAGGTAAACAGATAGAAAGGGAGATAAGGTTTCTATGCTTTATTCTAACTGGAAAATAACAATACCAATAGACTATGATTAAGTTATGTGTATATATAATGTAATATCTGGAGCAATGACTAAAAAAGCTATACAAGGAAAAGTCACTCAAAAACACTATAGATAGATCAAAATAGAATTTTAAAAATGTTAAGTAACCCACAAGAGGGTAGGTAAAAGTAAACAGAGAAGCAAAAATCAGAGAAAAAAAGGAATACAAAAAATAAAGTGATAGTTTCAAACTCTAACTTATCAATAACTACATTAAATGTAAATGGTCTAAATATACAGATTGAAAGAGAGATTGGCAAGTGGATTCAATACATAACCCAACTATATATTGTTTACAAGAAACTTTCGGTATAGTGATTTAGGCAGGTTGAAAGTAAAGCATGAAAAAATATATCTGGCACACATTATTTGAAAGAAGTGACTATATTAATTTCAGATAAAGTAGACTTCAGAACAAAGAAAATTACCAGAAACACAGTGGGCAGTATAATATGATAAAAGGATCAATCCACCAAGAAGACAAAGCAGTCCTAAATGTGAATGAACCAAATAACAGAGCTGAAAAATATATGAAGTAAAAGCTGAAAAGAGAAATAGACAAATCTAAAATTATAGTTGAAGATGTCAACACCGTTCTTTCAACAATTGATAGAAGACTAGACAAATTCCCCAAGGATTTGGAAGAATTCAACAACACCATCAACCATCAGGATCTAATCAGCATTTATAGAGCACTGCACCCAACAACAGCAGAATGCACATTCTTGTCAGCTCTCCTTAGGACGTGTACTAAGACATATCAGGGCCGTGAAAATGAACTTCAGTAAATTTAAAAGAATTGATGTACAGAGTGTGTTCTCTGACTATAATGCAATCTAGAAACTAGTAACAGAACAATAATAGGAACATCTACAAACACTTGAAAACTAAACAAAATAGTTCTAAGTAATCCATGAGTCAATAGGGGAAATTGCAGGAAAATAAATATTGAACTAAATTAAAATAAAAATACAAACTATCAAAATTTATGGGATATAGGTAAATCAGTGCATTTATCCTAGATAAATGAAAACTTACATTCAAACAAAAAATCCGAGATGAGTAGCAGCATTTATTACTTAATACCAAAAACTAGAAAATAGCCCAGATGTCCTTCAAAGCATAAGTGGATATATTACTCAGCAATAAAAAGAGACGAAGTACTGATACCTGCAACAACTTGGCTGAATCTTCAGAAAATGATGCTGAGGCAAAAAAAAAAAAATCCAATCTCTTAATGTTACATACTGTATAATTCCATTTTACAACATTCTTAAAATGGCTAAATTAATTATAGGAATGGAGAACAGATCTGTGGCTGCCGGGGGTTGAGGACGGGCTTGGAGTAGGGGAGGATGAGAGAAAAGCATGTGTAGCTTTAGCAAGGCAACCTTTGGGAATGGGAAATCTTTGTAGTGATGGAAATGTTTTGTATCTTGACTATGTCAGGTCAGTATCCTGGTTGTGATTTTATATTATAGTTTTACGTGATACTACCATAGGGGAAAGCTGATAAAGGGTACATGGGATAGCTCTGAGTTATTTGTTACAAGTGAATATGAATCGACAATTATCTCAAAATTGAAACTTTAATTTAAAATGTTATCAGATTCTTTATAAAAGTTTATGCTTCTTTTTACACACTGGAGGAGGAAACATAAGGAAACAATAATAAATTCCCTTCATGCCCTCTTTAACTCCCCAGTAGCAATCAATATTTGTTGTTTATCCTTCTACACTTACCATAATTTTTTAGTACAAATGTGTACACATACATACAACACACTTAGGTTTTTTTTGTAATAAAAATAAGAACATATGGTAAGCATTATTTTGCAACTTACTTTTTGACATGTCAGTGGAAATATATCAATATGTATAGTTTCTAATTTATTCTTTTAGATAGCTGCGTGTTTTTCCATAGTATGTAAACATTTCCTTGGCTCTTTACTTTTCAGATTTCATCTTTCCCTATTCTAGGAACAAATTTTTGCTCATTGGAGGTATATATCAGGGAGCATACCAGGATCTGCGCAAAGAAAAACAATCTGTTGTTTGAATGACACCAGTACAATTGGGAGGGACTAGTTTGGGCAAATCTTTTCTCTTCAAAGTGACAGGTTTATTACACTTTTTCTCTTACACATTCCCTTTGTGCGGTACTTTATTCTCATAGACGTAACAACTTAAACTACTGCAAGTGATATAATGATTAAGAAGTTTCTTGATTTAGTTTTTTTTCTGTAAAGTTTTAACGTCTGTCAGATAACATTTGGATGCCTTCAGTGAATACAAAATGCTTATGTATTTAATTTTCATTCATTTTTAAAAGGTGAAAAATAAGGTATTTACATTAGTTCTTGAGGGAAAATTCCTATTCCTTTAGCTGGTTTGGTTTTAATAATAATTTTGAACCAAGCTAGAAACTGCTCCTTTAAAATAAACTTACTCTTTGTTGGGTACAAGTGCAGTTTATTTTCCATGGAGTTTTTTTTCAAGAGTGACGTACAGAGTTACTTGAAAAATGGAATGCTAATTTATTGCAGAATTCAGATGTACTTTTTCCCCGCTGATTCTTAGTACACATACTGCCCAGCAATGATTTTTTTCCTTTGCTTGTTTGTATAATAAAATCTCTTAATTTAGACTATAAAAGACAAAAGCATTTGAACTTTGAAAGTGATCTGTATACTACAGTTTGAGTACATGTGAGGTAAAGTGAGGAATTTTTAAATGTTAGCAAAATAATTGCTTTTTCTGGCTACTTCGGATACAATTATTTGGATATTTAGGATAAAAATATTTCCCCTCCGTGGATTGTTACTTCAATACATAACTCAGTTTTAACTTTGATTTCCTAATGAACATCTTTTTTTAATGCTTTTAAATTTGAAGGACTAGTCCAAAGGCTTAGATCTCTGATATCAATGGGAGTTGAGGTGGGCATAGCCGATGAACTGCATGTTTAAAATCCAGCACAACTTGCCATCTTAAAATTATAGAATTTTGGTCCGTTTTAAGAGTAATTTTTGTGATGTCTTCACATCATGATTTTTATCTCGTGTAAAATGAGAGGAAAGAGTTTATGCAATTTAAAGCAGTTTTTAAAAATGCAAAAATTGATATAAGGTTTTAGAATATGGCTACCTTGACAGCAAATTGAATTGATGGAGTGTCCTAGTTAGGTTGCACATTGACTTATTGTACATAGGAAGCTGTTTATTTTTTATCACTGAGGAACTATAGTATTTGGTTGTGATTTAAGTCAGTCATTCTGTAGCTGTAAACAGCCTGAAGCTAGGCAGCTGTATGCTTTACAATGCTTGTTTTAAAGCATAGTAGGTAAACTTCTGGGTTTTAAGGATAGATAGATAAACAGTTTTGATAGTAAAATCAAAATCCTGAGAACTAGCCAACCACAATCATGTTTAAGCATCTTCCATCCGAAATAGAAGCAATCTAATAGACGGTGTAGTGCATTACCCAGTTGTGCTGAATATGTGTGTCATTTTGGGGAGAACATTCTTTTACACGTACTTGATTTCCTTAGTCCACTGTAAAGGGCACTGAATCTTGGTCTCACTATAGTGGAAAAGGATAGCTTGACAAAATCAGCCATATTTATTATTTTTGTGAGTTTTTATAATCATAGTAGACAAAAGGTTAAATTCTTAGTCTATTGCATTGAAAAGGGAAATAATACATTCTAATTTAATAAATTCTCTTTTACATATTTTACTTTATTTTTATGTATTTATTATATGGAAAAGAACTTTCAGAGTCCTGTGATAAATTTTTCCATAGTATTTCCTTACCCTCATTTTTCATTAAAATAGTGTCTGGAGCTGGAAGGTAACCTAATTAACTTTGTATTATAGATGACAAAACTGTAACCCAATGAGAGAAAGTGACTTTTGCAAGGCTGTACAGCCAGTTAGCATAGTTGAGACCAGAGCCCACTTAGTTCGTTTGACTTTCAGACCAGAATCATTTTTATTCTTAGTACATCATGTTGATGGCACTTCCTTTCCCTCTTCCACCCCATCTTCCCTTCTTTTTTCCCTCACTGTCTTAAGACCTAGACCCCAGGTATCCAGAATTATTTCTTACTGTGATTTCTCCCCTCTCATATCTGTGATGACTCTGAATTAGTGAGAAGACCATCACACTGTCCCATCCCGGGATGGGATGGCCACCTATAGCGTATTGCTAGTGAATTCTGAGCCCAGTGCACTTAGGCTGGGGAAGGTCAGCAAGAAGCAAGGATTGGTGCTTACAGAGTCCTGTGGTGGTGGCAGAGATGTTAGGTGTGGGATGGGATTCAGGCTAAGATTGTGTCATAAAGTGAACGAATACAAGTGGAATGAATTACAGGTAGTGATGACATTAGCAGTTGGTTATGTGATCACTGATCAGTTATACATGGTCAAGTACTCCTGATTCTGCCAACTTAGGTTGCTGTTACTATGAATAGAAGATGAAATCTCCATTATCTACCATTTTCCATGGCAGAGTATCAGACTGACCCACTTCTACTTCATTTTATTAGCTTTATTTTCTTTTGAAATCTGTGCTATTCTGAAAGTGAAGAAATGCCTGCAAATACTTTTTCTCTTCTTAGTCCAGTGGCATAGGTTATGAGTTCCCATCCTTATGGGGAAGGAGAGCTACTTTTGACATACTTGAAATCTTAGTATCTGTCATGGGTTTGGGGTCTTGTTGAGACTCCTCGACTTGAGAAGATGGAGTGTGTCAGTGGCCATACCAGGAATTTGCAAAAGCCAGGAGGAAGAGTCATCGCTTTAGATGTTATCTAAGTAAGGCTGCAGAGTTATCATGATCACGTGGTTAACTCAGATTTGACCAGTCTTGATAATGAGTAAAATCCCCTGTGCTCTCCACCTCTCTCCCACCTTTTAAATTGGTGGTCCATCTTCCCTTTAGATCTCACAGATAAAACAGTAAATAGATTCCTGTCCTTTGCTTGGCTTACTACAAATTTATTAGGCACACAGGAGAAGATTATAATAAAGCCAGACCTCATCATTTTAGCCAGATTTCCCCTCAAGAACATCTCTAGTATCAAGCTCTTCATCTCTTAATCATTGGAAGTAGGGTTCTGAAGAAATTGAAGATTGAGACAGCTGAGACGCTTTTCTTTGTTCTGATTTCATTATGCTGTTGAGACCTTCCTAGATGTACAGTCTTTGACAATCCATTATTACTCTGGAAAGTGATTATTAGACAGTTCACAGAATTACGGCTTTTTATGCATGACTCCTATTCTGTTGCTCTTTAGGGTTAAATGAAAAAGCTTATTAAATATCCGTCTACAATGGAATCTTTGAAAATGCTAAATGGAATGCATAATTCATATAGGCTGTCACTAGTACAATGCCAAGTCAGTTTAGCCAAATATCAAGTAACAAGGAAATGGGAGTAAGTGGCAGTCCCAATAGAACTAGTTCGAGGCAGCTAATGGGTGCAGATAATCAGAAAACCCCAAATAACAGTGACTTACACAAGATAGAAGTTTATTTCCCTTGTAAAAAGGTCATGTAAAAGGTAATGTAGGACTGATACAGTGTTTTGCAGTTGGGGGTTCTGCTGTCTTACTGCTTGACCGACTGTAACCCTGATGACTAAGGTCATCTCAAGGTCCACAGTACGGCTGCTCTGGCCATGACATCTGCACTTCAGCCAGCAGGAAGGCTTTGAACAAGAAAAGCATGTGTCCGAAGTTGCCCATCGTTCTGTTTATAATTCATGATTCAGAACTTAGCTACATGACCACATCTAGCTATAAAAGAGGATGAAAATAAAGTCATTATTCTGGGCAGCTGTGTAGCAAGGTCTACATTCTGTTACTATGGAAGAGGGTAGAAGAAATACTGAGTGGGTTTCTTTCGTTGTCTCTATGGGTCATGCACCTTCTATGGAGACTTCTGTAGCTCAAAGTTATTCCCTCTTCTGGGAAAGGTTTATTGAGCACCCGCGATGTTTAGCATTGACTAGGCACTAAGTATTGAAAGATTTTGTATGTGACACATTTTTTAGCTTTTAAGGAGTTATGTAAACCTAGCAAGAGAATAGCAGACAATGGAAACTGGTGGAGAAAGCCCTGGAATTGCAGTGTGATGGTCTTGTTAGAGATCCTTGACTTGTAATTTATTTGCTCCTTAAAATTATCGGTGCCTCAGTTTTCTCATCTGCACAGTAGCATTAATAATACTTATTTTACAATACTGTGAGAGTAAAATGATCTTAAATAAAACAACACACATTAAGTATACTGCAGTTTTTAAAGGCTCTTAGTATGTATTTCCACACTGCCTCCCAGTAAAATTGTCACCTACATTCCCACAAATAGTGAGTACCAGCCTGTTTCCCTACATCCTCATCAGCGTTGTGCATCACTGTGCTTTTGAATCTTTGCTAATTTGAAAGGCCAGTGGCTTTTCAGTACTTTTCACTTGTGGAAATCTTTCTTCAAAGAAATATTCAGTGAATGTTCAATATCTCAGACATTTAATAGCATGGCAGCAGTGTGTCAATTGGGAATGAGGGAGCTGGAACCTACCTGCTAGATTCAGGCTCCTACCAGCACATTCTTTGACCCTTAAGACATTCGCCTATCCATTCAGTGTTCTTGGTTGCCTATTATGTCTGACACCCTACCAGACACTGGAAAGTACACAATGAACAAACCAAGTCCCTGCTTTCTTGGGACGTATGTTTTAGGGACAGGAGGCAGAGTAATGTCTCAGGTGGCAATAAATGACATAAAGAAAAATAGTGCAGGATAAGAGAGAGAGAGCATGATGGGGCAAAGAGATGTTTAAATGAGATGGTCAGAAAAGGCCAGTAAGAGAATATGGCATTTGAGCAGAGGTCTGAAGAAAGTAATGGAGCAGGTCATGCACTACATGTGTGGGGGAAGATCATTCTAGGCAGAGGGAAGAAACATTGTGACCCTCCAAGATAGGAATGTTCCTGCGGTATTTGAGGAACAGTCAGGTGGAAGTCTTGAGTGGGGTTATGGTAGGAGAAAAGTCAGAGAGGTAGCCAGGAGCCAGATCAGCCAAGGTTCTCAATACTATTGGACTCAGCACTCCATTCTCGTTGCATATACTTTGCATATATTTGGCCTGTTTTACTCTCCTGAGATACAATTGATAGATAATTATCACCTACCTACCCATGTAATATAACAAATTAATACAATGCCCTATTTGTAACATAAAAAATGAGAGTGACTTATAATTACATTATAAATTCTTCATAATAATTTGTAAATAAAATAGAATATATATTAATATATAATATATACTATATAAATTAATATATACTGTATACTATATACTAATATATGATATATACTATATAATATATAGTGTATAATGTAAATAAAATATATAATATAAAAATATATTTATCTAAATTTAAATAAAAATATGAATTATGTAAAATATAAAGTATAATAAATAAAATTAGAGATGACTACACTGGGAGACATAATGAAATTGTTAGCTGCTTTTGTCAACTGATAATGAATGTGCTTTGGGTAGAAATATAAGCAGCCATAATGTATAAGAATGACCAGAAAAATAAAAAGCAGTGCATGTGGCAGACTAGACTTATGTGTATATGATAAGAGAAAATGGGAGCTAACCTTACGTGAAGTAGGGATGTATGCTGTGACCAATTAATGACTTCTGAAATGGAGAAAATGAGCTAGGCCTCTTTATATGTCATGTCAGAATAAATCTCTCTTGTGACATAAGACAGTGACAAAGTATTTTTAAAAAACCCATTATCTCTCAACTTGAAATTTTTTTAAACATTTTTTATTGATTTATAATCATTTTACAATGTTGTGTCAAATTCTAGTGTTCAGCACAATTTTTCAGTCATACATGGACATATACACACTTATTATCACATTTTTTCCTCTGTGAGCTACCATAAGATTTTGTGTATCTTTCCCTGTCCAACTTGAAATTTTAATATGTGTCAGGACACAGTTCCTGGAACTTAAAAAGAGCTTGCAAGCCATATCTTTTGATAGATGATGAGACTACAGGATGGACTGGAAAAAAGAAAGTAATACAAGAAGACATGGAGAAGTAGACCATTGTAGACAGTATGAGAATAAAGCAAACAAAAAACCCCAGGCCATTCAAAATTAAATAAATAACTTCAACATGTAATATTCATGACAAATTTATCATCATTTTGCTAAAATATTTTAAAATTATATAGATTGATAATTATATAATAGTTAGAACGTTTCCTTTATTAATTAAATATTTATTATTCACATGTTTCACATGTCTCTACTAAATTAATTATGTTTGGTTCTCAGTTTACAAAATGAGCTTCATGTATCCTTCGTACATGTTTGTATTCAACTGCTAAAGATGCAGAATCAAACAAATGTGTTGTTCTGGTAGGTAGATTACTACTAGCACAGTTGCCTTTGGTTGACCAGGTATTCTAAAATGGTAAGAAACTCTTGTTGAAGTTTCCAAGAAAATGAAGTACAGTCTTCCTTTGATTGAGGAAGTAGTTGCATTCCTATAAAATACAATGTGGGTTAAATAAGGGGAATATTTTGTGTTTAAATATATAAAATGGAGTTCAATTCTGGTCTCAGATAGTTATGTTTTTCACCCACATGAAAGCCTTCCAGACATTTGAAAAATTTATGTAGGATATGGGGCATTTTTTGTTTTGTGGGACTGTCCTGTGAACCACGGGATCTCTAGTACATCTCTGGCCCTTCCCTGCCCACTAAATGCCAGCAGCACTTTCTCACTGTGACAACCCCAAATGCTGCCTCCACCACTCAGGCTATTTATAAATGTTCCCTAGGGAGCAGTGTCATTCCCTTCTGAGAATTACTGATGTGTAGAGTGCCGTAGAACATGGTAAGGACTTTGGATTTCACTCTGAGTGATGTGGGAGACATTGGAGGGTTTCGAGCAAAGGCATGACATGATCTGACCTTGTTTTAAAATGATCATCTGATTACCGTGTGGACAGAAGATTACAGAGGTGGGAGTGGTGCAGGAGGGAAGACTAGTTAGACGCCTATTGCAGTAATCCTTGTGAGAGATGATGGCGGCTCGGGCCAGCTGTGGTGATAGTGGTGTAAAGAAAGGGAGAGGTGGTCTGATTGAGCATGCATTTTGAGGATCACTTATGAGTTGAATGTGTGGAGAGAGAAGAGTCAAGGATGACTCCATGGTTTTTGGTAAGTGAAGCTAACTAGTAGAATATAATTTTCATTTTCTGAGTTGGTGGAAACTAAGGGTGAGCCAGGTTGTGGGACTTGATTTTGGTTGGATATGTTAAGTTTGAAATGCCTAATATACTTCCAAGTGGAGTAATTCTAGGGGTCAGTGGGGAGTTTAGGGATGGAAAGATTGGGAATCATCAGGGATTAGGTGGCATTTGAATTCATTAAACTTGAAGAGATAACCTAGGGGAGGAGTGTAGTTGGAAAAGAGAGGAAATCTAAGGACTGAGGTGTCCACTACTGTATAGAGCTAGAGAGAAGAGGTAGAATGAACAAAAGGAGCTAAGAAGAGCCAGGTGTAGGAGGAAAACCAGGAGAAGGAGTCTTGGAAACTAAGTGAAGAAAGTATTTCCAAAAGGATCTGATAACTGCCAAAATCTGCCAAGTCACGTAAGATGAGCACTGTAAGGTTTAACTACACTGTTTTAACTACTACATTTGACTAGACACACACATACACCCCTGCCTTATAGATTTTATTGCTCTTGTGAATGAGAGTTTTTCTATTTACATTTTCATATTGTTTATTATTACATTGGTTTTATTGTGTTGATCATATATCCCGTAAACTCTGAACTCTCTTACTTGTTCCAAGAGTTTGCCTGTAGAATTTCTTGTTGAATAAAATTTGTGCAGAATGGAAGTGGTGATAGTGAGCAGCCCTATTTTATTTCTGACTTTAAAACAAAAGCTTGGTTTTTAGTTTCACTACCAAGTATGATGTTTACTATAGCTTTTTGATAGATAATTTATTTTGACTTCCTTTCTCACCTTGCTAAGAATTTTTATCATTAGTGAATGCTGAATTTTATTGAATTATTTTTTTTGCTTTTTTAATCTGTTGTTGCAATATATTAGTTCATCTGAAGTATCCTTGCATTCTGGGAAAAACATTCTTGTTTATGTTACAGTATGCTTTTATACACTGAGGATTTCTATTAGAGTTTTTGCATTTATGTTCATACATGAGATTGGTGTATACGTTTTTTCTTGTACTATCCTTGTCCATTTTTGGTATTCAGGTTGTACTAGCCACATAAGTTGGATGCTTTTTATCTTCTTCTATTCTCTCAAAACAGTTTGTGTAAGAGAGAGGTTATTTGTTCCTTGAAAGTTTGATAATTTTCACCTGTAATGTTGTGGCTGATGTCTTGGGTAAAGAGATTTTTAAAAAATTATCTCAGTTTTTTTAAAGATTATTAGTTTATTCAGGCTTTCAATTGCCTTCCTCCCCCAGGTCAATTTTATAATATGCATTTCTAGATACTAATAATTTTTATCCAAGTTTCACTGCATTTATTGACATGAAGTTATTCATAGATTATTTCTTCTTATTCTGTGGTTTAGTCTTTTGATTTTATAGTTGAGGAATCTGTCTCAGCATGTACTGGATATGAATCTCAGTCTCCAAACAAAGATGTGCAAGAAATATGTCTGTTTCTCTAGAACTCAATTTAGTCTTTATTTGGAGTTCCCATTCCATCAGGACCACGGAAATTTGGTCTTAGGCAATTTGGGGATTTTCCATCCCCATCCTTGGGATATTTATAGAGTTCCTTAAGATTACATCGCATACTCGTCTCTGCTGGGACATCCATTCTTCCGTCCTTTGGTCCACGTAAGTCATGTTGGGAAAGGGAGTCTTTTGAGCTGCCCTAGTTTAACCATGTGAAAATGGGCCTTGGGCTTGAGTGCTTCCCCACCAGAACATGAGTCCTCACAGCTTGTGCTTGGCTTGCAGCCTTGTGTGGAAATATCTTTTCCTGTTTCAGACTCAACGAATACTTCTTTGTTCTGCTTAAGTGGCACTTGGCCAGCCTCATTACTATGTTTGTCCCCTGCGGGGAGGGGGCGGGGCTCTTTGTTCTGCAGCGCAGGAGGGGCGTAGGAAGGCCTGTGATCCTGCGTCGGCTGTCGGGAGGGACTTGCTGGCCATGGCAGACCAATGGCCACTAGTGAAGCTGGTCTTATTCTGTCTCCTCTTCATGTAACATTGTTCTCTCCAGCGCTTGACTGTGTTGTTTTCCTTGGAGACTCCAATACTCATGACGCAGTGGGCAGAAGAAGACTCCTGCTCCCGGTGATAGGCACAGATGCCACTTGCTCAACAGGTCTCGCCTCCATCGTCAGTCTACACAGGTCCCTGCTGAGTTGCCCCTTGTTCCTGTCTCTAAGGCTCCTTCAGTTTCTTCAGATTTCCCATCTGTGTTTGCCACTCTTGGGCATACAGAAGTCATTTTTCTGTTCTCAAGCTATGCTGGAGCCTGCTAACACTCCCTCATGGACATTTTTTCTCAAAGATCTTGCTGCTTCTTAGATTCTCCATGGGACGTGGTCTCATATCTTTTCTGCTCCCCATTCCTACAAACACATCTACCTCCTGTTTCTTTTGGGCTTGCCCCTGGGGAGCTGAGTATGAGCCCCTATCCCAGGGACCCAGTGGTGTCTATGTTTTCATAACCTCCTCACAAACTTCTTCTGGTCCAGGAATTCAGTTCTTTCTAGATGTAGAGGAAGGGTGCATTACTCAGGCAAGCTCATCTTGTTTTCTCCCAAATCAGTTGTTATTGTCCTGTGTTCTTCTGTTCCGCAAGACTCCCTGGTTTTTGAAACCTGAAAGCTGGAAAAAGACTCTTGTTTTATCACTTTATATACTACAGTAGCATCTTTGCTTGAGACCATGGGCCCAGAATAGCCAAGTTGAATAAAGGGAGGATATTGGGTATGTGGATTGGAGGAAAACATCAGTGTATTCTTCGAAACTGTCTCTTCAGACCCTCACTTGACAGATGAGGAGACAGAGTCTCAGAGAAACAACTGACTTGCCAAGGTCACATAGTTAGTGGTGAAGCAGAGAGACCAAATTCTAGATCCTCTAACTACTAGTCTTGTGTTCTTTGATGTTATGTATTGTCTTAACAGTGTGGAGTTTAGGTTCTACCACAATATATATTTCACCTAGATTTTAAATACATTGTAACTGCCATCATGAGGGTCCCTTAGTAAATGAACTGCTGTAGATGCTGAATTTTCTTAATAATTATGGGTTCAAGACAACTATGCCGTTTTTATTAGCATCATGCTCTAACCAACTGAGCTCAAATATGCCTTTTTTAAATGTTTGGTCTTCCAGTAGAAGAATTTTATAAAATCTGTTATAGTTTTTCCCCTTTTTAAAAGTGGGTGGTACTTGTTCCTCCTTGCATTCCCACTACCTAGCTTAGGCATGGAGGTGCTAAGTTAATCCTTTTCTTGAGGATAAAGGACATCATTTTGGATGTTACTTTTACTACGCTATAACACAGTGATGCCCATGGTCTTGTTGGGTGAGTGAAGTGTTTGTCCCACACACTATATCCATCTGTGTTTTGCGTTCTTTTGTTTTCTTTTTATAATTTTTGTTTCCTCCTTCTCATTAGGCTGACAGCTGTCTCTGTTTTGCAGTCAGTACTTCAGTATGCTGTAAGTAGCCCCTCTCCCACAGCTCTCTTCCTAGTATCTTATTTCTATTCTGCCCTAGGCTTTGAAACTAGGTAAATAAGCCTGGTAATATTGTTTGTAAAGTGAGAGTAAATAGCCTCTGAGGAAGGGCCTCCAGAGCTTTCCTGTGGGAAAGCGTTTGAGCTTTGCCCGCCCGCTCAGGCCTTCGCTGACATCTCTGCCTGCTCGAAGGCCGTTTTTGCCTACATCCTGCTTTCTGTCTAGGTTAGATCCGTGAGGGTGCAGGATATCTGCACAGTGAACAGGTGAGGAACAACTGCTTTGTTTTTAATCTTATTTTCTTTATTGATTCAGAGATACTATAAAAATATTTTGAATTTGAATAAGCCATATTCTTAGTAGGGAGCTATTAACTGGATAGTTGCAAGTTAGAGTAAAAATAACAACCACAGAACCACAGAATACCTTTGGGCCATTTGATTATTTAAGATGCAAACTATACCGCTGACCTTGGGGGCTTTTTGAACCACAGCTGTCAGTTTAAACAAAACTCCAAACCCAATTAAATTTTTGTTGGATGGGGCGCTAGCTTGAGAACTGGTTGGACAGCTTTTAAAACTTAATGATGCCGTTCTTCACCAGAAAATAAATAGAAGTACTAATACTTGGTACATATATTCTTTAAGGCTAACCATACGTTGGTCTTAGCTTTATCACTTTTTGGAAAATGGAGGACAATTTCCTGTACACAGATTTGCTGTAATGTTTGCAGATTTTCTTCACGTAGTTATTACATTTAAAATTGAGGTGAAGCTGTTTTTTCCCAGAGTCTTCTCCTCTCCTCCGTTTTCCACTCCTTTTTTTCTTTCTCTCATTCTTTCCTTCTCTCTCTCTTCCTGTCTCAATTCAAGTTCTTAGTTTCCTGTCACTATACATTTGAATATTTAAACATACTCAGCTTTATCAATATTCTCTTGGCCAACCGAAGAAATTAAATCCTTATATTTTTTCATCTGTGATTAATTTTTGGGTCATTTAAGAAAACACTGAGTGTTTAGTATGACTCAAGCCATACTTAACTTCGGGTGCAAGGCTGAGGTCAGTCTCGGCTGGGTGCAGAGAATGGAGGAAGATAAACTAGAGAGGCAGGCAGCGGTCAGCCTGTGGTCATGGGAGAGAGATTAGGTCTGACTCAATGGTATTGGGGGTCTGCTCCCCATCAGGCCGTGCTGGCACTGCTGCCAGGTAGTCTTTCTAAACATTCACTATCATGTCACTCCCCTGCTTAAGCTTAAGAGATTCTACAAGAATTTTCTTTGAAAAGGTGTTTTTATTGCTGAGGGGAAACACCTGGGGAGAGAGAGAGATTGATGATATAGTGGATTTAGTGTTGTTTTGTTGTTTTTTTTTTTAATTTAATTTAATTTATTTAATTGAAGTATAGTCAGTAACTATGTGTCAATTTCTGGTGTATAGCATAATGTCCCCGTCATACAGATACATACGTGTATTTGTTTTCATATTCTTTTTCATTAAAGGTTATTACAAGATATTGAATATAGTTCCCTGTGCTATATAGAAGAAAATTTTTTTTAATCTATTTTTATATATAGTAGTTAATATTTGCAAATCTGGAACTCCCAGATTTATCCCTTCTCACTCCTTTTCTCATGATAAGCATAAGATTGTTTACTCTGTGAGTCTGTTTCTGTTTTGTAGATGAGTTCTTTAGTGTCTTTTTTCTTTTTTTAGATTCTACATATGAATGGTATCTTATGGTATTTTTCTTTCTCTTTTGGCTTACTTCACTTAGAATGATGATCTCTAGTCCATCCATGTTGCTGCAAATGGCATTATTTCATTCTTTTTATGGCTGAGTAGTATTCCATTGTATAAATATACCACAACTTCTTTATCCAATTACCTGTGGATGGACACTTAGGTTGTTTCCCTGTCTTGGCTATTGTAAATAGTGCTGATATGAACATTGGGGTGAATATATCTTCTCGAATTAGAGTTCCCTCTGGATATATGCCTAGAAGTGGGATTGCTGGATCATATGTAAGTTTATTTTTAGTTTCTTGAGAAGTCTCCATACTGTTTTCCATGATGGCTGTACCATGTTGTTTCTTTTAATGCTTTGTCTTCTGTCTACTTTATTAAATGTACTTGATATGTTTTATTTTTAACTTAATTTTAATTTAGGTCAAAGTAGTATATAAAAATAGTTTAAAAATCATACAGTACTAGTAGGTTTATAACAACAGTTCCTTGTCAAACTTTTCCATACATCCCATTCCTACTCCCTGTGGAAAATTACTTTTTATTTTTTAATTTTTAAATAATTTTATTTTATTATTATTTTTTTAATTGAAGTACCATCAGTTACAATGCATCAATTTCTGGTGTACAGCACAATGTCCCAGTCATGCATATACATACATCCCTGTGGAAAATTACTATTCAACCTTTTAGCTATTTCATCTTACATATATCTTTGTATTTCTAAATAATATTTTAATGCTTCTATTTCTGAGTTTTCTTCATATTAGATAGCATCCATTGATTTATTTTATGGAATATGACAATTTAATGCTTTTACTACCACTTACACCCATCCCATCACACATACAGTTTCCTATGTTCTCAATATAGTTAATCATCTTTGGTGTTTGCAATATATTATTTAGGAAGATATCACAACTAACATTTTCTTTTGTTGAGTAACTGCTTTTTCCTAGAGTTGATGATTGCAGTGATTTTCTTTTTTCCCCGCAATACATAGTTTTTTATTTATATATCACTAATTTATTCCTGAATTCTTTGATATATCTGATAATCTCTCATATTCTTTGTTTGAGACATTCCTTTTGCAGTTTTGATTTCCTGGTATGATCAGGATTAATTGCTCTCTGGGCTACTACTTAGCTGTGGCCCTGGCATTTGCCTCCATCATCTGTTGATTGGATCCCATATTCTCCTCTTACTTGATTTAACTACCAAGAAAGGATACCTGGGAAGTACTTTCTTTAAAAAGATCCCATTGAGAAAATGGCATTATTTTACCTTCACTTAATAGTTTGGCCGCAGAATGCTAGGTTTAAAGTTGTTATACTCAGAATTTTGAGGCATTGTTTCATCTTCTAACATCTGTGGTTGCAGGTGAGAAATCCAATGATGTTCTCATTTCTCATCCTTTCTGAGTGACCTTTTTTTCCCCGTTTCCCAAAGCTTTTTACCCCAAGTTTTCTGCAATTTCACAATGACTTGATGTGGTTCTTTTATTATTTGTGGTGGGCCCTCTGTATTCCTTTCATTCTAATAACTCATATTCTTCAGTTCTGGGGAATTTCCTTCTATTATTTAAAAAAAATAGTCTTCCCCTCTATTTTCTCAAGTCTTTCATTCTGGAACTCCTATTATTTGGATGTTGGTTCTCTGGAGTGATTCTTTTATTTTTATATATTTCTCTCCTATTTTTCTCCTCATTGTCTCATCTGTCCTAGGAGAATTTTCTCAATTTTTGCTTCTTTTTTTGTATTGATGTATTCATTCCAGCTGGCATATTTTATTTTCAGCCCTTTCTATCCTCTGCTCTAGTGTGGGAGAGAGAGTTATTCGGCTGAATGAAGAGGGTCCTAGGGAGGCTGTCTTCAGCTCTACTTGCACCCCCGCTTTTGGAAATTGTTGCTTCCAGTTCTGAGGTTCTATAGTTTGACTTGTTTTGCTCCTAGGCTTTCATTTTTGTAAAATGAAGTTATATTTCATAGAGGGTTTTTGATAAAAAATTTTTAAGACATTCTCATGTCAGCCCACCAATGTTTGTTGTTGTTTTTAATGTCTGCCTTTATTTATTTATTTATTTATTTATTTATCTATTTATCTATTTATTTATTTGGTAACTTACTATATGCATTACAATAGTAAGACACAAGAATAAATAATAGTCTTGTAGGATACATTTTGAGGTTCTTATTTTCTGTCAAGTCATGTCCAAAGTAAACTTCCTGTAATATGTTTGTCCCAATTAGGAGTGTTTATTTAAAGCAATGTGTTCTTATAATTAAAGCTTGTCTAAGATAATTGTTTCTATAGATAGTTTTTAGAAATTCTCTTTTCATTGAGGAGACAGTAAAAGCATAATTTAAGAAAACAGAAGTTTTCTGGCAGAAACTGGCAGAATTGTCAGAGAGTAAAGCAGTTCAGGGATAAACAATTTTTATCCTGTTTTATTTAGTCTCATGAATTCATGCAAAACTATATGGTTAGTACCTGGACAAAATTTAAATTAATTTAAATAATAGCACTCTCAGAAATATGGTGAGCCAGGTATTTATTTATTTATTTATTTATTTATTTATTTATTTAGAGTAAAGGTAGATTTATTCAGAGAGATATATTGAAAGGTAAGAGAAAGGCCACGAGGTGTGGGGGTTGGGTGCTAGATTAAAAGTAGGTATATGTTTCATAGACACATGTGGGCTGTCTCTGAAGAGGGAGAGAGAGGAGCGGCCGAGTCGGGTATTTAAGTCGTTAAAAATCTTTGTCCTCTGATTTATAGAGAACGTTGCTAGATTTTATAGTTGCTTATAATCTGCTGATGCTGATCAGGAGACTGTGCTTTCCGTTTATCGTGTTGTTCCTTAAATAATTTCTAAATCCGTACTAAGCATGTGATTTCATTACCCCGTGGACGGGTTTGGGAAGTCTGTGAGTGACTTGTTTCGGCTGCTCTTAGGGTGTGCGTGACAGTTACTGCCACTGTCACCCTCCACCCCTCACCCTACCCCCAAGCTGTTTCAACCACTTGCATGTCTAGTGTAGCAGGCCTACAGGTTTTGACTTAATGACTGGGAAAGCAAGACTCATGGCCAAACACCACCCTTCAATTTTGATACTGTAAAGATGAATATTTATGATAAAACATAAATGACAAATATGTTTACCTAAATAGAGAAACTGAATGATACCCAGAAGAGCAAAGACTGAAAAAGAAAAATACTCTATGTATGAAATGGATAGCTATTCATACTAATTATTCTGTTTTCACTTTCACTTTCTGTGCTTTAAGCTATTTCCAGCAGTTTAAAATAAAACCCTGTGTTTTAATTTCTGTATTGCTGCTTTTCTACCATGCTATTAATATGAGTCACGATACCTTAAATTTAGAGTATAAACAGCCAACCAGGATCACTCTTTTCTTCCAGAACTACCTTTGTGTCAATTTGAAGTGAGCTCCCCTTTCTTTGAACTTTTTGCTATATCTTTAATGAAGGCATATGATATCACTGTTCTAGATTTTTATTTTTCTAACTCCTCTCAGACTTAATCAGCATGACAGCATCTTGAAGGGTCCCAAAATGCTTTGAACAGGGACCCACAAAAGAGTGAAAAAATGATGATTCCCAGAAACTGCAAAGATAAACATTAATCTGATAGTACACCACCCAGCGTTTCATTTGCAGGCATCCTTAAGGGACTGCTACAGTCACACGGTAGAAGGCTGCATATCTTTAGACTCTTAGCCAGAGTTCTTAATTTGTCTCTTTTCTTTTAATGTGTAAAATTGGAATGATAGTAGCAGTTATCACATGGCTTTGTTGTGAGAACTAAATGGAATAATGTTTGTCAAATGTTCGCCAATCGCTGGCACACTGTTAGCACCCAGTAACTGTTAGCTTTCATAGCTCATGGTACATTCTTTTGCTTGTCTTTTGTTAAGTATCTAGCCATTAGGGGTGGGTTGGATCTTACGGAAACAACCAAATGTCATTTAAAGCAATGTCTTTCAAATTAAATGGGTGAGCACTTTGGAGTAAAACCATTCCAGATCAAAAAATCCAGGTGTAGCAATGAAGAAGAAAGACAATTTTTCTTTTGTGGATGGCAAACTGTCTCTGAAAGCAATCCAAAAGATAGTCCAAAAATTACAGAATTAAGTATAGAACTTCCAAAATGAACTCCTTGAACAATTTGAGGTTATAGTTGGCAACTTCTAGAATGAAAAGAATAAGAGGTTTCTCAGCATTAACCCAATCATGAAACATCTTTGAGCAACTTCTGTATACAGATCATACCCTTATGTTTAGTGGGAGAGAAGGGCTTCAAACTCAAACACAATTTTGCAAGCCATATAGTGCTGTGATCCCTTGTGCTATGGGTCGGGATGTCTGTGTGTGCGTGTGTATATATGGATGAGGGTTTGATTTGAGAGGATTACCCTGACTGATGTGGGGAAAGAATGTCTGTGATAGGGGGTGGTTAGATTGGTTGTGGGTTGTAATAGTTAAGAGGCTACAGTGGGGGTTCCAGAAATATTTAGGCAGCAATTTAAGGATTTGGTGATGAACTGGATTTGGGAGTTGAGGACGAAGAGAGATGTCAAAGATGGCTCCTCCTTTCTGGCATTTGTACCTTGGGGGTGGCATTCTGGAGATGAGAAATGTCAGAAAACAACCAGCTTCTTGAAATCTGTAAAGAAATAGAGGTGGAAAATTCTAAAATCACATTCTAATCAGGTAGAATGGCATTTAAGTGCTAAAAAGAAGTGTAAGTAATGTGGGAGCAATGAATTTTGAGTGAACGTTCAAGAGCAATGGTATATCACTAAAAAATTATTTTCACAAGATTTCAAAGGTTTGGAAGCTTTCCAATTAAAAAAAAGGAAAATCCCTTCTCCCCTAAACTTCCCATATGTCTTATTTCTTTATCTATGGTCCCTGGAGGAAACCACTATCAGACAGTGTTATGGAAGAGAATTCCTGATGGAGGGACAAACATAAGCAAGGACACTGAGCCAAGAGAGTACCCAATGTATTTGGGAAACTAAACCAGTATGAGAGATCTGAACAATCTATAAAGAAAAATAAAAAGTTTACAGGCATACCTCAGATATATTGCAGGTTCATTCCATACCCTTGTGATAGAGTGAGTCACATAAATTTTCGAGTTTCCTAGTTCATATAAAAGTTATGTTTACACTCTACTGTAGTCTGTTAATAGCATTATGTCTAAAAATGTACATACCTTAATTAAAAAATACTCTATTGCTAAAAAATGCAAACCATCATCTAAGCCTCCAGCAAGTCATAATCTTTTTGCAATAGTAACATCAAAGGTCAGTGATCACAGATTACCGTAACAAATCCAATAGTGAAAAAGTTTGAAATATTGTAAGAATTACCAAAATGTGACACAGAGACACTAAGTGAGCAAATGCTGTTGGAAAAATGGCACTGGTAGGCTTGCTTGATGAATGGTTGCCACAAACCTTCAGTTTGTACAAAACGCATTATCTACCGTATCTACTATGGACGTTTCATGATTGGATTAATGCTGGGTAGCTTCTTATTTTTTGCATTCTAGAAGTTGCCAATTACAATCTCAAGTTGTTAAGTGCAATAAAGCAAAGTGCAGTAAAATGAGATACACTTGTATGGTATGCTTCATGAACTGAAAATTATTTAATACACTGCTTGTCATTAAGTAGATTTTTTTCACAGATAATTTTATAAAATATTGTTTTGATTAATAAAAATCTTGTCAAGTTAAAGCAGAAGGGAAAAGTAGAATGGTTGCTTAAATCTTTGACTTAAATTTCTAGTGAAGTTAATTTTGAGAGGCTATCCCAATTTATCTTGTTTTTCAGACAACATGGTATGTAGTGAGGTGATGAAATCAGTGTAACCCGCGTAAGTCTACATAAGGAGATAGTTTGATTTCTTTTTTTTTTTTGATATGTGCCAACTCTTAAAAGTATTTGTTTTGTCTGAAATTCCAGAGTGAAAAATTAATTCCTTTGGTTTTCTTTAGAGGTGCATTTTTCTCATGGAGTGGTGATTTCTTATTAGTTATCAGTCATTTACATCAGGGGTCACCAAACTTCTCTGTAAAGGACTAGATAGTAAATAGTTTAAGTTTTGTGGGCCAGGAGCCAAAAATCAAGAATGGTATGCATGTACATATACAATGAGAGGAAACACATTTCCACAAATATTTATTGATGAAATTAAAAACATTATTAATAGAATTTGAATTTGACTTTCACATAATGTTATGAAATGCTATTTTACTTTTGATTTTTAAAAACCATTTTAAAATGTAAAAACCATTCTTAGCTTATGGGCCAAAGAAAAATAGGTGGTTGGCCAGATTTGGTCAGTGGGCCATCTTTTGCCAACTCTTTGATTTACATTATATTGTGAAACCCTTTGTCTGCCACTTTATATAATCAGATTTTCCTCTTTTGAACGAAGGAGAGACCTTGAGGACCATGGCCATTGTTACTTAAAAGTGTGTGTGAGGTGGTGGGGGTATTCTTGGTTTTGCTAGTCTTGGCTTTCTGTTTTTAGAAAAGCCCTGAATAAGTAAAGTGTCTAAAAAGTCTTTCACCTTCATTTTTGAAATGTATGTAAGGTGAAATGGTTATGGAACCTCATGACATTTTTGAGAATATATCTATTCTTCCACTTTAAAATGTGTATCTTGGCCTCGTAAAACTGTAATCATTGTGTGACACAGAGCTTACTTTTCTTTGAAATGTAAATTATGTGATGATTAATTACCAAAATTTCAAGTGTTAATCGAAATCATTAGTTCTCCTACTTATATTACCAAATTGAAACTTTTTTACTTTATTAGTTATGCCAGTTGCTTCAGACATGATGTTCATGGTATTAACATAGATAAAGTTTTTAGAAAATAGTGTCATTTGTACCACTGTTGACTATTTGAAGATCAAAGAATTTCCATGATGAAAATTAATGTGATGTTTTATCTTATGAGGAAGTCAGGTTCCCAAATCAGCACTTAGGTTGAAAATGATGAACAGCCCTAACTACCCCTGAACATCTTGAATGCAAAGGGGACATGTGAGATGGCTGCACATTTTCCAAGTAAGCAGTGGGGAGCTAGGCTGAGCCCAAAATGACCTGGCTGGTTAATGTTTTGCGACCGTACATATCAAAACCAGAATCACACTCCTTAGGTGAGATGTTCATACTCAGAGGCTGCATCAGAAACTGAGGCAGCAGCCCAGTGAAGCTTTTCATCTCATGCATACAACAGAGCCTTGATTTAAATAGTTTATTTCTTTTCTTACCCTACTCCCAGCATTTATAGGAGACAAATGAATATGTGATTATAAAGCAGTTTACAAGTGAGATGAGTTCTAAGTGTAAATTTGTATTTAAGTCAGCCCATCTGTATTGTAGCTTAGCAAGAGCAGTGATTTCCAGTGTCCCAGAGAGTCCTGGGATCCTGTGGATCTGCTTCCAGGATACCTCAATCCCAAGACTGGCAATTTGGTGCTGGCTGTTGCCCAGAGTCCTCAGTCCCTTACCATGTGGACCTCTCCATATTGCTTGAGTGTCCTCATCACATGGCAGCTGGCCTCTCCCAGAGCAAGTGTTCTAAGAGAGAGCAAGGGAGAAGTTGCAGTATCTTTTATGACATAACCACACACTGTCATTTCCACTTTATCTTATTAATGACACAGTTCTGCCCTTTTCACTGAGGAGCTCAGGGACTACTCTGGGACATAAATACCAGGAGATGGAAATCATTTGGGACCATCTTGGACACTGGCTATCAGAGCCTTTTTGTAATAAGATCTGCAAATGGTACTGTGAATGTTTTTGCTAAATATTAGGATAGGTTAGTTGTGTATTAGCTTGTTGAGTTTTATTTTAGTCAAACTTTTTGAATGGTTTTGCAATAGAAAACATTTAAGAAAATTATTGAACTTATTATTTGATTTAGGACAGCGAAAACTAATACAGACCATAACAGATATGTTTTCATCCTTCCTCAGTCTGTGTCTTGAAACTTAGTTTTATAGATTCCTGTTGACTAAATAAACAGAAGGGGTGTAAGAACTTTCAGAATGAGTTGACACAAGTGCATAGTTACTCGCAGGTGGTCTTATATTAAGATGTAAAATGAGTTCTCCTCTCCCTCTTTCTCTGCCCCCCAGCCCAAGAACCCAGCTCTTTCCCAGTTTTTTTCTCCAATGGCATAACTGGAACTGGTGCATTTTTATTCTCCTATCCTTATCTCTCTATGTAAACTGAATCCCCATTGAACTTGGAGCCTGTGCATAGTAATTATGCTTGATTGAATATATTGCCTTGCATTTAAAAAAAAAACATTATTTGTAGTCTGTTATTTTCATCTTTCTAACCAGATTGTAAACTTCTTGAAGAAAAGAATCTTGCGTCACATTTCTCACAGGTTCCCAGCCCTGATGCGCTGTAGTGTGGTGCTGCTCCCATAGCTGGTCATAACTCACTAAGTAGTCAGTGCTTAATTCAGAGGAATGTCATATCTCATACAGCAGATACTATAACCTAGAAGCAGGCATACTAACTCAAATGTATCTACAGGCTTCGGAAAGGAAAAGCCCGGATTTTGTGTTGTCTTCTCCGGTATGAATGTCAGGGAGTAAAGGAGAGCGCACTGCTTGACCACAGACTCGATCATATTCTGAAGATATTTTACTGATTGCACCTGTTTTCAATGACCTGGATTAAACAGGCTTTTCATGAATGCTTCAATAATTTTTTTCTAAAAGCACAATGTAGTTTTATGGTATAGGGCACCTATCAGAAAAATGATATTAGAAAGTGGCAATCTACTTGAAACCTGGTATTCTGGAAATCTTTCCTTTTTTTTTTCTGAGCAGGCTTAAGTAATGGACGTTATTCTGTTAGGACTTTATGGAAAAGATACCATCATATTTAGTCATAGATGGTGTCTGTAGTAATTTTGTTGTTCACATTTGTATGGCCGCCATTTCAGGTTCTGGTATTTTTAATCATAGTTTTTAGAATTGCAGCTTTCTAAATTCAGGGTCCAGCCATCCAGAACAATCATGAAATGTTCAATTGAAGAAAAAAGTCAAATGTGGTTAAGAATGAATGCAAAGCAGCTCTGACACATTCTTGGGCCTGTGCGCAGGATTCTACAGGCCAATGCCGGCAGGGTTTTGCCTCTGGGAAGCAAGAGAAGTCAATGCAAATCAGAGCAGTTTTTCAAGAAAATAACCTGTGCAGACAAGTATTTGCTTAGGGCCATAAAAATGTCTTTTCTTTCCTTCTATCTGAAACTTGAACTTTATAGTAAGTTATTTAAAGGCAGTGTACCTTGAATAAGTGCTGATGAAACCATACAAGGGTAGGTGTTAGAAACATACTTTTGGCCCATATCTTGGCAGCCAATGTCATTTGGGGAGAACCTGGATTGCATGAGGAAGAGTGGGGGCGGGGGAGCTGCTCTCCCCATCTCTTTTTAAAGATGATTAAAAAAATACTGGGTCTGCCTAACAGGCCAGAGGAACACTGCTGCTTCTGTTGCTGGTCCATCTGCTGGAAGCAGTTTCGGGGAAAGACCATGGACTCTGTTTGTTTTGAATACCACACAGCACACTTTGGGGCTCAAAGCTCTGGTCTCAGTGTCTGTAAAATTTGGGTCTCCTTCAGACTTTACTAATCTTTCAAGTTCCTTCTAGCTCTGACATTTTGGAGTCTAAGTCAGACACCACAGGTAGAAACTGCTCTTTGAAGTGCATGAAAAACGTACCCAGGATTGTGAAGCTGGACTGCTCACGGCTTTATAAATTATCAAGTTTGAAAAAATTTGTTCAGTACTGTGCCAGACCATGTGAAAGATGCAGAAACACACTACTCGTTACAGTTTCAGACTCAGTTGGGGAGATAAGGTAGAATTAACACATGTTAGGCAAAATACTAATTGTATTTCTTTAAAAAATTCTCTGATTTTCTTAGTCTTAAATCCAAGATTTCTAATGCAAGGAAATTTTTATATCTCAGTAAAGTTTTTTAGTTCTCTTCACATTTGCTAAGGCACTGTTTTGGTAGTTTATTTTTTTGGTTGCTTTTTTGTGATTTTTGTTCCTTTACTCATTTTCTAAATTTGATTCTTGTGAATTGACTTTATATCTAAATAACCTTATTTTGAATACTTTCTTAATAGATTCTTTTTGGGTTTCTAGGCAAATGGTCGTAGCTTCTTCAGATGAGAGTAATTGGGGTAATAATTTCTTATAATTTTAAATTTTATTTGTTTCGTATCTCGAATTTCCAGTATAATGTCAAATGATCATGGTGACAATAGGCATCCTTATTTTGTTTTTTGTTTCGCTGTGAGCAGTAATAGTTATTAGTATATTTAAGGTTTTTTTTGTTTTTGTGTATTATCTCATTTATTCCTCACAGTAAACATCAGAGGTATGTACTACTGTTATCCTCATTTTATAAAACTGAGGCCCAGACAGATTAAGTAACTTGTTCAAGTCTGCCCTTGAGTGACTTAAGATTTGAATTGAAGCAGTTTGACTACAAAGCATGTGTGCTCAACCAGCTTATCACATGGCCTTCCACGTGGTTGTCACTTGCAACTACCAGGGAGATGATTATAGGTGTTTTTATTAAAATAATGATTATATGTTATTTTGCTTCTTATAAATTAATGGATTTCCTAATGTTAAATGAAGCACTTTTTGAAAACTCTTACCTGTTACCTCAACATCCATTACTAAATCTTTGTTACTAGAATTTCAATCTAACATTAACCAGAAAATTGTCAATGAATCATTATTTTTTATATTACATGTCTTTTAAAAATGTCAAATGTGAATTTTATTTCTATGAACTTACTATAATATGGACAAGCAAAAGTAAGTCCTTTTGTCACTGGACAATGTCTTAGAACTATCAAGAATAAATTTTGCTCTTATATTAGGAAAAGTATCAAAGGAGCAGGAAATATTTTCAAGTGCTCATTAAACCTAGTCACTTTTTTTTTAAACGTTGAGGTGAAATTCACATAACATAAAATTACCCATCTTCAAGTGCACTATTCAGTGGCATCTAGTACATTCGCAGTGTTAAGCAACTGTCACCTCCATCTGTTTCCAAAATGATTTCATCATCCCCAAAGGATCCCACATACATTTAATAGTCACTCCTCACCTACTTCCCTCTCTCCAGACCCTGGCAATCACAAGTTGGTTTTCTGTCTAGATGGATTTAACTCTCGTGGATGTTTTGTACAAATGGAATCATGCGATACATGACCTTTTGTGTCTGGCTTCCTTCAGTTAGCATAGTATGTTTGACGTTCATCTATGTAGTAGCATGTATCAGTGCTTCACTTGTATTTTTGATAGAATAGTTTTCCATTGTATGTATATGCCAGATTTTGTTTATTTATTCATCAGTTGGTAGACATTTGGGTTGTTTCCACCTTTTGGCTATTATGAATAGTGTTCCTGTGAACATTGATGTACAAATGTCTGTTTGAATACCTGCTTTCAGTTCTTTTGGGCATATTCCTAAAAGTGGAAATGCTGGATCATATGGTAATTCTATGTTTACGTTTTTGAGTAACCACCAAAATTCCACAGTGACTGCACCGTTACATCCCACCAGCAATGTACAAGGGTTCTGATTTCTCCACATCCTTGCCAACTTTTGTTATTGTCTGTTTCTTTTTACTATTACAACATTGACCTGGTGTGAAGTGCTATTTCACTGTGATTTTGTTTTGTGTTTCCCTAATGACTAAAGACGTTGAACACCTGTTTGTGTATTTATTGGCTATTTGTATATCTTATTTGGAGAAATGTCTATTCAGGTCCTTTGCCTATTTTTTGACTATGTAGAAATGAAAATTTATTGCCTATTTTCTCCTCTGTGATTCTCTTCTCACTTTCACCAAATAAATCACAAGTTTTTCTAAAGCAAAGAGTTAGTGCTACAACTCTCAGAATATTCTTGTTGCGTGTTAGTATCAAGACAGTGCCAAAGGAAAGAATACTAGACAATTATTTGTTGCATGGTGGTATTAATGATAAACAAGTGATTCTGAGAGGAAAAACATGCTTGTATGAGAAACGCTGAAGTCATTGACACTGAGGAATGATTAATAACAGGATTAAAGTCAGAGAGTGGGGTGGGCAGGAGAGTTACAACAGGTAGGAAGAGAAAGGGAGGGAAATCCTTAAGCTGAATAATCAGTACAGCTCCTTTGACCCCTTCTTCTGCTTTTCTCACCTTAAAAATGACAAGTGTTATTGCCACAAAGTAGTATTAACTTCAGATCTAGGGATCTTTTGCCCAATTTTTAACTGTGATATTTGTTTTTGTTGAGTTCTGAGAGTTTTCTTTACATTCTGGATACTAGACCCTTACCAGATAAACGATTTGTAAATATTTTTTCCCATTCTGTAGGTTGCCTTTTCACTTTCTGATACACAAAAGTTTTTTTTTTCTTTTGTACATTTAATCCTCTTTTTTTTTTACATTTTTTATTGATTCATAATCATTTTACAGTGTTGTGTCAAATTCCAGTGTTCAGCATGTTCAGCACAATTTTTCAGTCATTCATGGACATATACACACTCATTGTCACATTTTTTTCTCTGTGATTTATCATAACATTTTGTGTATATTTCCCTGTGCTATACAGTGTAATCTTGTTAATCTATTCTACAATTTTGAAATCCCAGTCTATCCCTTCCCACCCTCTACCCCCCCCGTAACCACAAGTCTGTATTCTCTGTCCATGAGTCTATTTCTGTCCTGTATTTATGCTTTGTTTTTGTTTGTTTTTGTTTTTTAGATTCCACATATGAGCGATCTCATATGGTATTTTTCTTTCTCTTTCTGGCTTACTTCACTTAGAATGACATTCTCTAGGATCATCCATGTTGCTGCAAATGGCATTATGTTGTCGGTTTTTATGGCTGAGTAGTATTCCATTGTATAAATATACCACCTCTTCTTTATCCAGTCACCTGTTGATGGACATTTAGGTTGTTTCCATGTTTTGGCTATTGTAAATAGTGCTGCTATGAACATTGGGGTGCAGGTGTCATCCTGAAGTAGATTTCCTTCTGGGTACAAGCCCAGGAGTGGGATTCCTGGGTCATATGGTAAGTCTATTCCTAGTCTTTTGAGGAATCTCCACACTGTTTTCCCTAGTGGCTGCACCAAACTGCATTCCCACCAGCAGTGTAGGAGGGTTCCCCTTTCTCCACAGCCTCTCCAGCATTTGTCATTTTTGGATTTTTGAATGACGGCCATTCTGACTGGTGTGAGGTGATACCTCATTGTAGTTTTGATTTGCATTTCTCTGATAATTAGTGATATTGAACATTTTTTCATGTGCTTTTTGATCATTTGTATGTCTTCCTTGGAGAGTTGCTTGTTTAGGTCTTCTGCCCATTTTTGGATTGGGTTGTTTTTTTTTTCTTATTGAGTTGTATAAGCTGCTTATATATTTTGGAGATCAAGCCTTTGTCGGTTTCACTTGCAAAAATTTTCTCCCATTCCGTAGGTTTTCTTCTTGTTTTATTTCTGGTTTCCTTTGCTGTGCAGAAGCTTGTAAGTTTAATTAGGTCCCATTTGTTTATTCTTGCTTTTATTTCTTCTAGGAGAAAATTTTTGAAATGTATGTCAGATAATGTTTTGCCTATGTTTTCCTCTAGGAGGTTTATTGTATCTTGTCTTATGTTTAAGTCTTTAATCCATTTTGAGTTGATTTTTGTATATGGTGTAAGGGTGTGTTCTAGCTTCATTGTTTTACATGCTGCTGTCCAGTTTTCCCAACACCGTTTGCTGAAGAGACTGTCTTTATTCCATTGTATATTCTTGCCTCCTTTGTCGAAGATGAGTTGACCGAAAGTTTGTGGGTTCATTTCTGGGCTCTCTATTCTGTTCCATTGGTCTATATGTCTGTTTTGGTACCAATACCATGCTGTCTTGATGACTGTAGCTCTATAGTATTGTCTGAAGTCTGGGAGAGTTATTCCTCCAGCCTCTTTCTTTCTCTTCAGTAATGCTTTAGCAATTCTAGGTCTTTGATGGTTCCATATAAATTTTATTATGATTTGTTCTAGTTCTGTGAAATATGTCCTGGGTAATTGGATAGGGATTGCATTAAATCTGTAGATTGCCTTGGGCAGTGTGACCATTTTAACAATATTGATTCTTCCAATCCAAGAGCATGGAATATCTTTCCATTTTTTAAAGTCTTCTTTAATTTCCTTCATCAATGGTTTATAGTTTTCTGTGTATAATTCTTTCGCCTCCTTGGTTAGATTTATTCCCAGATATTTTATTACTTTGGGTGCTATTTTAAAGGGGACTGTTTCTTTACTTTCTTTTTCTGTTGATTTATCGTTAGTGTAAAGAAAGGCAACTGATTTTTGAACATTAATTTTGTAACCTGCTACCTTGCTGAATTCTTCGATCAGCTCTAGTAGCTTTTTTGTGGACCTTTTGGGGTTTTCTATATATAGTAACATGTCGTCAGCATATAATGACACTTTTACCTCTTCTTTTCCAATTTGGATCCCTTTTATTTCTTTCTCTTGCCTGATTGCTGTGGCTAGGACTTCCAGGACTATATTGAATAGGAGTGGTGATAGTGGGCATCCTTGTCTTGTCCCAGATTTTAGTGGGAAGCTTTTGAGTTTTTCACCGTTGAGAACTATGCTGGCTATAGGTTTGTCATATATAGCTTTTATTATGTTGAGATATGTTCCCTCTATACCCACTTTGGCGAGAGTTTTTATCATAAATGGGTGTTGAATTTTATCAAATGCTTTTTCTGCATCGATTGAGATGATCATGTGGTTTTTGTCCTTTCTCTTGTTGATGTGATGTATTACATTGATTGATTTGCGTATGTTGAACCAGCCTTGTGTCCCTGGGATGAACCCCACTTGGTCATGATGTATAATCTTTTTTATGTGTTGTTGGATTCTATTTGCTAAAATTTTGGTGAGGATTTTGGCGTCTATGTTCATCAGTGATATTGGCCTATAATTCTCTTTTTTTGTAGTGTCTTTGCCTGGTTTTGGTATCAGGGTGATGGTGGCTTCATAGAATGAGTTTGGGAGTATTGCCTCCTTTTCAATCGTCTGGAAGAGTTTGAGAAGGACTGGTATGAGTTCTTCTTTGTATGTTTGGTAGAATTCCCCAGTGAAGCCATCCGGTCCTGGACTTTTATTTGTAGGGAGGTTTTTAATTGCTATTTCTATTTCCTTTCTAGTGATCGGATTGTTCAAGTGTTCAGTTTCTTCTTGATTCAGTTTTGGTGGACAGTATGTTTCCAGAAACTTGTCCATCTCCTCTAGGTTATCCAGTTTGGTTCCATATAGTTTTTCATAATATTCTCGTATGATATTCTGTATTTCTATTTTGTTTGTTGTAATTTCTCCATTTTCCTTTCTTATTTTGCTAATTTGTGCTCTCTCTTTTTTCTTCTTTGTGAGTTTGGCCAGAGGTTTGTCGATTTTATTTACTTTTTCAAAAAACCAGCTTTTGGTTTGGTTGATTTTTTCTATGGTCTTGTTAATCTCTATTGTATTTAATTCCTCTCTGATCTTTATTATTTCCTTCCTTCTGCTGCTTTTTGGGGCTTTTTGTTGTTCTTTTTCTAATTGATTCAGGTGGTGGGTTAACTTGTTTATTTGAGATTGTTCTTCTTTTTTGAGGAAGGCCTGTATCGCTATAAACTTCCCTCTTAGCACTGCCTTTGCTGTGTCCCATAGGTTTTGAGTGGTTGTGCTTTCATTATCATTTGTCTCAAGGTATTTTTTAATTTCAGCTTTGATTTCCTCATTGATCCATTGTTTTTTCAATAACATATTGTTTAATCTCCATGCTTTTCTTTTTTTCTCCTTTGTTTCTCTGTTGTTGATTTCCAGTTTCATGGCATTGTGGTCAGTAAAGATGCTTGAGATAATTTCTATCTTCTTAAATTTGTTGAGGTTTCTTTTGTGCCCGAGTACATGATCGATCCTGGAAAATGTTCCATGTGCACTTGAAAAGAATGTATATTCTATTTTTTGGGGGTGTAAAGCTCTGAAAATATCCACCAAATCTAGTTTTTCTATTGTAGTATTTAATTTCTCTGTTGCCTTGTTTATTTTCTGTCTGGAAGATCTGTCTAGTGATGTTAATGCAGTGTTAAAATCTCCAACTATGATTGTATTCCCATCAATATCGCCCTTTATCTCTGTTAGTAATTCTTGTATGTACTTAGGTGCTCCTATATTGGGTGCATATATATTAACGAGAGTAATGTCTTCATCTTGTATCGCTCCTTTAATCATTATAAAATGTCCCTCTTTATCTTTCTTTATGGCCTTTGTTTTAAAGTCTATTTTGCCTGAAATCAGTACTGCAACACCTGCTTTTTTCGCTTTTCCATTTGCATGGAATATCCTTTTCCATCCTTTCACTCTCAATCTATATGTGTCCTTTTCCCTAAAGTGGGTCTCTTGTATGCAGCATATTGAAGGTTCTTGCTTTATTATCCACTCTGCCACTCTATGTCTTTTGACTGAAGCATTTAGTCCATTAACATTTACAGTAATTAATGATAGATGTGTGTTTATTGCCATTTTGAACTTATCTTTGCAGTTGAATTGGTATATCTTCTTTGTTCCTTTCTTCTTCCTTTTGTGGTTTGGTAATTTTCCTTTGTATTATCATGGATTTTATTTAATTTTTGTGACTCCCTTGTAAATTTTTGACTTGTGGTTACCCTTTTTTGTAAATCTATTAACCTATACCCGTTTTTAATAAACTGATAATAACATGATCTCAAACCATCCTACTGTTAAAAAAATTTAAAAAAAGAAAGAAAAAAAATTCTATATTTCCCTGCCTCCCTCTCCCACTCTCAGTGATTTGTATGTCTTCTTTTATAATTTCGTGTTTTCTTTATTTGTAATTCATGAGTTATCACCTTTCCAGTTGTGAGTTTCTCATTTCTGTAGCATCCTGCTGCTTTTCTATTTAGAATAGCCCTTTCAATATTTCTTTTAGCATGGGTTTAGTGTTGCTAAACTCCTGCAGCTTTTTTTTGTCTGTGAAAGTCTTTATTTCTCCTTCTATCCTAAAGGATAGCCTTGCTGGGTAAAGTATCCTAGGCTGCATCTTTTTTTCATTCAGGGCTTTGAATATATCTTGCCACTCCCTTCTGGCCTGTAGTGTTTGTGTAGAGAAATCAGCTGAGAGCCTTATGGGGGTTCCCTTGTAGTTCACTCTTTGCTTTTCTCTTGCTGCCTTTAGAATCATTTCTTTATCCTTGACTCTGGCCATCTTGATTATGATATGTCTTGGTGTGGGTCTATTTGGGTTCTTCCTGTTTGGGGCCCTCTGAGCTTCCTGTACTTGGATATCTGATTCCTTCTTTAAGTTTGGGAAGTTTTCAGTCATGATTTCTTCAAAAACCTTTTCAATCCCCTTTGATCCTTCTTCCCCTTCTGGGACCCCTATTATGCGAAGATTGGGACGCTTTATATTATCCCATAGGTCCCTTATTGCTATTATCATTATTTTTTATTTGCTTATCTTGTAGTTCTTCTGAATGGGTGCTTTCTATTGCCCTGTCTTCTAGATCACTAATTCGTTCCTCTGCATTAACTAGTCGGCTTTGCACAGCTGTTAGATCATTCCTCATCTCTGTCAATGAGTTTTCCCATTTTGCTTGGCTCTTCTTTATAGCTTCAATTTCATTTTTGACATATTTTATTTCTCTAAGCATTATCTGTTTTAATTCCTTCAGCAATTTGATCACTCCTTTTTTGAAATCTTGATCTAGTAGGCTATCGATGTCTATTTCATTGACCTTTCTTTCAGGGGATTCCTCTTGTTCTTTTAATTGGGAAAGGTTTCTCTGCTTCTTCATCTTGCTCATACCTCTCTGGCACTGTGGTTTATGGAGTATCAGTTGTCTATTTTGGATCTTAAGGATTTTATCTATCTAAGCCTATTTAGGAATAGAACTTAGGAAAAAAAAGAAAAAAGAAAAAAAGAAAAAAAATGAAGAGAGAGAGAGAAAGATTTTTAAAAGAAGGGAGAAAGAGGGTTTGATAACAATGTATAATGAATAATAGAAGAGCGAGTTGAAGCAGAGTATTAATCGGGTGGAGACGTCCTTTTAAAACCTTTAAAAAAAAAAGGGGGTGGGGAGATGAATATATGTGTTTGAAGCCTGTGTCTAATCAATAACAGGACATCAAAACCCAAGAGAAATAGAAATGAATTAAGAAGTAAAAATTAAGAGAGTAATTGAAAATAGAACAGGTAAAAACAGATTAAAAACAAAACAAAACAAAAACAAAAACAAAAAACAAAAAAACAAAAAAACAAAAAAAAGGGGGGGGGTTGTCGGTGTTCTCCTGGAGTCTGTGTGCTTTTAACGTGATGTCCTTCTGTCTTCGTCCTGTTTTGGAAGCTCAGCTTGTTTTCATAGGCCCTCTGTTGGCGCCCTCTTCTGTGCTGCTCCCAGCACCTGTCGGCAAGCCGATCGCGCCTCCTCCTAACACGGGGTCAGATGCAGCTCTCCTCTGCTGCGGGCGGGCGGGTCACTGCCCCTCCGGATGCCGCAGTCAGATGTTGCAGACTGGCGAGGCAGGAGGGTGGGTCGTGCCCTCTCCCAGCACCTGGGTCAGGGGTTGTGTTCCTGCCGGACAGGCTGGGGGCCGCTGTCCCCCTGCCTGCGCCGCTGGTAGCTCCGCTGCTCTGTGCGGCTGCGCGCTCTGCGCCGGCGCTCCGCCCCGGTCGCGCTCCGCCCCGGTCGCGCTCCGCCCCGGTCGCGCTCCGCCCCGGTCGCGCTCCGCCCCGGTCGCGCTCCGCCCCGGTCGCGCTCCGCCCCGGTCGCGCTCCGCCCCGGTCGCGCTCCGCCCCGGTCGCGCTCCGCCCCGGTCGCGCTCCGCGGGTGGGCTCGGGGAAGACCGAGGGGCAGCCTCGTCCCTGCTCCGAGCCAAGACCCAGCTGCTTGTTTGTCTTTGTGGAGCAAGTTCTCTGGGGGAGCAGAATGGAAGGATCCTATCTGCCCCGGGCTGTAGGCCCGTCTCAGTCTGGCCCTTGAGGCTGCTAAGCCCTTCGGTGCGGACGCAGGTTTAGCCTCTGGCCCCGCCTGGGTGCTAAGCGCCGGAGAATATGGCGGCTCTGCCTGGTCCCCGCCCCTCTTCCCCTGAAAAGTTTCCGCGGGTTTTCAGAGATGGGGGTATGCACCCTTCCCCCGAGAGCACATCAACCTTGCTGTTTTATGGAGGGCCCAGGTTGTTCTGTCCTGTACACCCACAGCCCCGGCGCCCAGCCCCTTGCAGTCCCCCGGAGCTGCCTCCGTGCAGCCGCCCCCGTCCTCCGCCCGGCTTGTGCAGCCTGGCCCTGCCCGCCGCTGCCGGCCCAGCTCAGGCTGGGTGTCGGGGGGACGATCTGTGCCCGTTTAACTTAGTTCTGTCAGACAAGGGCTGCTCTGTACAGATCCGAGCCTCGGAGGCTCCCCCTCCGTCCCGCTGGCCTCTCAATTGGAGAGGGGAGACCCAGCGAGCAAGCGCCAGTCCTCCTTTGCCGCTCCCTCCCCGCGGGACCCGTCCCGCGCTGCTTTGCCTTTTGTTCTTTCTTTTTTCCTTTTCTCCTACCAGATTTTTGGCGTCTTTATCTTTTGAAGAGGGCGATGATCTGTTGGAGTTCCGCAGGTGCTCTGGTTGGCTGAGTGGGTCTGTAGATGTGGGTCTTGGTGTATTTGTGGGAGAGGGTGACTTACAAGCGTCCTTCTACTCCGCCATCTTGCCCGGAAGTCCCCACAAAAGTTTTTAATTTTGAAGTCCAAATTTTTTGTTTCTTACACTTTTGGTGTCATTTCTGAGAATCCAAGGTCATGAAGATTTACTCATATATATTCTTCTAAGAATTTTATAGTTTCAAGTTCTTACATTTAGGTGTTTGATCCATTTTGAGTTAATATTTGTATATCATGTGAGATGGGGGCCATGTTGGTATCTAGTTGTCCCAGCACTATTTGAAAAGATTATTTATTCCTCTTGGAATGATATTGGCATCCTTGTAAACAACCGCTGACAACTGGATGAGTTTACTTCAGGGCTCTCAATTCGATTCCATTGATTTATGAAATCTCCTTATGCTAGGATCACAGTTTTGACCAGTCACTTGATAGCAAGTTTTGAAAGTGTGAGTGCATCAGCTTTATTTTTCTTTTTCAAGATTTTTTTCATAGTCGGGGTCATTTTCAATTCCATGTGAATTTTAGGATCAGCTTTTCTATTTCTGTAAAAAAAGAAATCCTTGGGATTTTGATAGGGGTTGCATTGAATCTGTAGATTGCCATGGGGAATCTTGCTGTCTTAACAATATTAAGTCTTCCATCCATGAACATGTGATGTCTTGTCTTTTATTTAGGTCTTCTTTAATTTCTTTCAGCAATGTTTTGTAGAAGTTTTGTGCCAGCTTGGTTAAATTTAACTAAGTGTTTTATTCTCATTGCTGCTGTGGTAAATAGAAAGTTTCCTTAATTTAATTTTTAGATTGTTCATTGCTAGTCCATGGAAATTCAATACTTTAAAAAATATTTATCTTGTACCTGAAACTTTTGTGATTTTATTATCTCTAGTAGTTTTTTGATATTATTTATGATTTTCTATATATAAGATCATATTATCTGTGAGTAAAAATAACTTTACTTCTTGTCAATTTGGATGCCTTTTTTCCCCCTAATTGCTTTGACTAGAATTTCTAGTGCTATGTTGAATAGAAGTGGTGAAGTGAGATACCATTGTCTTGTCCTGATGTTAGGGGGAAAACTTTCAGTCTTTTATCGTTGAGTTTAATGTTAGGTCTTGGTTTTTCATAAATATCCCTTGTCAGGTTGAGGAAATTCCATTCTATTCTCAGTTTTTTAGTGTTTTTTTTTCAGTCATTAAAGGGTTTTGGATTTTGTTAAATCCTTTTTCTGTAACAATTGAGGTTATCCTGTGTTTTTAGTCCCCTTCATCCTACTAATGTGGTGTATTACACTGATTGCTTTTTGTATGTTGAACCGTTCTTACACTCTTGGGATAAATCCCACTTGGTCATGTCCTATAGTCATCAAATTTTGCTGCTGGTTCAGTTTGCTAGTAATTTGTTGAGGATTTTTGTATCTATATTCATAATGAAAATGGTCTATAGTAATTTCTTTACGAGGCTTTGCTATCAGAGTTAAATTGGCCTCACAGAATGAGTCAGGAAATGTTTCTTCCTCTTCTGTTTTTTGGAAAAGTTTGGAAAGGATTGATGTTAATTTTCTTTAAATGTTTGGTGAAGTTCACCAGTGAAGCCATCTAGTCCTGAACTTTAATTTGCTGGAAGGTTTTTGATTACTGATTCAATCTCTTGTTAGAGGTCTGACCAAATTTCCTCCTTTTTCTTAGGTCAGTTTTAGTAGTTAATTTGTCTTTTAAAATCTAATTCTTGACGTTTACACCCAGTTTTGTTAGCCATTTAAAAATTATTTAGACTATTATTTATGTTTAAATGGTTTCATTGCATCCCTCCTTTACTCATTTATTTTTATACTTGAACTTCCCATTTTGGAGCTCTTAATTGCATCTCCAAATAATTTTTCCAGAAAGTCATTTCATGTGTGGCGGATTTTCTGAGCTGGGTATGTCTGTGATTCCTACTGCAAAGGAATATGCAGAGTTCCGAGCCAAAAGGAGAGGATGTCCCTGTTCTCTACTTGTGTAGGTTCATTGTCAATGAGTTCTTTGTGTGTCTCTCAGCCTCATGGAGTCACCTGTGAAAAGTTTTCCTTCAGCTCCTGCCTGTAGAACTTCTAAGGACCAAGGTCCAGTATCTGAGACAGATTCTGCTGTTTTCCTAATCATCCAACTTTCCCATTCCTGTCTGCCTGAAACCCTCTCTGTACTTCCTGCCCAAATTGACCATTGGGAACTCTGCCCAGCAGGTCATTATTTGCTTCCAGGAGTATGTCAGAACACCTTTTTCTGGGCACAAACTCAGACATCTGCTACATTCCTAATTAAATATTTTACAGCATATGTTTAGGTGTGCTTTTATTTCCACTGTTTTTTTTTTCCCTAGAACATGAGAATGCAAACCCTTTTAACTTACCTACACCTTTAAAAATAATCAGTTAAATCATTTGTATCGAGCTACTGACTTTTGCTTATATTTAATTTGCTTTAATATTCAGAAACATCAATTATCCCCACCTTGTCTGTCTATTTTCTCTCTTTTGATTTTATTTACTTACTATCTTTCCATTGCTTCCATCCCCATCCTCCTCATTGCTCTTTGTTTATTTTCTTCTATATTTTTGAAGATCTTATAATTTGTCCTCTACCATCCGATTTAGTTTTCTTCATTTAGATATTTAAAAATCTGCTTTTTAATCTGTATGTAAATATTTTAATACTATTATTGCACTATGTTTTTCTTTAGACCTTTCTAGTTGATTCAGTTTAAGTTTCATTTTTATCTCGCAGTTTTCAATTTGTTGTCTTTACTCTGCAAGGATTTCTGTGTGTTTTGACAGAATTCATATCTTCTTGCATCTTTTGAGCACATCACACAATTTATTAAAATTTATTCCTTAGAGATTTCAGTGTTGTCTCCTTTCCCTTATCTTGCAATAATTTTCCATAGGAATTAAGTTACTTTTTTCTCTTTATTCATGAACTAAATATGTTCTGTAAAGTCTAGATGTTTATGAACTGAATAGGTTTGTAGACATTTTTTACCCTGTACTCTTTTCCAGAGCCCCATCTACTGAATAGGTTGAATTGCCTACCTCTGAGTCTCGTTTCCTTGTTCTAGCAGACTTTCGCTGTGGAATCTCTATTTCACTGTAGTGGAATATTCTTTAGTATCCATGGTGTGGTTTTCTGAAATGCTGAACTAATGAAAAGCATGAAAAGCTGTAGGTTTCTTTTTGTATCATTTTGATCCCTTTATTTATATTACTGTATATTTTAAACTTATTTTCTTAGTTGTTACCTTAAGAGACTACAATTAACACCCTAACATTACGATCTGGTTCAGATTTATACCAACTTAATTTCAATGTTATAAAAATTTTGGTCTTTTATAGCTCTATTGCCCTCTCTTTGTGAGGCTATTATCATATAAATTACATGTTTATGCATTATGTGTCCATCAACACATATTTATAATTATTGCTTTATTCATTTGTGTTTTAAGTCAGAGAGAAGAAAAAAGTTACAAATAAAAATTTTATTTATATTTTCTTTTACATTTACCTAGTTATGTTACCTAGTTACTTTTACTAGTGCTCTTTATTTTTCATGTGTATTTGACTTATTGTCTAGTGTCTTTTCATTTCAGCCTATAGTGTTTCTTGTAGGGCAATTATGCTAGTGACAGACCCTCTTAGTTTTGTTTATTTGGGCTCTGTTCAATTTTTTTCTTTTTGTTCCTCAGACTGGATAACCTCAGCTGGCCTATCTTCAAGTTCACTAATCCTTTCTTCTAAGTCTGCTCAAATTTGCTACTGGGCACCTCTGTGGAGTTTCTCATTTCAGTTAATGTACTTGTCAGCTCCAGAATTTCTGTTTGTTTTATTTTTATAACTTCTGTCTCTTTATTGATACTATTTGGTGAGACTTTGTTGTTATACTTTCCTTTAGTTTAGACACGGTGACTTAAAGTCTTTGTCCAATGTCTGTGTTTCCTCAAGGAGAGTTTCTGTTTATTGTCTCGTTTCCTGTGTTGAGCCATACTTTTTTTTTCTTTGCATATAAATTGGACATTTAAAATAATATAATGTGTTAATTGTGGAAATCAGATTCTCCTTTCTCCTCAGGGTTTGTTATTGTTATGCTGTTTGCTCTTGTTCTTATTCTTATTGTCATCATTGAAAAAATTTAGTGGCTTTCTTGAACTAATTTTGTAAAATCTGTATTTCTAGTGATGTGTGACCACTGAAGTCTCTGCTTGCTTAGCTTAATAGTCAGGTGATGATTGAACATAGATTTGCTCAAATTCCTGGAGCCAGTGTCTCCAAGTTTTTGCTTAGGGGTTCTTTTGTTGGGACAGAGCCTCAGTGCTCAAATAGGCGGTTTACAGTTCTGCATAAGCCCTCACTTCCAGCTTGTCTAGAGCCTCAAGGTCAGTCAGATGTGAAAACTTAGGGTTTCTAGGTCCTTTGTGAGTATGTGTACAGCCCTTGGGCATGCACATCAATGTAGTGTAAGCACTTGACAATTAGCTTTTTTGATTGTAATATATAAGTACCTAACATTAAGCTTCTGTTTCCTGAGGCATCCACTTAAATAAACACATTGCTAGCTACACATCCTTCTTAAATAAACACATTGCCAGCTACACAGCTAGATAATGAGCCAGGCCACCTTACCCATGAAGTTCCCCTTTTTGGAAACCTTGATTGACCTAGATAACTGACTGCCTGCTTTTCCCTTCCCGCACTTTAATCTCCGCAGTTACGTTTTAAATTCACCAATAACAAGTGACCCTGTAAAATCCTGGTCACCCTACCCTTGATTCCAGTAAAGATAGAACCCTGGGTCCATTCCCTCTCTCTCCCTTTACCTGTGACCTCGTTGTGTGGCACTGGGCATGCCGTGTATCCTTCAGGACCCGTAAGTAGACAACTTATCTTTCCAAAGTTCCCTGATGGTTGTTGCTGAGGTACACCTTCCAGTCATAAAGAACTGCTACGGCTGGTCCAGCCATGATATAATTCTCTGACTCCAGTCAGAGAAACATCTGTGAGGGCTTGCCGCGTAGAGCATGAGCCCAAGTGAGTGCCCACAAGCATTTCTAGGTGATAGCATCACTATCAATAGGTTGAGACTGACTCAAAACAATCAACTTACACAGTCACATGGCCTAAAGTCACTAAAATATTTATTTTATTGTTATCTTTATTTTTCAAGGCTACTACTGAGCTAGACAGCAAAAGTATGCCAGTAAAGCAAGTTACAACACTAAAAACCTCACTGTTCTTACTGAGGCTTGTTAGTCTTTATTGAATAAGTGCTCCCTGGGCTGCTGTAAGTCTTCCAACAATAAATTATGAGACACACAAATAAACAAAGTATGGCCCATACATGGAAAAAAGCAATTAATAGAAACTAGCCCTTGAAGAAGCCCAGGCATTGGACTTATGAGACAAATACTTTTAAGTTTTCATATATTTTTGCCTTCATACTTATTTTTTGTGTGGTTTGGAGAGGCTATTTTTAGTCGTCCTGATGCCATTTTAACCTGGTCTTTTGTGCTTAACACAATGTTTTTGAGATTTATTCATTTCACCGCATATATTCATAGCTAATTTTAATTTTGAGGATGGAATCTTAGTTTTTGCTGGCATGGAATTTTGTTTGTTGAATTTATTAGACATGCTTTTAACCTGTACTGTGGTCTGACAGTTTTTCAGTTAATTTTGTTTTTTTCCACGAAATACATGGTCACATAGTCTATTAATAGCAACATTTTGGTTTTCTTCCTTATGTTATTTATAACACTTATTATTGTTTTCTTGTTGCAGTGGGTCTGATCTGTCTAATGTTTTATTATGAAATACAATGTTTAGTGCAGGAATCTCCAAATATCTCATAGGGTTAAGTAACTTTTCTTCTTTTCCTAGTTACTTTTCACTCAGAAATAAGATGTTGATTTTTATTGATGATTTTCCTCAGCAGTTACTGAGAGGATCACATGAATTTCCATGTTAACCTGTTAATCTCATAAACTAGTAATGAATTATCCATCCAATCAAGATGCATTATTTCTCAATAGCTGCTGGAGAGGGTGTGGAGAAAGGGAATCCTCCTACGTTGTTGGTGGAAATGTAGTTTGGTGCAGCCATTATGGAAGACAGTATGGAGATTCCTCAAAAAATTAAAAATAGGCTTACCATATGATCTAGCAATCCCACTCCTGGGCATATATCCAGAGGAAGCTCTAATTTGAAAAGATACACACACTCCAATCTTCATAGCAGCACTATTTACAACAGCCAAGACATGGAAGCAACCTAAATGTCATTGACAGATGACTAGATAAAGAAGATGTGGTGTGTGTATATATATATATATATATATATATATATACACAGTGGAATACTACTCAGCCAAATAAAATAATGCCATTTGCAGCAACATGGATGGACCTGGAGATCATCATACTAAGTGAAGCAAGCCAAAAAGGAAAAGAAAAATACCATGTGATATCACTTATATGTGGAATCTAAAAAAAAAGACACAAAAGAGCTTATTTACAAAACACAGACTCACAGATATACAAAACAAACTTATGGTTACCAGGGGAAACAAGGTGAGTAGAGGGATAAAGTAGGAGTTTGGGATTTGCAGATACTAATTCCTACATATAAAACAGATAAACAACAAGGTTCTACTGTATAGCACAGGGAACTATATTCAGTACCTTGTAGCAACCTGTAATAGAAAAGAATATGAAAAGGAATATATCTGTGTAACTGAATCACTCTATCAGAAATGAACACAATATTGTAAACTGACTATGCTTCAGTAAAAAAGATGCATTGTTTCTAAATTTGCTGATTAATTTTATTTGCAAATATTTTAATTGGGGTTTTTGCATTTATGTTTACTAGTGATGTAAGCTTTAGGTTTCTTTATTAAGATGTTTTTATCTATCTTTGACATTTTTGTGTTATTCACATAAAATATGTTGGGAAATTTATTTATTTTTATTATGAGATATTTTAATTGCAGAACAAATATTCATCACTCAGATTTTTCAAAATTAATTCATTTTTTACCATATTCACTTCAGATTGTTTAAATCAACAGAAAATTACAAGTAAAGTAGAGGCCCCCTTTGTATCTCTTTCCAGTAATTCCCTCCTGCCTCAGATGTGAACAATGTTTTGAATTTGGTGTTCATTGTTGTCATGTTTTTATATTTAATGGTATATTTATAAACCTAAAAGGTTATGAAGAACTTTTTGTAGGCTTTCACATTTCATATTAACTATTTAGTTATTATATGTATATAAAGTGTTGTCTCTGGAGCCAGATAATCATTGTTTGAAATTTCCAACTGTAATAGCAAATTTTTCTGTTCCTGTTTTCAGTTCTTTTAGTTTTTCTTTTATGCCATTTGAAGCTTCGTCATTAGTACATACTATTATGTCTTCTGAGAGACTTGACTTCTGTTTTTTTATTGTGCAATGATCCTCCTTTTACTTTTAACCTATTTGTGTCTTTATACTTAAAGTAGGTTTCCCATAGCAATCATATAGTAGGATCTTGTTTTTTCTGCAGTGTGACAATCTTTGTCTCTTAACTGGAACATTTAGAATCATTTACATGCAATTATTGATATTGCTGGGTTTGTATTTACATTTTGCTACTTTGTTTTTATTTGTTACATTTGTTCTTTGCCCCTTTTTTTCTCTTTACCTGCATTATTTTAATTTTTTTTGCATTTCATGCTATTTCATACTGTTAGCTTATTTACCTTTTCGTTTTATTATTTTAGTGGGTGCTATGGGATTTACAATATGCATATTTAACTTATCCCAGTAAATAGTATACCATTTCACATATACTGTAAGAAACCTATAGCAGTGTACTTCTTTTTCCCTTATCCTACTGTTGTGATCTCATTAATGCATACTTCACATTTATGTTTTATAAATCTCAAAATACGTTATTTTTTATTTAAACAGTCTATTATATTTAAACAATGCTCAAAAAGAGAAAATGTCTTTTTTTAGTTACTCACTTTTTATCATTCTATCACTTATTTTCATTATATGCATTCAAGTTTTACTCCTTCTGCCTGAAGAATTTCCTTTAACATTACTTGTGATGCAGGCTTGATAGCAATAAATTTTTCATCTTTTGTTTACAAAAGCATTTCACCTTCAGTTTTAAAAGATATTTTTGCTGGATATGGAATTCTGTGTGGACAGTTGTTTTCTTTTAGTACAGGTGCTCTAAATGTATTACTTCCTTGTCTTCTGCTTTGCATTGTTCTGACAAGAAGCCTGCAATATTAATTTGCGGTAATTAGTTGCCAGTGATTCTTTGTGTCTTTGTACTTAACGTTTCTCTGGATGCTTATAATTTTTTTCTTTATTACTGTTTTAAAAATTTTTTGATTATAAAATACTTGGCACAGTGTTCTTTGTGTCTTTCTGTATGGAGTTCATGGAGCCTTTTGTACCGAGTTACAGTCATCATCAAATTTAGAAAAAATTTGACAATTTTTTTACAAATATTTTCTGCTGTCTTCACACCCTCCTTTCTGTGACTCTAATTAAATATATGTTAGTGTGAATATTTGTTAATTTTGTTTCAGTTTTCATTTCCTCTCTGTGATTCATTTTGTATGGTTTCTACTGCTGTGTATTCAAGTTAACTGGTCTTTTCTTATGCAGTGTTTTCTCTGATATTTATGCTACTCAGTGAAATTTTTGTTTCAGATAGTGGATATTTTATCTAGACATTTCATTTGATTCTGCATTTGCTTCTCATTATGTTTATGTCTTTGAGCATTTATAATATTAATATTAGAAGTTTCAGGATCCTTGTTTCTTAATTTGAATGTCTTTGTCATTTCTAGATCTTTTTCTATTGATTTTTCTTTCAGTTATGTGTTACATACTCATGCTTCTTCATATGACTAGTAATTTTTGATTGGGTGATGAACATTGTGAGTTTTACATTGTAGAGTAGTGGATTTTGTTGCTTTCCTTTAAAAAGGGTTGGAGTTTGTTATTAGGCAGTTAAGCTACCTGCAGATCAGCTTGATCTTTTCAGGTACTATTTTAAAGTATTGTCAAAGTCCAGAGAAGCCTTCACTCTAGGGCTGATTTAGCCCTGCTGATGTATGATCCGTCTCTGGTTTGTAATGAGTGTACCATGTATTCAGAATGTCTGTTGGGGACCTCATGATTCCTAGCATTGTGTGAGCTCTGGGAGTTGTGGCTTCAGCTCTTTGGTCATTGCTTTCATCCCTGGCAGTTTTTCTTTGTCTGGTCTCATCGGTTTCACCCTTACATGAACAAATTGATATTCAGCCAAAGACTCAAGGATTCTATGCAGATTTCTGGAGCTCTTTCTCGCTGCAGCTCCCTTCTCTCTATACTGTGCCTACAAATTCTACCCTCTTTGTCTTCTCCTTATTCTAATTTCTGTCCCGTCACCGCAGTGAGAAACCTGGGCTCTAGGTGATTTCTCTCTCATTGTGTTGTGGTCTGGAAACTGCATAAAACAGAAATCTTGGGTGATTTAGCTCTTAGCCTTTTTGTTTCCATTCTCTCAGTCGGTATAGTCTTGTCCTGCCTGTCATTCCAACCCTAAAAGAGTTAATCTTTTATTTTGTCTAGTTTTATAGTTATTTATGACAAGAGGGCAGAAGTAGAGGCCAATCGCCTCAGTTTAATCTTTTTAATGAAGCAAAGAAAGGTAGAAGAGCTGCATTTTAAGGTACAGAGAATGTTCATATTTTGCTATTGACATTACTAAAAGGCTAGAGGAGAAAGGGGCATTAAAAAGTCATGAATGTCCATTTTAAGGATGATAAAACTGAGGTAAAGGGAAGCAAAAGAACTTGCCTGTTGATGTCTGGACTGTGACTTTACAGTTTGGACAGAAACTGGCTCTATTCCTATTCATCGTTAGACACTGTGCTGTGCTATCTTCTTATCACTGCAGCTGAGTTGAGAGTATATCGTAGCAATTAGTGTTAGTAATGATAAAAATGACACTGGCAGTTCTGCCCAGTGAAATTGAAAGTATATTTATATTCCTTCTTGCTCTTGGTTAGATTAAATTTTAGTTTTGATTTTGTCTTTCTTGTGCAGCCATTTAATAGCAGTGATTTGCAGTGTCTGATTTAATATTACCTAATTGTCTTATTAAGTCTAATGACTTTTCTATAGAGATCAGTAATTTAAAAAGCCTTAAAATTGGAATAATAGACAAAATATTTTATTGTATCTTTTGTTCTGTATTTCTCATTTACTGCATTATATTGACTAGCATTTCACTGCACTGAATAATATGCTTCAGTGATTTCTGAAACTGGCATTATTTTAATTGTTTTCTTTTCCTTTTTCAAGGATATTTCTTTAATGGGAAAAACGTATTGGCACAAAACACCCCAAGTGCAAGCAGAGCAAGGACTACAGACAAGTATTAAGGAGCCTCAAACGGTAAAGTCTTTTATAAAAATCCTCCTTGCCATATTGAAGTATAGTCTGCCGCTTGTTGCTTGAATATTTATCTAGAGAGTTAAAAAAAAACTCTTCTGACTTATTTTAGAGACATATTTAACTGTAAGCACATCTAATCTAATACCACATCAAGAGTCTGGGCTACTTTGGCTCATGGCTGCTGCCTGTCACAGACCTTTTGAACTAAAGGCCCAAACTCTTCTCAGAAGGAAAAGATTTTAACAATTCTTTTGGTCTAAAGGCATTTAAATCTAGAAGTTAGTTGGAGAATTAATTAAAAGCTATTAGCTTCTAAAAAAGCATCCCCTTATTCTTTATTTAGCTAGAAGAATAGTGAGAAGCACGGACCAAGGAGAGTATTTTGTAGAGAAATATGGACACTTGGTGGCAGAAGTTTGTTTCAGAAACAGAGTTTCCTTTTCATCCATCATTGGCAAAATACTTACAGGATTCAACACAATCTGGAACATATTCCCTGGGAATGGGGAGTGTCTCCCTGTGTATAGAAATCCATATTTACACAAAACAAGTGATGGTGTGACGATCAGTCCTTTACAAAGGATTTGTAAAATGATATCATTAAATAACAGGCTCCTTTAGTTCTTAAAAATATGATTCCACATACATAAAAATTCAGTTCACAATTCATTTTTAGGATAATATATCATGTTTAGAATATGTACTGAATTTTTTTCCACAAAAATTATGGATCCAAAATGTTAGAGTTACTACAAATGGTTGACTACTAGAGTCTGAGATGCTCTGGGTTGAGAGCATGTATTTTTCCCCTTTGTATTTGCATTGTCTGTCTCCAGACCCAGCATGTGTGGCATGTGGATATGTGGATAACTCAATTTTGAAGCCTTACCACATAGGCTATAGGCTTAAAAACTGACATCCAGAGTAGCTGCTTCTAGGTGACACTATTTACAGGTAGATATCAAACCCTCTGACCCATAAGCTTCTAATCGATATAGTAAACTGAAAATACAAGATCATTTAAGTTCAGAAAAATAGAAATCTTCATTAATAGGATAAACTTGACTTAATACCATTCACTGAATATTCATGTAAAATATAAGAGAAGACTATTCCATTTTTTAGGAACCTATGACAAAGGCCAGTTATCAGAGACCTACCTTATGCATCATCTTGATTGTTTAAAATAAAGATTTAAACCAAACTATCAATTGCTTTGTAATTCTGTGAGAACCATACTCTCAGCTTTGACATTTACACACCATCACTGGACCGCTCCTGGCCACCGGCTTCCTAAGAGGAAGCTGACCACTTCTTTAGAGGTAGAGTACCTTTAAGTTGATACCTGGCCATGGTGAAAAGCTCCTCTGCCTTATCTTTCATTCCAGACACATTTTGGGGGTGCCTGCTCTGTACAGGAGAGCAGAACTCTGTCCGTCCATCCTATCTATCCTTTGGACTTGTAGAAGCCCCCTGGGCTGAGATTTGTCTGGGCAGCACGCTCCCATCTGGAGAGGTCCTGCTCTTTCTAAGTGGCGCCAGGCACCCTACCTTCAGAACGTGGCAGCTTCAGTTGTGAACATCTCAGTGCCACAGGCCAGAGGGCTCTTAATTCTTTGATGCAATTTATTTGCTTTTAAAAAAGAGCATCCTTAATGCAGTATCTTTTCTTTTTTAAGTACCTAACATTTTAAGTATAATTGTTTTTGAATCATCATAGAGAATGATTTCCTCACATACTTATCAAAAAGAAATTCAAGGAATTTATTCATTCGTTCTTTTCCTATGACGTGGCAGGCATTGTTTTAGACATGGTTGATATAAAGATAGAAAAGACAGTTCCTGCTCTTGAGGAGCTCATAGTATGGTGTAAATCAGTATATAATGAGATAAAGTACGACACTGTTTAATAAATATTCTAAATAGGGACTAATTACATAGTAGAGAAAAATATATATGATTTTCTTTCATTTATTCGTTCACTCATTCACAAATAATTGAAGAGAGTCTATAATGCTCTTAAGTGCTTGAGGTATAAAACACAGGTGAGACACAACTTCTTTATTAACGAATTCTCAAACTTTAAGGTTTTGAAGTACTCAAAATTTTTGGTCTCAGAATGCCTTTAAACTCTTAAAAAATATTTTAAGGACCCAAAGGAGTTTTTGTTTATATGGATTCTATCAACCAATATTTACCATACTAGAAATTAAAACTGAGAAAAATAGAAAATATGTATTTATTCATTTAAAATGATAGCAAGCGAATTACACATTAACATAAAACATACTTTTTAGGAAAAATAATGTGCAAAAGAAAACAGTTTAGTGAGAAGGGTAGGACTGTTTCACGTTTTTTGCAAATCTCTTTAATATCCGGTTTAACAGAGAGCTGGATTCTCATGTCTGCTTCTACATTCAGTTTGTTTTATATGTTCTTTTGGTTGAAGTACAGTAAGCCTAGTCTGATGCAGATTAGAAAAAAGTCATATTTTAATAACCTTTTGTCATAGGTATCAATGATTTTCTTTGTTAATACACTAAAACTCCACAAGTGGTAGTTTCTTTAAGATTAATTGAAATAGAGAATCTGAAACCAGATAAATAAACTTATTGTATATCATTGTATGAAAATGAATTGATCTACTTTGCTCTTTGAACGGACCTTTAACTCCTGCGTTATTTAGTATCTCATGTGTTAATTACTTGAAAAGTATTGTCTCACTGTTTTATCCCACCCTCCAGTGCTTTTCCATTATAAATGCAAATGTCAACAGAGTGAAAAAGGAAAATAAACTTAATATTATTTTGAAAATAGTTCTAATGCTGCAGATCCCCTGAAAGGGTCTCAGTGACTCTCAGGAGTCTGTGGACCACACTTTGAGAACCACTAGTCTATTGGGTAGAGGAGAAAGAGGGTAAGAGAGTAAGTACAATTTGGAATCAGGTTGTTAAGGTTCAAATACTGTTCTGCTATTTAGTCTCAGTATGACCTTGGGTAGGTTACTAAGCCTTAGTTTCTTCATCCATAAAATGGGGTTACAAACAATTCCTACTTCACGGAGTTGTGGAGAAGATTAAAATTGAATGAGATAATGCTTGTATATGTTGACGATTATGATTATGATGATTACTTAGACATTGTAATATGATATATTGTGTTATATATGCTAAAATAGAGCAGGGCACAGAGTCGTGATAAGATCAGTAATGGCATTGTGGACAAGGTGAGGCTGGGCAGAATACTGAGAGGGTCAGTTGCAGCTGGAAGATTACCAATCCTCTCTCTAGCTTTTCTTCCTCCATTTTCAATTTTGGAAGGTGGTACCTTCATCTGTTCAGTCTCCCAGCCAGACCCTAGGAGAGTGTGTTGAGGAAGCCAGGAGCATAGAGAGTCAAAAGAAGGGGGTGACTAACAGTTCCAAAAGCTCTGGAACATAAAATCAATGGGTTTGTCATAGGTAGACAGCATAGGGCCCATGGCACACGTTACTCTTGTGTATCTCTTCTGCCATTTTTATGGAAGGGCTTTATTAACACCTTTTTTTTTTAACAATGAGGAAGATGAGGCTATAATATTTGGTACTATATGCCATCTTTACTCTTTATTTTACTTATTAGCAAATGAGTGTACAAAAGAGCAAAGCGATACAATTGTGTTTTCAGGTTATTCTATAAAATTCAGATTCTATATAAGTAGACTGGTTTCATTATCTGTTAATTTGAAACAGTGCTTATAATCCCAAATAATCTTAGTGTAAAATTGGGTAATACCCACAATATGTTTATAAAGATACTTTCCTTAGGGCTTGGTGAGATACAGGTTAAGTCAGTGAGATATTTTTAAGGAACACAAAACTGGTGTAGAAATGATATTTTGTGAGAATTTCTCATTAGGGCTTGGCATGGAGCTGGGGTGTCTGGATGGTCTTCTTGGGGCCTCTGGGTCAGCTCTTCTCTGAGGGACTGAAGTCAAACTTCTGAAAGAGCATTTGGCTGGCAGAAATTCCATGTCTTAGGACCAGAGAACCTCAAGTTGAACAGAGGTTGGATATTTCTGTGGGCTTTGATTCTGTGTGAGAGTGAGGTGGAGTCAGGGTAAGATTGGAGTCTTGTTATTTCCTTAAAGTTGTTGCATAAAAAGTGTGGAGTAGCTATATTTTCTGAGACAAAGGCCAAGGAAAAATAATTTGCCAAATTTCACATTTTTCTTTAGTCAATTTGAGTTTCTTTTTCTAAATCTTCAGAGGAAACTTACTATCTCTGCTTAATTTTAATCATGGATTTTTATAATCATTTTGTCAGAGGGAAAATATTGCATGACTTAAAACTTTGGAAGGAGCAATAAAAAGAGCATATTTGTACGTTTACATTTTCCAACAGACTGCACTTGAGGACCTTCCTGAAGCTGTATCAAGTGTTTTCCAGATTGAACAAGAGGATATATCAGAATGGGGAATCTCAGATGCAGAAAGCATATTATTTAAGCCTCAGGAAACTTTGGAAGTTCAGCCTGCAGATGAATCAAGTAAATCTTTGGAAGGAGAACAGCCCATAAGTGATTCAAAAGCAACCAAGAGAATGTCTTTAAAGGTAAAATGTTACTTATGCTGTTAAGTTATGAGAGTTGAGGGTGTGTAGGTGTAAAGATGTGGCCCAGGCAAGGGCCAAGGCATAGGGGAGGGTTCACCCTGAAAAAGGGGCCTTAGATGTGAATGTGGCTCATTTGGGAAAAGGGGACTTCTGTTTTTTGAGGGCTTTTAGTCTCAAACCTAATTGCAACTCTGAGGAGAGAAGAAAGACTATTAAGGAGCAAAGGAACCTCAGGGCTTTCAGAAATTGACTAGGAATCTTCCTGTCACCATCCTGAGAGAGTCAGGAACTGTAGCCCAGGGGCCAGGACTGGGTGAGCTTTGTAGCTTTCCTAACTCTGCCCCGTTTAGGTTTATCCTACTCCCTGAGTCTTTTCCTACTGTGAGAATTTTATTTTATTTTATTTATAATTTTGTTCCATTTTATTTACACATAATTTTCATAATTTTATCATATTTGTCTATTGCCTTACCATTATTTACTTAGTACTTTTCTTTGAGTCACTTTTTGACTTAAAAAATGAGTTTATTTAAAAATAGGCATATGATTAGGATTTTTTAAAAAAGCCACATTTTCCTGAACCACAGCATATTATCTTGATTGTCACCAGTGGTCCTTTCTGGCTGATGTAGATAGATACTCCTTCTTGGAGAAACAGCCTTTCTAGCCTGTCCCTCTCCTTCTGGGGCCCCCTTTCCCCACCAGTGACCATAATCCTACTACTATGCTTTGCCCAAGTCAACTGGCTATTACCAGTTCTTCAACTTTGGCCCCGAACTCCCAACTCTGAAACCTTAGATTTATCTGTGACCTTATTGTTTTCTAGCCTTTCACAAAGCAGTCAGTCTCCAAGGCCTAGATTCCTCGTAAACATTATTGCTTATAATTTTTTTCCTCCTCTTTTCTGGTTGCCCCCATCTTAGTCTGCGTTCTGGTGACCTTATGCCTGGATTAGTACAGCTGCCTCCTGGTTTTTATTCACTTCTCAAGCCCTACTTCCTTAGTTCATCCTGTATGACACGAGCATACTGGTCTTCCTGGAATAATAGGTGGTAAGGAAGGTGCACAATAGCTGACCAGAGAAAACCCACCACTGCTGTGAGGAGGGAGGGGCTGGTGCTCTGACTGTGACTGACTCCATCAGAGGTCATGCTGTCTTCCTAAAACACACCCTTGGGGTGTGAAGTGAAGCCTGCCGAGGCTTAGTGCCCCTGCTCATCGCTTACTAGTCCAGGTGAATCCTGTGTGTTAGGCTGACACCTTCTAGGTGTGGAGAACTTAGGAGGCATCTTTAAAAACTATGGCCTTGCTATGAAAAAGTATCAGGCTGGTGAGTACAGGTAGCGTTTTTATCTAGACTCCCAGATGAACATTGGGACTTTGGAAATAAAATGTGGGCATGATGGGCAGGGTTAGCTACTAAATGTGTCAAAGAATTAAGTAAATTTTCTGGACAGTGACAAAGTCCCGTAATGGTCATTCTTTTGGTTTACTGTGGGTGCTATTAAGTATTATCAAGAAATATGCATTTTGATAGATGTATACACCAATGAAACCACCACCACAATCAAGATAGCTAACATTTCCATCACTCCCCAAGGGGTGCAAATACATAGATACACATCTATCAAAATTCATCAAATTGTACATCTGAAATCTGTGTAGTTTACTGTGCAGGAATCATACCACAAGAAAGGTGATATTGAAAAAAGAAATATGCACAATTACTTATTTTTGGTAAAAACACAATCATTTCCTAAGGTAACTAGAATTTATTGAGTGTTTACCATGTTCCAGCCACTTTTCTAAGTGTTTTACATATGTTATTTTACTTTTTCCTAATAATCTTATTATTATCCTCACTTTATAGTTGAGAAAATTGAGTCACAGAGAAGAGAAATAACTTGCCTCGTACAAACCTAGGGTTACAGAGGCAGGACTTGAACTGAGGTGGTCTAATTCTGGAGCCTTCGCTCTTTCCACCTTGCAACGCTGCCCTTTCATGACAATAATTAACAGGTATCTGGATAAGTTAAAGGGCACAGACTCAGTGGCAGAAATGACTGTGGATGGAGTGTCCCTCACTTAACTGGGAGGATTGAGCTGGTGAGAGAGACTTAAGGAATGGATTAAAAGGGTTCTCAACTGAAACCAGCAGTGTTTCAAAAGAAGGAGAAGAGAATGTCTGGTAAGACTTTGTGGTTTATTGTTGTGAATATTGTGGGACACATCAGAAATGCCATAGAAAATAGTGCTAGAAGTTTTCTGACTCATCCCTCCAAATCTTCACCTTGCATCTTTTTTTTTAAATTTGTGATAACATCTCAAGATCAGTTATCATCTGTGAACTTTACCCTGTTTGGACATTTGAGCCCATAAAGTTAGTCTCTGGCCTCTCTGGCACAGGAATGAGGAACAGTGTACTGCAGCCAGCCAGGCCAGACTTGGGGAGGGTGAGGAAGCCTCTTCTGACATTGCTCACAGAAGTGGCACAGAGGGGTGACAGTGCAGGGCTCCCACTGCCCAGATATGTGCCAGAAAGTCTCACTCAGCAACAAAAGTAGAGAATTTACCCAGTCCTTACCTTATTAACCATTGCTACCCTTAGAAGCTCATTAGTATAATAAGGGTTATTAGGACTCTGGTCTAAGTCATGACCGACAAAAAGAGAAATTAAATAATAATGACTGTGAAGAAATGACCAACAGAAAAACCCGTGAGAAGACTGTTAAGCATTTTAGGAAGGAAAAAGGTCAAAAGTCTGAAGAATGTAGCTAATCCCACGTCCTGAGATTCTAAGTAGAAGGGAGTTTCAGAGATGTGGAATACCCGAAATGCCCCCAAATTTTCACAAAACAATTTTAAGTGATCTATTGCATTCAGAGTTTTAAAAATATACAGAAGATGAAAGAAGAAATACATATCCACAGATAAACATAAAAGTGGCATGTGGCTGTAACAGTTCTATCAGGAAGGCTAAGATCCAGAATGGGTTGAGGCCTGTGAGTAATGCTAAGAATAAGAAAGTATTTTTTTGGTGTTAGTTTTGGAGCAAAGAGAGAAAAAAGGAAGGATAACCCTGTCATTACGGATGAATAGTGTGATGACAACAGATGACAGAACAGCCTTAATTTATTTTTGGAAAAAGGTTGAGGTTTTAAACAAACAGAACTGTGACAAAGAGAAAGGGAAGCTGATAAAATGGTACTTTGCTTCTCTTAAGTCTGACAAGGAGAAAGATCCTTAGTGTAGAAAGAAGAGAAAAAGAATTGATAAAAGAAACTCGCAGCCCAAGACTGGTAAAAGATTTTAAGAGTTAACCTAGATATCTGATCCTGTTGGCTCGGGCAGACAGGCTTAAGCCTCTGTGCCCCTGTTAGCAGCAGCTCTGAGGAGCAGCTGCAGTGGTGAGGTGCTAGGAGCCTGGAGACTGGCAGCTACAAATCTGAGTTTTATTTTATGTTTTTTAAAGTAAAAGTTATGGTTTCTCTAATGTGTGCACTGATCCTGGACAAACTCTGGAATGATTAAATGAATCATTAAAAGGATTGTGTTTGAACCTTTATAAAAAGGAGTAATCACCTGGAGCCAGCATGGATTCCCTAAGGGCAAGCCATGGAAGACCCACCTTATTATTATTACTTTTTCCTCCAATTATCAGACTGAACGTAAGGAAAGTGTCAGACCTGGGGTTCAACACGAGAGTATCACGAGGAAGAGCCTGGCTTATCAGAAAACTCAATAAACATTAGTAATTGTTATTATCCTGTGGATTTCAGCAGTCCATTTATAAAAGCCTCCTTCTTTCTTTCTTTTCTTCTTCTTTTTTAATTAAAGTATAGTCAGTTACAATGTGTATGAAAGCCTCCTGATGACAGTTTTGTAGAAAGACTGCAATCAGGTGAACTGCCAGGTGGATTTGTAACCAGCTATGCAAAGGATGCACAATTAGTCATGAGTCCTTAGTGGACTGTTAGAGGGTTGTGTCCAGTTCAGCGTATTTTATAATAATTTGGATGAGAATATGGAAGACTGATTGGATTTGCAGATAATGTCCAAAATGTGACTGGTAAGATTTGGTTGGTCAGACCTCAGATGAAATTTACATGGGATAAATGTATGTGTGATTCTGTCCTTGGCTCCACAAAGTATATAGATATGGGATGGCATGACTTAGAGCAAATGTGAAAAGGATTTCAGGGTTTTAAGTTATAATTCAGGTTTGTGACAGGAAGACACGTGCAATCATAGTTTGCATTGATTGAGGATTCCCATAAAAGAGAATCATCTTTCTCCTGGTGGGTCTGATCACATCACACCTCAGATACTGTGTTCAGATCTGGGTGTCCAACGCCAGGGGAGACACTGACAAATTGGAGACAGTTTGGAAGAGAGCACTTAGGATGACAAAGCAGAGTATTTCAAAACCATGTCGGTAAGGCAGAGTTGGAGGGACTCGGGGTGCTTATCTGGGGGAAAAGCAGGCCCAGGGGACTCAACTGTATTCAAATATTTGTCTGTCAGATGTAGGAGAGCCAGATTGTGCCTGTACAGTCCTGAGGTTTGAATTGAGACTGATAGATGAAAGTTGTTAGGCTCAATAATAAACATAAATTCTAACACCTGGAAGGGTTTCAGAGAGAGACTGGTTACCTTTGCATGTATCTAAGTCCTCTGTTTCTGATTGTGTTCAAGTCAGGGATGGATGGCCTGTGGTGGAGATACTATAGAGGAAATTCGTACGTGAACTGGATGGTGAGATGGAATGCCCTGTACTCTGAACTTTCCTTATTCATCACCACTTCCTTACCCAGGACACTGCAATAGCCCTCTCCTTACTGCTACATGGAGCCCAAAACCTCTACCTAGTTTATAAAAACCTCTCTTTATCTGGTCTCCCTCTACTTACTGTCGTATCCCTCTGCTTTCCCCCAGGAAAACCTCTCTTCTTTCTTTCTTAAATCTAGTCTCAAAAAAAAGTACAGAGCAACCCACAGAGAGAAGTATCTTTAGATGAACTATTGCCATGAATTCTGCACATTTCCTAAAAAATCTAGGAAAGCAATACTCCTAATATCTGTAATGATTAAAAGGCTATTATTTAGAAACAGAAATGCATTTGATTTTTCCCAAGAGGAAAACAGAAAACAGTATAACAGTAAGAAATATAAATAGGTAAGCATTGCTCAAAATAGTTATATTAAGCATGCAAGTTCATTTTGGCTTGTGCTTGCAACCACCAGACTTTTAACTGGCTAAAGGTGAGTTCTGTTAAAAGCACCAATCAAAAAGAGGAGATCTACGGAGGAAAAAAGATCTTACATTTCTTCTTTAATAGTTTTAAGGCAGTATATAGAATATTATAAATAAATATGGTACTAATATTTTTTGCTATGTAAGTGTATATGTAAAAATTTAGGAATGAATTTGGAGGAAAATACCAACTCCACCTTTGGGATTTATATTTTGTTATAAAATATACATAGAAATTAGGAGTTTAAATATAACATGGACCATGAGAGAAAGATCCTACTCTCAGTTACAACTTTCCTCAACAGCACACCTTATTTTTTTTTTTAAGGTGAAATCATCAGAATTGTTGCAAATCAAAGGAAAAGAAGTTACGCAAAAGCGAAAAAGTAAATTAAGAATTCCACAAGAGAGGCAAAGCAACGTTTCAAAACCCCTGTATGATCAAAAACTGCCTAAAAAAAAGTAACTTTCTTAACTTTATAAATTTTACTGTCTGAAGAGAAGTTATTCAGTAGCATTGATACCTGAAAGTGTGTTTTTAAAGGAAAACTGAGTGTTTTAGAAATTCATATAGGAGATCCAAGTTAAACCTTCTCACAGGAGGAGTTGGTGGCAGATAGCACAGTTAGGATATGTATGTTGTACTCCACACTTTTTTTTTTTTTAGCCAGTGGACTTATTTTAATGTCATAACGATAGCTAGAGTAAAAATGGCTCTTTGTGAGACAAAAGAAAATTAAATGTTAGCATGTCAGATTTGATATTGTTGGTCACTATAATTCCTAATTTGGATGAACTGCTCATTATATTGGTTAATCTTGTTGTGATAAAATAGAAGACAGCCGAACACAAAGCATCCACAGTCCAATCGATTTGGGAATTTAGGTGGCCTTATTTTCCTCTGCTATCATTTCCTGTTTCATTCCTGCCTCCTCCTACACCGCGTATTTTCAGTAGGGTTTCTTATTGCATAAGGGTGCAACCACAATTTCGAATAATAGTGTGTAAATGCAATTTAGGTTTATGGTTTATCTTTTGCCATTTACCTTGTTGAAACTGATTTTCTCTTCATTTCTCCTCTAGGTTTTTATGGGTTGGTTTATTCTAGACTCTTCTTCATTTAACTTTTTATGGGGGCTTAGAGAAGCTTTAATTACTAGCTTTTGTTGTTGCTTCAGCCACTGAAAGGTGTGCAGGACATGGGAGACAAGCTTTTTATGGCCAGCCTAAACTTTGTAAATGGATATTACTCACAATTTAGTAGCTGAGAGTACACTCATGGGAAAAGAATTCCAAAGTTTATGAAAGAGTCAAATTGGCATTTAAGTGACCCTGTACATGCCGTTGCTTATCTGCATTGCTTTAAGCTCATTTAGTTAGCAAGATTATGTATTAAAACAAATAGTGACAGCAGACAACAAGTATTTTACCTTCAATAAATAGTTACTGTCAGATTATCAATGAAGCAGAAACGTCTTGATTTTTTTTTCCTGAAAAACCTTGCATTTAGTGCATTAGGCAAAGTAGTGTGGCCACACACAGAGTCAGAGTCTTTTCTTTTTTATGTCTTAGTGTTTCAAAGAATGACAAATAGTCCTGTTTAAGGAGAGTGTGCTATAAAAACACACAGCCTTTCTTGAGCATGCCAAAAATATTTGTAGATCTTTTTGATATATATAGTACTGTGTTAATTCATTAAAACTGAAAATTAGAAATCTCCATTGCAAAGAAATAAGAATGAGATGCAGAGGAATAAAAATCTGGTATTTAAGAAGTTTATATAACAAAGGAGAGTTTTAGAAAATCTTTCATTCACTGCTCCTTCTTCCCTACTCAGTTTTTTCCCCTCACTTTTCTCACCAGTGACTAGCCTCCGCATTAAATTGTTTTCTTGGGAATTCAGCCATCTCTTGAAAACGTAGTGTTATAAATAACTGAATAGCTAACAAGCTAAAGCTCAACAGCCAAGGGAGAGCAGGTCTCTACTACAGAGTGTCACAGGGACACAGGAATTCAGATGGGTTCTGATGCTTTTTTAAGGAAAAAAAAATCTGTAGTGTAATCTCAAGAACATGCCACTAGCCAGGACCTGTCCCAGACAGAGTGAAAATGTAGGTGAGCTTGACATCAGAACTCACCTTTTTCTCTCCTCTTTTTTTCCGGTCCTTTCTTAGGAGCCCTGAGTGCCTGGGATCCTTGGGCTCCTGGAGACCCATTTTCACTGCCCGAGCTTTGTCTCTGTCTCAGGCATTTCCAAATGCTTTAGATTTACCTCTCTTTTCCTCCCCAACTCAAACATGTGCAGATTTCATGTCCTGTTTTTGTTGGGCCCTGTGCTGTTTTGGAAATGACATAAACCACTCTGATTATTAGTGATTGAATAATGTACACATGGTGCCTAGCAGTGGGTTAGGTCCTGTGTAGTGCAAATAAGTAACAACAGCAATAAAAGTAAGCAGCCGTTTCTTAAGAGCTTCAGAGATCAGCAACTGTTGTTGTTACCAATTTTTACAAAGCAGGAGTTAAGAATTTCTATTCTCATTTTATAGAAGACCTTCAGAGAGGCCAGTAATACCGTTTGCAAGTGTCAGAACGAGGATTGATACTGTGCTGCTGACCAGCATGTGGAGCAGTCAGTGGATGGACCCACCTAACCCATTAGACAAAGGGTGGGAATGAGTGGACAAGAATAGGATACTGTGTGAAAAGAGATATTTGTAGGAAAGAAAAGAAGAGTTTGTAGAGAGGCTTGTCCTTGAGGTATTGTTTGCAGAATGCTTAGGCACAGACTAAAGGATATGCATAACTGAAAGAACTGAGAGGTCTTGCTGGCCCTGTGAATTGTCCAGTAGACTGAAAATAAAAGAGATACTGTTTTAAATGCACTCCTTTCTTTCTCAAAGCAGCTTTACCCAGGATGCACTAATATTGTTGTTCCCAACTTAGCTGATTTTAAAGAAATTAATTGACTTGCTTATGGCCAAGTGAGAATTTTAAACAGGATTTGATCAGAGATAGTTTGACTGCAGAGTCTACATTCTTAACCACTATGCTAGAAGTGGGGCCCGATGCTACGAGGCTTGAAACTTAGGGAGAGAAAGTCGAATGAAAGCCGCAAGCAACAAAGAGCCATTGTGCAGGGTAGAAGAATATTTAAAGATCTATGTGATAGGTTTTTGCAGAAGGTATGGAAGGGGGAAGAGACAGAGGGTGCAGTGCTCAGTCCAACTGGCAGACCTTCACTGATGCAGGCTGAAGTGATGAGGACGTGGACTGGAGCGTGGTGGAAGTGAGGAGGGAGAAGGAGCAACTCTGTGCAAGGGAGAAACTCAGTTGTTCATCAGATAAGCTGATGAAGGGCAGAGGAGACAGAGATGGCTCTAGTGTTTTGTACTTTGACAATGAGGAATGTAGGTGAGATAGGGATACCAGAAGTAGGATTTGGGAGCTCTCAGCACAGAGGAAGTTGCTGGAACACCGAAGATGACAATTCCAGTGTAGAAAGAGTAGTTTGATCTTGGAAGCCATACCCAGTTCAGAAGATGGCAAAAGAAAAACCAATGACTAAGTCAAATTATGATGAATTTGAAAGCTGGATGGAAAGCTGGGATAGTGCAGGCTTAAAAAAAGCTCATGGAGGAAGAGCAATTTCAAGAAGGGTCATCAGTATTGCCAGTTGTGGCGTAGAGGTCATAGAGACAACAAACTAAAAAGCTCATGTTCATTTCATTTGCACAATCTAGAATTCCTTTGATTTCATTTGAAGAGAAGGTCGTCATTTGGTTAATGTAGAAGTATAACTTTAGTAGGGAGGTGGAGATGGAGCACTACTCAGGGGTCATTAATAGGCATTATTGGAAACAAATCTGACATATACTTAGCAGTACTGTGTTTAGATCCTAATAGACACTCACTAATTTTGCGACCTATCCAAAATAAGCCTGCTCAAAAATAAGGATACTACTACCTCCCATATAGTGTCATTGTGAAAGTTAGAGACAATGTGTGTAGATTGCCTAGCACAAAATCTGGTACATAGTATGTTCTCAAAAAGCATTTGTGGATTGGATTGGATGGCATGTGACCCTGGGGAGTAAGAAAGCAGATCTTATGCCCTCTTCTCCACTTTGGAAAGGCAGGAGGGAGGCAAATTCTAGCCTGGTGGGAAGGAAAATGCCATGTTAACTTAGAGAGAGTCAGGTTTCCATTGATGCTAGTTAATGGATAGTGTCCTGACATTAGCATTTGAGCTGAGTAGCAAAGGAGGACTGTATGATGGCTAGTTATGTTGTCACTGACTGACTTAGAAAATTCGAGCGAGAAGAGATTTGGGTGGGGTGGGAGGATAATGAGTTTACTTTTGGACCTGTTGATTCTGAGGTATCTGTAAGACATACAGGTTGAGATCTTTAGCAGGCAATTGGATATATGACTGAAGATCTGATCAATCACCTGAGATTGTAATATTAAATTTGCTATAAATTACTGTTATAGTTTTAAATGTGATCTCCTACATTAGGCATCCTTTTTAGGGCCTGAACTAAACTGTCAATTTTAAATGTATTTTATGTCTAAAGAACGAGAGTACAGAATTATTAAAAGAAGCCCGCTTTCTTATCTCTGCTGCAGAATTCCACAAGACTACTCCACTCCAACCCTTCATGATCTGTGTGCCACGGTCCCCGCCCAGGAGCTCCCCATTGACTTGCAGGTGGCTTCTCGCGTGTATCATACAGCCGACAAGAAAGGCCACAACACCGTAATTAGAGTATTTGGGACCTCTTTCTTTGATGGTCACTATACAGATGAAGAGCAAAGAGTTAGGTAAGGGTTCCACTAGTAATTTTGTTTTAAACTAAATTTAAACTGTCAACAAATGTCTGCCTGTGAGGCTTTGATTGTGAAGACTTGCTTCTGTTCTTGGGCACTAGGGAGGAGCAGTTTTTGTCCTCCCCATCCCTTCCCAGGACGTACACAGTCTTCAGTGTCAGCGTCTTCATTTCCTGCCATTATTGACATGAACCATGCCCTATTGTAAGGTAACTTTAGTTTAGTGGTTTATCGTTCCCAAAGAATGTGACATACATGATCTCATCTGTTCTTCTTAACAGCCCTTTGGAGTACAGGTATGGAAACTGAAGCTCATAAAAATCAAGCAACTTTGCCAAGCTTGTATAGCCAAGAACAGCACAGATTTGGGAGCTGAAACCAGTTTTCAGATTTCACCATCATTGGGCATACTTGATCTGGGGATCATGTACAAAAGTCATTTCCTGTGGTGTTTTTTCCATGTTGCCTTGTCTCGCTCTCCTTTGGAACCTGAGTATTCTTTTGCAGAGAGTATAAAATTTATAACATCCTGAAGTGAGAGGAGAAAAATGAAGGGGGCTAACATTTACTTAACAGAAACTATGTTCATTGCACTGTGCTGTGCTCTTCACATCTTCCCTGTTAAAATTGTTAGCTGTTAAGAGAAGCCATAATTTCCATTTTATTCATGAGGAAACTTAGACTTTATAATATCAGGTTACTTGCCCAAGTTCTTACCTTTAGATAGTGATTAGAATCCAGATTTGTTTAGCATAGATTTTCTCATATGTTTTTTCATTATCACCCTTTAAAAAGGCTTTTTTAGACTCCCCCTCCCCAGTTTCCATCCCCATTAAATTGTAATACCCTAGATATACTGTATATCTGTTTCTGGTACTGTATGTATATTTGTGCCTTACACATAAAAAGACAGAGCTCTTGTCACTCCCTCTACTCCCTGCCAGCCACCAATTTTCACTCCCATAGGGGCGATACCACCTGCACATGGAGAAAGCATATTCTAAACTCGCTTGCCTTTCAGGACAGCCGGTAGGAATCCTGAAAAATCATCTACAACGTATTTTAACATTAATAAAATATTAAATATTAACTTAAATTTAAGTAGATGTGTTTTTAGTGTTATATTTTAACTTTTCTAAATATGTGAGAATAATATTTTGAAAGGTCACTTTTAACTACACTATCAACAAATTAATAACTTATCCCCACTTTTCATGCTATGTTCTGTTCCCATGTCCTCCAACTTTACTTTCAGTAAAAAGTGTAACATTTTATTGCGTTCTTCTAAGGTTTATAGTCATCTGGTTTCCCTGTGTTTAGTAATCACAATGCTTTTCATTTTCAGTCCCTAAAAGAAGGTCATTTTCATGTTCATTTTCTATTTACGCAGAAAGATTTTTTAAAGGATTAATGTATTATTCATTATTTTATGAATAAAGTTGTATGTGAAGAATTTCGGAAGTTTCAAAATTGCTCTAGTATCTCTGATAGGAAATAGAAGATCTGTATGACTTCTTTGGGATGTCTTTAAGCCTAAAGCTGAGAGTGGAGAAAATAAAGATGTAAACATAATCTGGTAGTCAAGAAACTATTTTGAATCATTTCCATTAGCACTCTGCCAGCCAAGCAACCTTTTGAGGACTTACAGCTTCTATTATTCAAGTGAAGTGTTAAAAATACTGGTTTCTTTCCAATTCTAAATTTTTTTTCTTCAAGTAGATCTCACTTTCTTTTTCCAAGAGAGTCAATAAATGTTCTATTTGATGATGATAATTCTTGGCAATTTGTTCCTAAGTACCAAATAAGAAGTTAATTTAAGTACTGAATATTTAATTCTCTGGCATCCATCTCTTGAGGATTACCTTGCTAAACATAGCTTAACCTTTTCAAAATATATCTGTCTGCTGAGCCTACAAGTTCAGAGAAATGTATAATTTTTTCTGCACTAATAAGCTTTCTCAAGAAAGATAATAGTGAACACAAAATGAATACCCTTTTACTTGGTGGCTTTTTGGTTTTTCTGTGCAATGAACAGTTAACTACAAAGCATAATACTTGTGGTTATATAGTATTAACGCTTTCTTAATTTTGCATATAGTAATTGTTATTTGTGGGAAATACCAAGGATATTTCAATTGAATAGCATGGGTACATACGTTTATTTAAATTAGCAATGTACTGTTCAAACTTAACGTTTATTTTGCTAAATAGTAATTTTGGTGAGAACTAAAAAACATTCCATATTGATCATATTTTTACTTTTAAAATTTCTGTATTGTAAGGAGAAGTTTATAGATATCTAAGCATTAGAATTCTTAACATGAAATTTTAGATTTTGGGTTTTAAAATTAGGGAAATTATTAAAACTGTTTAAATACAGATCCATGTTAGCAGTTTGGTGAATAGCCTTCTGAACATCTCTTGTGTATGCATACATGTGTTTAAACCATATATGGCATTCTATAGATTGATATTTTTCCCTCAAAATTATGTGTGAACGTTTAAATTATTTTCATAATATTCACTAACTTAACACAGCTGCAGTGTAAGAAAGTTCCTAGGTGTGCCATTACTTACTAAACTTTTTGCTTTAAAATTTTTGATGTATATTGCTAGACTTCTCTCTAGAAAAATTATACCAACTTGTATGCCTACCAACAATTTATGACATTGTTCATTTCCTTTCAATCTTTTAAACTTATGTTTTTATTCATTTCAAGTGAGGTGGAGCATATTTTTAGGTGTCTCTTGGTTATTTTCCTCTTGAGAATTACCAATTAATATTCTGTTGAGTTATCATTCATCTTTTTCTTATTGATTTGTAGGTGTTCTTTTTTATCTGTCATATATAATGTAGACTTTTTTTTTACTTTATTGTTTGCTTTTCAGTTTCGTTTATGGTGTATTCTGCTAATACAGAAGTAGTAAAAACTACCAATAGTTTCCTTTATGTATTCTAGTCTTGGTGTTATTCTTAGAAAGGGCTTTCCTATATTTAAATTTAAATATATTCTTTCATTTTTTTTGAGTAATTTTATGGCTTTCTCTTAAAAAATTGAATCTTTCACATGTCTTTGTTTACTTTGATAAGTTTAAGAAGCATTATCATTTCTTTCCCAAATGACTGGGCAGTTGCACAACTTTGTTTATTCAATAAATCCTCTTTTTCTCATGAATTTGAAATGCCAGCTTTTCATACCTTAAATTCCAGTGTGTTACTGTGTCTGTTTATGGACTTACGTTCTGTGTCACTGATTTTTCTGTGTAAAATTGCTTGTGCATTTTGTTGATCCACTGTCAATAAAGAGAGAGTTGGTGGCAAAAATGCTGTCCTAACAAGCGCTGGCTGACCGGCTCCAGTCAGGCCCCCCCGTAGCCAGTTTCCTGGTGGTGGGCACTGCTTGGATTGTAGATCCCAGATTTAGCCTTCAACTTAGCCTCAGACGACAAGGGAAATTCCTAGTCACATTTTAGAAAAATGTGGACCGACTGTTTTGTACATTAACACAGAAGTGACTACAACAGCAACAATTAGAAAAGCAAAGGTTAAATGTGAGAATTCAGTGTTTAATGTAATTTATTATTTTGCTACAAAATAATAATAAAAATATAGTATTTTAGCAGATATGTACAAATAAGCAAGGAAATGCAAAAAAGAAAACAATTACTGAAAATCTTGCCATTGAGAAATAATACTGTTTTAAATATATGATTCTGGACTTTTCTGTATGCAGGTAAATCATATGGAACAAAACTAAGATAAAGCTATGTAAATAACGTTTTGTAACCTGATTTTTAAAACTTACTATATTGTAATTATCTCTCTCTGTCAGGAGATACAGATCTGAATAATCACTTAAATTGACCAGCAAATATTTTTTGTGTACCTACTGTGTGGCAGACATAGAGTTAGGCACTAGGAAAGCATCGGCAAACAGGAGAAGCCTAATCCCTGCCCTCAGGGAATTTGAAGACTAGCAGAGAAGGAAGGTGACGAATTCATTATTGTGAGCGTGACAATTAGTATGCAGATGTGCAGTGTGTATGGAAACATATATCTGAGGAAGTCTGAGGAAATGATACTTAAATTGAAGTCTGAGGGATGAATAGAAGATAGCTGGGAAGAGAGGAAAGAGTTTTTTTAGTTCTACTACTCAGAAGTGTAGCAGCATCACCATCACCTGGGAGCTCGTTAGAGATACAGATGATCTGTACGCACATTGAAGTTTGTCTCTCTCTGCTGTGGACCGTTGGAGCCCATCTGAGAACTGAAAAGGTGTCCAGGATTAGAGAATAGAAGGAGCAGAGATGCAGCTGATGCTGGGGAGGACACAAGAGTCAGGTCATCTCGGGTTTATTGATGTCCTCTAGGTGTATGTAAGAGCGTGTGGATGAGGACTTGGGGGAGAGATTTTTATTCACAGTGTATTGGGAAGCCATTGATAGGATTTTTTGAGGAAGAATGACATGATCAGATTTGCTTTAAGACACCACTGTCCTCATCATGACTTCTCAGCATTTAGCACAGTGGGTCACTTGCTCGTCCTTAAATCAGTTTTATCCCTTGGCCTTCGGGGCTGCACACTCTCTTGGTTCTACTCTTGTCTCCTTTGCTTTGTCTTCTAGTCTCCCTTGCTGATGTCTCCTCATCTCTTGACTTCTAAACAGTGGAGCACCCAAAGCTTATCTTGGGACCCATTTTCTCCTCTACCTGTACTTTCAGGGTAATCTTATCCAGGATCATAGCTTTATAGATGACCTATATGCTGATAACTGTCGTTTACTAAGATAAATGAATAAAGACCTTCATTGTCATTATAAAAACTAAAAACTGGAAACAAGTGTCCCTCAGTGGAAGCTTTTTTTATAGCGCACCCAGTGATGGGATATATTTACTGCAATTGCAATAAAGAATAAGGTAAGAGCTCTGTGCATTGAAAGGAGTTAGAACTAAGTATATAATAGATATGTGATTGTATACAAAGAAATGTTTTGCATGGAAGAAAATTCAGGAAACTGTTAACTGTGATCCCTCTGCTTTCCTTATAGATTGTACACCAAATCGCTAAAAAGTGAAACTATTATTTGTCTTATTTTTTCTCTATTTATATTGTATATATTTGCCCTTTCTTTTATTTTTATTTTTCTTAGTTGTATCCCCTGTAGATTACATAGTATTGAATATTTTTTAACCAATCAGAAATTACTCTTCTTATAGTAGGTTGGATCACCCCATGTTTATTATTATATCACATGTACTTGGTATTATTCTTGTTATCTAATTTTGTAGACTCTCTCCCTTTTTTGCTTCTTTGCTATTTCCTGTAATCTGTTGTATTTGTCAACATTTGCCTATGTGTTTTTTTGGTATCGTCTGATACCTAATGTTATGAGACAGAAATCTGAAGCCCTCCTGTTTTCATTTTATTTGCATGTCATGTTTCACCTTCATTCATAGATGCTTTCAGGATTTAAATTTTGCTTTAAATTAAGTAATTTCACTAGCATATGTTTGGGAGTGGATTGTTTTCTGATTACATTTTCCTGGTGCATGGAAAGCCTTTTTGATAGCAGATACAGCTCTTCAGTTTAGGGCTTTTTCTGTTTTATTTTGAGTAGTGTTTCCATCTGTTTATTAGGTATATTTCTTCAGGAATATTAATTAGCCTTATGTTGAATCTTCACTATCTATCATCTATATTTATCACCCCTTTGCCTTCATTCATCTCTCAAACCTCTGTTGCGTATCAATGATTTTATTTTCTGAAGTGTAAATATAAAAAAAAATTGTTCTAATTACCATTTGAATATCACTAAGGCATTTTTCTGATTTTTAAAATTTTATCAGACTCCTAAGAAAAATCCATGTCTTTTATCTTCCACCTGTTTCCTGAAAGCATCAAAAAAATTTCCTTGACAGCACAAAGCAGACCTTTCCTAAAATATTTTTTGATTTCTGTAATAAATCTTTTTGGACAGAATGTTCTTCATATAATTTTTTTGAACTCTTTCTTTCTTTCTTTCTTTCTTTCTTTCTTTCTTTCTTTCTTTCTTTCTTTCTTTCGTGAGGGTTTATTAAGAGATGGATAGTGCACTCTCAAGGGGAGAGTCCTCTGTTTCTTTCTTATACTTTGCAGACTCTCTTCATTGAACCCATATTGGATTTTCCTGTGTGCTCATCTTTGAATGAAGATAGGTCATTTCTGTCTGCCCAAAGTCAATATCAGATAGGTTTACCTGACAATTCTTGACTATTCTTGGAGGCTTTGGAATACTACTTTTAGATCTCAAGTAGGAGAATCAGAGATGCAGGTTTATATTACTATTCAAGCATTCAGAACCATGAAAGGTATAGGAAGTGGGAGGGGACAGGATCTGAAAATTTTGTCTCTACAGTTTTTCTCTGTGATTGTTGAAACTGTTGTACTAGAAACTAACTTTTTCCTAATGGGTTTTCTATATGGCAGAGATTATTCAAGGCTTTTTTTCTGTGCATGCACACATATTGCATATGGATACATTTTACAAAAATAACATTAAAGATGTTGTTTTGACAGCTTGTATTACTTTGAGAAATTTTATTTTAAAACTGAAGAACGGGCACAAGAGTAATTAATTTGACTTATCTGTACTACACATAGCTTACAAATCAACTATATAAGATATGCTTCCATTAGAAAGATTTTATCTGAGCCCCTCATCCCCCCAGTAGGGTAGCAATATTTGAATAGAAAAACAGAAAATTATCTAATAGAAAATGTATTTTGGTGCATTTATTTCATAATTTAGTATTAACAGCAACTCTGTGATGTAGATAAAAATTATTCTATTTCCCAAATGAAGAAAATGCAGTTCAGAGATTAAATGACTAAGCTGAAATTCAAACCCAGGTCTCTCTGATTCTAAGGTAGTTTTCATTATGTCCTGCTACTTTGTGAACTTGTGAAAATCCCTTTTATTTTTCTCTCCTTATGTTTCACTCTGAGTACTCCTTCTCCTCTTGTTTTCAGATTTAATCTGATACAAACTAGGAAGAATCATATTTTACTGCCCCTAGATGTTTCATTATTTGGTCTATTGTGACCTACTTTTGGAAGCAGGGTTTCTGCTTTTTTAGGGGTGAGTGTTCTATCTTGTATTGCTTGTTCCCTCTTAGGAACTGAAATCCTGTTTCTGAGTCCTGGGCCAGCCCTGGGGCCTTGCTGAGGGAGACTTCCCTGATATTAATTACTTAATTATTAAAAGCTTTCACTGAATACTGCCTGTATCTATATTCCCTGTCACTGGTTGCCCCCTCCACCCATCCCCGACTAGAATGTGCCATTATCTTAAGCTAGACCTTTCTGAGGTCACTCGTGGTACACCACCACCTGTGATCTGCAGCTCTGCATTTGGGATACTGTGTTTTGTCTTCGGCTCTACATTCCTTCCAGTGTAGGTATCTGGGACTGACTCTTCCTCACCTGCATTGTCTGCCATTCCTCAATGGTCAGATCTAATCCTGGCCCTGGCCCCACCCCCCCTTACTTGGACTTGCTCCTTGCTGCATAATCCAGGCAATGACCAATGATATAATGCCAAAGAATGTAAGACTTAATCCCTGTTTGAGGTCTAGCTGGTGATATATGTGACAGAAGCACATGTATCAGAGCTGTAAGACATCTTAGCCTTCCTCTAGGCTAACCATCTCATATTACGGATGAGGAAACAGAGGCAAAATTTTGCAGCCCAAATCACAGCTGGTGGCAGAGTTAGAACTAGAATCAATAATATCCAATAGATTTTTATTATATTCATTGTCAACAAGTAGCCCCTATACCTAACTAAGCCTTAAGCATATTTTTAAAAATATAGATTGGGATAACAAATTTATTTTAGTATGCACTATCAGTAATTGATAAGATATGAGATTAATGTGTTTTTGTTTTTACATAGAAATGCCAAAAAAGGGAATTATTTGGAAACTCATCTGATTTCATAACTGACTTCATAACTACTGGAAATAATCTGAAAGCTGGGATTTTTTAAGCAAAGCAGTATCATTCCACCAGATGTCACTGTTTGCATGTAGCAATGATGTTACAATGATTCAAAATAAAATCCCCCCTCCCTAATCATGTTTTGTTAAAAAATTCTATATAGTTACACTCTCATTTGTCTTCAGATTTATTATTTTATTAAGACTATATTCCCTGAATTTTTTTAAGTATTGAAAGTATTCATTGCCTCTGCTGTCGATTTTACAGACTTTACTGAAGAAAATTATTTGTGGATTAGCATCTTTAAGAAGATGAACTCCTAAAGTCTTTTCTAGACCTAGAAGTTTTCTTTTCAAACAACATTCTCTGTAAGCTACTGTTCTCTAAGTTGTGGACTGTGACCCAATAAGTGGACTGTGAAGTGAATTTAGTGGCTTGCTGTGAGCACCTTAAAGAAATGATGTCTAGGATAGAATACTATATTGCATGTAAATATTACTTTGGCAAAACCGTTGTACGTGAACACTCTTAAAGTATCCCTGCAAACATCTGTTTTGAGTTGCATAAAAGTGACTGTGAGTTCCATCCTGTGAAGTCTTCCCCAAAGTAAATTTTCTAAGGAAGAGATAGTGAAATGAAGATGTGATGGGGGACTTCTCTGCTAGAGTCACACCAAGGACGGGAGAAGGTTGCTCGGGGGAGAACCCTTCTCCACGCTTCACAGGATGGCGCTCACAATCACTCTTATGTAACTTCCAGAAGGTGTGTGTGGAGATTTTTTTTTAAGAGTGCTCACATCCCAGAGCAAATGTTTTCCAAACTTCTTTGATAACATGCAATAAGAAATACGTTTTATATCTCTGGCCCCATGGGAGACCACTGTTGACTGAGAAGGAGGTGTAACTCACTCTGAGATAAGTGGGCTGGTTTCCTTCATTCAGTCCCCTCAGTATTAATAACAAAAATGATTGTAGTATCAACCACTTACTATTTGTATTTTACGCAACTCTTGACATACACTCTTTCTAAGCATTAGACCCTGAAAGACCAGATCACTGTTGCTATTCATAAATGAGGAAACTGAGAGTTAGGGAGGAAAAGTGACTTATCCAACATAGCACATCAAGTGGCCAAACTCGGCTAAAATCCTGGTTTTAACCTCATTCCAAAGGCTAGCTCTTCTCACAATAGCAGTGATCTTTCGGTTTCTCCTGAGGGTAAGGACTAATTGGAGTGTTTAAGTGTATCAGTTCTCAGGTTCTATTCCAAACCTACTGAATTAGAATCTCCATTGGAGGTATCCAGGAAGCTATAGATTTGACAAGCATCCCAGGATGTTCTTACGATCAGTCTCTTTTAGGAAAGATTGCAGTACATCAGTGGTTTCAAACTTCATCGTGCATCAGAATCAACTGTAGGGCTGGTTAAAACATAGAAGGGTTCCATCCCATCCCTAGATCTTCTGTTTCATTAAGTGTGATAGGGCTCAAAAATGTTTATTTCTAGATAGTTCCTATGTGATGCTCATGATGCTGGTTAGGGAACACACTTTGAGAACCACTGCAGTACATCATGCCAACTCATGATTCTTGATTTCTCCGGACAGGATCTGGGCTGGCTTTGGCTGTGGGACTTTTCAACTACAGTATTAAATAGTACTTACTGAGTATCTTCTATATTCACGAGATAGAAAATGAATAAGAATCACTCCTCCTCCTACCCCACCCAACCAGCCTATAATCTACTGAGAAAAATATACAGACTGAAATGTATTTTATTGTGCAACGAAATTACAGATCAAATGTGTTAGGAAAACTAGGGTGGCAAAGATGAATTTTGACTGAGTGGAGGGTCTTTGTAAAGGTCTCATAGAAGATTGAGATCTGAAAATCTTGTTTTCAACATTTTCACAGCCACACTGTATTATCGTTCAGTTTGCCCGACTACCCTGTTGCACTGCTGGTAATCTCAGCACCCAGGGCACCTTTTGCATAATGAATGTAGTTGGGCCAGGTGTCAGAGGAGGAAAGTAGGATTGATAAGGTAGATGGTCCCCATACTGTGGGGGACCCTGACTACCAGGCTCAGGAGCTTGGGTTTTACATGGTGTATGTAGTCATTAAAGTATTTGAAAGGGGGTGATTGAAGACAACACTGGCAGGGGTATGTATATAGCATGGGTTGGAAGAGGAAAAACTGAGAGGTGAGGGACAGCAAAGATGTTGTCATAGGACTCAGTTGAGAGAAAATGCAATGGAAGGTAGAGACAGTCTGGAGGGAGAAGGATCAGGACCAGTAATTATTGTTGGGAGTTTGGGGGTATTGGAAATGAGGAAATTTTCAATCTGAACCACTGAGGTGATAGTGGTCTGTAGAGGGGAGAACTTTAGAAAGGATTGGTTCTTTTCTCTGGAAATAAAGAAGGAAACAGGGATAATCTGGACAAAAATTTCAAAGTAAGTGATTCATCTTTGTCATACAGGAACCGTTGCTAACCTTGGGTAGCCTTTCCACTAAGGTCCCCAGTTCACATCTACCAGAGCTGCACACTCTAGAAGGTGCAATGACTTCTTTCACGTTCCTTCCGTCCAGCCAGAATTTCTGTTTCTTTGGTGCACATTTGAAATGTGAAAAGACAATAACATGTGAATGATTCTTACTATTTTGTTTTTGGCTTAGGGCCAGGTAAGAATATAGCAGTGCCTCGAAGTAGTTTCTTCACCCTTCTCCTCCCGATCTTAGAAATACTTTATTGATCTTGATATATGTGCTCTCTTGGCTCATTGTTCTAGCCAATAAAATACCCTGTTTCGTTTTTCCTGGTTGTATCATTCAGGGTTCAGTTGCAGAAAACAAATATTTTTAGCTATTTTAAGCAAAAAGGGATTTAGTGATGAGAATATGATGCTTTTAAAACCAATGGATAGATTGGAAAAATGGGCTGTAGGCAGGGAGGGCTTTCCAGAGATGGCTCACATAGCATGCTACTGCTTCTGGTGTAGTCAGGAAGGTGGGACATCTGGAAGCCGATACTGGCAACATACCACCTCGGTTGAGACTCGGGAATCATGTGGTCTCTACTGTCACAACTTTTGACTCTGGAGCCATACTATAAGTGTTTGAAATGCTCACTGGCAAAAAACCAAAACAAAAATGAAACATGCTTCCCACAAAAGAAGTATCTGGAACCCTGCTGCAGAAGAACTCAGTGTTGCCATGTCTGCTTGCCAACAGAAACATAGAACCTTCTTCCTTCCACAGTGTACGTGAGTGCATCTGGTTAGTGGATCCTAACTCGCATCTAGGACGCCGGCTGCAGCAGAGTCTTCACCTCTCCATCCTCAGCAGTTCAAGAAAGCATTATTGGAGGGAGGATGGGTTGGACGTGGAATAGCAGTCTACTGTATTCCCTGTGCTGGGAGTTGAGATTTATCTTCTCTTTGAATTCAGAGATTTGACTAGGTGAGACAGGAAGCTTTTCCCCATGAATCTACTTTAGCAAAGCCCTGCCTTCTCCAGCCTGGATTCGGGTGGGCCTGCTTTGAAGAGCTGGTATAATGGAATCTGAGGATTCCAACGTGTTGTTAAGTCAAGTCAGTTTGGTATGTGTGTGCTTTGTCTTAACATTTGGTGGCTCATAAAGTGGTTATCTATTCATAAAATGGTATACCAAAAAGTTAGAGGGAACGTTGGGTCTAAAAACTTCCATGTGAAATTGAAATATGGATATAGTCTATGTAGGTCCACTTTATACTTGTTTTATATTTCTTTCACAGTAAGAGCTGTAATACAAAAATGAATGTATTTTCAAGCACTCTGTAAGTCAGTCACTAATGACACATTTTGCCTTCAAATTTTGTTTTACGCCATCTCTTTGGTTTCATTAAGGCTTTTATTGATGAGTTTTAAATCTCCTATGTATATTCTTATGTATACGTGGTTTATAACCTACAAGTGAAGACTGGATGCCATAACAGTTTTCTGTTCATCCTGGCAAGATAAGAATCAAGAAGAGAAAACCTTAATGTGAAAAGGCAGCTCTGCTTTTTGCCCCAGTCTGAGAAATGAGACCATTTCCTTTGAGCTTGGAGTGGGGAGCAGGTTAGGGATCAGAAGATAGAAAATTTTTTGCCTCTTTTATAATCAGACTTTCATAGGGTGAACTTGTTGTTTCCAATATCATAAAACAAAACCATCATAAAGCTTACTCCTAAAATGCATTCAGAAGCAAACAAATTATTTTTGAATTATTTTCCATTTTAGATTATGGACAGTATCTGTTTAGTACAGATATCAAATGTCAATGTATTTATTTTGGCAGAGAGATAAAATGAGAACAAACGTCTTTTGCTTTATCAGTGACTTAAAAAACAATGTTTTTGTCTTGGCACACAATCTTCTTGTTTTGTAGAATACTGCAAGGAATTCCAGTTACGCGTGACAATGAAGAACGTGGTGCCGTCCTTCCAGCAACACCAGGGATACCACCTGAATTGCCAGCAGGAACTAGACAGAACACTCACAAACCACACCTAGAACTCGCGGGAGAGGAAGTGAGTACTTCCTTTAATATTCATTTTCTCTACCTCACAGGTTCTCAGACTTTTTGGTTTCAGGACCCTTTTTACACTCTTAAAAATTTTTGAGGACTTAAATAATAATGTGGGTTTTACCTATTAACATTTAGAGAGAATACTAAAATGTTTATTTTTATTGATTAAAAATAACTAGTAAAGTCATATATGTTACATATATAATGTACTTTTAGGAAAAGTAATTATTTTTTAAAGCAAAAAAATTAGTGTAAAAACTAGATTTTGTGTGTGTGCAAATCTCTTTAACGTCTGGCTTAATAGATGGCAGCTGGATTCTTGTGTCTGCTTCTGCATGCAATTTTGTGGTAGGCTGTTTTAGCTGAAATATATGAGAAAAATTCTGGCCTCACACAGATACGTAGTTGGAAAAGGAAAGATTATTTTAATAGCCTTTTAACATAATTATAGATACTCTCCCTGAATAATATGCCGAAGCTTTGTAAGTGATAGTTTCTTAGAAGTTGTGAGACTTCCCCTTCTGGGGAAGATGGAATAGAAGTGCTTTTCCCTGTTCTCCCTGCTAACTACAAGTGAAAACCTAGGTGTTACAGACAGGACGGATCTGAAAGGTGGAAAGACTGAGGCACTAACTAGGAACTTTGGGACCCAGGAAATGACGTGGTGGTTAGTTAGTTCCTTGGGTTTTCTTTTTAGTTTCACGGATCCTAGACCTAGAGCTGAAAAAAGCTGGTAACCTAGAAACAAAACCAGGGAAAGACAAAAAAAAAAAAATGCTGGAACAAAAACCTATTCTCTTTAGACAAAAAACCAGGAAAGGGGCAGCCTAGCAAGACAAAATTTTTTGACAAGAACTGCTCTACCCCAGCTAAGCGCCACAGAAAAAATGGTGGCCTTGGTCCTTCCCTCACTTCTACTAGCAAAGGTCTGGTAGGAAATCTAGACTTTTACTCTTACTTTGACACCACACCTGCCAGGGTGGTGTCAAAGAAGGCTGTGTGGGGCTGGGACTTTCATCTTAACAGAGTGGGAATGAGGTTTCCCCTTTATTGTGTCAGTTGAGACCACATGGGGATCCTGGACTTCCTTCCCCACCTAGTAATAATGAGCCACTCCTCTCCCTGCCCACTGTGGTGATATCAGAGGAGGCCTAGCAGAGTGTCAACTTAAACAGAAGGTTTAAATAAGATCCAGAGTCTCATAGCATAATACCCCAAATATCCAGATTCAATTGAAAATCACTAATCATACAAAGAACTAGGAAAACTTCAAACTGAATATAAAAAGATAATCAATAGATGACAGTGATGACAATGCTTTTAAAGCCACCATCATAAACATGCTTCAGTGATAACTATGAACACACTTAAAACAAAGAGTAAAGGGAGGTAAGGTTTCTACACACCACTTGAACTGGTAAAATGGAGACATCAGTAGACTTAGATAAGTTATGTTTACATAATGTAATACCTAGAGCAAAACCAAAAAACTGTACAGAGATATTCAGAAACACCATAGATAAATAAAAGTAGAATTCTAAAATATGTCCGTGTAACAAGAAAGCAGGGAAAAGGAAACAGTAACAAAAGAAACCAGAAACAAACAGAAAACAAAAAATAAAATGGCAGACTAAATCCCTAACATAAATGTAGATGGTCTCAATATACCAATAAAGTGTCAGAGCTTGCAGAGTGGATTAAAAGAAATAACCCACCTGTTTAATGTCTACAAGAAACTGACCTCAAATATAATGATATGGGGAGGTTGAAAGTTAAAGGATAAAAAAGGTAAACCATGGAAACATTAATCAAGAAAAGCAGGAGTGACTGTATTAATATCAGATAAAGTAGACTTTCCAGCAAAGAAAGTTATCAGAGACAAAGAAGGGCATTATATTACAATGAAAATGTCAATCCAAGAGGGAGAGTATAGCTCAGTGGTAGAGTGTGTGCTTAGCATACACGAAATCTTGGGTTCAATCCCCAGTACCTCCATGAAAAATAGATAGATAGATAGATAGATAGATAGATAGATAGATAGATAGATAGATAGATAAACAAGCCTAATTTCCTTCCCCTAATAAAATAAAATAAATAAAACAAAAAAATTATTTTTAAAATGTCAATCCACCAGGAAATCTTAAAAAAAGCATGTGCACAAAACAACAGAGCTGTAAAATATGTGAAGCAAAAACTGATAGAACTGAAAGGAGAGACAATTCCACAGTTATAGTTGGAGATTTCAGCACCTCTCTCTAAACAGTTGGCAGAAAATCAGTAAGAATATAGAGAAGTCATTAATTCCATCCAACAACAAGGTCTAATCAAAATGTATAGAACACTACACCCAACAAAGAATACACATTCTTTTCAAGTTCCACAGAACATATACCAAGCTAGAACAAATCCATAATGAAATCAAACAAGAAATCAGTAGCAAAGGTAACAGAAAAATCTCCAAACTGTTGGAATCTAAACAATACAGATATAAGTAATCCATGGATTACAGAGGAATTCTCAAGGGGCTTAAAAAATACATTGAAAATCAACTGAACTGAATTAAAATGAAGATACAACATACCAACATTTGTGGAACACAGATAATGCAGTGCTGAGAGGGAAATTTATAGCACTAAATGCTTACAATTGAAAAGAGAAATTCTCAAATCAGTTTAAGCTGCTACCTCAAGAGCCTAGAAAAAGAAAAGCAAAATAAACCCAAAGCAAGCATAGAGAAGGAATAATGAAGAGCATAAATCAATGAAATTGGAAGCAGAAAAGCCATAGAGAAAATCAGTGAAACAAAGATGTAGTTTTTAGAAAATATCAATAATATTGATCTCTAGCAAAACTGACAAGGAAAAAAAAGACACAAATTGACAGTATTAGAAGTGAAACAGGAGATATCATTACAGAACTTGCAGACATCCAAAGAATAATTAAGGGAATACTGTTAACAACTCTATACACATATATTTAAAAGCAGACAAAATGGAGTAGTTCCTCAAAAAGCACAAACTGTCACAACTCACTCTATGAAATAGATTATTTGAATAGCACTATAATGTTAAGGAAATTGAGTATATAATTTAAAAAACTCCCTTCTCTGACCTCTGGAAAATAGTTTGGCAAGTAAAAATAAATAAATAAATAAACATGCAACTATGATGAAGCACATTACAGAATGAATACATACAACTATAAACAGTCTTCAGAGAATTATGCTGGAAAAAACCAATTCCAAAACATTATGTACTGGATGAGTTTATTTTATAATGTTTATTCATGAAATGACAAAATTACAGAAATGGAGAATGGATTAGTGGTTTCCAGGGTTTCAGGATGGGGTGGTGGTGGGAATGAATGGAATGTGTCTGTTAAGCACAACATGAGGGATCCTTGTGGTAGCAGAAATGTTCAATATCTTAAGTGTACCAGTGTCAGTATTTTGTATGTGATATTGTATTACAATTTTGCAAGATACTGCCTTTGAGGTAAACTGGGTAAATGACAGATGGAGGTCTTCCTGTATTCTTTCTTTTTCTTTTTTTTAATAAAGTATTTAAGATTTTTTCCCTGTATTATTTCTTAAAACTTCATGTGAATCCATAATTATCTCAATAAAAAATTTAATAAAAATTACAGTTATTGGACCCCAGTACCAAATAAATGAAAAAGAAAAATTAAACTTAGTTAAAAAGAAAATGTATTAAATGATAATTTGTACAGCTAAGAAAGCTTGTTGCAGTGGAAATCTGAAACCATATCAATGACTTTTTCATACTTTATTACATGAAAATCAGCTGCCTTATTTTGTACTTTGACCCATGCATGATTTTGTAACATTATTTACTGGTCATTTAGAAAACACTGTCCAAGTTATGTAGCTCTTCAAATGTTGACATGTTTCACCATATATACAATATCAAAATTTCTCAATTTTAGTATTATCAGAAAAGTCTTTAAGCACTGGGAACCTGGCAAGCTTATGGTGAAATACACGTATTTTCCAAAATTCTAATTTTTGCTGAAAGCTTGAATTTTTTCATTGGCACAAATACTCTCAATTACTTTATTTTAAATGACAGATTTGCTTCATTCATTTTCAAGAAAATGCTTGCCACATACTGAAGTCTGAATAACCATGGTTTAATGTTTGTCCTCCCCACTAAAAATGGTGGCTAGTTCAGTTCACAATTCAAACAATAGCACACATGTTTTTTTCCTCAAAACCAGCATCCTACTTCACCATGGCCACAGAAGTACTTTATGTGTACTGCTCATTTAGTTACATTGAATGTTAAAAAGATATGTACTTAAAAGTTACGATTTAATAAAATTAACATTTTTCCTGCTTCCTAGGGGAGGGTCACTTTTAAGGTTCTGCTTCTTTAATTTATGCCAAGGTGCCATCAATTTTACTTTTTTTTTTTTAACACCAACATTGCAGATTTCAACATTGTGAAAAAGGCAAATACAAAAGGCAAATGACTTCTTTGTAGTTTTAGTGTGAAAAGGTCTTGAGTCTCTCCAGAGTCTCAAGCCACTTTTTGGAATCTGTTGTTCGTCTTTATATTTCATTTATATGAAGCTTAACTTACCCCTGAATTAATTTGCATGTCTCTCTCCCTTTGTGAACAGAATGTTCTGACCTTCGGTCTCACTATGAACATGAGTTATGTACTGGGTTGGAATATGCACAGTAACCTTAGGGGTTGTGCAGGTGCTATTATACTAAATTAACCTAGCTTGGTTTCTAGTTAGTAATTCAGTTTGCTGTGCAATCTCTACCCCTCTGTCAAGTTCCAGCAGCCACCAGCCCAGCTGTTTGTAGCCATTTTCCTACTCTCCTCTTAGAAAGTTCTGAGCATTTCCAGGGAAACCAGTTTACCATGATGAGTGTTTCTTTGCTAGTTTAATTGGACAAATTCTCTCCTGAAGGTGCATCTGTGCTTTTCCTTGAGAGCAAAGTCATGTTGTTTAGTGATAGATTTACCTCTCTTGACACTTAGAGGCCTGTATTTTGCCTTCTTCTAGAGGAATAATTTTATTCTGGATGCTTAAACTGCTGGAAGCTTATCTACAACAAGGGATATGTGACATGTCATTTGAATACCTGAAATCTTAATTTCTAGATCATCTTTAGCTGAAGAGTTGTCAGCTGAGTTTGGAAGAGTTTATTAATCTTTTAGTGAGGTATTCCCGGCTCTAGATCTATACAGCATAAAGTGACGCAGTTTGCCCACCAAAGCAGAGGATGAGTAAAATGGAAATAATTTGAATTTCTACAGTGAACAAATTAAACTGGCAACTGCAAAATCTGCCTTTTGCTAGATACAGTACTCTGTTGGTAGAGAGGAAATGTGATCGTGGAATAGTTAACTAGAAGTAAAAATGCTGGAGACTCATTGTCGGCTTATAATTGTGAATCTTTATTTATTGCATTTGGGTCTTTGTATATTGCCTTATAGGAAGTCTGCATAACACCCACACTCCAGGATATGTCACTGTTAAGGTTTCATACTCAATGCTAGAATCATGCTTGCAAGTTGATGCTTAATTGTTTGAGGTCATTTTTTCTGGTGGAAGACAAATCTTGTTGGGGAAAATGCTTGGTCCAATTAAATATTATTCGAAGTTAATGGAAATACTAAAGAAAACGTAGTTACCAATAATATCATGGATTCAAACAGTTATTATTTTGAAAAATCTTGCCACATATTTTTTAAATCTTGTCATGAATGCCTGATTAATTTCACTTTCAAGTATTTTTTAAAATTATATTTTCTTTTATCATTTGCTTTATTATTTTATTGATAGTAAACTTTATTTTTTAGAATAATTTTAAACTGAGAGAAAAGTTACAAAGACAGTATGGCGGTTTCTCACATATCACACACCGTTTCTCCTATTATTAATATGATAATAGTGGGTTAATAGTGGCTCCCAAAAGATATGTCCAAGTCCTAACCCACAGTACTTGCGAATGTGACCTTTTTTGGCAATAGGATCTTTGCAGATGTAATGAAAGTAAGAATCTTGGAATGAGGTCATCTTGGATTTAGGGTAGGCACACAGACACACAAGGAAGAACGCCGTGTGATAATGGAGGCAGACTGGAACAGTGCAGCTGCAGGCCAAGGAATGCCGAGGATTGCTGGTAACTGCTGCAAGCAGGAAGAGGTGAGGAAGGATTCTCTGTAGCCTTCAGAAGGAGCATGGCCCTCCCTACACCTTGATCTTGGACTTCTTGTTTCCAGAGCTGTGAGAGAACAAATTCCTCTTGTTTTAAGCCACCAAATGGCAATTTGCTGCAGTCGCCCAGAGAAACTACTAATACATCTTAGAGCAGGATGGTACATTTTTTAAACCAGTGAACCAGTATTTGTATGTTATTATTAACTAACATTCAGATTTCCTTAGATTTAACATAATGTCCATTTGCTGTTCCAGGATCCCACCCAGGACACCATGTTACATCCAGTCATCACTTCTCCTTAGGCTTCTCTTGGCTGTGACAGTTTCTGAGACTTTCCTTGTTGTGACCTTGATGGTTTAGGGGAGTACTGGTGAGGCATTTTGTAGACTGTCCCCCAGCTGGGATTGCCTGCTGTTTTTCTGATTTGGTAGTTAATGTGATTTCAGGAGGCTTCCCTGAGGAAAGGTCCCATTTTCATCAAATCACGTCTAGGGTACATACTGTGAACGTGACTTATTGTTGTCGATGTTAACCTTAACCGCCTGGCTGAGGTGGTGTCTGCCAGCTTTCTTCACTGTAGTGTCCCTGCTTGCCCCTTTCCATTCTGTACTCGCTTCAAAGAAGTTACTATGTGCAGCCCACACTTAAGGAATGGGGAGCTATGCTCCACCTCCTTCAGGGCAGAGTATCTGCAAAAATTAATTCAAATTCATCTGGACAGGACATTTGTCTGTTCTTCCCATTTATTTATTTATTGAATCACTTATTTGCATCAGTATGACTCATGGATGTTTATGTTGTACTTTGAGTTATACTCCAATACTACATTATTATTATTATTATTATTATTATTATTATTATTATTATTATTATTATTTTGCTAAAATTGTTTGAGCTTTGGTCATTGAGAGCTCCTAGGTCCCTTTGACATGTCCCATCACTGTGGGACTTTTTTTTAAAATACTTAATTACTGGCAGTACAGATGCTCCAAGCTCATCTTGCATATTTCCTGCCCCAGTCCATAGAATCAGCCATTTCTCCAGGAAGCCCCAGTTCCCTTTGTTAGAGAATTTAATTAGAAACTAGACCCTGGGCATTATATGTGCTTGTTGCTACTGGAACCTTATTGCTTCTAGGGCTTCTCAGCTCATGCAAATATATGTCTGTAAATACGCATATTATAATACATATAATATATAATAAACACACATAACATAGTATTTCTATTTGTAACCATCTTTATCTAAATTAAGCTAAACATGGGTTCATAGTGATGTCTGCAACTCTAATTCACGACCACATGGATAATTCTAACCTCCTCCATTGCTTTTCTTTAAATTCCCACTCCAATAGTGAGTGACACCACTGGCTCCCACCATCCTCCATCCAATTACTTAATTGTTCAGTTCCAGTGTAGAAGTGTACATGTGTAGAAATATCAGAATCATTAACCCATATTCCTGTGGGATGCAACCTTATCAACTGAAGTTTGGTGCTACGTACAGTTTCTTTTGCCTTTGGTCTTATATACTCCACTCATTTCCAGAGTTACTAAGGGCAGCAATTTTTGTCTCACCCCCTTCAGTGAAGTTGTTGCATATAGTAATAGTATAGTTAGATTGTTTTGTTACATTCTACATTCCATCCTGGGATTCCTCTTGACTGCCCAAGTGACTTTTAAAAAAATTTGCATGCTTTAAGGCTCACTTTTTGTGCTGTAAAGTTCAATAGATTTGGACAAATGAGTAATGTCATATAGCCACAGTTCTGGTATCATACTGAATGGCTTCACCTTTCTAAAAATTCCTCTATGCCTGATTAATTTTTATTTGGAAGAACTTTATAAAGAAAGAAAGAAATACGGAAACCAAACTAACAAACACGTGGGTACATGCTATCAAGAATTTGTAATGAACATTTTGTCATACTTGTTTCAGATTTTTCAAAATAAAAGACATTTTAAAAGCAATTAAGTCCTCTTGTACTGCTTACTAATTCGTTTCTCTTCCTTTTTAGCCAAGCGTTAGATACTGTTGCAACTGTGGTTTTTCCAGTCCATGATTTTATACTTTATGAGATGTGTTTGTGACCGTAAGCAATAAATGCTTAGTGCTATGTGTTCTAGATACATTTATGTAAATGGCATGATTTTGTACATATCTAAAACTTGCTAATTTTACTGATATACTGTGCTTCTAAGAGACATTTATGGTTTATAATTTTTGTGCTTGAATAACTTTATAATGTTTAGTTGTATGAATATACCAAGTTTTATTCATGTTTCTGTATTAATTGACATTTCAATTGGGGTTTGTTTTTTTGCTATTTCATATGCTGTATGAATATCCTTGTATATATTTCTTCATGCATGTGTGGAAGAATTTCCTTAGATTATATAGCTGGAAGTGAAATAATTGGGTCATGTGGCATGTTATTTACTATTTTATTAGAAATGCCCAGTTTGCCTCTTGTGTGGCTCTGCTAACTTCCCACATCTTTGGTATCACTTGGAATCGCTGACTTGTATATTTTTGCTAATCAATAGGTATGATAAGTTGTTTTTCCCAGGCTTACAGAGACTGTGGAATCAATCTCCTAATTTTCTTGGCAGCTAGAACTAATTTTGACAGGAGCTTGGGTTTTTACCCTAGGGACCATTTGTTAGTTTCTAATAGCCTTTTATATTGTTTCCAAAGGTGTCTGCTTATCCAGGATTTACAAAGTTGTTTTGGAATCTAACTTCACCCAAATTCTCTGTTCCAGTATCTGCCATGAAGGAAACCGTATATCCAAAATATGAGGTAAACTGCTGAATGGCTTTTCTCTATTGTTGTTTAATAATTAAACCGTATGATTGATTATGACATTAAATTTTACTGGACAGTTGTTACATAAATTGTTGGTAACTATTGCCATAGTTGAATGATTGGATGGCACTACAGAAATTATATATGTACATAATAAATAACTATTACATGGCTGTATATGTCTGTATGTGTGTGTGTGTGTGTATATATATACATATATATGTATATATATAAATCTACTTACAAGCCCATAACTCTGTGTATACTTATACACATATACTTATATTACATGTATATTTCTAAAAAAAATGTTGTGCTTATCCATGTTACTTTAGCCAGTCAGGAAGAATATTGTTTTCTTTCTGAAAGCATAATTTATTTGACTGACAAGATATAAAACTTCTTGGATTGTTTAGATCTTTATGATATTTTCATTTGCTTTTAAAAGTACATTTTTAGTTAAGGTTTTAAAAAGTTTAAAGCTACTCATCCAGTACAATTATTAGTCTATTTTTTTGGTTCCTTTAAGTGTTTGCTTGCTATCATTTTATGTTATACTGCTTATTTTAAAAATTAGAGAAATCAAGAGAAGAAAACTAAAATCATCTATTATTTTTCTCCCCCAAGACAGTTACTGCCCACTTTTTGATCTATTTTTTTTAATTTTTAAAAATTCTTTCTCTTCCTCCTCCTCTTTTTTTCCTTTCCCCATTTTCTTCTTCCTACTTTTTCCTCTTTAAATAATTCTGTGATGAAAATAATAGTACATAAAATTTTAATGGTATTTAGGATTATTTTATTTGCATAGGCTCTTAGACAGCTTACTAATAACACAAGTATCAGAAAAGGATAAAACCAAAAAGTTAAAGAAATCATGGGAAAAGCATTAAGAGTGATAGCATAATACTGTCAGAGATAAGATTAAATCAAAGAAATCCTGTCCATATGTACCCTTGCTAGAAATGGTGTCATCAGTTTACCTCTTAGCTTCCCTGCAACCAAGGCAGGTGTGGAATCACATTCATTATTGACACTGCATGTTTAGAATGTTGATATTGAAACACCTTTACATTTCTTGGATTACTTAGTCATGATCTAGTATTCTTAAATATTACATTTAATTCTGTTAGGCAGTATTTTATTATTTTTTAAAATATATACTCATGCTTGAAATATGTATATAATGTATTTTTTTGTTGGACTCTGGTATCAAGGTTATTCTTGCTTCATAAAGTTAATTGGGTAACATTTCATCTTTTTTTAATATTCTGGAATTGAAATAGCATAGGAATAATCTTGAAAATGTGGAAGAATTCACTGTCTAGAAACATTTGAGCTGTCTGGGAGGGTAATTTTTTGATAATTAAAACTTTATTTTCTAATTCTTGGGTTATTCATGCTTAATATTTTTTCTCAAGTCAGTTGGTAACCTATATTTTTACAGAAACCCATCTATTCATTTGAAATTTATAAATTTGCAGAATTTGTATATATTCTCTCTTTAGTTTTAATCCTCATTTTTAAAGTTGCATTGTTTTCTTTCCCATTTCTAATGATATTTGAGGGGTGTTCTTCTAGAAATAAGTTTAGCTTTTTTTTTTTTTTTTGGTCTTTTCTCATTTGTTTTCAGTTACCAATGCTTTAGTTTCTATTTGTCAAATTAGTCACACTGGTATAAAACCATCCCTTTAATTTTTTTAGCAAGGTTTATGATATATGATCCCCCCAGCTATTAAATATCATGGCCAGTCAGCCAGAAAAGCAAACGAGTTTAACTTACTATCTTCGACCAAAAAACTTTTGTATTAGTTGTAAATTCAACTTTAACCCCTCTGAATTTTTGTTACTTCTCTCTTTGAAAATTTTTTGGTCATTGGTTTCCTGCTTCCACAGAAAGTTGACGTCTTTGGGCATTTTCCTAATTTCTTGTGTTGAAAATTTAATTTATTTACCTTTCTTCTTTTTAAGTAATAGAAGTACTTTGACCTTATTTCATAGATTTTTATTTATAGTGGGTTCATTTATTTTCTAAATAATTTCTATTGTAGTTTTCATCATCTTTTGGATACACAATTTATGAGGGAAAGTGTTTTTTAAATTAACTTGTTGGAATTATTTTGTTTAAATTTTATTTTTAATCCTTATTAACATAAGACAATATATTCTTTAGAATAACAGTGTCTTGGAATTTACTGATATTTGCTTTGTGGTGTACTAAATATCCCAACACTGTCTACCAGTTCAATGCTGTTGTACACAGTGTCTACTTTTATATTGCGGCTGCACTAAGCAGAGCACAGGCTTTGCAGTCAGTCTTGGATTTGAATTCCCACTTACTTCCTGGATAACCTTGTATTAGTATATTAACTCCTTGAAGTCCCAGATTTTTCTACATAAAGTAGGTGTTCTGAGGATGGAGTGAGGCTATATAGTGTATTACTTGATGAATGGTAAGTGCTTAATTAATAATAGGTATAACTGTTATATTGATTTATTATTCTGTTCTTCTGTGGTGTAATTCTTTGGTTTGATCTAAAAAATACTGTTTGGGATTTTCAACACAGCTGTGTCTGTCCGTTTCTCCATATGTCACTAGTAGTTTTTACTTTATGTGATTAGAAGTTGTTTATCATGAATTTGGCAGTATTTTATTTCTGTTATGAACTCTGTCTCATATCAGTTTTGAATGACCTACTTTGGCCTATTTAATGCTGGAATTCTATTCTAATATGTCCAGTCCTGTGTTCTTTTCTGTTTGTGTTCAGGAATATTTTCACTTACATCATTTCTCTGTTATTTCTCTTTGTTTTTGTTTTGGCATATGGTTAATTTGGTCTTAGGAATATTAGTTCCCTTTGTGGTTTCTTTTCAAAATTTTCTTTGTAGCCTGTCTTTTGTTAAACCACCATTATTTTCTTTAGCAATATTACTGTCTGCACTGTTTTCATAGTGGCAAGGCCTATTAAAATTACTTAAGAACTTGCACAAATAGTATATGAATGCTTTCTTGTAGAAGAAATTCAAATACAAGAATGTGTATGGTATAACATGTGCTCCCCGCCCCATGAATGCTGTTCTCCCCAGCTCTCTTCTTTCCCTGAAACTAACCACTGTTACATGCACTGTGTATATCCACTTGGACATTTTCATTTTTATTTATGTCATACAGGTATATGCAGATGAATGATTTTACATATGTGAATCATGTAATCTGTATTGTTCTTCATCTTGATTTTTTCACTTAAAACACACTTGCACACATGTCTTTGCATACATATGTGTATTTTTCTATCTGGAGTTCCTGGCCAAAGTATATGTGTAATTTAAATTGAAAGATCATTGTGTGTATTTGCACTTACTTTTCTTAACTGTAGTCTAAACTTTTCGTTTACTTAAGAAAATAATCATTATTTGGGGGGGGGGAATGCCATGAACTAAAAAGAGAAGATTAATAACATAAATTATATAAAAGTTTCCTTAATGTAAAAGACTGGTGAACATTAATTGTATAAATAAGTGTGGCAGCCCCAAAAATGTGACACTCACATGTCCTTCAAGAGAATTTGATGAGTGAGCATACTTGACTGTCAGCCTCCAGCTGCTGTCCATCAAATCCACCACGGCATTCACTGCAGGTCCATTCTTCCTCTGGACTGCTTCCAGCCAGTGACTGAGCACAGGGGACTTTCTGGAGTTGACCTGTTTCTGCTCATTGTGGGATGGTTTTAACGGATACTTTGGCTTAAGGACTTTCCATCTGCCCGGCTGACTCTTCCTCAGAACTGGTCCATGGTCTGAATCTCTTCCTACCCAATCCTTCCTCTCTCTTCCCCATCCACAGACCTGCATCATGGTCTGAAGGCTCCTCCTGCCAATTGCTCCCTCTCTTTTTATTTTCCACTGGTAGCATCTACTTCTAACCGAACTGACACAATAGGGGAGTCTGTAATATGAGTACAGTGTTGTCCAAACTGTATGTTTATAAAGTATGGGCATGTATTTTTTTCCTGTCTTTGTATATAAAAAAGTGTGAATAGAGGGAATTGAGAGTAGGTAGAATTGTCTGAACAGAAGTAAGAATTGTAACAAGTATAAGAAGGGCTGGTTAGAGCTGGTGATGACGGAGCAACCCACTAGAAAGGTAGTCCAAGTAAATTTGTACTGTTGTTGTTCACATCCAATGATCAGAAGAGAAAGGATCCAACAGGACTTTCTGGTACAAAAAGAGGGCCCAGGACACTTTCCATGCACCAGAACTGGAATCAGGCCTTTGTTCAAAGACTCTTGGTTCCTTTGAATGGGGAATGGTATTCAAATACAAAGACCTGTGTCTCTCATTTTTTTAAAAGCAGATTTTACCCATTTCATGTATTATGATGACTGACTTTTGTTTTATCCTGCCGTTCATGTTTTTTATAGATGCTGCCTTTTGTTTGTTTTATAGTCTCCTTTTATTTCCTATCTTAAATATATATATTTTTGTTAAAAAAATTTCACTGCATATAATATATTCTGATTTTATTTTTATTTTTTTCAACTATTTGGATAAATTGTGTTTTATCATCCCTATTTTGGAAGTTATATATGTTGTTTCTTATTCCTGTGATGGCTTCCCTAGAGTATACATCTTTAACTTACCAATATCTAATATTACTCAGTACCTTTTATACTTTGCCAGGGAACCACAGTGACTTTGAAGCTTTTTATTCTGTTTACTCCTTCTTGATTTAATATGCTCTTACTTTGATACATATTTAGATCCTTATCTTTTAAAATTCCAAAGACATTGTTCTTACCATTTTATGCAGTATTCCTTATGTTTTGCCCATGTATTTATCTCTCTCTTTTTTCCTTTATATTCTTCTAGCATCTCAGACCTTTCTGTCCAGAATCATTTTGCCCTCTGCCTAAAGTATATCTTTTAGAATTTGCTTTAAGGGAAGTGGGAGGTCTGCAATTGATAAAAGCCCTGTTTTTTCTTTGTTTCAAATGTTTTTATATTACCTCATACTTGAGGAATATTTTTATTATCGCAGATATTTTCCTTTAGCACACTAATGATGTTCCACAGTTTTCTGGTGGCCACTGTTGCTATTGAGAAATGAGTCTTAAGTATGAATCTTTTCATTGAAGATAATCAATTCTCTGCATCCTCCCTAGCTTGTTACTTTTATATTTTCCTCTTTTCTTCCCTACAGTTTTACTATAATGTGCTAGTTGTAGATTTCTTTTTAGTTATCATGTTTTGGAATCATTGGGATTTTTGAATCTGTCTGATATCTTCGTCAGCTATGGAAAATTTTTAGTCACCATTTTTTCAAATTTTGCCTCTGTCCATTCTCTTTCATTTCCTGGGACTTTTGTCACATATATTAGCTACGTTTTTTTCTCTTGATACTGGATCCTGGACAATTTCTTCTGATCTGTCTTACAGTTCAGGCTCATAAATTCTTTCTTCAGTTGTATCTAGTATACTGTTAAACCTGTTCTCTGTATTTTTTAATTTGTTTTTATATTTTTCATTTTAGAATTTTTTTTTCTCCAAATCTATTATGTTCTGGTGTTTTCTTTTTTTGTGTACCTGTCTGCCTTTAAATGTTTATCACTGTATTTAAAACACTATTTTTAGGATATAGTTGAGACCTACCCCGGCAGTTCCTTTTTCTGGAGAAAAGTTTTTGTCAGAACCTGAGATTTTTACTACTCAGCCTAAATCTAAGGTTGAGGCTTGAGTGTCTCTGATCACTTTTGTGACAGAGCCTATGTTGAAAGTCTAAACAAATGTTGGCTTACTTACATTCACTCTTAATCTGAGGGTGTAGCCCTAAAGTGTCCCTGCAGCCATGGGTACTTGTATATTTTGTGTGTATAAAGTCAGCTTCCACACTTCAGGGAGACTCTGGGCTTGTATTTCTGCCATCCTTGCCCCCTTTTTGGCAAACATCCTGTAAACAAAAGCATCTTTGAACTGGGTTTACCTTTCCAGGTTTTTGCTTTTTCCTATATTCTGGCCCCAGTATCTCTTCATCATCCTGTAAGCTCTTGCTTTGAAGAATATATTTATCATGTAGCTTTTTTAGTTGTTCTTAGCTGAATTACCTAGCCTCCAAAAATTAGAAGCAAAAGTCATAATTGACCTTTAAGGTAGCAAAACTATTTCCATTTCCATCTGCCTCCCAGCTCTTACTGCATGCATACTAATTTTAACAATATCCCTGGAGTAGAGCAGGAGAATTTTTATATCATGTGTATGTGAGCAATGCTATAATTGCCCTCTCAAGGCACATTAGTATGGACAACATCCTGACTGGTCCCAGCATATGAACCACATTCTCTTTTTAAAAAGCAATCATTGATTATTAGTAAGTTCTGCTGTTTAGATATCTGTAAAATACAGTATTAAAGTTTTGGTCCTTGTTATTGTTAAAAGCATTCTTTTAAATATGTAATAGCTGCTATTTGAATATTTTGTGTAAGCATATGACAGAATAGCTCCAAAGTCTCCTGTGTGTCACATAGTTTGTCTTTGAAGAATAATGGTGAAGGTTACCAAGTATCTTTCCGCTGTGTCCGGTAATTCTCTTACCTTCCATTGTGCTGTAGCTACTTTCCAAAAATGCAACAGAGAGGATGAATAAAAATTCAGTGCTGGTGATTCCTAAATTACCTGTAGCCTTCTCCATATCTGTTCCATTCTCAGTGATAATTACATGATACTTTTAAAAGTTGATTTTCTGTTGAATAAATATTTAAAAAACTTGAAATGTTACTTGAGACCTAAAAATTTCAGCAAACAAAGCAGCAAAATGATTTAATTCACCATGAATCCACCAGGCTATGAAACTTAGGTCTTCTATTTGTTTCTGCATATCCAAATCACTGATTACAAGATAGAGAAGTAGCGCATTTAATAATTATCGTAATTATTGCAGCAGTTTACCCTTACAGCAATAAATATACATAATATAACTTAACTGACTGATAGAGTTCAAACTATAAAGCATTTAAGGAAATTTTCATTCCAGTTAACATTTAGAATGCCTACTTGTATTTGTCAGTGAATAGTCGCATATTGACAATAAGTCCAAATGCTATGTTTTATTCATAATCCTGATGTTGGTATGCTAAATAGATTCAGTGCTAACCTATGACGTCACAGGATCATTGCTCCTAAGAACAGGGATGACAGAAATAATATAGAAGTATCTATTTGGCTAAAGTCCAACGATGAAGCCAAATTGTGGGTTTTGGCTAAATACTAAGGTTGCAACTGGACTTTGATGTATCTCTGGTGTTTTCTGGAATTCTACCTTTCCTATACATTACTCTTTTGGGAATAATGTTGTACTATGAAGCAACAGTAATCATAGGCTTTTAAAAATATTTCACTATATAATTTAAAACTTATCTTTTTTATCACAGAGTGTGCAAGCAAGCAGAATTTTAATTGAGAAATTTACATCTGAAAGCAAGGAAAGTGTTGTTACATTTAATCAGCGTAGAAGTTCTAGGGTATGTATAATTTTTATTTGGAATTGTGAGTTGGTTGCTTTATCAGACTACAATTCAGATATTTCTAGTGTTTTCAGAAGTTACTTCTTGGTGCTTCCTCATTCTGGGAAATGCCTCAGAACATTCACTGGTGTCTTTATTGAGGACATAGTTCCTCTTTTTCAAATATGTTGTCTTTATGTTGTCTTTATATGTTGTCTTTATGTTGTCTTTATATGTTGTCTTTATGTTGTCTTTATGTTGTAAATATGTTGTCTTTATGTTGTCTTATGTTGTAAATATGTTGTCTTTATAACACTCAGAAGATGTTATTTACTAAGTAGTAGCAGGGTATCTGCTGTGAGTTTTCCTAAAATTTCTGAAATGTCTGGCTTTGCACTCATTTATCATTGCTTGCTCAAGCCTTAAATGATCAAAGGAACATGTTTATGAATCTTTTGACCAAACGGGGAAAGGGAAATTGTTTATGGCTCTGAACTAGAGTAAAGTTGAATTCTCTAAGTGGTGATTGGACTCATGCCCATAACTTTATTATCACTACAGTGTATCCAAGTAAACTAATCAAGTAACAAATACAATCGGAGAATAAAGAGATAGCAATTGAGGAGAGAAGAAGGGAATGAAATTTATATCACTGGTTTAATAAATGTCCTGAACTTCATGGGAGACAAATAGGAAATGGTTTTATTTCCCTTTCCTCAGGGCCTTCAGCCCTCTACCCACCTTGATGATATGTTGGGATGCTGAGGGCCGCATAGTAGGGAGCCTTATTGACCTGGGACAAATCACATCCCTATTCTAGTCAGTTCACTAGGTTTAATATGTGTCTATGCCTCCTTCCTTATTCCTCATACAGTCAGATAATACTTTTTTTTTTCTTGGAGGGGGTAATTTTCCTGTGTAATATAGATGACTTTCACTGTTTTCCTTACAGCACTTACTGTTTGTCCTTATGGATGTTTGATCTTTTCATTTCTCGCCAGCTTGAATGATATGTGGGGGTTGGTGGTCATATCATTCTTGTTCACTGGTTTATCCACAGCACCTGAAACAGTGACCATCACATGAAAAAATAACTGAACCAACAATGACACTTTGCGGTTTGGGATGCTTGGATATTATAGTAGCACTGCTTATACCTACCTGCCAGATATTCCCATTTTTAGCAGCTGTTTCTAATCCCTCCTCCCCACTGCCCCCTACAATATTCTTTTAAACACAGGTATAATTATGTCAGTCAGTCTCAGGAGACTAAGTCCAGTGATCAGAGTCAGAGTGCTTAACGAAGCCTCATAACCCGGCCTCAACTGTATCTTCTACCTTACCTCCCATTATGCTGCTGCTTCCGTGTGACCTCCTCGTGCCTTGCACTCTGCCTGCGCCAGAGTCCTTGGGAACTAAAATCCTGGCACCTTGCTACTTCTCTGTGCTTGTTTAGGCTGTCCCATTGGCCTGGGATATTCTCAGCCCCTTCTCAGTATATGGGAATGTCACTGCCTTTCACAGGCCAGGCCTAATGCTGCCTCTTCCAGCCGGTCTGTCCAGGCTCCTTCCCACTCAGAACTGACCTCTCCCTCTCCTGTGCTCTCTTTACACCTGTTTACATGCCATCTTTACAGTCATTGTGACAGCTGCTTTGAATTATAATTATTTATTTATGTCTGTTTTCACCATCATACATGAAACATTTTTTTTGGTACCTGCTACTCTATGTGGTATATTAGTACTTCCCAAATCTTTTAATGCATAGTTCTCAAGTGAGTAATAATATTTGTGCGATCTTCAGGAGTAAAAGGTTGAGGCCGCTCATGATTTAGAGGAGACTGTTCAGGGAACAGCAGCCTCTCCATATCTCACTCGTGCAGTCCCAGGGCTCAGGAGGTTAGTGGCTCAGTGTATCTACAGCACATTTACACACACTTGTGCTACTTACTGGAAACTGGTGTTTGTAATATCAAGTTGAATTTAAAAAAAAAGAGATCGTTTCCATTATTATATACTTTTTAAAATTAATTGATGGATTTTAAGTTTACTCCTGTGAAGTCAACGATTTCAAAATCAGTAATAACTTGTAGTTTAATAAATATTTCTGCATTTCATTGATTTACCTAAAACAGTTATCATTAGCCGATTGTAATATGATATTTCAGTTTACCAAGTAATATCTAGAGTCAATGCATATTTATCATTTGATTATTTCACAGTTTTTTTTCCTAAGAAAATCTGCATCATTTGAAAATATCCGAAAGTGTTTCAGCACACAATCTCCACAATTAAAGGTATGATAATTTTTCAGTTTCTGTTATTCAAAAAAATGTTTATATTTCTAGTAGTAATCACCACCTATATTTTTTGTTTGCTTTCTTGCAATGGTAGCATCAGTTGATTCATCCAGAGTTGATTGAAATCTTGGATTCCAGTGTGTATTTGGTAGCTGTTGGTAGGGCGAATTTTCAAAATCTCATGGAAGTGTCTCATATTCACACTTTGACCTTACTCGGTATATTATAAGTCAAGTCACTTACAATATTGATCTACATGTGCGTCGGGCTCCCAGTTTTAAAGCATTTTCATGGACACTATTCCAGTTTGATCTTGAGCTCACAACATCCTGATAAGAAGGAAGATGAGACAGATATTATGCTTGTTTTATATGTGAAAAAGCAAAGGTCAGGTGATAAATGGCAGAACCAGTACTTAAATCCACACCTTCTCTTACCAAATGCAATGTACTTTGCTCTGCAACAAGAATCCATAGGCCTTTTTGAGCACTGATCTTACTCTCAGTGGCATTAGCTCTCAGCTTCTGTTTTTCTCTCTGAAATCTGACAGTCAACTACCTTGATTCCTCATGTTACCTGCTTCTAACTTGCTTTTAACCTGCTTAACTTTAGACTGCTTCCTATTTCATTTCTGACATTCTTCTTTCTTATTGATTTTTTTGATTGTTCTGTTTTGTATCCCTGTACACTGACACTATCCTTAAGATTTTTTCTATTGATATATGACATTATATTATTTTGGGGTGTACAACATATTTATTTGATATTTGTATACATTGTGAAATGATCATCACAGTAAGTCTAGTTAACGTCCATCATACCACGTGCATTTTTTTTTTCTTGTGGTGAGAACTGCTAAGATCTACTTTCTTAGCAACTTTCAAATACACAATACGGTTAATTTTAACTATGGTCACCATGCTCTACATTAAATCATCCCCAGGACTCATTTATTTTACAACTAGAAGTTTGTACCATTTTGCCCATGCCCCACTCTCTGCCTCTGGCAACCACCAATCTGTACTCTTTGAGTTTGTTTTAGATTCTGCATATAAGTGAGATCATACAGTATTTCTCTTTCTCTCTCTGACTTACTTCACTTAGCAGAATGCCCTCAAGGTCCATCCAGGTTGTTGGAAATGGCAGGATTTCCTTCTTATCTATGGCTGAATGACATTTTATTGTGTGTATATCTCTGTCTATATCACATTTTCTTTATTCATTCATTGTTGGGCACTTAGGTTGTTTCCATATCTTGGCTGTTGTGAATAATGCTGCAGTGACCACGGGAGTCTAGATATCTCTTCTAGATCCTGATTTCATTTCCCTTTGGATATATACTCAGAAGTAGGATTGCTGGATCATGTAGTAGTTCTATTCTTACTCTTTTGAGGAACCTCTGTGCTATTTCCATAGTGGCTGTACCAGTCACATTCCCTTCAACAGCATACAGGGTTCCCTTTTCTTTAGAGTCTCACCAGCACTTGATGTCTCTTATCTTTTTGATAATGGCCATTCTAACAGGTGTGAGATGATAATCTCATTGTGATTTTTGATTCACGTTTCCCTGATGGTTAGTGATGTTAAGCATCTTTTCATGAACCTTTGGTCCTTTATATGTCTTCTTTGGAAAAACCTCTGTTGGGTTCCTTTGCTCATTTTTAAATTGACTTGTTTGCTCTTCTTGCTATTGTAAAAGTTCCTTACATATTTTAGAACTAACCCCTTATCAAATAGATGGTTTGTAAATAGTTTCTCCCATTTCATAGGTTGCCTTTTTATTTTGCTGACTGTTTATCTTGCTCTGCAGATAGTTTTTTAGTTTGATGTGTGGTCCCGCTTGTTTATTTTTGCTTTTGTTGCTTATGCTTTTGGTGTCATATCCAAAAAATTATCACTAATACGAACAACAAGGAGCTTTTCCCTATAATTTCTTCTAGTTTTACAGTTTTGGGTTTTATACTTAAGTCTTGAATCCATTTTGAGTTACTTTTTGTGAGTAATGTAAGGTAGAAGTCCAATTTCATTCTTTAGCATGTGAATATTCAGTTTTCCCAGGACAGTTTATTGAGTTTATTGTACTTTCACCATTGAGTATTCTTGGCTCCCTTGTCAAATATTAGTTGATCATATATGCATGGGATAATTTCTGAACTCTTGATTCTGTTCCAATGGTCTATGTGTCTGTTTTTATGACAGCACCCTAAGCTGTTTTGATTACTATAGCTTAGTTATTAAATTTGAAATCAGGAATTATGATGCCTCCAGTTTTTTTCTTTCTCATAATTGCTCTGGCTGTTTGAGGCCTTTTGTATTTCCATACGAATTTTAGGACTTTTTTCTCTATTTCTGTGAAAAATACTATTGGAATTTTGATAGGGTTTGTCTTGAATCTATAGATGGCTTTGTATAGTATGGATATTCAAAAATGCTAATTCTTCTGATTTATGAACATGAGATATCTTTTATTTATTTGTGTATTCAATTGCTTTCATCAGTATATTGTAACTTTTAGTGTACAAATCCTTCACTTCCTTGGTTAAATTTATTCCTAAATATTTTATTATTTTTGATACTATGGTAAATGGATTACTTTGTTTCTTTTTCAGATAATTCATTATTAGTGTATGGAAGTGCAACTGATTTTTGTATGTTGATTTTGTTTTCTGCAACTTACTGAATTCATTTATTAGTTCTAACATTTTTTTTCATGTCGTTTAGTGTTTTCTCTATGTGAGACCATATCATCTGCATACAGAGACAGTTTTTCTTCTTCTTTTCAGTTTTGGATGGCTTTTTTGCTTTTTATTTTGTAATTGCTCTGGCTAGAACTTCCAGTATTGTGTTAAATAAAACTGACAAGAGTGAGCACACTTGTCCTGTTCCTGATCTTAGTGGGAAAGCAATCAACCTTTCACAAGTGAGTATGATATTAGCTGTGAGTTTGTCATGTATGGCCTTTATTATGTTGAGGTATGTTCCCTCTGTAGTCACTTTGTTGAGAATTTTTATCATGAAAGGATGTTAAACTTTCTCAAATGCTTTTCATGTCTTTATTGGGATGATCATGATCTTTACCTTTCATTCTATTAATGTGGTATATCACATTTATTGATTGGTATATGTTGAATCATCCTTGCGTCCAAGGCATAAATCACACATGATCATGTTATATGATCTGTTTAATGTGCTGTTGAATTCAGTTTACTACTTTCCTGAAAATTTTTGCATCTATATTCATGGAATATCAGTCACAAAAAAAGAAGAAAATCTTGCCTTTTGTAACAACATGCACGGACCATTGGACATTATGATAAATGACAGAGAAAGGGGGACTGGATTTAAGATGGTGAGACAGAAAGATCCTGAACTTACCTTCCATCACAGAAAAAATTTAAAGTTATATTATATGGAATAATTATCCTCTGAAAAGGACCTGAGAACTAGATGAAGAGTGCTTCCACAACAAAGATAAAAGATGCATCCAGATGAGTAGGAGAGGCAGAGATTAAAAAGACAATAGAAAAGTTCAGTGAAATTTAGCTGGTTCTTTGAGAAGATAAAGTTGACTAGCCTTTAGCTAGACTATCCAAGAGAACAAGAGAGAGGATTTAAATAAATAAAATCACAAATTGAAGAGGAAAAGTTACAACTGATATTGTAGAAATACAAAGGATCATAAGGGAATGATGATACAATGAATAATTATATTCCAACAAATTGTACAACCCAGAAGATATGGAAAAATTACTAGAAACATTCAGTCTACCAAGACTGAGTCATGAAGAAATAGAAAATCTGAATAGACTGATTACTAGTAAGGAGATTGAATCAGTAATCAAAAATGTCCCAACCAACAAAACTCCAGGACTAGGTAGCTTGCTTCACTGATGAATTCTTCCAAACAGTCATAGAAGACTTAATACCTATCCTTTTCAAACTCTTCCAAAAAACTGAAGAGGACGGAAACCTTCCAGATACATTTTATAAGGATTTTATAAGGCCAGAATTGCCCTAATACCAAAACCAGACAAGGGCATCACAAAAAAAAAAAAAAAAAGAAAAAAAAAAGAAAAGAAAAAGAAAATTACAGACAAATTTTTTTGAACATCGATGCAAAAATCCTCAACAAAATATTAGCAAACTGAATTCAACAGTACATTGAAAGGATCATACACCACGATCAAATGGGTTTTATCCCAGGGATGCAAGGGTGGTCCAACACCCTCCTATCAATCAGTGTGCTACACCTCATTAACAAAATAAAGGCTAAAAATCATATGATCATCTCAACAGATGCAGAAAAAGCATTTGACAAAATTCAACATACATTTATGATTAAAAACTGTCAACAAAACAGGTATAGTGGGAATGCACCTCAACATGAAAGGCCACATGTGACAAACCCAAAGCTAACATCATACTCAATGGTGAAAAGTTGAAAGCTTTTTGTCTAAGATCATAAATAAGACAAGGATGCCAACTCTTGTTACTTTTATTCAACATAATATGGAAGTCCTAGCCACAGCAACTAGGTAAGAAAAATAAAAGACAACCAAATTTGAAAGGAAGCGTTAAATCTGTTACAGATGTATGATATTATATATAGAAAACTCTAAGGATACCACCAAAAGCCTGTTAGAACTAATAAATGAAGTCACAGGGTACAAAATTAATATAGAGAGATCTGTGGTGTAAACTAATAATGAAGTATCAGAGAAGTTAAGAAAAAAATCCCATTTACAATTGCATCAAAAAGAATAAAATACCTAGGAATAAATTTGCCAAAGGAAGTGAAAGACTTGTACACAGAAAACTATTCAGTTATTGGTGAAAGAAATTGATGAAGACACAAATAAATGGAAAGATACTCTGTGCTCATGGATTAGAAGAATCAGTATTGTTCAAATGTCCATACTACCCGAAGCAACGTACAGATTGAATATAATCCTTATCAAAATTCCAAAGGCATTTTTCATAGAACTAGAGCAAATAATTCTGAAAATATTATGGAACCACAGAAGATCCTGAATAGCCAGAACAATCTTGAGAAAGAACAACAAACCTGGAGGTATCACATTCCCTGATTTCCATGTATACTACCAAACTACAGTAATTGTAACAGTATGGTATAGGCACAGACACACAGATCAGTGGAACAGGATTGAGAGCCCAGAAATAAACCCACACATATATGGGCAATTAATTTGCAACAAAGGAGCCAGGAACACACAATGGAATAAGGACCGTCTCTTTAATAAATGTTTTTGGGGAAACTGGACAGCTACATGCAAAGGAAGGAAATTAGACCACTATCTTACACTGTACACAAAAGTTAACTGAAAATGGACTAAGACTTGAATGTAAGACCTGAAACCCTAAAATTTCTAGAAGAAAACATGGATGTTAACCTTATTGACGTCCGTCTTAGCAATGTTTTTGTCTCTGACTCTGAAGGCAAAGTAAACAAAAGTAAAAATAAACAAACAGGACTATATCAAACTAGAAACCTTATGTACAGTGAAGGAAACCATCATCAAAACGAAAAGGTAACCTATCGAATGGGAGAAAATATGAAAATCATACTTCTGATAATGGATTAATATCCAAAATATATAAAGTGCTCATATACTCAACAACATAAAAACAACATGATTAAAAAATGGGCACAGGGTCTGAATAGACACTTTTCCAAAGAAGATATACAGATGTCCAACAGGTACATGACAAGACATTAATCATTGCTAATTATTAGGGAAATGCAAATCGAAACCAGTGATCTATCATCTCACACCTGTTGGAATGACTGCTATCCAGAAGGCAAGAAATTGTAAGTGTTGGAGAGGATGTGGAGAAGAGGAAACCTTACATTATTGGTGGGATTGTAAATTGGTACAGCCGCTATGGAAAGCAGTATGGAGAGTCCTCAAAAAATTAAGAATAGAACTACCATGTGACCCAGCTATTCTACTTCTGGATATTTATCCAGATAATATGAAAACACTAATTGGAAAAAGATATAAGCACCTCATGTTCATTGCAGCATTATATATATTATATGTCTATATACTACTACTCAGCCACAAAAAACAATGAAATTTTTTTAACATGTTTTATTGATTTATAATCATTTAAAAGAATGAAATCTTGTCACTGGCAACAACGTGGGTGGACTTTGAGGGTATTATTCTAAGCCAGAAGGAAAAAGATAAATATATGATTTCATTCATTTGTGGAATCTAAGACAAAGCAAAACAAAACAAAACCAGAATAAATTAACAAACAAAACAAAACAAAAATAAACTCATAGGTACAGAGAACAGATTGGTGGTTACCAGAAGACAAGGAGTCTAGTGGGTGGGGAAAAGGGCTGAAGGAGTCAATTGTGTGGTGATGGATGGTAAGTAGACTTTTAGGGGTGATAACTTTGTAGTGCATCAGATGTTGACATATAGTGTTGAACACCTGAAACTTATATAATAAAAAAGATAGGGAATGATAAATACTGTCCTCATTTATATATGGACTCTAAAAAGCTGAATTTACAGAAACATAAAGTAGAATAGTGGTTGCCAGGGCTGGGGCAGGAGGAGAGGAATAGGGAGATGTTGGTAAATGGGTACAATCTTCCGTTTATAAGATAAATGAAACTGGAAAGTTGTTAAAAGAGTAGCTCTTAAATGTTATCACCATTACAAAAACAACAGTGATTATATGAGGGGATGGAGGTGTTAACGAACCTTACTGTGATAATCATTTCACAATATATATATGTATTGTATCTTTACACACTGTTCCTTTAACTTAATTATGTTATATATCAATGATATCTGAGTAAAGCTGGAAAACAAATAAAAAACCCAAACCTACTCTGAGAGTTTTCTTCATAGTTGTAGATTCTGTCAGTAATTCCCTCCCAAGTGTTCTACAGAGCTGCATAATCCATATCTAGCCAGCACGCGGGGAATTTGCATATCTTACGTTCTGCTTTTTTTCAGGAATATGTTTTCTTGGTACATTCATATGTGTTTATATTTCTTGATATATACATATGCATATATTCTATAGTCTGTAGTTCTCTGCTCTTTCTTGAGATGGGGGAGGTGTAGTAAGTTACAGAGGGTCAGTATCTCTATTGGACTTTAGTACATCTTAAAGTAAATGACTAGCTTGTATGGAATTGTTATATTTAGAATTTGGGCCTATATTCACTACAAAGAAAAATATTTCTATAGAAAATTATTATTTATTAGCAAAATTAAATGCAGTTGATTTATTGACAGTGGCTCAATAGGCAGAATATGCTATATAAAGGCTTGGGACTAATCTCCCTTTTATTAATAGTGAGTGTTGTTAGAGTTTTAGGTACTAATGCACAATTGTAAAATATTTATTAATGTATTATAATATTAATATTGCTAAAAATTAAGTTGACTCTCTAATGATTAGGTAAAATGAATATTAGGCTGAAGTTCTGTTACTTAAGCCTATAAGTGCCGAATTGAAAATTACTGTGGAGAATATTTGAATGCTATGTATAGAAATTCAAGTTGTTAAAGTGCTTTTGAAAGTAGACTTACAAATTGATTTTATAGTGCAAGGCATTTTAATAATTTTCCCATTATACCAATTTTTTTTGCATTAAAAGTAAAAGTAGAGTGTGTACTTTATTTGGATATGTGAAGAGCATTCTCTCTTTTTTTAACATCTTTTATTGATCTATAATCATTTTACAAAGTTGTGTCAAATTCCAGTGTAAAGCACAAATTTTCAGTTATACATGAACATATATATATTCATTGTCACATTTTTTTCTCTGTGAGCTACCGTAAGATCTTGTGTATATTTCCCTGGGCTATACAGTATAATCTTGTTTATCTATTCTACAATTTTGAAATCCTGTCTATCCCTTCCCACCTTCTGCCCCCTTGGCACCCACAAGTTTGTATTCTGTGGCTATGAGTCTATTTTTGTTTTGTATTTATGCTTTGTTTGTCTTTTTTTTTTTTTAAGATTCCACATATGAGCGATCTCATATGGTATTTTTCTTTCTCTTTCTGGCTTACTTCACTTAGAATGACATTCTCCAGGAGCATCCATGTTGCTGCAAATGGCATTATGTTGTCAGTTTTTATGGCTGAGTAGTATTCTATTGTATAAATATACCACATCTTCTTTATCTGGTCGTCTGTTGATGGACATTTAGGCTTTTTCCATGTCTTGGCTATTATAAATAGTGCTGCTATGAACATTGGGGGGTGCAGGTGTCATTTTCAAGTAGGGGTCCCACCTAGAAGAAAATATAGGCAAAACATTATCTGATATACATCTCAAAAATGTTCTCCTAGAACAGTCTACTCTAGCATTCTCTTTTAATTAAAAATATATAAGATCACAATTAATGCATACCTACTTTATGGTGTTATTTTTATGTAGCTAATGAAATCTCATATGACCAAACAAATTATTATAGTTTAACTAACCCACTTATTAACTTACAAACTCACTTTTGAAAAATATTGAAAAAGATTAAAAAATTTTCAGTGGTGACCAAATTACATTAATAGTAATTGTAACTGGATTAATTTTGTATGTATAACAGTTACATTGATTTTTTTTCTGTTTGTTTATATATAAGAGAGTAAAGTCTGCAGTTGAGTTGAAGGAGGAAACCACAGCTCCGTTAGCGATTAAAGATGACACGCAAAGCAATATGAAAGAGATGATGATTCAGAAAGCAAAGGAGTTGGAGCGTCGGGTGACTGAGCAAAAGGAAGCTGAGGAATCCGCCTCTGTGAAAGAAAATATAGATACTATCTTAGACAGCATTCAGGACAAAGGCAGTTTGAGAAACCTGTCTCTCTCTCTCATTGAAGCATCTAGACAAGCTGGCATTAGTTACATTGTTTATCCCAAGAGAAAGAGCATGAAACTGAAGAAAGGATTGAAACCCAGTAAACTTACAGTTGTGTGTGATGAGTTATCCAAGCCTCCAAAAACTCTTAAAAGGTCTTGTTTAATCAATAATGGTTATAGTTTAAGAAATGTATTATGGTTTTGTCCTTAATTTTATAATTTACCCATTGAAGAATCTTTTTATATATGTATTTCCTAGACCCATCTCTGATACAAATAATTTATCAGTCGGGGTTCCAGTAGTAAACAGAGCACAGTCAAGTTAGGATAATTCTAGGAAAGTGTAACAAAGGAGCAATTTGCAAGGATGTCAGGGCACAGGGAGACACAAATGACAGAGAAATATCTTGGGGATAGAAATAATACAGCCAATGTCTACCCCTAAGTCTGAGAGGACAAAAAAAAAAAAGGTGCGGGGGTGATTACTATAACTTGGAAAAGAAGAATTGTATAGAAAGGATTTCCTTGAAAGAAGTTACGAACTTTGGTCAAGGATCGTGGCCTGTTTGAGGCAACCCTTCAGGAGGGAGCCAGAGGAATAAATATTTGACTTCACTCTCCTTGCCTTTTTGGGGCTCCTGATTGGACATACTTGAGAGAACCGCAAGGGCCCTGTGGATGTACCCTGTACAGACTAGTACTCCAGGGCAAAGAGCAAGGGAGGAGAGTAGTGTTATTAAAGATGTGAGACCTCATCATGTAGAGTCTTGTAGCCTATGGTGGAGAGCTTGCTTTGCGTTCTGGGTAGTAAGGAAATCTTTTAGAAAGAGTAACATGATTGGTTTAAGTTTTTTAAAAAAAAAAAACCGCTCCGGTTGCCACATGGAGAATGGATGATGAAAGACCAAGAGTAGAAGCAGGGAGTTGAGACATTATTGTACTCTAGGCAGAAGAGATGATGGTGGCTTGCATTAGAATGTGGAGACGAGCGGGAAGCGTCACAAAGTAAGGGAAGGGAGGGGTATTGACTTTTCACTTTTATTCTCCAAATTTTAGCACTAGGTCTTTCTCATAGTACACACTCAGTAAAATATTTATGAAATGATGGGGTTTAATTTTTTTTCTTTCCAATGGGATATGTTTATTCTCTTTTGTGTAGTCAGTACAGTTAGCACACAGTAAATATTACTGAATAAAAACTGTGTATATAATGGAGAATTTGAGGAGGATAATCCTAGAAATGGAGCATTTGAGAGCATATTAGAAGTCATCTAATTTAATAGTCTACTCAAGAAAGGTGGAGTCTGGGACGTTTGTTTGGCAATCTACTATGAAGTCAGACTTTCATTCTTCCCGTTTCCTCAAGTTCATGTCCTTACCAACCATTTGGATGGCATCTCCTTTCTCACATCAAGTTTTACCTCCTTTGCATTTTCTCTGGTTGTGGGGTGGGGGTGTAAATTAAACTGAAAGGAGCACTGACCCCTTATTTCAGTTCTCTACAAAGGCTACATCTTTAGTAACAGTCTCCTGATTTTATAAACTCTAGAGAGTCTTCATATGATGTTAATGAACAGGAAGACTTTGTATAAAAATAGCATGTGATTTTATTTCAATAACAAATAGTAATTTTGTCTGTGGCTGAGTTGTTTTATTGATTATAAAAATAATTGTATTTTTGTAATTTAAAAATCACTCTTTTAAAAACTAGATCAATGTCTCACGGAATCCTTCCAGAACAGAAGAAATTTCTGCTCAAAGTTCCAGTATATGAACGTCAGTTTCGGTGTCCCAGCCTACCTTTGTATTTAAATTTTGACAAATTTGCCCAAAGTAAGGGAGGTATTCCAAAGAATAGTGATCCTCGAACATGGGCTCTTGAAATGTTCTCTAAGCCTAAACGTGAGAAGACAACCACAAGGGAGAAAGTTGTTAAAATATCTGTTGATAAAGACTTTCCTGAAAGAGTGAAGAAGCCGCCAAAACTAGAGTTGAGTGATTGTCTGAAGTCTGATCTTCCTCCAGAGGTCGTCAGACATTATGAATCCGAAGTGAAGATCTTGACTGAAGAGATAAATATGAAGAAGAATTATCCTGCATTTTTATACTGTAGGCGTGGAGCTCTTTACAGGAAATTGGGAAAATTACAGAGTGCCATGAATGATCTTCAGAAAGTAAGTTTTATCGAATCTAACAATACTAAAATTTACTCTTACTTATATTTGTATATTGACTTTTACTAGAATTTTGAACAGTGAATATTTGTAGTATACATGTGGGATTGTGAAAGTATAATTGCTGGCATTTTCAAATAATTAACATTAAAAACACTAGATTTTGTTTGTCAGATTGGGAAGCATCATTTTATACTATATGCATACAAAGCCATTGGGATCAATAATGTTTGAAAATTTATTTGATAGGATATCTTCCCTTAATAAAGCAATTTAAATTGAATTTATACATTTATTTTCTAGGCTATACTCTTGGAGCCATTGTTTCTCAATGCCTATTGGCACCGACATTTCATTTATCTTTTCCAAGACAAAGTTAATGAAGCTTTGGATGACTTGAATTATATAAATAAATATAATAAAAATAATGCAGGTGGGTTGTCTGTGCAGTTATATTACTTATATCTTTACCTAAGATTTGGTCATTTAGTGTTATTATAAAGATACATAATTCAAGACATGTAGAAAGTGATTGTGACTTTCTAAGATAAATTTATTCTTGACATTGTAAATTTAGGGCTCTTGTGATCCTCTATATATTTTTAAAAATACTCATCATGATTTGAAATGTTGATATCTTTTGTATACATTACAATAAATTGGTTCCTTACTGCTCATCCCGTAAGAGGAATATAAAGTTAAAATTTTTAATTACAGAGACAATGTACAAACCTAATTTGAATTAGTGTTATAATGTTCTTAAGACTTCTCATATGGATGAAATGTATACATCTGTGCTTATGTACCATCTTTTAACCAACTTAAGCTACTAGACGTGGAAGATTTGAGGAATGAGAAAATGTCATATTTATCTTTGTATCCCTAGCACTTACAACATACCCCTGGAAAATAATGAGCTTAATAAATGTTTTTTTAATCTATGCTCATCTCTGCTGAAAGTCCATAAATTTTCTCCATCAAAATCTAACCTTTTACTATGAACATTAAAAGGTCATGATTTTGCATTGTTGAAATAAATAACAAATCTTAAATTAAATGGTTAAAAGGGTATAATAGAGAAACACTATTCTGAGACTACATTTTTGGAGGGAGAAGAATTAATCTTTCAAAATTTAGAACTGTAACACTAAATTTTGACTTTTTAATTTTCTTTAGAGGCATATCTTTCAAAGGCAGAAATTTTCAGAAGAAAAAAAGACATGACCTTGGCAATTCTAAACTACACTCAGGCAATTAAGTGCAAGCCCATGGATGCTGATACATATTTCAGGAGGGGTGAGGTGTATGAAATAGAAAACAAAGTACTGGCCATTGATGACTTTTCTAAAGTAAGCCGTATCACATATAATGTTGCCATTTATATATTTTAGAGCATGATATTCCTATCCTAATATTATAGCAAATTGTTGAAATTCTTTCGTATATGTTGTATAATCAAAATTAATTTATTATAGGTTAGAGCCCAGAGCATTCATTTCTGGGACTGATATTGACATTATGTCAATGTTTTAAAAAAATTGTTAGTGAATAAATGGGTTCATATCAGAGTTGGGTGTGGGAGCATTGAGACAACTGTGAAGGGGACTTGACTTTTCCAGCTCTCTCCATTGCATCAAAACGAATAAAATACCTAGGAATAAACATACCTTTTGGAGTACAAAAGAACTGTACTCCAAAAACTGTAATACCGATGAAAGAATTGAAGACAACACAAACAGATGGAAAGATATACCATGTTCTTGGTTTGGAGGAATCAATATTGTTAAAAATGACCATACTACCCAAGGCACTATTCAGATTCAGTGCAATCCCTATCAAATTACCATTTTTCACAGAACTGGAACAAAAAATTTAAAACGGAAGGCTCCCAAATAGCCAAAACAATCTTGAGAAAGCAGAACAGAGCTGGAGGAATTATGCTTTCTGACTACAGACTACACCATAAAACTACAGTAATCAAAACAGTATGGTCCTGGCACAAAAACAGACACACAGGTTAATGGAACAGGATAGAAAGTCCAGAAATAAACCCACACACTTATGGTCAATTGATCTACAACAAATGAGGCAAGAATATACACTGGAGAGAAGACAGTTTCTTCAATAACTGGACAGCTACATGTAAAAGAATGAAATTGGAACATTCTCTAATATCATATACAAAAATAAACTCAAAATGGATTAAAAGCCTAAATGTAAAACTAGATACTATAAAGCTCCTAGAGGAAAACAGGCAGAACACTGTTGGACATATATCACAGCAATATTTTTTTTGATCCGTCTCCTAGAGTAATGGAAGCAAGAGCAAAAATAAACAAATGGGACCTAATCAAAGAAATGCTTTTGCACGGCAAACCATAAACAAAACAAAAAGACAACGTACAGAATGGGGGAAAGTATTTACAAATGATGTGACCAACAAGGGATTGATTTCCAAAATATACAAGTAGCTCATACAGTTTAATGTCAAAACAAATGAACAACCCAATCAAAAAAATGAGCAGAAGATCTTAATATACAGTTCTCCAAAGAAGACATCTAGATGGCCAACAGGCACATGAAAAGATGCTCAACATTGTTAATTGTTAGAGAAATGCAAGTCAAAACTGTAGTGAGGTATCACCTCACACCAGTCAGAATGGCCATCATTGAAAAGTCTACAAATAATAAATGCTGGAGAGGGTGTGGAGAAAAGACTTCCTATGCTATTGCTGAAAATGTAACTTGGTGCAGCCACTATGGAAAACAGGATGAAATTTCCTTTAAAAACTAAAAATAGAGTTACCATATGATCCAGCAATCCCACTCCTGAACATATAATTCAAAAAGATACATGCACCCCAGAGTTCGTAGAAGCACTGTTTACAATAGCCAAGACATGTAAGCAACCTAAATGTCCATGGCAGATGAGTGAATAAAGAAGATGTATATATATACAACAGAATATTACTCATCCATTGAAAAGAATGAAATAATACTATTTGTAGCAACATGGAAGGAACTAGAGATTATCATACTTAGTGAAGTAAGTCAGATAAAGACAAACACGTGGTATCACTTACATCACTTATATGTGGAATATAATAAATGATACAAACGAACTTATTTACAAACCAGAAATATACTCACAGACATAGAAAACAAACTTACGTTTCCCAAAGGGAAAAGAGGGTAGGGATAAATTAGGGGTTTGGGATTAACAGATGCACACTACTATATATAAAATAAACAACAAGGACCTACAGTATAGCAAAGGAAACTATATTCAATATCTTGTAATAACCTATAATGGAAAAGAATCTGAAAATATATATAATGCATATATATATATAAAGAATGCATATAATGCATATATATATATATATATATAAAACCAAACCATTTTCTGTATAAAACGTTGTAAATCAACTATACTTCAATAAATTTATTTTAATTGGCTAATGCAGTAACTTGAAGTCAAACAAGCTTCAAATCTTTAGTGTTTTTTGGTTCTGTTTTAAAAATACCTTGTAATATTTATGTTTCAATTTCCCCCCACCATCAACAAGCAAGGAGTTCTACAACTGAGTATACAATGATTTAGTCTGTTCACTCTATTACTCTATATGTGAATGTGAAATGGGTGAAACATACCAATATAAATTCATTTCTTTTCACTATTTTAGGGCCTAGATTAATCAATATTTGATTTGATTGAATCAGCCTTGATGTGTTCTAGTATGTATCATCTTTAATTGGAATAAAATGCTGTGATAGATCCAATATAACCCCACTCTAGTTGAACAATTCACTTATGAGGTTTTATTAGTAGAAATTTCAGCGTGTGGAAGCTTTGGCTACTCTTACGTCACATGCTGTGAGTTTTTGTTTTTTTAACAACACCTCCGCTTTCTAAAATTTGATGACAAATGGACGTCCTAAAGTCCTTAAATGTATAACTGACAGTTTTGGCATCTTAAAGTAGTTTGCTTTTATGTAATCTAAATTAAAGACATGGTTGTAGTCCATTTAATTTGCTATAGATATATACTTTTAATATACTTTTTTTCATTATGTGATATATTTTTGTGCCTCTCCTCTGCTTCCCATATAGTGTATTTTTTACGATCCCAAAAGAACAGATGCATTATTTAAACGTGGGATGTTTTACTATGAAAATGAAAACTGGATTGCAGCAGAACAGGATTTTACAGCTTTGTTAAATATAGATCCCCAAAATTCTCAAGCAAGGTGAGAATTTTTTTTTAGATACAGCTTTCAAAATTTTTTTGAAATACATTCCCAGAAAAGAAAATTGCTTGAAATACATCAGACAGCCATTTAAAAATAGTGAATCAATTTTCAGTGCTACCAGTGAATGAAAATATTTACCTATACCCTAAAAGTAGTCAGTAATTTAATTTAAAAGGCATAAAAGGATAATTTAGAGGAGTTGTATTTGCAAATCCTAAATACTAGTTACATTATCAGTTTTAAAGTATTGACCTGTATTTTGTTTCCTGGAATTTCTTTTTTGTATCCTTTGTATTTATTGAATACAGCAAACTGTTCACATAGATTTCTGTAATATCTTATTGTAAATTGGATATTAAACTTGGTTCTTTCAAACTTACTGTGCATAATACAGTCTCCACTTTCTTATTGATTTGTATGAATGATTACATATTCTTGATATGGGCCCTTTGTTGGTGATATTTAGAGCAAATATTTTTTCCTGCTCTGGATTGTTATTGTACTCCTTATGTATTGTCTTTTGGTAAACAGAGTTTTAAAATTTAATATAGTCTGATTTAGCAGACTTTGTCTTTAAGGTTAGTGCTTTTTGTGTCCTGTAAGTAAGTTTTTCCTACTCTTATATAGATGTTCTCTTAGCTAATCTAGGAGTTTTATTGTTTTGCCTTTAAAATCAGGTTTACAATACACATGTAATCAATTTTTGTATATTATGTGAAGTAGGGACCAAATTTTACTTTTTCTGTACGCATATCCAATTTTCCCAGCAACATTTACTAGAAAGCCTGTCACTTTACCGTTGCTCTGCAGTATTAGCTTTGTAGAAAATGAAGATCTACATATGGATGGATTTCTTTCTCAGTCCCTTTTTCTATTTTGGAAATTAAAAAAAAATTATCTTTGCACCAATACTGTGTTGTCTTGAATACTATAGTTTCATAATAAGTCTTGAAATCCAGTGGAACTGTTCTTTTGATCTTTCAAAATTGTCAGAGCTTTCCTTGGCTTTTTGCATTTCCAAATACATTGGGTTGGCTTGAACTATACAGATACCCACTTTTTTATAAATCAAAATAGTAAAATTTCACAATTTTATTTGGTTTATCCTAATAGAATCAGTGTGTCAACTTCCTTTGTATTTTAATTGGAATGAATTTTAGAGCAGTAGGGGGAAAACTGACATCCCAACAATATGGAGTCTTTTCACGCGTACGCGTGGAACATTGTTTCTTTAGGTCTTTGTTCCGTTTGTTCAGTAATGTTTTGTAGTTTCTGTAAAGAAGCTTTATGCGTACCTTTTTCTTGATTTATTTCTATATATTTGGTATTGCTTAATTTTAGTTTAGGTACTACTTTAGTATAGTTTTATTTTAAACTTTTGTTGCTGGTATATGTAAATGCAGATGATAAATATGTGTTGATCTGTGGTATAGCAATCTAGCTAAACTTTTGAAATATAGCAGTTTGCAGATTCTTCTGGATTTGCTCCTTGTGCAATCAGATCATCTGCAAAACATACCAGTTTTATTTTCCAATCTTTTTACCTTTTCTTACATTTCCCGTTACTTCCTTCTTGTATTCTTGTAACAGAAATGGTGTAGCAGGCGTCTTTATCTTGTTCCCAGTCTCAAGGGGAAATATTTTACCATCAGATACATTTTACTATCAAATATTATGGCTAAATTTCTTTTAGCTAATATACACATGTTATATATTCTTCCACCTCTTATTTTTAAACTTTCTATATTATTTTGTTTTAAAAATGTCTCTTGAAAACAGCATGTAATGGAATTTTGTTTTCTAACCAGTATGACAGTGTCTTTTAATTGTAGTACTTGGTCTATTTGTATTTTTTCCCAACATCTATCACCTACCTAGAATAATTTTCCTTCTGTTTATCCATTTACTTTAGGGCTGGCCTGCTGATAACAAATCATCTCAATTTTTGTTTGTCTGAAAACATCTTTATTTACCTTTGCTCTTAAAGGTTATTTATGCATTTCTGCTTGATATGAAATTGTAGGTTGACAGTTATTTTCCTTTAGCACTTTGAATGTATTTCAATGCAATGTCATTAAGACTCTTTTTTTAAAGCGAAAGAATCAGTGGTCAGTCAATGTCTTTGAAAGTTATGTGTCTTTTTCCTTTTAAACTTATTAGCTCATTGTCTTTGAATTTCAACAGTTTGGCTGTATTGTGCCTAGGAGTGGATTTCTCTTTACTTGTTGCGTTTATGGTTTATAGAATATTCAGTGAGTCATAATCTTTCTGGCCTCCATGACTTTGGATGAGAAATCAGCTACTAATCTTATTGATTATTCCAAGTAGGTGGTGAGTTGCTTCTCTCTTAATGCTTTCAAGATTCTCTTTTTATCTTTGGCTTTCAACAGGTTGATTACTAAGTGTCTCTAGGTAGATTTCTTTATATTTATCCTACATGGAATCATTGAGCTTCTTGGATATATAGATTTAATTCTTCTGTCAAATTTGGGAAGCTTTCAACCATTACTCTTTTTTTTTCGTTTTTCAGTTTTATTAGGTTGAATTATTACAGTTCAACTGCACATACACATTGTATACATATATACAGTATACTGCATATATTTTTAGTTTACATATATGTACTTGTCATTGTTTCTAAGAACAGATTAGAGCTTTAGCTTTGTAAGCTTACATAGTTATCAAAGGAATAAAGCCAACTACAAAATAAGAATCAGCAGGATGCAGTAATCCAATCATAAAGGACAGTCAAATGTGTATGCTTACACATATTCAAGAAATCAATCATCTTAGTTATAAATAATAAGTAGTTTATTCATGTCCTTATTATTATTATTTTTTTAAATTCCTCATATAAATGATGTCATATGGCATTTTTCTTTCTCTTTCTGGCCCACTTCACTTAGAATGACAATCTTCAGGTCCATCCATATTGTTGCAAATGGCATTGTCTTATTCTTTTTTATGGCTGAGTAGTGTTCCATTGTATATATGTACCATATCTTCTTTATCCAGTCATCTGTTGATGGAGATTTGAGTTGTTTCCATGTCTTGGCTATTGTAAATAGTGCTGCTATGAACACTGGGGTGCATGTGTCTTTTTGAATTAAGGTTCCCTCTGGATATATTCCCAGGAGAGGAATTGCTGGATCACATGATAAGTCTATTTTTTTAACAATTTTTTTTATTGAGTTATAGTCATTTTACAATGTTGTGTCAAATTCCAGTGTAGAGCACAATTTTTCAGTTATGCATGAACATACATACATTCATTGTCACATTCTCTTTTGCTGTGAGCCACCACAAAATCCTGTATATATTTCCCTGTGCTACATAGTACAATCTTGTTTATCTATTCTACATTTTGAAATGCCAGTCCCTTCCCACCCCCCATCCCCCTGGAAACCACAAGTTTGTATTCTATGTCTATGAGTCTGTTTCTGTTTTGTATTTATGTATTTTGTTTTGTTTTGTTTTTTTAAGATTTCACATATGAGCGATCTCATATGGTATTTTTCTTTCTCTTTCTGGCTTACTTCACTTAGAATGCCATTCTCCAGTAACATCCATGTTGCTGCAAATGGCGTTATGTTGTTGGTTTTTATGGCTGAATAGTATTCCATGTATAAATGTCCATCAACAGATGACTGGGTAAAGAAGATGTGGTATATTTAACCATTACTCTTTAAAATGTTATTTCTGCTCCTTTACTATCTCCTTTCCTTTTGTGACTTGAAATGTATGTACATGTTGGTATGCTTGATGATGTTCCATAGGTATCTCAGACTTTTTTCCCACTTTTTTTTTCTGCTTCTCAGACTGAATAATCTGAATTGACCTAACTTCAAGTTTCCCGAGTCTTTCTTTTGTCTTCTTAAATCTGTTGTTGAAACCTGTAGTGAATTTTCATTTGTATTTGTACTTTTCAACTCCAGAATTTGTATTTGGCCCCTTTTTTTCAATAATTTATTAATCTATTTCTGTCTATCAATATCTTATTGATACTCTCTATGTGTTGAGACATCATTCTCTCCATTTCCTACAGTTCTTAGTCTATGGTTCCTTTTAGCTATTTGAGCATATTTAAGATAGTTGATTTAAAATCTTTTAATCTGATTTTAAGACAATTAATTTTAAGTCTGGGCTTCTTCAGGGATGGCTTCTATTAATTTCCTTTTATCCTGTGGATGGGCCATATTTTCTTCTTCCTTTGCATCACTTGTAATTTTTTGTTGAAAAATAATGGCTTTGAATATTATAATTTGGCACCTTTGGATATCACACGCAGCTTCTCCTCTTCCAGGGTTTTTTGTTGCTACTTCTTGTCGTTCATGTTGTTGGTTTAGTGACTTTTTTGAACAGGTTTTGTAAAGTCTGTATTCTTTGTCGTGTGTGGCCACTGAAGTCTTTGTTCTGCTAACTTTGCTGTCAGCTCGTGATCTGACTGAGATTTCCTTGAACTCCTGGAACCAGCCAACCAACCAACCAAACAACATTTCTCAATCTTTGCAGGTTTGCACTGTTTTAGGGCACTCCTTCAATGCTTATCTAGACAACTTCAGTGCCTTAGCTTTCATGTCCTACTTGCAGAGAGCCTGAATTAAGCAGAGGTGAGAGCTTAGGGTCTTCTTAGGTGTTTTCTGTGCATTCCTTCAGCCTTGGGTTTGCATGTGGCCTTTTAAATTCCCTGCAATATGTGAAAACGTTCTAAAGCCCTCATTCCCCTGGTATCTCTTTCTCCAGCTTCTCTCTTCACATGGTTCTTTGGTTTGTCTATTGCTTGCCCCAACTGTAACCCTCACCCCAAGTGGCAGCAGCTAATACATTTGCCTTTAAATGCTTTTGATAAATACCATCCAGGAAGTCACATCAGCCCTGAGAAAGGTCTAAGGCAGTCAAAACAGAGGGACATATTTGCGTCAACCTTTCAGTCATCCACCAGACAGGTCAAAACACACAGCTACAGCTCTTTGAGAATAAGATCAGTATTGCTCCCTCTTGTACTAGTGACCTGTACCAGGAATGCAGGTTGTTATCCTCGAGGCCATCACAGGTCTGGGAAGTTGGGTAGGGAAATAGGGTAAGTTAGAATGCCACAGAGCTCTCTTTTCAAAATTCAGCAGCTTTTCCTCCTTTATTAAGCATTCCCCTGGTAGTTCTAAATTTTTAGTTAGATTCCAGGGTTCCCAAATAATTGATTCTGACAGGTTTTGTCAGCTTATTCATTGCTTTTGTGGAAAGGTGGAGTTTTGGAGTTCCCTCTTCTACCACTTTTGCTTTACTCTAATCTCCCAACTCTTTTTATCATTGCATCATCTTTAACTTAACAATAATGTTAGTGATAATAAAAATCTTCATCTTTTGAATTTAATGAAAATATCTTTGGCTTCTACAAAGAAATATCACAGTTGTAGTTTTTGAGCCGTTTATCCTTTAATTATGTCAAGGGAATATCTTTTTTTCCCCTGTTTAAATTTTTTCCTGTGATCTACTTAAAAGAATTTCATGTTAATAGGCTTTATATTTTTGAAGGATAAATGACTCTTGGCCATCATATATTTTTAGATAGAATATTAGTAAACTATACTGAATTCTCTTTGTCTTTACCTTCTTTAAGATTTTTTCATTTATATTCAGAGTAAGATTTTTCACTAGGTTCATAGTCAGATTTTGATTTCAGGATTTGGCTACTTTCTCAAAATGAATTAAGCCTTTCATCTTTTTCTTTTCTTAGAAACATGTCCTTTAGGATTGGATAGTTTTTGGGTTCTGAAAGTTTGAAATAACTTCTAAAATTATCCCAGCTTGCAGCTATTTGAAGGGAGAGCTTTTTGAAGCTCTTTTAAAATTCCTGCCTAGTTCTTGGTCTATTCTGGTTGTCTACTTCTTAACTTAAAGGGGGATTACTTGCAGGAAGGCATCAAATTAGTTGGAGAACAAGAAAGTCAATTCAAGATATTGTAAGGTAGTGTTATGTTATGGGAGGCCTTATATGCCATTTAAAAGTGGCCTTATCCCATTGTCAGGAAGGGGGACTGTTGAAAGTTTTTGAAGAAAATGATCTTTATTATCTGATGATCAAATCTTATCACTCCAGAGACGGGAATGGAGTGATATAGAATCCCAGGTATGAGCTGATGAGGGTCTGAAATATTGAGGCAGTGGAACTGAAAGAGGAAACAGATGCAAAAGTCAGTGTGTTTGAAGAATTGACATGACTTAATGGTATCCTACAAAAAATATTACTAAAGTTTTATTCTGTAAGATTTTAAGTTCAGAATTATATGTATGGTAAAAAATAGTAATATTCTTTAGCAACCAGAAACTTTAAAAAATTAATGTGATACTTATATTCATTAGAAAATAAAGAAGACATTTCTTACACATTGAGTAAAAAATATTTTGCTCCAGGATATTGAAAGACCTCTGTTACTAGTTTGCCAACATACTGACTGCACTCTTTTCTCCAGATTACCATTGTTTTCATCATAGAACTTACTTGAGCACCTGTTTTCCTCCCCTCTGGATTTAACTTCATCAGAGCAGGCAACCTACAAACTTATTCCTGTGTTTTCTTAATTGTCTTCTTTATTTTAGTTCTAAAAACTGATTTCCTTCACGTTATTAAGTGATCAAAAATGAGATTTTCAGGAGTTGATATAGGTCAACGAAAATTAAGACATTGAAATCAGAAGTTAATGGAAATAGAATTTATTTCATAAAATGGATATAATAGCTTTTATTCATGTAGATAAAGCAGCCTTCATTTATTTTGGTGTATTTTCAATGCATCTTGAGTATATCATTTATTTTGTTGATATACCTGTCTGATGAAAGTAAAATATAAAAGACTAGTAAACATATAATTAATAAGCATATAATTTTATATATAATAAAGTATAATTGATTTATTTCTAAAAAGTTCATATCCTTTTTGCTGTTAATATCATGGCTAAACTTTCCCGGGAAGCAAAGAGAAATAATCGCAAATTGCCGTTCAAATATAAATTAGTTATATAGGTTTGCCAAAGAGAGAAAATTTATGTTTTGCAATACATGTTAAAATGAAATTTTTTTTCTTTTTCTAGGACATACCGAGGGAGAACATATTTTAAACGGCACTTTTATAAGCAAGCAGTTCAAGATTTTTCTATTGCAATTCACTTAGATCCTAATAACTGGTTAGCATTGTATTATAGAGCCTGCTTATTTAGAAAGAGTAATCCTTTAAGAGCACTACAGGATTATAGTGTTTCAGGTACTTCACCTTCAACTGCACATATGTAGGAATTTAATCTGAGGTTCAGCGGCTCACTTTCATGGGGTGGAATACTAATGTGGGATGACTAATGAAATATGTATATTATTATATAGTTCTATGTACATACTTATAAATACATGTTTTGTAGTATATATATTTATTTATACTTATAACCTGTTATTGTTTAGCTAAAAATGTTTCTTTTAGTGTGTGTGATTGTGTATTTACATGTGTATAACCGTGGTAAAGAGAGAATGGCATATCAAAGACATCTCTTTCTATGTATTGAGTTCTAAGGATATTTTTGGAAATTCAGGTGTACTTTTTAGTCATCTGGCTAAATTGGCAGTGAATTTTCCTGGTGAGATGTGTCCTACTCCCAGCCCATAAATTAGTTAAATTCAGAGTTTTTTAAACCCTTAAACCAAAAGTGGGCTTTGAGAATCCTCAGTTAAAGGATACCAACAGCTAAGAGTGGCCATTTCTACCTTAACCTGTACCAGCACTTTCTTGGTATATAAATATGTCTAGCACAGTTCTAGGCAGAGCTAAGTGCTCAATAAACAGTTTCCAGCTGAATAAATGAGCTCATCTTGACTGGCAAAGTCTAGCCGGAGTCCAACACTCCAAACATAGCCATGTTCATCTGGGTGCCAAGTGCTGCAATCTCATCGTCCTAGGTGAGGCAGAATCTAGAGATTAAGGAAGTCACTAAACGCTTGGAAAGAGAATCCACAGCTCCTTGGGGAAGGCAATCTAAGATGATTGTTCCCTCATGTCTCTAAGTCCATTTGCCTTCTGAGATCACCCTTCCCATGAATATTCAAATAAAGTAACTCAAAGCCCATCCTATATGCTGAGAGGAGTCTACAGCCCTCCTGCCTATTTCCAAGGATTCTTGGAAGAGAGGGCTGAGGATTCCTGTTCAGTTCCCTTGTCATCCTTGCATCTAATTTCTGCTCTCTGATTGATTCTCCATTTTTGTTCACCAATTCATTTCTTGTGGCTACTGTCTGTTACTGAAAGTTTTAGGGTTCAGAGGATAAAGTTAGTACAGATAATTTAAATTTGAAGGGTAAATAACCTGATTTCTGTAAGTTTAGCTTTTATCTAGCTCTGTCAGCCCTGTCCATCTGCCATCTGGCTGGACCGCTTTCTTCCTGGTCTTCCTAAAAGCCTCTTTTTCACATTTTCCTCTTCTCCAAGTTTCGGGTTCCTCACCCGTTCTTTTCTAGGCTATCACAATAATACAAATCCTCGTTATTTCGTTATTTAGAGCAGACTTGCTTACTTTTGGCCTCAATCCTTTCCCTTAGGCGAGCCTAAGGAGTTTTATCTCCCAAAATCAAAAAAGGACCTTCAAGATATTTTTCTAAGCATAATAATGTCTAACATTTATTAGGTATTTTACTACTTGCCAGACACTATTCTAAATGCTATATATGGAGTGTCTCGATTACTCTTCAGAATAATGCTGTGAGGTAAGTAATGTTGTCATGCCCATTTTACTGATGAGAAAACCAAAGCACAATCTACAGCCATACCATCCTGAACGCACCCAGTCTCGTCTGATCTTGGAAGCTAAGCAGAGTCGGGCCTGCTTAGTACTTGGATGGGAGAAAACCAAAGCACAGAGAGGTTAAGTAATTCTAATATTTTTTTTTCCCTCAAGAAGAATGTTTCTATTTTTCTAGACTAACTACCAAAACTGAAGCTGGCTTTCTCCTTGCTAGGCAATCAGACTGTGAATTGAAAAGTCATATTGCCTTCAAGTGATTATTTCTTTAATCTGTATGATCATTGCTTACATTAGGTATACTTCCCCAAAACTAGTACCATGAATACTTGTGTACCAGACTCTGAACATTCTGCACATTTCATGCATTATGCACATTTGGCAAAACTTTCCCTTTTTACAAAGAATGTGCTTGAGAAGCTTAGAATATATGGATCAAATGTGGAAATCTCATCTAATTCACTGCATGTTTTTGAAAGTCAAGGGGGAAATCAGTAAGTGAGGAGATGAGATGACCTCTAGACTGGTCACTGATGAAAGCCACACACCTGGAGTACTGAGAGGAGGTTATTTTTGCCCCATGCTTCTGTCTTTTGGGACATACATGGTTAGGTTGCCTGCCTTAACTCTAAGGCCTGCTTGCATTGAAGTAGCCCCTTTGAGCTGCACTTCCTGGTAGATGTTTAGAAGCCTGATATCTGCTGTTTGCCACAGTCTGGGCTTGTTCTGGAACCTGTTCCTTGGCCAATAATGATGCCTTCCTGTCTTCCTGATAATAACAGGTCATAAAGGGCAGTGGCACCTTTCTGACTTCAATCCACTGAACTGAATAAGTTAGTTTCTAGGGCCGTCTTTGCCATTGATTTGCATTACAGCCACAGCCAATGTACCTAACCCCTTTGGAGCTGAATCTCTGCATCTGTAAAGTGAGTGGACTATCCTAGATTACCACCAGGATTTCTTCCAGCTCCAATGAGTTTGTGAAGTGTGATAGTCACATTGCTACTTATGAACAAATACATTTTTTACGTGAATACTATTTTTTCCTCACCAAATAAGTACACTTATTATAGCTAGGTTTTATTTTGTGTAATGTTAAAAAATAAGAATAAGAGTAGAAAGGAGTATAAACTAAAAGATAACTCGGATGTGTTTTTTCAGAACCCAAATAAGATACATACTTCTATTTTTAAGCTCTCATATATGATGGCTGTGAGAATCTTGGTTGTTTTCTACATCGAGGCATACTCTATGCAGATCTAAAACTTTGGTTGCTCGCAATTTGTGACTTTGAAGCTGTTATTTCTCTGGAAAGGTACGCTTTCTGTTTTAGTCTTACTGAATTCATTTTTATAAAAGTTTAAGAAAATACTTAAATGAAAGAAAAATCTTTCTGTTCTCATCATTAATGGCCTTGTAAAATATGAGACAATTATGAAGTCATCCTAGAATTAGAATACTACTTCTAAAAATAAGATTACTTCTAAAATAAGAGCTGTTTTCAACATCTGTTTGCCTCAGATGCTTTTGCGAATTTTAGAGATTGAATGGATTTGAGAATAATTTAAATCCATGGATAACAAAATCAGTAAGTAATTAAAAACAGTTTGGGGATGCCCAGATTAGGACTTTTTGAAGTTAAGTTCATGGAAAACTGTCATCAAGTTTCAAAATAATGGCAAAATACTCTGCTTGATATATTGTTGGTATGTACAATGTATGACTCACTGGGAGGAAATCTTCCATCTAGAACTTCTGACTACATTTTGTTTAGTAAAGCAAAAGGAAAAAGCAAATACCATTAGAAAAGAGGTTCATGAAGAAACAGACTGAAAGTTACATACGCCAGTCAGAAAGCCAGGCTGTGAAAAACAGAATTTAATTAAATAATTACTCTTCTTTCCAAAGAAGCATTCATTAAAATGGAGGGTGTCAGAAAGAGTAGCAAATCATGCCAATTCTGTGCAACCAGCAGACTGCTGACTTAGCTTATTTAAGGTAAACTTTGACGTTGACTCAGGGAAGTCATGGAGCATGGCTCCATAATGGCCACAGTGGTTTTCTCTTGCATATTTTTGAGTCAGGAAGAGAAAGAAATGAGTACCAGCTGCAGAAAGCCAGGAAGTGGGCAGTAGGCAAAGGGTCAGGGTTTGCATGAAGTTGGGCTGCAAGCTGTGTAGGTTCCTCGTTCTGAAACGGAGGCATAGTGGGGCAAATGATTTCTAAGGTCATTTCTATATTGAAAATGGTTTGATTCTAGGAGAGAAAAACGTTTATATGATACAGAAAAGCAGCTGGGTTAATACTTATGTGGAGAGGATATTTAACCCTACGCCTCAAGAATATTGCTGTTTCTCACTTTTCCTCACCTTTCCTCATGGTGAATATAACATAGCCTAAGGCAAAAATTGAGTTGAGGAAAAAGAAGCTTGTAAATTCAAGATAAGTCAAGATTAAGTCAAGGAAGAGTGAAATATTGCTAAGAGTCTAGGAGACTTCAGGAATTCTGTTCCTAGCATAGACTCTACAAATGTTTATTCCTTATCAAGGATTTTATAAAGATGCTCATAATTTTTAATAGAAAGTAATTAACAAATGTACTTTGCTTTAGTAAAACATTGAAAAAAAACAAAACCCTGATATTTATTGATGTGTGTATTTCATTAGGTTCATTTATAATTTGAGAACATTTGGAATAATTAAAATGTCTAATAAGATTTTGTTTTCTCTTTTTTTTTTTTTAGAACTGTTACTATGGCTTATATAAATATTGGCCTCATATATCTACTATACCTAGATAACTACATAGAAGCCACTTGGTATTTTTCTGAGGCTATTAGACTTGACCCTTCATATATTCAAGGGTATATTTGTCGAGCGGAAGCCTATCATAAGGTACTTAAGTTTTGAGAATATGGGTTTTTAAAATCTTTAATTTTTAAAAGTTTGATTTTTAAAGATTTTAATTTCCTGAATGGTGAAAAAGATGTTACGGTTGAGGGTAAAAAACTGAAAAGCTAAACAGAACAAAAAAAAACAACTAGAATGTATGATATAATCATATTTATTTAAAACTATATAGTGGGTATATGTGATCATTCTTCAAAAATTAAAGATAATTTTAAAAAAACAGAAGGCTTTGCATTGTTATCTTTTTTTTTCTTTTACTTCTCTGTATCCCACTTGTTTTGATGATACTTAAGGAAAACATGTACATTAGGAGAGATTCCTGCAAAATTTCTGTATTGAAGTGTGGGCGGGGATAAATATCAGAAAGGAAGCAACCAGTATTATAATGAGCTAATATAATACTGTTTCTGTTCATCACTCAACAGTTGCATAAATTGAAAAAGGCAGTGAGAGAGTTATCTCGTGCTATCCACCTCCAGCCAGATGGGACCCAGTTATATATAATGAGGTATGAACATAGAAATGGAATTCTTCTTAGGATAACTTAGCATCTGAGCTAGATGTTGGAATCCTTAGGTCTCTCTTGATCCTTTGTTCTATATTTAATCTCCCAGAAATGGCCATCCCCAACCAGTCAGATATAGTTATTGCTTTTGTTAAGCTTTAAGATAATTTATGAGATAACCAGACCTTTCCTTTCGTTCTCTCCTTGCATCAAAACACAACTGTTTAGTGTTTAAGTTCTTTGAAGCCTCTCTCGATTACTAGTTAGATAGTTATCACAGATCTCATGAACGGTTGTTTGATTGTGTCCCGAGGTACCAAGTATAAAACTCAGATAATTCTGTGGGAAAAAAAATGACACACTGAGTTGTATTTCAAATGCAGTAGAGCTTGCTATAAAGGGACCCATTGCAAATTAATGAGTTATCACTACTAAACATATGTTATAATCACTAACATGGGAAATGGGCTTAACAGATGTGGGAAAATGCACTGGAACAATGCTTTCTGATAAGGGTTGGCTTTGTCTTTTAACTCTTGAGCCATATTTTATGTCCCTTGAACTGTGTTTATCTTTTATAATTTCTCAGCAACAGAATATAACATTTTAAATACTGATAAGTATAGAAAGATTTGAGTACTTTTCTTTCAGCTTCATGTTTCCTAAATTGTTTTCTCCTTGCATCTCCATGCTGGTTGGCCTATTTAGACATGCATAAAATGTTTATAACCTTTGCATTGTTTTCATCATATATATATATAAGTATAAATGAATGTATTATAGTTTAAAATTTTAAGTAACTGGGTATAAAAATCTTTTTTGAAAAAAATGATTAACTGCTCTGAATGAAAAAGCTATTATTTCTTACAGAGGACAGTATCTTCTTAAAATGAAATTTTATGATCTTGCAAAGTTCACTATTTATCAAATAGCAGAAATGAACAAAGGTAAATATAATTAAATAGAAAATTAAAATTATCTTAATTTAAAAAATACCTTTTAAATTTTTTATACTATTTGCAACAGCTATGTATAACATGAAGGACTCACTTGAAAGTCAAAGTTAGATTTTGAAACTTTAAAATTTCAGTTTCACATGTGTATAACCAGTTAGTAAAATGCTTCATAACATAGTAAATTTTGTGAGAGATTGTTATAAGAAATACCAGGCTGATACTTTTATTTTTTGTGTTTGTATTTGGGATGTCTTGTTGTTCATAGATAGTAAAGAGATTTTAGTATCATATTGCTTTATTAATTCATATTAGAAAGATAGACTATAGATTGCTCAACTTCCTTAAAATAATTATATTCTAAATCCTAGCTACTTGGCAAAGTTATTGATAAACTTTCCTTTATTTTTAGGTCTCATTGAATTGAGTCCTATACAGCAAGCCCTCATTTATTCATTTTGTGAGAACCATGACAAGGCCATGCAGGTCTTGGACGGAATCACTTTGAGTAGGCCTGATATCACCATGTGTGCTCTATTAGCAAAAGCTCAAATGAAGGCCAAGAGAAACAAGGTGAAAAGTCTTCTGTAACGTTTACTAAAACTATTAACGGAATTTTTATATTGTGCTTAGAATTACAGCTTACATTTTTTTTGCAAATTTAAATGATACCATTTATTTATTTATTCTGTTAATTAACATTTGGATTGTTTCCTTTTATTTATTTTTTCCTCTTAAGAGTAAGGATGTTATAAATATTCTTTTTCATGTCTTGTTAACATACTGGCATGGAGAGAATGTAAATGTTCTACTTTCGAGAAAATATAACATTGTTCCGTAGGGTGGTACCCATTTTTTCTCTCCCCTGTGGGGTATGAGTGTTCCTGTTGCTCTCCACCCTTTGTGATGGCTGGTGGTGTCAGACTTGACTTCTGTCAATTTGGTGGATAAAAACTAATGTCTCCTTGTGGTCTTAATGCACATTTTTCAGTTTGAACATCTTTTTATATGTTGATTGGCTGCTCATTTCCTGTTCTATCAACATCCTGTACACATTTTTTGTTTGTTTGTTCTGTTCTTATCGATTTCGGGCATTGAAAAACTAAGTGCTGTGTATTAATCCTTGCTTGGTTATATGTGTGCCATCTATCCTCTTGCAATTTGATGATGTCTTTTGATGAACAGAGATTCTTAATTTTAATGTAGTTGAACAACTCTCTTGTTTAAGAAGTCCTCCCTGTGCTAAGGTCATAAAGATATTTCCCCATATGTTCTTCTAAAAGTTTGAAAGTTTTGCTTTTTTCATTTAGAACCTTACTCTACCCTAAACTGATTTTTTTTGAGTGCAAGAGAGTGATACAATTTCAGTTTTCCCCATATGGATACTCGAATGTTCCAGGATCATTAATTACAGTGTACTCCTAACTCAAAGATCTGTAGTGGTACATCTATCATAACTTTTCATGTATGTGCAGATCTGATTTTGGGCTCCCTATTCTGTTCCTTTGGTCAATTTTTCTATCCCTGGCCTAATTATACAATGTCTTAATTACCATAGCTGTATTGTAAGTTTTGACACCTGATAGAGCAAGTCAGCACACTATATTCTTCTCCAGGAAATTCCTGGTTATTCTTAGGCTTTTATTCTTCCATATACATTTTAAAATTCAGCTTGTCAAGATTGATTAAAGACCCTGCTGGAATTTTTATTGAATTGTATTGAACCTCTAGACTATTTTAGAGAGAACCGACATCTCTGAGATGCCGAATTCCTGTTTTGGAATACTCTTCCATTTACACTCACCTCCCTGCCTTCCCCACGTAGCTCTGCCAGGAGCCTGAGGTCACCTTGGATTGCCCTCTTCTACCCAATCAATAGTCATTTTCTCTTGGTTCTTCTTTCTCAGTATCTCTCAAATCCACGTCCTTTCTCTGTTTCTATAGTCGTTATCCTAGTCCAGAACATATTTTTATTTTGTTTGAATTATAGAAAAGTCTTGCACTCTTCCAAGCTTTTATCCACAGAGCTGCCACAGTGTTGTGTTCAGAATGTAAGTATGCCTTAACCTGCAGCCCCTCCAGGGCTTCCTGAGGAGATTTTTTAGAACAGTGATGGAGAGAAAGGTGGGCATCAGCTAGAGGAGAAGCCGGAGAAAGTGAAGGTGTGTTCACTGTAACTTAAAACGGGAGGGAGGCATTATGGACTCACGGAGACGGTGAAGGGGCGGAGATCTGCAAGAGAAAAGAGGTAACAGGCTTCTCAGCTGGGGCGGAAGGAGCAGGTAGTCAAAGACCCAGCTTGAGGAGTTAGGTCTGAAAAGGAGGAGAAAGGAAACCAAAGACAGGAGGGAAAAGGTGCAAAGGGAAGAAGATAGAGACTCTGAAAAGTCAAAAGTATAGAATTTGAGACGGTGATGCATTTTTTTCTATGGCAAGTTCTCGTGCGAAGAGTGAGAATGGAAGAATGGATGTTGAAGTGGGCTGTAACCATGTGGCATAAACTTGGTGGGCACAAAGGACACTTAGCATGTCCAAGTTAAACCTCACTGTTTCTTTAGCAGTTTAATATAATTGAGAAAATGGGCTAAAGATTCATAAGTATTTGTATATCCGTATAGATACACTGAGTAGCTAGTTATGAAAAGGTGTTTCTGCCTGGAAAATTGACATTTTTTTTTCACTAATGAGTTTCAACCATTTTGATAGAATAGTTTAAATGAGTTATTTATTTATTTATTTATTTATTTATTCATTTTTATTGACGTATAGCCAGTTTACAATGTTGTGTTAATTTCTGGTGTGTGACATAGGGATTCAGTTATACATATGTATATTCCTTTTCATATTCTTTTTTGTTACAGGCTATTACAAGATACTGAATATAGTTCTCTGTGCTATACAGTACAACTTTGCTGTTTATCTATAAATGAGTAATTTTTTGATGTTACCTTATTTTCTAGTGTCAGTGGAACCCCCCCTTAAGAGCATAGGAGGACATAATAAAGTTTGATTAAAACTATCTCAGATATTGTCATTGGAGAACTTTTACAGCCTAATAGCCGTCCAGTATTCCCTTTAGGAGTATTGCTTGGAAACTGGTCATAAACTAGTCTATAAATTTCAGTCTGATTTAAGACTACAGGAAAATAGCCTTTAGAATTTAGAAATTATAGTTCCAAAAGTCCATGTGTGTAAGCCTGCTTAGTACCTACTTGCAGCACAGGCGCCCGGGGGGGTCTTGCTGTGATCAGATGCCCCACCTGGGTTCTCTTCTCAGTGTCTTTAGCTGGTTGGCGTGTCCTCGTGTGAAATGAGAGTAGAGCTGTGTGCTCAGGATTCATTTTAACACTTAAAGCTGTCATGTTAAATAAATATAAGAAAGAAATATTCCTTTCCCTCTCTCTTTAAAAAAAAATCACTATAGGAAGCCATGAGAATGTTCAAAAAGGCACTGGATATGTTTTCTCATTCTGAGAAAGGACCAAATGCCATAGAAGCTTCAGCAGACTGTCTATATCACTTGGGACTTTGTTACATGGAGGAAGGCAACTTACAAATGGTAATTTGTGCATTTAGGAGCATAGGTTATTTTTTATTTTAGAAATTGTTTACTTGCCTTCAGTTCCATTTCTGAAGTCTACTTAAACAGTGAGTGATTAGACCAAATCCTCTTACAAAGCTTGGCTTGCTAAAGTCAGTCTGATACTGCAGTACCTACTACATTGTTTCATTTATTCACATTTTTTTGATACTTGCTTGTCAACAATATTCTAAAGACTAATGTGTGTTTTCCACCAAAACAATAAATCTAACTGTAATAAATTATTCTAACAAAATAATTTCATCATATTAATATAAATGTACTTATTAAATTAAAAGTACTTTAAATTGAGTGCTTCAATGTAATGTAGAATGAATGGAAACTGATTAGGGTATTGTTTGATTTGTATTGTTTGATTTCTCTTAGTGACAACTGAACAATTCAAATCAGAATAAAACTGACTGTTTAGATGGCCAGACTCACTGAAAGCCAGTTGGTTCAATTATTATGTATTTATTCAGCATTTGGCTGTTTTACACAATTCTCCATTTCAGAATTGTCAATGATATGATAAATATGTAAATTGATATTTTCCAGTCACTACTTAGATTATATTACAGCTCCATACAAACACACACACACACACACACACACACACCATTCCAGTCCTTATATTCACAGTGTCTGAAACTTGCATCTTCATAACCTTAAAAAATAATTGCACTTCATTAGTTGTTCCATTAAGAAATTCCAAGAAATGTAAGATTAATTACAAATCTCTTTCATGTTTTTAGCCCTTTTTGACAACCAGAGGAAACCTCATTTTGCTTTACAATATTGGACAAATGCTTGGCGTTCCATTGTTTTGAAATTTCATAACTAGGTGTCTGTTGGCTTGCATGGAAAATAGATGTACTAATTGTGATTTCTTCGAAGAAACACAATGTAAAGAATAATGATTGGAAGTATACCTCCCAAAGTACTGTAACCCAACCACATGGATTATGTAGATGTTAGTCTGGGAATAAGGGAATCTGTATATTATGTTAATAAATCTGGCTTGTTCATAAATAGTTTTTTGGTCCATAAGATTCACTGGGAGAAATGTATTTTAAAATGGTGAAAAAATAGAATGAAAGCTGTTCAGCAATAACTACATACTGTAATTTATTTACATTTTAAATTAATATATTCTACTTACTAAGTAATTTGCTTTTTAACACTATGCTCTTCTAGGCAGTTGATTCCTTTACAAAAGCTGTGAATGCAAATCCTGATTTTGCAGAAGGCTTTTATCAACGTGGTCTTTGTAAAGTAAAACTCCACAAAGATAGCTCAATCCTGGATTTTAATCGTGCGATTACCCTCAATCCAAAACATTACCAGGTAATTAAATAAATAATTTCAGTGGTTTGGAAAGTGTGTTAAATTTGCTAAAATGATTAACTCTTTAAATGTTATTGTTATTAGTTAGCAACACTTATCACTTATGCCTACTTTTCAACTATTTTAAATTTGAATTTGGACTAAATATTACATGATTTTAGGGGAGTGCTATTAATTTTCTTATATACACAGTGGTAATATGGTTATGTAGGAGAATGTCTTCTTCACAGGAGACACATACTGGAAGACTTGGGATGAAGTTTTATGATGTCTACAATTTATTTTCAAATAGTTAAGAAAAAATAGATAAAACAGGTATTGCAAAATGTTAATAATGATTGAATCCAGGTGATAGTCAAATGGATGTTCGTTGTACTATTTCAGTTATTCTGTGTGTTTGAGATTTTTTAATAAAAAAGAGTAGGGAAAAAGTATGTATTTTAAGCCATCTTTAGGTGACATAGATTTGTTTAAACTGTCATACATTTTGGTAGAATTAATGCCTTTACTAAAATGTCTACTCCTGCTTTCCTCCTCTCTTTCTCTGAAAAGGCATATTTAAGCCGAGTAGCCTTCTATGGCTTGAAAGGTAGATACTCAAAAGCAATCTTGAATTGTAATGAAGCCATCAAAATTTACCCTCGGAGTGTGCATGCCTATATCTGCAGAGGAGTTCTGAAATACTACAACAAGGTAAGGCAAGCTCCTACCTTGTTCACTGCCATTTTAGAGTGGATAGATGTTCGGATGCCAAACAGGGACTCACTTCCCTTCTTTCTCTGTGAGAGGAGAACTGCCATGGTATGAAGGCAGAACTGTGTACAAGATAGCACACCTTGACAGTACATCGAAAGGGATTTTAATTCATAATTGTTCATAAAATAGTGGTATTTTTGACATTTACATTTAAATAACACTGATTATTTTTATTAAGATGATAGTATATATTGATTGTAGAGAATTTGGAAAATACAGAGAGGAATAAAGGAGAAGTTTAAAATCACTGATTGTCCCACCATCAAATGGCAATTCCTGGGAGCATTTTGATGTATTTGCATTTAGTCTTTTTTCCTAATAGTATATACTTTCCAAAATTGGGATTATGCTACTTATACAATTTGTGTAATGCCCTGCTTATTACATTTAATTTTTGATGATACAATTTTTAACGACTGCATAATATTCCACCATAGTTTATTTTTAACCACTTTTTGCTGGGCCTTTGGATTGTTTGAATTTTTTTTCTGTTTTTTTTATTGAGGTATAGTCAGTTTACAATGTTGTGTCAATTTCTGGTGTACAGCACAATGCTTCAGTCATACATGAATATACATATATTCATTTTCATATTCTTTTCACTATAAGTTACTACAAGATATTGAATATAATTCCCTGTGCTATACAGTATAAACTTGTTTATTGAAATTTTTTATTATTTTATTATTTTAAATAATACAGTTATACACACTGAAAATAAAATCATTGCTTGAGTTGATGATTGATTCCTAAAAAAATTACTGGGTCAAGGGGTGTGAGCAGCACCACTGATATCTGATACTTCATGGAATACTTTTTTTTCTCCTATGTTTCTTTTCTAACCTTTCTTTGTAGCTATTTCATATGAAATATTTTGCAAAGAATACCTTAAAGAAAAGGTAAGATCTTGCATTACCTGTTAATTCCATGAAAATTACTATGTACAGAAATGGATGATCTAAGATATCAGAGAAGCATCAAAGAGAAGCAAAAGAGAACGTGGGTAGAAAGCATGACGATTATGTGTTATGACAGTACTAGCGACAGAAGCAAGTTCTGGTGCATGTTTGCTGAATAAATATGGCTTGCTTCTCTTTTATCAATAAGACATTTAATTTTTTTCCTTCCTGTATAACAGCAGTGGCAATCAGATAGTCATCTAAATTAAAGTTGTTTATATATTGAATTTTATTTGAAGGTAAGAGAAACTATAATAACATTTCCTACCAAGGGATCTTCTTAATTAATTCTATGGAAGATTAGCTTGATTGTCTTAATTTCACAGATGATACACAGAATGGTTAAATGAGTATTCCCAAAACTCTAATAGAATCAAGAATTTGTTTTACAACTAAATTTCAGTCCATTATGAGTAACCCTTCTCACTTAATTATGTTTTCCTTTATAGACTTATAAACTAGCAATTACAGATTTAACTACAGCTATCAACATGAGCAAAACTAGTTATATAGCATTTTATAACAGAGCATTATGTTACACCAAGATAAGTGAACTTCGAATGGTAAGATGACCATCTTGGTAAATAACACTTTAAAGCATTTGTAAACATATTTAAAGCATGTGTATTTTCTTATTATTTCAGTTATAATTTTGAAAAATAATTGCTGTGGAAATACACAAAATTTGAGAAACCAAAGAACCATTTCAAAGAATATTTAATGTATTTGTGCTCCTCTGCAATGTCAAATGAAAAATTAATTTTACAATGCTTATATAAGCATTTAAAAGCTATATAAATTAAAATACATTACATAATTGACGTTTGAGAAAATGTTTCTACTGAGAAATTGTGTGCAGAATTTTAAAGCAGTGATCACTAGCAATATTGTTTACTTAAAAATCTCAACATTAGCTACAACAGTTTGTGGGGGTATTTTGTTTAATACTGCTCAGACCACAGATGCAGCAGGGAGTTGCATGAGTGATGGTTTCCATCTCTGGGGATCAGTGACCAGTATTGCCTGTACATTTTGAAGGCCCAACTGATGGCTACAGCAACTGCTTTCTTTTTTTTTCCCTTTATTTGCCCCGATACCTGTGCAAGCCCTCTTTTATATTTTTTAGTCTTAACCCTCTCCACTGTCCCCTTGTCCATTCGTCCTTTTCCAATCAGGATTCCTCACTAGAGGGCAGGTCTGTAATTTCTTTCCTTCCTTCCTTCCTTCCTTCCTTCCTTCCTTCCTTCCTTCCTTCCTTCCTTTTTTTGTATGGGGGATTGAGCCCAGAACCTCGTGATGCTAAGCATGTGCTCTACCACTGAGCTATACCCACCCCCTACCCGCCCCCCCCAAAGTCTGTAGTTTCTTAGTGTTCTGTCCCATCCTCTTGCTTCTCTATTTGGGGTCCACTTTTCTCCCCCTCCTTGTTTCTATCCACTTCCATAGTCAATGAAGCATTCTTCTGAAAGTCTACCTCATGTACCTGCTGTTTTGGACACACTGCCTCAATTTCTTTGAAACTTGGAAAATTAAATCTGTTTAAAACATTTAAAAGTTTAGTGATTTATTTGCTCTGGAAGGAAGAAGTTGAGAAACATTGTTTCTACCTATGAGGATGTAGACTTCCTGGTAACCAGATTATCAGGTTTCCTCCAAAGATGTTGACAAATGAATAACTAATTTTTTTTTAACACAGGCTGTTGTTACCATTCTAGGACCTAATTAAAGGATCATTTATCAGAGTAACCTGCACAGCAGGTATCTTTGACAACTCTCTCCCCACCCCCATTCCTGCCTTTTCTGGGTAACCCTGAATGGTAAACAATGGTCTAAGTGGGGGCAGGGAACCACCACTTTGTTATCTCTGATACGGAGCAGAGTCGGTGGCCTATGAATAAGGAAAAACAAAAAAATATGCAGATAGAGCCCTAACTAGAATAGGAACATATTGGCTATTTTAGATCTGCCAGGTACCCAATGCTTTTCATCCAATGGACTAATTTTACAGATGAGGAAGTGGAAGTAGGGAGAGGTTAGAAACACATCCAAGTTACACAGGGAATCGAGACCTGTATTGGTGTTCACAGGTTTGTTTGCTTCTGGTTAATAGTCATTAGGTGGCTTTGTAAAACCATCTGACCTCCAGCATGTGGACCGGATGCCATTTTACAGTGACACCTCTTCCCTTTTGACCCCCTCCACCTGTTTTGCAGCATTCCTGGCATCACTAGACTGAGGAAACCCAAGTAACTTTCTTCAGAAAACCCACTTAGGTATCCTCCCGAGATATGGTTCCATTAAAAACCAAGAAAAAGTGAATTCTGGTTCCTACCACCTTATATTAATAAAAATAGTAACAGTTACCACTCATTTAGGACTTATTGTGTGACAGGCACTGGGCTAAATGCTTTGCCAACACACAATCACAATATTTTAAAGTGGACTTTTACGACATCAATATTCCATTTTTGTGGAAGAGGAAACTGAAGCTTAGGGTTAAGTAACTTTCTTAAGGCTGAAAGGTTGACAATAATAGCAGAGGCATGACACAAAGCCTGCTCATTGTGACCTTTGTGAAATCTCATTTCCCAGCTGTTGTTTCCTCGTGTCACATAATCAGCTGCTCAGTGGATCTCTAAGGCACCTTGGTACATATACGGTTTTATAATCTGTGAGTCTGTGAAAGGAAAATTGCTAACATTCTAGTTTTGTTTTGTTTGTTTTACAAGAATTACAAATTATTTTTACAGTCCTGGTAATGTTTATTTATAGTTAATTGTACAATTCTTTCAGACACTTGAGTGCCCAATCATAAAACATTAGAGTAGAATCAATAAACAAATGGTAAAATACTATTTATTTGCATTTTCAGTTAGCATGTGCTACAGGCTTATATGATTTGGCCCTTTTCTGATGAAACCATATGGCTCTTTTGGACAAAATGTTCAGTAGGAAAATGAGTTAAGAGATTCAGCTCCAACACAAATGTGGTACAGAGCAGATGACCAGTAAAACCTTGTCATTCAGTGAATGTTTGGGAAAAAAAAAAAAGAAAGAGAGAACGGTCCTCTGACTTGATTCTCATCTTAGACGAGTATCTTTTTAAAAATAAAAGTATTGAAGTAATTTTCCAACAAGTGCTTGTTAATTTTATAATCTCTGTTTTCATTGCTTTATGATTTATTCATTTAACAAAAATTAATCAAACGCCAAGTATGTGCAGGCATGGTGCCAGTTACTGGCTTTACAGTGGTGAACAAAGTGGATTATCTCTGCCTCCATGATATTTAAGTTTCAGTGAGGAAAACAATAAAACACTAAAAAGAAATTAAATGTCAGAAGGTAACGAGTACTCTCAGCTTTAGTGTCAACGGACACTTAGTGAAACTGCTGTGTTGGGGAAGGGTGTTGCACACCCCCTTCAATCCACACACAATAAAAATGCTGAGGCCGTTTCACAAATAGCACGTGAAGTGCAAGCACAGTGCACAGCACTTGTCAGAAAGTAGCAACGTCCATAGTGTTTAGATAAAGGGACCCTTTAAACCTAACAGGGATAATGTTTGGCCATAAATTTTAAGTCACATTAAGGAACTAATTATGAGGTCCTAGCTTGGGTATAAACTCATTTGCCCATGGCCCATGCAGTAAGGCTCTAAAGAGTGGACTCTAGGTTGTAAGTGATGATTTTATTTTTAGGCATTAACAGATTATGGAATTGTGCTTCTTCTTGATGCTGGAGAAACTGTGACATTAAACACCCTCATTAATCGTGGACTAATCTACATAGAACTGGGGCAGTTCAGCTTTGCATTGGAGGTAAACCTTCCTGTTTATTTGTAAAAAGGAACCCATTTGATCTTGCATGTTCACTTCTGAAAACCAGTGAAAAAGTTTTTCTCGATATCAAGTGGCAATATTAATGAATAATAATTCAACTTGAGCAAGAATTGTGTTGAAATGCTTTGAATGAATAATGGAATCTTTGCAAAAAATGTGCACTTTCACTTTGTCTTTTATTACAGGTAAATGGCCAGTATGTTTAAAAAAAAAAAAAGTCTGAACTGATGAAATATCAAAATTATCATCTCCGTCAAAGGGAGTGTCTTAGCTATAGACCAAACTCAATTATTTGGCAGATAAAATGATTTATAAACCATTTACTTTGCTACTCAGTGCTCTTTCTCATTTGCAGTTTTCTTCATTCCACATTGAAAATATATCAAAATAAATTTGTTTGCTTCACAAAATAGCAGCTCAGACTAGGCTACCGGGAATAGGCTTTTGAGTTAGTGGGAACAGATACTCAGAACTGCAGTAGAAGACAAACACTGCAACATACAGAAAAGACACAGGTGGTTTCAGGTGTATCACTTTATAGAATAATTAAACAAAATTCACCGTTCTCATTTTTATAGTCTGTATTGTCTATTTTGAGTTAACTTTGGAATTGAGATTAAGAGAGACAGGCAAAAATTAAATAGCAACTTGAAGTTCACAGTGCAGTGATAGCAGCTTTGCTTCTTTGTCTCTCAGGAACCACAACAGAACACTGTGTAGCCAAGTGCTTCCTATTTTTTCACCTCCAGAGATAGCTTGTATTATTTTTCAAGTTCTGGAGTCATCTTCTGAGATTCTGTCTCACAGAATTACTTATCATTAAGGAAATGTCTGAGAAACCTTATGATAGGCAGTTTACACTATGGTGAAATGTAATTTCAACAGTTGAACTCCCTAAGATTTTGGTTTTGAGACGTACCAGTCGAAATTCGCTCAGGTCGGGGAAGCTAAAGAACTTTGTTTGGAGTAGGCAAAAAAAATCTATGGAACTCTGGGCAACAGTGTTGGGAGGAGAAATTGAGGAAAATGCGAGTTGGAAGCAAAAGACCTCGGCTGTTGGAGAATTAACTGCAGGGCCTGTGTTATCTACCTAGTAAATGTTTATTTTGTATTTACCAACAACATTAACTCTACTCATTCCATAGGTGCTACATACCAGGTTCTCCACAATGCCGCACAATTTATAACTGTAGCTTATAGATGAGGAAGCTGATATTCGAAAGAGGTTAAATAAACTCTTTTAGCTAGGAAGTACTGGGCAATATTTGAACTCAGGTCTCACTTGACTCCAAATCCCATGTTCTTTCGGACAAGGCAAGGCTCTGACACTGGCTTTTAAGATATGGAGACAAAAGATTTCCAGTCCTTGAGGAGCTCATGGTCTGATGGTGATCATTCTTGACCCCCCCCCCCTCACACCCTACATCTAAATCATGAGCAAGGCCAGTCAGCTCTACCACGAAAACATACTTTGAATTCAGTTGTTTCTCATTTTTGCCACTGCCCTCCTCCTCATTCAGGCCTCAGCCTTCTCTCCCTGGACGACTGCCGTAGCTTCCCCACTGGCCTCTCTGCTTCTGCTCTTGTCCCTCTGCCTGCTGTTCTCCACACAGCAGCTTATTCCTCTTCTCAGAACCCTCCAATGGCTTCCCATCACACTTAGGATAAAATCTAACTCTTGATTAGGCCGACGACGACCCTGCATGATATGACTGCTGCTCACTGATCTGACTTCCTTGTCCACAGTCTTCTTTTCTCCACTCAAGTTACTCCACTCTGGCCTTCTGCCATTCCTGGGAAATGCCAGGCTTTCTTCCTGCCTCAGGGTCCTCACGCAAGCTATTCCCTGTGCATAGAACACTCTTCCCATCTATCTGCGTATGTCCTCCTTTCATTTCAGGTTTCTGCTCAAATGTGACTTCCTCAAGTCAGAAAGAGTGTGCATTAATTAAAATGGAATATTGAAAAATTTAAACAATCCAAAATAATTTTGGAAAAAGAAAAGAAAGGAACAGAAAACAGAGGAGATCAGCAGAAAACAAATAAAATGGCAGACCCAAATCCAGCCTCATCAGTAGTTACGTTGAGTGGAAATGGTCAACATGCCAATTAAAATAATGAGAGTGTTGAAATGGAATCTTTAAAAAGTGTCAACACTTTCTCGCTGGCTGCGAGACACACACTTTACCTATAGTGATGTAGATAAGTAAAAATAAAAAGGCTAGAAAAATACGCCATGCACACACTACGGGCTTGCCTTGGAGATACTGCAATACATGACTCACACAAATTTTGGGGTTTCCCACTGTATATAAAAGTTGTGTTTACATGATGCTACAGCCTGTAAGTTTGTAAGAACATTATGTGTAACAATGTACATATCTTAATGAAAAAGAATTTATTGATAAAAAATGCTAACCATCATCTGAGCATTAAGTCACAACCTTTTTACAACAGTAAAATCAAAGATCACTGATGATCGCAGATTACCATAACAAATACAATAATAATGAAAAAGTTTGAAATATTGCAAGAATCATCAAAAGGTGACACAGAGACATGAACTGAGCAAATGCTATTGGGAAAAATGGTGTCCACAGACTTGCTTGAGGCAGGCTTGCCATAAACCTTCAATTTGTAAAACACACAGTATCTGTGAAGCACGAGAAAACAAGATATGCCTGTAATTAAAAGCCAAAAAAGTTTTCTTTGTGTAAATTTAGAAATTAATTTGAAAAATTAAAAAAAGAGATGGTGGCTGAGGAAGACCAATGAAGGAATATACGACTGAATAATAGGAGGACTCAATGGAGAACCGAGAGAGAGCAGAGTCTTCAAACATATGCAGGGAAAATTTTTATTGGGAATAATTAACTAGCAGAGAGGTAGTGGGATGAGAGATGAAAACATACTAGTTAATTGATAGTTGTGTGATCTTCATAAGAACACCTTGATCCTTTAGACCAGCATTGTTTAGGAAGCCAATGGTTAAACTTGTTGAATTGAGAATATTTGTTTATTTCTTTGTCCTCTTGAAAACCAAGAAAACATAAAAGAATAAAAAAGCTATAATTCCACAAAGTTAAAGATAGCGGAGAAGAGATGCTTAGACACCACAAACTACCTTTCCAGATTTTAGTGCCTCAAAGTTAAATATGAGTGGGTGATCAAAGATCCTACACTTACTTGACAGAAGAAAAGTAGAGAGTTAAAAAACACATTGTCACAGGTATAATATAGGGATGGTGGGAGAAGAGGAGGTGTATGGAGTGATGGAGTAAGATAGCTAAATTCTATCCTATGTTGAAGTTAAACATGATACGATACTCACATTATTTAGACATTTGAAGGTAAATAGCGAAGAAATAACAGCAAGATGTAAAAATGATTGACTGTGGAGAGTGGAACTCAGAGGTAAGGAGAAGTGTAAGCATTGTGAGTAGTGTTTTGGTTAGGTTATATTTGATTAGACAATACATTTTTTCTTTTCTTCCAAATAATTCCATTTGGTATCAAAATTACGCTTCAGGAATCTAAGCGGGGAGTCCATATTCTCAGGCTGCTCCGCAGACTAATACCCTCCCCTCCTGCAGGGCCGCGGAGCGCTCAGTTTGACCCGCTGCTCCCGCTTCCACCCCCAGTATTAGCCCCAGACTTACTCTACCCCATAAAACAGCCAGCCTCCTCTCCCTCCTACCGGCAAGGAAGGTTTGTGGAAGGGGTGGGGGGAGGAGATGGGAGGAGAAAGAGGCTGTCGTTATGGTTGGGTCCTCTCTAGCTGGGCAGAAACCAGAACTCTGACACTTGTCCTTCAAGGCTGTCAAGGGCCCTCATCCCAGCCTCAGGGAAATGGGAAGGGAGTCTGGAAGGATTTCCTTTTGTCACTCCAGGGGAGGTGCAAGTACTCTCCACAGTCTAGCGTGGTCAAGGGAGCTCCCTACGAGAACTGCCCAAGAAGATTCCTGCTGAAGCTGTCTTCTGGGAAAAAGCAGCGCTGTTTTCGTCCCTTCATAGGTCTGGAACTCTTACTTTTGGAAGGTTCCTTCCCACATTATGGCAAACATTGAATTCAGTCTGTATCTCATATCTCATACACACACACACACCTCATTGCAGTTGACATGATCCTTTGATATGTAGCTGTTTATTTAAATATTTTATTAATTTCAGTTTAGTGATGTTCTTACTTTGCTTCAGGATTCAGTTGTTTTTATAGGGCTTTGAAAAGCTTTTGAGCTTCAGACCCTGGTGCCTAATAGAGGACCATGTTCGGGGGCCACAGTGGCAGGGATCTCTGGCCGACTTAGCACTTTTAATTCCCTTACACAGCCTCTTCCCCAGTGCCATTCAGGTCCATCCCAGCTGACTTCCCCGACTTCAGATCTTGCAGTCAGAGTTTCCATTGCTCCCTCTCAGGAGGCCTCTAGGGTCCCTGGACCAAATGATACTTAACTTTTCTCCTGAAGTGTGGATTGCAAAGGTAGGAGCAGCCTTAGAGGATCCACACGAAAGGCTCGGTTATGCCCTTTCCCTGGGCCTGGGTGCCTGCTTGTCCTATAGTCACATAACGTCAAAGATTCTCTGCAGGTCAGTTTCTGTCTCTGTGTGGATAGATAAGTACTTGGTGGTGTTCACTGGGGGAAAAAACCCAACAACAATAAAAAGAAGGTAAAAGAGAGAGCTCGTTACACATAGCAGGCAGAAGCGCAGGAAAAGTGGAGAGAGTAACACCAGATTATGAGTGAGCTTGTGGTTATGGGTTTCCTCTGTCCCAGCCACTCCCACTCTAATGTGATCCTAAAAGGGAAAATAAAGTTTTAAGAAGTTGTATATTTTAATGCTTGTGTTAAGTATTTTCATGGTAGAATCAAAGTTAGAAGGAAGTTTAAGAAAGCACAAAAGACAATGTCATAAAATTAACAGAAATTTGTAAAACTGTTTCAGGATTTTAAACAAGCTGCCCTGATAAGCAAGACTAGTGTGAGCCTTTGTCAAGCCACTGCCATGTGCTATCACAGGTATGGAGTGCCATTTTTGTTGAAGGGAACATGCGTGGGACTATCGATTTATAATTAGAATAGAAGAAGGGGAGCAGAATGTTGTGGAAGTGACAGTACAGAAGTGGGGAGAGACACAAAGAAGCCCTATAGAGAAGTGGGGACCACATCTAAGTGTGTCCTTAGCACTCTTCTACCTTCTAATGAACTGTTTCAGCCAAGGCAGCAAGTAAATACCCTGCTTCGCCGCACTGGGGGGATCCATCTGATGATTCAAGCCCATTTACTGGGAAATTTTGACTGTGGTAATACACAGAACAGAATCATGCATAGCTTGAAATATCTAAGAATAAAATCAAGTAATTAGTTTTGTTCATGAAATGGAGCTGACTTTTAAAAAAGCCTATTTCCTGGAAGGGAGGTTGATTTAGGAAAATATTATATTTCCAAAAAAATTTTGCATGTAGAAAACATTTCTTAATCTAAAGCTAATTTAAACAATACCAGTAAATATTTACAAGATAGAATAAAAATCTACAAAAAAAACATATTACTTAAAACATTATTACCTGTTTCTGGTATTAATAAAAATAAGTAAGTGTAGAAGGGGAGAAAAGAACAGTGACATAAAGCTAAGATACAGAAGCAGATCAGTTTAAAATTTACTCTGAGATAATATTAGAGTACAGTGACTGATTTTCCTAACTGTAATACTTACATTGCTACATATACATTTTACATCTAAAAATTGCTTTCTGGACATTCTGCTTTTAAAAGCATGAAAACTCAGCACATGAATATTTTAATGTCGAATGTATTTGCCTAAGAAATAGTTCACAAGTTATTTTTCTCGAGAGAAACAATAACAGTTAATTGGATGAGGAAATTAGGGTAGTAGACTAGGCTGTGCAAATATCCAATTTAGACAATGGAACATGATTTGAATTATTTAAGAAAATTGACATTCTTTCCCCCTTTTTAGGACATAGGTGGTACAGCTACATTTCCCTGTAAGAGTTAGATTTTTAAAATAGGAACATAGTATAATACCTAGAACTTGTGAAGGTGTTTTTGTTTAAAAGGCCTAAACTGGTTTCAGACCTTTAATTTTATACAGACAGCAAAACATAGTCACACCATTGTCTATTCTAATCCAGTAACCTTTGTAGGATCCGTCTCTTTAAGTAACTGTCATTCTTAAAAAGCGGCAGAATAACGAGGACTGGTGTGTTTGTTTTGGTGGGTGAGCGCAGACCGAAAACGTCCGAGGTCACTGAATTCTCTTAAAACTAAAAACAGACTCCAGAATTTTCCTCAACCTCGTTCCTGTATTTTGCAACTATTAGATTCAGTAAATTCCTCCATGTGTCATTTCCCGATCTCTTTTATGAAATGTAATCACTGGGTATATATGGTGGAGCCTCCTTAAGCTGATACTGCTTTGCAATTCCAAATAACCAACTTTCATCAGCCGGCTAGAATCTCTATTGTCCTTTAATAAAAGTAGAATTTAAATAGACAGTAAAGCTCCGATAACTCACAGTCCCAATTCCATGTACTTTGAGTTTCAACAGTTTCACTGAATTTAACCATAAGGAGTGTTTAGTGACTGGCTGTATTTATTTCAGGAGAAATATTTGTGCTTTTCAAGGTGAGCTGTAACACACTTATTACTACAGCAGCATGGTTAATAAATATTGAGGTTCACTATTGGCGTCTCATAGTGGCGAAGGTAAAATTTGTCCCATTTGGAAAATTTTTAAAAAAGGAATACATCTCTAAATTTTAGGGCTTTGATCTTTGAACTCGTGGGGCTTTAGACTTTTCAAGTATGCCTTTGTATCTCTCTGGCTCTCACTCTTGTGGTTGCTAGGAGACAACATTCCTTAGGCTGAATATCCTACTTGTCGCCCCATTTGGTCACTAAGAGTGTTATGGTAGAGTTAATTTTTAGATCTCTTTGAGAAAACCACCTTTAGATTAAAAAAAAGTCACAGGAGGAGAGCCTGATGGCTCGGAGTTACATATTCTGTCCACTTTTTATTTGAGCACATTTATTTTATTATTCTTATCTTTGCATAAAGTATTTTTGGACCTTTGGCTCTGCAAGCCACATTCTTTAGTTTTGGGAGGTATTTATGATTTATTTGTACAGCAGTAGGGCACATCTGGTCGCGTATGTGATTAATTTGGACAATGCGGTGGGCCTCGGTGTCTGTGGCCTGTAGCCTGAGAGCTCAGCACACGATCCTTAGTTAAACCGACATGGTAGTGAGAGTCATGCACCTTCTGTCAGCAATCACATTCTTTTAGATTTATACAAACACTTTTTATTTTATAAAAGTTAATTTAATATACTTTTATGTTTGTGATGATTGATGTTTACCAATTTATGTGCCAGTGAACATGTATCCTGATATAACAGAGATACTCAGCCACGTTTCTCCATCGTCTAACTGCAGGTTATTTAACAAGAACTTCGATCTACAGGATACTGTGTGATACGCACATCTTCAGAAAAATGAAGTTGCTGTTTCTATAGTGGCATTTGAGTTGTTTTTTTTTTTTTTCCCTAATGGTGCTGGGGGCTGAGGAGTCTCCGGTTTGGCTCTGTCATCTCCTGTGGACTTGATTTTTAGTTATCATCAGCTTTGAAGAGCTTGCTAGGTGCCATTCAAGGTCCCTTTCCAGCTTAAAGGTTTAATGATTATTTATTTAGTCTGAACAGACTAGATGTTCATTAAACATTAGTGCTGATAACTAGATAAGCCTAGAAAAATAGCTTCAATTTATTGCCTCATTTCTTTTTCTTTTTAAATTGGTTAGTCTATATAAAGAGTGAGATTATGTTTTATAAACCATATATTGGCATAGGATTTTAAATCTCCCTCTGGGTAAGTAGGGAGCAATGTGTACAATGCAATTTGGATGTCAGAAACGTTTCAGTGATTTATGGGAAAAATATGGGAGAACTGGGGTTACCTTGGAAATTTCAGTTTACATGGTCACCATAGGTACGCATCATAAGTAAATAGTTCATTACCCTTAGGTAGAAATACTGAGCATAACAGAACCTATCAACTAAATGCAGCTTGTACAAAATTACTTCTGTGTAATTATTCTTGATAAAGCATTTATTATCTATGCTAGAATTATTTCTGTAATATAGTGAGAAAGCAACCACAAGCATTGAGAACTTATATTCAGTGAGCTTTTACTTCTTAAATAGTGCCAGTTACCAGGAAACAGGAGCACGATCTCACTGTAAACTACCCGAGGGAACTGAACCTGTTCGCTTAGTGAGAATCCACAGAGTGAGCTCAGAAGACACCCATTGGCTCATATACATGGATGTTAACCTTCATTGGAAGCCAAGTTTCCTGGTGCTTCACTTAATTTTTTTCATTAATTTTCATTAAAAAATTGAATCACATTATGAGAAGTTGAATTGCTTTCTTGGTTTCCAGCTGAATTCTTTCTCAGACCCTCTGAATACATCAAGGAGAAGGTCTCAGCTAAGAGTTAGCCTCTAACATCTTTCCAACACTTTGTAATAGACAGTGCAGGTCTCAGGTTTAGCTTTCTGTAGACTATGGTATCCAACTCTAGTATTTCTTTATTTTTTGGTTGCCTTCTATTTATGGCATGAGATAATTGATTTTGTATTTGTGGTATCAAAATTAAGTTTTTTTAAAAAATAGATTTAGTATGTAAAAATGTGATTTGACTTAAAGATATTCAGTAAATGATAGTGTAGGTGGAACGTAGGGCAGCTGTGTGCAGGAGGGGCTGAAGTTTGGGAAGCAGTATTTTGAGAGATATTGCTGAGTAATATCTAGGAGATGGTAGTTTCTAGAGCAGTTACCCTGGGTTCCATGTATTTTTACCTGGAAAGCTAGCAAAGTTTAGTGATGCATCTTGTTAAATTTTGAAACCTTTTTGAGAAATAATGAAAAGAATGGAAGGAAGATAATAGTCTTTATTGGGTGAGGGTTTCTGTGCCAAGGGTTTTCACATGCTGTCATTTGATCCTCCTAACAACCTTGAAAAATTGGTGGTAATTTGTATGTTCAGCTTAGGTTTGAACTCTAAGCCTTTCTTCTGACTGCACTGTTGGGATATCAGCTCCCTGGCTCTCATGCACCAACTACAAGTATGATAAAGGTGAAGAATGTGGGTAGAGATGACTGTGTGGGAAAGTATGGATTTTGGAGTCTGCTCACCTAAGTTTGAATTCCAGATATTTGCTCTGTGCAACCTTAGCATGCTATTTACTGTTATTTACTTTGTGCAAACTTTTCTGAGCTTTGATATTCTTTTACTCTATAAAATATGGAAAATTATAACAAGCTTACAGAATTGTTGGCAGGATTAAGTAAAATTGCATATGTAAAGGACTTAGCACAGTACCCGGTAAGTAAGCAGTTACTCAAAGTTAGCACCTTCATTCTATTCTTAAAAAAATTCTAGACTCTCCATATTAATTGAGATTACATATAATTATTAGATATGCATTTTAAATGGAAAAGTGATTTTATATACCCATGAGCAAATATTTTATTCCTTCAACAGCTGCCACCTCACCACAAGAGACTAATTAGGGAAGCTAGAGAGACAGAGTTGTCATTTAGTCACATATTAATTAACATTAATTAACAATTAGTCACAAGTTAATAAATAAAATACACTTTACTTCTTTTTCTCCCTTCCTCTCTTAGTATCTAAAGTGAAATGGGCTACCTTTGTAGAATATCTGAAGTAAGGACTCCCAAGTGGGGAAAATTTAGTTCCTTTCATTATAGAGGACATATTAAATATATAACAGTAAATTTATTTTAAACAGATGTAAATAGTGTATTTTATCAGTAATAGCACATGTTTTTCCATATAGGCCACTGATAGCTGTTAAAAACATGTTCAAGAATGCCATTCAGATTTACATAATTCTGAAAAAGAACTCTAGATTATAATCTCAGCATACTCTGCTATAAAAATGGCCCTGTCGCCCATTTCCTTTACCAATGTCTTCAAAGAACCTGTCAGACTCGCATCAGTCACGTGGACTTACATACTTAGTTCCTATGACAGACAATAAAAATTAAAGCCTTTTTAAGAGACAAAGCATTTCTTTATTAAAAAGTTAATATACAGGAAAGCACTTAGATAATTCACCAGAAAACATCAATATTTTCGTTTATTTTCAGAAATAAAGAGTTTGAAGAAGCTGTCAATTTCTTCACCTGGGCTCTTAAAATTGATCCGTGTTTTCTGGATGCTTACATTGGACGGGGAAATTCTTACATGGAATACGGACACGAGGAGGCCACCAGACAAGCACAGAAGGACTTTGTGAAAGCATTGCATTTTAATCCAGTGTGTACAAAAGCCAGAATTTATTTAAGCTATAATTTGCAGGTAATATTATATAACAATAGTTTGGACCATGAAAACACCTGTTGGACAAGAAAAAGAATATATTTGGCCCTTTACTGGTGATGGGAATACATGTTATTTCTTTGGCTGTGAGCACTTCACCTTTCCCTTGTTAGTATCCAGCGGAGCAGTGGGAAGCAGGGGTTTAACGAGTTACAGGGAATCTGCCTGGGCAGCATACCCTGGGACCTGGTGTGCTAATGAGATGCCAGTCTTCTGAACTTGTGTTTCCTTAAGCCTGCACCCCTTTCTACCTCACCCCATTAAACCTACCACACTTACAGATAACTTTTAAAATTTGCCTGATGAATTTCACAAAAAGAGCCTAGCTCAGTTTTGTCTCACTAGCTTATACCTGGGCTCCATAGATTTTGTCCTGTTGAATTAGTGAAAAGCTAAAGAGGATAAACAATGCATGAAAGTTTTGAAGTGGACTCCAGCCATGCCTGGGTCAGACAAACCTCTGTATAGGGACTTCTGAATTCTCTAGGAAATACTCTGACATCATCCTATTAACGGTGTCCCTCTCCTGACCTTTTTTCTTTTTTTCCAGTTGGTGATAAGGTTGGTACAGCTGCTTGGTAGATTTGCATGCATTTTCCATGGAATGTGTATAGTGATCCTAAAATTCCAGTTGCTGGTACAGTTTGTCAGATAGGTTTTACACCATTAGCTTATCCGTTTACTTATTCAACACGTTTACTTTATTGTATATTATGTATAACTGGAGATTCAATGCCAAGCAAGTAAATGATTCCTGCCTGTGTGTGCAGAGCTCAATGTAAATTTTGTGGTGATTGTCAGAAGCATTGGGTGTTTCCCATGGTGGTTGTGACTTTGTGTTGTCCAAGATTGATATGAGATGACTCTGACAATTAGATTCAATTAATTAAAATTTCAGCATAAATACTCAGAGGTAATCAGTCAATTGAATGCCCCTGCAGTACAGCCTGCATCCATGTTTAAAGTAGTTTAGATTTAGCACAATATAAATATACCCTTATTAAAGGCTTTATTTGATTTAAGTTAGACTCATAAACATTTGTCATGTTATGGACAATTTCCTACTTTGTGTAAATGGAAAATTATTTTAGGCCCAAGAAAAATTCCAGAAAGCTTGGAACCACTTTACCATTGCCATAGACATTGATCCAAAGAGCTGCCTAGCCTATGAAGGAAGAGCTGTAGTCTGTCTCCAGATGGGTGATAATTTTGCCGCAATTCAGGATATAAACGCTGCCATAAAGGTAAAAACCCACCTAGATTACATTATAATTAGCATAAATTAACATCATCAATGAATAGGATTAAGAAGTTTTCTGTTGCTTTTTCAAAGTGACTTATAGAGAAAACAATATTTGTTTTGTTTTTTTAATAACCTAAATGTATTTAAAATTCAAAAAACAAATTCCTAGTAAGTGTTTGATTCCTCTCACTAAATGCAAATGTATAGTTTCATGGGACATCAATATTATTTTGTAATAAAAAGTGAATGCAAAAAATGAAATAACGTTGCAGGTTCGAAGGAACTAAAGAAAGAACAGTGTAAATCCCCAGCTTCTTCTGCAGTGAAACGGCAAGTGAAAATCTCAGGTTTTCTATGCAGTGATAAAAAAATCTTCCTTTTTCTTCTAGACTTTCAATTCATTTTTTATAGATTGGGTAGATGTAATTTTTGAGATGGGGAAGTGGAAAGAACTGAAAGATAATTGCTACTACACAGGAAAGATAAACATGTTAACTATTTAATTTCTTTTCCAGCTTAACAAAGCTAAACACACAAGCTTTTTTCCTTGCATCTATTCTTTGCAAAGGAGCTGAGTCAAACACTAAGATTATTTGTTTTATTGCAACCAAATCAACAAAATGTTGACACTGAACCAACTTCATACCAAGTCCTTTCTCAAAATGTTTGCTCTAATGGAATTTCACCTGCACTATAAAATTACTAGTTTCCCACAAGTAGATTTCATAACCTTCATTTTTTCACACATGAAATTGGAGATAAGTGCTATTCCCAGATGCTAAATACTCATACTGTTATATTGCAGATCAATACTACAGCAGAATTCTTAACAAATCGGGGTGTGATTCATGAGTTTATGGGTCAACAACAGAACGCAATGAGAGACTATCAAGCAGCAATTTCTCTAAACCCCACATACTCACTGGCTTACTTTAATGCAGGAAATATCTATTTTCACCACAGGCAGTTTTCCCAGGTAATGTGAGTTTTTCCTGACATTTTCTTTTTGATGCTGAATGCTTTCTTTGTTATATATAGTTTCAAAATTCAGGCTTTACATCTCAGGCTAATCATTCGTTAGTTCTTTTCAAAAAAGTTCTCTTTCATAAGAATGTCGATCAATTATTTATTAAGTGTTTACACCTCTGTGGGTTTCAGTCACATGAGCACTTCACTGGGAGTGAGGAGATAGATATGTGTGTTAGTTCTGGTTTTGACAACTTAGTGTTTTTGGACCTCAATTTATAATGTCTGAAATGGAAGTGTTGGGTTATTAGATGATATTTTTTATATTTTGAATTTATTTTATTGGAACTGAATGCATTTACATGATTCAAGTTCAACTTTAATTTTTGTGTTTTCTAATCTATATTCACTCTTTTGTTCTTTGTCTTCAATTTTATTTTGTTCTTTGTCTTTTTCAGTCAGAAGCGTAATTCATTTACTGTCATGCTTTCCTTTACATTGTGATAAGTTTTTAAGGTTATGCCTTTTCTCCAAGTACTGTATTCAGCAGTATTCCTATGTGTTTAGGTCTTTAATGTTTTAATTTTTGTTTTCCCCAAGTGTTGCACTTGAAATTTTATTTCCCTTTTGACTAAGGAGTAGTGATCAACATCTAATTTAGTCTCATATATGTGTTATTATATCGGTGTTAACATATGTGTGGAACTATAAGAGGTTACTTGAGTAGATTCTATAGGAAAGAACGGGTTTAAGGAGCAAGCCCAGGGGCAACACCAGTGTTCAGAAGTGAAGCAGAGAGGAGATGTGTAGAGTGAGAAGGGAGGATCCAGCCAGGATGGTGGGAAGAGAAGCAGGAGAGCATGGTATCACCTGAAGGATAAAGTGCTTTAAGAAGGGAACGTGTCCTGTGTCAAGTGCTGCTGAGACGTCGAGGAAGAGGAGGATGGAGAGAGTCAGCAATGACTCTGGCAGGAACGTTGTCGGAGTAGCAGTGGAAGCAGAGCCTGGAATGGAAGAGTTGTGGAGAAAATGTGAGGTGAAGAATTAGAGACAGTGGAACTAGTTCAAGAAATTCTTCTGTGAAGAGAAGTAGTAAAATGGGGATGATAGCCAAAGTGGAGTAAGAAGTTCTTATTCTTAATTTTTTTAAATATGAGGGAAAGTGACTCATGTCCCGATGTTAATGAAAGGATCAGGTAGAAAGGGAGAAATTGCCGGTGCTGGAGAGAGGGGGAGGGCAGAGTCGGGGCGCAGCTGGATTTTGATAGTAGGCACATTTCTGTTTACTGATTATATTTTCTCCGTGGAATAGGAGTGCCGGTTACTAGTTAAGAGTGAAGGTGGACCGATAAAAAGGGGGACAGCATGGCTGGGAGTTCTGAGGAGAAAAGAGAAAATGTGAAATAATTGTTGTAGCAAGTGGTAGGGAGAACCTGCAAGGGGGGTGCAGTTGGATTACCAGACAACTGGATGTCCTCATTTGAGGTTTGTGGTCAAATTTAAAGTGAGACCTTGACCCTACACTGCTTTGTGTATAATTCTTCCCATACAGATTCAGTATGGCTCTGTTGTTTCCATGTGTCAATCTCTTATCTTCTCACTCCAATTAGATTATAAACTCAACAGCATGAGGGATCACTCTCCTTCCTCTCCTCCCTTCACTTCCTCCCTCAGAAAGCCTGCCTACACCCACAGCTTCTACTCCATGTCAGCCTGCGCCTTTCTTCTGAGCTCCTAGCCCATATGTATCGCCAGTTGCTAAAACAGTATACTTTACAAGTGCATTAGAGCCCAAACTGAAATAATCTCTGTGTCCTACCCCAAACCAGCTCTTCTTCGTATAAACCCCGTCTCAATTCAGGACGTCGTCTTCCACAGTCACCTGAGTGGAAGCGTCAGCACCAGCCATAACTCTCTCTTCCCCAACTTCTTCATCTAATCAGTCATGTCATCTTGTCTGTTTTGGTTCTTAGTTTTTTCTCACATCTGTCCTTTCCATTCTGTTTCTACTGCCATTGCCTTGGTGTAGCTCTTATTCTTTCCTGCATTAGATCAGTTAGCTTGCTGACCCCAGTGATGAGGCTGCTTGACCTCAGTGCCGGCTGCTGGCTGGATGCTGGAACAGAGAGTTATCCGAGGTCTAATTCTGTAAGGCGTGAGTGAGGCTGTTGTAGCTCAGACCTCAGTGGACAGCTGGGAGGCTAGTGTTTTCCCAGGCTGACAGGCCAAGGTCGATTGCCTTAAACCACTCAGGCTCAGATCACTCTCTGGCTGCGTCTTAGCAATGTTTCTCTGCATTGGAGAATTAGCTAATGCGATGAAGACAGACACAATGCCCAGAGCAATTTTCTGTTTCCAAAAATGTTCAAGGTCCATATGAGAGGGAACCTTCATGTTTTAAACTTTGTTGTCCTAATAACTCTATGAGCATCACATATCAAACTATTTAGGTTAGATCTAAAGTGTAGTATGGCTCCATTTTCCCCAAACTGGGGACATAGCTGGGCAAATATTTGATCTAAAATGTATTCCATCCTCTGTCTTGATATACTGGATACCTGGGCTTTGCACTCCCTTCAGAGACAGGCAGACTTTGACAGCAGTATTTCAGCTATTTTGATATGCTGCAGGCCTCTCCGTGGAGAAAATTCTCCTAGTTCCTGTGCACCCTCCCCTGGCCTCTTTGTTTCTGACTATACGGAAAGATTTAGGACCAGGGGGAAGGGCCCCTCCACAGGTCAAATAATCCCTAGAGGGTTAAAACATGTATGTGTTCTGGCTTCTTTTATGGTTGGTTAGTGACTTAATGATCTTAAAGCACATTTGGATGAGCTTCACACATCATGAAGTGCAGGTGATTTAGAGTAGCTGGATCTGCTTTCTCGGTAATCACACATATGAAGGCACTAGACTAGTTGCTGAATCAAGGCCATCCATTGTGGTAGGTGCCCTTGGCCTCTGATTACTTCATAGTTAATGCTCCTATTCTTCAAGTAACCCCGTTACATCTACGGGCTTTCATTTTCTAGGTAATACATTTTCAAAGCTGTAATAGAAAGTTACATTGTTCCAAGTTAGGCATACTGTTGTGTTTTACTAGGTTCAGTCATTTTAGCTGAGGGAGGCCTTTGCTTCTACGTGACTGAAGTCATGCTTTGGTGATGTAGAATTGTGTAGCCTTTACTGGTCATTTATTGATGAATTAAGATGAAATTTAAAATTACTTTTTGAGGGAAGTCTTGGCCCTGCTTCGAGTCATTCCCTTGCCTCATTTATAATGACTTTGAGTCCAGCCTCCTGTTCAGGAGTGAATTCTCTTTAAGCTCTTTGCAGAGGGATGTCTATTCTGCTGCCATCTCAAAAGATCCTTAAACTGCACTTAACTACAGCATAGAACTCCCATCCTGGGATGAGATGGGTTACCCAATCTTGATCTAATAGCCTCTCAAAAGTCACAGGCAGCAAAATTCATGGAGTATTGCCCGAGGGCTGTGATCTCTCTCCATTAGTAGACACTGGCAAAAAAAAAAAATGCTATGTCAATAATAACTGACTAAGTCCTTACTGTATTCTGCAAATTGTTCTCAGTAATTTACTTATTAGCTAACTTAATCCTCATAGCAACACTGAAAGTCAAGTTCTATTTGTTGCCTCCATTTTACAGATGAGAAAAATTGAGGCAAAGAGAGCTTTAGTTACTCACTCAAGTGAGCAATATCTCATAGAGATAATAAATGGTAGAGCCCAAATTTGAACCTAGAAATCTGTCTCCAGCGTCTGAGCCCCTGGCCACCGTGCTATCAGTGTTTCATTTCACCCACAATGGAAGTTAAGTGAACTGAGGACAAATCCCTGGAAAATGCAGACAAAAATAGTTCAGTAAAGAAGACTGATTGAAAATGATCAGTGAGGTAGGAGAAAAACCTGGGAGACACCCTATCTCAAAGACAGAGAGTGTTTTAAGAACGAAGGAGAGACCAAGACTGTTCATGCCACAGAAATGCCATGGAAGGAAAGGTCTAGAAAATGTCTACGGGGCTGGAGGATGCCTTCAACTTTGGCAAAAGCAGACCTCACAGAATAGGGGGAGGTAGATAGAAGCCAGTCTGTGGTGTTTGGGGGAAAAATTGAATGGTAAAGAATTAGAGACCGCAAGCTGTAATGTTAAAAATGACCTTCCCTTTAGGGTAAGTTTTAAAGTGGGAGCCAAATTTTCATTCATCATAGAGTCAGAGATGAGATTTCCAGCTTGAGTGGTAGGATGTCTAATCAGCATCTCAGGCTATTTGTGGTGAAGGTCCAGTTTCTACAAATTTTCCAACTTACTGTTAATCAAGACCCTAACACCAGTTCATGGACCACACTTTGCAGGGTCCCTTCCCGCTTGATGGGGAGTTGTGAATCATCTAGAGTCTTTGATCTTCTTGACAAGCTGATTTTTATCTTCTGTCTTCCTTCATTATAGCTATTCATAATATGACTGAGTTTTTAATCCCTTCTGGTATGGTTAGGACCTTACTGTCAAAATTTGCTTCTCTCTTTAGCCTTAAATTCTCTGCTTTTATATGAAAAATATTAATTTTCTAACTTATATTTTATTTTCTTGTTGCAAACTTCTTTTCTAACCTATATTTTACCTTTCTCTAGTGCTGTACAGGGAAGTGGGATTTTTGTGTTTGTTGGGCCAGGAGTTGGGGCTGGGTTATGGAACACTCCACCTTAGCAGAGAGGAGTATTTTATTACTGACATTGTCTAGAACTGCTGACACATGGTGATAACAAAAAGTAGATCCAACTATTGGTTGATTTTATGATTATCTTTTACATCCTCTACAAACATGGCACCTCTTTATCACCTGTATCTGGGATGAAATTCTTTTACTATCTCCCTGGTATGCTGCTGGCCTTAGTTTTATATTAAGAGTAAAAGTGCTTCAGATTGCTGTATAGCTGCCAATTAAAATATATTGAAATCATCATTATCTTCACATTTTATAGGCTAGTGACTACTTCTCAAAGGCTTTAAAGTTTGATCCAGAAAATGAATGTGCTACCATGAATCGAGCTATTGCAAATACAATATTAAAAAAATATGAAGAAGCAAAAGAAGATTTTGCATGTGTAGTTGAAAGCTGTCCATTTTGGGCTGCAGTATATTTTAACAGAGCGTATTTCTACTGCTGTTTAAAGCAATATGAACTAGCTGAAGAAGACTTAAGTAAAGGTATATTTTTTTGTAATTTTTTTGAGTTAGATCACAGTGGTTGATACTTGTTTTCAGATGACAAAAGAAGAAAATTGTAAGGTCTTTTTGCCTAGATAAACTTACATTAAAATTAATGATTTTAAATATCATATCTCTAATGTAATCAATATAAGTTCCTTTATGTAATAACTTACAGTATTAGTAAACTAATATAGATTAGATATAGATATAGAAAAATAAGATATAGAAAATTATTAGGAAAACTATACGTAAACATTGCCAGCCTTCCAAAAAAAGACATTGTACTGTGTTTCCCCAAGTTAATTTTCTTAGAAAGATTCAATATTTTAAATTTAACTAAATTAGGTATATATGAAGAAAAATATTTTCAAATAGGTAATATTCTTATATTATTAAAATTTTATTTTAAAAAGAGATTCTTTTTGAGTGCTCGTATAAAAATGTCTTGAATTTTTTTTTTTCATTTACAGCTCTGTCTTTGAAACCTAATGATGCTCTAGTATATAATTTTAGAGCAGAAGTTCGTGGTAAAATAGGTCTGATTGAGGAAGCTATGGCTGATTATAACCAAGCACTCGATCTTCAGGAAAATACCTCAGTGGTATGATGATATAGACTGTGGATTCTGTAACAATTTATACAGCTGTTCTACCAGAAATTGAAACGTATTTGTTGCTCTAAAAAAAACCAATTTGCATTATCTTCATCGTTGTTGTATTCATTATGTTTAGGCTTATGTAACTTTTTAATGCCTTTTAACATCTTTTTGTTATGTATTAATTATAGAACTTTTGGATCATTTTCTGCAGATTTGGAACAACGGAATAACTGAATTGCTTCATAGGGTGCAGAATTTAAATGGGAATATTTCTTAAGGGAAATATTAACACTTAGAATATTTTCTTTAAAGTCAGGTAATTCATTTAAAAATAATACTGCATGATTGTAGAAAAAGTGACCCTTTCATCAATACCTAAATGTAAGCTAACAGTACCCAGATTTAAATAACAAATAGCTGATGACTGTAAAGAAATTGAAATCAAGCACATTTCCTCTCTTCTCCTTTAAACAATGTTTATTACAGGTCCGTATTCTTCCTGCTAATCATATTTTTCCAACATATCAACACATTTCTCTTTTTCATGTTGCAGGACAGCACCTATAAGGATTTTGAGCATCTGCTTTCCTTGAGATCCCTCTGCCTTCTTAAAGCAAATTTGATAAATATATAGAAAATATCCGCATACCCTTCTAACTAGTGCTTCATAGAATTTGACAAGTAAAAATAAATTAAAACAGCTAAAAATTCTTAATAGACTATTTTTTGAGTGAACCAGAGAACCCCTTTCATTTATCTCTGGTAGTAACAAGGTTTCCTGACTTTGAACTCATTCAGATTTGCTTCACTCCATTTATTTTCCTTCTTTGTTTCATTTTTCCAGTACATCTCCAGCTCCTCAGAGACCAGTTTTCACTGAGGTCAGGCATTACGGGGGGGGGGAAAATCCTCTATCTACTCAGCTTCCTTTGTTTTCAGTTTGGTGTACTAGGTTTTCACAACACAAAGTTAATTGTAATTTGTAAGCCACTCTGGGGATGCTTCACATCCTTTCAGGATAATTTTCTTGGCATGGTACTCGGGTCCACATGAGGACTGAGTTATTTCATCTGGTGAATCAGACACCTTTAATAAGCCTCTTCAGATCCTCTTGTTCTCACTGGTTTTTGGGCCTTTTAGTCCTAACCCGGCCACAGATGAGATTCAGGCTAGCCTCATGCACCCACAGACCGCCCCTCACCTTGTCACCTGCCACACATCTCTCCCCCATGACCTGGGGGCATCTCTGGTAAAGCAGAGGTGTCACGTGCTGTGGGATTCTCCCAGCACCACCCACATGCCCCATGGATGTGCAGGGAACCCACGTCCCATTCAGATGAACTTTTGACGATGGAACTAGTAGGTAGGCTCTTTTCTCTTCCACCTCTTGGTGGAGGGTCCTGAGACACTCAGTTTATACAGCCTCCTGGAGGACCATCCCAGGAAATTAAGCAATCAGTTTGCAGTTACTGGCGGACAACTCAAGACATTGTCTTGTGCTGGTGCTTTTGGCTTCCCTACTTTGCTCCCTTTTATTACTGTTCCTCCTTTTTTGGGTTTGCACTTGTTAATAGAGTCATTGCACAGAAACATTTGCCTCTGGCTCTGCTTTCTGGGGCAACCCAGGCTAAGACAGTCAGTAATTTAGTATTTTTTTCCTGATTACACACAAATACTTATGAGGCAGGAGTGATACAAACCAAAGGCCATGATAGCATAACGGAGCATAGTATCTAATGTGCCAAAAAGCTACATGTCCCAAGGTGCATATCCCTTGGATACCCACAGCTTCTGTCTGTGCTGATCCGTCCTATTGCATGAATCTACCGTTCTCCCCTGAGGCCTACCTCTCCGTCCACACATAGGCCAAGCCAGAGCAGGCAAGGTGTGGTGTCCTGTGCCTCCCACTCATTGTCTCTGCTTGTTACCTGTGCCTAGTAAGGTAGTAGGTATCATTAGATGAGGAAACGAGGCTCAGAAGGATCAAGTTACATGATCAGGGTCACTAGGCTAGTGAATGGTGAAGCTGAGTCAACCTCTGTTCTCGTTTAAAAGCCTCTGCTCCTCCTGCTCCTTTCCACCTAGCGAGAAATAAAACAAGATAAACTCATAGTGTGTGAAACAATTCTTGTCATAATGACACTAGAGCCCTCTGTCTGCCTGATGATTATAAGTGTAGAAAAAGATTTCCAGTCTTTCTCCCTTCCTCTGTACTGGCATATATGTGTATGTATTCATGCCTGTGTTTACATGTCTATGTATCCAACCTAGCCTTAGATAAATGCGTGAGAGTAGTAAGATTATCTTGAGCTTTGAATCTGAAATACAGTCAATGGGCAATATTTTACATTTTATCTTTAATAGTACAGGCCAGCTGGGAATGACAGTAGAAGGGTCAGTATACAGGCAGTAAGAAAGAGAAGAATTAGGTAACTATCATTTGTTAAAAACCTACTAAGGACCAGAGACTCAGCTGTGACTTAAGGACATTTTCCTTTCACCATTATAAATGAGGTCTTATTATTCCCATTTTACAGAAGAAAACTATAAAATACAGAAAGGTTAGATAATCAGTTTAGAGAACCCCTAGTATAATGAGGTTAATTAATGCCTTAGAATCATTGATTTCCAAAAATAACAGGCACTTTATGACCAACCTCTAGGAAATCCCAATGTTCAACCTCTCTTTTTCTCCTCACCTATCTTTGCCTGGCTGACGTATTTTCAGGAAGAGAGTCCTTACCCTTCCCAGGAGGGCGGCTTAGATCTTGGTGCTCTACGCTTCCACAGCACTGCTACCTACTCTTTTGGAACACCCTTCACCTATATATCCTTGTCTGATGGTTGTCTTTCCCACTAGACCAGGAATTCTGCAAGGGCATGGATTAGGTCTGTCTTGTTCACCACTGTATCGCCAGGGCTTACCACAGTTCCTGGTACACAGAAGGTGCTTCATAAATATTTGATGAATTTAGATAAATAAAATGCAGGTCTGGACATGCATAATACAGGACCTTGTGACCCAACACCCTACAGATACATGTTTTACTATTCATTTCTATGCTAAAGTGAGCATCCTGAGAGATTCCAGGCAAGCCCAGAATCTTCAAAGGTCAAAGCAGTGAGAGCATGCATCCTCAGTGCTGTTCCTATTTAACGTTTCTTGTGAGTAGGGAGGTTCTTAGCATCCATGTAGCTTTCACAATGCCTAACTTACACACATACACACACACACACACACACACACACACAGACACACACACGGCACCCTTAAAACTATAGGATGACTAACCTTAGAGAATGAATTAGGAAAGATCAAGATGTAATGAATGAGCTCAATCTGCTGTCAAAACAACAATAGGCAGTTGAAAAACAACTCTGTCAAGGTGATGAGGGTGAAATATCTGACAATCATGATGTATTAACACCTCAAGCTACTCATTGTGATTTTTATAATTGGACGATGCTATGACATAATCAAGCTGTAACCCAATCAAGTAGAGTGAATAAGAGACTATAACAAATTTTTAATTACTACTTTTTGAAAAAGAAATTTTGTAGGAGTCAAGGGAGTATGGTGTATATTGAACCTAAAATGAGGGGAAGGAATGGCCAGAGAGCCAACATTTATATGCGTGTTCCTGGCTCGTTCTGCCAACTGGTGCTCGGAAGAGTGGATAGGAACATTCTGATCTTTTGATTTCTTATTAGTTAGTCTCCGTAAAGTAATGGATCATACCATTGGTCATAGTTTTAATCCACTAAGCCATTAAGGCAATTCAGCTACTTCTTTTTTTTTTTTCTTTTTCTGATTCTGTGCTATCTCAGAAATCTCCCAGTGATAATTTGATTTTCCATATGTAGAACAATATTTACAGTATAATTCCACTTAATTATAAAATTCTGTATATACAGAGTATACCTATTATATTTCATAAAAAGGCTGAAATGATTTTTATACACCAGCCTTTAGCAGTGAGTGCCTGTGGCAAATGGGATTGCTGGTGTAGGGTTTGTTGGTAGAGGGTATGTGGGCGGTTTAACAGAAGCTCAGTTTGATTTTTTACTTTTGACATTTTTGCATTTTCTGACTGACATTTTTAAATCATTAAGCGTGTCGTGGTTTTATAATAAGAAAAATATTTTTAAAAGTCCCTCACCCCTTGAGTTAGTTTCTTTCAGGCAACATTTTCTATAAATGATACACAGTGCCTTTTTCCCCTGGGCGCCTGCAGTGGGCTTGCAGCTAGGGCTGGCTGGCAGGCCCCCTTACAGGCCCAGCTGCTTCAGGCAGGTCCTACTCACAGAGCACCTCAGGACCATGTTTGCACCATCACCATTCCTTTGGAAAAAATTAGTCTTGAAAAACTCTTTTTCTGAAATAAATAGGATATGACCATAGTCACTTACATTTCTAAGGAAAATATAAAATTTGCTGTGCAAACCTGTGAGTCAGTTGAAGTCTTTTGTCTTCCCAACACTACAATTTTGACTTATTTGCAAAAGGAGACGATATTAGTCTGCAGGCACTCATGTGGTTGATTTTGCTTTACTTTAGAGCTCTTCCTTCTCTGAAAGCATAAAGATCTCCAAAGTCTCTGATGAAAAAGAAAAAAAATCACTGGGAAATTTGCTTCCACGTATCTATCAACTTCATGACACAAATTTTAATAGTGAAAGGAATCTTAAGAGACCAATGGTTTATGCTAATGATACTTGTAATTTTATAACCATTGCTTAAAAGAAATAAATCGCTAAGTGGAAAAACCATCATTTACAGTCCAAATATAAAAATGCTCCTTAATCTTACTTTAATTGGTTAATACGTTAGACAATTCCATTTATTGTTACTAAGTATATATTATTATTTGACACTTTAAAATACGATTTTTACTTATGTGGTTCTAAGACTTAAGGAATATATCCCTAATTAAGTTACATAAAATGTTTCTATTTTTTCCTATATCCTTTCCATAGGAAACCTGTGTAAGTCTATAAATCAATTTAGCTTGACTTATATTTTAAAAAAGAAGAAGTAATTGGGAATTTAACTTAATATTTGATGGCATTATGACTATTACACAGTAATAAGTTTTTTTTTTAACAAGCCTATTAGAAATCATAATATTCCAAATTTATTAGACTGGGAGACTACCATTTAAGTATGTTTGCTTTATAAGCGAGGAACAAATCTCTCTTTTGAATTTGAAGACCGAGATAAGAATTTTAGTATCAAAGTTAAAGTGAGTTATTGCACAAAAACTAGAGATGAGGTCTTCTTTCTTAAAAATAATAGAACAATGGTTTTATTAAAGTCTTGGAGCCCTATTCAGGAATTGACAAATTCTGTGGTACAACTCTGTCTTTGAAATGTGGGTGACATCTCAACACAGTTTTCCTCGGTGTAATTTACCCTAAGTAACGTATGAGTTGTGTAATGGTTCTGCAGTGTATTCTCATCTGCGTGGAAAGTTGGCTTCTCTAGTATTGCATCTCCTGCTTTCAATTCCTGTGCTGCGTGTTTGCCATATTGAATCTTTGTTGGTGAGTAGACAAGGTGGGAGAAGAATGTTTGAGAACTGAAGGTCCTTGACAGTCCAGAAAATTGCTTAATGCGCTAAACTTTTCTGTGTAGTTAGCTTTGGAAATGTTATTTTTTGAATAGAACTTTCCTCTTGAGTTTCTGAACCTGGGATGTCTTTACCACAAGGGAAGTAAATGGGTAGCCAATGAGTATTAATTTTACTTGAGGAATGTTAGAGGGAAAGAGAAGGGAGAAATTTAAGTAATTTAACTGGAAAGCAGTGTAAACATTTTTACATGAGAAGATAACAGCAATGTCATAGAATAGAACTTTAAAAATTCACATGAATCTTAACAGTAAAATGTACGAGTTTGGAGATATTTCTCCCTTTTGGGGGCTTCTTCGGGATGTGCCACAGACCCGTAGGGGTCAGCATTCACTCTCCTCTGCTGCTGGGAACCATGAGACAGCAGCCTTCAGCACCATGGGGACATAGCAGCGTTATTCCTGAGGCTCTCTCCACAGCAAGTGCCCATGAGCCCATTTTACAGACGGGGAAACTTGGGTCCAGAAAGATTAGGAGACCCACAGAGCAGAGGTCCCACATTTAAGGGAGGAACCATAATATAAACCTAGGCAACCTGAGAAATTTGACAAATGCTGTTTCAGGAATACTTTGGAATGGAAATACCAGTAAAGCCAGATGAAAAGGGCAGAGGCTCCTCTTTCTGAGGTTTTTTTAATTTGTTTTAGAGTTTGCTCTAGTGGATTTTTGACTAACTAGATGCAGAGTAATTCATTTCTCAAAGTACTTTCAATGATACATGTGTTTTTATTTACTATTTTAAGTGTCATCCTCATGTCTACTTAGATCCACTCTATGCTAGATAAAATATGTGGAATAATGAAAACAGGTAAGTGCTCATTAAGTGTCAAGACCTTTTCTAAACACTCTGTGTGTATTATCTCTTTAATTATTACAACCACCCCCTAAAGTTATTATGATTAACATGCCCATCTTATAGATGAGAATACTGAGCAGGAGGAAGATTAGGTAATTTGCTTAAAATCACATGTAAATTAACAGATTGAGCAGTCTGACCCCAGGGCCTTTGCTCTTCACCCCCATTCTCAGCTGTGTAAGGGAGGGCAGACACAGAGGCCCCGTCCTGTTCAGGGGAGTCACCTGGCAGCAGCTTGCAGGTCTCAGAGAGATCTGTGCCCTGGAAACTCAATCTCTTGGCACCCCAGAAAGCATACGGTTCCTTTAGAGCTTCCTGAACTCCATGCTTCATCTTCTTTTTGGAATAACCTTGACCCAAAGTGGCAATTCAATTTCATCTTAAAATGAGGGAGATTAGAAGATAAAATTCGACCTTAAAACCTAGTGATTGACCTCACGCTGCTGTAGGGTGTAGCTCCTCCTGAGCCAGAACTTCATTTTCTAGCTACCATGTCTCTGAGATTTCACCCTGAAAGTTCCCAGGAGAAAGGAAGGAGGCTTTCAGAGAAAATGGCTAATGTGACCTCACTCTCTAAACAGGACAAGGCTTTAAGAGTAACCTCTGCCATTCAGCTCTCCTGCGACCCACAAGCAATAAATGACAGGCTTTGAAAAACGGCACTAGCTTATCGAATTCTTGGGCATCAAGCAGGGAAGAACTCGAGTGATTTCTCTGCACTTGTAGTGTCAAGAGGAGTCATACTCAGAGACCTCTGTTATAAAAGAGAAGTTGTTTACGGCTATTGAGAAATCCTGGTGGATCTGTCCATCAAACTTTATGAAATGTGTGAGTTACTAAGGTATCAGCTATCTGGATCTAATTTTCTTCCCAGAGCATTCAAAATCAAACCCTTTCTTTACTGGGTGCTTTTCTACTGATAAACACCGAGCCGTTTTATTTTCTTTTTCTTCCTTTCTAATTGTTTTTGTTGACTCTCTTCACATCCTTTTCCCCTCCCTTCATCTCCTGTTCTGAGACTGGACTCTAACCCAGTGTTTCTCAAGCTGGGGCCTGGGGTCCACCTGGGTCAGAATAGGCCAGAATGCTTATTAAATGCGTCCTTCAGGCCTTACCTCCATTGTGCGAAAACATTCCCTGGGAAGGAGCCAAGGACTCTGCATTTCACTAAGCTCCTGAGAGATTCCTAGCCACACTGAAGCAAAGAAGGTCTAGGCCAGTGGTTTTCCGACTTAGTTATGGAAGCTTTGTTACAGTAGATTTCTAGGTATCAGCTGAGAGTTTCTGATCAGTAGGTATTGGGTCGGGGCCGAGCCCTTGCATTTCTGCTGGGTTCCTGGGTGACGATGATACTGCTGGTTTGGAAACCCCACTTTGTGAACTCTAGAGGTTTGAGAAGGTGTAGTCTAGAAAACGTTTTAATAAAACATGCTCTGAAATGTTAAATGTTAAGCATTTTGGTTGTAGAAATTAAAATGTTAACAGAAACACAGAAACTTCTCTCTGTACCTCTGTGGGGACCATTCCTCACTCTCCATCTCCGCATGTTCAACCCAGCTCATCCTTCAGAGGGTGACCCCCACCCACTTCAGGAAGGCTTGATTCACACAACTGTGAGTCATCTCGCTCCCCAGCTCTTCCCCACCTCCTGCCTTTCACTTGTTCGAGGACACTGACTCCTTTCTACGTAGGGTACAGCTATTTGTGTCTGGAGGAAGATGTTTCATCTTTCCCACCGTACTGCAAACTCCTTATATACGAGGTTTGTGCGCTTTTAAAAATTCTGTCTTGCCTGACGGCGGGGGTGGGGGGGCACTTCCTTGATGCTTGACAGATGTTTCATTAATGAATGCATGTTTCATTAATGAATGCATGTTTCAGTGGGAGAAGCATAATTTCAATTTCTCTAAGTTAGAGCTAAACTGTTTATCCTTTACATTTTCCATTTAAAGGATCTGTCTTCACAGCAGTGATAGTCTTTCTTTAATTTAGCTGAGGAGGTAGGTCGTGTTTGGGATGAGTATCTTTAGAGTAAAACTTATTAAAATCCAAGGAGCACTCCAGTAAGATCCTGAGGCTCTTTACTGGTTTCCTAAAAATCATTCTCCATCTGGTTACAGAAACTGTGGATCCACCACACTGGCCTCACTTGGGATGGAAGTACATTAGAAACATAGCATCTTGGTCCTCATCCCAGGATCAGAATCAGAATCAGAAATGGGATCAGAATCAGAATCTGCAGGTGCTTTGTGCATTCTAGTTAGAGGAACACTATAGTACTGAGAAGAATTTCCTTCTGACTGGAGAAGAGTCCTTAAACAGAGTGGCAAGTCACTATTACAAGTTTGTTAAAAAAATATTTTTTTTCACAAGATACCCTTGTGGCAGCTGGGAGTTCTGCTGGGGATTTGTAACCATCATCAAAGTTTCTTATTAAATGGGCTTTGTATTGTGCTAGACACTATGAAAGAAACATAATGAATCTGAGATTTACCACAGAACTACACATCATTGATGTGAGTAAGCACGTATTAAGACATAACTAAACACAAGAAGCATACAGGTGCAGCATTGATGCAACGTGAGTGGATTTGTTTTTGAACATTTTTGTTATTATTCATCCCCTATTCACATTTGTTTGATTTGAGAGTTTTTAAAACAAGATATTTTTAGCTGTCTGGATTCAGGAATTTGGTATTAAATAGTAACCTGCCATGATAATAAAGGCATCTTCTCTTTGACTTTCATTTGTAGTATAACTTATGTATAAATGGGTCAGGCATCAAAGGCATAATTAACAGTTTTAAATAAATTGTCAAAAGAGAAAGTGTTTATAGGCTTTGTATTAAAATGTTTACTCATAATTTAGGGTTCAAAGTATGTCATTATTATCCAAATACAAAAAAACATTTATTTAAGCTTATTTGAGATTACTGTTCTTACAATATTGATCCTTCCTGCTCCCTTGTGAATGGATTATGCAATATTTAATGTGCGAGGCTTAAGTGGAATATGAACTTTCTTGGTTAATAAGACCTCTTTCTCTATGATAGTTGTGATTCTCCAAAGATGCTCATGAGTAAAGTCAGAGTGGCTGCTCTTAAAGCATGCTTGGTAATGGAGGAGCAGACCAACAAGGCTGTCACAGGAGTTTGGGAACTTCCTATGTCTTGTTGATGTCTGTGTTCTTTCATTTCTCTGGGAAGTTTTATGTGACATAATTTAACCAAAGAGGAACAGCGTCATTAAAAAGCTGTTTAGGATTTATGGATTGTAATACTGGCTGTAAACATTCTGCCCTCCCAGGCCTGAGAGTATTAGAACAAGAGAATACAGCAGTTAATTATAAGAATATCCTTTTCCATTTTACATAATATTATAGTATCTGGATGAATTATATTTTTTTTACCATTGAAGACTGTACTTCTAAATGGTCTACTTACTAGTTATATCCTTGCTGTTAAACTTCTAGTACATAATAATTATTGTATTATTCATAATAATTTTGTTTCACTGATGTTGTCTTTACGTGAGACAGTGGGATTGAAAATAACCAATGCACACTACCATTGCAAAATACAGCAGGTCTAGGCCATACCACCCTGAACACGCCCGATCTCATCAAAATACAATGTGACCATGGTTATTATGAGCAGAAACAAAATGATACCCACCTCTTCTTGTTTTTATTGAAGTGTAATTGATTTACAGTGTTGTGTTAGCTTCTGGTATACAGCATAGTGATTTAATTATACATATATATGTGTGTGTATATATATATATGCATATATCTCTTTTGGATTCTTTTCAATTATAGGTTACTACAAGATATTGAATATAGCCCCCGTGCTATATAGTAGGACCTTGTTGTTTATCTATTTTTTTATGTAGTAGTTTGTATCTGTTAATCCCAAACTCCTAATTTAGCCCTACCGCCACTTTAGCCCTTTGGCAACCATAAGTTTGTGTTCTATGTCTGTGAGTCTGTTTCTGTTTTGTAAATAAGTTCATTTGTATCTTTTTTTTATATTCCATATATAAATGATATCATATGATATTTGTCTTTGTCTGACTTCATTTAGTATGATGATCTCTAGGTCCATCCATGTTGCTGCAAATGGCATTATTCTTTTTTATGATGGAGTAATATTTCATTGTATATATATACCACATCTTTATTCATTCATCTGTTGATGGACACGTAGGTTGTTTCCATGTCTTGGCTATTGTAAACGGTGCTGCTATGAATATCGGGGTGTATGTATCTTTTTGAATTAGAGTTTTCTTTGGATATATGCCCAGGAATGGGATTGCTGGATCACATGGTAACTCTATTTTGTGTTTTTAAGGAACCTCCATACTGTCCTCCATGGTGGCTGTACTAATTTACATTCCCACCGACAGTGTAGGAGGGTTCCCTTTTCTCCACACCCTCTCCAGCATTTGTTATTAGTAGACTCTTCGATGATGGCTATTCTGATTGGTGTGAGGTGATTCCTCATTGTAGTTTTAATTTGTATTTCTCTAATAATTATCAATGCTGAGCAACTTTTCATGTGCCTATTGGCCATCTGTATGTCTTCTTTGGAGAAATGTCTATTTAGGTCTTCTGTTCATTTTTTGATTTGGTGGTTTGTTTTTGACATTGAACTACATGAGCTATTTGTATATTTAGGAAATTAATCCCTTGTTGTTTGCATTGTTTGCAAATATTTTCTCCTATGGCATAGGTTGTCTTTTTGTTCTGTTTATGATTTCTTTTGCTGGGCAAAGCCTTTTAAGTTTGATTAGGTCCCATTTGTTTGTTTTTACTTTTATTTCTTTTGCCTTGGAAGACTGAACTAAGAAACACATATCTCTTCTTAATGGAAGAATCAAAACAGCTCCAATTTTGATATGCACTTTTCTAAGTTATATGGAATTAGCATTGTAAACAGTCAAATCTCTTAGAAGCTATATTTCTCCATGGGGAACTTCACTTTCTTTTTCTTCTTCCTCTCCTCCACATAAAAAACAAGAAATCCTGAATTCAGTAATGGATTGTGTAGCATAGAGAAAGCATTTGATGCTTATTTGTTGAAATAAGTACATTAATACTGAGGGAAAATTTGACTTCTCAAAACAAAAAATAGAATTTAATATGTGAACATGGGTTTTAGTGATTTCACAACAAAAAGTCAGGTCTTACTGCCAGGATATAGACAGTAGTCCTATATGTTTCGTATCAGTAATCATCAACTAACATGCCTTTCAGTCTTGTATTAATGTGCTTTAATGTTCACAATAATAAACTGATACATAAATGCATAAACGTTCCTTGATCTCGCTCTATGTCAGTTTTCTAAATCAGAGTAAATTTAAAGTAAAATAAGTTTATTTCCAGAGATGAAATAGTTCAAAAGACTAGGGCGCTGTTTTTTTTTTTTTTTCTAAAGTGCATATCTGGACTTAGGTTTAGAATTGCATGTCTGGAAAAACTATTCATAATCTGCTTTTCTCCTCTTTTCTTTTATTTTTGCACGTATTTATTTTGGCCAGCTGGCGAGACAGATCTTTTTCAGGGGCTCAGCCTCCAGTCTGAGTGTGGTTCTCCAAAACCAATCTTTGGATCAAATTCCTGTCTTACTCGCTCCCATGTCTGAACAGGGGCATGGTGATCCAGTTATCTGTCCCAAATGCCTGGTGGCTTGCCAAGTAAGGAGCTTAGCTAGGGGGCTGCACACTACTCTGCCTCATGAGACACAGCTCTTGGGCAACCTGTCTCACCTTTGCCTCTCAAATGTCAGCTGATTAATATGAAGGTAGACACAGGGATCCCAGATAAAATAAGTGGTCTCTCACCCCCTTCCCAGCATGGTTGTCATCTTGTCTAGCTTTGTCAGTACATCTATGGGTTCACACCATTGTTATTTCAAGGAGGCAGGGGCTGGACAGATATTCTGGCTCTAGACCTATTCAATGGCTTTGGTTCTGGGGGCAGAATGTAAAATTTGATTCCATTCTAGATGGAATTTATTCTAAAGAGGTTTCAAGATTTTGGACTAACTTTGGGCTCTGTGCATCATAGTCAGTCTTAGAAATGACCATCCTTCTCAGAGATTCTGAAATTCCAGAATTCTGGGCGCCCCCCTCAAGAAAGCCAGGTGGGATGCACTGACTGGGGAGCAATGTTCCCCTGGAACTGGAGAAGCTGGATGTGGGGCTTTTCACCCCTCCATCAGCCGTGACATTGGAACAGGAACCACAGGAGATTTAAAGGGTTCTCTACCTCACATTCTTATAGTCTTGAATGTGGGAGGGTCTCAGGTGATGTGGTCGTAAAACAGAGACACTGAACCCCTTGAGCACCTGGCCCTCCTTCCTTCCCTTATGGTTGTCCGCAGGCTGCATGACCACTTTTATCTTTCCCAACTTGGGATAGATGAGGCATCATGGTGTAGAGGGAAGGCAGTGGTCAGGTTGTCAGAACTAGGTTTTGTAGTTCCATCTCTAGCAGTTGCTCTGAACCTGTTTTCCTATCTTCAGGGTATGGTCCTCAAATCCCTTCTAGCCTTAAGATCTGTAGATTTGATGGGAATAGTATTACCTGCTTAGCCTACCCAACTGGGTTGTTGTAGGAATTAAAGGAGATCATATTTATGAAACTACTTTGTAAGTCCTTTCCAAAAGATTAAGGAATGTGATACTATTAATTCCCTCTGAAGAATCAAAATAGCCTGCAGTTTACTTTTAATCTTCAAGACTGTGTATATATCTTTTGTATTTGGGTCTTTAATGATGTACACCATAATGCAAGACAAATGAACAGACTAATCTCTCTCTCACTAGATGTTACACCAAGTCATTCTAAAGCAAGAGGCTAGAGGGAGGAACTTTTTTCTTTTTTCTTTTTTAAACAGAGGTAAAATTGATCCCAGGTACACAGGGTTCTGGACTTTTTTCCCCTACTCTTTTCAAAGTTATGAGAAGCAGGTTAGTTTACTGTATCATACCAGAGGTGCTTAAACAGAGCTGGGGACTCAACATAATATCTCCCCCAGGTGGGGAGAAAAGTACTGTAGTCCAGAACAACCCACAGCTGGGGCCAGTGTGAGGTGACGGCAGGAGGGACACACTTGGAGCTCAAAGGGAAATAATGGGATCCTTTGTACCCAGCTGTCCACAGACAGGTCTTCTATCCAGTTGTGATATTAAAAGAATATTTTCCATGTTTCAATTCACAGGTTAGCACAGAAACTAAAATACTCCAATTATTTTATATCTATCTATCTATCATCTGTATATCTGTGTCTATTATTCGATGTAGCTAAGAGCACTACAGGAAAAATGAGAGTACTCTTTAGGGGCACTGAATTGCTCTCTAATTCTGCATGCACTCTAGTCCTCTTTCCAGCTAGGCTGTAATGCTCTTTGAGGACAGAAACCACGTCTTAGGCTCTTTTCATCTCTCTCTCCTACCCTAACAGCATCAAGCCCAGCCCTGGGTCCATAATAGGTACTTGATAACTTCTGTTGATGAAGAGATGGATGCTTAGAGGTAAAGGGACGAGCATTAAGGTAGGAGACCCCATTCTTACTCCTATTCTCTCATGTCCTTGAGTTTTGAGCATATGGTTAAAGCTAATGGTTGAGCAGTGTCCTGACTGCTAGTGAAACTTGTAAGGTGTTGGCAAAGTGCCCTGGGGAGGAGGGTCCCAAAGGAATTGCCTACCCTCTGAATTCTAGACCACCTCAAGGTACCAGCCTGTTAGGAGGAGGAGTCGTTGAAAGTGACTTTTTAAAACTCAGGCTTCTGGAGAGCGGTGCAGATCCAGCGAAGGGGACCAGCAGTGTTTGTGATGGTACTGAAATTAAATTTCAGTGCTGCCCTTTTATTTGACATTTTAGATAATGCTATGGATGTGCTCAGTTATTTGTTCTTAACATATTTTCCATCTTTTGGGGGGGCACTAATCTACTTATATTCAAAGTCAATAAAAGAATAAAGTAACTTTTTGGCTTAAAAATCAACTTTTGGAAGAAAAGTTCATTCACAATAGCAACAAAATATACAATGCATATGAATTATCTTAAGCAATATTCAAGTCTATGGAAAAGTATAAAACCTTTCAAAGGGGCAAAATAAAATATTGGGAAGAAAAATTATGTTCTGAGATAAGAAGAGTACATATATTATATATTCATATATGTGCTAATTTTTTGAAATAAATATATGAATTTACAAATTCTATTGGAACTTAACAACGTAAGTTCTAAAGTTCATCTGGAAGAATACATCGATTAGATTGGTGAAAGTTTAAAAGCTTGACAACACTAAAATCGGTGAGGCTGTGGAGCAGTGGAAACTTACACACTGCTAGTAGGTAGCAAAGTAAATGTACAACTACTCTGGAGAGCAGTGGGACGGTACCCAGTATGAAGCTGAAGAGGACATCCCACAACTTCGCAGTTCTGCTTATCAGCACACATCCTCAAGAAATTCCTACGTGTGTGTGTGGAGACGGGGACAAGAATGTTCAGAGCAAAAGAAACCACATAAAACTTCATTTACAAGGTAAGGGCTAAATAATTTAAATGATACATTTCGTTCAAACAATGGAATATTAGGAAGAGATGAAAATGAAAGACAAGAGCTACATGTATCAAGGGCCCCATCATGGAACATAACATGGAACACCATCAGTGTTAAACAGGTGTGTATGTTGATATACATAGTAAGGATATAAATAAACTCAAAAGAGCCTTATGTGTGGTAAGTACATGAATGTTCATTTTGTTACTCTATATGCCTCTTTAAATGGATAAACATTTTCATAACATATTGAAAAACGTGAAAGGATTAATGTGTGAGACTAGTGCAATTTCTGCTTGAACAAAACAAACCAATCATGAGGCCCTCAGCATACTATGCAAGGTATTATAAGGTGCTGTAAAGCTAAAATAAGTGCATAGTATTGGCTAAGGAATGGAGTGCTGATTAAAAGAAAAAGTAGGAAGTCCTCAGACTGGTCCTTTCATCTATAAAAATTTGGTATATAATTAAGTGGGGGAAATGATGAAAAGAGAATGCAGTTTTTACCAAATAGTGTTGGGACAGCTGGATAGCTACTTGCAAAACACGCAGGGACAAACCACTGCTCTGCCACCACATGCCAAAATAAATTCCAAGTGAATTAAAGAAATTTAGATGTCAAACATAAATTCATAAGAATAGTATAAAAATTTGATGATATTTGTCATCTTGAGTGTGCTAGATTTTCTAAAGCTGACAACAAATCCAGAAATCATGGAAGAGAAAGGTGGATAGATATGACCATGTACAAATTTAAACTGCTCTATATCAAAAATACTACCAAAATGATAAAAGATATCTGCAACATATATATATTAAGACTTGTTGAACATGAGATTGAACTCCCTTTTTCCCCCCTCCAAAGATCCAAACCTACAAATTTTAAAATGGGCAGAGAACATAACTCAAAAAGGAAGAAATCACATGAATAACATGCATTATAAAATATTCAAATACACAAATAATAAAATATAATATTATCCAGTTTCCAAGAAAATGGCCACTTTCACCCGTTGCAGGAGGGAAATTAGATTGGTTTAAGTTTTCTGGATGATTTGTCAGTATTCATCAAAATATGCCTATCCCGAGAAATTAAACTTCTATAAATGTGTCATAAGAAATGATTACAAACGTAAGCAAGTATTTAGATAGGATGCTCATAAAACTTCTGCCTTTAAAATGGAAAAATTAGAAACGCTCTACATGAGTTATGGTCTATTTATGTAATAAAATGTTTCTCTATTAAAAAATACTGTGTATCATAACTGAGTATTTTTTTCCATAGAAAGGTGTTCGCAATATATTGTTCAATATATAACTACAAGATAACGTGCAAGTATGCTTCTGTTTATGTAAGTATCCTGAAGAATATATACAATATTGTATTAATAATCATTATCTTTGAATGGTGGGATTAGAGATTTTTCTTTATTTTACTTATATACCTTTTCTAATTTTGCTAAATAAATATGTATACTTTTTTGAAAACAGAAAAAACATTTAATTTTTTAAGTCCCTTTTTAATTTTGAAACTGTAAAGCAATTCCATAGTTAAAAGCAAATATTCATGAACTGCTGTAGGAGTCATGGAAGCATTTTCTATAGACAGAGATTATGACTTTTTATTACAGCTAACAGGTGTTGGCTAGATTTCATAGAGTGATGCTCATTGTTCCTATTTGATGTTCTTAAAATGTGAGTAATAAAGTATATTGAGTTTATCATGTACTTAATGCCTCAAAAGAAGACTCACAATGTCTATGGGCTATTACTATTACATAATTAACAAACATACCCCTGTAGAAAAAGGTGTTTTCCACCAATTTTCAGGAATGAGGTTGTGCATTAATAACTTTGCAAGTTATCTGAGTAAATTAAGAGTACACGCCTGGGGGTTGTGGGCTTTGAAGACCCTGCTCCCCACCTCCATCTGTCTGAGATGAGGAGAGATTGTGGGGCATCCAGAAAGGCTTCCTGGAGGATGTGCTCCCTGTTGGTAAGTGAGAGTCATTTTATATATAAAATGAGCTGTCAATCTTTTTGCTTGTTCACGCTACTGAATGTTATTTTGACAGGAGCTACTACAAAGTTTGACCATCAACATAGTCCTGTATACAAAAGTTTTCTTGGCTGTTAAAAGATGTATTTTCCTGAGGTAGTCAGTGAGTCTCTCCCCTGCTAAGGAGTCTTTAATGACTCCCTATCACTTGATACAGAAAATCAGACTCCTTGAGCTGGCACACTTGGCCCTCCATTTCCCGATGACCCCATTTTTCTGACCACCATTTCCACTATTCCCTTTCCTGCACACCATTGCCCAGACAATGGAACCACCTGCTTTTATTTTTAAGCATGTCCAAACTTTCCCTTCTTAATACCATCATTCAGTCTCTCTTTGAGAAGACATTCTGCATCACCTTTGCACACACTAATTTTACCTCAACCCTTAGCTCCTGCACAAAATCTTTCCAAATTCCTCCAACACAGAAATCATCTCTCTACCACCTGGCCCATGCAGATTTTATTTATGACTATATAGTGACCCATTTCTGACCTGTATTATGAATATTTGTGTACTTATAGTAGTGATTAGTGCAAGCTTTTAGGTGGCAAGACCTATGTGTAATTTATTTTTGTTTTGCAAAGCGCTTAATCCAGTACCTGGAAATACAAACATTTGTTGAATGAATTAATGAATTGCTTAGCCGTGATTCTAGCCACTAAATCTCCAAGTTCATCTGCTTCAACTTTGTGTTTCCTGGGCCAACCAGCTGGAAGTAACAGTTGGTGGTCCTGTTAACAGTATAGCACATACTTTTAGCTCTTGCCTCCATTACTGCTGTGGGCTACTTTTTAGGTCCCCTCAGAGTTCCACAGCAAGATCTGGGGGTCCTTTGGTACTATGTCGTGGGGATTCATAATAAACCTTGGTGGCTGTGATGTCAGTGGCTGCCATCGGTCCCGCTAAAGCTCTGCCTTCTTTTGGTAACTTCTTGGATAGTGGCCTCTGTTGCTGGTTGAAGCCCCTTGAAGGACCTCACCAATGTGGACCCTGCTATGAGTCTCCTTTATGTATCACATCGTGGGTCTGACTCCAGGGGTACAGTGCAGTGGCCCGCGAGAAATCAGGACAGAGAAGAGCCAGGGGCCGGACTGCTGCACTCCTCTGCCCCGTCAACATGGTATTCACCTGCTGGTTTCTTTCGTTTCTTCTTTTTTAAAAAAATTTATCCATCTGTTTTTTGTTATGAGATTTTTGTGCTCACAGTGAATTATTATAAATAGAAAATACATCAGCCCTGTATTTAACTAATCCCTACAGCATTTTAGAAGCAACTAGAGAATTCTATGATGAGCAGTTTCATTTAAAAACCTCTGAGGAGGGAGGCTTCCAATAAACTATGCAGAGCATGGCCGTCCTCTAAATGCAGAAAACACCAACAGCCCCACAACCAGCCTCCTGTGTGGTTTAACCTATTGTTTTGCGTCCTTTCTGCACTGGCGACGGCCACCCTTTGGCACATTTGGAAACTTTGGCTTCAGGGCAGTCCCACCGACTTTACTGAGCTGAATACAGAACATGTCTCTTCAACAGCCCAGTCGAGAAGGTGAACAGTCACTCAGGGGTGAGGAAGCGCCCCTCGGGGTGGGATGGGGACTGGGAAAAGGATCCCGCTCTGCAGTATGTCAGCATGGAAAGGCCTCCTCCTTCACGGCAAAGACAGTGGATCCCTTGCCGTTTGCACTTCATTTCCTTTGAGCTGCTGCCCTCTCTCCTATTTTGGCAAGTGTACGAGTTTGGCAGGGAGGCTGGCAAGCATTTCACAAGACAGTAAAGGTTAAGGTACGGTGGAGGTTGTTTAGTGCAGAATTGTAAATATTTGTTAAAGGTTTGTGGAGCTGCTGCTTTTGATACCTCTAATCCACCGAGACAGAAATAACTTCAAAGCCATGCCTAGTCTGACTTGGTCCTCAACCAAAGGGAAAGATGAGCTACTGCTCAAGTGTGTTTTCACGCACAGCCCGGCAGCCTGCCTTAGCAGGCGTCCTGGACCATGAATCATACGTTAATTGTCTTTGGGCGCTTGTACATCTGCCTAGGAACGTCAGCAGGGCAGGAGTGGAGCTGCTTGAATAAATGTGAAGGAGCCTTTCGTTTACACTGTTCCATGCTGTCAACAGCGGAACGAGAAGTGAGGCTTGTGTCTGTTCAAAAGGCCGGGCTGAGCCAGCTCCTCTACCCGGAGCACCGGAGGCTTCCTGCTGTGCTGTTTGAAGTGGCTGCAGAGCAGTGATGGTTAGCTTTTGGGCCTCCCTAGAGATTTCAGAGTAGGGCTGGCCAAATTGTCCGTGAGACCCGGGCCCCCGAGGAGGAGATGAGAGGGAACTGGAGGATATTTTACAATTGCAAGTGGGTTTTTGGAATTCTGGTAATTTTTATTTTTTTTCACATTTTAAATTTCTGTAAGCAATTACTATTGAATCCAATTTCTTAAATGTCTTCCATCTCCAAATTATACTCTTATTTTCGTCTCCTAGAGTCTCGTTTGTTCCCCAAAGTTACAAGAAGTAGACAGGAGAGAATAGAACACATGTTGCCCTCCTTGGGGAGAGAACGAATTACATGACTGACTACGTCTGACTAATGAGCACTATAAAAAGTAACAGAGACACGTTTACATCTTCTGCTGCTCCCAACATCACTCATATATTTAAATTCCTGTTAGTTCTGCTATCTCTATAGCTAGAACCCCCCAGTTAGCACAGATCCTTGGCTACAAACAAGTATAAATTCTACTCTATTATGTTTTACGTCTAAATTTTTTTCATCACGTAATTTTACTTAACAGCTGAAGGGGCCTTAGAAACTTTGGAATATCTGCGGGCTGAAGTCGGCTTCTTCCCCAGCCAGTGCTTCCTGGATTTTGGGTTGAGGTCAGAGACCTGACCACAGCCTCCCAGCCACTTCAACCAGAAGAATCACTCTCGGAGCAGGGCGGGGGGCTCTCACAGTTATTCAGCGGGAAAAAGCACTGAGCCAGCTGTGAAGTTCACGGGAGGCAGGAGAAGGTCTGAAATCATGGATGTCGATGTAGGAAATGTCTCATCGAGGAGGGTATTACCAGATTTAAATGTCTCAGAGTTTCAGAAGAAAGAGATTTGACAAAAGTCATTGTGATCTAACAAAAAAAGAGGCAAATGAGTCAAAGGCTATTGCCATCAATGTATGCTAGGAGTTTGAGTTCAGAAAATAAAATCATCAGCTAGATTGCTCCAAAAGGGCTTCATGGATTGAGCAAGGCCTGAGCTGGTTTTGGAAGGATGTATCTGGGGAATACATTCTGGGAAGTGAATTCCAGTTGTGTGCCTGTGGTGGTGGCACAGAGTAGTTGGCTGGGCACCAAACCTGTGTCCTCTTCTTTCTGAACACTCTACTGTTATGCGCTGTTATGTGACCCCGCTCTGCTGTGCAGCTCCTCCAGGCCTGACCCACAATAACCTCCACATGTGACTCTCCCTGCTCGCTCTCCCTTTGGAGTGACCCTGGAAAGCACAGGTTAAGGATGGTGAGGCCACAAGATGGAAGGATCCTGAATCCCTGAATCATCACTTGGAGGAGAATCACCTGTCTTGGATTTGAAGTGAGCAAGCAATAAACTTATATTAAGCCACTGACATTTTTGTTTATCTATTACAGCAGCTAGCATTATCTGGAAGTGAAAGATACATTTGAAGGGCAAGAAACAGGTTGATAAGTCCAGGAAGGAGGGCTGGAAATGGGAGTAATTAGAGAAAAGGTTGAAGGAGTGGGTGGTGGCCAGCTTACAGGGGACTTTAGTTCCCAGGGGAAGAGCTAGAATTTTCGTAATGTTATTCTTCACATTTGTATTTTGACATTTAAAAACCACTTTACATTTGTTTTACTTTTCCTCCCAATAGCCCTATGAAGCTGATATTATCATTTTACAGATGATGAAATTTAGGCTTAAGTCAATTAAGGTTACAAAAGCTATACAGGGCTAAGATCTGGACCCATGGTGACTGATTCCAAGGCTAGCATTCTCTCTGTAATGGACCTGATTCACACAGCGAATGGAAACTCAGAAACTAAGGCAAGAAGTTTATGTGTTCAAGACAGCACCTCAGGATTACTGTTTTGGGAGCAGCTTTTAGCAGAGAAGTGATTCCAATCAGTTTACCCCTGAGGTTAGCCACGCGCAAAGAAATAAGAGGCTTGACCGAAGATGGTGGCAGATGAGAAGGAAAGGAAGGTCAGGGTGAAGTTTTACAAAGGAAAAATTTATAGGACCAGGTGCCTGGGTGTGAGAGACCGAGTGAGAGAGGATTAGACCCTCTCTGGTTAAGGTTCAAGTACATCTTGGCATTTTTGTCAAATGGGAGGGAAGGCCCCGGAGGACTTAATCGCATGGGGGACTTTAATATTTCTTGGAAGGAGGACATCTGCGCTCCTTTGGGTGATGGAGGAGGGGTGTTTATTCTACTCCCAGGGCCTTGATCTGAAATAGGTGGAGAGAGAAGCAGAAGGCAGAAGCGATGAAAGTGTTCTCACGGAAGATTTTGTGAGCTGTGGGGCACAAGTCAGGCTGTTTTAAGGCCCAAGAAACAAAGTGGGACATGGAGCTGGAATATGCGGCCCTCTGGCATTTTTGATGCAGAACCAGCGTGGCGCAGACCTGAGTCTTGAAGGGGATGTGCGTCTCTTTGGTAGCTGGTGTGTTTTGCAGATTTGGGAGCCTGGGGAGAGCACTGGGCAAGAAGGGCTTTTGGGAATGGCTCCCCCCTCAGAAGATGCCAGTAGCGGGGCAGCACCCGTGCTCACATGGAGGGAGCAGGTGCGGACTTCCCGTCTGCACGCGAGACGAGTCCGGCAGCTCAGGAGCACCTGGTGGGGGTGAGGGGAGGGCCCTGCAGGTGGGGACAATGAGTGAGCAAACTTTGAATTACTGCTATTGATGTAGTTATTTCCAAAGGTTGGTGAGCCCTGGGGACATTTTGGGTCTCACTGGGACCCACACGGAGAACATTAATGTATAATTTAACAAGGAGATACCTTCCATGCACGAGATAGGATCATTTAAGGATTGAGACCATAACAACAAAAGTGAGCTTATTCATAAAAATGTAACTTAAGCCTTACCTATTTTAAGCTGCTTATTGTGCCTTGTTACTTGATGGAACTTGGTCTGGCAGTGTCCTTGGCGTTTAAGAGGTTATATTTTCAGAAAATAAGGGAATTTTTTTTTAACTTGAATGTTTCAAAATGCTTTCATGGTATGTGAAGAAAGCCACTTGATTAAAGCGTTTGCAGTTTACATTAAATCCTTTTCTTCTTTCCAAAGAATTCAAGGTTCTGGCACAAACTAAAAGGGTTAAGCTACACCTGGTCCTTTCATTGTGTCGTTTCACAAGCAGTGAATATTGTGAGCAAAGTCCAAAATATGAGTCTTCATGCGAGTATTTGGTAATTTCTTCCCCCCACGCCCCTCTGCACCCCGGTCCCACCCCACACATCTCACGATGTAAACATGTTACTCATTTATTGAGTGCTGCGTGGAGATGAAGCAGATTAGTGGTTTTGTCACCCCTACATGAGTAGAGAGGGAGAAAACCCTTAGAGACTAAACTTTTGATCATTAATCTGTTCATTGTTCCCTCCCCTGTTCTTGCAAAACCCGCTAAGTAGAAGGTCCCCGCCGGTGCCAGCGGTTCAGCGTCCGTCCGTCCGTCCGTCCTTCCGTCGGCTCCCTCGGCGGGCGTGTTTGAGATGCGAAAGGCAGGGCCGGCTCTTTAAACACACAAGCCCCGTGTCTACCTCGAGTGAAGATGAGCCCCTTGTAAGCCACACGCTATTATCTTTCTCGCTTTGAGTGTCATTACCGCAGGCTTCTGCCCCGCTCTCATTTGTCCTCCTCCTCAAATGAATAGCTCCCTGGGAGACGCAAGCGGGGAGGCACCTCCTCGGGCCCCTCTAAGCAGCCCAGCTTATTTTGACAGATTGCTGCATTAAAGCAAGTCTGTTTACTTAAAGACAGACTGCCAGACTTCCTTCCATAAACGCCAGCGAGAGAGGGACAGTGCCGGCCCTTGTCCTCGGCCGGGGCTCTTCCCCACGTTGCTTCAGGCTTTTTGTGTCCCGGCCCGGAGGCCAGGGGCCTGGAGCGCGCCCTGTCCGCCCCTGCTCCACAGCTCCAGGCCGGCATTACTTTTTGGCAGGAATGCAAAGCAAACAGAGATGCTGAAGAAGTTTGGCAGAGCATGTCACGCAGGCCCCATTCGACAATGGCCTGATAATAATTTAATTTTTGCCCGTTCTTTTTATCCTTCATAATATGCTTTAAGGCAGTTAGCACAGAACCTTTGTTCATTCATTCATCATTTATTGAGTGCCTGTGATGTACCAGGCACTGTAGCCTGCAGTGAGGATGAAGCACTGAATGAAACCAGAGAAAAATCTTTACTCTTACGAAGCTTATATTCTGGTGGGAAAAGACAGGAAAAAAATTGCATATTAGGCACAATGTGGTTAAACATAAAATGATTGGTTTTCACATATTTCATAAATCTATTTTGAAATAACTAACAATGGCATATCATTTTACAATTTATAAGTAAGTTTTTTAAATGTCAGGTTAAATCATAGGCAATTTCCTGTTTCAACTTCCTGACATCATCTCATCTTATTTCGATAACTCCAAAGTATTATTATTATTCTTTAGTCGATTTACAAATGATAAGAGTGGATTATGTAAGCCCAAGGTCACAGACTCACCTCAAACTCAGGCACTCTGACAGAACAACTGGGGTAGTAAAACCAAAACCATGGATACAGTGAGTCTCCAATTTTAAAAATGATGTTGGAAAAACAAAAACTCAAAATTAATAGTTGCTCTGTCAGTTCTTATGTGGAGGGGGATTCAAGATGATTCATAAATTACACCATTGTCCCTCTCCCTGAATCCTTTCAGACTTTGCCTCTTAAAGTGACATACTTTTTTTTTAAATTGAAGTATAGTCAGTTTATAATGTGTCAGTTTCTGGTGTACATCATAATGTTTCAGTCACACATACATATACATACATATTCATTTTCATATTCTTTTTCATTATAGGTAGATACATTATAGGTAGATACAAGATACTGAATGTAGTTCCCTGTGCTGTACAGTATAAACTTGTTGTTTATCTATTTTATATATAGTAGTCAGTATCTGCAAATCTCAAACTCCTAATTTATCCCTCCACCTCTTTTCCCCTCAAGAAACTCTAGGAGTAGAATGTGGGAGCAGCGTGGAACCAGCACACATTTTCTAGCTTTCAAAGAATTATAGTAAAAAGACCACTGTGTTTAGAGTTTATCCATACCCGAGTCTGAGTTGAATCTGTGACTCGAGCTGGAGACTACAGTTAGTGAGAGAGAATCGAGGGTAGTCTGAGTGCTACCAACTCTAGAAACTAAAAACTGAAAGCTCCCTTCTCAGCGTGGGCAAAGTTCTGCACTGAGAAGAAACTGCTGGGAGGAGAATCCAAACTGAGGCTGGAAGTAGTGATGGAGGAGGAATAAGAAGTTCTGACGAAAATAGGAGAGGGGAACCCAGAAGGTACATTTCAAAAAGCTCAAGGCCATACATTCATTTCCTCAAAAACAGAAGAGGGAATTGTAGGGCCATGAAACTAGAAAAGCTGTTCACTTAACTGGGCTTCTTAAAAGGAAAACTCATCTGTCTGAAAAATGAGCAACAAAAAAAAGGATTGTGAGTGAATTAATACAATTATTTAAAAAGGAGAATAAAAAGTGAAATAATGTTCCCACTCAATGTAAGTTTCTAGAAAAATATATCCATGAAGCAGGTGACAATTGTGCACTGATTTCAAAATAAGCTAAAAGAAATTGATAGAAATTATGAGAACAATAGAAATCAGAATTAGAAAAACTCAGAAGTGAGATATTGAAGAAGTGGGACACTTAACTGAGAAATAACACAATTCACAAAAGGAAAAATAAGAGGAAAAAATTCAGAAATGAAAAAAACTAGGAGGAAAACCAAAGAAATTAAACATATTAGATACTGCCTTAGAGAAATAGAAGCATTAGGAAAATGGAAGGAAAAGGAAGAATTTTTAAAATCAATCAGAAATGAAGAAACAGAACTTGAGAGTAAGTGGCAGAAGTATAAGCAAAGATGATCCAATATATACATATGGTGGGGTCCTCAAAGAAGAAAACCAAATAACTGGAGTACAACAAATGCTAAAATTTATAATTCAAGAAAAATTTTCCTGAAATAAAGGATCATTTCAAGCCTCAGATTAAAAGGGAGAACTTGGGAAAACTGACCCCCAAAGACCAACACCAATACCTAGTCTAGTAAGCATTTGGGACTTGAAGGAGAGAAAGGGAGAAATTTTCAGGGTGTCCAGGCTAAAACACAACCCACACACTAGTGAAAGGAAATCAGTTTTCATCAGACTGTTCTAGAGCAGTGTGTTTTGCCAGAAAACAACGGAATAACATAATTAAGATACTCAAGGAAGGAAAATGTAAGCTGAGTTTATATCCAGCCAAACTTACCTTCAAATAGAGTTCAGACCTCCCGGCATGACCATGCCAAAACTTAGGGAGCGTTGGTTCCGTGAGTTCTTCCTGGGGACCCCACTGGAGAACATGCCTTAGACCCCAGTGACCAAGGAGGCACTGACCTAGGGTTGGTGGATGTTACTGGAGGATTTGCTCCACTAACCTCGGGGTTGCGGGGACAAAAACAACAGGGAGAAGGATGGGACCCAGGAAACAGGACCCACCACAAAAGTGTGAAACTGAGACTAATCTGACAAATTCCCCTACGTGGAAAATTGTCTTAGGAAGGACATTTTAGAAAGGTGCTGGGGTGTGTGTGAAATGTAACCAGACGGTCAAAGTAAACTAAGCAAATAAAACAATGATTAATTCTAGAATAAACAGAAAATTGTACAAGAGACTAAATATAATCACAGTATATTACTTGACCTAATACGGTACTTGAATAACAGTTGTACTGTCACACTAATAGAAGCAGTGACTGTGTCACCGACCTTTTTGAGTCGGGGCCCTAACCAGGGTCTTCCTGTGTAGGAAGCCATAGAACGTGACAGTTCGGTTCAGAAGCAAAGGAAAGCTTTATTCTTCCAGCAGAGAATGGAGAAATGTGAGTTTGTGCCCTAGAGCGCACACTCCCGGGCAGGTGCTGTCTAGGGTGATCAGCTAGGGGAGGGGGAGGGGGGAGGAGCCCGCCCTCCCCGGGCGGCGCAGGCGTGCTGCCCTGGATACAGCGTAGCCGCAGCGTCTCTGCACACGACCCCCACCCCCACGCCACCTGGAATCGCGGGGTCACGTGCAGCGCTTGCGCACACGGCCACGCTGAGCTAAAGTGGCGGCCGCTGCGTTTGGCACTAGGAGGTCTGGTCTGAAGGGCCCAGTGCGAGGCCCCTGCTTGCGGCCCCCTGTGAGAAGTCACAGTAAGCGAAACACAAAGGAAAAGAAACAGGTTAGACTTTATTTTATTACCCAGATTCTATTTTTAGTTCCCAGGAATTGTTTACGGTCTTTTCTGGTGACAAATATAGACACCCTCCAAAAATAAGCTAAATTGTATTTGGAGAATAATGAAGGGGAAGAAATGGTGTGATTGAATTAATATCCTAATCCACCACAGTAAAAAGTCCATAGCTACTGGATTAAGTAATAGGATTATTCATATTGTTTGGAAATATTAAGGCAAATTGGAGGAAAAAACTAAAAGAATTCAAAGACATTGCTTCTGAGGAAAAGGATGAGGAGGTAAGGGGGACAGGAGATGGTTGTTTTGGTTCTAAGCCTTTAATTCCTTTTTACCTTAAAGCAGTTTGCATGTAAGCTTTGATAACAGATAAAAAAACCAACAATAAAAACCCAAAGCTGCCTCAGAGCCCTGGCTTTCAGACCAAACGGACTCACTGCCCATCCACAGGCCCTGTTCGGCCTCGCCCAGCAGGGTGACCAGCACTGGCTAGGTCCTCTCTCTGACTCCCCGCCCTTTGGCTGTAGGATAGGTATCCTTGCAGTTTCCTCCAAGTCTGAACCGGAGCACTGATCACAGAAGGGGGAGGTGGGAAACGCCCGTTAGAGATCACCCTTTGCACTTCTTCCAGTTTTACTGATGGGGGAGTTAAGGCTCATGGTGAGTGTGTGGCTGGCCCAAAGGCACTGCTCCTTAGTTTCTGCTGAATTGAATCTTGGGTCTCCGGATGGGTGTCATTTCCACTGCTACAAAGTGGAACCCTCCTGTGGGTTTATTCTGGCCCATCTGAACATCTCCCTCCATGAAGCTGATTCTTTCAGGGTCTTGCTTTTCCAGCTGCCCACTTATTCGTGTTCTGTTTTGAGCTTTATTGGAATTACCCTCCAGGGTGTTTGGCCTGTGGTCGGTGTGTGTGTTGAGGGGAGTGTAGGGGATGGGGGAGTGATGGTGAAGTACTGTGCAATTTACCCTGCCCTCTGCTGCTCTCTGCTGGCGACAGATGGTGTTTACTATTCATCCTTCACGTCCAGGTTCCACTAGCCACTGAATGAAGTATGTTACTTTTAGCACTTTGGGCACAACCTCTCAGTGGAGAAAAGTCTTTGCTTCACGGCACCAGTATGCCCCCCTGACCTGTGCCAACCAATCAGTTTGTTCTAGGCTCTTGCTTGCTTCTTAAACTATGATCTTTGAGGCAACAGCATAGACATTACCTAGGAGCTTGTTAGAGATGCAGACTCTTGGGGCACAGTCCACATTGACTGAATAACAGTCTGCAATTTAACTAGATCCCCACGTGATTCATTTACACATGAAAGCTTGAGAAGCACTGCTCTAGATCAAACTCAACTACACTTCGGGAAAGAATTGAGATCACTCTTTCCTACTTGGTAATTATCCCTGATCACTTTAATACCTTTTCCAGTCCTGTGGTAATAATCAATTCTAGCCAGATACTTTTTTCTGCTCTGTTTTTGCCAGGATTGATGCCTGTAATGACAGAGAGTAGAAAGTAGCATATGTGGAATTCTAAATTTTAAAAGCCCTAAATTGTAATTAACTGAATCCCTTAGATTAAATGGTGGAAAGGCATAGCACATGAGCTGTGCTACAGTGTTTTAATCCTTCTGCATATTCTAGCCCTTGCCTCCCACAGTTATTAATATAAATGTCATATTTTGGTTTTAAAGATAGCCTAAAATTATTCTAATAGTTTTAAAAAGATCTATTTTGTGCTCTCTCTTTTTTCTTTGTGAGTTTGGCCAGAGGTTTGTCGATTTTATTTACTTTTTCAAAAAACCAGCTTTTGGTTTGGTTGATTTTTTCTATGGTCTTGTTAATCTCTATTGTATTTAATTCCTCTCTGATCTTTATTATTTCCTTCCTTCTGCTGCTTTTTGGGGCTTTTTGTTGTTCTTTTTCTAATTGATTCAGGTGGTGGGTTAACTTGTTTATTTGAGATTGTTCTTCTTTTTTGAGGAAGGCCTGTATCGCTATAAACTTCCCTCTTAGCACTGCCTTTGCTGTGTCCCATAGGTTTTGAGTGGTTGTGAAAAAGATCTATTTTGTGTATAAGTTTGTAAAATCTCTGTATATAACCGAATGGAAACTTAGGAAACTTACTTAGGAAGCATTCATCTCGGGGGTATCCCACTACACCCAGTGAGATGGGCAGGACACCCTGGCCTCCTCCTTCCCTCTCTTCCTCTTCTGTCAATCCCTGAAATAGGTCCCAGTTTCTTCTCTCCTAGCAGCCTCAAAAGGTCAGTGAATGGATTTGATGTAGTCTCTCTACAGTTTTTTCTGGTAATGTATTCTGATTCCGTATAAAATGATGCTTATTCTTTGAAAATAAGTGTCTGGTGTTTAAAGGTTAAGGAGGTCTTTCTCTAGACGTAAAGCATCATCCTTGCATAAAATTACTGGAAAGGGAAGTTCAAAGGGAGAGTTCTGCTTTGACAAGAAGAATCTCAGAAATATGGTTTTGCTCAGCGAAGATTTACTTCAGAAGGAAGTACTCACACTATTCTAGAAGGAGCAGGTGGAATATTTAGACTCTGATAACTGACTAGCAGGCATTTCTGATTCTATAGCTTTCAGCTGAGTGGAAGAAAGGTACTATTAATCTATTATTAGAAATGGGATGCTTTGAAAATAATTATGTGGAGACTGTGAGAAGGAAGAGTCAAAATTAAGTTGGTATAGTCAGAAAGATTTTTTACTCTGTAACTAAGCTTTGTTTTCTTTGGTTCTGTAGCCTATTATCAAAAAGTTGTTTATTTTGTGAAATGTGTTGTTTAAGATTTCTTAACAGAACAGAACTATTTTACATAAACAACACTGACATGCAGTGCTTAACGTCTGGCTTTGTCATAAGCTCCAAGACAGCCAAGCCCGGGCTGCCGGGGCCCAGTGGGCTGGACTGACTGACCACGTGAGCTCTCCCAGCTGGGGGTAGTAGATGTGATCTTAAGAAATGCCCCGAGAAGCCCAGGAGAACCATCTCAGAACAAAAGCCAAAGTGGATGTGTGGTTCCTAAAAGAAGTTTCTCCGCACTCACATTTAGCAGTACCCTGACCACACCAGCACCTTTTGCTTTGGGCTGAAGCCAAGAATCTGATTTTGCAATTTGGGGCTGCTACGAGTATTTCGAAGGTGGCTGTAAACTCCTCAGACCTGGCTGATTGTACACTGATTTATACATTTCCATTTGCGCCGACATAAGCACATGCCATGTAACCTACTGAGGGATTCTGGAGTGAACTCATACAATGGCAAGGTGTGACTCCAAGAATTCTGAGCAAGAGACTCTTCTAGAACTTTCTACAAGCCCTCATTAGAGCAGGTAGAGTTTGAGGATGGTTCCTCCCTCAGCTGAAACCTATCCAAGTCACTTTATAGAAAAAAAACGCTGCTTCCCGAAGAGGGGTCATTTCTCTTCACCTTTCCTTTTCACTCACCAACCTTCCTTAAATGAGACCAGCTATTATGGGGGCAAGAGTGCAGGCCCACTCCTGAGGACCAGCAGTTACCAGGTGACATTCTGGAAGGGGGGCCAGTGTTTCGGTGCCATCGGAATCAGTAAGGGTATTTCTAGTGGAACAGAAATGTTTTCCCTGCAGGCCGACACCCAAGGGATCTCACACCTTCACTTCTCGGAAAAGATAATAAATACGGTAACAGATGTGATTTTCTTTAGATGTTCTGGATGCTTTTTCCTGTGAGACTTCTCTTTGTGCCTTTTTTGTGTCTTATGTTTTGTGCTTCTGTGTACAAGAAAAAAATGTGTTTTTATTATGGCTGTTGTCAAAAGTCAGCCAGGCCAGAGGTCTTTGCCTTTGTCTCTTCCTTACATAGGGTGCATACGGTGGGGAGCTGGCGGGGGGTGGGGGGGGATGGTGGCAGAATGAATAAATGTGGGTGAGGTTAAAAAGAAAACCAGGGACAAAGAAAGTGCTGTATCGAGTGAGTTTAAAATGCCCTATTTTCTGCAGAGGTGCACGTAACATACTAACCTCTGACAGTCACGTTCCCAGGCTCATTAAATGCCCAGCGTTGGAAACAATCTCCAGAACTTCTTGCTCAATTTCTTAATCTATCCTTGCCCTGGTTGGGCTTAGATTAGGAACGCTGGTGAAGGAGAAGAGGAAGGGAAGTGAGAGATAGAATCATATTTAGAATGGCAGCATTACATTTCAAGAGACTAAGTAAATTTAATTAAGGGGAAATGAAAGCTCAAACAATAAAATAACATCAGTTTTGGAAAAATAAATGTAAATTTTTGCACATCCCAGTCTCAGTACATAATCTAAGAAATTTATATCTGCTCAGTCACTCTAAACAGAGCACAGAGCGGCGCCCGCACCACACATATCCTCAGGGGGACTTCTATGTGTGCAACTTAAAAAACATCCTGGGGAGTTTCCCCAAACAAAGTTGTCTCCAAAAGTAACCAATACTTAACTTCAGAAAAGTGAAGCCGCTATTCCTTTGCTAAAAAAAAAAGTTCTTCCTCTGGCATTGGTGGTTTCATAATTCGTAAAACTGATGTTTGTTAAATTGCATATGCATGCCTAGGACTGTGGAACTCTGGGGCACAGCTATAAAAATACACGTGTTACAGTCCTGTCCAGGAAGAGTTTACATTCTAATCCAAGAGATATACACATATTGAGTAAATAACTAAGGAATAGGACAGGGTATGATGAAGTCTCATTGTGGTACAACTGACTAATAGTAACATTTATTAAACACCTACTATGTGCCAGCTTCTGTATTCGTTACTCAGTGTTTATTAACTCATCTAGCCTGACAACGATCCTCCGGGGTAGGAGTAGTTATCATCTCCATTTGCACAAGAGGGAGTGGAGACGCAGAAGGTTAACACCATCAGCGACTCTCAGTGGCTGAACTAACACTCAAAACTGGCAGTCTGGTCCCTGTGCCCAAGCTCAAACCTCTGAGATTTTCTGCCTTCCAGAGGGAGAAGGAGGAGAAGACGGGCCAATGTCATCTTAATGGTTTTTTTGGGAAAAACATGGTTTGAACTGGGTCCAGAAATACTAGTAGGCATGTGTGAATTGCCAGAGGCAGAGGCTGGAAGGGCCCTCCAGCTAGGGGAACAGCATGAACGAGGGCGGGCTCCAGGCAGAGTGAGTGGAGGGGTGGGAAGGAGTCATGCCCACTTGGAGGCCAGTGTGTTCCAGTGGGAAAAGTAAAGAGTTCCAGGAATATACCCATTTTAGTTCAAGTTCTAGCTCAGCCACAAACTTGCTTGATCAACTTCTCTCAAGGCTCAGTTTCTTCATCTGTCTATTGGGAGGAAATCAATTCTCTCAGCACAGAATTGTTAGTGACAGAGATATTATACGCAGAGTCTCCAGTGCAGAAACTGTCACACTGCAGGTACACAATAAAGGGAAGCTCTTATGTTATTTTAAAAGCTGTGCTAGAAGTGGGAACTCACCCAAGAGAAGGAGTTAGGATGAGACTGTGAAAGGCCTTGCAAATAGACATGTCATTGTAGCAACTCAGGGAGTGAAATCATAACACTTAGGTTAGTGCTCTTCAAACAAGGTTATGATGCATCAGTGGGTAGTTTTCAATTATAGTGGGCAGCAACAGGTTTACTTATTTTGGATGATATAGATCTGGGATTGAAATTTCAGAGTGCACCAAGGCTAATAGAGTATTGTTTCATGATTCTCTTGATTCATTTTATGTATATTTTTGTGTATTTTATGTACATGTGTGCAAGGTCATGATATAAAATTATTTTGTACTGTAGATTGAGGTTAAAAAAAAAAGGTTTAAAAGCCACTGCTTTAGATGGTGTCTTCCTTTACTAATTGCAGATGTCCTGTAGGTAATGACTTTCCAACAAGACCCAGAGTGATCTTGAAATGCATGATGCTGTGTTAAGTGTAGATTACAAACCATGGCAGAGTGAGACGACGTGGAGGGTTTATCTTGGCTTTATCCTGCGGGGCCGCAGAGGCACAAAAACGTGGCCAAACAATGCGAGGAGAAAGGAGTTCCTTTGTGAGAGTCATAATTTACTGCTTTTTGACCTCGAGAAGTCATGTGGTGAAACTTGTTCTGAACCTGGCTAACAACTTTTACAAGTCTTTTGGAAAATTTGTGTCAGTTCAAGATTTCCTAGAGAGGGAGAGAAAGAAAAAACACATGGGAAATAATTATTCTTATAGAAGTACAATTTTGAATTTTACTAAATGAAAAAAATTCTTCCCAAAGTATCTTTGTTCCCCACCAGCTGTACCTTCTAAGCTAACCATTTGATAGGTTGGGTCTGTAGAATTTCCTCATTCTTAGGAGGCAAGAGCTGGTTCTTCTTGAATTGTTGTCAATGGCAACCATAAAAGAAAAAAGAAAAGGTAAAGGGTGGAAAGTTGGAGACAGGGGGGAATGTAAAAGATGGTTAATAATTACCAGCTAACAATGTCAACCTGGAAAGAATCCTGTTCTAAATAGTTTCCCAAGCGAGATTCCTCTCTGCTTTCTACCACACAGGGTATCATTCCGCCTGCTCAGCCTCCAGTATCTCCCAGCCCTTCTTTCTCCCTCTGTGTGGAAGCAGTGAGCCATAGGTCACATCTGACCTCTCTAAGGGCTGAGGTGACTTTGACCCAGCTTCTTACTGTTGTGCCCCCAAGTGATGTCTCTGTTCTCAAAGGAGAAATTATTCTTGCCTTTTAATTGAACTTGCCTCCAGGAAGGCTTTCTGTATCTCCTCTCCAGCTTCATATTCTTGCCTTTCTGCTCTGCTCGTCCATCACAAACCATCCGCTTTCCCTGCAGCACAGTGATTTAAGAAATTGTCCCCCTGCACTATGTCATTATTTCATAATTTATATTCTTCCCTAGGCTCTCCAATTTTGACCTTAGATTTTTCTGGAGGACAGTGGATTCCTATGTCTCCACTCCTCGCTTCCCCTGCCTCATTGATCCTATTCTCCTTTTGCTTAAGACCAGGGGATTGTCTCTTCACAATTTATGTCTTGACAACCCTCCCACCCCATTAAAACCAATGTAAAGCAACTCTCTGCTTCTAGAGTGACTTCCTACTTCCTGAGTGCCTAACCTCATTTCCCCTTCTTCTGAGCTGTTTTCCAATACTATTTTTTAATACAGGAAAAATGTGGTCTAGAGTCCCAAGATCCCAGCAACGCTCACCAATGACAGAAAAGAAAAGAAAACCCTCAAGGACAGGATATGTTAAGTTCAGTAGGGACCTGGGCCCCAGGAGGTCTGAGCATTTTCCTGTATGTATTTGGGTATCTGACACTAGCCACCTTCTTCCAAATTTCTTGATTATGAAGTCATTTTGTGTGAGTGTTGGTATGAGGTGAAACCTTCCTTGGTGAAAAATACTTATCTTCTTAATGTCTCTAAATATTGATTTGTTGCGTGTTCAAAATGTGTTGACTCCTTGGTTTGAAGATGATAATTTAACAACATATGGTTTTCTCTAATCTGTGTGTTTTCATAAAAGGAATACAATCTATTGGAATAACATACAACAAAGTTAGAAAGAAACAGACTGAAACTATCCTTTCCCTTCTATTGTGATTTTTAAATCAGGAAAAATGAGAGGATTTAACACCCTTCAGAGGGATTTCTCGCACTCATTTCTCACAGCTAGCCCTGGGGTCCTTCTCTCTGGATATATCACCGTATCCACTGTCACTTATCGAGTGTCCTGTGGCCCACATCGTGCTAGGGACTCTTCATACATTCATCCCAACAACTTGCAAAGTAGAGATAACTTACCAACATTCTCCTCCTGAGGAGAGGCTCACGGAGGGTAAATGGCCTCTCTTGTGCCAAGAGCAAACTAGAAAGCCAAGGAGTAGGAATACAGCTAGAAGCTTTGGTCTACAAAGCCAGGGCCTTCCCCATTATTTACGGATGCTTCATTTACCACTTTTGTACTTTCAGGATCTAAGGTCTGCTCTGTCCATGACTGCAAGCACCAGCCACATGTGCCTGTGCTGCACTTCCAGTGTGGCTGGTCCAAAATGAGATGGTGTATTTCAAAGACTTAGTATTTAAAATGGATGTAACACATTTAATGAATAAATTTTAGAATATTGATTACATATTGAAATGCTAATAATTTAGGTATATTGGGTTAAATATAGCTTATTATTAGTTTAAGCAGAGTATTGTAATTAATTTCACTTACTTCTTTTAAACCTTTTAATGTGGCTGCTGGGAAATTTGAGATTACATCCACAGCTTGCATTGTATTTCTGTCAGACAGTTCTGATCTCAGTAGGAGGCAAGCACTTTATTGTCCTCCGTGTCTCCTAATTAACAGAGTTGGCTTTGCTAATTACTGCCGTGTCCCAGGCTGGAGAGTGTGGCGTAGGCCACTCCCCTGCACTTGCATGTGAAGTTTAGTCTCTGCTTAGGGAGTCTGAGTCTTTTCATGGTCCCCGCCAGAGGTTCATTCCTTCAGCGCGGGGTCCGCGGGAGGCTTTGGCTCCCACACAGATGTCCTGTTTTCTTGGCTGGCTGTGTGCCAGGCGGTCTGTCTGCTGCTGTGTTGTGCTGTCTCTCAGCCATCAAAGTCAATGTCACCTTGCTCTCCTGCAGTTCCTTACGAGACAGTCTGTGGGGAGCTTTTGGCCCTAAAAGGCTAAAGTCCTGCTCGTCTTTAGAAATGGTTCCAGAAGCCCCAGGTGAGCAGTGTGGTTTGGGTAAAAATGGAAATATTTGCTATCACTCATTCAAATTCTGTACAAAGACACCTAACCCACCCTACTGCACATCCCAATACCCCACTGGCTTGACTTAAAGTTCACATCATACGTGTTTGTTGTCTTGTGTATTTTCAGTAAACTTTTCAGGCCCTCCTCCCCAACCGAATCCTGGGTTATGAGTTCCTTGGATGATGAATAAAACAAAAAATGTAAAAATAATAGGTTATTTTACTGCCCAGGGTGGCTACCTGTGTCAAATCTTTTTTTTTTTTTTTGGAATTTAAATCAGATGAAACTCTCATCATTTGTACTTAATTTATTCCATTACACATTTATTTATTCATTCGCTAATATAGCATTTACTGTGCAGTAGGCACTGCAGGATACCCAAATGATATATGTTCCCTCCCTTCAAAGTACTCCTACAAGCCACGTATGCAAATGCACTCAATCTTTAGTTAAATATGAGTGCTTTTGGAGTTGAGAAAGGAAAAGACTTTTGCTCCAGGATGACCAGGGAAAACCTTATTTTAAAAAAAGGTGTAATTTGTGCTGAACTTGGAGCGATCAAAAGTGTTTAAGAAAAAAGCAAGAAGATGCTGAATAAAGGAAAGAGGTTGCTGTTCCTGGGACAGGAACTGAGGTCAGGAAGGAAGGTGGAGTCTGATTAAATTCAACTCTTCAGTGCCAAACTGAGGAGTGTCTATCTCTTAATCTCCCTGCTTTTCTCCATGAATGATGCTAGAGAAAACAGTGTAAATAAATTTCAAGAAATGTATAAAAATGAAATAATAAAACATAAATGAAACTATCACACTAGGGAAAATACAAATTAAAATAGGAAGACAAGAATAGATGACACAGCAGAGTAAAAACCCTGTTCATGCGCTTCCTTGTGGTTAAAACAAAAAGGAAGGTAGATTGATATCATAATTATTACCATCTGTGTGGGAAAAACTATTCTAAAAAGCAAGGCTTTTCTTAGCACCAAATTGAAAAGACATTTTGACATGGACCGAATCATATCTAGAAAATTCCTCAACCACACATTTATTTTAATGTCCCTTGTAAAATCAGAGGGAAAACACTCTGTAAACTGGTGTTTTTCAAAGTGCGGTGTGCTTACAATCACCTGAGGAACTTGTTAAAAGGCAGATCCCGAGTCAGTAAATCTGGGGCTGGCCTGATACCCTGCGTTTCTGATGCGCTTCCACTGCTGTTGCTGCTGCCATCTGCAGACTACGATTGCAGTAGGATAAGTTACTAGAAGAAAAGTGTATTAAAGCAGGGAATCATAAGAAACATCAAGCATACGACATTCATTTTATTACAACTAGAGCTGCAGTCGTTTAGCTACCTTTGATGTAGAACCTGGGCCTTTTCTTTCCATCTCAGTCAGAATGAGGAATGATTCTAAATGTCTGCATTTTGGGAAATTTCCTTTTTTTTTTTTTTACAGTTGTCTAATATAAATCTAGTGTGACAGCAATGTTTAGCATCTAATTTACTGACAGTATCCAAAGCAATCAATTAAGTTTTCATAGAAACAACTTATCTCTTTTCACCCACATTTAAATTACTTTATATGATATTTAACCAAATTACAAATTATAATAACAAAATTAACTAGTATAAATAGATTTGAGAAAAAACAAGATTGAGTCTTGGCAAGCAAATAACTGAGGACACAGAAATGCCCAGATTTGCTAGCGGCTAGCATTCAGCCAGCCTTGGGCTTTCCTCGGTGCATTTCCAGTGGGAATGGGGAACATCTGTTATCCAGCAAGCTGGATAAGTGGAGGTCAGCTAGTGTGACCCCCGGGGAGCAGAGGCCAGGAATTCAGCTCTCAGATAATCAGGCTGGATAGAATATATAAAGGCCTGGATGAGCAGCATGTCCACCAATGATATTCCTTAAATATTTTATCTTGACCTGATGAGTGCTGGACAGCAGCTGATTCAACACTGTGCTCTCTGGCAAGGCTTTGGAAGAGGCACAACCCTGGGAACCTTTTTCATTCAGAGAAGGGTTCAGTGGCTAGCAGCCGCTGACTGAATGGTTCGGAAGGCCCAGGTCATCTGGGACAGTTTTATGGATGTTTAGTCCACAGAACTTCTGATCTCCACTCAGTAGCAGGGCTCCCTGAGGAGCCAGCCAAAGCTTCCATGCCTGACCAGTGGCATGCAAGTGACAGAATAGGACAAAATAGTTTCAGCCCATAAAACATGAATACGAATCAATGCCCAGCACGTATAAAGATTTCCTACATAGAGGTGAGGAGACATCAAATCCAACTGCCAAAGGAAAACAAGTGATTTGAACAGGTAATCTCCTCGACAAGTTCCCAGGGAATGTAAATTAAAATGAGCTATTGGATTGACAAGAATGCGAAAGTCCTGTAATAAGCAGTGTTAGCAAGGGTGGGGTCAGTGGGCACGCATACGCTACTGCGATTATGTAAACTGACAGTCTTTTTGAAGAAGAATCTCACGATAGTCATTCAAAAATACATCTTGAGTGCCTCAAAGGCGCCACCACTGCTCTATGGGCTGGGAAGATACCAGTGAAAAAAAGTCCTGTCTCACAAAGCTTACCTTTTTAGTGGAGGGACAGGGATAGTAAACAAATAAATATGTGTGTTGATAAAAGCTGAGAAGAAAATAAAATAAGGGACAAGAATGACAGAGGTGGGTGTGGTGCTCTTTTATGCAAGATGGCCAGGGACACCCTCAGACAGGGTGACATTCAACTCTGCATCTTTTGAAAGAATGACATATCTATATGCATAAGCATTGAAAGAACTTGAAGATCTCTTGTTTATTGAAAATAGCAAGTTACAGAACTATATCTTGGATCTAATCCCTTTAGGTTAAAAGGGGTGTGTCCATGTGTATTTAAATAAATAAATACGTATACACAGTACATACATAAATATATCGAGGGGTACGCACACCCCTCAAATTCTTAACCCTGGTTATCTCTGGGGTTAAGTTTGACTGCACAGGCTGTGATTGGAAGAAGAGGGGTCATATAGTATACAACCTGGGTATTTTTTTAAAGTAAAAATCAAAATAAAATACTGGAATGGCACAATAACATTTAGAACAAAAGTACAAATTTAGTAGAAAATAGCAATGATAAAACATGAAAACATTTCCAAATGAAGCATTTGGAGCTATGACTTCACAGAAAAACATCAGCAGCCTTAAAAAAGAGGAGAGAGAGAGAGAAGATAGGCAGGTGGTGGCTTGGTATCACAAGGGGAAGTACAGCTGGGAGCCACAGTTCACACTCAGGCATCCCCCACCCCCTTGAGGTGAGGCCTTGGGCCGCTTAAACTTTCTAGAGATCAGTTTCTTCATCTCTAAAGTGGGACAACTACTTCTCGGAGTAGTTGTGGATAATAAGTGAGTTGATTCACATGCAGTGTGAACACCGGCATATAGTTTAGTGCTTAACAAATGTTAACTCCCGAAAGGGTCCTCCCTTCCACCAGGTTGGGGATGGCTTCCCACATGGTAGGCAGCCCACCAGCAGAAGGTGGGACTCTTTGACTTGCTCTTTAGCATCTTGGCATTTCTCAGATATCTGTGAAGTTTGAAAAAGATTGGTTCGGTAATTAATCAGGGTACAAAGGACTGGCTGATGTGTGGTTTAGAGGTCAGGGAACAGGCGTGGGGCACAGGGAGAGCATACAATGACTCTCAGAGCTGACTCCACCGCTTAATAGCCTTCACCTTTGTCAGCTGAAAAATAAACAGGTCCCCAGACTCCCGCGGAGGTGCTAATAGGGGGGACAGAGGGGGAAACAATGGATGGGCTCTCTCTGCTTTGTTGACATTTGCCTTAATAAGTAAGCTATACTGTTGGTCCTCAGAAAGCCAAGGGGTTTAGCTGTTTCCCCGGATTTCTAGGAAATGTAAATTTGCACACCTGAAAGTGAGTGATCAACTTTAAAATAAATTATTAGGCATTTTAAGTTTCCAGAAAGCAAGTGGCAAACTCAGCCCACTGTACGCCTTTGATTGCAAATGTCAGGGGTGAGTGACATATTTAATCTTGCTGAGGACAAGTCGTAAGGGACCCTGCCTTGAACTTCTTCTGTTGAGGGAGAAGAAACCCAGAATTTCCCCATATCCCACTGGACACCCCTTTTCTTATTGCTTCCCCAGTACAACCTCTCCTTTATCTTCCAGGATAATTTTGCCAAGTGAGGAGAGGTGTGGACTGACCCTGGCAGGGTCACTGTGCATTAAGAGCTTTGCAACAAATCTAAGCACATTTACTGGACACTCAGTCAATCAGCCCAAGTCCTGACCTAGCAGATCCCCCCGTGGAGTGCTTAAGTGGTCACACACGCTTTGTCAAGACCTCAGCAGGGTCTCTCTCCGCCTTTAATCTTTCTCTTCTGTCTCCTTTCGACGTATTTCCCTCTCTTTTCATTCAGTTCTCTACCCACTGTTCTGTGTGTTTCCTATATTATTTCCCATCTTGTTACCCATGGGGCACACTTGCCAGCAACATCCAGTTATACTTCGATTTTAATATCCTTATGTGTGTTCAAAATAGACATAGCCTACAGATGTTGTCTCAGATGAAGAGTTGTCATTCACCAAGCTAGAGCAGGCCTGCCACTTCCCCATGAATTCTTACTGACTGTTCTCTTTAAATGCTTTGTAGTGTCTTTGAGAAACAACATCCTTAGGGAATGAGCCAAAATTGATTGGGGGAAATTAGCTTTAGTATATACTTAAGTACTCTCATGATGAGGGACCAAATAAGATTTGTCTCTGTCCTTGGATGTTTAAGAATTTAAGCATAAAAGCAGTAGCACTGTTCCTGGTGGATGGCAGCCCCAGTGTTAAAATGCTTCTGATTCAGGGGAGTTTCTTTGGAGTTTTCTTGGCTAATGACTGTTGTGACGAATGCTTATGTATTCTGTTCTTGACAGTTAAATTTGCACATGGGGCATGGTGGTCAGGTTATTGAAGAGGGAGCAAAAAAGCCGTGGCTTTATGAAACTCATTTATTCTCTGTATCAGGATTGCTTCATTGTTTGTCAACTCAAAATATTAGTGAGGATTTAGGGAAATAATCTTGCCCTCTAATTAGATGAAATTGGAGGCTGATTGCTGCAGCCATAAATGATCTTTGAGGTGTTACTAATGCAATGAAATCTCAGATGCCCAATTTGTGCAGCCCATGGATGGTATTATTCTAGGGAAGAAGGGTTAGGGAGATTAGGGATGATTAAGAAAATTGGTTTTGCTCACAACCTAATGATAACACTGAGGGTAACGTGAAAAACAGTAGCAACTTCTAAAGTCAAGATGGGCTGTTCAGCAGTGAACCGTTCCTCAGCTGCTTCCCAAGATTCAGCTCATTAAGTGCTTGGCTACATGAGGGAGAAATAAATTACTAATTAGTGCTGTTAAGGCAGATGTTCTGGTCCAGCATTTAGACTGTGTCCCGGGGACAGAGCAGGATGCCAGGGTGCTCTCCTCACAGGGCGCCCAGATTGGCTCTCCCTGGGGAGCAAGGGTGGAAAAGGGACAAAAGCAATCTCCCTGTGGTGTCTCTACCTCCCTGTCTTCAGTAATCCGAGCTACGAGGTCTTGTTATTCTTTATCTTCATCCATCCTGTGCCTCAATTATTTTTTTTTAGTGTTTATTCAAAGAAGTTGGCCATCCAAGAAGTGTTGTGAAGGAGATGAGGATATGTACCCTTAAATCTGTTTCTTCACTTTGTATAATGTCTCCAGCATTTATTTTCCCAGAGATGCTGGCTTCCTTGGGAGGGGTCATTCTCTATTATCAGGGCAATTGGAAGGAACTGAAAAATGCAAAAGTGATTTATATAGAAGGTAAGATCAGAAAGTGCAAGGATGCTGCACATCCCAGAGGCTCCACTTTCCTCTGATGGACAGGCATGCTCACTCAGGGCAACTGAGAAGAGAACATGGGCAGACACTTCGGGGACCATTTAATCAGAGCTCAGTCCAGTGGGTCAATCTGGGGGCAGCCACAGATCTAAAGAGGTTCTATGCAGGACCAGAGCAGCCTCGGGACTTCTAATAGTGGAACCGACAGCAGTTTTAGGAGCAGACATGTAATAACCAGGGCTCTGTCCTTAAAATCAATTCTGAAGCCTCCAGGTTTCTACTTGGCAGCTCCGACATACTGAACTCTTATCAGTGCCATTATGGTACATTATGTGTGCTCCATGCCTTTAAAAAAATGTTTCTCAGAAGAGCAGTGCTTTTAATAAATTTTCTTATAAAGTGAAAGTGTTGGCCGTATCTGCTGGATAATAGAAAAACTTCACCCACATTCTGAGGAGGATCCTGAATGATCTTTAAACTTAGGCAGAAAGTTCTACTTGGCTGCCCAAATAGTGGCCTCAAATCTCAGAAAAAGACAAAAGCAGGGCTTAAGGAGACATGTCTTGGAGATTGGATCTTGTTTGAAGGAGCAAAATGTCAAAGGTAATATGATTTTGTACCTGCTAACAAATGAGGAAAGTCCATTTCCAAAATATATTAAGTAAAAAAAAAAGAAGTGTTAAAATCGTATATAATACGCTGCCTTTTGTGTGTATCCAGGGCAGAAATTGAGAATACATAGTTGATTTGCTTGTATTTGCACAAAGAAGCGCTGGGAGGGTAAACAAGAAACTAATAAAAATGGAAGATGAAGTGGATGGGGGCAGGGTGGGAGCATGACTTCTTGGGGTACAACTTTATATTGCTTTGATTGTTAAACCCTGTAAATGTCTCCCTTATTCAAGAAGAGTAAGTTAAAAGGCCAAAACGTGATTAGATATTTTTTGGAAAACTTAAACCCCAACATGGAGTGTTTGCTGTGAAGATGTGAAACATGACGTTTGAACATAAGCACAGCCTTGTGATGTAGTAGAAAGGTTAGTGGCCTGGGAAACAGGGGACATCAGGTTTCAGTTTTAGTTTAGCCACAAATTACCCTGACATCACTTAACATGGGATGGGCAAATGGGCTTAATGTGTGGTGCCAGTCATGTTTGTGATTACATATGGAGAGGCTGCCTGGAGTATTCTGCTGAGAAAGATTTGGAGGCCAGTGGGAAAGATTTTCTTTAATTGATTAGTGATCTCTGCCTTGGTGTCGGGTAGGAAGGGAAAGTGACTGTGTACGTGCCTTCTGTTGGTCCTTCCTGTGAGTCTTTTTCCTCACCTGTAAAATTAGGGACTTAGACTGGAAGATCTTTAGTCTCCTTGTAGTTCTAAAATGTTACTGATAAACAAAGTATATTCCAAGAACGAAAAATGAAGGAGGAGGGCAGGAGGGGAGCTGCTACAGAGGACAGAGTATGTTCACCAGGAGCCCTGCAGTCAGAGGTGGGAAAGATGGCCTTCAGCGGAACATAAGGAAAGCTAAGTTTCAGAAATGTTCCATCCAGCCGTGGGTGAACAGGCATGTGGGACCCAGGCCGAAACGGTCTAGCATTTCCAACTCCTTAGTTATTCAGTTGGAAGGTAATTAGGACAAAGATGCAACACATGTGCAGAGAATCTGCTGGAGGAGATTCTTGGAATGTGACAGGATTGATGGCCCCAGTTCCCGTTTCCTTCTGGGACATTATAACAACTGAAGGAGGAAACTTGGGAGAGACCTGCTACCAGCCCCCGTGGTGCTGGGAAGAGCTAAGGGACAGAGAAATGGAGAGGGCCGGCCTCTCCTCAAAGCCTAGGGTAAAATGACAGATTTTTCTGGCTTCTTCGGGCCCCAGCAACTGAAAAGGAGCTGGCCTGTCTACTTGCTATGTGTGGTTCCTGGTGAACTGCCTGATCCTACTGTCTCTTTAAGTTTGAGAGCCATGGTTCTAGTCCAGGGCCAGAAACTAGAGCAGGAAGCCAAGTGCACATGAGGAAGGGGGCTGGCTTCCCACGATCTTCGGCCGGACCTCAGGTAGAGATACCTTAATGCCTGAGAGGCCTTCCTAGTGGTGCAGAGACCTTCAGAGTCCCGGAGATGAGACATCTCAATGCTCTTGATGCCAGGGTCTGCAGAGAGGAAAAGACACCTGGAGAGCTGACCCGGAGCCCATTCTCCTCCTCTGTGCTACCTGGTCCCTCTTTTGCCCTGGAATTGCTAGCAGCGCAGGCCAGGCTCAGCCATGCCACCTCAGGCTCCTGGCCTCTGCCAGTCAACTGGGGACCCTGGTCTTCTGGTACCCGAGCCTGACAAAAGCTTCTAGGTTACACTGTCCAATGCAGTAGCCGCTGGCCACATGTGACCACTTAAATTACTTAAGATTAAGTGAAAATTCCAGTTCCTCAGTCTCATTTCCACATTTTAATTGCCCAATAGCCGTTTGTGGCTGGGGGTTACTGAATTGGTAGCAGAAATATACGACCTTTCCCTCCTCCCAGAATGTCCTGTTAGACGGTGCTGCTCCAGAGTGTGCATCTGGGCGCCACTATGAACAGATGGGTCCACAGCAATAATCAATGATACACAGTAAGCCTAAAATCAACCAAAGGGGCCAGGGATGTATGTTGTCTTTCATGTAAGATGTGAATGAGCTAAATTCATTGATCAAAAGACAAAAGTTCAGACTGGGTTTTAAAATGTGCTATGAAGTTTAAAGAAATTCACATACTACAAAGTGGGTAAGAAAGGTTGAAAAGTTCTTGTAGACGAGTGATATTCATTCATGTAGTATAGACTTTAGGTAGCCATTTATTATCTAATTTTACAAGATAAAATTGTAACTAAGCTGCGGTTTTAGAGGAGAATGCACGTTGGGCTTGGGGTTCATGCTAACGGAAATTCACAAACTTGTGGACAGAAGGCATGCCTATCTTGTGATTCTCGCTGGGAACATTATTCTGGTAGAAGTGGGGGAAGCAGGAGAGATGAAGAAAAGAATCAGCCCCTTTAGGATTTATCTTGTCACAGAGGCAGGCTTCCAACCAGCTGGAAAGAACCCTGTGCTGGGGTGGCTGGTGGGCGTCCTCCTGGGAGCATTCACCCCCCTGCTGATCTCTGTACAACCCACCAAGGAGCCTGTCCCGGCAGGGCCGCCAGCAGGCACGGCTGCCTTGGGAAACCTCAGGTCCTTCCATCCATACAGCTGTCCCCCGCCTCTGGCGGCTGGAAAAGGCATTTGGGGCCCATATACTCTGATTACTCTCTTTGAGTCCCTCCAGATTCAACAATAATATTTCCATTTGCATTGCCAGACAGTGTTCCTGTCTGAGGATAGTCCCTGTGTGTTTGAATATCCTTCTCTTCCTCTGATGTTTCATAAGTTCTTGGGAGATTATAATGTAGACAATAGGAATTCAAAGAATTTGAAGTCCATTTATCCATTACATAATATAAATCTAGCTGAGTCAAACTAAGAGATCTGAGTAAACCTGATGTGCATAAGAGTATTTTCTTAGGATGCATATGTAGAGGAAAACTAGCACTTGATGCTGGAAACAGTTTGCTTGATTTCAGTCAGACTTTTCCTTGTACATAATTCTGTGACGGCACATAGCAGATGTTCAATACATGGCATTAAGTTAATGTCATTTAGGAAAATGAATTATAGCCACAAACTCGTGTCCCAGTAGATATATAATTCAAAGTCTTTGTACAAGCTAAAATTATAAAACCTGAGCTAAAGGCTGAAATGAAGTGTACCCACTTAGAATCATATAAGCAAATAGGATTATTTTGGCTTTCTTCTTCTGTACTGCTTGAAGATGTGAGTAGAAGGCCTGTGCTGTTGACAAACTGAGAACCTGAAATGACCTGGTGTTTTGTGCTAACTTTTACTTTTTCTTCTCCAGTCCAGGATATGTGGATTGCAGCCCGGAGTACCAGTCGGCTGGAGTGATGGCAGGTCTTCATACTAAACCCAGGCAGAGGGTAAGTGAGAACTAAGTTCCTACTCATTTAAACGCGGAACAGTTTCTTTCTAAGCCTGCTCGTGTTAGAGGGTGGGCAAGGGAATGTGTGTGTCGAAAGTTAATCATCATCATTGTGTGAGTGTGACAGACTTTCTTACTTTTAATGGGTTGGATTTGCCCCGCACATGTGCTCAGGAAAGTGTACCCTAGCCTGGATCACGCCCCACTCTAATCACAGGATGTACTCAAAAGAGAAGGTCCTCCAGCACAAAGCTATGACCATTGGTAGGCAGGAGTTGCTGTGGTCTTGAACTGGAGGTGGCAGAAGAGTAACACTGGGGGCTGAAGGCATTTTATGACACTTTATCATGTTACCTCTTTTTTTCAGAAAGACATCAGTAATGTAGATTGAAGGACCGTTCTTATGCATTTTTACTGTTTATATGTGGTGTTAGACAAACATTTTGACATTTCGGGTTTGTCTTGTTGGTGCAATTCCCAGGGATCTGGAAGACCCAATGTTAGATAGATGCACATTTTTCACTTTCATACTATCCTTAGTTAAAAATACTTTAGGCTTGTCATTGTCTGGCTGATGCCGGTGACACGGGCATGGAGGGTCCCAAATGCTGACTGATACTTGGTGCTGTGTTGGAGCTTAGTAATACAGGAAATCTGAGGACCCTTTCAATCACTTGCCATCTCTTCTCCCCAACCTTAGTGTCCACCACAGCCTCTACTGTCGTCCTGGGCAGTCTCCCTTCTGGGAGGACTCTCCCAACTCCTTTCTTTTGCCTTTTTATCCACTTTCCTCCTGAATCATAGAATTGACTGTAAAACAGTGTATTACCGTTAGGTGTCGCTCTCTAACATATAATGTACTTTGTGAAAATGAAAACCAATTTATTTAAAAAATCACTCAATTGATATTGTAGGGCATTAAATCTGTAGATTTAGAAAACATTATTTCTTTGAAAATAAATTCTCTCAGATAGAGTAATTGGGAATTATTCGGTCAGAATTTTTTAAGTAAATACAATTTTAAAATTTATTTTATTTGCTGGAGAGATTGCAAAAGAAAATTCAAAATTTTAGGCTGACATTCAAAGTTCTCCCTGACTTATTTCAAACCTGCATTTCCAAAATTACAGTTCATTCTATCTGTCTTTGAGTACCCCACCCCTCAGTCAAATTGTGACATTGCTATTTTTTTTAATATTCATATACTTTTCCGTGCTACTTCATTTGCTAGGAGTGTCCTTTCATCATCTGTTAATCTTACCTGTTCAAAATCTACTTGCTGTTACAGATAAGCTCTGTGAAATGTTCCTTAATCTTCTCACATGGGAGCACTTATTCCTACCTCTGTGTCTCTGTGACACTTTACCTTGCTTCTTGTGCAGCAGTTTGTAAACACTACTCAAATGATAATCATTCATGTATTGTCATGAAAGCAAGGACTGTGATATAATTACCACAAGCCTAGAACAGTGCTTAGAATAAAGGTTAAAAATGGCAGTGATGTTAGTTAAATGAATGAATTAATAATTACAAAAAACGGATATAAGAAGAGTTTATTCTAGTTGACTTTTGAAGCATTGCCAATTCACTGGGTACTGGAAACTGGCCAAACAATGACCATTGAAGAGTAACAGTAAATGTCAGTGTATCAGTGTGCGAAGAAATGCATCCTACACAGTGCTGTAGGGAGCCAATCAGTACAATTGGTTTATTGGCCATGGTAATTGATGACATGAGGAAGTAAACAGCTTATCAATCCCTTAGAATCTCTATTTAGAACTTCCTGCTTTTTAGCCACACTCTTGTGGGTAAGAAATACAGTTAGAAATACAGCATACTCTGTCTGTATTCAATTCAGAAAATGTTTTTCCTTCATCCACCGTATTCATGATGAAACTGAGAGACAGGGGATGCTTGTAGGAGAGGATGGAAATTCCATCAAGGTAAAATTTAAGAAGACAGAAGTTTGAGATCACCCCTTGGCAACTCATCCTATCTGGGGGAGGTGAACACCGAACTTCATCAACAATAGTTTTTAGCCTTTGTGGTCTTTATTGGTAACCTTGTTTGCTGCCCTGTCTCATTACTTGTGTGGAAAGAGGATTATTCAGTCCCAGCCCATAGGCTGATAAACTCTCCCAGCAAGCAGAGATTTTTGTGAATCCTGACGGCTTCAAAGGCTAATGAACTGACATCCATACTCACTGGGACTTGGCCCCTGACTTCTGATGCATTATTGAGTAAACTGGCTATTACTTTATTTTTTTTTTTAAAAAAGAAACCACTTACAGGAATTGAAATAGCTATACATTTTGTTTGATGAAATTACCCAGGATAGACTAAAATTTAATTGATTATGCATACTTTTGGTATTATTTTCAACTTTTTTGTACTCCTTTATCTTAAAAATGTTCCTAAAGGTAACCTAAAACAACCTTAAAAAAAACCCCAAAGGTATACAGTATTTCTAACCTTCCCACTGAGATGTTCATAAAAGTACATGCAGGAGCTGAAACAGTTTTATGGAAACCTGGAAATGATTTTCTGAGTTGGCAACACTGGGGGAATTGCCTCTGCCCATCATGTGAATGGTCAGTGCATCACCAACAAGGACGAAGTAGGAAAGAAAAGGCAACTGCCTGTGCCGTTTGGGATGTTCCCTCTTAGCCAGTGGCCAGAGTCAGAGACTCTGCCTAACCTCGACCACAGTTGTTTTCTAATGTGGCTAATGGTATTCCTTTGTCCCCTATCAAAACTTTGAGAATATTTATAGGACATTTATAAACCATTAGTCTGAGTTTTCTGTGTGCCTCAGTTTTGATAAAGTGCCACTATGCCAGGCAGTGACAGTGAGTATGAGATGGAGTCTCTTCAGAGGCAGATTTATAAGGCTCCACATCTCTTGGACGCCTCAGAGAGGATTTTGCCAGGGGATTACTGAAGAGTTTTGTCTAAGCTGGTTTATGAGAATGGTGTAAGTTCCTCCCCTAGTCTGGGGATGAATGGGGGCTTTCCCTAGAGAGGAGGCTTCAGCAGGACCACTCAGAGAGAGAACTGTGCCACGTCTATCTGAGAAAGCTAAAAATATTGTGGCTGGAGCTTATCAGAAGTATTAATATGAAGTCATAATTTTTATTATATGTGTACACATGCAAAGTTGGAAAATACAGAAATAAATAATTGTAGATACGAATCAATGATGGGTGTTAAAATTAATGGATGAAAGTATGACAAAAAGCAAGATATTTGCATAGTTTCAAAGTATGGCTCCAGAATACTTTGAACTAATACTTATTAATTACAAAGTGGAAAACAGTAATTTTATAAAGGAATAATGTGGCAAGACCCCCTTAGCCAACTGATCAGAGTTAACACTATCAGTGATAAGATACTAACAATTAGGTACCTCCTGATCTGATGCACTGAGAAGCCACAGCATCATTTTTATGGTATTATTGCTAAAAATGCATATTTTCAACCTAATCATTATGAAACATCAGACAAGCCCAAACTGAGGGAAATTTCACAGAACAGTTGGCAGTACTCACCCCCGAAGTTTTAAAGTCATGAAAGATAAAGACAGACTGAGGAACTGCCACAGACTGGGGGAAACTAAGGAGACATGACAGCTAAGTGCAATGTTATTTTCTAGAGTGGATCCAACAGCAGAAAAGGACATTAGTGTGACAACTGATAAACCTCTAATACAGGTCTGTGATTAGATAATAGAATTGTATCAATGTTAATCTTCTGGTTTCAATAATTGAACTATTTAAATATTTAAGTTAACTTTAGGGGATACTGAGTGAAGAGTATCTAGGAAATGTACTATTTTTGAATTTTTGAAGTCTAAAATTATTTCAATATAAAAAATTAAAATCTCGATAAGAGTGAGAGAAGATATTTTCTAATACATATGATTATGAACTATATCTGTAATTATATAATGAGAATCTACAGATCAATGAGAAAAAGACAGATAACCCAACTGAAAACAGGAAAGCCCTTGACACTTCAAATAGGATATTCAAACGGTCAATAAGCAAATGAAAAAAGGAAATATCACTACCCCTCTACAAGACTGCATAAGATAAAAAATAAATTGATAATACTGTAAGTTAGAAAGGATTTGGGGCAACAGACAGTCTCATGCATTGCCTATGGAACTATTTGGCAGAATCTGCCAAAGCTGCGTGTACACATAAATTATGGGTAAACATAGTTACTCCAAAAGACATATTTACAGCTCTCAACTGGATATAACTCCAATGTATATCAATAAGAGGTGGGGTAAATAAATTGTGGTATATTCATATAATGGTAAACCATGGAGCAGTAAGAATGAACATATTCTGACTACGTGCAGCACAGAAGAATCTCAAAAACATAATCCTGAGCAAAGGAAGTTAGAGACAAAATAATACATATAGTATAGTTCCATTTATATAAATTTCAAAAACAGATAAAATTAACCCATAGTGATAAAATCAGAGTAGTAATTACTGTTGGGTGTGGTTAATGATTGGAAAGGGGTACAAGGAAGGTATTTGAGGGTACTGATAATGTTTTAGTATATCCTCTAGGTAAAAATTCATCAAGCTGCACATTTAGGCTTTGTAAACTGTTCTCTATGTATATTATATTTCAATTTACTTTTTTTTTCTTTTTAAAATTGAAGTATAATCAGTTTACAATGTTGTGTCAATTTCTGGTGTACAGCATCATTTTTCAGTCATACTCAATTTAAAAGCATATGTTAAACAAGGGGAAACAAAACACCAAGAGTACCAAGAGTAGAGTAACAAACAAAACACCAAGGTGACATGGACTGTTGCCTTCTTAGCACATCATGAAGCATACTGGTTCAATTTGGTAGGTTTTGTACTCACACACACAGAGTGTCTAGGGGCACAGAAAAAGACCTCTGTGTAGGATCAGATTATCTAGGAATTAATGCAGCTTGTAGGAGAGGATTTGGTGATAGGACAGGTCTTGTAGAGTCTCCCAGAGAAGCACCTGGAAGGTGCCTTCATGTCCATCCACATCAGGGGAAGGCCTGAGAGGGCGATGCTGTCAGAGCTGGGAAACGCTGAGTGGGAACAAAGGGAGGACTGCCCCTGCTGCCCAGTGATCACCAGACCTGGTGAAAATTTCTCCTCATTTAATTATGTGTAAATAAGGGGAAGAGCCTTTAAAAAAGCCCTGTATAACATAAAAGAGTGGTTCCAGTGCTCCAAAGTACTATTAAAAATTATGTATAAAAGATCATCATAGTAAAAGAAGAAAATTTAAAATGCCTCTGCTTTGAGTTATTAAAAGACAAAGAGGGTACCCGTGAATGACTATTTGAAGGGGACTTGATAAAGGTTAAAAAAGAGCTGCCAGCGATAGGAAAAGAATCCATAGAAATTAAAACTCCACTACAGAATTAAAATCTGCACTGGGACTGGTTAATGTAGAACCTTTTATATAGTACAGAAAAGAAAAGAAAATTTTAAGAAAGAAAACGGTAGACTTGGGGGATAGAATATGAAGCTATGAATATCTGGCATCCTTGAGAATGAGACTAAATGAATAGAGAGAAAATATAATTAAGTGTATAATCACAGATATATAAAGAACAGTTTTTGGATCTGAAAAAACTATATCTGATACTATAGATTGAGGAAAATGTTTTAGGCAAAATGAATAAAATGAGGAGTTCCAGGGATATGCTGGTGAAAATGTGAATTTTCAGTATAAAAACAATTGAAAGTTTTCAAGTAAGAAAAATAAACAGGTCACTTATAAGGATAAAAATAATTAGATTGTCCTAAAGGACCATGATGAGAGCACTGATGCCAGATATATGTGTAGAGTGAAGCCCAGGTGGTCATTTTAAATTGTTACCCAAATGAAATACAAGAATAAAAATTTAAAGAGAAGACAATGAAGAACAACTTGATAATATTTTAGGTGCATAATCCCAGGCTGTACTGGCAAGAATTGGGAAGTAAAAGAATATTAAATTAATACTTACACTACGATTGGATTTTGTAATTAGAAAAATATAAATTCAAATGGGGTTTTGAAAAACTTGTTTCTGTTATTTAAAAACTAACTCTACATTGTCTAACTCAGTGAAATGAGTACAGATATGACTGAACTCATTAGCTATATTGCATATATATATGCATATATGTATGCATGTGAATTCAGCAAAATGCTAAAAGAGGTTATCTCTATTTACTAGACCATAGGTAACTTTTATATTCTTCCTTATGTTTTTGTATTTTTATAAAACGGTAAAATGGTATTAAAGCTCCAAGTCAGTCAAAGTAAAAGTAAGCAATGTTTTCTGTTTATAAAGGAAAAAAGGCAGAATCAAGCAACTGTTCAAATATTCAGCAAAGTCTATTTTCTTATTGCATCTTTGAATAATTATGAACATCAAATAGGAACAAGGCAGGAAAATCTCCAAACCCATTTCAAGGTTCTAATCATATTGACAATGCTTTGTCTCTTCTTTATGAACCCATAAAATCTTTTAGGGCCATTAGAGCTCCCTATGTAATCCTAAAGGATGGGTCATTCTCCACCTTTATAAGGCAGGCCCATTATCTCAAGTAGAGTACCATTAGTAATCAGCCTCCCAACCCTGTAAAGGTGATATGTGAGAGATAAATTCAGGTACAAGTAGACTAAATAGCTGGACGTTTAATTCCAAACTTAGATTTAGTTTCCTTGGGAGCTGAGCTGTACCACAATATGTCACAAAAATGTTTCTAATCTATAGCAGTCAGACCTAAGTGGCTGAAATAAACTTTAACCAACACACTGAAAAGCCACAACAACCACGACAACACAGTCAAGAGGCCTCACTGATGTCTGTCTCCTGAACCAGCAAACTAATCAGCTGTCTGGATTTCACCACATATTGAGTGGAAAGAGGAAAGGAAAGACATCCAAGTGAGACTGTAGAAAAGTCTGAGAAAGGAACAGTTTGTTCCAAGGCCTACGGAAGTGCTGGTCTAAGGCACCCTTAAGGGATGGTCCCGTTGTTGGGGAGCCCCAGGTCCATGTTATTGCAGCATGAGCAACCTGAGAGAAAGACAAAAGCAACTCAAACAAACACATCCAAACAACTTCTTCATTCTGTGGAAGCCCAGGTTCTAACTTTTCTCTCATTTTACCAAAGCTCTGTTTTGGCTCAGCATGGCTTTGGACTTGACCCATTCTTTAAATATCCTATCCTTGGAAGTATAGGAATTCAACAAAAATAACTCAAGAACCCAGGAAAAAAAGCTCACTGAAAAGAGGGTAACTCCATTCTAATGTCATCCTGAGCTTTGGCAGTGGAGGGAGCCTAGACGTGAGTACTTTGCTTATTTCAAGCTAAATGAGGACGTAGGTTAGCCTTCCTACTCAAACATAGGTCAATTTTCACATACTTCTGCTTACTTTAAGAACGATCTCCATCCTCACACCCTCTTCCCTGCTTCCCTGACGGCTGCACACAACATCACGGGTTAACTAAAGCAGCAATTTCAGGGGGCTTCAGGAACATCAATGAAGGAGAAGAATTCAAAGATGTTCTTGGTGAAGAATTATGAAAGATGGCGAATGGAACCCTCCTTCCTTTGCCTCCACTCCCAACTTTGTCCCATTTGCCTCTGCTGAGTCTCATGGTTGATGGAGCGGATGGGTAGCTAGACCCAAGTGAGCCCTTGGGCTGTGGGACTCCTGGTGAGAAGAGTGGGGCCCTTCTCTGTGGGCTGGGTGAGAACTTGAGAAGCAGAACTTGAGGTGAAGCAGAGGCTCTTGAGTGAGAAAAGCTTAGCCTATAGAGCTCTGCGCCCACCACACACTGCCCAGAGTGCCCGGAGAGCAGAGGCATTAAAATAGCTTTGTATAAATGCTCCAGATTTTCCAGCCCACAGGAAGTCAAGAATCAGCTGAATGAGTGGGCTGAGTCGTTGCAGACAGGAGGCTATGAGAGTGTCCTCCAGGAGCTCTGATGAGTCAGCAACAGTGACAATGAAAACAACAAAATATAACAAGTGATCTTAAAGACACAGTGGGGCAAAAGTGACTAGTGAGTATAGGTAGAACACATGCCTGGCGAATAGAGTGTAGAAGGAGACAGATGATAATTGAGACAAAAAATAATTAGAGCATTTTAGGAGATTCTAGTATAGCACAAATAAAACTTTCTGTAATTAAGAATCAGTTTTCCAACTAATGAGTTCAGTAGCTGATTGGAAGGAGGTCACTTTTGAGATAGAAATTTGTGGAAAAATACTGAGACATGAAAAATCATCACAGAAAAGATAGAGTTGACTTCCTAAGACCCACTATATTCATTGTAAGAATTCTAGAAGGAAAAAGAGTAACTCTCTCTGAATAAAGAGAGTGAGGAGTTAAACAGTAGCAGGAACTGTCCCTGATTTGAAAAAAGATCTAAGTCTGCACACTGAAACGTTCACCAGATTCCAGTAGGGTGCATGAAAAAAGGTATATTGAGGCATGGTAAAAATTCTTCACCTCTGTTAGGGAAAAAAAAAATCCGAAAGTTGGACTAGGTAAAGGGGATTATTGGGTGCTTTTTCTGTGCAGGGCTGAGCTTGACTTTCCGTTGACCAAGCTATTTTATAAGTCTGTAATGGCTGAGGTTAATGTGTAGGTTTTTGCCTGGTAGAGATGAAAATAATTTCTGTTTGGTGGAACAGATAACCCCAAAGGATACAGTTTATGGCTCTGTAAGACATAAAGCAGTTTCATATCTAACTCAGCAATTTTATCTTAATATTTCTTTTTGAATCTTCATGGAATCCTTCTCTCTCTCAACATTTTAGTATTTTTTTCTCATTATTTAGTGAGTTTAAAAAATCATTTAGAAGTGCTCATATTGCATGGGAATTGTGGTTTTACCTTTTTGAAAAGGATTCTTAACAGTTTTGGAGCTCCAGCACTGAAATGCCCAAGTGCACTCACTTGAAGAGCTGCTTTTTTGGAGAAGTCACCTCGGGAGCAGCTTTTGCTCAAGTGCGTCTTTTCTTGCCTCCTGGAGCAAATTCCAAGCAGCAGTAGAGGCTGAACTTTTCTGATGCTTGCTTCTTCGGATTTCTCTCTCTCTCTCTCTCTTTCTTGATTCTGTACTTTGCTTTTGCTGGTTCCTGCATGGTCAATAAAGCCATTCCCCATTGATGGCAGCAATGGCTGGGAATTCGGTTTTATGGTGACCATTGTATGATCCACATGGAGGATGGAAATCTAGTCTTTAAGCGTGAGAGATGACAGAGATTTTCTGTTTTCCTTTTTGAGGGCTCAAATCAGTTGAAAAATATTTTGTGACCACTGGGAAGGGCAACAGCTCTTGAGATCTAGACTGGTGAGTTTTGGGATTTCCAGGTTTACATTTGACCCACAGTTGAAGTTGTACAACTGTGTGTTTGTAATTCAGAAAAAACCCTTTACCTCTTGAGTGAGAAGGTGAAATATTTTCTTACTTCTGGAGGGTATTAATAAATGCGATTGCAATGTCTGTTAAATTAAAGTAACTATGTTCTGATTGGTTTTCAGAGATCAACAAGTGCTTTATAAATTAAATATTACCAGAATTCATAGAAAATAAACTAAATTTTTACTGCTTTAAAGGCACTAGGCATTTGAGGGAAAAAAACACTTCTTACAGAAACTGCTAGCTTAGGAACATATTAAGAATCCGAGTTCACATAATTAAGATAAATCTTTGGATGTATTACACTTAATAGTTTTTTTTAATTTATTAATGTTTAGAATAATACAGCATGTGTATGTGTGTGTATATATATATATATATATATATATATATATGTGATTTGAGTATGTTTTCTCATGAGGAGAGTGGTTTAATATAAATTCCTAAATGTTAAGTTACTTTGCTGTACTAATCAAATAAATTAATATTACAGACACATAATAGGATTATAAAATTATAAATTTGTCTTCACAATTTTGACATTTTTATAGTAGTAATTATTTTTGCAGTGTGTCTATTTGAACATCATTTCCAAGATCTGTAGGTACCTTAATACCTTGGAATTTAAAAAACTGTGTTAATCAAAAGATAATCAGTGGATACACAGATGATTTGTAAGTACTATTGATACTGAAACACTGATTACTAAGCTTAATTTCAAGTCCACATGCTTTCACATCTGATTTTGATACACTATAAAGTTGCTATGTCTTTGAAGTATTCATGTTATAAATGTTTTGTTTTTGCCACTTTTTGAAGGTGTAAAGGATGTGTGTAGCCAGAGAAAGCTTTGTTAGTATTCGTAAGTTTTGTTAGACCGATAAAATCCTTAAGTATGATACATTTTTCAATTTTCTGTTTTCTAGTTTGCTCTGCGAAATAGAACTTATTTTAGTTAAAATTTATAATTAATATGGATTCTTGAGTCTATAGTAGGAGCCATAGTGTGAGAGAAATACAACTGTATATGTATGTTTGCTTTTTAAGAAAAAGGAGAGTGATTCAGTCCTAAATTAAAGTGTCAGTTTGTTTTGGAGTATTCTTGAGAGAGCACAAGGAAAGATAAAAATCTGAGTATTACAGCAAGTTGTAGAGAATTTGAGGAAAGTAATTTTATTTGTCTTGAATTGTAATAGCTGAGTCTGTAAAGGAGCTATGAAGTATACTAAAATTTTGGCAAAGTTTGTAAAATTTGATGAATTTATTCACCAAATAATTTAAGGAACAAAAAGGAGCTTGTGAATATTTTACTGCCAAGTACCATATTAATGAAAAACTAGAATTTAGCTTTCTTTCTGCTAAAATAGTAACTTAGTCTTATAACTCTTAATAAGGGATAGAAAAAAATGTCAATATGCACCCTCTGTGAAATCTATTTAGATAGTAGAAAATTCATATCTCATCAGAATAATTTTCTCGGTTCGATATCTTATAATGTCCTTAATTATGTTTTATAAAGCAAAAGCAAAGAACAAAGAGTCTTTACTTGTGAAAGAATTAAAATTCCTTACAATCATGTTATGTTGCTTGATGTTATTTTAAAATACCTTTCTAACACTTTGATTAAATAGATAACCAAGTACTAGTTCTCAGCATCCATGATGTTCTCTTAATCCAGTATCCAAATCTCTTCTAAAAACTTTTGATTTTGTCTGTCCAAGTTCAGATGCTCAAGTTAGAAAAATAAAGTCAGGATGTCTTTTACATCTGAAAATATCTTTGACAGTTAACAAAGGGCCCTGGGAAATAAAAAAGATATATGATTTTACCTTATAAAGAAGAATGCTAGAAATAATTAGGAGTGTTTGGTATGTTCTGTATTTCACAGCTGGTTTGGCACTACTGTAACAACTAGATGGGAATAATTGTTAAATCAGAAGACATGCTGAATTTTCCCCTTGTTAAGTTTGTACAGCTAAAATGTTACTAAGATAAATATTTCAGAAATTGCACATTTTCTGAGAAATCCTTGAGATTTACTGATGCTCTCATTATTTCTATTCTCAGGAAAAACATTGATCAAACCCTTATGAAATAGTTATAATCTGTGCCTCATTAGAGAATATTCTTTTCCTCCAATTGGATACTGTGAGTCTCTGGGATAAGTTGACCATAGTCATTCCACTTCATCATTGAACGAGCACCCCTTAGCTGTTTGCCTGAAGGCTACTCTGTGTACTATAGACTAGTACAGTGGTGTCTTCACCAAAGAAGGACAGTCATAGTGTCTCACGGGATGAACTGTATCAGATACTCTATGGATGCTTTAAAGAATAGGTACTTGGATACATACTTCTGAGCTCTCAATGCTTCGATGACTTTCACATTTTACCAGTGGACTAAGTTAGGAATTCCAGGACTTTTTCCAGTCCTGAAGCAGATATTTATGATGAAAGCAAACTGTTTGGCCCACGATCCAGTGGAACAAGAGTGAATTACATGGGACTAAATAAACTGATAAGGAAATTAAATTGTGGTTATTTATTTAAAATATAGCTAGCATTATTTTTAATGTTCCATTTTTAATGGATATATGAGGAAATTTTCTCTTTGTTCTTAAATTATCACTATCTCCCAACTTAGTAAACCTTACTTTTTTAAGCTGAAATAAATATTTTAGTGGTATCTAGTACTCATTGACTCTTCAGAATTCGGAAATACTTCTATTTAGCATTAAAATTATTTGCATAGGTTCAGCAAAAATCTGTCCTCCTTTTAACCAGAATATAATTGAACAAATTGTGCAGCTGAGTCTGTACCTATAGTGTCATATCCGAGAATAAATCTCATTTAATCAGGTACAACATGCCCACCATTAATAAACAAGGTCTGGTTTTGTATAAGGAGCCCAGGCTGTCCTCTGTGTGTTCCTTCTCAGAAAGGAAGGGCCTAGCACAGGCATTCCCAGTGTCTCCTGGGGTTGGGGGAGAGAACATGAAGTATCTAAATGTATCATCTTATTCAGAAGGAGAACGTTTGTGGGGGAAATACTGGGTATCATTTCAAATATCAGTAAAGACAAATGCATCTGATTGTGAGAGCAGGTAAATGGTATGTCAAATTAATAAGGGAAAAAATGGAATGAATAGTAATTTGATTTTACCAGAAAAAAAATGAGAAAAGGAAGCAACTTTAATGAAAGTAATAATCCTTTTATTTATATTGTAATTTTATGCCTCTTCATAGAAAAGTTTTTAAATCACTTTCACTGCTTATGTGCTTATTGAATGGGATAGGGATGGCAATGTTCTTAAATGCTTCCACATTAACAACATACTTAGCCTTCTGCATCTCAGGTTAATGAATAATGCAATGTCTTATGCTAAAGTAAATGTACAAGACCACTATTTAAGGGCAGGCAAGGTTGACATACTGTTGTTTCTTTCATGCATATTAAGAAGTTTTAAAATTGAAAGTTCATGAACAGTGGAGAGTCTATAACCAATGACACTAATATTCAATACTCCTTGTCTTCCCCTTTAGTTGAATATATTTTTAAAAATTGTGCCCATCTTGGTGACTGCGTGCTTAACATAGTCTAAAGGTTAATAAGCACTTTATTTTTTGATGGAGTGATTGATAGACTGAACCAGTGAATAAAAGAATGAATAATTCACACTAAAATATTTGAGACAATGTGTTAATAGGACTCTGTATTGAGAAATCTGTATTTTAAAGGAGATTAGTATGTATCACAAAGAGGAGAAGGGGGAATGGTAGATATTTTGCAAAATTTCTGTAGAAGGACTGCCTGTGGATCCTCTGATTACAGCAGCCTGGCAAATGCCTAACCTTCCTGCATTCTGCTATTCTTTCTACATTTTGGAGCTCCAGACTTCTGCAGGTGTCTTCAGAGTATTCATCAGCTATGTATATTCCCCATGAGTTGGAGCCAGGGAATCAATAGCCCCTTCCTAATCTTGACAAGAAAATCACCAGTTTGCATGCAGAGAAGCCTTAAGGTTCCTGGACCTTTGGTTCTGGGGATCAAAACCAGGTGCAGCCACATGAACTTTATTACTTGGCTGTGTTCGTTAAAATAATTAGCATGTTAGCTTGATTTTTAAGATCTCAGGAAATTCTTGCCTAGGAAGATAAGATTGCAAGTAACTTAATCGTTCATTTCAGGAATATTTCCAAAATCCTAGAACACTGGAATGCTAGACTACTCAATGTGCCCTCATCAGAACAAATATTCCTTTTCAGGATGATGGATAACATCAAATGACTGTTTATTCTTCAAGATTCACTTTGAAACCCTTGCCTTGCTGTGTTCACCAATCAAACTATTACGTCAAAAACTTAACCTATCCTAATCAAACTCCCCTCTCTCCACTCTTATAAAAAATCTGCCTAAACTAGACCCTAAAACGTTATAAATGGCCTATCTTTGCTCTCCGCTCTCTGAAATGCTACCAAGAGTCTTTCAAGGTCGTGATCTCCCTTACCTCAGTAAGCAATAAACTCAGCGTTGCTCTTTCAGCAGGTTACTCTGGTGACGTTTTCAGGAAGGGAGTATATGACAGTCTAGAAGGAAGACATTGTAGACTCTGATTTATTCAAGTTGTTTAAATAATGAGTTTACTTTCTGAAAGGAATTCTTAAGTTGTTTAATTATGTGATGCTGATGTGCTGGAGCGTACTTGTATCAGCTCGCACTGGCTCACAGAGCTGATTCTCAAATAATCAAGTATTTGCAAGTTTGCTAAAACATTGGTAGCTTTAAACTGGCCAGGGTAGGGGTATTTACAGCATGGAAACTGACAAATACTACCAGTCAGGTCTCTTTATTCGGAGAGCTGATATACCAGCACATCACTGGTTTATTGCTGGGTTAATTTCATGTGAGATCCTCAAAGGATCCTTTGCTCATACTGAAAATAGGAATGAAAACCAGCGCCTCTTTTGAGATACCGAAAACCTTAAAGCCCCATTATTATCAGAGCTTTATTTATGTTTTTGCATTACAAAAGCATTGTTAAGGAGAATAACACATGTACCGACAGGAAAATTTATTGTCTCACGTTTCTGGTAGAGATTTTCCTGAGTTCTATTTCTTTTACTCTACTACTGATAAAATTTTCAGTGGGTGAACTGCCTGCATAGAAAGTTCTACAGTTAGGAGTTTCAAGTCATTTAATATATTGTAGAAAGTCAGCTTCAAAGGAGCACACATATAAGGGAATGCCCAAATGGAAAAGGAATGATCAGTCCTATTTCAAGGGGCTGACTTCACTCTCTGTCCCAGGTCTGCAGGTCTTCAGCTCAGCTTCCTGAGTCACTCACTCCCTCTGCTTTAGATTTCTGGGATACACTGCTGGTCTTGATTCCTCAGCGAGGGTAAGAAGATCTGTCAGCTAAAACAGATTGGAACCTAAAAAAACCCAACCCTCCCCAAAAAACCCTCCCACTTTTACTAATAACATTAACTAGAGAAGCAACAACAAAATAAATAAATAAAATACAAAACCATGGTGATACATGGTGCGCATAATTCTTAAAATCAACCTTTGCTTTCCCCTTTGCTAGATTTTCCCTTACCTTTCCCCTGTTTATTTGTTCTCTGATTTGAGGAAAGGGCTGGAGTGAGAATTGGTTTGATTCCCCCTCCTTGGTAAACGGTGGATAGTAAATAAATGGGTGTGTGAACTTGCATATATTTTATTATTGCACATGTTTATTTCCTGGACCACATTTATCTTTTCTCTGGAAACACACTGACTGAAAGAACAGGTGACAACAACAGCCAGGAGAGCCCTGTAACTCTGTCTTTCTGTTTGTCTGTCTTTCTTATTTTCTTCTTGTTCTAAGGTTGACTCACTGGAATGAGATCAATACTTAACCCTGGGGCAGTTTGACTGATAAAGAACTTAAAATTCAAATATGGTTATTGTGCCTATAACTCTCCTCAAGCTTGGCAGCAGAGCAGAGCAACTTCTTTTTCACTGTGTGAATTAAAAAAAGAAAAAAAACAACCACCTCTGGACCCCTGGATGGGGGGCTCGTTTGTAGTGCCTTTCTTCACAGGGACCACTGGTTTTGTAGTAGAGCAGCAGGGAGATGAGAAAACAGAATACTTGGTGCTTATTTGTAGACGTTTATAAAATCATAAAACATGAGGGGACCTTTGCGTCAACAACACTAGCCCCCCAAACCTATAGAAAAGAGAAAGGATTGAAGTCACGTCCTTAATGTCACATTATTAGTGGCAGAATTAGGACCAGATAGAGCAAGTGAGTTTCACATTACCAGCAGTTATGACTCCAAACTGATACTGGTTTTTGGCAATAATGACTGATGTGATACTGGGTTTATAAATACATATATACACACACACACACACACATACATACATACATACATATATAAACTTTTCCCATTTCCCCTATTCCTATTTATCTGCTTCCCTTTTCCCCCCTGTTTCTTCAGTTGTCTTTAAAATATGTTCAAGTCTCCCAAAGAAAAGAAAACAACCTTTAGAAATGAACAAAATAATTTCACATTTTCTCCATCATTGTTCAAGGGTCATTGGTGAGCAATTTGACAATCCATGTTAGAGTTTAGTATGAATTTCTATGTGTAGAAATCCAGCTAAATCACAAAAGTAATGGAAGAGTGAGGTTTGTTTTTTTTTAACAACAGATTTTCAAAATTGGCTTCCAGCAGGTGACACCCATCATAAATGGGTTTCTCAGATGGTCTGGAGAGAGACAGTCCACTGAATTAATTTACTGCTCCCCAATCTGTGGTCTTAAAAAGTATTTAGCCATATTTTTCCTATGGGCAAACTCTGCATGGGGAACTGCTTTTGGAATTAGCCACATTACCTCTTTCTGGTCACCAGAGTATCATTCAGTAAATTGCTTCTGTAAGTGTTCCTTAGTGGCTGGAAAGAATTAATGAAGTTACTAGGTAATTTCTGCACTGTGAGAATCTGGCTAAAATTTGTTAAAAAGAAGATACTCCATATTGCAATCATTTTTGAACAGTAATTCTGTTTTTAGGTTTGTTCATTCGTCCAGCAAACATTTGCTGAAAACCTGTTGCAGATAGTAGGAGCTTTATTAGACACTGGGGGGGGGGGCGGGAACAAGATGAACAAATCATCCCTGACACCAAAAAATCAATCTACTGGGAGAATAGCTGGTGACAATGAAATGTGGTATGCGATAGCCTCATGAGAGACATGCGCAGGGTTACACAAGTAAATTGGGCTGTACTGGTGGTAGCGGTGCTGGTGGCTGTGGGTGGCAAGGCCACAATGATGGTGGTGGTAGCAGTGGTGGGTGGTGGTGTTGAGAGAGACAACGGGGATCACAGAAATGTTCTTGGAGGTAATTGCTGAGTTGAGATCTAAAGGATAAATAGAAATTAGCCAAATGAAGGAAGAGCATGTTCCCTTATTCTTGCCCCTAAGTGCCTTAAACATATATGCAATGCATTTTAATTCAAAATTCCAACTTGGAGAACATGACAACAATTCAGAGAGGTTCTTCAAGTTCTCATCTTAAAGCTTGGCTGGGCTTTCTTCATGTGGGGTCTACATCTCATGCAGGCATCATCACAACTTCCCACACATTTGTAACCTATTTTATCGGAGAATGTATTACATACCACAAATTCTGGCCCTATGTCAGTGTTTGATTCAAAGCAATACCTTCTCCATTGCCTTTGCTCCAGCAAGAAGTATGCCATGCATCATCAGACAGCCTGGTAACATCGACACTTTTATGTTTCCCTGAGAAATAATTTCTGTAGCTGAAAGGCCAAAAAGTTTGTAGAATAGGATTCTGAAGAAATAAGCAAAATGAAGACAACCTGTTAAATTCTTTAGTGTTGATACACTTTACAAAAAATGGCATTCTAGGGACGAAGGTCACTGAGGTGAGAAAAATGATGCATGAGGCTGTCACACAGGTCTCATCTGTGTCCTATAATTTTTAAGCTGCTCCAGGTCACTAGGGATTTAGAATGCCTGGCAAATAAGAATAGGGCAGCCAAGATATTCCTTAAGGGACCCTCAGAAGAAATGTAGATTATTTTATAGCATTCTTGCTATAGGGACAAAGAAACCACAAGGCCACTCTTGATACCCGGGGACATACTGGGCTCTGCTTCATACACCCACACATCTATTTCTAATCTCATGAGCAGTCGTTTTCATTTTAGTTCTCACCAACATGTTTTCTGTTTCACTAACAAATATTGTTCTTTTACAATGGCCTTCTTAGTCATCAAAGACTTATTTATTTATACATCTTCCGCAAGATTGATTGGTGGTGGAAAATACTACCTATTTTTAGTACTGACTTAAATTGAAGTGATGAATAATCAGGCAAGTAGCGATGGAGTGCTTTCAAATATTGGCAGCTTTTATTTAGTAAGTGCCTACCCTGGGACAGGTCTTGCACTTGTTGACTGTCATGTGTTAAAGGGGAATCTCATTTTTATAACACCTCTAGCATGTGGGTATTATCATTCCACAAGTAAATGTATGTGTTCATCAAGGGAGAGGAATTTTCAAAGATAATACACCAGAAAATAGGAAAAGCATAATTTAAAGTCAGAGCTGATGTTCTTTCTGTCATACTGAATAGATTTCAATCTTTCATAGATGTACATGGCTAGAGATTTTTCAGCCTCCACTGCACACAAACTATGGATGCTCTCTAAATATGAAATGTAAATTGGGTCTTATGAAGACATTGAGATATACGGCCTTAAAAATAGAAAGTTTGAAAAGAGTAATGCAGGACACTTTGTAGTAGAGAGAAGGAAAATTTCACAGAGAAATGGAAATTTAGATGAAAACTTACAGATGGATGGGACATATAAAAGAGAAGGGAGGATATTTGAGGAAGTGGGATATTCGTTTGAGGAAATGTTACAGATGAGGACATACATAAAGAGTGATGATAATCTGACTTTTCAGAGTGGTTGTCATCTAAGACATGGGCTGGACCAGAATGGAAGTCAGGGCATGTGAGTGAATGAATATTTATTTGTTAGTGAGAAAATGTCCCTGGAGACGGAGATCGTACTTCCTTCAGAAAGAAAAAAGAATCAGAGAATTTCTTTGTTATGATTGCATTTCAATTGAACGTCCCCAAATCTATATCTGCAAAAACACCAGTGGTGGTCAGTGCCTTAGAAGGCAAAGTTCTGTGACCTCCATCAGAAGACTGAAGTATAATTAAGTTTTTCACTATTACCCTCTCCCCTGCCTTTAGAAAAGTATCTGGTGCCCCAAGTTCTTCTACCAGAAATCCTTCAACACATGAAGTTAAGAAATGAAAAATGCCAAAGGTCTGACTTTGGTATGGTCTCTATGGGAAATAGTAAATCAGCTAATGATTTCCAGAACTTTTGCAAGCTTCTAATAGAATTTTCACTTTAAGCTTTCTTGGAATTTTTTTTCTTTCAAATTCAGAATAAGAAATGAGCAAAGACAATTTGATGCTGTGGGGCAGTTTGGAGACACGTGGTGGGGGAGAGGGCAGGACTGATGACTCAAGCCTGATGTTGTTGAGTGTACATTAAGGGATTCCATAATGTCACATGCTTCTGTAGGAAAGTGTATCAACTCAACAGAAAGCAGCAAGGCCAGTGTTCAGCTGGTATGCTACAGTTCTACAAACCAGTTAGCACTGAATTCTGATTTGTTAGGTACCTTTCCAATTAAGTGGGGCCCATGCTGTACTTGTTAAATATTTTGACTATCCATACGGGAAGCAGGACCAGCTGTATTATTTTGCACAGACCCCTGTGCAAAATGAAAATATGGCGTGTCTTGTTCAAAAAGCAGGAGAAAGGGGTTATTAAACTTGCTAGAATATAAAGCTTTGTCCTTTCCTCTGCAGTCTCTATCTTGTCACAATGTTTAAAAAAAAACTTATTATTTCATGTCATTCCTCATTTAGATAAATTAAAATTTAAATAAATAAGTAAAATTGTTAAGAATTTCTAGATGGTGACAGGAGAGCATTAAGCTGAGTGAGGGGGCCCATCTGAATGTGGGGATCTGAAAACAAGTAGTATGTCTATGAAGCTAGCCTCGTCTAAAGAGCGGTAGTTTAGAACTTCAGCAGCGCCAAAACGAGCATTTGGTGAGAGTGATTTCTTGGGGGTAAAGAAAGAAAATAAGAAAGAAATCAAGGGCTTTGTACATTCTGTAACAGAAGATGGCCCAGAGTACCAGGTTATCATGCTGGAGATGCGGGGCATGCAGTGGACAGACAATGTGTGGAGGTCAGCAAAGAGTATGTCGTGGTCTTTCTAGAATCCTGGAGGAGGAATCCCATGGCCAGCACCATAACGGGAATCCCCAAGTGGAGAAATTGACCTGGTCTACAGGCTGCTAAGGTGTGAATTCTTGTCAACCTAGAAAGAAGTCTTTGGGGTGAAGGGTAGTCTTTCAAATGCTATTCTTTTCCTTATGTGTTCAATATTTGTACTTAACGATATAAGAGGTCATGTTGATGAAATGGAGTTGTGAAGGAGGGAACCCACCAAATAACAGAAACAAATCAAAAAATGACCCGTCATTTCAGCCTTCCTAATCTATAAAGTATAGCTTAACATGGAAAAAAGTCATGTGAGCAGGACACAGAAATAGGATGTTGAAAATGTGGATTCATAACTGCAAAGGTGAAAAAGACCTAGAAGCTTTATTCCACTTACAGCAAAAACTATATGAGTCAGCAGCATGAAGTAGCTGGAATAAAATAGCTAATTTGCTATTGAGCTACATAAATAGAAGTATAATATTTAGGACAAGGATGGCAATAATGAAATCCAACTCTGTACTCTTCAGACCACATCTGTGGTATTGTTTTAGTTCTATGCATCGCATTTTAAAAGTGATGTAAACAAGTGAGGCTATGATGATTGGAACTGAGTAGGAGAAATGCAGAGACTCAAAACAATATTATCTAAAAGGCAGTGAGAAAATGGGACTATTTAGTTTTGCAGAAAGAAAAACTTTGTAGAGAAGGAGTGAAATGAAAGGTGTTTCCAAATATTTGAAGAGCTTTCAAGCAGAAGAGGAATTCAGTTAACTCATTTAACTGCAGGGTGAAACTAGAGCCAATGGTGACTACTAGAAGGGGTTAGATTTCAGCTCCACGTGAGAAGGAACTCTGAATTGTAAGAGCTTTTAAAAGAAAAAATGAGCTATTTGGGGAAGTAATGAATTACCTGTTGCTGTTGTAGGAGTGTGGTGTCACTAAAAACGTTAGTTTGTGAAGTCAGACAACGGAGTTCACATTCAGTCCTTAACATTTTATTGACACTGGGATAACCTGGTACTCTTCCTAAGGTCTCCTAGCTTCATCTGCTGGCAGAGGAGATGTCTAACTTTACTAGAAGGTGTGTTTGGAATGTTAGAGAAAAATCTACGTAAATCCTTTGATACAGTCCCAAATGTTGTACCCGCAAGATATTGAATGTGCATTACAGAAAGTGTATATCATATGACACATGTACACGAACATATTTCTGAGTAGTGAAGGAGCTTACTTTGACCTAGATCTCAAGGTATCTCTATCCACCTTTAAAAAAGTAGGAACATGCCTAACATAGTTCTTATCAAACTTTTCCCTTAACTTCTTATTTCATGAAAACTAAGATCATAAGAGCTTGCCTACATAAATATTCTTAGAATTTTCCTAGTGAATTACCAGTTTTTATGTGGGGTTTTAAATATGGCATTGCAGTTTTTGATAGTCAAAACAAATTTTAAAAGTAAGTGGAATTTAACCTATTGTAAGCCTTGTGTGAAATACCTAAGTTCTCATCTTGTCCTCTGATCTCCTCTTCTCTGAAGCATCTTTTAAAAATCAAGTTGTTTTCTAGACAGGTGCAGATGTATCATCAAAAGGTTACAGGGATCAATACTCACACCCAACCAAGTTGGATAAGATAAATTCCATTTTATATCTGGAAAAACCAAGATTACACCAGGGGTAAAATTTACTGTGCAAATGCCACATGTCAAGTGCTGTGTCAGACACTTTGTTTCATGCAGTCCTAGCAACAGTCCCAACTGAAGCAAGTATCATTATCCTTTGTCATAGGTGAGGCGCTGAGGGTGGAGAACAGAGACCATGCCTTTCTTATTGATGGCACTTGCCTCACAGCCTGGCATAATGCCTGGTATATTAGGCACACAAGACATACCTGTTGAATTAATAGATAGATGAATGAACAAATGGAAACATAGCATCTCAGATAGAACAAGTCAACAAACTGAGGCCATAAATCTTTGTAAATGTTGAAGATTGATTCAGACTCAAGTCATTGCGCTGGTCCTCCTCAAAGAGCTGCAGAATCTGTCTGTGATGACTGCTGATTTCCAGGCACAGTATCACGTGCGTGGGTGGTAGCATGTATTTCCATACTGTAAGACAAATGAGTATCTGGTAATTGGCATTAGGTAAACCTGAGGTAAATTATTTTTGCAGATTTTTATTCTCTCTAGGTGTATTATTGAGCTTGCATTTTAGGAAGCTTGTTTTACACAAGTTGATTCCACTATTTTTACTCTCCCAAATACTGTTAAAAATAAGACAGCAGGCCCCAAATGGAGTCCCTTATGTTGCATCCCACATCACCAAACCCAGACTTAACCTTAATTAGTTTTGGTTCTCCCAGTAATGGGATTGTAAACCAGTCAATCAGGAATTAATTACCTGATCAGCACTAGTTAGGTCATCTGCCTGATAGACATCTACCCCCGACTAAAGGAAAGCAACCCTGCAGTGATCAATCCTCTTTTTCTGCTTGTGTAACTTCCTTATTCCTGCTCCCTTCTGCCCATGTTAATAAAGTCTTTTATTTTGTACAGCTCTTCAGAGCTCTTTCCTATCTGCTAGACTGGATGCTGCCCGATTCATGAATGAAGCCAATAAGAGCTTTAAAATTTACTCAGTTGAATTGTGTCTTTTAATAGACTTTTAGAATAGCTCTTTTTTTTTTCTGATTAGGAAAACAGTACATCAGAGACAAAATTAAATCATGTAGGCTTGGGTTTGAGTCCTGACTCTACCATGTATCAGTTAAGTGATCCCTGGCAAGTTACCTAATAGGATTAATACTTCCTACATAGGTTCTTTTTTTCCCCCCTTTTTGGTCAGAATTAAATGAGATAATATGTGCAATTTTCTTAGCAATGTGTCAGGTACACTAGAAGCACTCAACACATATTAAATCATTAATGATAAAATACTAACAGAATATGCTCCTTGTAGAAGACTGGAAAAACACAAAAGTATTGAAAGAAAAGTAATAAACTACTCATAATTGCATCCTCAAAGATTACCACAGTTAGTATTTTGTTGTGTTTTCTTCTAAAATGTTTTCTTTTCTTCTAAAAATGTTGTGTACATTTTAAAATAGTTGAGATAACACTGAATATATAATTTTATGAACTGTTCTTTTTGTTTTTTATCTCAGCAGGAGATTAATTTGATTAAGAGATAAAAGCTGAAAAAAGTCAGGAGTGCCTTCCACACTAGAGCATTTTGATGCTATGTTCCTAGATCCTAAATGGGCACTTCTTCGTCTTTTAAATTACTTTTCTGCTCAAGGAGTGGTGAAGTTGAAGTGTTGCTCTCCAGGATATCTGGAAGACAGTAATTATTCTGCTCTTTAATTGAAGAATAAATGTCCAGTTTTCAATCTGTGCTTTTTCCAGGCCTGTGCTAATCAGGATGCTAGATCATCAGGCTTTCAGATAATTAGTGATGAACATTTTGCTCTGGTTGTTCAATAACCTTCACTTTCCTTCTCAATCCCTTCTCAGCAGTCCTCAAAAGAGTAATGGCATCAAAAAAGCTGAATATATGTTTATATGGCTCAAACCTCATGACTGGCTTGTGAATTACTCAAGAACCTGAGTGTATTTAACTTGGAAACTAGATGTACTTGTAAAGATGATAAAAGGATGACCTTTTACAAGGGATGCACTCAGTTCAAGGGACTGATGGTGCAAATGTCATGGGCTGCTTTCTTCCTGGCTGTTTGCATTTCTGAGTGACTGAAACAGGATTCAGCCGAGTTCAGGGACTTGTGAGGGGTTGATGAACTGCTGCTTTTGGCTCTCACCTTATCTAGGGAAGGCACTGTCATGTCAAAGTTCCCTTTACTGTTTTCAGGAGAGAGAAGAATAGAGATCCAAGGCAGTCACTGAGTTCTCAAAGCAAAAATACTATGGACTTTAGCCTAGAAAGAAAAATAAGACACAGGTGTAGGTATAAAGAATTGGCCATGGGTCTTCTGTATATTTTAGCTGTACCTAGAGCTAATGCCCGGAGTAGGTTTTTAGAATTATCATCACCACCATCATTATTTCCATCATCATCTTCTTCACCATCATGTTTAGCATGTATGAGTGAACAGGGAAAGAGGGCTACTTGACTTGATTTTTCTGTTAGGCTGGTGGTTAATAGCATGCTGCAGGCTGACTTGTATCCCCCCCAAATATTTTCCAATCCATGCCTCCTGTATCTGAAAGTAACGTTATTTGGAAATAGGGTTATTGTAGTAATAATCAGGTTAAGGTGAGATCATACTGGACTGGAGTGGGGCAGGTGCTAAAACCAATGAGTTGTGTCCTAATAAGAATGCATATGAAGTTATGGAGAGACACACAAGGAAGAAGAACATGTGAAGACAGAGGCAGAGATTGGAGTGATGCAGCTGCAAGCTGAGGAATGTCAGGGACTGCTCCTTTCTTAGAGCCTTCAGAGGGAGGATTCAGAACTGTGAGAAAATACATTCCTATTGTTTTAAGCAACCAAGTTTGTGGTTATTTATTATTGCAGCCCTGGAAAACGAATACATACATCGTATGGACGGAGCTGACCTCCCTCTGTATACCAAGAGCCCTTTTTCAGGAGGACTTGAGCTCTTTTGTATTCTCAGACTGAGTTTTAGACTGCTTCTTATTCTTCACTGCCTACCACAGTAGAAAACTGAGAAACGGTGTTCTTACAGCTCAGAGGAGTGGTGGGCACTCACATCATCTTAGGTTGGGTTTCTTTAGAAGCAGACCCTGAGGCAAGGATTTGTGTGAAAGTAGTTTCTTTGGAGAAGATCCAAGGAAGGATCGACAAGGGACTGGGGATGTGAGATGGGCAAGGGAAGGGAGCAAGTATAGGGCAAGTTGTTGATCAGTTTGCCACTAGGATGCAATCCCACTGGCAAGCTCCAGGGTACAGGGTAGAACGCCCCTCAGAATCTACCCCCTGGAAGAGGGGAGTTGCAGGAGAAATACCTGTCTTTTTGCCACAGATGCTCTCTTATTTCCTTTAAGAATTCTGTTCTTGTATATGTCCTTAGAACACATGGGTTGTATTTTTAGAGTTTACTTTTTACCTCTGTGAGATCCACCTCTTAATCTTCATATTTGAAATTCCAAAATCTTAATGGAATTTTTATGGATAAAAGCAAATCAGATTGTAGTCTCTTACTTGTTTCCACAATGCCTGCTAGCCTCTTCCTTTGGACGCATCATTCCGAGGGAAGGTTTCCTCCTAGATTTGCTTCCTCATTGTGGGCTGCACATAGTGCCTGGGAGGGGTCAGAGAATAGATCCTCAAAATGTAGCTTTGAGGTCAAATTTCCACATACCCTGAGTCTGCTTCAAGCATAGTAGTGTAACTTCTTTGAGGATTTGAATTTGTAAATGGCAGCCTATTTAGTAGATCGTTTTAAAAATAAAATTTTCAATTTTCAGCCTTATTCTTGGTTGCTGAGTCAGAATGGCTGCTTTAGAAGTGTAGTTTTAAGCCCTGGATTTCATTTGGCAAAGAGAATATTTTAAAAGCTAGCAAAATTATGTAGTTTTCTCTCTCAACAAAGATGTGATGAACAGGTCCAAGGATTCCCCCCCCCCCCTTTTTTTGTATCCACATAGAAAGACTCAGCCTACAGGAACATGCTGTCCCCAACTCAGAGAGCCTTTTGGGTATTATAAATTTTGCAAAAAATTTAAGGCATGCAGGAGAGAGGAGTTTTATATCACCTGGAAAAATAGCAAGTGACAATGGAACACCTGTCAAATGAACCTGGCTTTCCTTCCAGCGGCAGCAGCAGCATCGAAACTTTCAAGGTGTGATGAATTATTACCCACCATCTGTTTTGCAAAATGTTAATTCTTCTTGATCCAAAATTACAATCCAGCAAATGAGCTCTTAGCAAAGCAACAAGTCATCATTCATATGAGACTATAGTGAGAACTTGAGCCGGAAATTATTGGCACAGATATGTTGCCAGAAACAGAGTGGAACCTTATTAAAGACTAGAGAAAATGGTCAATTAGGTAACAAGACACAAAATAAGCACTTAGTGGTAGGAAGAGGGGAAAATAGTTTCTCCAGAGGTTAAACTAGAAGATGTTACTCTATTTTATCCTTTAGGAAGCAATTACTGACCATCTCTATAAAACTTTTCACCAGCATTTGTCCAGGGTTGCTGTGTGAGTGGTGTCTCAGAGTAGTGAAACATAGTTGTCCTGGAATTGTTGTAAGATTATTGTGTAGAGGAGGATCTGTATCTAAAATTCATTTCTTTATTTATATGTGATGTGCAGTTGAACTTGAGATGAATAGTATATTTTGTGATATGTACCACTTTATTTAAATAAACATTTATGTGTAATATAACTCATAAAAGTATATTTCTCTTAGGAATTGTGCAAAAATTTTGACTGTTGATATTGACCAGGACTACTTTTCCTTATGAGTTATGGATCAATCTGTAGCTCTATCTTACATAAGTAATATATATGAGAGCAACAGTAATGCATTTTATATTAAACTATAAGGTAATAGGTGATTTTTAATATATTGTATAGTTCACAAAATTCATCGGCAAATAAAATTTTATTATCAGATCTCATTTGCTGATGTGTTTTAAAATTTTAGATTTTTGAAAGTAGGAAATTTAACTAGTTATCTTAAATTTGTTATCTAAGTTGCTAAATATAATAGGCAGTGTATTTAATAATTTTCCTTCAGCTATTTATTTGGCTGTAAAACTTCAGTGTTTTAAATACAAGATATCCTTCCTCTTAAATCTTCCTGAACTCTGCACACCACTGTTCTATTACGAATACATAACAGACATAAAAATAAATGAAATGGAAGTTGTCTAGGGACTGAACTGTAATAATTCCTCCTTGAAAACTAAGAAGAGGATTCTGAAAACCTTTGGGATGTGATAAATTTGAGTTAAGGAACTGAAGAGTATATAGAGGAGAATTTAGGAGTGGGTCTCAAGTATGGTTCTGAGATCCCTGATAAATGTATATGTACATTTAAGTCTTGTCTGTCTCTCCATGTTTATGTTTTGTATTACAATTGTGATTCCTATGTATCACTATCTATATCTGCACATTTACGGTCATTCAAACCATAGACAGTACACTGAATGGACTATATTTTTACATATTTAAATTTTTTTAGAAACCATGAATTTAATATAATTTATTCCAGTTGCTTTGCTCTTTGGATGACTCTCTGAGAGGATGCTGGGTGATGCTGCTGATGATTCTGGTGATAAATGAAGAGAAGTGAGTTTTCCTGGGAAGAATTGTCCTCCAACTCTTGGATCTCCAAGTTCTTAGGTTTTCTTTGTTCTACTCTGAACTTGAAATTGTGAAATTGTTCCTGAGAAGGCTTACCATCTTTTGGGTACATTTGAATGGCACTGACTGAAGGGTCAAGAGTATCTTTTTTTTTTAAAAAAAAATAGAACATTGTGTGCTGATCACATCATAGTATATAATTTAATTATAAGACATTGGTAGGGAGAATTTTAAGAAGGTCAGAGAAGAAAATAAGTCATTCAAAAACAGCCATTATTAACATTTTGGTACATGTCCTTCCAAATACATAGTTTAAAAACTTCCAGACGTCATCATTCTAATGGCATAAGTGAAATTAAAGTAACAGTAATTATCATAAACTTCATTGGCTTGAGTTCTCTCCAGCAGTTGTAAGAGTCTGAGCCCTTTTCAGTGCCACACAATGTTATTTTGGGCATGGCCAGGAGTGACTCTTATAAGCATGTCTCCCACACTCCTCATCACCTGTGAAACCACTTGGATGACCACTAATTAGTTGCCTTGATGTCATGGCTTGGTCTTGCAGCCCCCATCCAGGAGCCCACCAAGAGTCACCATTAGAACAAGAAATGTTTCTACCACCAAGGAAATTCCAAGGGATTTAGGAGCTTGGTGTCAGATGCTCCTATCTCTCAGGAAATTTTAACAGCCTTGGGAGCTCTGTGTCAGGAACAGGGGCAGAGACTGATGTGTTTATTTATTATCCTTCCACATTTATTCACTGATTTTGGCCTATTCAGAAAAGAAACCACAGATCCGCAGTACCTGTGAAGTTCTGAATACACCTGCCCTGCCCAATCCTATTTGTTTGCACACCTCAACTATCCTCCCATCATGCTGTACTTCCCATTCAGCTGAAGCTGTCCCAATTCATGCCCTGGTCTTTTGCCAAAGTAGCATCTGAGGCTCTGCCCTGATTCCTAATTACTTCATTTGCATTTGTATCTTCTAATTTTAATGTTAGCATGAGAAGGGGAAGCATTGTCTAGTTTCAGCTTCACTGAATCCTCTACCCATTTTGTCAGCCTCCTTTCAGCCCAAGAACCCAAGACTACAAACACTTTGTTGTCTTCTCCTTTTTTTTATCATATTATTTCTTGCCAACAATGCCAAAATATTTTATTTTTCTTAACTAACCTCTGTACTCATCCTTCAACATTATAGATTTGTCTTTAGATTCATGCTACCCAGACAAAAGAAAAAAATGAATGTTTACTGAGTAGTTCACTTTGAAAGTCTCTTTGCTCCTCCTTATAAAATTGTATCAAATCACTGACATCTTATCCAAAGGCCTTGGTTTACTTTACTTAGTTTATGTACTAGATCCTTCCGCATCTTCATTCCCAAGATGTAAAATGAGAATGATAATAATAACACTTACCTCATAAGGCTGTTATCAGCTTACATGGGTTTACAGTATTACCCGGTACCTACTAAATGTTCAGTAAATATCAGTTAAATGAGCATTACTATTATTATTGCTACGTTGCCTTTCTGTAAGGGTGGGTTTTATATTTTAATATGAAGAGACTGGGCTTAATACATGGGAGCTGGCTAGACCTCCAAAATTAGAATCTATAGGATATCAGAGATGAATTATTGCCTTTTGTAATAACAATTAAGTGAGATGGAAGATTTTATTTGCTTCAGTATGCTTGGCACAGTGCTGGTTCCTGTTTTCATGATGTTGAACAATTCTGTACCCTGACTGTTCAGTATTTGTGCACCTTTATGGAGGCCAGCTCTCTTTTAGTCACAGCTGGTGTTTAGTTTTTCTGGTGGTGGGAGGGACGTTTTACAATCCTTTCTGAGCATCCTTGTTGGGAGTGGATTCCCCATTGTGTGGCATCACAAGGTTTCCTGTTGTTTAAAGATAAACTGAGACATATTAAAAAGTTTCAGAGTTTATTTAAGCAAAAATCGATTAGAATCAAGCAACATTTAATCTAGTGGAAGAAAGGACCTCTGAGGAACTGTGCAAAATGAAAGACTTTTATAGCAGGAGGGAGCAGGCACAGGGAAGTTACACTAGGCCGTAATGTGAGTTGGTTATTGCAAGGTTACTTTCCTTTAGGGGACGGCAGGGGTCTACAGGCAGATTACCCAACCTGTGCTGATCAGGTGCATTAAGATTCTATTTCTGGGAGAGCCAAAACTGTAATTAAGTTACGTCTCGGTTTGTTGATGTGAGGCTTAGCACAAATGATTCCATTTTGGGCCTGCTGTCTTGTTTTTAATGCTGTGTAACACCATTAAACCTGAATCTGGCGCTGATGAGCCCTACTGTCTTTATGTTCACTATCTTTTGTCTTCCTGAAGCTCTGCATAATAATAACATATTTTCACCGGATTAGGAGGTTGTTACCAACTGTGCAGTTGGCAGGAGGCAGAAGAACAAGCCTGCAAGTCAGAGTTGCATTTCAGCTCATGAGGAAGTCACAAAACAAAGCAATGGATCCAATGTGCACATAGTTGAGGAAAAGATAAAGAGACAATTCCATGTGTCCTCAGTGAGGTAACACAGGTCCTCTTCTGCTCCCAAAGGGGAGCTCCTCAAGGACAGGAGACCTGTCTTAAGCATCTTTGTATCTCTGTACCTGTCTAACTGTAATCAAATGCCTCCCATTGACCTGAATCTGTGGCAGGGGACTTACCTGGTCTCATTGAGCTCCCATCAGAGCCTGAGGGGTGGACAGTGGTGGACTCATGGAAGAGCAGAAGGGAGAGAAGCTCTGCGTGGTTAAATAGAGAGTGGCAGAATGAGAGGCCAGGTTTGGGTCTGCTGACCACAGTGCTTTGATGGGTATGGAGTGGGAGTCAGGAGTGTAGGCTCTGGAGCTGGCCGGCCTGGGCTCAGATCCTGGCTCTGCCACTCACTAGCTGTGTGACCTTAGGCCACTCACTCAATCTCTCTGCTTCTCCATTCCAAAGACATAAAATGGGGACTATAACAATACCTCCTAGGGATGTTATCAGCTTAAGTTTACAGTATGGCCTGGCATATACTAAGTATTCAAGAAATATCAGCTAAAATAACCACTACTGCCACTACTACACCACCGCCCTTCTCGAAGAGTGGGTTTCATATTTTAGTCTGAGGGTGCCGGACTCAATACATAGGAGGGAGCTGGAACTCTGATAGCAGATTCTGCAGGATATGAAAGATAATATTACTGCTTGACCTCCCTTAGTATCTCTTAGTATCTTTCCTTCCATTATGTTTGGATGTCTGGCTGAGTTGTGTCATTTCCTAGAAAGACACAGAATGTACTAAAATTCTACCTGGGCAATAGTTTCAGCACTGAACAGTGTGTCTGTCCATAGGAAGTCATAAAAATTCATGAAAAATTTCATCTTAAAAGTATAACTGATTTAACAAGAGAAAAGCACAGCAGTGATACGTATTTGCTAACTTTCGGGGGGGGGTTCCATTTCCCAAGATAAATATGTAATTCTGAATATTTTAATCCATTAAGATTTTTATTTTCTAAAATGCTGAATTAATTATGTATTTTTATGCAGAGAAGCTCTTGGAATCCAGTATTGCTAATTTGTTTTTTTCCTTAAATAATGGTTGGGTAAATGTTAAAATGAAAACGTTCTTTTCTTCTAAGCAAGGAATTTACACTTACTGCATTTCTTTCTTGACCAAATTAATTTTGTGCCTCCAGTTCACTACTCAGTGGTAAACTAGAGACACATGTTGTTGATCATTTCTTTTAGGGTTGTAACTGTTCTGTGGGTGTGCGTGGGTATTAAGAGAATGTGGGGGCAGTGAGAGAGGTGGCTGTGCTTTGCATATGTTGTTTCTTTCATTAGAAACACATTTTTAGAAGTGTACAGATATTTTGTACTTTTCAAAGACATGAAAGGTAATCTTTATATCCAGAAAAAGTATGTTGGGGAAAAAAAAAACCCATAACCAGCTATGGGTTTTAAAAATGAATTTTAGAAATGTCCTTGTGCATCCAGATCTCTCATACTGTAAAGTTACTCTTTTCCTCCCTTTCCATATACTGTGGAAAGGAAAGAAGGAAGGAGATGACTATTTGCAGTTCATACTTAAGGGGTGGGGAGTTAGGCTCCACCTTTTGACTGGAGTATCTGCACAAATTATTTGAAATTCTTTCACTGGGGAAAGTCTTCTGTTCTCCCCAACTTATTTATTTATTCAGTCACATCAGTATGAATTCATGAGTGCTCATGGGTATTTATTTTATGCTTTGAGTTATAACCTAATACTATTTTATCAATTCTGTTGCTCAAATTGTTCCAGCTTTGTTGCTCAAAGTTCCATTGAGAGCTCTTTCACTTGGCTCCTGGGTCCCTTTGATACACCCACATCATTGTTATTTATTATTATTATTTTTTAAAGCACCTCTTTACTCTCTGGTACAACAAGATGCTCCGGGCTCATCTTGTGTATTTCCTGACCCAGGCCTAGAATCAGCTATTTCTCCCAGGAGCCCTGTTTGTTTGTTTGTTTATTTGTTTGAAGGATGGTATTTGCAACCAAGATCTGGGCACTGGGTGTGCTCCTTGGTACCGGGGTCTCTCAGCTGAAAGAACAAGGAGATGTATATATGTGTATTCTAACCTATGTATGTACACCTGTCTAAGAATACTTGTGAATGTAACCAACTGTATTTATATGATAGATATCATTGATCTGATGACTTCATGATTATGTTTCCAACTCTAATTCGTTACTGCATGGACCTTTCTAGTTTTCTCCCCTTACTTATCTGTAAGGTCCCGCTCCCACCATCTGCCATCCACTTACTTAGTTTTTCAATTCTGGCATATACATCAGTGCTTTCAGAATTGTTAACCCGTACTCCGATGAGAAACAACTTTTATCAAGTAGAGAATAGTGCTATGTACAGCTCTCACTGCCTTTAGTCTTATAGACACCATTCATTTCCATGGTTACTTAGGTTACCACCTTATTCCTCTACCCACATCAGTGAGGCTCTTTTATACATTTGTAAGCTATTTAGATACTTTTGTCACATCCTGCATTCTCTGTTGGGATGCTACCACCTCCTAAATTGATTTAAAAAATTTATGTACATTGAAGTTTGTTCTTTGTATTGTAGTTCTATGGTTTTTGTCAAATACTTAATGTCTTGCATTCACCATTACACTATCACATAGAATGGCTCTGTCACCCTAAAAAATAATCCTTTGTGCTATACCTATTCAACCAGCCTCTTCCCCTGAGTCCTTAGCTATTGCTGATCTGTTTACCAGCTCTATAATTTTACCTTTTTTAGGCTGTCATGTAATTGGAATCATACAGTATAGAGCTCTTTCAGACTGGTGGGGGTTTTTTTTTCACTTATCAATATACATTAAAGATTCATCTGTGCCTTTTTGTGGCTTGATAGCTCTTTTCTTTTTATTGCTGAATCACATTCTATTTGATAATATACCACAGTTTGTTTATCTATTCTAATGGAAGGCATCTTGGTGGCTTCTAGTTTTTGTTGATTATGAATAAAGCTGCAATAAACATTCACATGCACTTTTTGTATGGACATAAGCTTTCAGGTCAGTTGGGAAGATACTTAGAAGTACAATTGCTGAATTGAATGGTAAGACTATATTTAGTTTTGTGAGAAACTGCCAAACTCTTTTCCAAGTGGCTGTACCATTTTGCATTCCCATCAATAATGAATGAAAATTCCTTTTGCTCCATTTTCTCACCAGTCCTTGGTATTGTCAGTTTTGGTTTTAGTCATTCCAGTACACGTTTAGTGGGATCATATTGTGGTTTTAATTTGAACTTGCCTGATGATAAATGACGTGGAGGGTCTTTTCATATCCTTATTTACCATCTGTGTATTTTCTCTGGGGAGATGTTCAGATATTTTGCCTACCCTTTTCATTGAGGTGTTTGCTTTTTTGTTAACTTTTAAGAGTTCTCTGTGTACTTTGGGTACCAATTCTTAATCAAATATGTGTTTTGCAAATATTTTCTCCCTGTGTGTGGTTTGTTTTTACATTCTCTCAAGAGTGTCTTTCCCAGAGGATCTAGCTTTTAATTTTAATGAGGCCTAGTTCTTCAACTTTTCCTTTTGTGAATCATGCCATTAGTGTTATGTTAAGAAACTTATCACCAAACCTAACATTGTACAGTTTCTCCTGTTTTCTTCAAGAAATTTTTATCGTTTTGCATTTTACATTTAGATTTATTATACATTTTGAGTTAAATTTTATGTAAAGGTCTGTGTCTAGGTTTATTATCATTTACATAGAGATATCCAATTGTTCTGGCACCATTTATTGAAAAGACTGTTCTTTTTTCTATTAAATTGTCTTTGCTTCCTTGTCCAAGTTCAGTTGACTGTATTTGGGTGGGTCTCGTCTGGGCTCTTTGTTCTTTTCCATTGTGTTATGTATCCTTTTGCTGAGATGATGCTATTTTGATTACTGCAGCCCTAAAATAAGGCTTGAAATAGAGTAATGTTAGTCCTTCAGTGTTGTTCTTCCTCCTCCTCCTTCTTTGGTATTGTGTTGGTTTTTGCCTTTCCGTATAAATTTTAGAATCAGTTTGTTTATAGCTACAAAATAGTTTACTGGTATTCTGATTGGTACTGCATTACATCTGACAATCAAGTTGGGAAGAATTGACATCCTAATTAACAGTATTGAGTCTTCAACTCCATGAATGTGCAATATTGCTCCATTTAGTTAGATCTTCTTTCATTTTTTAAATCACTGTTTTACAGTTTTCTGTATACAAGGTCCTGCACTATTTTGTTAGATTTAAACCTAAGTATTTCATTTTTAGGGGATACTATTGTAAGTGGCATTGTCTTATTAATTTTAAATTCCAACTGTTTATTGCTGTCATATATATAGGGAAGAAATTAACTTTTGTGCATTAACTTCACATCCTGTGACTTTGCTATACTTGCTTATTAGTTTCAGAAGTTGTTTTTGTCATTTTTTGCAGATTTTCTAAATAATCTTGTCATCTGTGAACAGAGACAGTTTTAATCTGCATAACTTTTATTTCCTTGTCCTATTAGCTAGTACTTACTGGACAGCATTGCATTGAAGCGGTGAGAGAGGAATCCTTGCCTGTTTCCAGTGCTGGGGAGTAAGTGACCAGTATTTATTTCACCATTAAGTATTATGTTAACTTATGTTTTTTGTAAATGTTATCAAATTGAGGAAGTTTTCCTTTATTCCTAGTTTGTTGGATTTTTTTTTTTGATTGTGAATGGGTGTTGGATTTTGTCAAATGCTTTTTCTGTGCCAATTGGCATAATCTCACGATTTTTCCTTCTGGAGCCTGTTGATTTGGTGGATTACACTGATTGATTTTCAAGTGTTGAACCAGCCTTGCCTACTTGGAATAAATACCACTTGGTCATGGTGTATAATTCTTTTTATACATTGTCAGATTCAATTTGGTAATATTTTGTTGAGGATTTTTACGTGTATATTCATGAGAGATATTGGTCTGTAGTTTTTGCTTCTTGTAACATCTTTATCTGCTTTTGGTATTAGAGTCATGCTGGCCTCATAGAATGAATGAAAGAACATTCCCTCTGCTTCTATTTTCTTTAGGACGTCAGTGTCATACCTAAGTCTGTTTCTGATGCTTGCTTTATCTCCTCAGACTATTTTTTTTCCCCTGGCTTTGGTGTGCTGTTGTAGTAGATAATAGGAACTGGGGGAAGTAGGCCTTCACTGTGATAATTTATGTTACTATGGAGTTGGGCTGTATTTGCTGTTGCTGAAGGTGCCAGACACTTCCAGGTCCTCTGGTGCCCAGTTTTTGTCTCCTCTATTGACTTTGGATTCCCCTAAGTACTTCTCCTCAAAGAAGATCTGTATCTTGTGGTTTTTTTCAGCTGTAATCCATTGATATCACACTGGAGTCTCACTGATGTGTGATATTTTATGGGCCTGTGTCTACGGCCTGAGAACCTCCCAAGTGGTTTTTTGGTTTTTTTTTTCTTCAGTAATAATAGCTTCTCCCTTCTCCTCTACTTTGCTTAGATGAGACAGGAAGGCTAGTCAGGGCTGGAGTCTCAGGACTCTGAAACAAGCTCTGGTAAAATCTTTTATTCCAGAGAGTAGGCCTTTGTTATACAGAAGATTCTACATATTTCACAAGGATTCCTCTTCTTCTCTCCTACCAGAGACACCAGGGATCTTTCCAGTTCTTCAAAATTATCATTTAAGTGTTCTGACAAGTTCATAGCTCCAGTGGCTTCCATTACAGATAGGCAGATTTTGACTGAGACTCCCTGGATTTGCCTGTTTCTGCAGATTTGGGAGTGGTGGTTTGCCTTGCAAACTCAGATCTTTCATGGGTCCAAGAAAAGTTACTGGTTCTTAGTGTGTTCAGCTTTTTCTTATAAGGACACAGTGGAGGATTTCAAGCTCTTTGCATGTCGTAGGTGAAATAGCTAGTCCATTTCTAGTGACCTGTTATTTCATTCTATCAACCTCTAATTGGTTGCTTATCAATAGGGCATGACACATCTCTACCACGTCTTCCCCATCCTTTCAGCCCTCTCTTGCAGCTCCCATCACTACAGGTACACATATGGTACTTGTCCCTTGTGGACCTCTGTGAGAACTTCTTTTCTACCTTGGCTTCTATTATCTGTTAGTTTTACAGTTTAATCTTAATTAAATCTTTGATTCACTTTGAATTTATTTTGGTTAAAGGAATGAGTTACCCATCCAGTTTTGGTTTTGCCCAAATGCCAGACCTTTTTTTTTTGTTTAAACTCTATCTTTTCCCCATTGAAATAAAATACTTTTACTTTTTGCATACTAAATTTAAAATATATCTAATCTGTTCTGAACTCTCAAATCTGTTCTATTGATATGTCAGTTTACTACTGTGCCAGTACCAACTTTTTAGTCTAAGTTTCATAGTGTAATGAGTTACTAAGAAAAATAGTATTTTAAAAATAGTAGGGCATTAATGGCATAGATTAATTTAAGAATAAGGGATGTCTTTATAATATGTATTTTGTTTCTCTGAAAACAGGTATCTTTTTATTTATTCATCTTGTATTGTATCTATTAGTAGAATTTTTAAGTTTTTTTTCACATAGATCCAGTACGCTTTTTATTTTAACTATTTTATCTTTTCATTATATCTTCTTAGCAAATTATTTGTGTGCAAGAAAGCAATCAATTTGGGGACATTAACTTTGTAACCAGAGATTTTAGTGAATTATCTCATTGTGTCTAATAGGTTTTTAGTTCTCTCTCTTGGGTTTATAGTTATATAACCACATCATTTTCAAATAATGGTAATTTTGCCTTTTCCTTTCTATTTTTTGCCTCATTTATTTCTCTTGCTTAATGACAATGGCCAATCTTTTTTAGAACAATATTAACTAATAGAACACACTTCATTGTAGTACTTTTTTTTTTTTGGTTTAAACAGAAATTTATTTTCTCACAGTTCTGGAAGCTGCATGTCCAAGAGCAAGATGTTGGCAGGTTTGGCATTTCCTGAAGCTTCTCTCCTTGATTTATAGATGGCCACCTTCTCACTGTGTCCTCACCCTGCCTTTCCTCTGTATGGGCACTCCAAGCATCGCTTTCTCTTCTTTTTTTTTTTTTAGATGTACAGTGGTATCTCACTGTGGTTTTATTTTATTTTTTTTTAACATTTTTTATTGATTTATAATCATTTTACAATGTTGTGTCAAATTCCAGTGTTCAGCACAATTTTTCAGTCATTCATGGACATATACACACTCATTGTCACATTTTTTTCTCTGTGATTTATCATAACATTTTGTGTATATTTCCCTGTGCTATACAGTGTAATCTTGTTTATCTGTTCTACAATTTTGAAATCCCAGTCTATCCCTTCCCACCCTCTACCCCCGTGGTAACCACAAGTCTGTATTCTCTGTCCATGAGTCTTTAGATTCCACATATGAGCGATCTCATACGGTATTTTTCTTTCTCTTTCTGGCTTACTTCACTTAGAATGACATTCTCTAGGAGCATCCATGTTGCTGCAAATGGCGTTATGTTGTCGGTTTTTATGGCTGAATAGTATTCCATTGTATAAATATACCACATCTTCTTTATCCGGTCGTCTGTTGATGGACATTTAGGCTGTTTCCATGTTTTGGCTATTGTAAATAGTGTTGCTATGAACATTGGAGTGCAGGTGTCATCCTGAAGTAGATTTCCTTCTGGATACAAGTCCAGGAGTGGGATTCCTGGGTCATATGGTAAGTCTATTCCTAGTCTTTTGAGGAATCTCCACACTATTTTCCCTAGTGGCTGCACCAAACTGCATTCCCACCAGCAGTGTAGGAGGGTTCCCCTTTCTCCACAGCCTCTCCAGCATTTGTCATTTTTGGATTTTTGAATGACGGCCATTCTGACTGGTGTGAGGTGATACCTCATTATAGTTTTGATTTGCGTTTCTCTGATAATTAGTGATATTGAACATTTTTTCATGTGCTTTTTGATCATTTGTATGTCTTCCTTGGAGAATTGCTTGTTTATGTCTTCTGCCCATTTTTGGATTGGGTTGTTTATTTTTTTCTTATTGAGTCGTATGAGCTGCTTATATATTTTGGAGATCAAGCCTTTGTCGGTTTCACTTGCAAAAATTTTCTCCCATTCCGTAGGTTTTCTTCTTGTTTTATTTCTGGTTTCCTTTGCTGTGCAGAAGCTTGTAAGTTTCATTAGGTCCCATTTGTTTATTCTTGCTTTTATTTCTTCTAGGAGAAAATTTTTGAAATGTATGTCAGATAATGTTTTGCCCATGTTTTCCTCTAGGAGGTTTATTGTATCTTGTCTTATGTTTAAGTCTTTAATCCATTTTGAGTTGATTTTTGTATATGGTGTAAGGGTGTGTTCTAGCTTCATTGTTTTACATGCTGCTGTCCAGTTTTCCCAACACCATTTGCTGAAGAGACTGTCTTTATTCCATTGTATATTCTTGCCTCCTTTGTCGAAGATTAGTTGACCAAAAGTTTGTGGGTTCATTTCTGGGCTCTCTATTCTGTTCCATTGGTCTATATGTCTGTTTTGGTACCAATACCATGCTGTCTTGATGACTGTAGCTCTATAGTATTGTCTGAAGTCTGGGAGAGTTATTCCTCCAGCCTCTTTCTTTCTCTTCAGTAATGCTTTAGCAATTCTAGGTCTTTGATGGTTCCATATAAATTTTATTATGATTTGTTCTAGTTCTGTGAAATATGTCCTGGGTAATTGGATAGGGATTGCATTAAATCTGTAGATTGCCTTGGGCAGTGTGACCATTTTAACAATATTGATTCTTCCAATCCAAGAGCATGGAATATCTTTCCATTTTTTAAAGTCTTCTTTAATTTCCTTCATCAATGGTTTATAGTTTTCTGTGTATAATTCTTTCACCTACTTGGTTAGATTTATTCCCAGATATTTTATTACTTTGAGTGCTATTTTAAAGGGGATTGTTTCTTTACTTTCTTTTTATGTTGATTTATCGTTAGTGTAAAGAAATGCAACTGATTTTTGAACATTAATTTTGTAACCTGCTACCTTGCTGAATTCTTCGATCAGCTCTAGTAGCTTTTGTGTGGACCTTTTAGGGTTTTCTATATATAGGAACATGTCATCAGCATATAATGACACTTTTACCTCTTCTTTTCCAATTTGGATCCCTTTTATTTCTTTCTCTTGCCTGATTGCTGTGGCTAGGACTTCCAGGACTATGTTGAATAGGAGTGGTGATAGTGGGCATCCTTGTCTTGTCCCAGATTTTAGTGGGAAGCTTTTGAGTTTTTCACCGTTGAGAACTATGCTGGCTGTAGGTTTGTCATATATAGCTTTTATTATGTTGAGATATGTTCCCTCTATACCCACTTTGGTGAGAGTTTTTATCATAAATGGGTGTTGAATTTTATCAAATGCTTTTTCTGCATCGATGGAGATGATCATGTGGTTTTTGTCCTTTCTCTTGTTGATGTGATGTATTACATTGATTTGCGTATGTTGAACCAGCCTTGTGTCCCTGGGATGAACCCCACTTGGTCATGATGTATAATCTTTCTTATGTGTTGTTGGATTCTATTTGCTAAAATTTTGGTGAGGATTTTGGCATCTATGTTCATCAGTGATACTGGCCTATAATTCTCTTTTTTTGTAGTGTCTTTGCCTGGTTTTGGTATCAGGGTGATGGTGGCTTCATAGAATGAGTTTGGGAGTATTGCCTCCTTTTCAATCGTCTGGAAGAGTTTGAGAAGGACTGGTATGAGTTCTTCTTTGTATGTTTGGTAGAATTCCCTGGTGAAGCCGTCCGGTCCTGGACTTTTATTTGTAGGGAGGTTTTTAATTGCTATTTCTATTTCCTTTCTAGTGATCGGATTGTTCAAGTGTTCAGTTTCTTCTTGATTCAGTTTTGGTGGACAGTATGTTTCCAGAAACTTGTCCATCTCCTCTAGGTTATCCAGTTTGGTTCCATATAGTTTTTCATAATATTCTCGTATGATAGTCTGTATTTCTATTTTGTTTGTTGTAATTTTTCCATTTTCCTTTCTTATTTTGCTAATTTGTGCTCTCTCTTTTTTCTTCTTTGTGAGTTTGGCCAGAGGTTTGTCGATTTTATTTACTTTTTCAAAAAACCAGCTTTTGGTTTGGTTGATTTTTTCTATGGTCTTGTTAATCTCTATTGTATTTAATTCCTCTCTGATCTTTATTATTTCCTTCCTTCTGCTGCTTTTTGTTGTTCTTTTTCTAATTGATTCAGGTGGTGGGTTAACTTGTTTATTTGAGATTGTTCTTCTTTTTTGAGGAAGGCCTGTATCGCTATAAACTTCCCTCTTAGCACTGCCTTTGCTGTGTCCCACAGGTTTTGAGTGGTTGTGCTTTCATTATCATTTGTCTCAAGGTATTTTTTAATTTCAGCTTTGATTTCCTCATTGATCCATTGTTTTTTCAATAACATATTGTTTAATCTCCATGCTTTTTTTTTTTCTCCTTTGTTTCTCTGTTGTTGATTTCCAGTTTCATGGCATTGTGGTCAGTAAAGATGCTTGAGATAATTTCTATCTTCTTAAATTTGTTGAGGTTTCTTTTGTGCCCAAGTACATGATCGATCCTGGAAAATGTTCCATGTGCACTTGAAAAGAATGTATATTCTATTTTTGGGGGGTGTAAAGCTCTGAAAATATCCACCAAATCTAGTTTTTCTATTGTAGTATTTAATTTCTCTGTTGCCTTGTTTATTTTCTGTCTGGAAGATCTGTCTAGTGATGTTAATGCAGTGTTAAAATCTCCAACTATGACTGTATTCCCATCAATATCCCCCTTTATCTCTGTTAGTAATTCTTGTATGTACTTAGGTGCTCCTATATTGGGTGCATATATATTAATGAGTATAATGTCTTCATCTTGTATCACTCCTTTAATCATTATAAAATGTCCCTCTTTATCTTTCTTTATGGCCTTTGTTTTAAAGTCTATTTTGTCTGAAATCAGTACTGCAACACCTGCTTTTTTGGCTTTTCCATTTGCATGGAATATGCTTTTCCATCCTTTCACTCTCAATCTATATGTGTCCTCCCTAAAGTGGGTCTCTTGTATGCAGCACATTGAAGGTTCTTGCTTTATTATCCAGTCTGCCACTCTATGTCTTTTGACTGGAGCATTTAGTCCATTAACATTTACAGTAATTAATGATAGATGTGTGTTTATTGCCATTTTGAACTTATCTTTGCAGTTGAATTGGTATATCCTCTTTGTTCCTTTCTTCTTCCTTTTGTGGTTTGGTAATTTTCCTTTGTATTATCATGGATTTTATTTGATTTTTGTGACCCCCTTGTAAATTTTTGACTTGTGGTTACCCTTTTTTGTAAATCTGTTAACCTATACCTGTTTTTATTAAACTGATAATAACATGATCTCATACCCATCCTACTGTTAAAAAAATTTAAAAAAGAAAGAAAAAAAATTATATTTCCCTGCCTCCCTCTCCCACTCTCGGTGATTTGTATGTCTTCTTTTATAATTTCGTGTTTTCTTTATTTGTAATTCATGAGTTATCACCTTTCCAGTTGTGAGTTTCTCATTTCTGTAGCTTCCTGCTGCTTTTCTATTTAGAATAGCCCTTTCAGTATTTCTTTTAGCATGGGTTTAGTGTTGCTAAACTCCTGCAGCTTTTTTTTGTCTGTGAAACTCTTTATTTCTCTTTCTATCCTAAAGGATAGCCTTGCTGGATAAAGTATCTTAGGCTGCATCTTTTTTTCATTCAGGGCTTTGAATATATCTTGCCACTCCCTTCTGGCCTGTAGTGTTTGTGTAGAGAAATCAGCTGAGAGCCTTATGGGGGTTCCCTTGTAATTCACTCTTTGCTTTTCTCTTGCTGCCTTTAGAATCATTTCTTTATCCTTGACTCTGGCCATCTTGATTATGATATGTCTTGGTGTGGGTCTATTTGGATTCTTCCTGTTTGGGACCCTCTGAGCTTCCTGTACTTGGATATCTGATTCCTTCTTTAAGTTTGGGAAGTTTTTAGTCATGATTTCTTCAAAAACCTTTTCAATCCCCTTTGATCCTTCTTCCCCTTCTGGGACCCCTATTATGCGAAGATTGGGACGCTTTATATTATCCCATAGGTCCCTTATGCTATTATCATTATTTTTTATTTGCTTATCTTGTAGCTCTTCTGAATGGGTGCTTTCTGTTGCCCTGTCTTCTAGATCACTAATTCGTTCCTCTGCATTAACTAGTCGGCTTTGCACAGCTATTAGATCATTCCTCATCTCTGTCAATGAGTTTACCCATTCTGCTTGGCTCTTCTTTATAGCTTCAATTTCATTTTTGACATATTTTATATCTCTAAGCACTATCTCTTTTAATTCCTTCAGCAATTTGATGACTCCTTTTTTGAAATCTTGATCTAGTAGGCTATCGTCTATTTCATTGACCTTTCTTTTAGGGGATTCCTCTTATTCTTTTAATTGGGAAAGGTTTCTCTGCTTCTTCATCTTGCTCATACCTCTCTGGCACTGTGGTTTATGGAGTATCAGTTGTCTATTTTGGATCTTAAGGATTTTATCTATCTAATGCCTATTTAGGAATAGAACTTAGGGGAAAAAAAAGAAAAAAAAGAAAGAAAAAAAAGAAAAAAAGAAAAAAGAAAAAGAGAGAAAGACTTTTAAAAGAAGGGAGAAAGAGGGTTTGAAAACAGTGTATAATGAATAATAGAAGAGCGAGTTGAAGCAGAGTATTAATCGGGTGGAGACGTCCTTTTAAAACCTTTTAAAAAAAAGGGGGGGGGGTGGGGAGATGAATATATGTGTTTGAAGCCTGTGTCTAATCAATAACAGGACATCAAAACCCAAGAGAAATAGAAATGAATTAAGAAGTAAAAATTAAAAGAGTAATTGAAAATAGAACAGGTAAAAACAGATTAAAACAAAACAAAACAAAAACAAAAAACAAAAAAACAAAACAAAACAAAACAAAAACCAAAAAAAAAAAAAAAAAAAAAGGGGGTTGTTGGTGTTCTCCTGGAGCGTGTTTGCTTTTAATGTGATGTCCTTCTGTCTTCGTCCTGTTTTGGAAGCTCAGCTTGTTTTCATAGGCCCTCCGTTGGCGCCCTCTTCTGTGCTGCTCCCAGCACCTGTCGGCAAGCAGATCACGCCTCCTCCTAACACGGGGTCACATGCAGCTCTCCTCTGCTGCGGGCGGGCGGGTCACTGCCCCTCCGGATGCCGCAGTCAGATGTTGCAGACTGGCCAGGCAGGAGGGCGGGTCGTGCCCCCTCCCAGCACCTCGGGTCAGGGGCTGTGTTCCTGCCCGACAGGCGGGGGGGGGGGGGGGGGGGGGGGGGCGCTCTCCCTCTGCCTGCGCCGCCGGTAGCTCCGCTGCTCTGTGCGGCTGCGCGCTCCGCCCTGGCCGGCGCTCCACGGGTGGGCCCGGGGAAGACCGAGGGACAGCCTCGTCCTTGCTCCGAGCCAAGACTCAGCTCCTTGTTTGTCTTTGTGGAGCAAGTTCTCTGAGGGACCAGGATGGACGGATCCTATCTGCCCCGGGCTGTAGGCCCGTCTCAGTCTGGCCCTTGAGGCTGCTGAGCCCTTCGGTGCGGACGCAGGTTTCGCCTCTGCCCCCGCCTGGGTGCTAAGCGCCGGAGAATATGGCGGCTGTGCCTGGGCCCCGTCTCTCTTCCCCTGAAAAGTGTCCACGGGTTTTCAGAGATGGGGGTATTCAACCTTCCACCGAGAGCACATCAACCTTGCTGTTTTATGGAGGGCCCAGGTTGTTCTGTCCTGTACATCCACAGCCACGGCGCCCAGCCCCTTGCAGTCCCCCGGGGCTGCCTCCGTGCAGCCGCCCCCGTCCTCCGCCCGGCTTGTGCAGCCTGGCCCTGCCCGCCGCTGCCGGCCCGCGTCTCAGGCTGGGTGTCGGGGGGCGCTCTGTGCCCGTTTAACTTAGTTCTGTCAGACAAGGGCTGCTCTGTACAGATCCAAGCCTTGGAGGCTCCCCCTCCGTCCCGCTGGCCTCTCAGTTGGAGAGGGGAGACCCAGTGAGCGAGCGCCAGTCCTCCTTTGCCGCTCCCTCCCCGCGGGACCTGTCCCGCGCTGCTTTGCCTTTTGTTCTTTCTTTTTTCCTATTCTCCTACCAGATTTTTGGCGTCTTTATCTTTTGAAGAGGGCGATGTTCTGTCGGAGTTCCGCAGGTGCTCTGGTTGGCTGAGTGGGATTGTAGATGTGGGTCTTGGTGTATTTGTGGGAGAGGGTGACTTACAAGCGTCCTTCTACTCCGCCATCTTGCCTCTTCTGTAGTACATTTTTTTTTTTACCATAATTATGTCATTGTCTTGTTAAACTGTAAAGTCCTTGGGGTAGGGACTTTTATTTCTAAGGCTTAATATAATACAGGCATTAAAAAATAGGTACTCAATAGCCAGCTGTTGAATGATCCAGGCAGGGTTAGGTAGACTAGGCTGAGCCGAGATACCCTACCTAGGTACATTAGCTTATGTAAAGTGAGTACTCTTGAATGTCACAGAGATTGCAGAAGTGCCTCTTCATCAGACCATGAAATTCTGGTGTGAGTCCCATAGCTGGATCCTATGATTCTTGACCACAGTTGAACCTTCAAAGAACTGTATCTTTTGGGCCTGTCTCAGACCGGTTGGAGTGAGGGGACCCTCCTGCCCAAGGCCAATCTTTCAGGCACAGCTGCCCTGGAAGATAGAGCTTTAAATAGTTAAAGACAGTGTATACAGAGGAGCAGTAGCAAAAGAGAAGTCGAAGTGCCCTGTAGATTCTACACAGCCACCCTGCAGCACCAGTCTCATGATGTCCTTACAGAAGCAGCAGGAACCTTCCTGGTTCCTGAATGGGACTCCAACAGTGGTCTTGTGTTGGGGTCAGGAAGATGGAAGCAGAAGCTTAGTTTTCCTGTGCATAATAAGCATCAAGACTTTTTGTAGAATTCAGAGAGGCAGATTTATGTACAAGGCATCTTTGAGAGCTCTATCAATGGGGCCTGCCTGGAACACGGTCAGGGTGATAGAGTAACAGCAGTGGGAACATGAAAAAGTCAGCTCCCGGTTGGACTGCGACCAGAGTAAGAGTAACAAGTTTAGTAAATAAACCAAAGACACCTATATTCTTGGGTTATGAGCAGGAGCCAAAGTCGTCTAATGGCCTCTCAAATTAATGGGCAGACTTGAAACCCAAAGGTTTTGGCTTGTGGCCTGATGAACAAGGGTCTCTGGCTTGGTACTGGCTCCTGTAACCCTCATATGGTAACTCAGGAGTAGTGCTCTCCTTTTCAGCCCTATTCCAGTAAGCCCTTTATCATGCATCTTGATTTTCAGAGATTACTTCTAACTTTTCTATTAGAAAGATGAATCCTTAAAAAAAAGAAAGAAAGAAAGATTAATCTGATGATGGATTTCATTTTTCCATTGAAGTTAATTGGCCATGGGCAATAATAGTAAGCATGGATTCTAGTAGAAAGGAAAGCAGGGGGATGTTGTTCATAAATTGCCATGGGCAAGCAGAGATCACAGCTCATTTGGGGAATTGAGGCTTCTGATTACCTGTGCTTTGAGGCAGGCAGGATGCTTCTCAGTGCCCAGCTGCTTATTCTCACATAGAGTTTGTGCATTTGTTCTTTCATTCATTAATCCATTCATTCTTTCATTTATTAAGCCATTTTTTGGAGTATATCATGCACAGACCTGTAGATTCAAAGATGAACAGATCATCTTCCAAGCTAATGTGGGTAATATGTCACTTTCCTTTCTTTATATGGTATATAAAAATAATTTGGGTCATGAATCTCTATGGAAAACTTAAGGAACCAGTGATCCTTCCTCCCAGGAGAGGGCACATTAGCACCTAGTTTTCCATACAGTTTCAGGGGATGCACAACCATCTGATACATGTCCACGGAGCCCCTTAGGTTGATATTGTAAGCAGATAAGGAGTCCCTGGACAAAGAAAACCATGCATAGCTTTCTTGACAGGAGAATTCATTTTTGACTCAAGCCATTTTGTCATCTAAACCTGGCCACAATGCCTGCTCTTGAACAGGTCTTAGTAATTAATGAGAACAAAAGAATGCAGAAACAAATGACTATTATCAGGCAAGAGAGGTAACAATAGTAAAGATAATATATCAGTTGTAGAGACTCCCAGTTCTCTCTCAATGGGAAAGATCAGCCTGAAGTGCTCGACCACCAGATCTACTGGAACCTAAGGGATGATGATGTTGATTTTTTCTTACACTTGTGACTTCAATCAACTAAAGCTTGGACTCTGTCAACTGCCCAAGCCCATTTATGAATATGCACATACGCTTAGTTTAAAATGTCCTCAATTTTGATGTTTGAAGAGACAATACTTTGGGAAACATCCCTGGTGTTCTCCTTACTTGCTGTAAGTAATAAATCCTTCCTTCTTCCCAATCTGATCTTTTGCTTGGTTATGTCTTTTGACTCAGCACCCTCCAAGAGGTGAACCCAGTTTTCTGAGCAACAGGAATTTCACCAGGAATGCAATAGACAGATTCTTTAGATGGAATGGATGGCAGAAGACATGAGCTTTACACATCAGAGCAATGAATGCCATGTTCTCTGGCCAAGCCCTTCTTTGATGTCCCGCTCACTCCTACAACCCACCTGTCCCTGTTTCTCTTTTAATCTGAACTCTTAGATCTTTCCTTCTCTGTGGTGGTATAATGTTACTTAACACTGGTGAGGGCTTGGTTGAGGATGGGCACTGAGTGTTTTGTAGTATTACCAGCAGAGTCTGTGTCTCTGCAGCAGCATTCCACCCCTGGAGAGCTTAAAGAGATTTTGATTGGATTCATCCGCACTCTTGCCTAGGATTCCATGGCTTGATTATGGTCCATCCTGAACACAGAATTCCTGATTCTCACGTCTGTGCCTTTACCACTGGCTTAGCCCTCATTCCAGACCCTGATTCCATCTTTAGTTCTATCTTCTGACCTGAAAACTCCATGGAAGGTCTAATAGGCACTTTTTCTGAAGAGAGGTAAGAATTTGTTTACTAGAGGTATTAGATACAAATATGGGGTTAGTGAGGTATTTTCCTGATTAAAATGAGTATGTTAATACAGTGCTGCCCCATCCCATCACACACAATTTTAAAGGCAAAAAGAAAAAAAAGTTTCTCAAAAAGAAGCATTTATCTTACTTAAAATATAAAATGAAACTTTTGTGATCCCAGTTGAATGCTTTTTTTTCGTTTGGAAAGACAGTTTTGTGGACAGAGCCTTCCCTTCTGTGATGCAGGACACTACTGTTGCCCAAATAGAACAGAACCATGAAGATATTAGGAAATGAAATGCTGGCAGACTTACAACCTCAGGGGCCAAATGGCACCACAATGATTTCTCACATATTTTAACTTTCAAAAGACCCTAGTGACTGCTTTTATTGCACATTTTATGGAGCCATCTGTTTTTTGTTTGTTTGTTTGTTTGTTTTTTAACCAGAGCTACTATATGTTCAAAACTTTAAATACAAATTTTCCCTATGTCAAAGGACAGAGGCTTCATGGTTGTGGTTGCTAGTAGGGAATTCACTGGGTTCACAGTGGATGCAAGAATCTTGGCGCAGCCCTAGAAGCCTGGTGCATCTGCTGCTGTGGAAACTGCACTGTGCAGGCATTTCTTGTTATATGTGTTCTGCCTCGGCCAAGAATAATCGACACCATAAATCATCTTAGGTGGTACATTCTTTTGGACTTGCTGATATGGTGTCATTTAAAATTCATTATATTCAGTTGAGACTTCATAAAGAGGAAGGCTTCTTTTAAAGTCCATATTTTGCTGCCTGAGAGTAAGAGTGAGGGGCGAGATATGAAGGAACAGTGCTTTGCCTGGGGTAAAGCTCTATGTGAAAGAAGTAGTTTAAGCCTCAAGAAAGTCTAAACATAACCACCAACCCAGACATATATAATGCGAGTCCAAGAATATTAGAATGTAAAGTGTACAGGGTTTGATATAGGAAAAGCATTCAATACAGTCGATGATCATCTTCAAGGACTCCTACTGCTACTGCTACTGCTGCTTTTCAAATCAGATTTATAAAAAGTATATCCAGCATAATGGAAAGGCTCCTGAACCTATTTTCACCTTTATTGTGAAAGGTGCTTTAGTTTCCAAAACAATAAAGGCCATCCTAGTAGGAATGCAGGAGGAGAGGAAACCCCAACTTTAAGTATACCTGCCAGCAACATTTTCTCAAGTTTTTTTTTTTTAGGCACACTGACAGCATCTTTTAGGAACATTGTTAATAATCAGGATTAGGCATAAGGATACTTGTTTCTCAGAAGTTGATCTAGAGGATTGGATTTGGATTAGAGAACAATCTATAGCCACTGTTGCTGTTTTTGGGTGAGAGCAGAGGTACTGGTGGGGAGGTGGGAAGAGTGCCTGGGAGTGAGCAATGGTTCTCAAATTTGTTTGCATAAGAATCACTGTTAAAAATGTAGATTTCTAGAAGCTAGTCTCCAATGATTTTGACTGAGAAGGTAGAGAGTAGGGACCAGGAAGCTGCCTTGTCAAGAAGTCTCTCATCTGATTCTGATCACCTAAGCCACGTTCCACGCTGTGGAATGCTGGAGATCTCGTCTTGACTTTGACTGGTAGGCCAATAATTCTAGATTCCATTCTGAATAATAATAACTTATAAAATATACTCATTTTATATCCCTGGGTAGTGGTAGTTTTGTTTTCAAATCACAATACCTCAACATGTGTGGTTTGAAAGTGAGTTCAACTAAACATGAATTACATTAAAAAATTCAAGTGATACAACTGCAGCATGACAATTTACACTAAACATTTTAGTGTGGTGTGCAAATGTAGAAAATATTTTTACTAAAATTTAATAGTATATGAACTACTTCCCTCCTCCTCCATAAAAACGACCAATTTCCAAAATGTAGCTCATTGGTACCCAAACATTATTAGGTTATTTATGGGCTCTAACCAATAATCTCCTACTTTATCCACTCCTCAACTACATTAATCTGCATTACAAACCATCCTCAAAATCAAGATCTTTCAACAAAACATAAAAGCATGATGTTTTTGATCAATAATAGGCTGACAGAACTTAAATACATTCTCACAGAGAAGTCACATAATGTTTCAACAGGAAAGCTACTAGATTAATGGTTCATTGCTTATCGCAGTACCCCAGGGATGACAGATACCTTCCTTTTCACACTTAGGCAGACATCATTCATTGATCAAACCTCTACCCAGCGAAATCAGATGCTGCCTCAGAATCCTTTCCTCCAAAGGGAGTCACTACCAATTTATCAGCGTTGGCTTGAGAATGAAATTGTGTTTTCCATACCTGCCCCACACCAAACAAAAAGTACTTCTGTGTATCACATATACACACACTCTCCCCATCCCCTGCACCCTCTAAATGTTCAGAAACAAGTCATCTATAATACTCGTAATGAAGTAAAGTCTTTGTAAAAGACCCTGTTTCACTGTAAATTAAATCAAGAGCAAGGTTTCCTTGCTCGTGAAAGGAGTCATGGGACTCCATGTCTTTTTTTTGCTTTTCTGGAGATTCTTCCAGTAGTGGCACAGTTGTTCATAAACTTGCAGCAGATAGTTCATATCTAACTATTATTAAGAAGGCAGTGATTTCAACCGACATACTGAAATTCACCAAAGTACCAAGGGACCAAGAAGCTAACTTTTCTCTTGAAGTTCCAATTTAAAATAAAATAATGAACAAAAAACATCTTCAGTTATTTTAAGAAAGCATCATATGTCTCAATTTAATCATTTTTAATGCTTAGCCAATGTCTTAGTCTGTTCAGGCTGCCATAACAAAAATACCAGGCTTAAACGACAGAAATTTATTTCTCACGGTTCTGGAGACTGGGAAGTCCAAGATCAAGGAAGGCATGGACAAATTTACTGGTGAGGGCTTGCTTTCTGTTTCATAGGTGGTCATCTTCCTGTATCACCACATGGCAGAAGGGGCAAAGGACATCTCTGGGGTCTCTTCTATAGGGGCAGTCATCTCATTCATGAGGACTCTGCCCTCGTGACCTAACCAACCTCCCAAAAGCCTCACCTACAAATGCCAACATGTGAATGTTTGAAGGGACAGAGCATTCAGTTTATAGCAGCCAAACTGTATTTTTTGTACTTTTTTATAAAATCTATGTTTTGTTAAATTATAATGCTTATACCATGTTTTCAATTTAAAAATAAAATAATCACTTAGACAACTTACAATATTCAGAAAAATATATAAAATAAAAACCATCTATAAAATCACTACCCTCCGGATACCCATTTTTGACACTTTGGTATATTTCTATCCGTCCTATTTTCTATGTCTCTTCATACGAATGTGTATTTTTCTTTTATTTTCCCATAATTTTGGGCTAATTTTGGGCATATGGTTTGCATCTTGTTTTTAAAATGGTAATGTTTCCTGAAGCATGTAATTTAAAATTAGAGTATGAAATAAAATTATCTTTCCAAAACATGTTTTTAAAATGTCTTAGTCTGGGTCCTCATAGGAACAGATTCCAAGATGTGATTAAACCTACAAGGATTTTATTACAAGTGCTTGTGTGAGAGAAAATAGGAAGGGAGTCAGATAAGACTGGGATACTCATCAAACCACCATGCAAATCTGACCAAGAGTGAGTCTGTCCTAGTGCTTTGTCTCTTCGGTCGCTAGCTGGGAGCAGGCCTTGGGAGGCAGAGCTTCAGTGCAAGTTCAACAGTGGATTTCAAAGTGCAGCAGCCAGGTGGGCCCTTGGCCAATTATGTTTCCTGTGGTTGAAGGTCTGTGAGGCAAATTTTCATGGTCCTCACATTAGGGTTACATGATAGTCCATTATATGGATAGATTTTTCCCCAATCTTTTCCAACAACTCTGCATCAATAATTATTTTCTTAGTTGGGTTCCTGGGAATGAAGTTGCTGGATCATGGTATGAAATTTATTTCTAAATATTTTATACAATACTATGATTATTATACAAACTATGATTTATTTACTTGAGTCTCTGTAGTTATTTGGAAGGGATACATCATTCAACTAGTGGGCATTTTTAGGTTTTCAAAATAATTTTTAGTCTGTATTTGACACCAGCCTATACAGATTATTTAAGACATTATTATGCCCTCCTCCCCTTTAATTTTTCTTATACTAACTTCTCCATCTTCATGAATATCATACAGAGTTTGAGACTAAGATTCCTGCTATTAAATTGTTATTAAATTTCAAAAAATACTTTCTTTCAGGTATGTATATATTATATATTTTACATTAGTGAATAGGATAAAATTAGAAAGAATTGAGTGTTCCTTCCATAAATAAGCTGAAATAAGCAAGTATAAGTTCTTTTTCTAAGATCTGTACTGTAAAAGAGAATCACCCATTCTGGTTAACTAAGTGTGTCTTTTGATACTGGATTTTATGTTAGCAGCAACATCCCAGGAGAATACAGCTACCTTCACTGAAACAGAATTTTCTTTAAAATTGATTTTGAACCAAGGAAACTTGGAGCTGATTTAATTACGTTGTGGTGTACTACTGTGAGTTGGCCACCAAGAGTTTCTTCCTCACTCATCAACGAGATGCTCCACAGGGTAGAAGGCTGCCTTCTGTCTCCAGCCATAGGATGGCGTCATCACTCTAATGAGGGTCAGTTTCCATTTCTCCCATCCCTGTGCTACAGAACGTTTCCCAGCAGAAATAGATGCCCTCCATTGTAACATAATTCTCCTGGCCAAGTTGGTGATAAAATGCTAACTCCATGCTGAAAATATAATTCCATATTCATCTCTCTCCTGAGAAGAGAAAATTTTAATCATGTCCCACGGAGGTATTAACAGTATGAACAGAAAACGAAACTACAATGATCTGCATGTGCTTTCAACATAAGGGAATGAATTCTTCCGTAAAATGTAATTTTCTTATTTACCTACTGGTAGTTTTTACTTCTTGTCAGGGAAATAGGTCTCACTGCATCTATATCCAAAGTGCTAACCCACAAAATCATAAAGAGGAAGTGGAGTAGGGGAATTGGCAGGGGTGTGGTGGCTGATTAGTGTCCTGTTAAAAGGAGAACAGAATTGTCCTGTGTAACATTAACTACCCATAACACCATTCAGTCTGATAACAGCCAGCCCTGTGAATATTTAACTTTCACAATATTTGCTTTACGGATAGTGGGTCTCTTTCATATATGAAATATAGCCTATTGCATATTATTAATTAGACCTGAGTTGACCTTCAGAATTTAATATTCTTTCAACAGAGATACGTATAATTTACTATGGTAGCATACATTCAAAAGGTGAACGTTAGGATTTAAAACATCATAGGCTCAGAAACAATCTTAATAGGCCATCTAGTTTATTCATTCAGTTGTCTATTGAAAATCATTTACATGCTAGGAGCTGAAGGCCATTCGGTGAAATATAGAATAGAAGATGCCCTCTAACCCCTTATGTAGTCAGGCTCTCCTTTCAGGGGAAAATGAAATGACCTCATAAGAATGCAAGGCAGTGCTGGTTGACAGACATTGAGTCTCTTTCGAGCTCAGAGCAGAGGAAGAGTGATGTGGGCAGCAGGCAAAGACTGGGTAGAGGAAGAAACAGTTGCAGTGACCATGGAAAGAAGGGTAGGGCATGGGTCGGCAGGTGAAGGGGACAGCAGGAAGCCAGAAACACCTGCTGGTGAGTGTAAGGACTCAGTTGACAGGTTGGTCGGTCAGCCAGCCTCCCAGCTGGCTCGGGTCATTCCTGATGGTGTGCAGTGGAAAGTCTGGACCGCTTTTCAGAAATGCTGCTATGCGTGAGGCAGGTGGATACCTTTTGGAGGGATATAGAGCTTCTTTGAAAGCTCTTTGATTTATAGAAGGGCTCTGTGATATGAACACAGGCTTATCATCTACGACTCTTCTCAAAGCGCTGCATGCTTCAGTCAAGCAGACTGTTACCGTTTCTTGCGGCTCAGATTTATAAACGAACATTATGTGAGTGCAGGTGGAGAAAGACAAGCTAGAACCCGAGGCCAGGACGTGATGCAGGGTCATGCCATTCTTAAAAGCTAAGACTTTGATTATTAAAGTTGTAGAAGCCATTAATGAGGTTGGGCTCTTAATTGGTGGAATTCCATAAGATCTGCATTTTTTACAGATGACGGAGTACGGTGGTCATATCCACATCATGTGGTTGTTAAGCACCATAGTTCTGGAGTCAGATTGCCTGGGTTTGGATTCCTTCTCCGATCTTATTAGCTCTGACATTATTAACTTCTCTAAGCCTCAGGGACCTTAGAATGGGGATAAAAACCATTATCTGTCATATAAGTTTGTTTTGAGGATTAAGTGAGATAACGCATGTAATATACTTAGTCCAGTGCCTCGCATATTAAGAGAGAATTTAGTAGAGTTTGGCTGTTACTACTCTTCTTATCTCTCCAGGAATAGTGTAAAAGATGATTGGCTCTGCTGGCAGCTCAAAGGGCAAGGACCTTTACTGGAGGACAAAGACCTGATAGAAATCCATTTGTGGCAATATTTTAAGAAAGGCATTGACACACTGAATTAAGGCAATAGCATAAGGATTGAGAAAGGCAAGGTTAACACCATCAGGGGAGTAAAATCAACAGGACCTGGTGTCTGAGTAGAAGTCGGAGATAAAGAAGAGGGAGAAATTATGGACGATTGTAAGGTTTCTAGCTGGGTCACCAGTGGTGTGGTGCCACTGACCAAAATGCAGAACACAACACGGCCTCATGGCCAAAGTGCACTTCCAACCCCCGGGGGCTTTCTCCTTTTCCCAAGGACATGGGAAGTGCTGGAGAATTAATGTCCTGGTGACACCCTCGACCGTTGTCTGACAGAGGCTGTGGGTTAATAGCTTGGCACTTTGGCACCACAGGTGGGATTACTGTGTTTTCCCCAGTGGGACAGAGCTACAGGTTCCCGTGTCGGTAACTTGTTTGATGATGAAATCTTTTTGGCTGCCTTTTCTTCTGGTCTCACGGCTCCAGTCCCTGAGTAGTATTTCTTGGCTCACCATCCAAATAAACTATTTGCACTGGAACTCGTGTCTTGGGGTTTGCCTCTAGAAGAAATGAAACAAAGAGATTTAGGAGAGGGGAAAGGAACTATCTGTGTCTGTTTTTAGACACAGATAGTCCAGAATGCAACTGAAATAAGGAAATGGAATTTAATAAATAGCTGGGCTCTGGTATTCTAGATTGGTGAGTAAACTGCAAAAAAGTGGTCATTGAAATCTTGGAAGAAGGTGTTTCCTCAAGGATAGCTTGTAACTTAAGAAGCTTGAAAGAGCCAATGAAAAACACAAAAATGAACACATAAAATAGTGCTCCTAGAAAGGTGAGAGCAGAACAAGAGGGTGATGTTATGGAAGCCAGAAGACAACATTGTTTAAGGAAGGAGAATCTGAATTTTTTTTTATTAAAGTGCAAATCCTGTTCAGGGAGTCCATATTTCATCTTGTTAATGGCCAAGGTGTCTCACACATAGTAATCACAACAATAATCAAAATAATAATAATACAAATATTTGTTGCATAAGTATTACTTTTCTCCATCCCACTGTGTAGATATAAGAGAAAAAGAGATGGTGAAATTAAGGGCTGTAAAGTAAATCAACAAAAATTCTCATCTTATGCAATCTTTTCTCTTCCTTGGTTGGTTAGTTCTCCGCCCTTGTTTGCTCTAAAATGGATTCATATTGTGAAGAAATAGGTCCTACCATGTTCCCTTTACCAGCAGTTTGCATTCTATATGAGTTTTTATTCCCAGTACAACTAAGACCAGGTAATTTTGGCATAGAATAAAAGTTCAGAGGGTAGAGGCTTGAAGGGTGGGGAGGGAGAAGTGATAGTGAACTCCATGCTACATAGCCCCAGTTCTTGCTACCCTCTTCTGCCACTACTGTTTCTCCAAAATTCTCCTTCACCACTTTGTTACTGCTTCTTCGGCTGGAACAGGAAGTTGTAATATGATGTCATCGTGATAGAATTACTTTCTGGCTGGGTTCTGATGTCACCTCATTTCTTTTCCTTCTCTGTAGGTGGAGACAGTACAGAGCAGTCAAAGCTTTCATTTGCTCACATTACAACAAGCTCTTCTAAATTATGAATTATTTCCAGTCTGTAGTCAATGACCTGTTGTAGGTAGACTCAGATGCAATAAAATTCCTCAAAGTATTAAGAAATTTCCACTGTCTTTTGGAGTTATGGTAGGATTTAATTTGTAGGGCAAAGTGGCGTTTACCTGGTTTATGAAGAGAGGGGGAGTACAAACACTTGTATTAGTCTTCAGCCCTTTCCCGATTTCCTGCTCTCTAACACTTTGCATCTGGGTGTGCAAGACTGCCCAGAGACACTTTCTTCAGACTTTTCTGAAATGAAGAAAAAGTGGCTCCTTGTTGGAAATAGAAGAGATGAACTCCATCGTCTGCTGTCAGGTCAGCCAATTTTATAAACTCTGTAAAATCAATGTCATTTTTAGGTACATATATCATTTAAAGAATAATTGCTGGTCAACTCTATACAGTTTCCAGTGTTCAGCACCCCGAGACTGTACTCAATGCCCTGTTGCCTCCAGAACTATCTTTTCTACGTTGTCTACTGCTGTACTAAGTCAATTACTAAGTTGTCTTTTCCCATTTATATAAAGCCATTAAACCAATGTCCCGTCCTGTACAGATACAATAAGCAATCACTGACAGTTTTCCACTTAATTACATGCTTCACTGGGTGCTTCTTGATTGAAAATATTCTCTCATGATTTCCTTCTTTTTATGCTCTTGATCTCACTTCTGTACCATAAGGGATGATAAAGAAAGATCTGATTTAATGAGATGGCTTTTCTGTGTAGTAGCTGTACCTGTCACTCCAGTGAAATGCATAATGTCTTGCCCTTTACCTTCAGGCTGGAACGTTGGACCTGGGTTCTCCCCAGCGGGTTACTGAGTCTATCATTTTCCAAGAAATATTACTCAGCCTTTGGGTTATGGCCTCTCTAGGAGCTGTTCTTCAAAGGCCAAACATCTGCTTCCATTGGCCTTTTCTCGTGTTTGGAAAAAGCAAAATGGATGTCACATTTCTATTCAGGACTTTGTCTTGAACTTCCTGACCTCTTGGTCATTGGACCAGTAATTAGTGAGCTTCTGCAACCACCACAGCGTGGCAGGAAGACTCAAACAGGTTTTGAACAAGAATTACAGAAATGCTTTTTCTCAATTAGTAATGTTACTTATTGGACCCAGAAATAACTTCGAGCTATAGTAAGAGCAATGGATGCTTTGAAATGATGGTTTTGATTGAATTCTTGTTTTTATATGATTGAACTCTCAACCCTTGACTTTTTAAAATTTGATAGTCATGTAGTCGTGTATTGCCATGGAGTGATAGCCTTGGGCAGCCAGGTTGACCTCATGAGACAGAAAATACCTGTTGGGTTCATTGTTCACTTTTTTTTCCTCCTCCAAGTTCTTCCTCCAGAAGAGCAGGAGAAAATATAATCATTAGATTCATTTATTTTGCTTAAAGAGTTAAGCCTGCTAAAATAAAGTTACTCCAAGAAGTAACAACTTAGGACTTATTTATTAATCACTGGTTAATTATCACCAGGTATATAGTGCCATGTATATAAAAATGTTAGAACTTGGGGGAACTTCAGAGTTCAACCTTGTTCAGTGTCCTTATTTCACAGACAAAGAAAATGAGGCACAGAGGTGGAGTGACTTCTCTTGATGTTGACTCCTTCTATTCAAATTGGCATCAGAACACAAATCTTAGCCAGCTCTCTTTCTTGCTCATGAGGTCCTGCCCTGAGAGCAAGTTTTGTTAGTAAGGGTAAAATCTTAAAGGTGATAGGAAAGAAAGGGCAGCCTGGCGGACAGTGGAGGCAGGGGAAGGAAGGCTGAGATTACTATAATATTTTTTTCTGGGGGCTGGCTTGGTAAGGCGGTGAGAGAGAGAGATAGACTGATTTAAATATAGTTGATTTACAATGTTGTGTGAGTTTCTGGTGTACAACATAGTCATTCAGTTTTATATATCATATATATTTACACGTATATTCTTTTTCATATTCTTTTTCATGGTGGTATATTACAAAATATTGAATAAAATTCCCTGTGCTATACAGTAAGACATTGTTTTTTGTCTATTTTATGTATAGTAGCATGTATCTGCAAATCCCAAACTCCTAATTTATTCTTCTCCCACCTCCTTTCCCCTTTGGTAAACATAAGTTTGTTTTCTAAGTCTGTGAGTCTGTTTCTGTTTTGTAAATAAGTTCATTTGTATCCTATTTTAGATTTCACATATAAGTGATATCATATGGTATTTGTCTTTCTCTTTCTGACTTGTTTCACTTAGTATGATAATCTCTAGGTCCATTCATGTTGCTGAAAATGACATTAATTTATTCTTTTTCATGGCCAAATAGTATTCTATTACACACACACACACACACACACACACACACACACACACACACACACATATCTCATGACTTCTTTATCTAATTATCTGCCTGTGGACATTTAGGTTGCTTCCATGTCTTGGCTATTGTAAATAGTGCTGCTATGAGCAATGGAGTGCATGTATCTTTTCAAATTAAAGTTTTCCCCAGATATATGGCCAGGAGTGGGATTGCTGGATCATATGGTAACTCTACTTTTAGTTTTATGAGGATAAGGAAACTATATACTGTTTTCCATAGTGGCTGCACCGATTTATATTACCACCAACAGTATAGGAGGAGTATTTCTCCACACCTTCTCCAGCATTTACCATTTGTGGACTTTTTAATGATGGCTATTCAGACTGGTGTGAGGTGATACCTCATTGTAGCTTTGATTTGCATTTCTCCAATAATTAATGATGTTTGAGCATCTTGTCCCTGTTGGTCACCTGTATGTCTTTTGTGGAGAAATGTCTATTTTGGTCTTCTGCCCATTTTTTGACTGGGTTGTTTGTTATTGAGTTATGTGAGCTGTTTGTATATTTTGGAAATTAAGCCCTTGTACGCTGCATTCTTTGCAAATATGTTCTCCCAATCCATAGGTTGTCTTTTCATTTTGTTGATAGTTTCCTTTGCTTTGCAAAAGCTTATGAATTTGATGAGGTCCCATTTGTGTAATTTTGCTTTTATTTCTATTGCATTGGGAGACTGACCTAAGAAAACATTGGTACAATTTATGCCAGAGAATGTTTTGCCTATGTTCTCCTCTAGGAGTTTTATGGTGTCATGTCTTATATTTAAATCTTTAAGCCATTTAAAGTTTATTTTTGTGTATGGTGTGATGGAGTGTTCTAACTTAATTGATTTACATGTGGCTGTCCAGCTATCCCAGTGCCACTTGTTGAAGAGACTGTCTTTTCTCCGTTGTATATTCTTGCCTCCTTTGTCAAAGATTAATTGACTATAGGTGTGTGGATTTATTTCTGGTTCTCTATTCTTTTCCATTGATCCATATGTCTGGTTTTTTTTGCCAATACCATGTCGTTTTGATTACTGTATCTTTGTAGTATTGTCTAAAGTCTGGGAGGATTATGTCTCCAGCTTTGTTCCTTTTCCTCAGGATTGCTTTGGCAATTCTGGGTCTTTTATAGGTCCTTATAAATTTTAGGATTATTTTTTTCTATTTCTGTGAAAAATGTCATGGATAATTTGAAAGGGGTGTATTAAATCTATAGATTGCTTTGGATATTGCCATTTTAACAATATTCATTCTTCCAGTCCAAGAGCATGGGGTATCTTTCCATCTCTTTGAATCATCTTCAGTTTCCTTTATCAGTGTTTTATAGTTCTCAGCATATAAGTTGTTCACCTCCTTGGTCAGGTTTACTCCTAAGTATTTTATTTTATTTTATTCTTTAACATTTTTTATTGAGTTATAATCATTTTACAATGTTGTGTCAAATTCCAGTGAAGAGCACAATTTTTCAGTTATATATGAACATACATATATTCATTGTCACATTTTTTTCTCTGTGAGCTACCATAAGATCTTGTATATATTTCCCTGTGCTATACAGTATAATCTTGTTTATCTATTTTGCATTTTGAAATCCCAATCTGTCCCTTCCCACCCTAAGTATTTTATTTTATTTTATTTTTTGATGCTACTTTAAAAGGGATTGTTTCTTTACTTTCCTTTTCTGAGATTTCATTGTTAGTGTAAAGAATGCAAATGATTTCTATATGTTAATCTTGTATCCTGCTATCTTGCTGAATTTGTCAGTTCTAATAGTTTTGTGTGATGTCTTCAGTGTTTTATCTATTTGTATACGCAGTATGTCATTTACATATAATGACAATTTTACCTCTTTCCTTCGAATTTGGATACCTTTAATTTCTTTTCCTTGTCTGATTTCTGTGGCTAGGACTTCCAATACAAAGTTTAATAGAAGTGGTGAGAGTGGGCATACTTGTCTTGTTCCAATTCTTAGTAGGAAGTCTTTCAACTTTTCACCATGGAGCATTATGTTGGCTGTGGGTTTGTTTTAAGTAGCTTTGATTATGTTGAGATGTGTTCCTCTGTACCCATTTTGGTAAGAGTGGATGGATGTTGAATTTTAACAAATGCTTTTTTTTTGCATCTATTAAGATGATCATGTGGTTTTTGTCTTTTCTTTTGTTGCTGCAGTGTATCATGTATGTTGAACCATGCTTGTGACCCTAGGATGAATCCAACTTGATCGTGGTGTATGACCTTTTTTATGTGGTGTTGGATACTATTTGCTAATATTTTGTTGAGAATTTTTGTGTCTCTGTTCATCAAAGATATTGGACTGCAGTTTTCTTTTTTGTAGTGTCTTTTTCTGTTTTTGGTATCAGGGTGATGGGCTTCATAGAATGAATTTGGGAGTACTCCCACCTTTTCAGTCTTTTGGAAGAGTTTGAGAAGGATTGGTTTAAGTTCTTTATATGTTTGGTAGAATCCCCAGTGAAGCCATCTGGTCCTGGACTTTTGTTTACAGGGAGCTTTTCCTTTTTTTTCCTTTCTTTAAAAAAATTTTTTTTTAATTTTACAAATTCTATTTCACTTCTAGTGATTGGTCTGTTCAAATTATCTGTTTCTTCCTGATTCAGTTTTGATGGGCTGTATGTTCCTAAAAGCTTGTCCATTTCTTCTAAGTTGTCCAATTTGTTGGCATATAATTGTTTATAGTATTCTTTTATTTTTTTTGAATTTTTATAGTACCAGTTGTTATTTCTCCTCTTTCATTTCTATTTGTTTGTTTTGTTTTGTTTTATTTGGATCCTATTTCTTTTCTTCTTGGTGAGCCTAGCCAGAGGTTTGTTGACTTTGTTTACCTTTTCAAAGAACAGAATCTTGGTTTAACTGATTATTTTCTGGTTTTTTTTTTAACTCTCTATTTTATTTATTTCTTCTCTGATCTTTATTATTTCCTTCTTTTTGCTAGAAATAATTTTTATAATTCTTTTAGGTGATAGATTAGGTCATTTATTTGAAATTGTCCTTGTTTTCTGAGGAAGGCTTGTATCACTATGAACTTCCCTCTTAGGATTGCTTTTGCTGAGTCCCACAGATATTGTATGGTTGGGTTTTCATTGTCATTTGTTTCAAGGCATTTTTTTAATTTCCCCTTTGATTTCATCATTGACCCGTTGTTTTTTTTTTAAATAGCATGTTGTTTAGTCTCCATGTAATTCCTTTTTTCTCCTTTCTCTTGCTGTGGTTGATTTCTAGTTTCATGCCATTGTCATCAGAAAGGATTTTTGCAAGGGGATTGAGATGATTTTCAAGGGGATTGAAAAAAGAGGATTGAAATAATTTCTATCCTTCAGTTTGTTGAGGCTTGTTTTGTATCCTAACAATGAGGTCTATCCTAGAGGATGTTTAATGTGCACTTGAAAAGCACTTGAAAAGAATGTGTATTCTGTTTGTTTTGTTTTGGGTTTTTTTGGATGTAATGTCCTGAAAATATCAGTTAAGTCTAACTATTCTATTGTGTCATTTAGGGTCTCTGTTGCCTTATTGTATTTTCTGTCTGGAAGATCTGTCCATTGATGTCTGTGGGGTGTTAAAATCTCCTCCTATTATTGTATTTCTGTCAGTTTCTCCCTTTATGTCTATTAGTATTTGTTTTATTTATTTAGGTGCTCCTATATTGGGTGCATATATAAATGAGTATAATATCCTCTTCTTGTACTGATTCTTTTTATTGTTATAAAATGTTCTTCTTTATCTTTCTTTACGGACTTTGTTTTAAAGTCTACTTTGTCTGATGTGAACATTGCTACCCCTACTTTCTTGTCATTTCCGTTTGCTTGAAATATCTTTTTCTGTCCCCTCACTTTCAATCTATGTGTGTCCTTTGCCCTAACCTGGGTCTCTTATAGACAGCATATTGTAAACTCTTGTTTTATTACCCAATCATGCAGTGAGTTCCTGATTCCATTTGTAACCTGGGAGGTACCTGATATTGTCTCAAATATCTCATGTTCAAAAATGTTTGTCTTTTAAAGACTGAGCCATTTCTTTTCTTTTTTTTTTTTGCTTTATTTGGAAACCCTAAATTTACTAACAGAATTTATACAGTAAAAAAGATAAAATGACATTGGTTGGCTTTTTACCTCTATGACATAGAAGATGGAACCATTTCTAACCAAACCCCTTAGGCCTTGGGTGATCTGGGGAATCTGGACTAGCTCCTGGTGAAGTCAGAAGAGAAACACTTAGGTTTAGTCACAGTAGTCAGGAAGAGAATTAGAAACTGATCTTGTCCTGAAAGGCCAGGTTGAAATTGAATAGATTCATAAGAGCTGGAAGGGTAAGTGTGCTCTTTAAAGGCCCACGTTTAGAAATGAGCCTTGGCTCTCATGCTGAGTAGAATTTTAGAGATTAATGGAAGATGAGCTTGGCAAGCTAGAGTGGGCCTCCACTGGGGAATCCCTGAAGGCTCCCTGCAGGTGTGGATAGGATCCAGTCCACAGCAGGTTCCTGACTAGGGAAATAGCTTTGAGAATGTAGCACTGGAGGAAATTCAGTCTGATATCTTAGATAGATTAGAAGATGTGGAAGCAATGTAAAGAGGATGCTAGAGTACTCAAGACAGGAGGTGATGACCTGGCAGCCCTGCGAAGAGGTGGATTCAAGCTATGAGACAAACCAAAGAAGGACGAATTGTACTTGGACTGACTGAATACAGGAGACCATGGGAAACAAGTTCAACATTGCAAGTTGGAAAGGGGGCTGGTATCAGTGATGAATCTTATAAACATGAATTAAAATACATTTCACCCAAGATCTGGTATTTCCAACCATAGTTAAGATATTTCTACATGAGATTCCTGCCATTTCTGTAAACACAAAATTTCTAAATTGTATTTCTTCCACATCTGAAGCCCCTCTTTTTGGTTATAATATTACCATTCTCCCAGATACCCAGGTTCAAGGTATCCTACAGAAATTCTAATATGTGTCTCTATGACATATGCTGGAAACAGAGAAATGGGATACAATCCTTACCCCCCAACATATTCCCAGTCTAGCCAGGGAGAATGAAAAATAAACCGGAGGGTAGGTGCCAGTGTCTGAAAAGAGTCACACTGTGATCAGTTTACTTTTCTCTTTCCTTCATCCTTGATATTCAACTTTTCACCAGGTTTGGCTATAAACTGTCAGTTCCCATGAGTGCTGTCTGAAAAAAAGGAAATCATGTGTAAATCCACAGTATATTATTGAGTTCAGGAGCTTCTGTTTGCCCAGTAATTTTAAATAATTTTCTAATTTATTTGACATATATATTTTTCTCTTTATTTCTATTCTCGAAAAGCAGGGGATAGCATCTCAATCAGGTCAAGTGGAGGACAAGAAGGGCCAGGCAGCTCAATCCCCCTGCTGTCACCAGTGAGGCTCTTAAATTAACCTTGATGCATCAGCACTAAGGGGAAGAACTGGAGATTAATGAAATGATGATGAAAGAGGAAAAAATACAAAACCTAAGAAAATTAGACAGGGTTGCAAAAGAAGCCTTCTGAACCAGAATAATGTGGAATTGAGCATGAGGGATGAAATTATTACCATTATTTTTTATTACTAATATATAAAGAGTAAGGCCAATAGAGAGCATGAGAGAGCAGAGTATGGAAAAATGTGATTGGAATGTCTGAAAGATCAAATTATCTTTTCATTACTGCATTTTAAAAAGACGAACATTTCAGAGACTGAAATATGTTCTGTTTTTCTGGAGAATTATATTGTTAAAAGCCCATTTTAGCTTCTTTCTTGATATTAATGTGCTTGCTATGCCTGGTGAATCATGGCCGAAGACTTTGCAGCACAAATCGAAAAGCATTAAACGAAGATTATAACTGAGTAGTGCAAGAGGGCAGAAGAGGGATGGCCTTGAACATCTCTCAAAACACGAGTGCCTGACTCACGTGGAGCCCAGGTCAGCCTCAGGGCCTGTAGCATGACAAGTACTACATAATGAAAAGTGACCGTGGATGGAGTGGTGAGAAATGGGGCTGGAAGATCGCCAGTGACCAGATTATGGAGTCCTTGCCTATAAGTCCGTTTAAGGACTTTCTTGAGGAAGTAATGTGATCCGTTCTCTGCTTTAGACATCTCTGGCTGGCTGGAGTATAGTGATTGGATTGTTACAGATCTTGGTAGAAGACAAATAGTGTAGCTAAGAGAACTCAGATAGAAGCCGTGGGGATGGAGAGAAGTGGGTAGACTTAGGCGTTATCTGTAGTTACAGGGTAGGACGATGGATTGGGTATGAAGAAGGAGCATCAAGAACGACTCCTAGAGCTCTTTTTGGCTGGAGTTCCTGGGTAGATAAAGGTGCTGCTCATAGGGAGAGGGAATACTGGAGACTATACCAGCTCTGAGATATTAAATTTTTCTTAAAGATTTTTTAAGTTGAAAAACACCATTTTAATCTTGGTGTGCAGTTCAGTAGTGTTAAGTACATTCACATTATTGTACAACCAACCTGCACAACTGACCTGTCACATAGGGACAATTAAAGGTGCAAGCACACCCATCTCCCTTGAACGTGAGTGACAGCAACAAAGGGCTTTAGTCACATCCCTCACTGATTAATTCCTATAAGAAAAAGTGAATACTAAGCAGAACAGCATTTTTATGGACAATCATGTAAAAAACAATCTTTCACAAGCAAATTAAAATTAAAATATTTTCAGAAACTATGAAAGAACAGCATAAATTAGAATTAGAAAAACAGATGAGACAATTGGATAAAAGAAATATTTGGAAAGAAAAGTAATCAAACTAAAAAGCTAATTAAGAAAAAAATTTTTTTTAGAACTAAGAACTAAATTAGAGGAAATTACGGATACTAGCATGGATAATACTCAAGACAAATAGATGACAGAAAGGAGAAAAATAAAAAGATCAAATATTTAAAAACAAAAATAAAGACTTCAGAGAAAGTTACAGATATATAAGGTAGACAAAAAAATGGGCAATATATATAATTATCACTCCCCGCCAAATCAAAAGCAAAGCAATGTGACAAAAAATACTAAAAACTATGTCTTAAAAGTCATATATCATAGTTTATATCATAAAAGGACTTTTAAAACTGTACTATGCTTTTAGGAAAATTGCCCCAGAAAAGCTAACACTGAGACATATTCTAATAAAACTATTGAATCTATAAGTCTAATAAATCTACTGGACTAATAAGGAAAGGAAACAAATGTCTTTGAGTTTTCAGGCAAAATGTTCAGGTCACTTATAAAGGGAAAAAAGTCATAGTTAAAACAACTTTTTTAAGTAGCAATGTTTTATTCTGAAATAGTAACATTTACTAACCTCAAATAAGTCAAGAGTTTTACATTTTGCCAAATTGATCATCAAGCATAAAGGCCATAGATACTTTTATGAACATGTAAGAACTCAGGGGACAGTATTTCCAGTATCCTGTCTTGAGAAATCTACAGACAACTAAAGTGACTGGAGAACATTGACTGCACATGTATCTGTGAGTATCAAATACACGTTTGCTTGTAAAGCAGACTAGATGATGGTGATAAGGGAAACACTATAGCACATGCTAGCAGTGCTCTGACACTGTAGGTACAGTGCAATTTTAACAAATGGTTCAAGAAGAAAGGAGTACATAAATACAATACAGTATAAATTTGCTGATGGACTTATTAGTATTAAATTAAAGTAAAATAGAATTTCAAATTTGATGTCAGGGGAAAGGGATGGGAGGAAATATAAAAGTTAACTAGTTATTTTCAGTATTTTTCCTAGTAGGGAACCAACAGAAAGCTTCCTAAAATGAGGGAACTAATGAAATATATATACACACACACCCCCATATGTATATTTATGCATTTTCTTGTAGGGAAATCATACATTTTTGTCATCTAACTTAGCTCTGAAAGCAGCAGAAAGGAGAGAAATCTGCATTGCAAAATCAGTTGTGCCTTTCCTCCTTACTTTATAGGACACACAGACATTCCCTCGATCTTTAATTTGGTTTTGTTAGTGTGGCACGTGGAATAATGCCTCTCACCCTCAAGATGTCTATGTCTTAATCCCTGATACCTGCAAAAATGTTAGGCTACATGGCAAAGGGAAATTAATTTTGAAGATGGAATTAAGGTCACTAATCAGCCGACCTTAAGACAGGAAGATTATCATGGATTATCTGGGTGTACCCAATGTGATCACAAGGGTCCTTGAAGGGGAATGTTGGAGGCAGAAGAGAACCAGAGAGTTGGCAACCTGAGAAAGACTTGGCCTGAAGTTACTGGCTTTGAAGTTGGCCATGAGCCAAGGAATGTGGGCAGCCTCTAGAAACAGGAAATAGGAGGAACTGGATTCTCCCCTAGAGCCTCCAGAAAGAAATGCAGCCCCACCAATATTTTGACTTTAGCACAGTGAGACCCATTTTGGACTTCTTAATACAAAACTGTAACATAATAAGTTTGTGTTGCTTTAAGCCACTGCATTTAGTGTAATTTTTTACAGCAGCCATAGAAAACTGTCATTAGTTTAGATACAAATTCATCTTCAGAATTTATGTTAGATATGTGGATGTTAGTGTTCAAAATCCATCCTACCTTCTTTGTAGTGAAGTGGATATCACACTTTTGGCCTTAATCCATATGGTCCATATGATCTTTTTACATCACAACCTAGTACATACAGACAAGACAGACCTCAGAAATAAAAGACTTTTAAAACAGTCTTCCTTTACTACATAGGAATATATCCTATTCTATTCCATTTCATTAAAAATCAATTTATTTCATGGCCCATTAAATAAATTGATTTTATGACTCACAAGTAATTTGCAATGTAGAATTTGAAAAATGCTTTTCTAATATGCCTTCCTGCCTAGTAAAACACCCAGAATGCTAAAATTTTCATTTCCTGGACTCCTCTGATAAGGGCCCAGATGGTGCATTTGGCCAATCAAATGCACTTGCATGAAATTAGAAGCCATATTTTAACTTTTCTTCCTCTTATTTCTTCTGGAAAACAGAGTTGTGGAGACACTGGATTTATCAATAGTGGAATTCTTGTGTCCAATCATTAGCTTTGTAGGCATTGAGAGGTAGGGCTTGGAGCATCACTAAGACAGTATGTACTTAAGTCAAAATTCCCAGTGGCAGCTTCCTGATTGCCCTATTTCCTGATTGTGCCCTTGGCAGGTCAGTTCTGAAGTGGTTTTATGGGAGCCATTCCTCAAAGCCCAAACTGGAGCCTACTGCCCTAGCTCTGTCAATGATTTTGTAGGCACCCAAGTCTCTTTTTTTAACTTCTTTCTTTGGAAAGTAATTTCTGTATATATATATGGCATTCATTGTCATCTCCAAGAGCTATATAGTCACTCAAAGTTAGAATTACCCAAAAGAGAAAGATTCTGCCTCTCTAATATGACTGTACCTTGTGATTACCCTCAGGCTCAGTCCTATGCAGGATCTGCAGCTGTAATTTGCCCATGTATTTTAAAATAGAAATCATCTCACTGATTATACCCAAAGGGTCATAATACGGTCCCAGTCAGGACTGATTTGTAGAAAACAGAAATTACTTTCCAAAGAAAGAAGTTAAAAAAAGAGTACACAGATTTGCTTTGTGGAATTTTATTTATCCTCTATGATCCTTGAAATACTTGTCCTGAAATACTGGCTGAGGGGAGCAATTCTAATGAGTGATTAAAGTTAGTGCCTCTAAATCAGTAGCTCTGAACAGTACTTGAAGAGTTAAGGTGTGAAGAACAGTGCTGGCATATAGCAAGTGCTGTAAAAAGTGCAGTGGTCCCCACATCTCCACGGTTTTGCTTTCCGCGGTTTCTGTTACCCTTGATTAACCACAGTCTGAAAATATTAAGTGGAAAATTCCAGAAATAAACAATTCACAGATTTTAAATTGCATGCCATTCTTCCGAGCAGTTTAACAAAATCCCCATCCAGCCCACTCAGGACGTGAATCATCCCTTTGTCCAGCATTTCCCGCCAGTTAGTCACTTAGAAGCTCTCCCCATTATCAGACTGACTGTGGCAGTATCACAGTGCTTGTGTTCAGGTAACCCTTATTTTACTTAATAATGACCCCAAAGCACAACAGTAGTGATGCCGGCAATTTGGATATGCCAAAGAGAAATTGTAAAGTGCTTCCCTTAAGTGAAAAGGTGAAAGTTCTTGATTTAATAAGGAAAGGAAAAAAAATCATAGGCTGAGGTTGCTAAGATCTGTGTTAAGAACAAATATTCAAATACTCTGTCTATGAAACTGGGGAAGAGGGAAAAAGAAATTCATGCTAGGTTTGCTGTCACGCCTCCAACTGCAAAAATTACAGCCACAGTGCATGGTAAGTGCTTAGTTAAGATGGAAAAGGCATTAAATTTGTATAATAAGATATTTTGAGAAAGAAAAGTAATAACTTTTATCACAGTATATTGTTATAATTGTTCTGTTTTATTGTTGTTAATCTCTTACTGTGCCTAATCTATAAATTAAACTTTATCATAGATATGTATGTGCAGGAAAAAACATGGTATCTGTAGGGTTCACTACTGTTCTTGGGGGTCTTGGAATGTATCCCTTGTGGATAAGGGGTGACTACTGTAGTTGCTATTATGCTTCTCAAGTGTAACTGTTAGAAATACTTCTCATTCCCCATATTAGTCCTCACATGGGCTCACCTACAATCCCAGCAAAGTTATTAAAGCTGTTTTTGCTCTTCAAACAAAGGTCAAAAAACAGCAAGACTTCAGTCTGTTGACTGCTAACCTCCCACAGAGTTGAAACAAAGGAATCTGTAGAGCCTTAGGGTTTAAATCTGAAATGGGAGATTAATGCCAAATGCTTTTTTTTCTTTTTTGTTTTAACCAGATATTTTCGTCAGACTAAATCATCAGCCCTGAGGCTACTGGAAAGTCGTAGCAATTGAAACATAGAAAGATGTATTTAGGAGTCCGCAAAATAGAGGACCTTATGATAAATTTTACAAATAATCTCTTAAACCTCCTTGAGAACACCTGAGTGAAATTGACATCTGCAACCCTTTCTTGCTAATGATAATAATAATAAACAACAGCAGCAACAGCCAGTATTTACTGATCACCTAATTTTGTATCAGATGCTGTGCTAAGTGTATTAAGTCTGTTGCATTATGTAAACCTCACAACTACCTTATGAAGTAAGTAATGGGTTTGCAAGTGTTGAAACAGGTTAAGCTACTTGCTAGTAGTCTCATGTATAGTGTGTGGTGGAGCAAATTTAAAATCCAGGCCACCTGACTCCAGAGCCTCATAAATTCTGTATGTCCTGCTTTCCTACACCCATACAGCTGAAGAAACATGAATCAAGCAACTCCCCACTGTGGCTTCTGGGCTGAATCAATGGCTCATGATCATTGTATTATGTATGAAACTGAGTCAGAATTGGTAGTTGGTAGTTGGTAGTTGGTAGGTTAATCTAAAAAGTCATGGGTGTGGAGGAATCATGACAAATGATGGGTATGTTTATTCAGGTTCTTCTGGTGCCCTTGAGGACACCTTTTGTACACAATAAAGATTATTTAGAGGTTACGTTGAATTTTTAAATTAATCTTTGATGTATTAAAGTAATATGAAGAATCTAATTTTTTTCTTAAATATTTCAATTTAACTTAAAATATTGTGATTCTGCATATATATCTAGGAAATTTCAACAATTACTTTTAAGGGAGGCTTTAAATTTCTTTTACAGCTTATAGATCAAAATTATCCTATAAAATAAAAATGTGACAGTAGCAGTGTAATAAAAAATAGTGCTATAATAAAAATATCACTAAGGAGTTCTTTTTAAAGACTTTTGACAAAACTCCAAGTACACAAATAACTCTCCTACTCTAATGAAATAAAGTGCAAAGATGGTAAATTCTAAGTTCTGTTAACATTCCGATAGTATTTATCAAATTAAAAAATTCTTTATATATTATACAAAAATCAGACAAATCACTTAATTATACAATTTTTATTGTGGTAAAATACAAATAACAAAATTTATCATCAACCATTTTTAAGTGTACAGTTCACTAGTTTGAAATATATTCACATTGTTGTGCAACCATCACCACCATCTGTCCGCATAATTCTTTTCATCTTGTAAAACTGAAACTTTAAACCATTAAACAATAATTTCCCATTCTCCACTTCCCCCCAGCTCCTGGAGACTACCATTATACTTTCTGTCTTTACGATTTTTGACTACTCAAAGTACCTCACATAAGTGGAATCAAACAGTATTTGTCTTTTTATGACTGGCCTATTTTACTTAGCATAATGTCCTCAAGGTTTATCCATGTTGTGGCATGTTTCAGAACTTCTTCAGTAAGAGCCTAATACTATTCCATGGTATGTTTGCACCACATTTTGCTTATCTGTTGATCTGTTGAGAGACTCTGATTGCTTTCATGTTCTAGCTATTGTGAATAACTGCTGTGAACATGGGTTTACAAATATCTTTTTGAAACTCTGGTTTCAGTTCTTTTAGGTATAAACCCAGAAATAAAATTACTGGATCATACGGTAATTCTCTTTTCAATTTTTTGAGGAACTGTCATACTGTTTTCCATAGAGGCTGTACCATTTTACATTTTCACCAATAGTGCACAAGAGTTCCAGTTTCTCCACATCCTTGCTAACATCTGTTATTTTCCTTTTTTTTTTTTGATAGAAGCCATCCTAATGGTGTGATTTGGTATCTCACTGCAATTTTGATTTGCATTTCCCTAATAATTAGTGATGTTGAGTATCTTTTCATGTGCTTATTGGCCATTTGTATATCTTCTTTGGAGAAATGTCTATTCAAGTTCTTTGCTCATATTTGAATCAAGTTTTTTGTTGTTGTTGTTGAGTTTTCACAATTCTTAACATATTTTGGATATTAATCCCTTATCAGATATATAATTTGCAAATATTTTCTCCTGTTATATAGATTGCTTTTTGACTCTATAGATAGTATCTTATGATGCACAAAATTTTTCAGTTTTCATGATTCAATTGGTCTTTTTTTCCCCTTTTGTTATCTGTGCTTTTGGTGTCATATCCAAGAAATCATTGCCAAATACAGTGCTATGAAGACATTTCCCTGTGTTTTATTTTAAGCGTTTTATTGTTATAGGTCTTTCATTTTAAATCCTTGAATTCTTGTGTATGGTGTTACCGAGTCCAACATCATTCTTTTGTGTGTGGTTAACCAGTTTTCCTAACACCATTTGTTGAAAAGACTATTCTTTCCCCATTGAATGGTCTTGGTGTCTTTATCCAAAATCATATATATAAGGATTTATTTCTGGCCTCTATTTCATTGGTCTATATGTCTATCTTTATGCCAGTATCATATTTGTTTTGATTACTATAGACTTGTAGTAAGTTTTGAAATCAGAAACTGTGAATCTCGAAGCTGTGTTCTTTGTAAAGATTGTTTTGGCTATTCAAGGTCCCTTGAGATTCCATAGGAATTTTAGTCTGGGTTTTTCTGCAAAAAACATCATTGGGATTTTGATAGAGATTGCATTGAGTCTGTAGATCGCTTTTGGGTAGTATTGATATTTTAACAATATTTAACAATACTGAGTCTTCCAATTTATGTATGTCTTTAATTTCTTTCAACAATGTCTTGTAGTTTTCATCGTGCAACTCTTCCACTTGCTGTTAATTCCTAAGTATTTACTCTTTTTGGTGCTATTGGAGTTTTTATAGTTTTTTTTCAAATTGGTCATAGTTTGTGTATAGAAATGCAACTGATTTTTGCATGTTGACTGTGTATCCTGCTACTTTGCTGAATTCATTTATTACTGCTGACAGCTTTTTTTGTGTGTGTGTGTGAAATCTTCTGGATTTTATACCTATAAAACCATATCATCTGCAAACAAAGATAATTTTACTTCTTCCCTTCCAGTTTGGATTTCTTTCTTTCTTTCTTTCTTTCTTTTTTGCCTAATTGCTCTGGCTAGAACTTCTAGTACTATATTGAATAGAAGTGTTGAAAGCAGACTTTTTTTTTTGTCTTGTTCTTGATCTTAGAGGAAAAACATTCAGTCTTTCACTATTGAGTGTGATGTTTGCTGTGGGTTTTTCATATATGCATTTTCTTACATTGAGGTAGTTTCCTTCTAGTCCTGGTTTACTGAGTGTTTTATCATGAAAGAGTGTTGAATTTTGTCACATTGAGATGATCTTTTTTTTTCCCCTTTCCTTGTGTTGATGTGGCATATTACATCGATTGTTTTTCATATGTTGAATGTTCCAGGAATAAATCCCTCTTGTTACAGTGTACAACCCTTTTAATATGCTGCTGAATTCTGTTTGCTAGTATTTTGTTGAGAATTTTTGCTTCAATGTTCGTAAGAGGTACTGGTCTGTAGTTTTATTTTCTTGTAGTGTATTTGTCTGGCTTTGGAATTGGGGTAATGCTGGTCTCAAAGAATGAGTTAGGAAGTCTTGCCTTCCCTTTAATTTTTGGGAAAGTTTGAGAAGTTGGTATTAGTTATTCTTAAATGTTTGACAGATTTCACCAGAGGAGCTATCAGGTCCAGGGCTTTTCTTTGTTGGGAGATTTTTGATTATTGATTCAATCTTCTCACTACTTATAAGTCTGTTTAGATTTTCTACTTCTCATGATTCAGTCTTGTTGGGTTTGTGTTTCTAGGAGTTTGTCCATTTCATCTAGGTTATACAATTTGTTGGTGAACAGTTGTTCATAGTACTCTTTTGTAATCCTTTTCATTTCTGTACAATCTGTAGTAATGTCCATACTTTCTTTTCTGATTTTAGTAATTTGAGTCTTCTCTATTTTTTTCCTAGTTCATCTAGTTAAATGTTTGTAAATTTTATTGATCTTTTAAAGAAACAACTTCTGATTTCATTCATTTTCTCACTTTAAATATTCTTTATTTTGTTTATCTCTGCTTTAGTCTTTATTATTTCCTTCCTTCCACTAGCTTTGGGTATAATTTATTCTTCTTTTTCTATTTCCTTAGGTTAGATTAAGGAAATAATCTTTAACTAAGTTAAATTGTTGATTTGAGATCTTTCTTGTTTTTTTTTAAGCATTATAGCTATAAATTTTTCCCTTAGCAACACTTTCACTGCATCCCATAAGTTATAATATTTGTGTGTTCATTTTAATTCATCTCTTGGTGTTTTACCATTTCTCTTGTGATTTCTTCTTTGACCTAGTGGTTGTTTAAAATTCCACCATTTTATGAATTTTTCAGTTTTCCTTTGGCTATTGATTTCTAACTTCTTGACATTGTAATCAGAGAAAAAATTTTGTATAATATCCATCTTTTAAAATTTATTGAAGCTTAATTGTTGACTTAACATGTGATTTATCCTGGAAAATGTCCCATGTGCCCTTGAGAAGACTGTGCAGTCTGTTGTTGGCTAGAGCATTCTGTGTATGTCTGAGCTCTAGTTGCTTTATTGTTTTGTTTAAATACTCCTTTTCTTTATTTATCTACTGCCTGCTTGTTCTATCCATTATATTGAGCAAAGTATTGAAATTTCCAACTGTAATTGTAGAACTGTCTATTTCTCCTTTTAATTCTGTCAGTTTTTGCTTCATATATTTTGCTGGTCTGTTATTAGGTGAGCAAAGGTTTATAATTATTAAATCTTATTAAATCAGATCCTTTGTTAATATGTAATGTCATTCATCTTGTAATCTTTTATATTTATACTCTATTTTTTTCCTGAATTAATGTACACCTTCTCTCTTTTGGTCACAAACTGTATAGAGTATCTTTGTTCATCTTTTCACTGTCAACCTATATGTATCTTTGAATGTCAAGTGTGTCTCTTGAGCATTTATGTTTCCTCCTAGTTTTTCAGTGCTTGATAGGTCAATTCTTTTCAGTGCTGGCACATCCATTATCTGGATGTACGTGTTGTATGGCAAAAAGAGGCAGATAAAGTTCTCTTTTTTATTTGCTGTGCCCATGAGGACTTGAATTCCATTTCTTCAAATGAGTCTCTGGGACTTTAAGTTACACATCATATAATTCTCAAAATTGATTTATGTCTGGAAACCCACCTAAGTTGCTTTATCTTTTGATTGAATCATATTACTTACTGCTTGACTCTATTTTTAATTCTTTTCAGGTTTTTCCTATATGTCAGCACCACAATGCTAACAGGTATTTAAGTGGTACCCTATTAGACTCTGAATATCTCTCAAAGCTTTTGCTAAACTAGTAAATGATACTAAGGACATAGACTTATTTTATTATTATTATTATTTTAAAAAGGACTTCTTAAAAAGTGGTTTTATGTTCACAGCAAAATTGAGAGGAAGGTATGGAGATTTCTTTTATCAGATATATCCTCCTTTGGAATGAGAATTCAGAAATACTTGTGATACAGTCTCAGTTCAGGATCCCTCTACATTGGTGCAGTTATACCTCTCAATGTTTTACAATTATTTTTCAATTATTTTAAGAGCTATTTGCCTTTATCAAGTCTTATCAAGGCATTTCAAACTTAGTTGCCTTATAAACAATATTTTTCTTATACTCCTGTTCAAGAAGTTTATATAATACTTAATCAAGTTGAATAATTACAATAATCTGAGCCAGTAATACAAATGACTTCAAATGATCATCCTCCTTTAATGGATAGGAGTAGCAGAACACCTGTGAACTATTAGAGACCAACCTACAAACCATGAACATTTATTCTCTTTTTTAGAGAAAATGGAAGAATATTGACTCAGGAAGAAACAGAAAACCTGAATATGAATAGTCCTAAAACAAGTAAAGAAATTGAATCGATAATTTAAAATCTTTTACGAAGTCATGTTCAAGCCCAGTTTACTTCATTATTGAGTTTTATAAAATATTTTAGGCAAAATAATACTAATATTCACAAACATTTTCAGTAAATACAAGAAGGAGTAATTCCCAATACATTCTATAAGTTCATTATAACCATAATGTCAATGCCAGATAAAGACATCATAAGAAATGAAAACTACAGGCCAATATTCCTTATGAACATACATGCAACTATTGCTATCAAATTACTAGAAAACTTAATTCAGCAACATACAGAAAGGCTAACACACCAAGACCAAATGGGATTTATTCCAGGAAATCAAGGTTGGCTTAACATCTGAAGGTCGGTTAATTTAATGCACCATATTATAGGAATAAAGTAAAAAAGTACACGATTACCTCAAAAAAAAAAAGCAGCATTTGACAAAACCCAACACCCATTCACAATAAAAACTTAACAAACTAGCAATAAAGAGGAACTTTCTCCACCTGATGAAGAGTATTTATTAAAAATCCACAGCTACTATCATATTTAATAGTGAAAGACTGTAAACTTCCAGACTGAAAAGGAGAAAGTAAAAGAGACTTTTTTATAAGATAATAAAGTGCTATTCTGATACGTGATCTTGTATATACAAAATCCTAATGAAGCCAAAAGAAAATTACTAGAACTAATAACCAAGTTTAGAAAGGTTGCAAGATATAAGATCAATCACAAAATCAATTGTATTTTCATATACTGGCAAAAAAAAAATCTGAAAATGAAATTAAGAAAACAATTTCATTCACAATAACATGAAAAATAATAATATAATTAAGAATAAATTTAATTAAAAATTCCAGTTTTATGTACTGAAAAGTATAAATAATTGCTGAGAGAAATGAAATATTTAAATAATGAAGAGATATTCCATTATCCTGTGGTAGAAGTCTAATGATTGTTAAGACAGGAGAACTTCCCAAGTTGATATATATTTAATGCAATCTCTATCAAAATCTCAATAGGCACTTTTAATATGAATTAACATGCTGTTCTTAAAATTTATTGGAAGTACAGTGGACCTAGAATAGCCAAAACATCTTTATAAAAGGAGAACAAAATTGAAAGGCTTAGTCAACTCAATTTCAAAACTTATTATAAGCTATAGCCATCAGGTCAATTTGGTATTGTCATAAAGATAGGCATATAGATCAATGAAACAAAACTGACAGTCCAGAAATAAACTCTTAAATTTATTGTCAGTTGGTTTTTGAAAAAGATACCAAACATTTCAAAGGAGAAAGGATAATCTCTTAAGCAAATGATGCTGAGATAGTTGAATATTTATATGCAAAAACCAACAAAATAAAACAGAACAAAAATATTAGACCTTCGCTTCACATATAGACAAAAATTAACTCAAAATATATCATAGATCTAAATGTAAAAGTTAAAACAAACTCCTAGAAGAAAATACTAAAAAACATTGTGATCTTGGGTTAGGCAAAGGGTTCCTAGACACAAAAAATAAAGAAAGAAATTAATAATTGAATTACCCTTAAAATTAAAACTTCTTGTGCTTCAAAAGATGCCATAATGAAACTAAAAAGATAAGTCATCTCCTGGGACAAAATACCTGCTAATTGTAGGTCAGATAAAAGATTTGTATCCAGACAAAATAAAGAACTCTTACAACCTAATTTAAAAAAGACAAACAAATGAATTTACAAATGGGCAGGTCCATTAGAGGTTCTAATGAGTACCACATACAGGAGTTGCCACCACCAAGAAGTAGTTACTGGGACCAGCAGACACTGAGGGAACACCTGTAGGAGCCACACAAAAAGACTTGCTTTTAGCAAGAGGAGCCACCAAATGGAGAGTGTATTGAGAAGTTGATGGAGAGGCTGAGCGGCTGATGGATGCTGTATTTGGAAACAGAAGAAACTGGGAAAAGCAGATGGTTTGGGGTGTATGTATATGTCAGGGAGAGGCCTTATTAGTCAGACAACCCTCACCTTCCATCATCCCTGCCATGAATCACTCTCAAGAGAAAAAGGAGTTTTCAGCCCCAGTTATCTGCCTAATGTGTGAATGGTGGGGAGAGGAGTGGGAGCACAGAGATAGTTTGTATTTTAATGTACATTTCATGGAACATAAAAGAATAACAACCTCCTGCCTTGAAATCCAAATGTGATTACAAACCCAGAACCTGATTAGTTGTATTAGGCAGCTAGAGCCCCAAACCAAAACGACAACCAAACAAGCAAGCAAACGACCAAAACACAAAAACAAAACAAAGGAACTACAAATTTATGTGAGGGATGTGGAGAACCCATGAGACTGAGCCAACCAATGATGCAGAGTAAATGCTTCCTTTATCAGCATTTACTCTTCACAATAATCATGTGGAGTAGGTATTATTTTGCAAATGAGGAAAACCAAGACTCAGATATATAAATAAATGCAATGAATTGCACAGAAAGCAAATCAAAAACTCAGCCCAGGTTCCCTGACTTCCAATCCAGTACTTCCCCTCTGCCAAGATCTCAAACTTTTTGGAAAGTAGGAGCCAGAAAAGAGCATTTCATGTTACTTAGCTACACACAATGTGGAGATGGTGCTTGGAGCGCTAGCAGGACAAAGTGTGATGCCCTAGTGGGAATGGCTCTTCTGAGATCCCCTCTTGTGCTCATGAATAAGACTGTTATATATTAGACAAAATATAGATCTCTGAGCCTCAATATCCTCTTTCAAATAGAGATAAATTATATTTTGCATTTATTTATTTTCTGTCTCCTTCACTAGAATGTCAGCTCCATGAACACAGGGACTTTGTACCCTCCCTGAGTAGAGGCAGTGAGTAAATATGTGTTGAATGTGGGAAATGAGTGACTGTGCTCTGTTCTCATCACCTGTGTTAGTTTCCTCGGGCGGCTGTAACAAAGTAACACAGACCAGATGACTCAGAATGACAGAAATTTATTGCCTCATGGTTCTGGAGGCTGGAAGTCGGAGGTCAGTATGTCAGCAGGGTTGGTTCCTTCTGAGGGCTGTGAAGGGGAATCTGTTGAATGCCCATTTCCTCATCTCTGGTGGTTTTCTGGCAGTCTTCAGTGCTCCTTGATTTCTACTGCGTAACTTCGATCTCTGCCTTCATCATCAGTGGTGTTCTCCTTGTGTGTGTGTCTCTGTCCAAATTCCCCTTTTATAAAGATACCAATTATATTGGATTAGGGGCCCGGTCTACTCCAGTATGATCTCGTCTTTACTGATTATATTTGCAATGACTCCACTTCAAAGTAAGGTCACATTCTGAGGTACTGGGGGTTAGGACTCCAACATATGCATTTGAGGGGGCAACAATTCAACCCATAACATCACCCAAACCCACTGTTGAATAAAATGTAGTTCTTGCTTTGAGGAGATCATAAAATTCCAAAATATGACCTGAGAGGCAATTCTAGAGGCTGTTCATAAATTTTGAGCAACAAATGGGTTTTATGCACAATAAATCAAGGAACTTTTGAGTTAAACCATTTAAGCAGCTTTCTTTACTTCAAGCTTTCTCGAGACGTCAGAATGTGAGTACATGTGGTGTCACACCCTTTTCATAGGAGATCTCACATGATTGTTTTTCTACAGAATCAATTTCGAGAAATACTGGCAGAGTAGAGAAACACTGCTTTGAGAGTTTTAGGAAGTTATCTTGGAAAATATTTGATGTTTTCCCTTCAGCTTCCTTATTTATAAAATCTACCAACCATCTGCAGAAACTGCTATTGGGGTTGTTGCAAGGATCAAATAAGATCAAGCTTATGAAAATGTTTAAAATCAGTGAAGGATTATAGATATTTAAAGCATCGTACTTAAATCATAATAAGGAATGTACAGCTTAGCAGGTGGATAAAGATATTAGCTTTAGTATCTAGATTTTGAAATCGGTAGAGCAAGAAATTTTAAAATGTATCTTGATCGCTATTTGGAATAAACATGGGTTTTCTACTTCCTTGCTCATCTGGCATGTTTGGCTTCCTGTGATTGTTGCCTGCAGCATGGACTGACACTTGCTGTGTTGGCTCCAGGACCACACATTACCACAGCTCGCCCAGCCATTGCTGCATTGTAGCCAATCTGGTAAAGGACCCCTGACTTCTGTGGTGAAGGGAAGAGCGCAAAAGGAAGGAAAGCTAAATGTCTTGATTTGGGGAGAGTGGCACCTTATTTATCTCAAAGCAATGTTCCAATCTGTCACTCTTTTCCACTTACCTCCCAGGAAATAGCTGAAGATTATCCAGCTCTCCAGGAGCTTGGAAAAAACTGGTCTAAGTTTTATTCTCTCTCATCACAAAGGATGCTAAAATGCCTGGGTGCATGTCTCCAGTTGTTAATCTTGCTTGACTGGAGCACAGAATTTTGAACTGATTTGTTTTTTAGGCTTCAGGTGAGAAAGCAAGTGGCAGATTATGGGGTGAAAAGTACATTAATGCCTGTTTTTAGAACAGGTGGTACTGGATTGAAAATGAAATGACAGCATGAAAGTGAATGCTCTTCAATCCTTAACAAAGGAGACATCCATCTGATTCATACAGATAGAATTTTGGTGATAACCATGGTTACTAAGATGGATCATTTTATACTTATTGAGAGAAAGCAGCATGACAACAGTTGCTCATTTCACAATAGTGAGACTCTCATGGCAGCTAAAAATGGAAGAGTCATCCTGTGTTTTTAAGCAACTTATTTCAGCCTGAGACTATCCATTTTAGCTAAATAATGCGGCGAAATGCTTAAGCTAAACAACATGATGGGATGCTAAAATGTGCTAAACACTCAGACATGTGCTTGAATAAGGAAACATCATGATGCAAGCATGGCACATATGATTTAGAGAAGTTGAAGATTCTTTTCTTTAGTACATCTTTTAGGCATTGATGCTAGATACGAGATAATATCACTAATCCCAGAGACAGATAAGAACAAAAATCTGAAATTCTATTTACTGAGTTGTTCTCCAGCATTACCATAAAAGTTTTGATTTGGGGAGTATCCACAAGGCACAAATACATTTGAAGGAAGAAAATTGATGTTTGTATTCATTCCACATTTGACAGATTACTGATTTGTATTATTTGACCTGCTTTATGAAGAGAAGAAAGCACTTTCCTTTCAGTATTCAATACATTTATACTTGAATTTGATGTAAGCAGAAGGAATATTTCTCTAGCCACTAGAAACAGAACTCCTGGATTTTAGAAGCTCCCCTACACTTGAGTAAATCTTGCTCAGGGTCCCATAGAATATCTTCCCATTTTATAAAGTCATTCGAGAATTCCTTCCAATAGGATGCAAATACAAAATGTAGTTTGATTTTTTTTTGTCTTTATTCAATAACTTTTTCAGTAAATGTTTATTGAATGTTAATTATATGATAGGCAGTTTGAAACCCACCTCCTTATTTAATTTTAGAGAACTCTCTTTCCAGGTAATAAATGAATGTATTTTTAAATAGTGATCACAATGCACTAACTACAGAATATTATAGGTTGAACCATATGGGATTGCCACATTCGACCACCTTTTACTTGTAAAATAGCAATTCCGTAAGTTTTTGCATATATACACACACACACTCTTCAACTAAGCCAAACTTTGCATTGATGGCTCTGGTTTTACTATGTATCCTTCCATTGTTTATTTCTTTTAATTTCACTACTGCACGGGGTGTGGCTGAATCAGCTTGCTGTGTAACAAACGACTACAGAATCTCAACAGCACACAACAATAAACACATGAGGCACTCCAGCACCCCATTCCATTGGCCAAAATAAGTAAGTAAAGCATGGATACAGAGAGGAGGTGAAGACTTGAGGTCAGTAATACAAATCTATACCATGACTTAGCATTAAAAAGCAACATGGTATCTCTTTATGCCGCAGATGTTTCATAGAAAGTACCATCCTATAAAAAAGGAAGACATCATCATTGTCACCTTGATCTCAAATACATATCATGCTTTCTACATGCCAAGCCCTCTTCTAAAAGCTTTGTATTTAGTTTTTGTGACAACTCAGGGAGGTAGTCCCTACTACTATTCCCCCATTTACAGCAAAGTAGACCAAGGCACAGAGAAATTAGTAAAGATGTTCACTGTTTCCTAGGAAATCAAGAATACCTAGATGAGTTTCAAACTACACTAGTCTAGGCCAGAATCATGTATTGAAGGATGTGACTATGTTTAAGAGATTTTAACTTCTTGTCAGGGCACTCATTCGCCCTCTAAGTCACGGAGAGGAGGCAAAACTCCACATCGGGGTGACCGCGGCACACTAGTGGTGTTCTGTTGGTTACCTCCCCACTTGAGTGGCTTAGTCAAGTATTTTTCTGGAATGTTTGGTCCAGGACTACCATTCACCATTGTTAGTGATTGTTTTGTTCATTGAATATACTTCTTTTAGCACTCTGTTCCGATTCTACTTAAATCTCTTATCAAAAGAGTTTTATATACTTCTACATCCATAAATTAATACATCCACTAGTCTTATCCACAGTGCTTAACCCTTTGCTCTGTAGAACATGATGAGTTTCCCTTTGGCTGCAGGAGTAACTTGGCCCAGAGAGAACTAGAGAGCCAGGGCTGGGGTAGAGCAGAAAAAAAGGGATTCCTGAAGCATTCATTTCCATTTAGAACCTTGGAAATAAAACACAAGTGAAGTCTGGTCCAGTGTGAGAAATCATTCTCAGTATTTGAAAAAAAGAAGAATCAAGGCTTCAAAGGAATGTGTAATAACATATACATCCACTTAATTTTTGGTATATCCTTATACATCATTAATTCTTATAGGATTAAAAAAAACCTTTAATTTTTTGGATGTGTTCCCTCATTTTTTGATTCAGTGTTTTTCCTCCCACAAGTACTTCGTGTTCAACGTTTTTATTGAGTATATTAAATTATAGCTTTTCCCCATATTTTTTTTTAATTTTAAAAATGATTTACAGAATACAGAATTAGGAAAATTCTTCCTACTTTGTTAACCAGCAGTTAAGTTTCCCAGGGTCGGTGCCCTACAAGCTGGGTGCTGGGTTGGTTCCTAGAGCCATGAGTCAACAAGACTGAGGGCACCTTGCTTCACTGCACTGCCTTAGGGCTTACCTTGGAAATCTGACCATGACACGCCCATTGTTTGCAGGGTGGGTGACACAGGCTTTACTTGGAGAGGAGTACTGTGAGTTTCAGAATAGCACCCAAGAACTGGTCTCTTGGGGTTCTTCCCAAACCATCAGAGAGGTTACACTTGCTAGAAATGGTAAAGAAGTACATTTGATAATCCCATCCTTCTGAAGAATCATTTCTGTCAGAAACTTTTTGGCTTCTCAGCTTTCACTGCAGTGATATTACCGGATGACAAGCTGGCATCTCACTAGGGAGCAGACGTGGTGTCTGTCTCACTTTTCAGTGACCCCTGCACTGGATGTGGGTCTTGGCCAGTGGAAGGAGTGAGATGGAGGCTCTGTGAGGCTAGGGGTCCAGCTTTGCCTTCTCAGCGTTGATTTGTTTTGGCAAAACCTTCATTTACTTTTTTATTAAAAAATATTTATTAGCATTCTATTATGGGCTGGGGAGTGTGCTAGACATTGGCGATAAAAAAGGGAACTAGATAAGTGTGATCCCTAACTTCCTGGAGTTTGGGGGATGGAGAGTGACAGTAGCTAGTAAATTACAAACAAACTGATGCATAAAGAGCATAGTTTCAGGTTGTGTTCTGTGCTGAAGAGAAGCCAAGGGGGCTGAGACAGCGAATGACTGCAGGCAGAGAAATGAAGGGGTCGCACCTGCCCCTTGAGCTTCCTTCTCAGGGGTCTGGGAACAAGGCCCCTCTCCTCATGTCAGGTAGGAAATCATGTGAAAGAATTGCTTTGAAAAATAGTGGATGAAACGATGGTTCATGTACAACAAGGTTCTCTGGAGACCTTGACATTCTGCTCTCTGACTCCCAAATGGAGTCTTGGCTTTCTTGCATGCCAGGGCCCTGTTGAGCTGACAAAAAGCTTTTCTTCAATTTAAATGACTTATGGTACAGAGACAATGCCTTCTGTGGAAATGTTCCCGAAGGCTCAATTATTAAAAGAAAAATGACTCACAAATAGAAAGTGTGATGTTTTTAGTTTTTAGCGTTTGTATGTGTTCCATATTGAACTAGTTTTACACAGAGGCACTCCTATACCGATCATATAATAACATAGAATTAACATTGCTAATTAATTCTTCCTTCCCGAAAGGATTATGAGGATTTGAGTTAACTAGCAAAGTGTTAGACTCATAGAAGATATTTTGGAATTTTGTTGAGTGCTATGAAACCTGAAGAAATTGAAGAGCTAAAGCGATGTGCTATAGCCTGGATACACCACTACTGGATGAGTTCTTAGTAAACTTATATTTTTACAAATTCTTCTCTGAGAGATTTCTTCAAACAAGGAGTGTGTGTGTGCACACATGCTGTTTTTCAGAATATCTGGATTATCTGCAAAAACAATTTAGAGGAAAACGTAAGACAATTTTTAAAACATTGTGAGCTGATTTTATAACCTCTTTCTTCTAAAGAGTGGATTTTAGCATTTTCCTTACAGTAAGAGCCGCTGGGCTGTGTTGATGGCTGGTCACATGCCGTGTGGCCTGTGGAGAGTATTCGCTGATACGCAGTCATGCTGACAGGATGGTGCAGGGAATCATCGGGGAATGGAAACCAAACTGTGGACCAACATCCGCCCCTTCCTTGCCTGAGCATAAGGCTGGAAATGAGCAGCCTCATAAATGAATAGTGCCTGCTGCCTAGGGTCTAAACAAGGAGGAATAAGCCAGGCTGGCTTCTCCTATGGGTGAGGTAGTGCTCCAGCTCATAAAGAAAGCCCTATGTCTCTCCTCACCTACCTCTGAGAGGTTCATTGACAGGACACCTCTCTTGCTTTAGGTTTATTGTGGCATGGCTCAGAGAAGCGCTGGCTTTTCAACAGCTGGGAAAAAGAGAATGATGGAAATGGGAGAGGCAGAAAATATCCTGATAATGATTTTTATTTCTCTTCTTCCTTCTGTCCTCCCCACCCCTTCTCATCCTCTCTCCCCTCATTCCTTCCTTGCTTCATTTTTGAAAAAGCATGGTTTGCCTACCTGCTTCTGTCATCCCTTGGGAACGAGCAAGGCTGTCAGGAATAAGATATTTCCTGGCAAGCTGGGCTTGGCACCTTGCTCTGATTTTGTTGCCACACCAACAAAGCAATTGTACTCACTTTCCTTGGAGAGATGAACGGCAGGTCCCAGCAGCCAGGCTGGAGGATACCCCAGCCTGAGTCAATACCCCAGCCTGAGTCTCAGCTTAAATCAACTCCCAGCAAATTGGGCCTGAGTCCAGGATAAACTTTTAGGTGTCTTCGAAATGTTTGGAATCTTGAACAGATGGTGAGGGATGGTTTTTGACATTCTTTGTTCCTTGAGTGGGTTATCCAAATAGTAGAAACCTTTCCTGTAATTTTGAAGGTGAAATTTTTCTATCCTCCATCCTATCCCTTTCCCTAATCACACCCAAACTCCAGGAAATTATAGGGAAAACTTAGTTAATTTTGTTCCTCAAATTGCATTGTGCACATGGATCCCCTGGGAGTGAAAATTCTACTACACTAGGTCTTGGTGAGGCCCAAGATTCTGCGTTTCTAAGAAGCTCCCAAGTCATGCTGATGCTGCCACCCCAGGACCACAGTTTCAGAAACAAGGGGCTATTATTTCGAATACCCGTGCTTAAGAATGGACTCTGGAGTCTGGAATCTTATTTTTCAAGGATTTTTACATTAGCTAGATTCACTTTGAAAAATGTGTCCTTAATGGTGCTCAGTGGAATGCCTAGAGTGAAACTCTGTAAATTAGCTTGAAACTGAATATCAGTGGGTAATTTGCCCACAAGCCTTGTCTTTTTGACATGGAAGACCACGAGGAAAACTTACGATCATGAAAGTCAATATCAGAGGTCATCCCTGTTAAGAGTATACCCATGGCTGCCCACGCTAAGACAACAAGAATCATCTTGTTCTTTCCAATGACTCATTGTGAACCTGAACAACAAATTGCCTCCTTTCTGACTCAGTTTCTGCAGTCACAAACTGTGAAAGTAAGAGGATGGCTTTTTTTCAGCATAATTTAAGAGGTTTTCTAATTAAGATTGTATAATCAGATATGGGACTTATGACTTACATACCACATGTTTTATTCAGATGGATCTAGGCAAGTGTGTTAAAAATATAATTTTCAATAATAATGCTTATTATGTGCCAAATAATCCAAATGCTTTCCATGTAGTAATAGATTTAATTCTCCAAACAATCCCATTAGGAAGGTATTATAATTATCCTCATTTTATGGTTAGAGAAATAGAGGTACCAAGACTATAAATAACTTTAGCCTATGTCAGATCAAGCACATGGACTTTTTATGGTAAGAGGTTGCAAGTTGAGGGCCTACAGCTCAACTTTTGATTTTTTTCCTAACTACCTGAAGATTAAAAAAATTAAATTAGTTGTCAATAGTTACAGGCTATTTCCTGCTTCTTAAAAAACTGAGTATCTGGCAGTGTCAGGCTTACATTCCTGCCCAGCAAGCGTCAGCTGGTGCAGAGCAGCAAACCTGCTGGTAGAAGGGGTGTGAGCGCCCCAGCGTGTCACAGTTTCACTTACGCCTTGCCCATTTCACTTACGTTTGTTATTTCCTGGCTCCAGTGACCATTTCAGTTTGAAGTTTCTCTGTGCATACTCATCATCAGGGAACTCTGTAGGGCTGGGAATCACCACCCTATCTAGTACTGTATTGAGCTTTCATAGGATGGAATCACTGTGCTAGATTCCACAGGACCTGGGTACTAAAGACATAAGGCCCAGCCCTCAGAATTCCTTCCTGCTATGATCATAGGCAGAAATGTTTTCAGAATTCAGAAGTATAGTATTTCCTGTTATCAAGACACATGGTTCAGTAACACTAGGGTGTGTTAATGGGCATGACTCCTCCACACCGATGGAACAGGAGTACTCAGATGTGCCCCATCTCTCCTTGTCTTCCTTTCAAATTTACCATTTTGCTTTTTACAATAATTCAGCAAGATGCAGAAGGTGCTGAGTGTAGCTCTGTAGAAAGGGGAATAATTTCAAAGATCTGTTCTATAAAAGCCCTCATAGTGTCTATCTATTGAAAGAGAGAGGGAGGGAGGGAGGGAGAGAGAGGTCGTTTTACTTTTTGAATGTTTTATCTTTTAGAAGAGAATTTGGTTATCTTCTTAAAGAGCTACTTGAATAAGGGCATCTTCAATTATTTGGTCATGACCAACTCTTCAACTTCCATAATCTGGGTCATCAAAGGCTCTTCCAGAGAGAATGTCCAAGATCTGAGGACAGTCAGATGGGACTCTGTGTGAGTGAATGAGTGAGTGTGTGTGTGTGTGTGTGTGTACGCGCGCGCGCGCGCGTGTGTGACTGTGTACAGGAAAGCTCTTCTGACTAGAAAGGGCCTCTATTAAAGAAACACTACATTTTCTGGTCTGGGTAAGCAGGAAGGTCGTGTCTAAGGATAAGGCAGGTGAACATGCTTTAATCAGCCTGAAACACTAGCTGGCATAGATTTCTTCTGCTTCCAAGCAGCCATGTAAAGATTGGTGCTTAGGAGAGAGCTCATTATTATTCTTCAGGCATTCCGGAGTCTTTGGCCTCTAAAGAAATGGCACCTGCTATGAATCTCTGTGTTCTCTGACTTCTGTAACCCCTCAGCAAAGCTCTCCTGCTTCCCACTCTGCAGCGGTTTCACAGAATGTGTTTTAAAACGATTGCTCTCTAGGGGGGGTCAGGGTCTCTACCGCCCCACCCAGCTTCAAGGGCAGCAGGTGCAGCAACTCTGGGCTCTCCTGGCCACTGTTAGCTGAGGCAGTGGCAGAGGGAACACAGAAGTAAAGGAAAAGGAGAAAGAGGAGAGCAGGTTGTTGCTGAAGGCAAGGTCATGGGGAGATTTTAGAGGGGTTGGTGCAGAAAGAGAGAAGCAAGAAAGGGAGGATTTGGCAAAATAAGATCCAGTCAACCAGTGCTTGTGACGCATGATGGGGAAAGAAGTGTAACTATAATAGCAATCTTTACTGAGCTCTCACCATGCGACTGGAACTGCTTTAAGTACCGTGAGGTACTAAGATTCTCACTCTACAGAGGAGGAAGCAGAAACACAGTGAGATTAAGTCATTTGCCCAATGCCACGTATGTAGTAAGTGGTAGAGTGAGGACCTGGGCATCCTGAGTCCACTGCCCCAGTTTATAAAACGCCCTGCTGGGGTGGTTGTGAAACAGAAGAGAAGAAAAGAAGCAAGGCTAGGAATGGACTGGGTAAAAGAGGGGCAAATTGAGAAGAAAGTGGAGAGTTCTCCACCCTGCTTGGTCACATCCTGGACGAGGGCCATTGGAGACTTGAAACGAGAGAACTAAAAGCTAAAGGAGTTCATCACCACTAAACTGGCCTCATAAGAAATGTTAAAGAGACTCTTTAAAGGGAAAAGGAAAGGCCATGACTAGAAACAAGAAAATTATGGAAGAAAAAAATCTCGCAGGTATAAACAAACACATAGCAAAGGTAGTGGGTCAACCACAGGAAGGATAAAAGAAAAAAGTTGTAAAATCATCTATATCTAAAATAGTTAAGTGACACACAAAATAAAAAGATGTAAAATATGACATCAAGAACGTAAAACATGAGAGTGGAATAAAAATGTAGTGCTTTTAGAACGGGCTCAAACGTAAGCAGCCATCAACTTAAAATAAACTGCTAGCTACATAGCTTGTTGTAGATAAACCTCATAGTATGAATAAATCAGAAACCTATAGCAGATACACACACACACACACACACACAAAAGAGAAAGGAATACAAACATACCACTAAAGGAAGTCATCAAATCAAAAGGATAGAGAAGAACTACCAAAACAACCAGAACAATGAACAAAGTGGCAGTAAGTACCTACTTATCAATAATTACTTTAAATGCAAACGGACCAAATGCTCCAATTAAAAGACATAGGATGGCAGAATGCATAAAAATAGAAGACCCACATATATGAAGTACGAAGTCTCACTTCAGATCAAAATACATACAGACAAAGTGAAGGGAAAGAAAAAAGTATTCCATGCGAATGGAAACAAGAAGAGAGCTGGGGTGGCAATACTCAGATAATATAGACTTTAAAACAAAGACAGTAACAAGAGATAAAAACAGGTATTACATGACGATAGATGGGAGATATTGACAGTAACGTGAAAAGAATAGGGGACCTTAACACCCACTTACATCAATGGATAAATTATGCAGATAGAAAATCAATAAGTAAACATTGGCTTTAAACATGTTAGACCAAATGGACTTAAAAGATATATATATAGGACATTCCACCCCAAAACAGCAGAATACATATTCTTTTCAAGTGCACATGGAGTATTCTCCAGAATAGAACATGTTAGGTCACAAAACAAGTCTCCATAAATTTAAGAAGCTTAAAATTTTATCAAGCATCTTTTCCAACCACAACGTTATGAAACTAGAAATCAGTTACAAATAGAAAACTGAAAAAAACAGAAACACGTGGAGGCTAAACAATATGCTACTGAACAACCAGTGGGTCACTGAAGAAATCAAGGAGGAAATAAAAAATACACTGAGGCAAAGAAAACTGCAAACACAACATTCCAAAATCTATGGGATGCAGCAAAAGCAGTTCTAAGAGGAAAGTTTATTTTATTTTTTATTTCTTATTTTCCTATTTCAGGAAACAAGGGAAGTCTCACACAATCTAACCTTACACCTAAAGAAACTAGAAAAAGAACAAAGCATAAGGTTAGTAGAAGGAAGAAAATAAAAAAGATCAGAGTGGAGATAGATAAAACAGAGATGAAAAAAGTCAGTAGAGAAGATTAGGGAAACTAAGAGCTGAATATTTGAAAAGATAAAAAAAAAAACTGGTAAGTTCTTAGCCAGATTTACCAAGAAAAACAGAGATGGTCCAAATAAATGAGACTTACTGTGGTGATCAATTCATTATGTATATTAATGTCAAATCACTGTGTTGTACCCTTGAAACTAATATAGTATTATATGTCAACTATATGTCGATTAATGCTGCACGACTTGTGAATGTGGCTTTGAGCCTCAACTTCGTTGTCTACAAACTATGCATGCATGATAGAGTAAGTGCTCGTATTAAATCTTATTAAATAGGATTAAATGAAATAAGGTAGACAGAACACACTTTGGGCATTATCGAATGCTTTGTATGTGACGAAACTCTAGACATTGAGGCTGCTTCTGTTAAGTGGAAAGCTTAATCGGACCATTTCATCTGTGTGCACCGTAAGTTACTTTCCTTCTGTGGCACATTTTCCTGGCTGACGTCCCTGAATCTCTGCTGTTGGGTAAAGCTGTCGTCTTCTTTATTTGGCTCTTGCTGCTCTGTTGATTTTTCCAAGTGTCTGAAAGAGCGTCACATTTTCTTCCTTTCACGGGATCAGTGATCTTGGCCTCCTGATCCCGTATTATTGACCATTCTGTTAGTTACTGCCACTGCTAAGAGGGATCAGTGGCAAAGTCACTGCGATGAACCTAATAGCCTTGTGGACTCGTAAGCACCACATTTTTCTGTCTTTGCCATAGCAGGGTCATTTGCTCAAAGTCAAACAAAATTGATTCTTCCATTTTCTTTACAGTGACTGATACTATCTCTGAGTTTACCAGTCTCTGTTGTCACTGACCCCAGTGCTGTTTAGAGGATGCTTTCTAATTGGACAAAGTGTGTCGGGGAGACGGAGTGTGCACACCTGGGAGGTGAGGAAGCAGCAGTACCACCTTGGCTCCCCTCCCACCTGTACACACGTTATCTCAGTATGTCATCATCTCTGTGCAGGACCAGTGTAGGTATAGCAGTGACACAGACAAGGCTTCCTGCCCTCTGTTCTTTCCTTTCAGGGATCTGCTCTGCAGTTTACTTCCCCCTCCTAATCTTGTTTTAGTCTCTGCAGGTTGTTAATTAATCTTTACTTGAAATGTCACTGCTTCTACTGCTTCTAGTAGTGTTTGATTTGTAATAGAAAAATGGTGAAGAAAGAAAAGCCTGTAGGACCCCGGAGGATACATCTTTCTGGAGTAGAATTTTAGGTTTTGGCACAAGCATTCCCAGTTCCTGAAATTCCCAATCCTGAGCCTTTTCCCTTTCGGGTCCACCTAATTAACAACTAACTTGTCACCTCTCTTCATTTAAGTCTCTGCTAAAATGTCACCTCCCCGGAGAAGCTAACACTTGCTTCCTTGTGCAGTATATCGTTCCCCACCCACACTGATCTTGCCTTCAGTTCTTTTCATAACACTTATCAGTACTTGATACTATATTCTGTGTTTTAATTATCTGTCTACCCTGAGTAGAATGCCAGCGATGTGAGCTCAGAGACATTGTCTGTTTTGATCATCACTGAGTGCCCTAAAATAGTGTCTTATTAGGCTCTATAATATTTTTCTCTTTTTAATTCAAGTGAGTCATTGGAAAATGTTTTGCTGGTGCTTCTTAATTTTGTCAGATATGATATCTTTACATTTGTATATAATATGCCTATGTCTTTAGCATATTATTTACATTTATTCATTGGTTAATTGAAGAAAAAATTTAACGTCTGTAAGTTGCAATCATTGGGCTGGTGTTGAGAACAGAGAGATAAGTAGGGCGCAGTCTCAGCCTCCTGCTGCTTGTGTGTAGTGGAGGAGGCGTGGAGTCACAGACAAGTGCAGTGGGGTGAGAGGACCGGCAAGACAACACACCCCTGCAGTATGTCAGTAGAGTGGGAACGACGAGTGAGAGGAGACCTGGGGGCTGGAGACATCTCTCCAGGCAGAGGAGATTAGTATTTGTAAGGTCAAGAAGGTGTTAGAGTTCATGGCAAAGTCACAGAGGTGCAAGCAGTTGACAGAATGCCCGTACTGGATGATACGGGCAAATATTGATTGAGTGCGATAAAGGTGAACAGAAGTGAGATAAGGTGGGAAGTTATAAAAAGCCACGAATGTCATTTTAAAGAACGTGAATTTTTTCCTCAAACAGCCAACAAAGGACCTTTAACAAGAGTGAGATGTAATTAGATATGTGTTGATGTACCCACTCTGCTTCCTCTCAGATTTTCTTTTACACCCAGAATTAGCATCAGCCACAGTAGGTGAGCAGCACAGGTGTACAAAAATTTTTATTTACATTAAATATGGAGTCAGTGAGAGAGAAAAGAAATCTCTAGTACCCAAACAGTTCTCTGGTTGGCATATCTCTTTTTAAAACTCTTTTAAATAGAAAATTTCAAACCTATACAAAATAAGCAAATGGTATAACTAACCTCCATGAACTTACCACCCAGCTTCAGCACTTGTCCATATTCTGTCATCTTGTTCCATCTGCACCTCTATTCATTTTTGATCCTAGTCAGTAAAAAGGAAAATAAGGGGTTTGTAAGGTACAGTCAGATGGAGTCAAACATAAGCTCCGATTGAAGGAAAGTGGGAAGAAGAGAATGGATGGATAAATGTGTTGGGAGAAGAAATGGTGGGGGTGGGAAAGCAAGTTTCCTAAAAGCAGGGACTGTGTCCTGTCTTTGAATTGCCTGTAGTCAGCACAGTACTGCATGTGATAAGCATGCAATAATAAACATTTGTTCAGTTAAACTGAGCTCATGCATAGTGGTCCCTGTCTTCTTCATGAAGTCTAGGCTTGGCCACTGATGGGAATGAGATGGACATAGAGTAAAGAATAGAGGAGGGGATAAAGCTATGCACTAGCTGCGTGGTGCATGGAGTGGATGCCGCTGACCCACATGTGGAGATGCTTCTCTCTCTATGTGCCCTGTGAAGGACGTGTAATATCAAGGGAGGCTGTTCTCTTCTTCAGTGTTGAAAAGCGTAGGGAGTGACCTAAGAGCAGGCTTTTTCAGTCTTTGTGGTCTCTTTTACAGGTATGCTCTTAGAGAACTCTTGGGGTTCAAAAAGATTGTAGAAAAGATTTTGGACTTTAATTTTCTTTGTTTTCCCTTTCTTTCCCTTAGAGTTCTCATATCTCACTATATATCATGAATACAGCTGGTCCTTCTCGAGTCTAACAGAAGTACCTTTACTCAGTTTTCTAAAATGCCCAAGATTGAAACTCAGTGAGTCAGACATGTTGCTCCATGTACCACCTCTGTTCTGGAGAATAAAAGACAGGATAAAATAAGACAAAGCAACAGATTTAACTTGAAACTTACACAATGTGATTCAGTGATAAAGGTGCAAACAAATGTTAATGATCTTCTGTTAGATAGAGCAACAGACTTGGAAAATGCACGTTTCATGTTGTATATTTATAATTATTCATCTAAAAATGTAGTCTGAAGCACAGTAACCATTCAAATATATTAATCTGAGTATCAAGCATGATGCATAGATGTTCCAGTTACTGGGCACTGTCATTTGCTATAAAAGAAATGAGATGATAAAAGGTTAGAATTTTAAAGGCTATTTTGCAAACGTTTTTCATTACCATCATTCTGCCAAACTTTAAAATCTTTAGGACTCAAATTTTTATTACACAAAACAGTTCATATCCTTTGCACGTTGGTAAATTTTATGATCATGATGTATCCTACCCTTTCTTTCTTATTTTCTATAAATGTTATTAAATTCTAGAAAACTTACTAAATACCAATCATGAGAAAGCATGACTTCCACACTCAGCGAACTCACAGACAAGGTTAACAACACCCAAGTCAAAATCACCTGGTGTGTCAAGGCTTTCCCAGTCTTATCCAGTCATTAGTATCTTCTTTTATATGTTCCTGGTGCTTCCTAGTCTTACCCATATTATAGACATTCTCTTGGAGTTTAATAATTACATGTTGGTTTTGTTTCCCTCTCTAGAAGGATGGGGGGCCAAGATCATGCCATTCTCCTCTTTATATCTTTTGGGAGACAATTTTCCATAGTGTTTCCCGACATCTTTTATCAACTTTTGTTATGGACTATCTCTTCAAGGATGTTTGTATAGCAAACAGCCTGGGAAGATGCAGTGTCTCACCCTAGGGCAGAGGGAAGATGTTTTTCTGAGCAGAGTGAAAAATTATCTCCCTTAGGGCAAAGGTTGAGTAAATTTTCCAGCAACCCATTTTAAAAGATGGGATTTCCTATACTCCACGTTCCTTACTGTGACACAAACCAATCGTGAGTGCAACATCTGCCTGGGACCCCTTGCACGTCACCTGCAATCAATTTGGGCAGAGGAAGGAAGGAAGACTAGGTGAACACAAAGCTCATACTGCCTGCTATGCTGTGAGGAGTCAGGTCTTGTTCTCTGAGCCCAGGGTCTTGTATCTTCTACCAGCTTCCAGGAAATGGGGTAGGCTAACTTGTTAGCTTGCACGAAGGGCAAAATTGCTGACCCTTCACTGTTCTTGACGGTTTCTCCAAATATCTAGTGTATTGCCTGGCGCAGTGTAGATGAGTGACCAGATGTTCCGTGTGAGTACATTGAACTCAAATATAATTTTATTTGAACTATAGAGTGAATTTTTTCATCCATATTTGTCAGTCACCAGCTGTATTATCTTGGTAAATTTCTTAATCTGCCTCACCTCAGTTTCCTGATGTGTAAAATGAAAAGAATATAAGTGTCTTTCTTGTCGGTTTGGGGCAGATACGGAGATGCTCCATACAGACCCCTTCCTGGGAAGCACTTGTGGCCCAGCTGCAGGGAGTGCCTTTTGGATCAGTCTCAGCAGCAGAGTCAAATCACCTGAGGTCCCCCCCACTCCCTGGGCGGTCTGCATCCAGTGACGGAGCCATGTGTGTATAGGTTGTATAAAGAACGTCCGTTTGGCCCCATATGAGTGTGACAGCTTTGTTGGGCAGTGGTTACTTCAGAGCCTCCTGCTGGATTGGCTGAGGCTTTGCGTGGTCTGCATAATAGTTCAATTTCTCTCTCTGTGCAATTGTGCTTCCTTTTACAGTTTCTATTTTATGAGTTTTGATCGCTAGTAAACATCTTTTTTTTCCCAAGTGATATTGATAACTTTATTCTATTCCACTATACATTCATATTTGCTGTCAACCAGGCTTATTCTAGCTAGGGGATGAAGGAGTTAACAAAGCTGATAAAAACCTTACCCTAAAGCATCTTGGAGTCTGTTGGAAATTAGAGGAAATATATAAAATAAAAAGTAAATTATATATCTTTTCATATAATCTGCGGATCTCTGTAGTACTCAATTTCCAAAGGAAAATAAATTCAAATAACAAAAGTGGTATGAAAAGATAGGAAACCATTGATACACTAAATAACTTTTTAAATGTTATTTTTGAAAAAGCAATGTGAATTTTTTTCTGTTTAAAAAAATGACTGTACCCTTGATCATTTTTTTGTGGACAAATACATCAGAAAACAAATGTAGCTATGAAAAAGAGGCGTATTAGGGCTCAGGGTGAGGGAAGCTTTGAACATGGCTGCTTTCAATGATCCAGGCTCTCCCTGGAGAGGCCCTTGTGGGAGATGCTCTCCACGGGACTCAAGGTCTCGATGAAGATGAGCAGGAGGGGACGAGACCTGATGACTGCTGAGATGAATGGTCAGAAGAAAATTTAGAAATCCATTAGCTGAACTTCCCATCAAGAAGCACATATTTACTCTCTCAACATTTCTTAAACAAATATTTTAGAGCTGTTAGCTGTGTACTGTTGACTGGATGAGTGATGAACCAACTCAGACGCAAAAGTGTTCGTTTCTGCTCTGCTAGTTTAATTCATTTATCGTAAAATATGTGCTCAAATAGATAACTAAGTGTATTGCTTCATTTTGTAATGGAATGCCTGGAGATGTGGAACTTTTAAAAAGTACATACGTATTTCGTAAGAGATGCTGTTCGTAAAGGTTCCCAGAGAGCAGGGCATTCAGGGCACTCTGGAGACGAGTTTTCTGAGGGGAAAGACCCCTTGAGTGGCGCCTTTGGCTCATGTAGAGGTAAGGCAAGGACCCCACCCCTCACTGTTCTGGACTTTTTATTTCCTGTCACCATTTAAAAAGTTGCTGGGGAAGAGATGGGCAACTTTGCCAAGGGGTCAAAGAGCCTTCCAGGGACATGGTGCTCTAGGTTTTGATAGTTTTCCTGTGAGTTTGAAAGTTGTGGAACTCTGTCTGATGTACTGGGGTGGGCCTGCCTAGATCAGTCCTGAGATGAAACTGACTAGAAGGAAAGCCATGTTCTGAATTCTGAATTGGTAATGCAAGCCTTCAAGAGGTTCTAGAGAGCTAGCTCAAGTCACAGCATACGGCTAACTGAGCGTTTCTGGCATCATAAAGAGGTGTGTGTGGGGGGGGGGGCGGTCAGAGTCACAGGGTAAGGCAAAAATGGCACCCTTTTACCCTGGGTTAACCTAGTCACATTTTTATCTTTCCTGGCAATGCCTTTGTTACCTGATAGCCCTGACGGTGAAACACTGTTGTCAAACATCTTGCTTGTGGCCTTCTACGCTGTGGCAGGGGGCAGGCTGGGTGGACAGCAGCTGGAAAGGATGGCTTCATCACCTGCATCCGGCTTCTTTTGACATTGGGGCCAGCTGCTTTGTGGCAATTTGTGTGGAGCAAATTTATTAATAATAAACAGTGATTTCTGTGTGTGGGTGCGCGTGCACGTGTGTGTGTGTATGTGTATTCACTGTCAAACTAGATGTTTCCAACCCATATCGAAAACTGGTTTCTTGGGTCAACAGGGGGACTTACCCAAAAACCTCTTTTGTGGTTTTCTGGAGGCGCTTATGTATGTTTTTAGCCTCAGGTACCGCTGGCAAAGTCTGACTGCAAGCTCATCAGGGCGACTATTTCCAAGCTGTGCAGACTCTTTGGTTGTGTTAACCTGACAGAAGCATTTCATTTTTTTTTCACACCTGCTTGATTTCTTTCTGGTGATAATTACGAGATTTTAACATAAAGGATCTGTCTCCTAGGGAGACTTTCTCCAGTTTCCCATAATGCTTTGTGCGGGGAGACCAGAGATATTTATAACACTGGAAGAGAAACATTGTCTTTTTCTGCTCTCTCCTGAGAAACTGCCCCCAGAAAACCTAGTTTCTGTGTAGGTCATGCCTGGATCACTAGAGTACTACGGGATGCCATGGCTTTTGGTAGCAACGGTAGCAAATACAATTAAGAATGATGCATTTCAGGGGGCTGATGAAAATTTCTGGTGTCTTTTCTCTGGATCATTAGTAACCAGGACTGATCTTCTTTGTTTGAGTAAACACCCCTGCGCTTCATAGACTTGTGACACTAGTGAGAAGAGAAAGATATTATCCAGTTAAGTGGGACGGGCTCAGAGCAGATGAACACCAAAAGGAATGTAGCCTTCTACGGGTGGGATGTGCCAGGTGACATTGGCTAAGATAAGGTAGATCACTACAAAAGGCACAACCATGCACACCGTGACATTGCCAGAATCCAACGGATTTTAGCCAAGCTGAATTTCAGATTCTGATTAACATTAACTGCTATATCGGTATCAAATCTTCATGGTGCTTATATCTCCTTTGGTCATTTGGGACCTTCTTCAGGTGGTGAGTGGTCCTTTCTAAAGGTGAGATATTTAGTTGTAAACTCAGTAAATTTCAAGCACAAATATATTTGTTCACTTCAGCCTAAAAGTCAGATGGGATGATGGTGAATTGAGGACACAAGGACTTTATTTTTTCAAGCACTAGTGAAAAAGGGAAATAAAAGTGCTCCAGCCAGTAATGACATCCCCTATGAGCACTTCAGCAATAAAGGAAGCAAAAATGAGTCAAAATTCATGTGTCTGCAGGGGCTGATTATGAGATCATTTCTAGCCTCTAGGAACAGAGGTTCCAGTTTAATTCTATCTGAAAGTGTCTTACCAGACATTGTATAAATGTTTAACTCAAGGAAGAGGAAGAATTGTGCCCACTGTCCTCTGTGATAACACATGCTCTGATGTTCTGATGTTTTCCCAAATAACCCTGCAGGCGAGAATATTAACTTGTGTATCCTTTGAAGCAGCTGATAGAAATGTCTTTGAAGTCTTTAACTAAATACTAAAAGCTGATTCCAGAGACTTTCTATTATCTGGAACTATTCTGGTTATAAGCTCAGCTAGTCACTGAGAGTCTCAGGAAAAAAAAATAAAGAAAAAAAATGGAAAGAGGTGTAAAGAGAAAAAGAAAACCAAAAGACAGGCATTTCATTCAGTCTCCATTCAGATTTGCTCCAGGTGTTTCCCTCTGCATGTAATCTTTGGATTAGACAGTTCTCTCCCAAAGGGGTAACACTCTCTCACGAATCTCTAGAGAACACAAATGAGGGGAAAGAGAAAATAGTTACAATAATAGACTTAAGTCTCTGGAGTTTTCCCTTAGCCATTGTTAGGGTAGGAAGGAGGCCAGATCAAAAAATAAAAGGGCCCAGACAGAAGACATCCGTTTGTCCATAAAGAGACCAGAGGGATTTAATGGAAAGAAGCCCAGCATATACAAGATTGTCTTCTCACTTTTAAAGCAATATTTTAAGTACTCTCTAGTGGATTCATTCTACCTTGACCAAGGAAGCGTATATGCATGATAGAGCTCCATAGCAGCAGTGTTCTTAATAGCAACAAACAGGAAATAATCATCTCCACCACATGACTGATGGTACAAAGCAGGGGTCCGTAACCTGTGACCTGCAGGCCAAAACCAGTCTGCATCCTGTTTCTGTAAAGTGTCATTGGAGTATAGCCACACCCATCAATTAGTTATTGTCTGTGGCAGAGTTGAGTAATTGTGAAAGAGACCACGTAGCTCACAGAGCCTGAAATATTTATTCTATGACCCTTGAAGGAAAAAGTTGCCAACCGCTGATAAAATGGTTGCGTACATTCAATGGAACACTTGGCTATCATTAAAAGAACACAAAAGATTTAGATACGATAATATTAAAAGAGATCTGATATCAAGAGAAAGTGAATCAAAATAGTGTGGATATAAGTATTTTCAGATTTCATCTGCCTAAAACCAAAGAATATAAATACACTTGAAATTTTTCTAGAACAGTATACAAGGAACTTAACAGGGATTATCTCTGGGGTGCAGAGTAGAAAGTGGGACTGAGAGGAGGGAGGGTGGAAGGAGAGGAGAAATATTCATTTGATATTCTTCTCTATCAGTTAAAAAAAATTTAAATTCCCTTTATTACATTTATATTCATAAATAAACTAAATTAGATTTTTAGAAGTAATGGGTATTTGTTAACATATTTGTAGCATGAATTAAAGTAATATTCAGTGGCATAATCTCTTTCGTATGGATATTTGTGTTGAGTATCTGTAATATCTTCTATTTCTTTTGACTAGTAAGAGGAGTAAGTGTTGTCTCATGTTTAAATATCTATCTGAAATTTTAGGTTGACTATTTGCTATGGATGATTATAATTTACCTCTTCATTAATTTAGTGAAGAAATCATTAAGGCATTTTATCCCAGTTAAGTAGTTTATATATTTTTAGTATTAGGAATTTCACATAATGGGGCTGTTTTCCAATGTAATTTATAAAACACAATCTTAAACTCTATTTGAGCCTTTTAAAATTTTTAACTTTTTGGTTTCTAATTGATGGAAAAAATTTTGATTTGAGGCAAGTGTTTTTTTTATTTGCAAAATGAAAAGAAAAATGCCACCTGCCTTACCAAATAAAAAATTTTTTCTCTTTTTTTTTCATTTTTTAGGGGAGGTTTATTTAAGTTTATTTATTTAATGGAGGCACTGGCATTAAACCCAGCACCTTGTACGTGCTAAGCATGCACTCTACCACTTGAGCTATACCCCCCCACTCCCTTACCAAATAAAATTTTGGTGTTACAAAGAATTTTTCAGTGTTCAATCAACTATCAATTATTCCAGATACATCATTTGACACAGTTTTAGTGCATTCAAAATGTGGACAGTCACAAGAAGGATTTTTTTTATGATATTCATGGAACTAATTAAAAGAGGCATTGTTTTAAAATTTTAGACTCAGACCACAAGTGATCCTGGGAAAGTCACACATCAACTGTGAGAAATTAGAAAACTTGGGCCTCAAATAAAAGCAATGTTAAGGTCTCTTATGGCTAGAAAACTATTTTTTGAAGCCAGTGCCTATTTCCCATCTTTAAAATGGGGATGACTGTATCTGCTTTGCCAATTTCAGAGGATATTTTTGAAAATCAAATGAATTAATGTATACTAGAGGAATTTGTAAATTATAAACCTATGTACTAGAGTTTTCCAAAATACAATATGTGACCACTGTTGGCTTGCATGATGATATTCAGGAGAATGAAAATTTTTATATTCTAGTGATTATCTATTTATTTCGTATTTTCTTTTAATTTATGGTGAGCAATATGTTACACTTATGGTAGCTTCTTTTGAAATTAGTTTTCAGAAGTAAAAATGTGAGTCAACTTAATGAAAAATCTCAAATAACTCATACTGCAGGTGGAATGCAGACAAGACAAAAATCAGGATGGTACTACGTGAACAACCAAAGTTCAGGAAACATTGCATTATAGAGGTATACATTTGATTTGAATTTTCATATTTTGCCATATGGATCTCAGTTGGCATTGTTTAATCTGCTGTGGCTGTGAACATACTGTGATAAACCAAGACATATGGAGCCCTTTTGCAGTAAAGGAAGAAAGAAAAGGAGCAGATGTCTGAAGCATTTAGGAAAGGAACCCCACTGTAGTTGAAATACTGGCCAGTGTGGGGTCCCTAGTCTCAAGTTAGTGTGGGGTGGGCTGACGTTACCAAAAGAAAGAGAAAAACAACTACAACCAGAGTCCTAAAAAATATACCTCTAGGAAGGGCTTACAACATTTCTGAGAAATTAATTTTAGGCACCTTGCAGTAAAAGAATGTTCTGGAGAAGTGTGATTCTCATGATGAGCGAATCCGACTGCATGTCGGATCTGACTCACACGAACCGTCCGCCAGAGAGCTGCCATCATTAAAGCTGCTAGAATTCAGTAAGAGCAGCACGTAGGAGAGAGAAGTGGTGTTGGCAAACCCACCTCCTTGTTCACAACCTAGTGCTGTCAGGCTTCTGCCTGAATGTAGCTTCCATGACCCTAGGCGACAGAGGCACGCCAAGCTCAGGCTGGGAGGAGGTGCCCATCTTCCTCTGTGACCTGGACAGCAAAAATGTCATGTTGTGACACAGCCACAAGCCCACTCAGGCCTTTCTCCCCAAGCCCCTCCTCTTCTGCCCAGGAGACAGCTCCAAGGGCACAGGGTCCTTCTCCAGGGTCCCTGTATGTTCTACCTCTCTGCTCCTCAAATCTGCCTGAGAAGAGTGCATTTTGTTCCCTTATCCAATTTCATGCTCTCGGTTTAAGCTTGAGGACTCCCACGTGAGAAATGGGAACGTCTTGGTCTCTTGTACCTGCCTGTGTGACTACTGACTTTTTACGTCTCTGCAAATTCAAATGGCTAAGGAAATGCTTATGCAGCAGTTCAGAGGCAAGATGGAGTGAGTGCCTGTCTTGATAATTTATTTAAAAAGTTCTTTGAAGCCTGTCATTTAACCTCAGCAGGGGAGTTGGGATTTTTCAGCCACACATAGTGATTTTGTTCCTCTGGAGCCTTATATGAATTATTAAGCTTTTCAGAAAAGAGAGCAAATAGAGTTCTGCAAGGTAATCAAAAGCAAATATGCTAATTTGGGTGTATAGGACAGTATTTTTATCAGAAAGGACATTAAGCTTGGAGCAGTTATTCATCTAAATTAAGGAAATTGAAAAAGAGAGCAAGACTAGCAAATTACCTTTGCTGATGGTTGAGATCAGCCCTATCTTGGACTCTTTCTTAATCGTCTTTCTCACTGTAAAACCTAGTTACTAGGATACGGCCGTGTGGCAGCATCTTTATTAGAAACAGTGTGGGAGAAAAAAAGGTCAGAAGCTCATTTTCAATATCGGTTTGACAAGTATCACAGAGAAAAGGGCAGAAGGAATTGAGATTTGTGGTGTTTCCCTATATCAAGATATTGAGATAATAGCACTTATGTGAACGAGAAGTATTCAGGAATACCCTATATTAATCTCAGGGCTGAAAGAAAAAGAGACATGATATCATATTATCATCAATTAAAACCAGGAAGCCTGAAAGGATGCATAAACCTCCTTTCTAAAGGATCAGGTAAATATCAAAATATCAGGTAAAGGACAAAAATCCCACCATCTGTCACTGGTGAAAATTTTCTCACCATAACTCTGGCAAAATCCAAGACCTCTATAATTATATGGAGAGAAGTCATAGATCCAATTATCACAATTTGAAAATAGTCATTGAAGAGCTTATGTGTTATAGACAACTGTGCAGGATCCAGGTGGCTCTCCTTGAACCAGAATCTGCAGAGAAATCATTATTCCTCTCTGTGTGAGCATATCCTTATATCAGAAGAGGAGTATATCTGTAAAATTGCACTAATGAAAATTTCTTTGACTTAAACCCTATCTTACCACTACTGTCAGAGCTATACTAATAAATCAGAGCTATACTAATAAATTACCACAATTCACATAGAGATGAAAAAGCTCTACAGTAAAACGTGTCCAAATTATTAACAATACAATTTGCAGAGAGACAAGAAAACCAGGAAAATAAAAATACCTAACATCCCAGGCACTGCGTCATCATAGCTTCCCTGCTCTCCTCCCCAGCCCTCCCCGTGCACAGAGCCTGGCCAGGCTAGGACAGAGCGTGTATATTCTGGCGTCTAATAAACCTGCCTTTGAAACTCAAGTCTACCAGTGTATTAGCTGTGACTTGAGAGGATCACGTAGCTCTTCTGAGGCTCAGTTTTTTCAACTATAAAATGGACTTAATCTTCAGGCTCATTGTGTCAATTAAATGAGATCATATACTTAAATTGTAGGTGTAAGCGATAGAACATGTGCTTGGCGTGCACGAGGTCCTGGGTTCATCCCTGGTACCTTCACCGAAAATAAAAATAAATAAATAAAATAAATTACCGCCCCCCCAATTGAACTATTGTTATTATTATTACTAGTGTTTTGAGAGGTAGCCAATAAAGAACACTCTTCTTCCCTGCCTAAGAGTGGAACCAAGTGACAAATAAACATGGAAGTCGGACAGATGACCTCAAATTAGTAATAACAGATGGACTGAAGACACGACTAGGTGTGCGGCTACCTGGGCTTGCTAAGAATCTCACTCTAAATAAAATCTGCCCATCCAGTCACTGGCTCAGCTAGACAGGGCCTGGCATCCTGCATCACGCAGGAGAAGAGACCAGAATATCCTCTCCCACTAGGAGGGCGGCTTCAAAAGGGAGGAGCACAGAGGACCTGAGTGTGCACTCCAGGCACTTCTAAATGCACATCATTCCCTCTCCTGGGAGCAGTGAGCGAGGCAGTTGAGAGAGGCTGGAAGTCCCTCTACGTGGAAATGTAAGAGGGAGGGGCATTGAGATTTCTCCCAAAATATTACTGTACTTTTGCGCGCTACAATTTTAGAAAAGTGATTTTTTTTACCAGCTGAATGATAGATTACTACAGTACTTATAAATTTATATATGACTTCATATGCATGTGTGTGTATATTTTTTCTATTCCTTCTTTAATATTTTATCCTACTATTGTTCCCAGTTATCACCTTCCTCCCACTAGGGAGGATTTTACATGCTTGCCCTTTGCCACAATTTCCTCAGTATCGTCCCTATAAGTGAAACATACACCCCGGCCCTATTAACTTTGTCCGTGGTCACATGATGTGCTTTGGTCAGTGGAGTATGTGTGGATAGGAGGTAAGCCATGTCTGAGTGGAAGCTTTAAATGAGCCTGTGTAGTTTGTTTCTGTCCACCTTTGACCATCTGCTCTCTACTGGGCGGACACCATGCCCTAGGCAGTGGCAGCTCCTTTAGTCTTGATCCCAAGATAAGTAAAAATATGGAGCTGGCCAAGGGGCCCCCGCTCAGCCTAGGTGAGCCCATACTTCATTACCCACATAACCAATACACCCGCAGCTGGCCTGCACCCCTAATGTAAAGGAATAAATGTTGTTATAAGCCACAAAGAGTTAAGGGTTGTTAGTACCACAAAACAGTTGATTGAACAGCACACCACACTTGATCAGATAGCTTGCAGGGTCATATCTCAGGTGAGAGGCAGGGACAGCAGTCAAAGGTCAGGACTAGCCCGTCCAAAACCTGTGGAATTGTCCTGAGTCAGCCCGACACCCATTCACCTGTTACTGCCACAATACTGCTAGGCCTTGCACCGATACGGTTAGCACTTTTTGCCCTTGGCAAGGAGCAGGACATGGTCAGACACTGGCCAGATGCTGAAGTGTTCTGTGAATGCCAGAGGCAGCACCATTCTCACTGGTGGAATCCTAGGTCTCCAAATACGGATACTCAGAGTGAGTGTTTTCTTAAAGTGAAGCTCCTTTGAATGCATGGCAGCCAGGAGTACACTAAATTGTCTTAGACCTCCTGCACAGTGTACTTGACCATGTGAACGTTCCACGTGTGCAGCTGGTTCTGTGAAAGTGAATTATGGCAAATACTTAAATCTTCTTACAATAAAACATTATAATGGAATGTTTATGACCCAAAAGATTTCCAAAATCTAGTAATGGCCAACTTATTTTGAGAAATGTTAAAATAAAATTTGATGTTTCCTCACTTTATATGATAAAGTTTGACTTACAAACGTTTTTCTTTTGGTGGGGGCACTTGTAGGATACTGTAGTGACTTAGGGTGAAGACTCTTTTAATAAACTAACAGGACTCATTTCAAATGTCTAGCCACCCCAAGTCCTAACTTTATATTCTCGGGCAAGTCACACTGAGCTGTTTCCACTATCCCTACTGGCTAAGCAGGGACAGTAATACACCTACACCTGCATTACCTACATTACCTACAGTAATACGCCTACATAATAAGGTTGAATAAGATTGTATGGATTATATACTCAAGGCACTTAGAGCACTGCTAGCATAATGTATTTGTTAGAAATATTTTTATTATCTTTGCCATAAATAATTATGTACAAAGCACATTCAATATTTTAAAAGGTTTCAGCTATTGATACTTCAAAATGATTAAAATATACATGAAATTTTATCAAAAACTGAAATCCTATCATGAAAGAGATGATTAAAGGAAAACAAGAAGTTCTGTTTTGTTTTGACAAAAGACAAGGCATTCATTTCCATAAATATTCAACAACTAACACCAACCAAGTATTTGAACATTTCAAAAATCACTCTTTTAGTAACAATTGTACTAGTTTACATTGTACAGTGCTTGCTCTTGTCAAGGTATTTTGCTAATTACTGGCTTAATCTTTGCAGCTAATTTATTATAAAAAGTTATTTACACATTTCATTTCCAAACAATGCTCCTCTACCAAAGTCAATGACATTTCTAAAAACGCTAAATATTGAAAAGTTCCACACCAAATACTCTCAAGATTTTTTTTTTGCATGACTAATTCATTGCCGCCTTCTAGAGGTTGGCTCCTTTGACAAGATCAACCTAGATTTATAGATTGACACATTTCTTTAAAACATTTTTTAATTATGAAATTCCAAACATACAAAGAAAAATATAAAAATATTAATATAAAGATATATGTAACCAACCTAGATTTTTCATATGTAATATTTTTCCATTTTTTTTAAACAAGACACTAGGGTTAAAGCTGAGGTCCTCCGTGTAATTTTCATTTTTTTCCTTCCCCTGTTCTCCAAATGCACCTGTTATTTCTAAATTTGCTATGTTTTGCATTCTTTTAAGCATCATATAAATGTTGCATATTGTAAATACTATGATAAAATCTCATTTTTCTCAATATCATGTGTTCAAATGTATCTATCTTAACAAATGTAGATCTACATCATTTATTTGAACTGATATGCAATATTTCTTTCTATGAACAAATGACAATTTATTCAGTTTCAGGTTCCTGTTTATAAATTTTGCTATTTAGCATATGCCATTGTTTTTGCCTTTACACCCTTGGCATTCACTTCTTCAGGCTGAAGTGTGCTTCCCTTGACACTGTGCTGGAGGGGTTTTGTTCTGACAAACTCAGAGCTCACTCAGCCTGCACTCAGGGCAAGTTGAAATGCCAGGGAGCCTGAAGCCATCTTTATTCGACATGGAAATGATGGACAGGAATTTAGTGGAAAAATACGTGAACTCTTTTCACACCTCTTATGCAAGAACCCTTAGGTGTGTTTCCCACCATTATTTGCCTCCATTGCCTGTGGTGGCAATTTGCTGGTCGTGGGCCCTTTGGTTTCCTGTCTTTCCCTATCTCACATCTTCACTTCCCCATTTGTTTTCTCTGGAATCACCTCCCAGATAAACTATGTGAATGCAAATCTTGGTTTCAGGATCCATGCTTGGGAACCTAAACTAAGGTCTGCTATTCAAAACACACTCCTGATAAACATTGTCTGGTTGTACATTTCTCCTTATCCTCATGCAGGTGAATTTCTCTAGGGGAGAAACAGCAAAATAAAGCCCAGCCATCCACATCCTGCCCAACACTTGTCTTGTATAGCCTGTGAACTAAGAAGGAATTTTACATTTTTTAGAGGTTGAGAAAATTCAAATAAGAGTAATATTTCATAGCATGTAATTTATGAAATTCACATTTTCGTGTCCATAAATAAAGTTTTGCTGGAGTCCAGTCATGCTCATTTGTTTACTTATTATCTGTGGCCATTTTTGTACTCTCATAGCAGAGATGAGTGGGTGCTCCAGACACTGTATGGCCTGCAAAGTCTAAAATATTTACTATCTGGCCCTTTACAGGAAAAAGCTCACTGACCCCTGTTCTAGGGTATACATCTAGAAGTAGAATTTCTGTGCTCAAAATAATGCACATATATATCCACAAATATTTTACGTATGTATATATATTTAAATATATTATATATATTTATATGCATTATATATGTGCATGTGTGTATACACAGATGCACGCGTGTGCACACACAAACTGTAAACATCGCCAAATTGCTCTCCACTGTGGTTGTTCCGGTTGATACTCTGCCCGCCAGGGACATTTGAGTGTTTCCATTTTTCCATATCCTCACCAGTGTGTTTTCTTTTAAACAATACTTTATAATACTTGCTAATCACTCTTTTTAACAAAGAAATGTTCATGTCTCAGGCTCTTTTAAAGGCAATAATATCTAAAGAATTGTTTGTTTTAAAATATGTTTATGGTTATCTGTATTTTGTGACAAATGATTGGTTTTCCATTTGTGGAAGTGATATAAAAATTCCTTTTAAAGCATCTTTTAGGGAAAAAGAATAATTGAAAGAGAATTCATTATGTATACATACAACAGTAAAGTGATTGCAGATGTGGCAAAATCATAAAGACAGATTCTGAATGAATGAATTTTGTGAATCAGAGGAGTGGAAACTTGTGACCTGTGCTTTAATCCTGGGTCAATCACTAGCATTGTGTGTTCTTGGACAAATGATTTATCCCCTCTAGATTTCAGTAAAGTGGAAACAGTTGCTAAGCTTCCTTTAATATTCCCTCATAGTATTAATTTGGAGATTTATTGAGATTATAAAGTAAAAAGTTTAATGAAAGTGTAGAGCATTATATAAATGTAAGATTCTACTGTGTGGCACCATCTTTCTGCGTAACCTGCATCACAACCTGGAAGCAAAGTGGAGTTTCTACCACTTTTCCTGAAGATGAAGAACATAGTCTACTTTTGGTGTGTGGCTTTTTTGCTCACAGTGGCATCTTTGTCAGTGGTACCAACCCCATGCCCTATATTTCTACTGGTAGAAATTCTATTGACTGTTCATCAGACTTTTTCCATGAAGTTTTTCCCAGATTCCATTTTCTCTTGTCATCTTCTTTGATCTTGTCTTCAAGTGAATATTTATATTATTTAAAAATGTTCTCTCACAACATGGGGCATAATCCACTGTCTATTGGTTGGAATGCTTACGTACTACAAACTCCTTCAGCATCTTTTTCAGAACCCAGCATTGTTCCATGCACAGAACGCTAGCAAATCAATATATGTTGACTTCAGTTTCTTCTATATGCCCTCATTACTTCTTTTTCTAATTGAATGAAAGATTCTTTAAGTTCTATAGTGCTTTATAATTTTGAAAAGTGTCACACATATGATTTCATATAATCCCAGAACAACCCCTTTTTTAAAAATCCCCTACCAATATATTGCCTCTCCCCCCACTTCACACTCCCTCTTGGTAACCACTAGTTTGCTCTCTCTGTCTGTGAGTCTGCTTCTTTTTTATTTTACTCACTAGTTTGTTGTATTTTTTAGAAAAGAACACAAATAATGTTGGTGAGGATGTGAAGGAAAGGGAACTTTCTTACACTGTTGCTGGGAGTGTCAGTTGGTGCAACCACTGTGGAAAACAATATGGAGATTTCTCAAAAAACTAAAAATATAACTACCATGTGACCCAGCAATTCCACTCCTGGGTATATATCTGGAAAAAAAACCCCAAAAAACAGAAACACTAATTTGAAAAGGTGTAGTGTTCATAGCAGCATTAACCAAGGTACAGAAGTAACCTAAGTGTCCATCCGGTAGTTGACTGGATAAAGAAGATGTGAGACACACACACACACACACACACACACACACACAACTGAACACTACTCAGCCATAAAAAAGAATGAAGTTTTGCCATTTGCAGCAACATGGCTGGACTTGGAGGGCATTTACTAAGAGAAATAAGTCAGACAGAGAAAGGCAAATACTGTATGATATCACTTATGTGGAACCTAAAAAATATAACAAACTAGTGAATAAAACAAAAAAAAAAGCTTACCCATTACCTCTTTTTAAAGTATGCTTGCACCAATTTTGTCTGCATGGCTGAGAATATGAGCCCTTGATAGGGGCTACGAGGCTATTTTTTCAAGTGGTGGGACTCTTCCTACCTCTTTCAGCTCATCTTTAAATAGCCTGTCCTCCCCGTCTCTGCTTCAGCCACACGGATTGGCCAGTCCCCCAAATGTGCATGCTCCTTCTGTACAGGGCCCTTTGCACATATGATTCCAAGTGTGTGGAATGATTTCCTTCTCCCTTCACTTAAGAATTTTTACTCATTTTTTAGACTTGAAAAGCTTCTCCTCCCCAGGGATGCCCTCTCTTGGCTATGCCAAATTTCCCTCCTGTCTGCTCCAACAGTACCGTAAACTTTTCATTGGCAATGTTTCTCTTGTAGAAATGTTTTATTTATTTATATGATTATTTGATTAATGTTAATCTTACCCACTAAGCTTTGTGCTTCACGAAAACATGGGAATATTTGTTTTCCCTCACTGTTGTATCTCCAGCATCTAATATAAAGCTAGGGGCATACTAAATGCCCAGTGAGTACTTGGTGGGTGACTGACTGAATGAACAGTGTTGCTCTGCTCCCTGCAAAATCAAATCCAAGCTCCTGTCCTCCCTTGTTCTCATCTTCCGTTATCAGCACATGGAAATGCATATGAGCAAGGGCGTACACGGTGCTCTGTCTGCTTCAGCCAAGTTATCTGGGAAAGCTTCCAGGGTGTCAAGACACCAGCCAGAGCTGCCGGGAATCAGTGAGTTCCTGCAGCAGTTCTTAGTGGCCTGCTGCTGCTGACCCCTGCCTTTTGAGAATTATATCTTCCTCAAGCAAATGCCAGAATGCTGTCTGTGGTGGTTAGATTCCAGCTGTAGGCCACTCTAAATATACCCAGGTGCCATTTTACTTTAAATGCCTTTCTAAAAATAATCAGCCTGCTGAACCACAGATGAATAATACACAATTTAAATTCAGGTGACAAGCGGCATGTTGATGTTTAAGAACAGGTAGTCTCACATTTGGTTTCTGACACAGAAAGACCTGTCTTGCTATGAGGCATGAATTACAGACAACCCTCTGACATCACACATCAAACCTGACACTAAGGGAAGCCGCCACATATATATATAAACACACGCCTGTGATTATTATTCTAACTCTGTATTTTAAAATCTACTCTTATGGTCAGCAACCCTAGACTTCATCACTATTTATTAGTCTTAATACTGTGGCAATGGATGATGACATAAAAGATTTTTTAAAGTGCTTAACTTTTTGCCATTTCAGTAAAGCAGCTTCTTCTCACTCCACCCTCCCAACTCATTTTTTTTTTTAAATTTACAAAATCATCTATGAGGTTGTGTTTGCATGGAGATGAAAGATTTTGACCACAGGGTACCATGTTTCCATACCCTTATTATAAACACCCTTATACTATAGCTCTGGAAGGAGGGGCCCCTGAACAGATGTTGGCGGTTAACAGGACACACACAACGGCACTGCATCTATGTTGTAACTGGGCCAAGGTCTCCTTCAGCAGCTTGGTCCGTGTCTCTCCACAACCCATTAGCATTTACGTGCTGCTCAGGGCCGCACAGTTGGACCATAAGGAATTGTGTTCTCCCAGATTTCAGTGGGGACTGAGCATTACTTGTGCTAATCTGAACTTACCTCTTTGCCTTTTAGACCCTGAGAGTGAAAGAACAAGTGCTTGCTTTTAACCAGAGGAAGTGATCAAAGCATATGATCTGGATAATATGACCGTGAGTACTGGTTTAGTCATTGATTTAATCAGGGAGAGAAATTATTGCAGAAAAGTTTCACATGCAGTCCTGGATTTTCTAAATTAATGAAGACTCTCATTTCCATTTTCAAAGAGTGCTGCAGGGTATCATTCCTGTTTAATGTCACATTGTTGCTGGGTTGGTAGTGGATTGGCACAAAAATGGGGTGGAGAGAAGGAGCCAGGCAATACTAGAGTGGTCCAGGATGAAAAGGCGCCAGTGGAACATCTGGCTTAGCGATACAGCTGCTCTGGGGAAAGCTCTGATCCTCATAGATTGGGTGATAAAATGCGGTGAGTCAGAACTTATATTATGGTGTGTTTCATAATAACTTTCTAGCACAGTGTCAGAGCAGTGGTGCCAGGACTGCTATTTACAAAGGAACCATTTGTGTTTCATTTTATTTTGCTTGATTATTTCCATCGAATTGTGATGCAACTTGTGTGGAAGTTTTGACAAAGGAGTTGTTTTCACATTTTTAATAGTGAAATTTAGAAAAGATATTGAAAACTGAGTCTGTGGCAATGTAAAAATCTGTGTTTTGAATTAATTTTCTTTGGTGAAATAAAACATTGATGTGAAAAGGAGCTTTTAACTACAAAATGATACAATCTTATATCAACAGTGTTTATTTCTGGCTGGAGGGTTTTGGATGATTTAAAATTTTTCCCATTTTGTTTGCTTCCATTTTCTACGTGTTTTATTTGTAGTATAAAAGCACACACACATACGTGAACACAGGTGTATGTGTATACATGTGCATACATACAAGACACGTATACTTAGGTGGATATTTTCCTTACAAAGAGCTGCTGTTTCAAAGGAACGTCTATTTTCATCCCCCTGGATTCTATGTCAGAAGTATGTGTTTATGGGGTAGAAGAAATAAAGAAAGAATGAGAGTGGAGGGCCAGAGTAAAGCAGGAAACTTTGGCTCTTCCATTGGCTGTGGCTATTGTCTGGGGGTGGGTCTTCGAGCTCCCGTTTTCCTCTGGTCACACTCCACTGGGCTGTAGGAATGTCATCTTCCTTTACCTTTGCAGCTGTGATGTTCAGGACAGGACAAATTAGTCCCTTGGCATACTAATGACTTATGCTTCATGAAGACCTGCACTTGTGTGCACTGTGAGCATACCTTAGGGATGTTCACAGTTTGTCGGTGTTGTGGACCACTGTTTGCTTACAGAGCAGACATCTCCTCTACCTCAACTGTTTCCTTGCTAAAGAAACCCAGTGTACTGGGGGGCCATGGTTCCTGTGCTCTTCTCTAGTTGCAAGGGGTGGGGAATAGTGCATGTTTTCTCATCTAAGTCAGTTGCAATTCTATTCCCCTTTACAGTGATGGGTGTCAGTATGGACATGCGACACAATCCTGGCCAATTAGATACAAATGAAAGTTCACTGGGGAGCTTTGGGGAAATGTTTCCTTAATCGATAGGGCATGGATCCTTTGTAGCCTGAACTAAGCAATCTCCAGACGTCTTTAGGTTTCTGCCGGTTCTCCAAGCCTAGCCTTGGGAACCTCCAGTGTCCTTCCCACCTTTTTGATTAGATACCTGGATTTCCTTTTCTTGCATGCACCCAAAAACTGACTGATACAACTAATGTTAACTAAAAGAGACACATCTCTTTTTCTGTGTGATGTGATCAATAATCACTAGAAACATCTTATGGGAAAAGACTGTTCTTAGAATATGGATATGTCCATAACAAAGTTTTAATTTTGTGATTTATACAGCAGCAAGCCAGCTCTGGGGCTTTTTCTGTTCAATCATAGTAATGACGACGCATTATTCTTTTGTATCCCTCAGACTGCTTTCTCTTTTGATTGTATGGAGAAGGAATAGAATTCCTAAAGACATAATGAATCGAGAGGTCTCTCACCTGAAGTTTGACTCTTCCAAAAACTTCTATTTGTCACTTGCTTTATAGTTGTAAATTGTAGACCAATAGAATGATTGTCATTGAATTTAGTCCCTAAAAGGAACTCGGTAATTATCTAGGAATATACTCTCATTTTATTGCTAAGAAACCAAAGCCCTCAGTAAAAAGACTTATCCCAAATCACATAGCTATTTAAAAGCAGAATTGGGCTTAGAATTCAAGTGTTCTGAATCCGAGTCCAAAATTCTTTCTGTAGGTGCCATTCTCCAAAGATTTCATAATAAAACAAAACAAAAAAAGAAAGATGGGTTAAAAAATCATTTTGCTTTGTAAACAATAGTAAACATACTCATGATAATGCTTTTTAGACTATGGCTAAATAGTAACCCACCCAGCATTTGCTTCATTTACCATTTATGTTGTTTCGATTAACAAGTTTTAGGTAATTCTGCCTTTAGGTAAAAGATAGGAGCAAGTAAAATCCACTTTTAGATGTTTTTCCTTTTCTCTCTTTTCCTTAATTTGGCAAGTCAAGTATAATCCTTTCCTGAGTATATGCAACGTATAAACAAGCAGAAAACGCGTATCTGGTGTCTCACCTCTCTTTCTGAAAGTGTGACTGTGGCCTGGGGTCCTGCAGGGTGCAGCTCTCCGGGACAGTTTTAGTACTCTGGGGACAGCCTCCACGTCTCCAGGCTTTACTACTTTGTATTATTTTTCTTTTATGTGTGTGTCCTGACTCCTGAATGAAATTGCCTTCTCAGAGGGCCTTCGGCAAGTATGTTTTGATGGTTCAACTTTCATTCAACAAACATGCACTGAGCATCTACAATGTGCCCTGCAGTCTGATGGGGATTAGTGACACAAGGATGAGAAAAAAACAGCCTCTGCCCTCGGGGAACACTCTCTACTCAGAGCAACCTGAATTTTAAAGTGACAGGTGGTAAGAAATGATACACATGATACTGTCATGCTTAAAAATCTCCCCTTATAGCCGAAGAACCCAGATTACGAAACTTAAAAACTTTTAACTGGGCTTTACTTTGAGCAGTCTGCAGAGGGCTATACAGTAGTCTGCGAAGGCAATTATAATGGTAATTAAGATAAAGTACATTTATTCCTACGGGTAATAATGAAACTGTCTCATATATTACAAATTAGTGATTGAATTTCTGATTTTTCCAAGACAAAGAATACATGGTTTTAGCAAATGTGGATGAGAAAATGCTTAGAATCAGGGCAGTGTGAGCCAAACGGTGGCAAATGGGCTGAAACTTCTGTGAAGATTAAGGGAGAATGGGCAACAGAAGAATTGTAGAATAAATTGACGGCCCTTCAATAAAAAATAAAATGAAAAACATTCTATTTTCAGTGCCAAATTATTTTGAAGACATAGAAAATACTTCCTGGAAAGAAAACTTAAGAACAATAATAGCAGCTGACTTTCATTGAGGTGCTACTGCGTGCCAGGCAGTGAGCAGAGAGCTCTTATACGTACTGTTTTATTTAGTTCTTATAGGAATTCCATTAAGTCGGTTCAGTTATTATCCTTGTTTTACAGAGGAATAAACTGAGGCTAAGAGGAATTAAGGAATTTGCCAAATGTGGCACAGCCACTAAGTGGCAGAGCCATGACTAAACCCAGGGCATCTGACCTGGTCATCTACACCACTGCCCTGGGAACAGTCAGGCCTGGTTCTACATAGTCATTTAAAGAGAATCCTTCTTCTCTGTTTGGCTAGAAAAAAAATTAAGTCATGAAAAGTTAACAGCAAATCCATTCTTTTACATTAGTAAATTACTGAAGCGCTCTTTTGACTGTTTTTAATATATAAAGATTTTGGCTGAATTATTTTTGTTGTTCTGAGAGGAAATTAAGTCCCTATCTTGGAATTTTAGATGGCAAAGGTGTGATGAATCTATCACCTGTGATTCTAAAAAGTCTTGATGTATATTTATATTTCTCTTTTTCAAATTCCAGAGGAATTCCGCTTTCTCTATGACTCTTAAATCTATAGCTGAACTGGTATCTCCAGTTTTCCTCATCTATACGAAAAATTATGTAAAAAATAAGAACCAAATAAAATTTCGAAAAAAGAATTGTAGAGTAATAGGGCTGACATGATACAAGCTTAAAATCAACTTTGTCTTGGCAGTGGCATTGGAAGGCTCCATATTTGCTCCTGATGTACAGACACACTCATGTATTCAGCACATCTCTTTCGATAACTTTGTGTCAGACAGTGTTGTAGATGCCTGAGATACATCAGGACCAAGATGCCTGTTCCCGTGGAGCTACATTTCTGTCTTTCTTGCTTGAGACACTTCAAATTATTCCCAATTACATTCAGGATAAAATCCAACACCATTCGTGCAACCTACAAGGCCCTGCTGATTTCTCCATCTCTTTACACTCTTCTTCTCTTACTCTAAGCTCCAGCCACCCAGAGCCACTTCCAAATTCTGAAACCAAGGAAAAGAAGTTCTGTCCAAACTTCATACTTTGCACATACTCTTCCTTCTGTTGAAATGATCTTCTCAACCCTTCTCATCCCTACTCAACCTTCCTGTCTCATCCAGCTCAAATGTCATGTCCTCTAGAAGCTTCTTCTGACTTCCAGAATAGGTCTAGCTGTCTCCTCTGTGTCCCCATAACACTCTGTGCTTAACACGCATCACAGCCTATGGAAATGGCCTCCTTATCTGTTTGTCTCTCCCTCTAGAGCAGAGGGTCCTTGAGATCAGGGACTGTGTCTTGTACACTAGCATATCCCAAGTGCCTCACATGGTGTCTGGCACCTAGATACTTGTTTAAAATTAACCACACAAGAGGAACCATTAAGAGGTTGTCTGCCAAACAATTACACCAGCCATAGGATTTTTCTTGAAAGATTTCCAAGTTGATTAGCAATCTATTACCTGAATCGAATACCAGATCTCTATCAAAGTTTCTCACCAATGGATTAAATACATTGTGAGCAGCAGTCATCTGCCAAGCTAGCGTTAGATGCTATTGTGTTTTTAGGGAGACCAGACTGGAGTTGGAGAGAGAAAACCAATACAATTAGGGAGCAGTTTGAGAACAAAACTGTTGGGAAAAAAGCAATACAGGATAGTGTAGAAGTACCAAGTTTTGTGTGGCTGATATGCTCGTTGTTGGCACTCAGAAGAAAAACAGACCACTGAAAACTGGAAAAGTCATAGAAGGATTCATTGAACAAGTTAAACTTGAGCAATCTGTAGAAGCTCTCATGTGTAATATTTCATTAAAATCTTGTAGCTACCCCCTGTTGTGGTAGTTACTGTTACCGCTATTACACAGAAGAGGAGACAAGTACAGAGAGGTTAAGGGTCTTGTTCAAGGTCACACAACTTATAAATCGTGGTACCAGAATTCAAGCCCAGACTTATTCAATACTAACCTCTTGCTTCCTCTTGATCACTTTATTGGGGATGAGAAAATCCAGCTTCTGAGTCGTGATACTATACTAAGCTCCTACTTTAAAAAGGAACATACTCAGAACATTTGCTTCTGCACATGTTAGAGTACCTGGGACCAGACTTCACCATAAACAACAAGGAAACCAGAAGAAATAAATGAAACAACTGCTTGCAAACATTGAACATCGGGTAATGTGGGAAAATGAGATCACTTTGAGAGAGGAAGCAAATGAGGTGAACCCTACACTTCCCTTGGATTTTAGCCTGGAGGCATTTCTGGACCAAAGAACAGGGAAGGAATCCAACCAGAACACAGTGGTCTCGCTGAGTTGAGAAGAAAACATTGAAGAGTTGAGGGAGGCTGAGGTGGTTGTATTTGCAGGGGAAATGGCAAAGAAATAACTTGGGAGATGTGCGTAGGGATCCTTCGATTCTGTTGCTGAATGCTCAGTCACGAACTATGCTAGAAAAGAAACAAATGGAAAGCTCTAAGCTGAAGCAGTTCTCACAGATCATGCCAGGCTTGAAGACATTCAAGTTTCAACTAGCCAGAGTAGAGGGTGCTCAATGAACTTTTGGGACGTTCAGTTAAGACCCAAGAAAGCTCATGTCTTAGTGTAGGTATAAACTAAACCTACCTTAGCAGAACTTAAAAATAAAATAAAAAAGACCCCTCAAAATAATTAAGCTGATTCACAAGTAATTTAACTACCTGACAGAAAAATGTTTAACCCTTTTAAAGAAAGAAAACAAACCTGGCACTCAACAACATAAAATTCAAAATGTCCAGCATATAATAAAAAATATAATAAATACAAAGAAACAAGAAAATGTGACCCATTACCAGGAGTAAAAATGTTGGGTACTACAAACAGACACGGAAATAATGGAGATGTAGAATTAGATGTAGAATTAGAAGACTAACACTTTAAAAAATAAAAGGTAGACTAAGACTTTTAAAAGATAGATAGCCTTTGAAGGAAAATACAATGAGAGAAATGAAAAAAAGACCCAAATGGAAATTGCAGAGCTGAAAAATACAGTGTCATAAATGACCGATTCACTGGATTGAATAAAAAGAGGTAAACACTGCAGAAAAAGATGAGATCAGTGAACCTGATGACACAGTAATATATATTATATATTAGCCAACGTGAAGCACAGAGAGCAAAATGTCTGAAAAATAAATAAATAAACAGAACCTCAGTGACCTATGGGACAAAATTAAGTGGTCTGAAATATGAGTCAGCAGATTCCCAGAAGGAGAGGAGGGAGAGGGGAGCATAAAAATATTTGAATGAATAGGCTTAAAAATTTTGAAATTGATGAAAATGGTAAGTTGACTGATTCAGTAACTCAGTGAACTATAATGAGGATGACAGGAAGAGGACCACACTGAGGTAAACCAAAATCAAACTGATGAAAATCAGTGATGAAGATAAAAGTATTAAAGTATTTGTAAGGAAAAAAACACATTACATACAGAAAAACAAGGAATTACTGTAGATTTTCCATCAGAAGTAATGCAAGTCATCAGGCACTAAAAACAACTTCAAAGTTTTTAAAGTAAAAATCATTCAATCTGGAATTCTGTATCTTGCAAGAAGATCCTCAGAAATGAAGATGAAATAAAGACATTTTCAGACTGACAGAAATTGAAAGGAATTTGTCACCAACACACCTGTTTGAAGAGAAAGGTAAAAAGATTTCTCAGACAGCACATGCAAAGAAGTAATTGTAATGACTGGTCATGGAATTTAAGTCAGATAAGGGAAAGGAGAGAAGATGTCAAAGGTACAGGCTAAGGGTGGATAGTCGTTATGTTGGCTGTCAAGACGGTATCATGAAAATGTTGAAACTGAATTTCTAGAGGGAATGAGGTGGGGAAAATAGAATTATCCAAAAAACAATGCATAAAATTAACACTACCAAAGGATTTGTAGTTATCAGTAATGATGAGGTTCATGGTAAGGACCATGGGAGTAGAATTTTCTATTAAAAATAGGTGCTTGCTGAAATGATACATAATAGAGATATATCCACAAAGATGACATTTTAGCCAACATGACAGAAAAGAGGGTCCTTACAACCTTGTTTCACCTACACAATTAGTCATTATCTCTACGTACTTCATTCCAGCCAAGATCTCCTACCCGACCTCAAGGGTGGTAGTGGGCCACCTTCCAGTTCTGACTTCATGGTAATTATTTTCTAGTGAGTGATGAACTTGACAAAATAAGGTAAGAGCAGAATTCTATGTCATTAACCGAAATATTGTTAAAATAAAAAAATTTAGAGAGAAGGGGAGACAAATGGAAGCAGCTTTTATAAGCTCTTTGGAGGTGGGGGGAAACTGCAGTTCCAATTAGAACCAGAGGCTGTCAGTCACCTCAGCAAACCCATGGCCAACCGTTCAAACATTGTGAAGGACATCCTTGTCATTTTGACTAAGTGGTACAAAGTGACTCTTCGGTTACAGGTCACTGTGACTTTTTGTCTGAGAAATTGATGGGTTGGTAACATAGGCTGAGACAGGCAAATGCTGCCTGCATGTACACTCTGTCAAGCATTGCTGAAATTCCCCAACTTCATAATAATTATCCTCGGACTTCCTCACGATTTATGTATATTTTTTTTCTAAGCTAAATATCAACACAATGTTTGAATGGAAGGAGAGAAATTAGGAGGTAGAAAAGTGTTATATTTCATTAGCTCTAATCATATCCTTTTTTTTTTCAAATTTTGTTATTTCTGAAGTCTACATTTATTTTACCATTGATAGTATGCATTAGATTAACTGGGAGCTTTTATGTTCTTTCTCAATGACAGAAAATAATAGTGTGGCTTACATACCACCATGGTAGCTTAGATTCCAGTAAACAAAGTCAGGAACAATTGGATCTTGACTAGAATGGTAGTAGTGGTGAAGAGAAGAGGATGTGAAATCAAGGTGTATTTTAGCATTTAGATCATCGGGATCTGACAACTGAGTGTATTTGGAAACATGAAACTGTGGAAGAAGTTGGTTCTTTCTCCTATTTTAATTTTTCTTTCATTTGGGCAGTGGGGGATGTAGTGAAGAACGCAGCAGGGTTTGTGCTGGTGTGGAGGGGAAGGTGCTGTACATAGTGAGTGGGAGGGTTCTGGGGACCATCCAAGTCAGCCTGCTCATTAGGGTCTGTGTCTACACCTCTGATAGTGGAAGGAATCTGAATGAGAGATGTAGGCTTTTCTGGGTTGTTTCTTAATCAGCAAACCCATTAAATGACCACAGAGGCCCTGGGCTCCAAGCGAAGAAGTTTCCATTCAAAGGCTACTCTTTCCTTAAGTCTTCTAAAACTAAGCATCTCTAAAGGATGAACTCTGATATTGAAAGCCTCCATCTTCTGCTTGTCTTGTAAATTTCCCTTAAGAAAAGTCGAATCTTTTTCCTGGATTCTTCACAACTTCTACCTTGTGTTTATTTTCAGAATAATCTCACATCTTATAGGAAAGCCAAATGTATACTCATCCTATCTGAGTCCAAGGACCTCAATTTGAGAGAAATTAGCTGGTCAGTCTTATCTTCATTACTTCAGAGACAAGGACGGAAGTGTATAGTTGTCTGCAGGAATAGTGCAAAGATAAGGGAAAGAATAGACTATGTATTCTGGGCATGATCCTACCTTCTCTCTCCTCATAAATTCTTCCCAGACCGCCAGCATCATCCACCTCCTGATTGGGTATCGGCCAAGAATTTACCTGGCACTGGTCATGCTTTCTGTGTTGGGGGCTCAGAAGCTTTGCAGATACTTGCTGGGGAGCATGGATATGCCTGGTGGGTATGATGACGAGGCTCTGGGCTGATGTCCTGGCTCTTAAGTGATTTATGGATCCTGAATAGGGCGTTGGAGTGAGGGCTGAAAAACCTCACATGGTCTGTTTCATTCTTGTGGTGTTTATATTTTATCAGAAGCTTTCTTAGGCATTATCTTATTTGCTTATCGTAAGGACTCAAATGGATTGGTTGGGTATTTTTATACTCATGGTATCTCCACTGAGAACCTTGAGTTTCAAAAGACAGAAAGTTCAAAGCCAGGCAGTGATCTGGCAATATCTGAACCCAAGTCTCCTGAATTCCAGTTCAGTCCTCTTCTTACTAGACCAGGGAAGCTATGTAGAAGAGGGGAAAGGTCTTAAGGTGTTTTACGTTACCTTAGCTGGTATGGAGTGGTGGTCTCTGAGATGGGCCTAATATCCAGGGGTCTCCCAGATGGCATGGGTCATTTCATCAAACCTGACATCCCTTAAATTAGTGGTGATTCTGAGGGTTACTTACCACTATTTAATTCCTGCTACTAGACCAGGGAGATGTCTGAGGGAAGTCTGTGGAGGCTCCAGGAAGGCAGGAACCATGCAGAGAGGATTTGTTTGCTCCTAGAAGCTACCAAATACCCTGTGATTGAGCCCTTTGATTTTGACAATGTACCTGGAATGTGATTTCCCTGATTATTCCTGAGATCAGAAAATATCCAGCTGAAAGAAGCAGAATATTGATCATTCCCGTGGGCACTGTGCATAAAATGGGGGACTTTCTGGTTTGGTCCCCAAGAACTGTTGCTCCAGGCCACTAAGAATTCAAATCTGGAATTTTGCCTTATGACAGACAGTCCAGTGGAGTGAGATCACAGAGTTCAGCAATGGAATGTGTTAGAAAGAGAAACACTTTCTTGTGTGTAGGAACATGCCCTTTAGCAAATCAATTAGCTTCATTTTAACCTGGACCTTTTTCTTCTTGAATGTAATATAAGCCTCTAAAATGACAGCACTTGGCAAAAAGGTCTCTTCTGTCATTTACAGCAGTGGAGAATTCACAGAGTAAGTGAATTGCTTTGGTTTTCAATAAAAATGTTAATATCTACCTTCGATGTGAACAAAAGACACTGTATTTCAATAATGAGATGATCAAACTCACAGGGACTGAGAGAAACAGAGTATGGAGTGTGTGGATGTGGAGCAGCTGCGACTCAGCTCCAGACAGCGAGGGATGGCGGGGCAGAGAGGTGGGGGTCGGGGTTGGGGGTTGATTGAGGGAGCCCAAGGGCACAGAGAGGAAGAAAACAGAAGATATGTAGACCTTTAGAGGAACTCAAACTATGCAAAATGGATCTAAGAATACAGCATATCAAACTACTCTTTGACAAAAACACATAAGGCCATGCTAGCAGTCCTCTGGCCAGGAGTAAGAGGTGGCTGCGTGTCTTTCTTCTCTGACTCAGGTATGTGGCCCCCCTGAAACTTCTTTGGACCTTTTCAGCAGTCATGAAACAGAAAATTTTGAGAATATTTCTTTTTTCCCAATTGCATAAAATGCAGGTGGCCTTAAAAGAAGAGCAGCATAGCTTCAACCCAGAGAAATGTTTACATCCATCAGCACAATGTTATTTGTTATTTCAAGAGTCAATCCACCCCCCCATCAAAACCTACAGAGATTATTATATATACCTTGTTAATAAGATAGCAGAGATTTGTCCATACAAGATTCTGACTTAATCACTTTTTCTATAAGGTGTTATTGATGATAGCTATCATTTAATGGGCACTTACTATGTACATACAAGGTGCTGTGTTAAAAAGAATTGCATACAATGCCTCTTTAGCTTTAGAGAACTTTATAGGCTGTACAATTACCTCATTCCACAGATGTGTAAACTGAGACTCAGAGAGGTTAAGTAATCTGCCTAAGGTTAAAGGGCTAATGGGGAAGAGTTGAGTTTTAACCCAGGTCGTATGAGGAAGAATCTGGGGAGAGAATTCACTATATGGCATTTCCATGCCATGCGCTTCCATTCATCTCTCTAAGACCCAGGAATAGGCAATCCTAGCACTTGGATTCTATTTAAGGATTATTTCAAGATTATTTAGGTACAGCTTGGAGTTTCACTCAGATGTCAACTTCATTTCTAAGTAGTACAATCATTGTTTTGTGTAAGTGATAGACTGGCATTCACATAGGTGGACTCTCTGATCTAAGATGTTACAGACCCTACAAATAGCCCTTTCCTCCCAAACTTTGTTCAGTCTTTCAAAAACAAGGGAAAAAAGCCACATATGGAAATGTTCTCATTTACTGAAGCCTATATATCTTTCCTTTATGTCTTGTTTGAAATGCTTGGCCTATTTCAGCCTGTACTTTCTGTAGTTCTCAGGGGTAAGCCACATAGATATTTAAATTACACTTACAAATAAATACAAATAATTAATCAGCCTATAATAATTTCCTACAGAAAGTAAATTTAATCATTATTTTTTGAACCATCTTCTAAGCAAAAAGTGATACTTATTCCGGGAACTATCTGGGACTAATCAGGTCCTCCAGGGCTCAATTAAACACAGTAATTCTAATCTCTCTCAAGTACATTCAGTGACTGGAGAAAAGGACATGTCTCCAGAGGTGACTGCAAAGGAATGAGGAAGGGATAAGGAGACCCAGTGGCTATAAGAACCTTTGCCCTTAGATTTTATCGCCTGGCCTATTTCTGAACTTGTGGCTGCCATCTTCTGAATGTCAGGGTTTGAAGAAATAACATTTTGTTAAAAACCCAAGAATTTTCCAGAGCGATGACATCCAAATGTCAGGTTTGAGTTTGCAGAAAACAGATACTTTCTGGAAGCATGGCCTTGTCTGTGTGTGTGTATGTGTGTGTGTGTGTTTATTTTAAAATGTACCTGTTGGCATAGGCTAAAAAGCAAAAATCAAAACAGTTTACAGAACTGTTTATGAAAGATGGTTATCCAAGTATTTTCATCCACTAAAATAGTTACTTACCATTTTCTAACTACCAAGTAGGATATCAACCAATATCATCACACTGCAGGCTCTGCCAGATGTTGGCACTATCCTTATCTATCAGTACATACATTAAATTATCTTATTCTATCCCTTACAGCATCTTTAATAGGCGGTAATTCTCAGACTCTCCTAACTGGCCTCTCAGGTGGAACACTCAGGCAGACACATCCTAAGATGACCCCAGTGAGTCACACCTTTGTATAATCCTTCCCCTTGAATATGGAATGGGCCTGTAGTTACCTCTGGCCAGTAGCATATGGTGGAGGGATGTCCCTCCCTCGATTAGGTTACACTATATGGCACAGGTGCCGATGTCACTCCTTTGCTTATGTGATGTTACGAAAGACTCCTTCTTAGCAGACCAGAGTGAGCGCTTCTCCTGGTGGCCTGGAGGAAGTAATCTGAATATTGTGGGCCGCTGTACGGAGGGGGCTCTGTGGTGAGGACCTAGGGAGTCCTTTAGGAGCTAAGAGCAGTACACAGCCGACTGCTAGCAAAACCTTAACCATAACAACCACCAGAAAAGACATTTCCCCAACAACCCTGAATGAGCTTGGAAAAGGAACCCAAGCTCCAGATGAGAACTTGGTCCAGTTAATACCTTGATTTCAGCCTTGTGAGATCCTGAGCAGAGGACCCAGTAAAGCTGTGCCCAGAATCCTGACCTGTGGAAAAACTGTGAAATAAGAAGTGTGTATTGTTTTGTTTGTGGTCATTTGTTACATAGAGATACAAATGAATACAGACACTACGCCTGCCTATCGTGTTTATTTTCATTTTCCTATTGAAAAGAACTGAATGGCATCAGAATTGTAGAGTATTGATATAATTTAAAATGATTTCAACTTTTAATAAACTCTAATAGCTCACTTAAAGGTTACTAGTAAATAGCCTTTTAATCATACAGAAAAATGGAAGCCTACGGAAGGGCAGGTCATTTGCACACTCGGGGACTGCGTGTAGGAACCAGCTGTGGGATGTTTGAGCGAGCTGAGGATTTGTGCTGAGAATCACTTCTTTCTATTTTCAAACTCGGAATTTTTTTGGACATTTCTGCAACTAAGCATTGTAATCACAAAACACGTAGGTGTTTTTCATGACACCAATTGCCCTGTGTTCTGGAGTTATAATGGGTAATGTACTCAGAAGGAGCATCTGATAGAAGGAAGTTGTGGACTGTGCCATTATTCCTGAATAAGGCTGAGAATTTTAACTTAAGGTGAAGACCTCTTCAATTAGCTGTTTGTTTCAGTTTCTTTCTTTTGAAAAATAACAACCTAGATTTTTAAATTATAAAATTAATGTACTCCCAAGGTAAAAATGTCAAGCCATATAAAAGTACACACTAAAATAATCTGCTTCTGACCTCAGAACTTGAACCCTTTCCCCAAAGGCAATAACCGTCAACAATTTCTTTACATCCTGTGAGGAATGTAGGATGCATTTAGATGTTTGCATATTGTTTTAGAGCTTTATGTGAATACATATCTTTTTGGACATTCACAGGAGCACAAGACCCACTCTGTTCTTTGTTTTTTGAGTGTAACAATAGATTCTGAGGATCTTTTTCATATCAATGATGAACTTACATGTTTTAAAATAATTTTAAGATATGACAATTTTAAATAATTTTTTAAAACAATTTTAAAATAAGATATTAGAAATACAATTTTCAAAATATGTAACATTAAAATGTAATCTTAAAAGTATACATATATACTTCGATATACATATGATGCATATTTGTGTCATAATCTCTTTATATGTATTAACTCATTTATTCTCAACAAGGACTCTATGAAATAGAGATTTCTTTTGAAGGGAGGGTATAGCTCAAGTGGTAGAGCAAATGCTTAGCATGCAGGAGGTCATGGGTTCAATCCCCAGTACCTCCTCTAAAAATAAATAAACCTAATTACCCCTGCCCCCCCCCACCCCCCCCCCCCCCGTCCCAAAAGAAATAGAGACTTCTTTTAGCACCACTTTACAGATGAGGACACTAAGGCACAGCTCGCTTAAGGAGCTCGTTCAGGGTCACAGAGCTAGTATGTGTTGGAACCACTCAGATACCAACCCAGGCACTAGTGTCCCAGGGCTCATGCCCACTTAACTCCCGAGGTATGTTGATACTTCAGCTGTTCCCAGTTTTTTTTTTTTTTTTAATATGGCACACTATGTTTCAAAGCATTTCTTTTTGTACATTCACAGTTGCACACATGTGAAAGTCTATCTGTAGGATAAATTCCTCGAGATCAAATTTCTGAGTTGTAGGATAGGCACATTTTTAGTTTTCATAGATACTGTCAAATTGCCTTGCAAGGAAGTTATGACACTGTGTACACCCACTGCCAGTGTGTGATAATGTCTTTTTCCTCACAGCCTTGCCAAGATTGTATACTGTAAACTATTGCCACTCTGGCAGCTAAAAAAATGTGATCTTTAATTTATATTTATTTATGAAAGGGATTGGGCATCGTTCCATCTATTTATAAGTCGTATGTGTTTATTTTTCAGTGAAAGGCTTATTAATCTATATTTTTCTAAAAGATTTGGGTATTTTCCTTATTGATTTTTAGGAGAGTTTTATATATTAAGGAGAATAGCATTTTACTTCTGGATATATTGCAAATATTCTCCCTCAATTTGTTTTTTTGGCTTTTGTCTTTGTTTATACTCTTTGGTTTTAACCACACAAAAGGTTTAAATTTTCATGAGGGATAATTTACCAGCATAATTTCTTATGGTTTCTGGGTTTTCTAGTGTTGATCAAAAATGGTTTTCAACTTCAGAATTTTGAAAAATTAGGATGTATATTCTTAATTATGGTATAACTTCATTATTTTTCCTTCGAAGTTTAAAACAGTTGGAATTTATTTTGGTATAAAGAGTGAAGGAAGACTTCAGCTTTACTCTTAAATAGCTAACCAGTTAATATATCTGGGACTCTGTAACTACTCCATAATCTGGCTAGTAGACTTCCCTCTGCTCCCCACCCTTGTCCCCTCCCATTACTTTGTTTTTCAGAGTTTTCTGGCTATTCTCATGTATTTATTTTTTCCAATTAAACTTTATTTTAAATTTTATTTTTAAAATAAAAATTATATATATTTGTGGCATACAACATGATGTCTTAATATGTATGTACATAGTGCAATGGTTACTAGAGTCGAGCTAATTAACTTATCCATCTCCTCATACGGTTATCTTTTTTTTAATTTTGTTTGGGAGGGAGATAATTAGGTTTATTTATTCATTCATTTATTCATTTTTTAAAAAATGGATGTGCTGGGGATTGAACCCAGGACCTTGTGCATCCTAAGAACATACTGTACCACTGAGCTACACCCTCCCTCACACGGATATCATTTGTGTGTGTGTGTGTGTGTGTGTGTGTGTGCATTCGTGCTTGTGTGGTGAAAGTACCTGATACCTACCCTTTAAGCAAATTTCCAGTGTATAATGTGGTATTATTAACTGTTAGGCACCATGCTGCACATTAGATCTCTAAAATTTACTCATTCTACACAACTGCAACTTTATATCCTTTGATCAACATCTCCCAATTTCCCCACCTCCTTGCCCCTGGTAACAATTATTCTACTCTTTGCTTCTATGAATCAACTCTTTTAGATTCCACCTATAAGTGAGTTCATATGGTACTTTTCTTTTGTGTCTGGCTTACTTCAGTTAGCAAAATATCCTCTAGCAAAGTTGAGAAGTAGTTTGTGTCTTTATCAAAAGACGTTGTTATTGTTAATGATACCGCACCAAATACTTAGATTAATTTACAGGAAACTCACATTTATTATTGATACTTTAAAACAATAATAGGTATATGTTTCTATTAATTCGTTTTTTTATGTCACTAAGAAAATTTTGTGGTTCCCTACCCCTTTTTTATTATCAAACTGTATGTGAATGTTGTGTGTACATGACTGTTACTGTTGGAAAATAGCATCTTCCCTTGCACTGTGCTATTTTCAAATGTTCTAGTTTTTATACAGGAAAGCTATTGGACTTTTTAGGATACCAATTTTGAAACAGCTAACTGAAATGTTTTGTAATTTCTTTCCTACCTTCCTTCCCTCCCTCTTTCCTTTTTCCCTCCCACCTTGTTTCTTTCCCTCTTTCTTTCTCGTTCTCTCTCTTTTCTTTTCTTCCCCCTCCCCTCTCTCTCTTTCATTCATTCTTTTTTTCTTTTGATTCTCTAGGTTTGTTCAGGTAACAGTCATCATCTGAATATCATTTTGCCACTCCCTTCCTCTAAAACTGTAATTTTTTTCTCTTAGATAATTGAATTGATTGGTACTTTCAGAACAATGTTGAATAAAACATTAAAAAATATATTTTTATCCTTGTTCTTGACTTTAATGGGTAAGCTCTTGATGTTTAACCTTTAAAAGACTGTTTGCTGTAGGCTTCTAGTAAATCTGTTATCAAATGTGTACCGGTTGTTAAAGGGTATCTTCTACATTTAGCCAGGAATTTTTGAATTTTACTAACTAGTATCTTATGTTATCTACAGAAATGATAACTTCCTTTTTTTTTTTTTTGCTTTACTTATAATGGTGAATTTATTAACTGGTTTCCTATTACTGGTTTTCATAGGTTGTGCTTATATTTCTGAATAAAACCTACTTATTTACAGAGTATTGATTTTTAAATGTGCTACTGAAATGTACTTGCTAAGTTTTTTTTAGAATATTTTATAAAATGTTATTCTTTATAAACAATATTAATTTGTAGTCCTTTTTGTGGGCTATCTTTGTCAAGTTTGGGTGTTAATATAATGCTGCTTTAGGAAAAAATATTTTGAGGTTTTCTTTCACTTGTTATGTTTTGGAACAATGTCAATAACACTGAAATGATCTGTTCCACTCACAGATATTCAACTTTTTTTTTTTTAATTCTGGACTTTCCTCATTAGAGGGCAAGTTCCTATCAAATTTATGAGAATCAGATCAGATTCTTAAGTGTAACTAGTCAATTTTAGCTTTCTGGAATTAATTTTAGTAATATTTTTCCAAAGGTGTTTAGATATGATATTTCAAATTTATATGAAGAGTTTTACAAAATATTTTTGCTAGTCATTATTTTCCGTTTATTATTTCTACCTTTGCAAAGCAAATGTGTTTTCTTCCTCCCCCCTCCCTTTTTTCAGATTACTGTCCGTTTATTTATTTTCTTTTTTTTTTGCTGCTCCAAGAACTCCTTTTTGTCTTTGTTTATTATTTCCCTTATTTTATTTACTTTACAGAAATAATGTTTACTTTTGTCTTACCTTCAGATATTTTTTTTTCTATATTGATTTTTTTCACTCTATTGACTTATTTTTAGTATTTATTCTTGAATAACATGGTATAAATTTCCACTGGGTAGAGCTTTAGCTATCTTACAAAAATTCTGATTAGTAGTGGTATAATTATTATGATTTTCTACAGTAATGTGGGAGTATTATCAACCCTCCCTTGCTCTTCTCTATTTTCATTGTTTTGCTTTTCCTGGGAGTATATTTATACATTTAAACATCTGTAAGTTTCTGTTACTTTATCATCCACAGATAGAAGCTAGTGATTCTATCCTATGAAAGATGAAGAAATCTCAGTCTTTTTTCCCTACCTCCTGGAGCTCACTTACTAAATTTTGTTAGTTAAATTATAACTTTTCGTTTTACTTCATAACACTAGTGTCATTACATTCTATATCTGTAATTTATTTAACATATCTGCTTTGAAAATGATTCAGTGCTTACCATCACTCATTTTTAAGTGATTTGTCCAGTTATTTCTTGGTATTTTTCAGATTTTTAAATTATTTTTTTCCTCAAGATACATAGATGTCTGTTGCATTTAAAATCAAACTCTTTTATTCATATATTTTTCTTGTGTCTTGTTTCCTTCTTTTTAGAATGTGCACCACTGTCTTTTCCTTACCTATTTTTTATGATATGCTATTTTATTTTTATTTTAATAACATTTTATTGCTACAAAGCATTGCAGTAAATTAGGAAATAAAAATAAGCAAGAGCAAAGTCACAAGGCCACATTCCAACCCCCGAAGATCACCAGTACACCACCACTAAAAGCACATAGTGCATATCCTTTAGGTGTTTTCCACATAGACATAAATATAAACATGTAATAGTTTCCCTAGAATCTAAAATATGAAAGTTCTTATTAATACTCCAAGGCCAACCTGTTTGTAGTCACCGTTTGGTAGCTTGCTTTTTGGCCTGGGAGGTAGTACATTCTCAGACTTGAAGCCTAATAATTTTATGAAATTGTGTTACAGTATTGGTTACTCTCTACTTTTTTCCACCAGATTGTTTATTCCCTTTTAATTTGCAGATTTGGGATTTTCTTTATTTCATCTGAAGTTAGAGTCAGGAAACGGAGCAGTTTCTATGCTTTAGTTATCTCTGACAATAATCTTAAAGTACAGTCATCCCTCAGTATCCACTGGGGACTGGTTCCAGGACACCCCCATGGATACCAAAATCCATAGACGCTCAAGTTCCTTATATAAAATGCTTTAGTATTTGCAGATAACCTGCACACATCCTCCTGTCTAATTTAAATCATTTCTGGATTACTTGTAATACCTAGTACATTGTAAATGCTGTGTAAATCGTTGCCAGGCTTGCAGCAAATTCCAGCTTTGCTTTTTGGAACTTTTTGGAATTTGTTTTCCCAAACATTTTTTATCCTCAGTTTGTTGAATCCTTGTTTGTGGAACCAGGGATACAGAGGGCTGACTGCCTTGGGCTATGGGAAGAGAACACAACTGGAACCCTCCACAGTGGTGGCATTGTTGTCATTCCAGACCATGTGGGCCTGGAATGTAGGCCATTTCTCAGACCACTTTATTCATAGAATTATAACTTTATTAATAGTTCCACAACTGTTTCCGTGGTTAAGAGGAACTACCAGTTCTTTTCCAGTTCAGTTCATTTATTCAAAACACGAGTCATTTCCAGCTCTTTCTCTTTTCACCTCATGGTAAAATTTGTACCATCAGTTTTAATTGACATATTGTAAATCATGAATGGTTTTTGTTGTTTTATTTTATTTCCAGTTGTTTCCCATCTTACTTCTTGTTTTCCTATTTGTCTCTCTGTTTCTCTCTCTCCACATGCATGCACACACACATGCTCACACACCTATGCACACACAGACATACGTTTTCAGCCTTCCGCTGTTAGTATTATGAGTGTGGTGACAGTCTGAGAATTAATATCATCATATGGTAGTGCATATGGACGCATATAACTGACTGCATGTGGACTCTCACAGCTGCTGTATAACTATATATAAGTGGAAGTTTAGGTTTCTGTTGAAAATTGTGAGGGAAAGTAAGCGAAGGGTCCAATAGAATCCATTCTAACAATATTCCAAAAAGTGTTTGGGGTTTCCTTTTACTCCCTTCTCATAGAGAGTCCAAGACAATCACGGAACACCCATTAACAGTATGAGGATATATGACAGAAGATGGAGGAAAAGGATTAAAAAAAAGAGGCAAACTGGTTTGATAACCAACTGTCCTTAGAAAACCAGGCTAATGAAATGCATTTTCCTTCTAATGGTTTTCATTTCGGGATGCTGTGTGGTTTTTCCCAAAAATGTGATGAATTCTTGCTTTACAAATCATTTTGATTTCCTCTTGTTGTCACATTCTGTCTAATTTTGCTGAGTTACTGGCTGCACATTGACTACAGTGATGCAGAGTTATCACCACCAGTATTACCAGGGATCAGAAAATATGACTGAAATCATATCTTTCACTAAGAATTCTGTGACTTAATTTTCCTGCAGCTTAACTGATATGGAAAACAAAAAATGACATGTTGCTTTATAATCCTGGAGGCTTGACTGTGAAATGCCTCATATAGAATCTATTCAGGGTAGGTACTCAGTAAATATTGATTTGTTATTGGATGAATGAATGATGGGCAAATAGAAGAAAGTGATTTAAAGAAATAATCATGAGGTTTGGGCTCATTAGAGTGGACAGTTTATGACTAGGATAATTCAGTAATTTCTTCCTTGATTATTTGGCCAGGATCCAAAACACAGTTAGTGTTGTGGAGACTTGCAAATCTCTGCTACTGAGAGAGAGCAATTCTGAGTTCTTGGCTGGAGAAGATCTTTTTGGACAAAAGTACAAATACACACATTCACTCACACATATGCAATCACACCCAATGCAGAAACGGTACAGAATAAATTAGTGTTTCTCTTGTATTGTACTATAATGAGGGGGAAAGACTGGGAAATGGATCAGCTTTCTTTTTATTTTATTGTTCATTACTGGCCAACTCGAGCTCAAAGCTGAAAAGATTAACTCCCAGGCAGCCTCTTCAATGTTTGGAGATTTATTCAGGATAAGCGTCTGGAAGATTGGACGCTTATCTATACTAGTCGGTCCCATCCAGCCCAAAGTGTGGTTAGAAATATAACAAGATTCTTTCCTGAAGAAAAAATTTGGACCTTTTTCTTGTCAATAAATCTGGAAGTGTTGTATTTTTTAAAATTTAAGCAATTTTACAGTTTCTTGTAATCCAGCTGTGTCCAGAAAGTGATAGTTACAATCAAAGAATAATTCACGTTTCTAGTCTCTCCAAAAACTTCTTGGGAAAATAGAAGATGATGGTGATTTATGCGTATTTTTTATTCCTAAGAAATTCAAATGTGATTGGATTGGTTTTGTGGGAAAGAGGGAACTGAATACCTTGAACTTATCTCTTGAAACAAAGACTTTTTTTAGTGTATCAGCTAGAAACACGCAGTACAGTGAAAACCATTTTGGTTCTTTCAAGAAGATACAGATAAATGATTTGAATGATATCTTCCAGAACTGAAATAATGGTACTATCTTGTAAAGGGGCAGAACTTTGGGTGACCTGAGGACTTCCCTGGGTCATGGGCATCCGTGAGTCTTGCTTTAGGGACCATAGCTTTGGTATGTCACGTGCAGAATTCATCTTACAGGAGTTGCTTATGTAGGTTAATTTAAAAAGCCCAGGATCTTGTGAATCACTCATCATGATCTAGGGATTCCTGTTACCCATTACAATCACTGATTTTAATACAATAGGAAATTGTGATAATCTAGTCCAGTGGTTTTCTTAAAATAAAATTTTAGTGTTCAACTTTGAAATTCTTCAAACACACTGAAAAGTATGGAAAATAACAATCACATGCCTTCCCTACCAGTATTAAGCAGATGGCAGCAATTTGCTATATCTGTTTCACGTCTCTTTTTAAAAAATAGAAGAAAACATGCCTGATACAGCAAAACACCACTCTCCCACTCCCCAGTCTTTTTGCCTATATTTTTCCCCAGAAATAACCTCAACCTTGAAATGCATACAGGGTTTTTATTCTTTTCCACATATGTCTTTATGCAATAACACTATATGGTATTGTTTTGCAGGTTTTACAATTTGTGTAAATTGAATCATACTATGAGTGCCATATTGCAAATTCATTTTTCACTCATTATTGATTTTTGAGACTTTACCAACATGATACATTTGCCATGTAAATAAATGGAGATCTAGTTCATTTATTTTAACAGCTGTATTGTATTCCATTTTATATTTTAGAAATGATAAAAATGATTTCCAGGTTCTTATTATTCTAAACAGTGCTTCAGTGAGCGTCCTTGCACGTGTCTCCTTGTGCACATATCCCTACAGCTTCTCCAGGGTAAAGAATGTGGAAATAGAAATGTAATTCCTGGGTCATAGACTACTAACATTCTAAATTTTGTTGGCTCTTGTTCTATCACTCTCTGTTGTGTTGGTGCCAATTTACATTCATACCAGCAATTGCTACCTGGCTGGGAGTTTGTACTCCCAGACTCATTAACTTTTGCCAAAGTGATAAGTATGAAATGGTATCTCATTGTAGTTTATTTTGCATTTCCCTGGTTTAATAGTGACATTGAACATCATTTGTCTCCTCCTCTGTGACTTGTCTTATTGTATGCATGGTTTATTTAATTTTTTTACTGGTTTATTATTTTTCCCTTCTGGTTTCCTGTGACTTCTGTATAAACCCTGGATTCTTCGCATATGTCTTCTCCTATTTTTTTTCCTACATGGGTAACTCCATGGAATCATGCTTCCTGATTTATTTATTTAATGTCATATGCTATTGGGGAACAAGATAAGGGTCCAGCTAGTCTCTAGCATAGAAATATCCCCACTGGCCTCCATGCTTCATCAGGTTTTGGAATGGTCAAAGTAAATAACATGAGACAAGTTTTGGGGAGCATGAAAGAATTATGCAAATGTATCACTGAGATTACATATCAGTCAGAAAAGATTAAGTTTTGCTGTGGTAATAGAAATTCAAAAATCTTAAAGACTTGCAATCTCTGAGGTTTATTCTCTTGCTCACATTAGTCAGTTACAGTTTGGCTATGGCTCTGTTATGTCATCTTCACTCTGAGACTCTGAAGGCAGAGCAGCCTCTAGCTGGAACAGTGACACTTGTCATGAGAAAGGAGAAAAAGCCATGAAGGACTTCCTGGGAGTGACCTTGTATCAGGGGTCCGCAAGATCACCCCTAGATATGGCGATTCACTAGAAGCACTCACAGGACTCAGCATATACTCATCCAGTGGTGATTTATTACAGAGAAAGGATATGAAGCAAAATCAGCAAAGGAAAAAGTGTATGAGGCAAGGTCTGCAGAAAGCCAGGCACAACATTCCAAGGGTCGTCTCCCGGGGGGGTCACACAAGAAGGGCTTAATTCCTCCAGCATCAAATTGTGACAACATGTCTGACGTGTTATTTACCCAGGAAGCTCATTAGAGACTCACCACTCAGGGATTTTACTGGGGGATGGTCACACAGGCACCTTCTGCCAACACGTACCACAGTTCTGGACTCCCAGAAGGGGAGCATGTGTTCACCGTAAGCCACACTGTACATACAAATGGTTCAGGTCCAGTGAGCTCTTCTTACTGGACAGTGATGGGAATCTTCCCGACACCAAGCGCCCCGGTGCCAGCCAAGGGTCAGCCTTGCAAGTGGGCCTTTCTAAGCCTGACTGCCTCAAGCCTGCTATGTTAACTCCTTTCTGCACAGATACATAGCGCTTCTCACTTTTCACTGGACAGAGCAGGTCATACGGCCAAACCTGAAATCAATGCAGTGAGAAAGTATAATCCTTCTCTATGGAGTGGCAGCACATAATTTTGAACAGAAATACAGTCTGTCACAGATTATTATCTATAGATCCTTCGAGTGAAACAGCAACAACAAAACAACAACAAAAAAAGAAATTGATACCTCCTACACATATGTGTATGTGTGCCTTCTACATGGTTTTATGGTCTGGGTTCAAATGATTTAAATATTTTTGTTGAATTGAATTATGTAGTGATATGAAGGAAAAATGTAGCAACAAATATTACAAAGACACTAACTACTGATCAATAAAGAAGTAATTATTCTTCCTACATTATAAATTTTTTTCCCCAGATTTGGTGGGTCTCTGATTCCTTTTGGAAGCAAGCACTTTCATGTTGTTTCTGACTTTCTCTGAAGGAGCGCTGTGTTTAGTAAAGCTCTAATCCTCATGGGCACTTGTGATTAGACCCCTGACAAGCTGTTTTGTGGCCTTTGCAATGTTTTCTTATCACTGTACCTTTTACGCTTTCAACTGTATTTTCCAGGTCTGGCCTGCCAATGGCCTGCAGCATAAATCTCATCAGCAAAGTGGTTTTCTCCAGTGCTTTCCTCATCTCTCTCAATTGTTTTTATGCTTCTTTTATTATCTTTCCTCAGTTCTTTTACATTTTATTCATTAGCTCAAACTACATGAAATACATTTTTTTTTTTTTGTTAAGGGTCAAGTGAGAAAAACGGCAAAAGTGGTTGGCTTTGGGCATGTATGTATATATTTACATCTTTGACTTTTCTATTTTTGTATGTCTCGTGTGGTAGATTTTCCTTTTAAAAATCTGGTCCCTGCCCATGCCCCCCCCAAAAAGTTTAATTATTTAGAAATAGAAATAAAAATCTTGGTTTTAAACACTGCAGCTTTTCATCTCTGCTTCCCCCACCAAAAGACAGTTATTTAGCAGGAAATCACAAGGTACAGCGTCAACGATGCTTGCAGCATGGTTTTAGAAGCTAGCGTCTCCCTTTTCAATGAAGGGAGGACTTTATGTGGGTCTCTTCTGTATGGTTACATGGCAGAATGTTTTATTGCTATTTATAAAAGCCTGCATTAAAAGAATGCAATATTGGTTCTCCCAGAGTGGGATCTGTTTGGAAAACTAATTATCTCCAAATGGCTGCAAATTTTCAAGAATCTGCCAAGAAGACAAATCAAGAATACCATCTAAATGACTTATTGCAGTAAGGGAGACTTTGGGGCTCTTGGGACCTCCCCAGCCACTATTTAAAATCATCATGCTCTTTCCTCTCTCCTCCTCCCACTCCAGCCTCTGCAGAGGACCTCAGCTCATATTTCACAGAAAAAATAAGGACCGACAAGGGAGAACTTACTTAGCTCATTCTCCTGCCCTGCCTGCATATTTATCTGCTTTTATGGCTTCCTAATGCCCTTTCCTTCCACCTCAGTGGAGGACTGGGCTCTGCTCCATTCGAGACTCATCCTGCCACGTGAGTTCCTGTGAGCAACTTCAAGGTTCTTGCTCCATCAAATACATCTCCCTTGCCTGCAGTTTACCCACTCTCTTTTTTTTCTTTTTTTTTCTTTTTTTGCTCTTTCTTTTCAGCCTGTATATCTTAAGTCTCTCCAGTTTTAAGACCAACAGTAACACCACACACGCACTTGCTCCAGCTACTCTTTCTCTTTCTCTTAGAGCAGCTGTTACGGCACCATCCACTCTCTTGCCATGGGCAGTGGAGGTGCTGGCCTGTGTGAGGGATCCCGTTGCAATCTGAGTGCAGTTGTGATGAAAGCTTCGTCATTGGATGACCACTTCTACTTTCTTTTCGTTCCTCATTCTCTAGAATATGTAGCACAGTTTGGTTGAGCATTTTTTACAAAAATACCTCAGCTAAGTAAAAGCAAAGAAATGATCTCCGTACTTTCCCCCAGGGGAGGGCATAACGTATACTGAGAACTTACTATGTGCTAGGCACTGAGCTAAAACATTATGTGGATGATCTTGTTTTTCTTAATGATAAGCCTGTGAGACAGATTGTATTTTCGTTCCCATTCTTCAGATGAGAAGAATTGAGGCACCAACTGTTAAGTAATTTGCTCAAACTCAGACAAGCAGGCAGCACAAACCACTATTTCCTTTCCAAGACTCCAAGACTATCATCATCTGTCTTTGCGGGTAGGACATTATGTCCCTAAAATAATGCCAATGCTCAGATAACAGGAGCATTCATTTTCTGCAGTTCTCCTAGGGTCACTGAGATACCTCATATGCCCTTGTGTCTGCTTGTTCATTCTCTTATCACAGTGGTTTTCAGTCTAGGCTGAGCACAAGATTCATTCCTGGCCCCAATCCAGATCAACTGAATCAGAATCCCTGGGTGGTACCTGTGCTTTGTGAAAGCTCCCCGCCGCCCAATCCCCAAGGGGTTGTGATGTGCAGAGAGGGTTGCCAGTTCTCTCTCCTTCCACTATCCTACTTCCCATTGCCTTTCTTCTGTTGTTTGCTCTTCCGAGTGGAGAAAACATTGCACTTTGAATAATGAAACAGTTTGGTAATTGGCTTCTTGGGTTACTGGGAATAATTTCATAATTGTGTTCGATTATTTCACTGAAAGATAAGTATAGCTCATACTTGAGTGTGCAAATACTTATGGCATTATTAAAAGACTTTTAAAAGCTCAATTTTACCCCTAGACACTAGAAAAAAACATGTCGGATGTCTTCAAGCTATTTCTAGTCCAAGGTTCTACAAAGTCTTAGAAACATTCAGTGATTCAATGTTACTCTTTAGTTCCTTTTCTGATACCACAGTTGTACATCGTGTATTCCCCTGTATCACCAAGCTACTGAATTGTAGGGAGGTAGAAAAGGGTTTTGAAGTGATTGGCTTCTCTTTTTTACCATTTTCAGTTTAACTCTGATATTCTATGAGACTAAATGCCGAAACTAACTTTGAAAAAAATAAAATAATAATTTAAAAATCTATACCACTTTGTAGAGGGACAACAATTATTTTCGAAAAGCATCTCTTATTTTGCTAATTTTGAGAAAAACCTGTGGCTCCCCACAGAGACTCTTTCTTTTTGGTCCTGCGGGTAGGGGAGGGTATCTGTCACCAGAAAATTACTGTTTTCTGATTATTGGGCTTCATCCTTAGAAAATGTATGGTATTTCTAAGGTTTATGACGCTAATGGAACTCTCCTGGCAGCAGTGTGATCCGTTTTCCTGATGTACAGGAAGCAGCCACAACTCTAATCTGTTGCACATATCCAAAGGCTGAAGGAACCAACATCTTCATTAGTATAGAAACAAGAGATGTAGAAGCTATCAGTCCTTGAATGAACTTAAGTCCTGTAACAGAGCCATATATAAAAGAATTAGGCTTGATCATGTTTTTTAAAAAAAGATTGAAACAAACGTTGGCCATTATGTACTACATTGCTTTATCAAAGTGCATCAGAAAAGAAATCCAGTTGGGATTTTAAAGGGCAACCTCTATTTTATAAGATGAAGTTTGTGACCTGCAAAATAACTATATTTATAGATTTAGCCGTAGCAAGAAGCAATTTGTACATTTAAAAAAAATGTTACACTGAAATATGAGTGTGTTAGAATTAACGAACACTAAAGTGAATTCAAGTTGAATTTCAATCCCAGTTTTTCCAGTAACTAGCTGTATGATCAAAGGTCAATTACTTTATCTTTCAGGGCCTCACTTCCTTTGCCAGACTAGATAATCTCCAAAGGCTTTTCCAGCTCAATCATTTTATGATTTCATTACATTTCCCATAGTAGAAGCTACCAAGTGAGCTGAAATTATTATAAACAAGACTACTCCTCTCTAGTGAAAAAGATGACATGACTATAAGCCAAAAGAACTGCATTCTGTTCCCTGTAGCACCACTTAAAAACCATCTGACCTGGGCAAGTTCTTAATGCCTTAATTTCCTCATCTATAAGTTAGAGATAGTGGCACCTCCCTGCATTGATAGAGTTTTAAATGAAATGCCGTAACTACTAGTCTGCTTGGGTTACTGTAACAAAACTCCAACAAGTGTGTTGCTTATATATCAGAGATTCATTTTCGTCACAGTTCTGGAGGCTATAAAGTGCAAGACCAAGGTCCAGCAGGGTGGTTTCTGGTGAGCGCCCTCTTCCTAACTTCCAGGTGGCCACTTCTCACTGTATCCTGACAGGACAGAGAAAAAGCTCTGGTGTCTCTTTCTCTTCTTATCAGCCAGCCCTATCAGATTAGGGCCCTACCCTCATGACCTCATTTAACTTTTATTACCTCTTCATAGGCTTATCTCCAAATTCAGTCACATTGAGGGTTAGGATTTCAACATACTGATTTATGGCGGACACAGTTGAGTCCCTAGCATCATACAGGACAAATCTTTGTAAATACATACTTTTCTACTAATGTCCTAATAAGAATAAGGACCAGTAGCACAAACATATAGAGCATTCATACCCTATGTTGGTGGGACTACCCAAAGCTACAATATTTTTGAAGGACTACTTAGCAATATCTATTAAAACGTAAAGTGCTCATATTTTTTGAGCCAGTATTTGCGCGTTAAAAATTTTCACTCCTGATTTACTCTTAGAATTACATAAGGATATGTGTATGGAATAGTCATTGACAAATTGTTGAAAAATTGGGAAAAATCAACAAACAAGTAATTTAATATGCTATAGTAGATCTTACACTGGAATCTTTTATGAGTGATGTGTACCCATAATATGAAATACTATATACACATTAAAACTATAAACACTGACATAAAAGGATGTCCAGGACCTGTAGAGAACAGAAAAGTGCAAGTTGCAAAGTTTCTGTGTTATGATTGGTTTTGGGGGTAAAAAATATATCTTGGAGGAATTATGCATTACACTCTTCACACTGGCTTTCTCTGAGCGATGTGGAATTCCAAGAGGCTTTCACGTTCCAAGTTATGCTTTCCTCTGATTTGTTTTAAGAAAATAAAAGACTAAGAGACTGCAAACTATCACTAACTCAGACTCTTCCAATTCTTTTAAATACTTTTTAAATTAATTTTTATTTTTCTTGAGGAATAAATGTATGTAGTTTAAACAATTACAAAGCTTATTATGAAAGACAGGAGTCCCTGGCCTTGCATTCCCTAGTCCTGGTCACTCAGGGCAAGAAATTCCACTCTCAGAAGTTTCACCGGATACTTACCTATATATTTTGAATTAACATGCATATGTTGATGTTTGTTGATGACTTCATTTCAGACATTATCTCCTGACTTTTATCCACAGAAAGTTTAGACTTCTGTCTTTGCTTTTTGCCTCCACCTCTCCCAGAATGCCTCCCCAGGAATCTCACAACTTTGGTCTAATCAGCATTCAAGGTTTACATCAGTATTACTATGTAAGTATTGTTCATAGCTGAGCTGCGTACTTCTGTATTCCAGTAGTTACTAATTACCTTATATTTTAATCTGTTTAGTTTTCTATGTAAGTATCATTATTTCATTCCCAAATCTTTCCTTCGGTGGTGTCAAATTCCTTTCCATATTGTCAAACACAACAGGTTATCCACTAGTCTATTTTTAGGTGGTGTCTTCTCCTAGTTTGTCATTTAGAGACCATATTCTCATGAAATATTAACAAATTCCCCTTTGCTCTTTTCTTCCCTCTGTTTGGGCAGCCAGATCATTCTTGTTCTCATTTTCTCAGGTAAAAAATTGACAGCAAAAAAGTAGACTTTGAATTTCAAAGCTTATACCCTGAGGAAATGAAAGGGCTTGAGATAAGTCAAAATATTTTGGATAAAACCTCAAGAATAAGAGACAAATGTCCCCTACTCCACTTCTCCTGCCAGACTAGGAGTCAGAGGGGCAATGATGAAAGAGAGGAGTCTGGGGTGGCTGGGATAGAGGACATACTGGGCCAGTCCACTCCCGAGGGCACTTCGGACCCCCACACCTCAGGCCTCAGCACACATCCCTTAACAGCAGCCAGCACATCTTCCACAGAACACCCCAGGTAGGAGATGCCTGTGTCTTTGTAAACAGCCCCCTCCTCCCCACCCGAATGACACAGGGCGCTTGCAAACCCCAGAGGAGGCTGGGGATCTGGATTCTAGCACTTGGTGGTACTGAACAAAGCCAGCTTGATCTTCTTCGTGACTTGGGTCAGGAGAGAAGCTCAGCCCTATTAAACAGGCAAATGCTTTAGGACAAATTGAACTGTTATATAGGCTGTCTGTTAAACTTGTTGAATCAATGAGTTAGAGAATAAAAATAATGGAAAGTTCACATGAAGGCCCAGTGGAAGGAACAAGAAGCCTACATTCAGTCAAATCAATTAATTACTGTACCTGATTGCTCATCTATAAAATGAAGACAGCCATAGCTTCCTACTTCTTAGAATGGTTGTTTGGCGATGGTGTAAGTAAAAGTATATTGAAAATTTAAATGCATAACCCTAAGGATCATTTTTCACATGGATCAAATATTTGACCCGTTCATTGATTTCATAATTCAACAAACACAACAATTTAGAGTTAACTGTCTAACTATCTATACCCTATGGTATAGACACTAAATTTGAGGAGAAGAGCAAAAGCATATTTTCACAAGTTAAGCCCATTATTAGCATTGTAGCACAGGGAAATTATATCATTTGCCTCTCCAAGTGATTACACCCACGAAAGGTCACTCAGATGTTACATATTAATTCTAAATACTTCTCTGCTATTTAATCTGCATTTCAAACTCAGTGCCTACTTGTCAGATATCATCTGTAAACAGTGATTAAGTCCCTGTGAGTACCACAGCACGCTTGTTACCCACAAAGCAAGTTATGAGACCTTGTCTTGTCACCTGAGAGCATTCAATCTGACCATGATTGGGTGCCACTTTTAATAACAGAGGATCTCTAAGAGTCTAAACTTAAACAGTATCCTGGTGCCTCATGGAAAAGCAGACTGTAAATTTTTAAGAGTAATGGTCCTTGTCCGTTGTAGCTTTTTTCTTTGACAATGAGAAAGTAAGTGGAGGAGAAGGGCAAGTTACTTAACACAAGAATTCCAATTAATAAGCATAGAAGGAATGAGAAAAATTGGAAGTCATCATTAGGCAAACATAACTGTTGTGAGCAAGGTCCACAGATGGATGCCAGAATTAGTACATGGAAGTTTGAAGAGAAATTCTATTTGCATAATCTCTAAGGGCAAGCTGGGTGAAGAGTATATGGCACTCTCTGAACTTTTTTTTTTGCAACTTTTATGTAAATCTGGAATCATTTCAAAGTAAAAAATTATAAATATATGGATGGGGTTTGTATTAGAAAATGTTTTTAACCAAAACTTTTTTTTTTGGTTTCTTAATTCTACTTTTAAGATCATGCTTCATCCCATTTTGACCTCCAACAACATGTACCTTCCTTACATAAATCTTCTAAATTATCTCCATATTTGCTCTCAAGTCCTCCCCAGCTACCTTCTATTACCAGTAGAGGACTGTAAACATTCAATCAGGACTTATTCAAAAAGCAGTCTCTGATCCAGTCCCTCCCTTGGGGAGGTAATAAGCATGTTGGGAGCATAACAGTATTCATGAGTGAATAAGACTGTAGCATGTGAAGTTACGTGAGCTCATGCTTTATTTTTCTGGTACTAGTTAACAGGAGTTGATGGAGACAGAGAAAACTGACACAAGCACAAATAGGAGCAAGCTCAACCTAAAAAATATGTAGGTCTTGGATGGTGAGTGGATAAAAGGAGTCGACACATTCTTTGTGGGAAGCAGTCATGAGACCCGTCTGACTGGGAGGGAAATTTGAGGTGATGAGAAGGAGAATGAGTCCAGAATAGAGTTGAGAGGAGGTCACAGAGGGTTGTGAAAGCCAGACTGAAGAGCTTTTGGTTCAAATAGAAATGGGAGGATATTTTATGGCTTTGTTTAAACAAACAATCGCATAATTAAACCAAGAAATCCCATATTTGTATGTTTATAATATGGGATTATTTGGTGTAAGTGATTAATGTTCTTTTCCTTCATTAGACCACAGACTTCTGAGGGCAGAGATGATTTTCCTTTGTGTTTCCCTTTGTATCTCCTGCCCCTCGTATATAGTACGTACTCAGTAAGAATTTGTTGAATAAATAAGGAAACAAAATATTAAAACATATTCATTTTCTCCATCCCCAAGACACTGTTCTATTCCAATGATACGATCTTTTGAATCTTGAGAAAAATGCCCTATCTCAACTTTGAAGTTATGGTATATATGTCCCAGTATTTTATAACTTTTGGAATGTGGGCTCTAAAAGCATTATTCAGATGATTACACTGGGCTGAATTACTAGAGCTTAATAAAATTTGTTGATCAACAGATTGATAGCTATGTGCAGGGCACTTTACTCTGCACTGTGCATTATTCCAAGCTAAGTAGTACATGGTCTCTGCCTAGCTTATAATCAAGCAGGGCATCTATGCAGAGCTACCTATACTATGTGGTAGACTGTGAGGGCACTAAGTACTGTAGAAATATGGAAGAGGGGGAAGAGTTACTCTGCCTGAAGGATTCTGGCAAGGCAACAATGAAAAGTAACATTTGAGCCAGGTCTTGAAGGACAGAGGTGCTTTTGACAGCCCGAATCTGGGAAGACAAAAATTCCAGGCAGAAGGAAAATAATAACTAAAAATACAACACACAAAAAGCATAAAGCACTATAGTAGAAGGGCAAGAAGGGTTAGGGCAGAGAGTGAGTGGGCTGCAAGTACGTTGTGATAGGGAATAGATGAGGAAAGTGAAGTTCTAACTAATAATATGCTACACCGTTTGCGCTTGTTTGATGAGTAATGAGCAGTGACCCAAGGACCCAAGTGCCACAATCAAATGCGTGGGGTCCAGTGGTAATGTGATGTGATAGGTTAGAAGAGAGGTCTACAGATTTAAGAGTGTGGGAGACCAGAGGCAAGAAGAAGAGTACTTTACAAGAGCGTGGGGGAAGCTAAGGAGGACCTGACTGGGTTAGTAACAGTGAAACGAGGGAGAATGGTTGAGGGAGGCATTCAGAATGTGAAAAGAACAAGATTCAGCCAACATTTAATGTAGGAATTGAAGAATAGAAAGCTGGTAGTGAGAACTAACCTGTTCTTGCTGTTTTAAACCTTCTTGTAATATTCTTACTATTCGCCTAATCTCTTGATGAAGAATTACATCATTTGCATTGTCACATGACCTAATGACATTCTTGTCTATAACTTTTGTTCATACTTATCAGCTCTTGGGCCTTTTCTGATTTAAAATTCTGAAGAATTTATTGGTATCTATTCCTTTGTTTTGCTGAGGTGTTTTTGAGGGGGAGGTAATTAGGTTTATTTGTTTATTTTTTTAATGGAGGTACTGGGGATTGAACCCAGGACCTCATGAATGCTAAGCTCATGCTCTACCATTGAGCTGTACCCTGCCCTGGGTATCTAGTCCTTTGCAAGCCTCCTTTTCACTGCCTCATTTTCCCAGTTGTCTGATTTTATTTATAGCAAAACATGATTATGCTTTACATGTGGATAAAAGGATAACACCTGCCTTCTGCTGGCTGCAACCCTCTCACTTCCATTATTCTTTCAGCAATTCAACACAATGAACACTGAGTCTTTAAATTATCTATTTATTTATTTATTATTGAAGTATAGTTGATATACAATACTATATCAGTTTCAGGTGTGCAACATAGTGACTCAGTATTTTTATAGGTTATAGTTCATTTAAAGTTATTACAAAATAATGGGTATATTTCCCTGTGCTGTATAATATGTTCTTATTGCTAATTTATTTTATGCATAGTAGTTTGTTTCTCTTAGCCCCCTACCTCTATCTTGCCTTTGCCCCCTCCCCTCTCCTCACTGGTAAACACTAGTTTGTTCTCTATATCTGAGTCTGTTTCTGTTTTGTTATATTCATTCATTTTATATTTTAGATTCCACATGTTAAGTGATTATGAACATAGAGTATTTGCCTTTCTGTCTGACCTGTTTCACTAAGCATCATGCCCTTTAGGTCCATCCACATTTTTGCAAATAGTGGACCCTGAGTAAATAATAATGCCCTTCATTAAGCTGGGACATTTAAAATAAGTGCTCCAGCTAATTTGGAAGCAGATGATCCAAAGACTACATTTTGCAAAGCACTGTCTTGTGGTGGAAAGCTTTTAGATTTTACCCCAAGCATAGAATGATGACATGGACATGTCTATTCTATTAATATTGTCAGCATTAGAAACCATCAATTGCAGGTAATCCCAGAATTTAAAAGCCTATATATTTCTGGTCGACGTCTCTCCCAAGTATAATATAATACAGTACAGATAGCTGCTGCCCAGTATCCCAGGAGTCTCAGATAATTAAGGCACTATCTTTAAGGAACTCATATAGGTGTAGTTAGAAATTCAAACTCAAGTAAATATAACATAACATGGAATATTATAGTACTAATATTAATAATTATTATTATAATTATTCCATAATAATAATAATAATACCAACAACAAAAGCCACCACTTAAATCTCCTTTCCTTTCATTCATTCCTTCCTTTAACAACTGTTTTGACAGCCTCTGTCAGGTCTTTAGCCAGGAACAGGCTTTAGAGTGGTGAACAAACCCAGCCCAAAATGTTCTCTTATGCAGCTTATTATAGTGACGGAAGCTCACACTAAAAGATGATAAGCAAGTAAATCAATATAACTAAATACAAGTTGTAGGACATACTATGAAGCATTCATAGTAACAATGATGACGATGATGATAGTAGTAATAGTAATATTTAGATAGAGCTTGGTTGTAAGTGCAGGTACTCTGGCTCCGGAGCTGACCACTTTATATTACATGATGCTACAATTACAGAAAATGTGTTTTCTCAGGTGGGAGTATTTACTTACATAATGTGATAAGCAAAGGCTTGTCTAAGAAGATAATGTTTAGACTGAGACAAGGTGGATATACAGGCAAAATCCACACAAAGATTCAGGGCAAAGCATTTCAGGCAGAAGAAATTGGATAGTAAAGTTTCTAAGGCAGGAAAGAGCCTGGCATTTTCTTGGAACAAAAAAATAGGTTAGTTTGAGTTGGAGATAGTGAGCTATAGTGGGAGAAAGGATTTGGATGGGACTGAAGAAACAAACAGGGGCCAGATCATTCAGTAGGTCTTGTCATATACGGCAGAGAATTTGGCTTTTATTTTAAGAGAAATGAGAAAATATCAAGATTGTATAAACAGGAATCATCCTATTTACATTGAAAAAGTATCAACTTGTCTCCTATATGAAAAAATGATTTAGAAAGTGCAAAAGAATACATTAAAAGGCTAGTAAGTGACAGAGTCAGGATCTGAACTCAAATTGTGACTACAAAGTGAAGACTCATGGCCACTACTCTCTATGCTATTTCCTACCTTGTAGTAGATTTGCAACCTGGCAGGAAGCATTGTCTTAGCAGACATCAGAGATCCATAAATTGTACCCTTTCTTGTCCTCTCCCTCCTTCTGTGACTCCCACTCTGTCTTTTTTAGGTCTAGGGGCAGGGACGTATTTAAAGGTTTTCTTGAGAAAAGAAGAAATGATGGATGTTAGTGACTTTTTAGCTCATCTTTCCTCTTTCCTTGTTCAAACATAACTTTTCATCTCAGTTACATTGGCATATAGTCATGGTTTTTAAAGTATATGATTTAAAGTAGTTTTCACAGAACATAACGAATTGCCTGGTTGGGATGGGGTGATCAAAATGCAAATATGTGGCTCATACCCCTGGTAATTCCGATTCAGAATAACTGAGTTGGGGCATTTTAAATAAGTATTCCAGCTAATTCAGAAGCAGATGATCCAAAGACTACATTTTGCAAGACACTGCTTTATGGTAGAAAGCTTTTAGATTTTCTCCCAAGCATAAGGTGATGACATGGACATATCTATTCTATTAATATTATCAGCATTAGAAGCCATCAATTGCAGGTAATCCCAGAATTTAATAGCCTATATATTTTTGGTAGACGTCTCTCCCCAGTGCAATATAATACAGTACACAGATAATCAATTTGGTCTCTATCTTCAGGCAAGAGACCAAAGAATTTATATAAACAATTTTCTGACTGGTCAGTCCCAATGTGGGCTAAATATGTCATGCAGATTAATGATAGAAAGGTTTTTCCAGCTGAGTAGAAACAGAATATTGCCTTCCCAATATTAATACAGGGTTACATACAAGACCCAAATAATTATTGTCCAATAACTCTTTCAGAGGTAGTTTTGTAATATAGAAAACACTTAAAAAGAAATAAATAATAAATGAAAGTGAATCAAACTTCTTTACTATAGATCTTGCACAAAATAATTACCAGTTTATGTAAGTAGTTATTTAAAAGACAGTAATACTAACCAGTAAGATGAGTCAAAATGATAAATCATTCTAAAAATCAGCATCCTAGTTATATTTTAGAATGATATTCCGAAGAATACTCTTTAAGGTAGTAATCACCCAGCTTGCTTCTTACAGCTGTGCCTTTTTTAAGACTGGCTCATATCATTAGTGATTTTCCTGCCATAGAAAATCTTTTCCTTGGTTAATATCATACATAATCAGGCCTTAGGATATTTAATCCTTCTGAAACATATTGACTTTTCATCTTTTACATTTGTCATAATTAGTCTGCATTTAACATTCCCTAAATGAACCAGGTAAAGAATCAGGACAAGTGTCTGTTCAGGACCAGTTCTGATTTTGTGCCAGCTCCAGTTGGCCCCCTGAGAAAGACAGTTTTACTCCCAAGTCTTAATGGTCTCAGTTACAACAATTATATAATAACTGAAATATATCTCAGTATATTCTCTAAAGAGGCAGGATTGTATTAATTGCATTTCCAGATGGTTTTAAGGATTACTCATTTACTTCATGAAAAAACGTGTATGTTGACCACCTGATAAGTCCAGGCACTATTCTAGGCTCTGGGGCTATAGGGCTAAAAACCAGGAAATGTTCTTGCTCTTGGACGTTACACCTTAGGGAGTGAGATATACAGAAAAGCAAGTACAATATGATAGATAAGCATAATGCAGAAAAGATGAAGAGGAAGAGAATGGAGTGTGACAAAAGTGGTTCAGGATGGCCTCTCTAAAGATGACATGTATACAGACACTTGAATGACACAGACAGTGAGCAATTCAATTATTTGGGGGCAGAGAACATCAGGCAGAGGAAATAGCAAAGGAAGAGGCCCTAAATAGGAACTTAACTGGTATATTTGAGAAACAAATAGGAGGATAACAAGGAGGACATTACTAGGTGATGGGATTGGAGAAAGAGCAGGAAGCAGGTTGAACAGGGCCTCAAACAGCCTTGGTGAAGAAGGACTCTGAGCAATATGAGAAGTGTGATCAATTAAAAATAGCCAAAAACTATTTGCTAAATCTCTCCATTGATAGGTGGAGTCTAATTTCCCTCCCCTTGGATCTGGGATGGCTGTAGTGACTTGTTTAACCAATAGAATGTAGCAGGTGATATTCTGGAACAAGAACAGGTTATAGGAAGCCTTGAAGCTTCTGCCTAGACACCTTGGAATCTGCCAGCTGCCATGTAAGGAGTCTGACAACTCAGCCACCATGCTTTGAGGAAGTCCAAGCCAATCATGCAGAGAGCTCTGCAGAGGGAGAGACATAGGAAGATGTCCAGCCAGCCCCAGCTGTTCCATCCATTCCAGCCTAGCCACCAGACATGAGTGAGGAAGTCATCTGGATCAGTCCATCCTCAGCAGACATTAGACCGAGAAGAACCAAGGCCCCAGGCATACGGCTCTGGCTGTCCTGCTCCTGCCACTTCCAGCCACTCAGGTGACCCTAGCTGAGGCTCACTGGGGAGCAAAGGTGAACAATCTTCATTGTGTCTTGAACAATTTCTTGACCTACAAATCATAAGCGTAATAAAATGGTTGTTATTTTATACCCTTAAGATTTAGATGACCCATTATGCAGCAATACATGACCTGTATAGGAGAGTGGAGAAGAGGAAAATATAAACCTAATCTGAATTCTAAAAGGATGCCTCTAGCTGCTGAGTGGAATCTAGACTTTCAGGAGAACAAGACTGAAAAAATGATGGTCAGTTAATTCATTTGAAATCCAGGCAAGAGAAAATAGTGGGTTGGATTGAAATAGTGACATAGGAGGAAGTAAGAAGTGGTTGAATTTGAGGTGTATTGTGAAGATAAGTTGACAATATTTGTTCAGCTAATTTCTTTATTTCAATTTCAATTTTGAAAATAGTTTTAAAATATACTAGTTTGTCATGTATTACACTTAGAAATACCTGGAACATATGAACAATCCAACATCTATTAAATAAATGATAGTACATTGAATCTTTCTTTGACTAAGAATCTGCCTGTAGGTCTGGTTAATCATTACAGACATCAAGTAATACTATATTTTCATTGTAGAGGTTTGTATGAAACCAGGGTATGACTTAGGAGCTTTTAGTGTGCTTTTGTTTCTCTGCAGAACTCATTTATTAATTTTTGTTAGTTCTTTCAACAACTATGAAGAATCACCTATGGGTACGTTGCCAGGTACTGAGGATAAAACTGTGAACAAAAGTGGGCGTAGTCTCTTTGTATGGAAGGTGGACTTACTTATTTATTTATTTATTTTTTGAGAGAGTAAACTTTAAACAACTAACCACCCAAATAACAATGACAGATGCTATAATCACAATTAGGGTAATAATAGGAGGATTTGTTTAGAAAGGTCAAAAAAGCTTCTCCTCAAGTAATTGATGAATAAGTTGTGATCTGGAGGCAACGTCTGAGTTAATTACTGCAGCGACAAGTGCAAGAGTACTCTCGGCGCACAGAAAACCAAGGGCGGGTGCTGTGTTGTCTAGGGCGTGCTATACTAAGGAAACTCAAAGAAGAAGTCTCTGACCTCTGCAATTTGTCTCCTCACTAAAACTAGAATGCTCTTTCTGAAATCTAAACATGGTGTTTCCTACTTGCTACTGAAAATCCTAGATGGCTTCTCTTCCTAAATTCCCCATGGATGGTGATTCCACTTAGTGCTTTCAGAAGCACTGGAAGAGAACTAGGCTTGAGGAGAGAAAATGAGCCAAGTTTTGGACATGCGGGATTTAAGATGCTTTTGAGACATGCTAATGGAGCTGTCAAGAAGCGAGTTAGATATATAGGTAGGGAGGTCTGGCTGGAGATGTGTAGGTTATCAGTCTATAGGAGATACTCAAAGTCGTGGTACAAATGAGAGCAGTCACAGATTATGAAAAGGAAGAGAAGGAGACTGAGGACCACACCTTAAGAAACCCCAGTGGAGAAGAACATACATCTATGAAAGAGAAAAACATGAGAGTTGCCAGAGAGGTAAGAGAAAAACCTGGGGACTGTGGTACCATGAAGGCCAAGGGAGGAGAATCTTGCAAGCAGATGTGCATGGTGGACCACATGGCATGTGCTGAGAGTCAAGAAAGCTGAACAATTCTTTGGATTTAACGCACACACAGAGCAATGGGTGGTTTAAGGGAAGAACATTGTTCTTGAGATACAAGAACTAAGATCAATTAATTGCACCACTAAGCAGACATATTGGCAAGTTATCCAACTTCTCTATGGTTCATTTTCTCACCTAGAACCTCTTAAGCCCTTTCTCAGATTTCATTTACAGATCCAGCAACAGTTTACTGCACTCCATGGATTATAAAACATTTGTTGAGCTCCTTAAGGTTTGCAACTATAACTTCCTTAAGAAACTTATAGTTGAGCACATAAACATATGAAAATATATGTTCAACATAATTGGCTATTAGGGAAATGCAAATTATAAACACAGTGAGATATTATTACACACCTATCAGAATGGCTAAAAAAAAAAAAAAGCAATAACACCAAATGCTGGTGAGGATGCAGAGACACTGAATCACTCATGCATGTTGCTGGGAATATAAAATGGTATAGTTCCTATGAAAGACAGTTTAGCTGTTTCTTAAAAAGCCAACCATGTAACTATTTTATGACCCAGAAATTGCACTCCTGGGCATTTATTCCAGAGAAAAGATGACTGATGTTCATATAAGAACCTGTACCTGAATGTTTATAGCAGCTTAATCACATTAGCCCGAAGCCTGAAAGAATGCAGGCATTCTTCAGTGAGTAAATGATTAAACCATGGTATGGGTACATTCATACCAAGGGAATATTATTCAGCAATAAACAGGAATGAACTCTTGATACATTCAACAACTTGGATGAATATCCAGAGAATTATGCTGAATCAAAATTCAATCACAAAAAGTTACATACTGTATGATTCCATTTATGTCACATTCCTGAACAGACAAAATTAGAAACAGAGAACAGATTAGTGGTTTCTAGGGGTTAAGGAGTGGGTGAGGGCAGGAAGGAAGGAAGTGTGGCTATAAAGGGGCAACATGAGGGATCCTTGCAATGATGGAAATGTTCTATATCTTGATGATATCGATGTCAGTATCATTCTTGTGATATTGTACCATAGTTTTGCAAGGTACCACAGCTGGGAAAACTATGGAAGAGATCAATGGGATCATTTTTATTTATTATTTTCTACAACTGCACGTGCATCTGCAATCATCTCAAAATAATAATTTTAATTAAAAAGAGAACTTATGTTCAAGAAAGAAATTGAGACATATATCAACATGTCTGTAAAAGAGAAACATAGATGAAGTGTTATGGTTTAGGGAGGAAGAATTTATTTAGAGATGGGGGACTTGGGAACTATTTTGCACAACAGATGGTTAGAATCTGAACATTCAATCAAGGGGAGGATGTTCCGAGCAGAGAAAATGGTATAAGATACGAGGCCAGAAAGCTTATGACATATTTGGAAGCCATGTTTAATTTCAGCGGAGTCCTGTGTTTTTGTAGGACAGTAGTGAAGTAAGATTGGAAAGATAGATTGAAGAGAGACTGTGGAGAGTTCTTAATGTTGTATTAAGGGATTTGTATTTTGTGTGTGGGGAAACCCTTTATGGCTGGCACTTTATTTTGGCATCAGATTGTTGGAAATGATTGGGGGCAGGTAAAGGGATGAAAGACAGGAAAACAGGAAGGATAGTAATCATTTAGGAGTTTAGGTAAAGGAGTACAGTGGCAGTGGGAAAACAGAGATGGTTCAGACCCAAAGCTGTTTCACAGTTGTGTCTTTTTTTTTTTATTTAAAGGAAGTAAGTATTTTTCTTTCTGTACTAAGATTATAAATTGTATACAAAATAACAAGATTTGTAAGAGCAAGACTTATAAAAGCAATTTAAAAAGATAAATTTTAGTTAACTATTAAATACAAGTAACTGTAGGTAGTCATTTTGCATAATCAAGCCTTCTGTAAGTTGGCATTCCAGAAAGTAAACATATGAGGAGATAAGATGCTATGCACTTGGAGTTGAGACTGCTAAAGTTTTTTTTTTTCATTTTTTTAAAACATTTTTTATTGGGTTATAGTCATTTTACAATGTTGTGTCAAATTCCAGGGTAGAGCACAATTTTTCAGTTATACATGAATATACATACATTCATTGTCACATTCTCTTTCGGTGTGAGCCACCACAAGATCCTGTATATATTTCCCTGTGCTACACAGTACAATCTTGTTTATCTGTTCTACATTTTGAAATCCCAGTCTGTCCCTTCCCACCCCCGCCCCGTTCCCCTGGCAACCACAAGTTTGTATTCTATGTCTGTGAGTCTCACAGTTGTGTCTTTACCTGCATCGAGCACAGCACCTGATCCACGATCCGTGCTTCATAAATACCTGTTGAACACAAACATGGGTGGGTAAATAATTGAACAAACATCTTTTGAGAGTCTACTGTATATGTTTAATCTTCACATCACTGCAAGGTAGAGATTATATGCATTTAAAGATGAGAAGCCTGAGGATTTAAAGAGAGGAATAACCAAGGCTTTTGTATTAGTCAGGGTTCTCCAGAGAAACAGAACCAATAGAAAGAGATTTATTTTGAGAAATTGGCTTACATGATTATGGAGGCTGAGAAATCCCATGATCTACTGTCTACAAACTGGAGACTCGGGAAAGTTGGGGTGTAAATCCCAGTCCAAGGGCAGGAAAAGCTCGAACGGGCGGGCAGGAAGGGAACAAATCCCCTTCCTCCACTTTTGTCCTGTCCAGTCCCTCAGTGGGTTGGATGCTGCCCAGCCACGTTGGGTAGGATGCAGTACTTTGCTGAATCCACCAATTCAAATTCTAATCTTACCCGGAAGTACCCTCCAAGACACACCCAGAAATAACATTTAATCTGGACACTGTCACCCAGTCTAATTGACACAGAAAATTAACCATCACAGCTGTTGTTTATCTGAGCAACAGCTTCTTACATGCTTCTCTTCCCACTGTTCGCCACCCTTTGCCCCACCACATCTCTTTTCATCTTTTCATTCTCCTTCATACTAACTCACAAGCTAGTTACCACGCAATCCAAACAGTTTCTCCCATCGTTAGTAAATTAACTAGCATTACTTTCTTCTGGCAACTTCTTACCCTCAGTAATCTCAGCAGTCCCAGAAGCTCTTGTCCGTCTTTGGCTTCCATTTGTGGCGGTTCTGGGACGCTTTCTGGGATGCACCTGGGATGCGTTCTATTTGAAGCCTCCCACCTTTGGAGGAGATGTTGTACCTTTTCCAAACTCTCACACCTGCTGTTCGGAAATTCACTGTTCTCTCAGTTCTGGCCCATGTACCCGGTTGAAGTCCCCAGTATAGGACCTGTTTTTTCCAAATTGTTGATATTATATCCTGTCATTCCCGTTTACACCTCCCTGGCACATGTTGAAGATCTGAAGATCTGTTAAGTTCAGTCTCTTAGTTCCTCATCTTCTTTGAGTTTAACTTCCAATGCTCTCCAGCCAAAGACCACCATAAACATATTTGTGGTGTGTTACATTCATTATTATATTAATTATTGTTAACTAACAATTTGGGTTAACTACCACCACAGCAAGGGAAACGATGGAGTGTCTCAGTGTAGGTGTTAGAAAAGATTTACAGGATTTGGGCTATGATTCAGTAGCTTAATAAATCTTATCTAGGAGGAAGGCAAGCTAGATCAAAGTGCAGCAGTCACTCTTAATAGGGTAACTAGCATGGGAAGCTGTACAGGACAAATGATCAGGCTTCTTTAATAAACACTTCACAAAAGAAACAAAGGGCAGGGGGAAGCAATAGTCGTTCATACTGGCCAGGACAGGGGAGTGTTTGGTCATTTTTGTGACTTGGACAATGTTCATGTTTTGCCTGTGTTCGGACGTGCTTACAGAGTGGTCCTGGTTTTGTCTCGGTGTATCGCAGCCTTGTGGAGCGGCCTAGTCTGGTGTCAATGTTCTGTGAAATTGTTTATGCTTAGCAGGAGGACATCAGAGCCTTACTCTGAGTGCAAAGATAGCTTGTAACAACACCAAAGCACAACTGATAATACCAGGCTAGGTTCTGGGTGCCAGGGGATTATTTTTTTTTCTCATACCAAACATGCATTAATTTCTTCTCCGAATTGCTGTAGCACTTACAATACTACATTTTATCTTGACATTTAATTAGATGCAGCTTCCTTAGTCATTGGACTACAAGATGCCAGGTCTCCTCAGAGAGATGATGAGTACCTATAGGATAGTGACCACCGCTTAGAACTTTTGGTCCCACTTTTTTTTTTTAATTCTTATTTTTTATTGAAGTGTTGTCAATTTACAATGTTAGTTTTAGGTGTACAGCAAAGCAGTTCAGTTACACATATACATACATAAATATATTTCCGATTCTTATCCATTATAGCTTATTGCAAGAAATTGAATATAGTTCCCTGTGCTGTACAGTAGGTCCTTGTTGTTTATCTGTTTTATAGGTAGTAGTGTGTACCTGTTAATCCCAAATTTCTAATCTATCCCTTCCATGGTAACCACATTTTGTTCTCTATACCCATGAGTCTATTTTTGGTTTGTAAATAAAATTTGTATCTTTTTAGAAAATTCTACATATAAACAACATCATATGGTATTTGTCCTTCTCTGTCTGTTGGTCCCACTCTTGATATTTAAAATCTCTAGCTCCAGTTCTTGTAAGTAGATGCTTAATATTAAGGTTTTAAATGAATGAATGAATGATTTGGGCCCAAAGAAAACTAATTTCAGGGTTTTTCAATTGTAAAGAGTTAAAGGAAAAGAAATCAATTCTTGTTTAAATCAAATAAAAAAATGTTTTCCCTTCATATGCTAAATCAAAGAAGAATTGAGCGCAAAATAAAGTTGATCAAGTTGATGCAAATATTTGAGTGAAGAAAAGGCTTGCTAGTACATTTGAGACATCAGTAATATAAATCTTTGGCTAGATATGAGGCATTATCCAATAAAAAATGGAAATTGCTTTTTATTTCAAAACTTTATAGAATATTATATTTGCCAAAATGAAAGTTTATTTATTTGCATATCATCTTCTAATACACGACTAAATCTTCTCCCTTCCTCTAATTGAAAAAATATTAACTATTTCCATGAGTTTCTGTGAAATTTCAAATTTGATTAATTCATAGATGCATAAATATTGATGTTTCATTTACATATATTTACTTTCTTTTGAACTATGTATATTCCTCAAAATTGCTAATCACTGAAATAAATATAAGGAAGGCACTTACTAAAATCGGGGGGAAGATATTGGCATTTTTAGAGTACTGTGGGTTAAAAATCTCTCTTTGCAAATAACTTAAAATATGGGGGTAATAGCAATAGGATAATAGGTTATATCTGTGTCTGTGTCTATATCTAGAGATATTTTAAAGAATTGAATCATATGATTATGGCTGTTGCCAAATCTCAAATCTATGGGGCAAGCTGGCAGGCTGGAAACTGAAGTTAAAGTTGGTGTCGTACTCTTGGCTTTAGAAGGTGAAAACCCAGGCAGTCTGGAAGCAGAATGTTTTCTCCTTCATGAAACAGTCTTTGCTCTTAAGGCTTTCAACTTATTGGATGAGGTCTGCTCACAGTATGCTTTATTTAAAGCAACTTACTGTAAATGTTAACGTTGATCACGTCTTAAAAATTCCTTTCCAGCAACATCTGGACTAGTGTTTGACTGAGCAAATGCTCTCCAAAGTCTAGCCAAGTTGACACATAAGATTAGCCATCACAATATATTTTTGACTAGTCATTGACTGATCCAAAAGTCTTACACTGAAAGTTTCCTTATTGCAAAACAGTTGATTTTTTTTTTAAGGATGCAGAATTTGGAGGTTTGAATAATTTGCCTGAGGTCATTCACAAGTCTGTGATGTGGCTCATTAATAAAGAACCCAACCTTTTGTTCTCAATCCAGTATATCAAGCACCTCATTTTTGTGCGATCGTGGTGTGCATGAGCGTTCCTTACATATTTAGAATGTCCACTTTGGTTACCCGAAGATGGGGAGGCGTAACACCAGCCATCCATAGATGCTTTCATTATGGTCCCCAACTAACGGCAGTGTCTCTCTATGCTAGTAAATGTCTTCCTACTCCTGGGCTATGTGAGGGTAATACCCCATTCCCAATCCATGAGAACACTGAACTGTCATCGTTGCTTCCTAGCCCTACTCTCACTCCTTTAATTTACCGTCTTCACAAATTCTATTTTAAGGAAGAGTTCGAGAGCTAGATAGAGAGCTCTGGCAGTCAGTGCTTTCTCTCCTCAACTTCCACCTACTGGAATCTAGTTTCTTGCTTTAATATTGTCCTCTCCAAGGTTTGGATTCAGATTTCTGCTGCTGTTACATGACACGTCCCTCGATTCTGAACTTGCCACTCGTTCAATGTTCCCATTGGTTTTGAATCCTGAATTGACCGTTTAACAGCTTAGCGAATTTCTGAGATTCAGTTTTTACCTTCTGTTAAATATAGACACAAATTCTAACCTCACAAGATTTTATAGCATGATATTTACATGCCTGCCCATGGTGTCTGGCACCTATTTGCTGTTTGATAAATGCTAGCTACCTTACCACCCACTTACGATATTCTAAATCTGCTTATGTGACTCTTAATCTGCCTCTAGCTTTATATTCTCTCTTCCCTGATCAAATTGAGAAATGTCATTTTCTGCAGTAGTTGGGATCACAATGATAGAGGGTGACAGGGAGAGAGTGAAAATGCTGTTTCACCCCATTGTGAAAGCTTCCAAGCTAACCCTGAGTGGTAATGACAGGCTCCAAGAGGATCCCCGATCAAATTCTGTACCACTTGGAGTTACAGCAGCAGGTTGCTGTCGGGAGGTAGGGGGTTGGCTTGAAAGAAAAGTGAAATAATGAGTAATCCAAAATTGGACTATGAAAAATTATTGAGTCAAAGTGGAATCAAACTACCTCCAGGGCAATTACTTGTACTGTTTAAACTTCATTTGCTAAAAATGTAATATCTGAAGATGATTGGTGAATATTTCCTATACTATCCTCATAAGTAAAATCTGAAGTGAAGAATAATCATGATTTTTCTGTTTGTCAGGATGAATATTCTGTGAAATGATGTACTGTTTAGAGTCCATCTGCCATCATGAGATTAGAGTATTAAATGGTGCCTTAGTCACCTGTCTTAGTAACAGCTGTCACAATCGTATCTTCCATAAATATCATTAGTCAGGAGGTGCATGAAGAGAGTGTTCAGTGCCATGTGAAACAGTACACACACTGGGGTATTTGAACATGCATGTTCATATAATACTTCATATTATAAGTACTGGAAAAGTTATAAAGTCACATTCTCATCTTATAATACTTGAGATAATTTTTATTTCTAAATGCAGAACATGGATAGTGGAGGTGGTAGTGATGATGATAATGACAGAATCTGTTGCTGTCTTAGTTGGGTACCTGCAGCACTTTATGCCTCCTCCTCTTACTGCGCCTAGCACATAGCTGTAGGTAATTTATTTATGTGCCTGTTCCTTTCACTAATTTGTGAGCCCTTTGATGGCACACTCTCTGTCATGCATCTTATCTTGGTGCAGGCACCTGCGTGACACAGAGTAGACAGTCACCATACATTTGATGGATTGCATTTTGTTAAATGATAGAAGGAAAGGGCTCCACTATATCATGCTTTTAGTGTTTACTGAGCTCAAGGCACTATACTAAATCTTATGTTTAGCTAAAGCAGTTTAGACACATGCTTCTTATAGGGCACTGATTTAGAGAGTTTCAGCATTTACTACTACATGACTCTGGGCTTCCCTTTCCTGGTGGGCTGGGTGTTTGGGGGCTGTTTTCCATTAGGCATGTGCCTGAAGGCTCACCCATGACTTTGAGCTTGGGAGAGTGAACTGTAACCTAGTCATAAAGCCAGCTATGCTGTCCAGATTGCATCTAAAACACGTATCAGCCTGTATATAGTCTCACCAGAATTTGGTTTCCAGGCATACTTTTATAGACCAAATGTCCACTATGCTAAAGAATTTAGTCATACAATTGGAAGTTATGGAGGGGAGAGAAAGGACATTATCAAATTGTGTACCCAGATCTATACTTTAATTATACAAATAAGAAAAGTGAATTTAAAAGCTATACTGTGTCCTAAAATATTTGTAAAGTCATGTATATTAAGTGTTAGAATATGATGTGATATACTACAGAGAACTCTCAAATCATCTTAGTCATTTTTGCTGTTTGCTGTTTGCTGTAAAAATCACAAGCAAGTCAATTAAATGGCAGATTGCTGGGATTTTAAAAGGGCATATGCTTTAGTTTCATATTGCTTTGAAAATCTTAGGCATCAAAAATAATTTTAAAATATCATGAACTATAAAAAAAGTAATTGATTTTACTCAATTCCAAGTGTCAAATTATGGGCAGTGGTAATCTATTCATGGATTGTGGTGGTTCTGTAGCAGACATGAATAGCTGGCAACATTTCTACCAAAGAAGTTCAGCTAATGGCCTCCATGCTAATCAACAGAAAACTGTTTAAACTGTGATAAGGATTTTCTAGAAGTAGTTTTGCATTTTAAAATTTTAATAATTTAAGTTATTTGAATATTAGAAGGAAAGATCTACAAAAGATACCTAAAGGCAATTATTGTAAAGTTCAGGACCACTATACTATGTACCTTTACATAATATATTTTCATTTCTGGCCTGGAAACTAACTAACAATAATAACAAAAGAGCTTACACAAAGCCCAAGGCTACCAGAAAGTCAGCTCTCAGGAAAAAAGAAAAAAGAAAAAGAAGAACTACAAAACCAACTGTAACCTTTTATTAGATTTTTAAAGTAAAAATTTAAAACTACCACTGACTTATTTTTCAAAATAAGATTTATTAGAGGTAGAGTCAAATAAAGCATGGATGGTAGGGATAAAAGTGAATAAGAAGAGGATTGATCTGTAGATATCACTGTGCTATTTACAGTTTATTGTGGAAACAACTGTCTAAATACAACCAAACCTCTAAGTATATGCCTGTCTTATTTCCCTCCCTTTTTTCCAAATCTCCAAGGATGTATATCCTTAAGGCTATTTGCTAAACTGAATTGTAGGTAGAACAAACCTTCTGCTGTTTTGTAAGAAAACATCTGTGGCCACAAATCAACACCTTCAGACTCATCTATACACTGAAAGCAAGCTGTATCTGTTATGTTTAGGTGAAGGACAATAATAAAACAGAGAGGATGCTTAAAACTATTTGTGGGTTATGTGAAGAAAATGTATTTCTGCTGTTCATCAGCATACCTGCTAATCTCTCTCTTAATCATTTATTCTTTCATTCATTTATTCTTCTGTATTTACTGAACCTTTATCTGGAGTAGAAGATCCTGTGTTTCCTAGAACAAGACCTTTCTATATAAGAAAAAATGCTTTTCAGTGGCTAATGAATCACTTATTTTACCAAATAAAAACAAAAAAAGTCACAAATGGAAAGACATCCCTTGTTGATGGATTGAAAAACTTAATATTGTTAAACTGTCAGTAATACTCAAAGTCATCTATAGATTCAATGCAATCTGTCAAAATCCCAATGACTTTTTAAAAATGAAAATTGGAAAAGTCCATTATACAACTCAGATGGAATCTCAAGGGACTCCAGATTGTCAAAGCAACCTTCAAAAAGAAAAACAAAAAGTCTCACATTTCCTGATTTCAAAACTTACTACAAAGTTACAGTAATCAAACAGTGTGGTACCAGTATAAAGATAGACATATAGACTAATAGAATAGAGATCCCAAAGGTAAGCTCTCACATATACAATGAAATGATTTTTTTCCAGTCAATGAGGAAAGAACAGTCTTTTCAACAAATGGTGGTGGAAAACTATGTCCATCTGAAAATACATTTGGACCCTTAACTCACATCATATACAAAAATTAACTAAAAATGGATTAAAGACCGAAACATAAAAACTGAAACTATAAAACTCTTAGAGGAAAATACAGGGAAAAACTTCATGACATTGGATTTGGCAGTGACTTCTTGAATATGAGATTAAGAGCATAAGCAACCAAAGGAAAAATAGTAAGTGGGATTTCATCAAAACTGAAACATATTGTGCATCAAAGAACAATATTAACAAAGTGAGAAGGCAACCCACAGAATGGGGGGAATATTTGCAAACCCTATATCTGAAAGGAATTAATATTCAGAATATATAAAGAGCTACAACTCAACAACAAAAAAACAGTCCAATTGAAAAATGGGTAAAAGACTGAATAAATATTTCTTCAAGGAAGATATACAGATGGTCAATAAGCACATGAAAAGATATTCAACATCATTAGTAATTAGGGAAATGCAAAAAATTAACAATTACTGAAAGATTGAACAATTTTACTTAAGTAGTATATACCTAAAATAATTGAAAACAGAGACTCAAACAGATATTTGTGCATAAATAGTCACAGCAGCATTATTCACAACAGCCAAAATGTTGAAACAACTCAAACGTCCATTGATGGATGAATGGATAAACAAAATGTGGTATAAACATAAGATGAAATATTATTCAACCTTAAAAAGGGATGGAATTCTCACACATGCTACCGCATGGATGAACATTGAAGACATTTGGCTAAGTGAAAGGAACGAAACACTAAAGTACAAATATTGTGTGACTCTGCTTACATGAGGTACACAGAGCTGTGAAATTCATAGAGACAGAAAGTAGAATGGTGATCCCAAGGGCTGCAGGGAGAGGAGGAAGGGGATCATTGTTTGATGGGTACAGAGTTTCAGTTTGGGAAAAAGAAAAAACGTTCTGGAGATGGATGGAGGCGATATTTGCACAACAATGTGAAGGTACTTAATGCCCAGAATGTACACTTAAAGTGGTAAGTGAAAAGGCAAGACATTGTTCAGATTCTACCATTTATCAGTTAAGAAGGAGATATTATCACTTAAAGACAGTTTTTCCACAGATTTGGCTTGAAACACCAGGATTGTCAATTTAAATACAAAAGCCCCCATTCTGAGCTATGTACCGCTGCTGAAGAAAGGAGAAATCAACAAGAGCTTATTTTTCTCTCCTATTTTATTTGCATGCAATTTTCAGAGTGCTTAACATATTCCCATGAGAAATGGCTTTTGAATTTACAGATTTACATCTGTACTCTTCTTGCTACTCTTTTAAGAAAACAATCAAAGCTATTGCTATCTGAGAAGTAAAAAAATGACAGATACCACTAGAAGTATTTTCAAGGAAAGAAAACTGGTTCTTATTGGAGGGTAAGTTGTGGGTGTGACCCAGAACACAATTGGAAATCTTTGGGTACTGCTAATCTCAGCTACTAATACCTTGATATGTTCCTGCTCTCCTAATTAGCTAACCTGAGAGCTCAAAGGTGACTTAATTAAACAGAATATAATGCTTGTATAGTATGTTATAAAATTAGATCTTAATAAGTGTTTGCTATGGTACCTACTTTGGCAAAAGTATAAAGGAAATTGTAGAAAGGTCAGTCTATTAACACAAATAGCTTCTCTTAACAACCCAGCATTGAACTTGGGAGGCAAAAAATAGCTCTGCCTGAAATGAGACTTCCCCTAAGAAAACAGCTTGAAAATTTCTGACAACATCTGAACTGTTGAGTTTCCCTAGATTAATTAGTACTTTTGAGGTAATTGGGAAGCATAGGATCTAAACTTTATCTTGTGTTATCTGTTGTGAAGACATAGCTTTTTCTTTAGACTAACAGCATTTTTATATAAGCACATATGAAATCAACTTTGTTTCTAATTTCATTCTCTCTATTCCCTTAAGTCTTTCTCTTTAAGTATCACTGAGTTGCATGGTATCTCCACAATTACAGATTTATAATAGGGAGAGAAGTAACATGTTAACACACAAAACTCAATCCCTAAAAAAAAAAAAAAAAAGACAAATTTATTTCTTATTTTCCAAGCAAGCCCTATGACAGAGTCTTAGTACAAACAACAACAACAAAACTAGAAAGTTTTTTTCAGAAACAGAATTATTTTATTTTTCCAAATGTTAAAAATCACAAGATCAGAGCTATTGCATTTCTTTACTTTTGCTTTGTAGTTATTAAAATGTTTGCAAAATGCTAAATTTGGGCTGTTTTTCTGCACAGGGCATGGGCTTAATTCAGCCACCACAGTGCTTCTGAGAAGGCAGTGTTAAATTTACAGTAGTGATAACAGCAGCTGGAGCCTCTAGAAAATGCCTTCAACATCAATTCCTTCTTTCTTGCTAGTTAGCATTTTGATTGTCTTTAATGGCTCCAGGTCTGACAGCAGCAAAGCCAGGGCACATGGCTGACTCCACCCAACGGAGCAGAGTAGGACTGTAAATCTCCGGGCACAAACTGCTTACGGACATCTTTTGTTTAGAAACTTCTCTGTTGTAATTACTGGTAAGCAAGCACTCTAGGTTTCTTTATACTCTGGGGAGATTACACTTGTGTTTGAGATGCATTGCCACTCTGGGTTTACATTCACTTCCTATCAAGACTTTTTTTTTCCTTCAGATTTTTGTAAATTCAGCTGTTTACTAGAGAATTCATTAGTCTGATGAAGTCAAATGGAAAATGTGATCCCTGGACTCCACTTTTCCATCTAGTAAAGAGCAAGTAAACAGGAAACAGGAAGTCCATGCTATATTAACATGGGATCTAACTGTTCTGCTAAGAGATTAAGCAAGTACATATAAATTATTATAAATTTCTCTCAGTAGTACATTATTTTATTGTATATACATGAAAAGTAAACTTCTTATTGGGCTATTTTATATTATGTTAGGTTATTAAAATAATTTTTTCTTATACTTTTTCTTTCTTTCTTTCATCTCAATTTCAAATATTCTAACGTTATGAGTGTATTGATTTCCAGAATTAGTGGAGAGATGTTTCCTTCGAAGTAGAGATACAATTAGGATCAACATTTTATCTAACATTAAAAGTCAAGTTCAAATATATATATATATATATATAGTTCATCTCAGTTTTATAGACTAGAAAAATATGTCTTGAGGTAGTTATGTTACCCCAAAAGGGGAAGGGAAAAGACCCCAGTTCTTGTCATACCTGAAAGATAAGAATTCAGATGGGGGACAAAGCATAGTGTAGCAAGCGACTTTAAAGGATTTACTTAGCAAAGGGAAAATATACCTCCAAGAGTGGGAGGTGCATTGATCCAAGGGAGGAAAAGGCAGTGGTCTTCTTTTGCCCTTTGTCTTATTCCCTGGCTAAGAGGTGGTCTTTTGATTGATTGAAAGCTCTTTCCCCTGGAATTCCTAGTCATGCTTGCCCTCTTTGTACATGTCCTTACCCATGATGTACACAGGAAACCCATGCAGGGCCTAAACCACAATGCTAATTATATTACAGTGAGCACTAGGTCACGTCCGGTGAGGTCCTTCTTGCTACCACGCAGTTGTGGCTGATGGGTTCTAACCGGTTTCTTGCTGACACTCATTTAGAGGAGGTAAAGCCCTTTTATGCTGGAGGAGGGCATACTGCCATCTTCTGGACCATCCTCCCTCTCCCCCACCTATCTGCCTTTTGCCCCCACTTATCTAACTACCTAACAGATAGACAGAGGATCAATCTGGTAGAGGCTCAGATCTTTGGCTGCCTAGACCAAGGGATGTCATACCATAATCTCCACTCTGGTGGTTCCAGGGGTTCATGGAACATTAAAATAAGTATATTTGGGGAACCAGAGTAAAATTTAAAATTTTTTTCTTTTCCAGGTAGTTTCATTAGGCAGTACTGTCCACCATCTGTCATCACCTTACTTCATTAAAGCAGGTAAATGTAAAGCCCAAAACTTAAGTTGGACATAATCTCAAAATCAATGGCAATCCTTAAGTTAAACAAATTCAGTGCTATGAAAGATGAGCTCCATTGCTCTTACTCTCCCCACTGTCCCCGGGACAGTGCTGCTGCCATAGCCTCAGCTCTGACATCTGGTGTGGTTTTGGAAAGAATATAGTATTTTTGACACCATTCTGTCCTGAGGTTAAATCTCTGTTTTGCTGTTCAGTAGCAAAATGGCCAGGTGCAAACCAGCTTAACTATTCTGAACTTGTGCTTCTTTACTTCCAGAAAAGGAAATAATAAATCTAGCTCTCAGTAAAGTTGTCCTGAATACAATAGACTATTTAAAATATCTAGAACTTTGGCATGACAGATAAAACCTAGAAAACCTTACAATATTGCTTGCATTTCCAAAGAGAATAAAGCAGAATGTGAACACTGCAAATAACATGAGTTGCGTCAATAGAGGAACATTTGTTGCAGTGCACACAAGCTATGAAGAGTTGTGCAGTTATTAAAAGGATTGAGCTAGATCTCTATGCATTGACCCACAGAGGTAGCAATGATTTACTTTTCAGGTGAAAACACAAGTTGCAAGGTGATGTGTATAATGTAATCTCATCGTGTCAAAAGCATTAAGACGAACCATAAGCATGCATTTATGTTTGAATATTTATGAGCACAAGAAAATCAGAGAAAGATGTATTCACTCACTTTACCCATACTGAATATTCACTCAAGTACCAGCGTCTCAGCAGGGTACTTCCTGATGGCAATTTTCAAAACTGTTCCCCTGCCTATACCCCTGTCTTAGCCCCTTCTAGCCCCTTCTCTGTTCTATGTTCCTCCATAGCTCTGATAAGATATTTATTTTTCTCTGATATAATATTTATTTTTCTTATTTAGTTTTAAATTGTGTGTCTTCCTCCACCAGAATGTAAGCTCCATGAAAGTAAGTATTTTTGTCTGTTTAGTTCACACACCAAAACCAAACCAAAACAAAACAAACAACAACAAATACACTTTTGTCACAGTAGGGCCGGACAAAAAGTGAACAGTTCATAAATATTTGTTGAATTGACACATAACTGTTTTAGAAGAAGAGGTGGCGAGGGGTGGTGACAAGAATACAGTGGACTTTGTTTTATGCACCTGGTTGCATTTTCGTTATGTGAAAATGCACACATTATTTTTAAAATCTAGAAGAATGATATAATAATTTATTAAAGAGCAGAACACCTAGCATACTTCCTGGCATTACTCGGTGCTCGGTGAGTGACTGTTCCTTTCCTCCCGCACAAACTCCTCCTCATCCCCTGCTCTACAATACATGTGCTTTTCCCTCTGTATCTCGGAAAGGATTTTTCTATGTCTTTTAAAACTTAGTATGAATTTAAAATAACCCATTAGCTTTCTGAAGGTGGTTTGAATTCAATTGTATAGCAAATTTGTTTTGTTTTCTTCTGGGAAAGAAGATAGAAAACCATGGCAAGAGGGATCTCTGGGTCAGGCTGGGGGTAAATTTGGTGACAAGAGAGAAAAACACAGGCAACGAGGGAGTGGAGGAGGAGGATAAGGTGGCTGTGGACTGGGGACAGCAGATGCCAGGGGCTGGACCCTGAACAAGTAGAGGAGAAGGGGCTGGGCGTGGAGGATGGCTTGTTACTAGCAGCAAGGAGATTGGTGTGGAGAAGTGAGGGAGAATAATGGGTTCCCGGTGCCTATTCCTAAGACCTCTTGGTTATCACAGAATCATGGTCGGGGAGGTTTGTGATACCGCCTCATCTACTGTCCCCAGGTTACAGATGAGGGAATGGAGACCTCGGGACTTCACCTTCCCAGCTCTTGCACAGACATTTCAAACACTGGCTATGCGTGTGGGAAGCGCGGCTCACTGTCCCTTCTTTCCAGGGCAACAGATGTGCGGTTTTCAGAGCCTGGGACAACATACAAGTCTAAGACCCAGGGCTGCTAAGGAAATAGCCATTTCTATGGGTTAATTCGTATTTTAATGATTCTGAACCGACCAGGGAACTATAGATGGTACGTAAAGTAAAATACCCTTTTCTGATGAAAGAACCGAAACATGATGGCAGATCCAAAGCGTTACTCCTGTTAGGTCGAAACTGAGAGATCCCATGGGGTGCCACAGGAAGCTGTATCTAAGGCGAGTTTAGGCCTTGAACCTGAGTCAAATGGTCAGTAGGGAATAATCTCAGCATGACATGAAAGGGGCTTTCACAAGTCTCTACTTCCTCATCCCCTTGAAAAGGCCGCCTTGGTACTGAATCCCATTGACAACTGGAATTTCTTACTGACATAAACTTTTGGAGCTTTTGTGCTTTATTTAAATCTGTTTGTGTTTCTTTCTGAGCCAGATGAATACCAAGCTGGAAGGAACAAGTAGCTTAAAAATTATGTTCTCTAAATCTTCACCACGAGGCTGAAAAGGAAGAGAATGTCAAAGATCTGCTGTCTGGGAGAGTAAATTTGATTAGCAGAAGATGCTCATGGGTGAGAACACTGGGACAGGAAGCAGCCGTATACTGTGGCTGGTGAGGCGCAGCTGAATGTCAGCTTAATTGCAAAGCAGGAGGCCATTATGCACTGGCAGCAATTCCCTTGGTGACTTTGTTTGTTTTATAACAAATTATTAAAGCAGTGGGAGAGCGGTGCACCAGGTAGCAAGGCGCTGCCTTTGACAGGAGCTCTCTCCTGCCTCCTGGGGTGCCTGCCTGCCTTCCTCTGTGGGCAGGGGAGTCTGAAGTGAGATGCAGAACATGGAAAGGGCCTGCACCTGGTGTGGGCAGCTCTAGACTTCCAATCACACATGTCAGGGTGGGTGAGGATAGGGCTTGGGTTGACAAAGGGCTTGGATTGGCAAGTCTTACTCCTTTGCCACCAGCCAGCTGTGAGATCTGGAGCAAATTAAGCTGACTGACCTACTGGGCAGCCATGAGAAAGTGTCTCACAGACCTCTTACTTTGGGGAGAATAATCAACTCAGGGTCCCAGCTACTGAAATCCATCACAAGGCTATGAATGCAGACCCATCCATGGGAGACAAGGGACACTTTGGTGACCTTGGCTGAAGGAACTGCCTGGTTGACCATACTTAGCTTGGGGACTCCCTAAAGACATGGGGGAACCTTCCTTAGACTCCACAGTGCTCTGGGATGCTTTCTCCCTCTCTCCTTCACCCGGGGCAGATGACTCATGGCCTGTTGGCCCTCTCGGCCGCCCAGCTCTTTTCCTATTTCGTCTCATACAGGTATCTTCTCTAATAAGATCCTTGCCATTTTAATCCCAACTAGGCATCTGTTTCTTGGAGGCTACAGACCAAACACAGCCTCATTTTCCTCGTTTACAAAACAGGAAATATTCCTTTATGCCTTCCTTGCAGAAGGTGTTACAAAGATTAAATGAGACAGTATATGGGAAGCACTGAAAACAATGCCTGGCATCAGCAGGTGATTGTATACATAGGAGCTATTCTTCTGAGTACATAAACTGATGGAAACCTGTGTTCCCAGCAGGTGTAGGAAGACAGCCTCCCACATCCTACCTCATGGGCCCTGACAAACAGAGAAGTCAAATCCGCATCTGAGTCATTTCTGGTATTCTGGGAAGTTCTTTTTTTTTTTTTTTCTCTCAAGATGGTATAGAAATATTCAAGAAAGGTTAAAATCTCTTCTGTGAACTATGGAAGAAGGGATTAGTTCTCAGGCTCTTTGAACCTTTGGATTCCAGTGAGCATGCTGTCCACCCCAATAACGTCTGAATTTAAGCCTTATTTCTAGTTGTGTTCCCTGCTAAAATGATCAGTGAGCAAGTGGAGGAAACTGGGGAAGGAGGGGCTTCCCTGTTCTGGACTGAGCGTATGCCGGAGCAGACCGCCTTCCAAGTGCTTGTCCTGCTAATCAGCAATGCTGAGCCAGCCGCATTCTCAGCCTGGCACAGGGGGCGGGAATCTTGCTTTTATCAGATTTATTCCAGACACCTGGGAGCCATAGCAATCTATATTTAATTAAGGAAAAGTAATCAAACTTAGAGGTGTGAGTTATCTCTGAAGCACAAATATATGGTGAATATATCTATCAATGGCTACATTTTTCCAGGCAAACAGACATTTTCAAAAGGCCATCTGGCAAAAAATGGAATCGTGTGATGGTGACCAGCAGTGTTAATATGATCATATCAGGGATCAGGAACATTTTCAAAGTCATCTCTTAACCAGCAATTCTGCAGGGAGATGGCTTTCCGAAAGGACGGTTGAACCTTCAGCATAGTTATGCGTTTAAGTCTAAGCTAAAGGCTTTTTTTTTTTTTTAATTGAAGGGGCTAATCCATGTACTTTCCTCCTTCGGCCATTTATTTAGCTTTTCTTTGCCTCCACTTTGCTGTTTCACAGACATAATTTCCATCAGAAACAAGTTTTATTCGATTGTTCTCACAGCTAAGTGTTTTTCTAATCTCTTTTGGCTTTTGACCTTGGACCAATCACAGGATCTGTTTATGCATGCGCCTGCCCAGCAGGATGTTAATAAAAATGCTCTCCGTGCCCAGGTGGGGAGCAGCCCTTTGCATAACTGTCCTACAGCCAGATGGTCGGGTGACTTAGCATTCAGGCTGAATGTGTCAGAAACTTTAAACCCGGTTATACATCCATTAGGAGAAGATTCACAGATGCTTGTTCTTAATACTCATTTTTATTCTAATTTGGCAGCTCCAAATGGAGCTAACCACCTTTTTTCCCCCAAAGGCAAGAATTTGGGGCAATCAGTGTGGAAATACAAGGACTCACAGGAGCCCCGGGAAAAATTTTGGTCATCTCTTCCCTTTGCGAGTGAGCAAAGCAAGGTGCAGGGGCCATGGCCAGGTGGGGCTCAGAGCTGGCGGGTTTCCTCAGGGCTCATCCTGGCTGTCCTAGAATCTGGTCAGCCGGCTTGCAGGACTTCAGGAGTAACTTTCCACTTGGAGCTGTGCAATGTGACCCACCCTGCCACAGTTTGGAACTGGAGAGTTCTAGAGCTGCCGGGAGCTTTTAGCCCCACCTGCCCAGTTCTGACAGGTGAAAATGAAGTAGGACTAATGAACTGATGATTCTACTGGGGTCTCACAGATGGATTAATAAGTATCTCTGAAGTGTTCCACAGACTTGGAAAGATGAAGTCAAAAATAAAGCCCACTTCTCCAGAGTAATGTGTTCATCACAGACCAGGCTGCCATCCTATTCTGTCATACTTCGGTGAAATTAATTTGGGAATCACTTTTGATCAATCTTTAATTTTACCAATACTTAATTTAGTAATACTAATTTTTTCCATCAATTGATACTTAATTTGATCAACACTTAATTGAGGAAAGTAATGCAAATATTCTGCCCGAAGCAAAATTCAAGTATTAATCTTAATTTTAAATATATTAATGTTTGAATTTTGGTGGGGGCAGAACATTTGCATTACTTTCCTCTCCCTTTCTGTATGCTCTTTCTCCTAGCAAAGGTTTCTAATTAGTTTCTAAGCCAGAAAGCAGTCATATCTTCCTCTGAGGAAGACCTTTGTGCTATAACAGGTGACTGTTCATTGGGGAAAACATGCCCTTTGGTAAATTCTCATAACAAGAACCATTCCCTTGGCTTTGAAGCTTTTAGGTGCAGCTCTACTTGGCCTGAAGTAGCTGGATTACTTGGACTTTACAATCCTTGTCTTAGGGAAAATTTCTGACTATATCCTTAGAACCGGAGGACTCAGCAAGGCATTTCTGGCTGTTTCTTGAAGCTTTAAAAATATTTCATGATGTATGCCTGTGTGGATACGTATATGTATTTAGCTCACATTTACTGAGTGCTTTATTCTGTACCAGACACTGACCTGTACTGTGTATTGTTTACTTCACCCTTAGGAGACTATATTATTTCCCCCATTTTAAGGATAAAGAAAGTAAGGCCTTTGAGAGGTTAGGTGACTTACCCAAAGCTCATAGCTGGTTTTAGTGGCTGTTGGTGTCACAATACCATGTACACATACACACTGTATGCGGAGAGAGCTGATGGCTACTCTGAAGCTTTATTAAGTTACACAGTCTTATATAGCAAAGAAGAATGACAAGGGAAAAGGTTAACAGGCAGTGTCTGGCTCAAGGTCAGAAGACCCTTGATGTTTTGGTAAATCATGTTCGTCCTGGCACCAGCGAGCCTTACAACTTATCAGGGTGGAACGTATGAGAAACGGCTGCTTCACAACATTTTTCTTGGACTCGGGCGGCTGTGCCTGTCTTAGGTTGCCCCCTCAGGGGATCTTACCCGTCCTTGGCTAACCAGCCTTCTCACCTCTGAGTCTGCAGCTTTTATAACTTGTTTGCCATTCCAGCCCAAGGCCCGTTCCTTTGTTCCCACAGTCGGGGGGCTACAGTGGCGGAACTTGTCTTCTGGTCCCAAACCCTTATTTTCAGGCTGTTGCTCTACTGTTCTCTTTGTGAAGGAGGCATAACCTGTCTCACATCCAGGTCTGGAGTTCTCTGAGGAAAGTTTCCAACTTCTAAATCTTTAAAAATCACTTAATCTTCCACCAGGAAAGCAAATACACACCTGCTGCTGCTGACTGTGTCCAGAAAAGATAAGAATTCTGTTCTTGTCCAGAACCAGTCGCTCCAGTGTTTCATCTGTTTTCTCAGAGCAAAGGAGATCTTTAAGAAAGGCCTTTATCTCACAGAAAACATACCTCTGAACTGAGGGGAAATTTGTATTTTCCCTTTACTGTAACCTCTCTTTAAAAATGATGGATGAGTCTTTATGCTTATGAGCTGTCCCTTCTCACACCCTGAGTTTTCCTATGCAGAGAGGTAATCTCCTGAGCTGGTGTTCCATTAGTTAAGCATCTCCCAAAAGCCTAATTCTCACAGAGTTAATGCTCTTCATTTTCTTTTGTTTGGTGGATCTAAATATTGTTAGTGATTAGGGAAATGATTTACTAAGAAATTAACCTTGGACAGACGAAGAAGGGGGCATGTACTAGTACTCCTTTCACAGATGATTCTGGAATTGCGTCTGTGGTTTCTGCTGGATTATAGGTTAGCACAATTTTGTTTGGTAGGATTCAGTTAAACGTTTTTTTGTATTTACCAAGTTGTGATAATACTCCTTAGTGTGTATTTTTAAACTGCCCAGCATGATCTGTTATGTAGTGTGAGTATGGTTAAATAATAGAAATGTTCATTAAATATTCATATTAAAGTAATAGAGTAAAAAAAAAAAAAAGGAAGCTATGACAATAGATTGCAATATAAATGCAAAAAAGCGTTTAGTAAAATTCAACAATCGTTCCTGAAAAAACATTGTTCAAAAGGGTAAGTGAAGGAAATACCCTTAATACTAAATACAGACACTCCCAATTCAGAAATTAATGCCAAATACACTTAACAGTAAAACACGAAAAGAATTCTGTTCAAGTAAGACCAACGCTAGGCTGATCATTATCAGGGCTGTTATTTAAGTTAGCCTGGACCTTTGGGAAAAATAAAAGCACCAGTAATCATAGGCCTATTGTGTGTTTAGTTTATAAGTTAGAGTGACAGCATTTCTGGTGGTCTTGGTATGTTTTAAAAATGCAGCAGTTTGTTAAGGACCTGTGGAGGGTTATGAAACTGGGGGCATCATCAGACTGAATGCTGGGATCAACTCACTATTCCCAGCCTTGAAAGGGCCCCAGATGGCTGTTTGACACCAGTGTGGCTGTGCCTGGTGTAACTGTCATTTTGGTTTCCCGTAACAGACATTGCATTTCTGCTTCTCCAGATCAGATTAGCAACCCTGGTTGATCCTCTCAATAAAGTTATTGACTCCCCATGAATGTCTAAGCCAGTCCCAACTGCAGCCCATCCACAATGCAGCTTTAGCAATGAGCCCTAAACAAGTTCTTCACACAGCCCAGCAGAGAGGTGATACGGCATAGTGGTTAAGCATGCAAGTTCCTAGAACCTGGCATTCTGGATCCAAATCTTGCCTCTGCCACTTACTAGCTGGGTGACTCAGGGCTTGTTACTTAACCTCTTTGTGCTTCAAAGTCCTTGTCTGTAAATTGGAAATAACAATAATAATAGTACGCACCTTTTAGTATTGTTGTGAGGATTCTGTGAGTTAATGTAAGTAAAGTGCTAGGAAGCATTTGCCATGTCTGCTAAAGCTTTTACAAAATGTGACCTCTTCAGGTAACGTAGTGCATTTGTGTAAGATGCATAAGCACTTCCTCATACAACTTCCGTGAACAATCCTCCCTGCTGACCACCCTGCCTGGACCAGAGGTCAGGTTGAGCCACAGAGGACACTTAACGGTTGTCAAATCTGACTTCCTCATTTTGCAGATGAGGAAGCTGCCATCTACAGAGGTGAAGCCAACTCACCCAAGCTCACAGAGTTAACTGGCAGCCAGTTCAGAGCTCGTATGTCTTTGGTTATGTAAAGAACAGACAATCTGACTGTTATTTTATTCCCACTCTTTTAATGAAGTTTATATTCATAAAACAGCAATAATAATGAACAATAAAACCACCCAATCTTACTAGGCTCTTCCCCTTAGGGGAGAGTTGAATGGGACATATTTTCCAATTCTAAATTACTTGGAATATGTAAGCAAACAAAATGATGACATGGCATTTTGGGATTTTCTTCCCACTTATTTCTTTGAAGTTCTTGAAACTACAAATGCAAAGTGGCATAGTCCTCTTACCCACATCTTCCTGAATCTCGTACAAAGTCAAACTCATTTAATATCTGATGAATGTTAAAGGGAAAGTAACTCTGTCACCTACAATCCATGACACGAAGGTTAACTTCAGTGTTCCAAATCTCCGGACAGAAAAGTAAGCCCAAATTCTCTAGTAGTAATCCTTCCCAACCGTTATTTCCCAAGAGACTCTGCATCACTCCCACATCACACTCAGTTTGCTCCCACAGCCGTCAGTTTTATTTCCATCTTTATTCTCCATTTTGAAAATTAAGATGCTGACTTCCAGCACAGCTTCCTTCTTAAGTGTCTTATTAAACACTAAGGGCTAGCTTGTAGCTAATATGTAGAATGGTCTTAAGTAGCAGTTGTTTTTATGTTCATAGCTGTATTCAGTTAAAAGGTGTGGGAAATAACTACCCTGCTGTGAGAGGGCCAACATTTTATTTGTTAATTATAAAGCTGACTAAAGTAGGAAATTGAAAGCCAGATCTTAAAGATGATCAATTGCAATTATTTTTATATTGAAATAGCAAAACACATTAGTCTTAGCCCTCTGATTCTCTGGAGTAAACAACTTTAAAACCGTCACCACAACCCTATGCCAGCCTTGTCAGAAAGAACCTTTGACTTAGTCGCTGGTGCCGGAAATCTACAATTAAAGAGTCATTCTTTAGGTTGGTGTTTTCCAAGTGTGGTTAATTTTCAGAGTCGCCTGGGTTCCTTGACCTTACCTGAGATCTGCTGACTCAGGATCTGCAGGAGAGAGATTTAGGAATGTGCATTTCTCACAAGGATTCCAGGTGTTTTTAAGAATCTACTAAGTTTGAGAAGCTCTGCTTTGACTTAAGATTTATATTCTCTTATGAAGGAACACATCTCCGGCAAATTCAAGATATTTATGCTCTTTAGTGAGCTGTTCACATCTGAACCTATGTGATCCTATCCTAGAAGACTTCTGAAGCAAGAGCTGTGAGTAACACCACTGAGGAAGAAAAAAAAAAGAGTGCAAAGGAAGACAAACTTCCACAGTAGTGCCCAACACTGGGCATTGTACCCACTCTTTTTTTAAAAATGCAATGAAGTATAGTTGACTTACACTATGAAATCAGTTTCAGGTGTACAACAGTGATTCAATGCTTCTACAGACTACACACCATTCACAGTTATAAAACATTGACTGTATTCCCTGTACATTACATCCCTGTAATTTTTTCATTTTATAACTGGTAGTTTGTATCTCTTAATCCCCTTCACCTATTTCACTGCTCCTCCCACCCCTCTCCCCTCTGGCAGCCATGAGTTTGTTCTCTACTTGTGAGACTGTTTCTGTCTTGTTATATTTGTCTGTTTATTTGTTTCTTTAGAGTCCATACATAAATGAAAGCATACAATATTTGTCTTTCTCTGTCTGACTTATTTCACTAAGTATAATAACCGCAGGTCCATCCATATTGCCACAAATTACAGTATTTCATTCTATTTTACAGCTGAGTAATATTCCTGTGTGTGTGTGTGTGTGTGTGTGTGTGTGTATACGTACATACCATGTCTTCTTTATTCATTTATCTGTCAATGGACACTTAGATTGCTTCCATATCTTGGCTATTGTGAATATGCTACTGTGAACACTGGAGTGCATTTATCTTTCTCAAATTAGTGTTTTCATTTTCTTTGGCTAAATACCTGGAAGTGGAATATCTGGAGTGTATCATAGTTCCATTTTTAATTTTTTGAGGAATCTCCTTACTGCTTTCCATAGTGGCTGTACCAGTTTACATTCCGACAAACAGTGCACCAGGGTTCCCTTTTCTCTGGGTCCTCACCAACACAATTCTTGTCTTTTTTGACTATAGCCACTCTAAGAGGTGTGAGGTGGTACCTCATTGTGGTTTTGATTTGTATTTCCCTGATGATTCATGATGATGAGCATCTTTTTGTGTACCTGTTAACCATCTATATGTCTTCCTTGGAGAAATATCTATTCAGGTCCTCTTTCCATCTTTTAATTGGATTATTTTTATTGAGTTGTGTGAATTTTTAATATATTTTGGATATTAACCCCTTATCAGATATAACATTTGCAATGTCTTCTCTCATTCAGTAGGCTGCCTTTTTGTTTCATTGAGGGTTTCTTCACTGTGCAAAAACTTTAGTTTGGTATAGTTCCATTTGTTTATTTTTGCTTTTGTTTCCCTTGCCTTACTTTTCTTCTAGGAGTTTTATAATTTCTGGTCTTACATTTATGTTTTTAATCCATTTTGAATTTATTTTTGTATATGATGTAGGAAAATGTTCTAGTTTTATTCTTTTACATGTAGTTGTGCAGTTTTCCAGCCAGCACCTACTGAAGAAACTGTCATTCCCCACTTTTATATTCTTGCCTCATTTGACATAGATTAATTGATTGTAGCATGTGGGTTTATTTTTGGACTCTCTATTCTGTTCCATTGATCTACGTGTCTATTTTTGTGCCAGTATCATATTTCTTTGATTACTACAGCTTTGTAATATAGTCTGAAGTTAGGGAACATGATATCTCTAGCTTTTCAGGGTCTTTTGTGATTCCTTTCAAATTTTAGGATTATTTGTTCTAGTTCTGTGAAAAATACCATAAAAATTTTCACAGAACTCAGAAATAGAATAGAGGAACACAGTGAGAAAATCATCAAAGAATTAGAAAACATGAAAAGAACCAGTCAGAGCTGAAAAATACAATAACTGAAATGAAAAGTACACTAGAGGGAATTAACAGTAGATTAGATGATACAGAAGAATGCAGAAGTGATGTTGGGAAAGCAAGTGGTCTCTTCAGCAAGTGGTGTTGGGAAAGCTGGACAGCTGCATGTAAATCAATGAACACACCCTCACACCATACACAAAAATAAACTCACAATGGCTTAAAGACTTCAACATAAGACAAGACACTATAAATCTCCTAGAAGAAAACAGGCAAAACCTTCTCTGACAAATCTTAGCAATATTCTTCTAGGGCTATCTACCCAGGTATTTGAAATATAAGCAAAAATAAACAAATGGAACCTAATTAAACTTATAAACTTTTGCACAGCAGAGGAAACTATAAACAAAACAAAAAGAATGAGAAACAATATTTGCAAATGATGCAACTGACAAGGGCTTAATCTCCAGAATATATAAACAGCTCATACAACTTAATAACAAAACAAAACAAAACAAAACCCAATCTAAAAATGAGCAGAAGACCTAAAAAAAACATTTCTCCAGTGAAGACATACAAATGGCCAATAGGCACAAGAAAAAATTCTCAATATCTCTAATTATCAGACAAATGCAAATCAAAACTACAATGAGATATCACTTGACACCAGTCAGAATGGCCATCACTCAAAAGTCCACAAACAATAAATTTTGGAGAGCCTGTGGAGAAAAGGGAACCCTCCTACACTATTGGTGGATATATTTGGTACAGCCATTATGGAAAACAGTATGGAGATTCCTTAAAAAACTAAAAATAGACTTGCCATATGATCTAGCAGTCCCACTCCTGGGCATATAGCCAAAGGAAGCTTTAATTCAAAAGATATGTGTACCCCAATGTTCATAGCAGCACTATTTGCAATAGCCAAGACATGGAAATAACCTAAATGTCCGTCCACAGATGACTGGATAAAGAAGTTGTGGTATGTTTACACAATGGAATACTACTCAGCCATAAAAAGAATAAAACAATGCCATTTGCAGCAACATTGATGGACCTGGAGATTGTCATTACTAAGTGAAGTAAGCCAGAAAGAGCAAGACAAATATCACATATGTGGAATCTAAAAAAATGACACAAATGAACTTAGAGTGAATTAGTGGTGTCTAAAGGATTTTAATACAGGTTTCTCTGACTCTAAAGTTATAGCACTATGTGTGTGTGCTTTTGTGTGTTTTCATATCCATTGCATGGTATTCTAATTAAACCCTGGGAATTAGTAAAGCAGTTATTAGTAACTTACACATTAATACATGAACCCATCACAAAGAAGAATGATGTGATTACATAACATAAAATTTTACTGAAAATTAGTAGGTCTCCTTAATATAAACAATGAAAATCATATCAAACACTAATACTAATCTGAGCTCGGCAGTTATTTGTATTAACCACACTTAATGTTAAATAAAAAAATCTGAATTTCTAATGTAAAATAAAATACATGTGGAGAGATTTTCTCTGGGACCAGAATTAAAAGTGAAAGGCTATCATTAGATATGAATTTTTCAATGTTCAAGTTATTTAAGAAAAATAATATCCCTGTTCTGAAACTGTAGCTGAGAAACACCTACTGCACCAGTGATTTCTTTCTCTATAAAATTATGTGAGTACATGCCCTTTATTGAGCAGATTTATATTATGGTAATATCATTATTTTTGTCATGAATACAATTATTCAAAGCTAGTCTTTCAGTCATGACTAATTTTGTACTGTGGTGACTCATATGTCTCACTATTAAATAAGGAAATGTGTACTTTTAGATTTTTTTTAAGATTACCAAAGCTAAAGATTTGCATAGTTAAACTTCAGTTTTATTTCTGTTTGCTTACATATGTTGAGCTAAATATTATTTGGCATTATTTAAAAAGGCAGAGTGACAATTGACAATGCCAGAGGTCTCTGTGCCATGTTAACCCTCAGGTTTACTTTCACCAATTTGAAGTCTCATCCTGGCTGACAAATTGCCAACATTATGACTCAGTCACACAATCTGGCCTTGAAACCAGGTCATACCTTTTGTAACATACCTTTTGTAGCCCTTTGGACTGATCTTTCTTGCCCTAAGAATCAAGGAGATACCAGAAATCCCCAAACAAGAAAGAGACACCTGTGTGCACTCTAGGAAACTGCCTTAAATGGTAGGGGTTTCCCAGGTTATCTGTGATGATGAAAGGGTCTCGATTTCTCACAACCTCTCTGAAAAGTTAGAACAAGATCTGCTGACTTCTGTCCCTCAAAAGGAAGAGAGAATGGAGACAGATTATCAGGTAGCCTTCACTAGTTATTGACTCCCAGTCATTCAGTGGCATCTCAGATCTGTAGGTAGAGAACATACCGGATCCCCCCCTCAAGTCAAGCTCCAAAGTTCTAAGGCTGTAGACATCTGGTTACTGCAGAGCATCAGTGGGCAAACCAAGAACTGAACTGAAGAATCCCAAAGCGTAGAACATGACCAGCATTTCTTCTCTTGATTGGATAGTTCCATTTCATCACATCGACCTGGGTAAAATCCCAGTTCTGCCACTTGCTGGGTATTTGTCCTATAAAAAGTGTCTCAAACACTCATGTATAAAATGCCTGTCTCATTAGGTCCACTAGGTTCTGGATGGCATAAAACCTATACAGAAGAAATGTTAGCTTCCATTTTAACACAAAGATAATATTTCACCAGAAAAGCAAGCTATTCTCATGCCTCAGTTTGATTTAAATTTCAGAAAGGTTTTGTGATTCATGAAAGATGATGAAATTATAATAAAGATTTTAGAATATATCTTCTAATGAATAAAAGTTACTTTTATAATATTGGAATTGTGCAATGACTTTCACAGTGGGAATTTTTTTAATGGATATAAGCAGTCACCAAAGTGACTTCTTTTGTTCTACTGAATAACTCTATCAGTAAAATTAGGAGCATTATGACTATTTGCTTAAATCTGTTTTGAATAACATTGCCTTATTATACTAATACTAGATATTTAGAGTAGGGAGAAGACTTCACATATGGAAATTATTAAATAGGAAAATAGCAACTTGACACCTGCAGGTGGCTCTGTGGACACAGGGTAGGATTTCTCCTACTTTCAAAGACTCACCAATGGGATCCACTGTTCTCTTATTCAGTCCTTTCTGCTCCATTTTAGAATCATTGCCTATGGGACTGCTTCATAATCCAGCAAAACTCTGTTTGCTCAACCAAGAATAGGAAGCGTGCTCGTGGAAGAATGGTAGGGCTCCTAGAGATGCTGCAGTTTTGTCCAGCCCTCCAGTACACTGATAATGAAGTCCAGAGACTGATTTAAAATCACACAGAGAATTCGTGGGTAATGGTTCTTGACCGTGGGTCCAGTGGATGTCTGCCACAGACATCCCACAACTTCTTGTTTAGTGTGTCCAGGGTTAAAAGACCTCAACGTGACATTTGCCCAATGTGCAATCTTGCATGATCATCACTGAATTTAAGTGCTGAGAATATTACCCTCAAATCTCCAATCCTTGCAGAGTAGAGGGAGAGTTAGTCTACTAGTATGTGTAGAAGGAATCTCTAACTCATATACCCCTTTCATTTCATCTTCCTCTGCCTTGCCAGGAGCTTCCTTTTCTGCTGTTGCATTCATCATTTCTCTTCCCTCCTGCTGTAGACTCTGCTTTCAGTCTGACATTCTATTCCAATTTTAGCTTTTTCCACCATCTACTGACCCTTCTTTTCCAGGTTCAAGTCAGTACTTCTCTCCTTACCTTATTGCCTATTGGTGGCCAAGGACAATACATGACATTGAGATGGGCAGTGGAGGGACACTAAAAAAGATCAAGGAAAAAAACCTCTCTAATGTGCCATCTCTGGAAAATACCCAATGAGGAGCACTAGAGGGTGTTCTCTGTGGAATAAATGATCTCACCCTCCCCTGCTGGTCATCCCCCCAGCCCAGTGTCTACCCCACCACAGGGCTCCTTCCCTTCTCCTCTCACATCCTCTTGTGTAGGTGCCCCTGTTCCAAGTCAGCAGAACATGACCAGTAACTTGAACTTTCAGGGATGTACACGGCCACAGTCTGGAACAGACCTTGTCTCACACTGTGAACTAGATATGCACCAGGCATCCCAGTGTGGAACTGAGGATCCATTTTTGCCTAAAGCATTGAGATATACGAGTGTTTAGCACTTGATCATGCGATAGGTTGATTACGTTCCTACTGAAGGCACCAGCACAGCTGTGGCATCAGAAATGAAAAGTCCATCTTCACCTTGGATATACTTGTCTAAAATGTAAAGGGCTATTTTAATTGTTGGATGTAGATACATTTTATGCCTTTAAAAAAAGGCAATGTATTATCTTGAATCATATGTAAAGGGATTATAATCTTTACAGTATTTTAGGTCTTAATACAACATAGTGGTATTTCATGTAAACGACACCTTAAATTTTTTTCTGGGTAGAACTGTGGACCAGCCCCATGTAAAGCATTATCTACCTAGAAAAGTCATTTTGAGCACCAATCAATTAATTTACAAATTTGCTAAACTATTAAAAAGTTAAAGACTACCTCTAACATGTAAGATATTTTGTCTTTTCAATTCAGATAACTTGAAATTACTCAAAGAAGCAATGTATCACCTAGTTTTTTTTTCCTAAGTGAAAAAAAAGTCAGCCATAATGAGAAAAATCTATTCAAAGCCAATTGGTAAGAAATTATTTCTCTTAAGCCCCTATTCCCTCTTCTAAACACTGTTCTGAAAGTTCACTTTAAAGAACAGACACAATCAAAATGGTTTTTGTTTTGAAAACTATTTTCTGACATAATTGGAAATGTCTTGTGTTGCTGGAAATCTCTGGTGAGAAATGAGAAGCTTATGTAAATGAGAAGAAGCAGAACCTTCTGTTTTCCTGTCAAATTCTTCCATTGGCCTAAGTGATACGGAATCACCCTTCAGTCACTGGGGTCCTCAAATTCTCAGACAGGGTCCACAAGGCAGAGCTCTCTTAGCTCAGGGAAGCTGCCAAGGTGATGCCGGGGTGAGCCAGAGTGGGTGTGATGATGGTGAAAAACTATCTACACCTGCTCCTCCTACCTACCAAGAGAACATTGCCAGTCATATTTTAAGTGCCAAAAATGATCTCATAAATTCCCAGAAGTGAATCAGTAAGGCAGGAAAATGGTAGAATCTGATAATCAAATTTATTATGTGAAAACAGATGTCATTAATTAACAGAACTAAAAATTTTTTTCTAAGGTTTGGGCTTCAAGCTCACTTTCTGAAATTTTCCTTTAGTGAACATATACATGCAAACTAATAACTGTTTTTCAATAACGGAGACTTAAGCTGTTCTTTGAATATAGTATTTGAATGATGCAATGACAGGGCGATGGGAAGGGGCAGTATTTGCATCCTGATTGCATGTGCATGCAGTGGCCCACCTCTAATGTATTTATATGTTAATTATTCCAATAACTTATTACACTGTGGATAAATCTTCTGTAGTTGTACATTCTTTTAAATTTGGAGCACAAATCTCTTTGTAGACCATTCCTTGTACAATTCTCTGGTCATTTTAAATGTCGTAGTAGAATTGGCTTTTTTACAACACATTTATCTCATAGAAATAGGATCCTTAAAGTGATAAAAAAAATAGTTTTCTCAAAATGTCAAAATATAAAAGATTTAAACTTTAATAGGGGTGCTTGAGGGTTTGTGTGTGTGTGTGTGTGTATGAACCTCCAATAAACCTCACTGTCCTATGGCATGACCGCTTAATTCAGACATTAAATTTTAGACCTAGAGCAAAGTTGGGAATTAGAAAGTGGGCAGAAATGCCTCCTGAGGTAAATGGCTTCAAGGGCTTTTCTCCATCTGATGGGGACACATTAATTTGTCTCATTCAGTCACCCAGCTACCCAGTGTCTACTAAGCTCCTGTGATATGTCAGGCATTTCCTTGAGGGTAGGATACTCTGTCCTCAAGATGCTCAGAGTTAATCAGAGAAATAGCTATGATAAAATATTAAAGGTATGTAATAAAACCATGTATGAAATTCTAAGACAGCATGAGAGAAGTAGTTAATTGTGCTAAGGAAGGCTTCACACATGCGATGGCATTTAAATGGGAGCTTAACTGATGAGTAGGCATTTGGAAGATAGGGAAGAAACTGGGTATTTTGAGCCCCAGGAAGAATCTAGCACAAGGTGTTTTGCTCAGAAGAGGGTAAAGCATCTATGTGGCTTGGGGTTTGGGTGAATGCCTGGGGCAGAGATACTTTCTAAGTAGTGGCAAACAAATAGTAGCATTCTCTCCTAAGAAATCACTCATCATTTATGCACCAAATACTCACTGAGTGGAATTCTTAGGCTAAAGCCCTGTCCTGAGTGCTGAAACGTAAATTTGCTTCTCGTTCACCAAGGATTTCAGTTCAATTGAAGAGACACTATACAGTGTATTAGGGGACCAGTCTGAGCAGGGGCATGGACAGGTGTGAGGGTAAAAGGATACAAATTAACAACAAAAGCACCACAGCCCAGAGCAAGGCATTATGGGAAAATGCAGCTGAGCTCACCTCACAGACCTGAGGACCTTGCTCCCTGCATTACTGTATAATACAGTCATTCACATTCATCATGCTCCTCTGAGTCATCAAGAAAAAGTTACATCATAGAATTTTACAATCAGAATAGAACTTAGAGGTCATCACATCCTCTCTATCCCAAATCACTGCTGAACACTAAGATCTAGATTTTCATCTTCGGCTGAAGTGAATTTCACTATTTGCAAGGCAGTTAGTTTACTCTCATTTTAGACAGCTCTGAGGGTGGTAAAAATCCCCGTATGTTTCACTAAATTCTGCCTCTCTGTTAATTTCTTCCCACGTGGGGTTCCTAAGAGGATGGATAAAACTACTATCTTCTCGACTTCAAAACTTGGAGTTTTATTTGCTATTGGAGAAGGAGACAGGAAAATGTGTCTGTAGGTGCTTTCACCCTCTAAGACCTCTGAGATACAAGGAATTTTTTTGAAATACTGAACAACTGTGACAAAACCCCACAAGTATCCTATCACTGCCAAGCGGCAGCCATGCCAGCCAGCTTCCACAGTAATGTGTCTTCTGCGTGGCTCTGAATACAACTCACAATGATATTTTCTCTTCTTGAGGATGCAAAACCAGTGCACCAAGTGACAAACAGCCAATCTGAGGCCCATCCTAAGATTCACCTTGTATAATTCATAAAAACCAGAAAAAAAACGCCCGCAAAGTTCTTCCTAGGATAGGAGGGGAGCTCACTTTAACCAGAACCTCCGTATGTGATGAGGGAAAGGGTAAAACTACCCTCAAGTTCTACTCTCAGTAAAAAGACTGGGGTCAACTATGCAAACTGGTTGCAATTGCTTACTAAGCTCAACCACATCCTAATTTTTCCTCATTCTAGTCATCTTGAAGATTCTCTTCCTTATTTTCTTATCTGCATCCATGGAGGATAAACTTTTCAGCATCCTGTCCTCTCTTCTGTGTATCTCAGGGCCCTTCTGTGGCCTCTGGCTGCTCAGGAATGTGCACCCCCGCCCTGTAAACTACCTCAGTGGGCCAGGCTGGCACTCTAGTCAGTTAGTCAGTTAACCAGTACTGGAGTCTGCATAATGTGTCAAGCACTGACTTGGGATATAAGAGAAAACAAGAAACCTTAGATGCCTATTCTCATGGGGCTTAGTAGTCTAATGGCAGAGGCGGATAAATAAGCAAGCAATTTTAAGGGTACGTGGTAAATTTATGATTAAAGAAGTGTATGAGGTGCCATAAGAAACCTATAGAAGGAGAAGTTACCTGGAAGATTTTCTAGAGGAAAAATCTGAGACCTGAGGATTAATCCTCATAATAACCTCAGGAGATAGGTACAATTATAGTTGTTGATGTTTTATTATTCCCATTTCATGTCAAAGGAGGAATTGCAGATCAGTGAGGAAGGAAGAAGGAGACTGAATATTTAATCTATTATAGCTGGAATGGCCTATAATAGCTAGATTCTATTAAGCATTTAGTTCAGCTAACTTTGTTCAGTTACCATATTCTGTCAGAGACTGTCCTTTGAATAACAGAACTGCTCACCCCTGCTCTACAGCTGAGTTTTAGCAGGACATATGGCCACCTTCTGAGAGACTACATTTTCCAGCTTCTCTTGCAAATAGGGGTGGCCATGTTACAAAGTTCAAGGCAATGGGAATGTCAGCAGAGTATTATGTGGAATTCCTGGTCATGGCATTAAAATAAAGTTGCATCTGTCTCCCCTCCCCACATCTCTTTTCTTGCTCCTTTGCCTCAGGCTGGAGGCTGTCAGTGGTTGTGAGACAGCTCCAACCACGTGGCAAGGGCAACCTTGATGGATCATGGAACACCACCGCAGCAGGATCTGGGTCCCTAGGTGGCCTCCTGCAGCAGGGTAGCCTGTCTGTCCTGGACTGTTATGTGAAAGCCATAGTATTCTGCGGTTTGTTAAAATAAAATAAAATGGAGACCAGACTTGAAAATCCCCCATGCAGACAAAACCATTTAAACCATATAAACAAAACTAAATCTAGTTTATTTCATGAACATAAAACTAAACTTAGGTTATTTCTTATAAATGCCTCTGATAATCATAAAAGATACTTAAGTTATCTTCCTAAAATGATGAAAGATAATCACTTTTAACCAATCTCCCACCATCTGGAAACCCACATTGTAATAACCAATCATTGTAAAGGTTAAACAACTCCTCATTGTCACTTTTATAAGCCACGTTGTAACATTGTGCCTCTGAAGTTCATCTCAGCTTTGGAAGACTCCCAATTTGTGAACCATTCTTTTGAGCATGTTAAACTCTCATTAAATACTATTCTACTAATCTGGTTTTAGTTTTTACTGTTTTTCTGGATTTTTGGCAGGTTTTCTGTGATACAATATATTACCCTATGCCCTGAGTAATACAAATAATCAATAATCAACCTTCTAATAATTAATTGGCTTCCAGTGTCATTGCTTCAATAGGAAGAGAATTAACATTTTTAAAGATTTTTGTCCCAAAACAGCTATTAATCATTATTAATGAATAAATTGATATTATGATTATAATTTTATTTCCCTTGTAATTCTACTTATGGAGAAGTTAAGCTGGTCTTGCATATATAAATGTTCTGTGTTCAGACCATCATCTTGCAAGTTTGGTTAATTGTCAGTTCACCTCTGAGTACTCATGTGGACAAAATTTAGTCTCTCATTCTGCAAGACTGAAGGCTAGACTAGTCTATAGTTAAAAAAAAAAATCACCAAAGTTTTCTTTTAAGAGACAATGATCTCACCTTTCCTTGATGGACCAGTTCAACTTCCTCAAAGGTTATACATATCACCAAGTAGCCATCGTGAGAGCCATGATTTAAACTTATTTGATTTTCTACGTAAATAAAGCAGAAATAAATAAAAGAGACAACATTATATTAGTAAAATCTCCATTGTAAGTCATTTTTTCACAACAAAAGCAAAAGCTGAGTTTGACATGATTCTCTGAATTGCATGTTATTTTCAACATCCCAAATTTTGCAGTGTTATGATCTTTCTCTTACTTTGACTTCTTGTTTTAACTTGCTCCTTCTTTGCTGCCTCCCTATTGACTAGGCTACAGGAGAAAGAGAGGTTATTTATATCAATTTTTAGTTATAATAAGGTAAAGTGTTTTATTTGGCAATAAAAGCTGGACAGCAGCTGGCAGTATAAATTCATTTTCAAATAGTCTTGGCAAACAATTGAATCCAACCTCCACAACAAAACTTGAGCAGACCTCAAATGTCTGCTTTGGGGCCCACTGAAAATTTTGATGTTCTAAATTACTCTTCTTAGAATTCACATGCTGTGAGACATTCATTTTATTTTGCAGTAAAACAATATAGAGGTATATTGGAGTGTAGTGTTACTGACTATATTGGGGGGCCCAAACATATGGCAAACTAAGGTCTCTCTGCTCCTATTACACTTAAGAACAAGACTTTTGATGAGATGATTGCGCTACTACAGAAGCTCCATCAATCACTGTTCAGATGTTTAAATATATTACAAATGGAGGCACTGTAGCTTACGTTGACTAGTTTCACCATCTGTCTCAAGAACATTTGGGACTTTTTTTTTTATATGCTGTGTAAATCTTTTATTATGGGGGGTTTTCCCACAAAGGACTCTTATTTTCCTCTCAACTGAACTACACTTGATAATTTTAATGATCCAGGAAAAGGATATAGCAAAAGAAATTGCACTGCTAGCTTTCTCAAGTCAAAGGAGTAATTTTCAATGTATAGCAATGCCCTTACCATTTTGGTAAGCAACGTGGAGCTATATGCATTTCAGAAAAGCAAAATTTCATTTGAGCGTACCAAACCCTGGTCATCATGTAGAGAATTGTGTCGCTGTTCTCCTTAGAGAGTCAAGGAAGCAGAATGCAGACACCTGGAGTGAATGCCATGCAAAAATCCAGTAGCATGAGCAGCAGTGCCCAAGTCTTGGTAGGCGTTATTTATATTACAATAAATAGCAATAGCTCCCTGTAAGAGGCTAGAGTTTTCTACAAAAACATTCATCAGTGGCTGTGGACTCAACTGAACATGAACTCAAGTCAGCTATCCACTAGGAGCAACTTTGGTTTTATAATTTTATTTTCAAAGCGTAAGTTTTCAAGTTGCTAAAACCAATAGTTAAGATTAAAATATTTAAGAAGTTTTTTTCTTTAAGATTAAAATCTTAAGAAGATTGCTGAAAGCCTCACTGCGAACATACAGTATATTCTTTTCTTTACAAGGAAGCTTCACTTTGTTAAAGCAAGGACATAACACAAAAGGCTTGTGGAAATAACAGATTTTCCAGACCACTGCGGATGTGGGAGGCATTTAAGCCACTCAAACAACTGAACTGCAAGAAGTTGTCCATGTATTTCCCGCGGGATTCTTTGAAAAATCGAAAACTGTTTATAAAAGTAAACCACTATCACTGTAGTCATCAAAATCCAGTCGTTCTACCAATTTGAATGCTAGATATTGATTTTAATTTTTTTAAAAAAGCCTAAATACTATATTTAAACTAACTGTACTCAAACTTTCATGTATCTGGTGAGTTGCACCAACAGTTTTGGAGTTAAAACTTCTCTGAATGCAGCAGTGAAAGAAAAATTTAAATAAGGAGAATTTACAAACGTTCCCACTTTCAAGAAAAGGGGCCTTTACACGAAAGAAAAAAAAGAAAGAAAGAAAAACAGAGTTTCTTGACTAACAATCAATATTCAGGCAGTTTCTAAAGTGTGATTTCCTGCCAAAAAACCAGAAGGCTCACGTGCTTCAAAGAAAGGCTGAAACTATATGCCTGCTATATGCCAGGCAGTGTGCTAAGTAAACACTTTACATAATTATTACATTTAATCCTCAGAACAATCCTATGAGGCAGAAATTATCACCACTTTGCAAATGAGGGAATGGAAACTGAGAGGGTGTATATATTGCTCAAGATGATAGTTATACATATAAGAACTGAGACTCAAAACCAAGTCTAGATGACTCCAAAGTCCATTTTTTCTATTACACCGTAAACTGAATGTCAGTATATATTGGCCAGACAGTAAAAATGAATTCATATAATTTTATTTAAAAAGTTAATACAGAATAACCCTAAAAAATCATCCATTTTAACAAGCTGGAGGATGAAAGGAACTTAACACTGAACTTGCAGTTGTACTCACTGCGTCTTATCTGGTGTCCAGCCCCTGCGTCTTTCCTCTCCCCACCGCAGGTGCACTGACTTCCCACACTGGCTCAGGTCCACAACTCGTTCCGAGGACCCGTCCGAGCCTTAGTTGGGATAGACTTCATTAAGAGAGCCACAAATCTGCCTGTGGTAAATAAAATAATGCACCCCTTCCCCCAAAGATGTACAAGTCCTATTCTTCAGAACCTGTGAATCCTGGATTATCCAGGTGGGCCCAGCGCAATCACAAGTCTCCCATAGAAGCTGGAAAAGACAAGGAAATGAATTCTCCCCTACCGCCTACAGAAGTAACAGAGTTGTGCCAACATCTTAATTTTAGAACTTCTGACCTCTAGAATGTAAGATAATACACCTGGGGTGATTTGTTACAGCAGCAATAGGAAACCAGTACACAGGGGCCTTGTCTCAACCCCCACACGCTAATCTTGGTTCCGATTCCGAGCTCCAGGTCTGGGAAACCGGTCTTTGTCTTGGTCCCAGTGTCTGAGTCTGCATTGCTGAATATCTCAGATCTTGGTCTTTCCAGAGATCTCTTTTTGTCCAAGTGACTAGAAAAGCAAGTGCAACTGGAGAAAGGAAGGTGCTTACAGTGATTAGTACACATTTCCCACCGAACAAATGGTAGAACAAAAAAAAAAAATCACTGTTCTATTTATTTTGTTGAGGACAGTCTTAAGAAAAATGAGCTTTGTTTCCTAAAGATGTTATTTAGGTGGAATTATCGTGTACATAAACATGGGTATAGATTAACACAAAGCCCACCTTTACTCCTGACACTTTCAAGCGGGGCTTCTGCTTGATGTTTTGAGCACCTCCTCCTAGTAGGGGACAGGGGACTGGGATCTGAGCTAAAGCTTTTTCCTTCTAAAAGATTTCCAAGGCCAACTGCCTAATTCTGAATTTCTTATGTCTTGACTATAGTGTTTTTATTTTGAGGTTTGTATTTTTATTTATTTATTTTATTAGTGCAAAGTGTTGTGCCAGACAGCTTGAGCTTTGCCTAGCTACGGTTTTGCCAAATGTAAACAATTTTCACTCCACAGTGCATGTCTTCCCCCAGCTCCCTTTTCTCCTGTGGAAACAGTGGGAACATTCTCTCCTTTACTGCTCTATAAATCATAATATTGCTCTATATAGGTCAAGGGAAGAGATATGAATCATCTGTAATTTTGCTAGATCCATGGTTGGTGTTTATCTTGATGATAAAATGAATATTTACTTCAGTAAGTTATTTATCCCTAACCAGAATGCATTGTAATTTAGCCTTGACTGTTTAAGCAGATGCTCTCCTGAGGTTTATTTTTGTCATAGATACAAGATGATTTCAAGTTCTAGCAGAAAGCACAATTTATTAACTCATGTACCGAAGTCCAGGACCTTTAAACTTGACTGAATCCCAGGGCTTAAACCACATTGTGGGGCTTGTTGCTTCATCTCTCTAGCTCCTGTGTCTGTCCCGCTGTGTGCCAACCTTATCCTTTTCTCCTACAGTTTAGTATCTTCTGGGGAAATGGCTGGTGGCTGTCTCTAATGCACACCCGTCCCCCTCCCCCGCTCACCCTCTGTGTTTAGCAGTCCAAGGGCAAGGAAACTTCTTTCAACTTCTTTTTACTGGCATCTGTATATCAACACCAGAGAAGAATTCTAATTGGTCACACTGGTTTACATGCTCATTCCCAGACCAACAGACTGAGATACTGTAGTTGAATAGGTCTGGCCTTTATCAAATGGCTGTCTCTGGGCTAGAATGGAGTGATGAAGTCCTGAAACTAAACCTGTTAACAGGGATGGGGGTGGAGTGGCAAGCACCTAAAAGAAGGTATGATGGCCAGTCTTAGGAAAAGACTTATGTCTCTTTATTTTTGTGTTCCTAGAGAAAAGCACAGTACTTGGCCAGTAGTGGTAATAAATGGTGGGTGAGTTGAATTCAACTGAATTGCATTACATTTTAGCTTTCAATATTATATGAGTCATTATAGTAGAGTGCATTAGCCAAAAGCATCTCTCTGGAGTGAAGTAACTGGGTTTACATTTTGGCTCTGTCTCAGTTTCCTCATTTGTAAAAGGGGGATAACAATATTACCTGTCCTTTAGGGTCCTTTGCCCAGAGGAGTCAATAGACTTAAAGCACTTAACACAGTCTGTAGCCTATAGTAAGCACTCAAACGATAGTTATGCATTATATTTGTATACTTTCATTGTGTGTGTATGTAACTATATACACACAGATTTTCTTATATGTGTGTATGCATATGCATATACATGTATGTATACGTGTAAACATGTGTACATCTACTTATATAAACATGTATTTGAATGGGGGAAAAATGTACATGTGTTATTTGTAGTTACATCTATTTCCTAGTAAAGAACCAGAATCTTTGCTTGAGTCTATGGATTCAAAGATGAAAAACATTTATTCCTTGCCCTTGAGGAGCTCATGAATATGGATATTATGAATGTCATACACACACACACACACACACTCAAGCTGGAAATCTTTCCTGGGACATGTTTGTTTGTCATATGTTCAAAACCCCTGACAGAAATGTCAAGTTAACTGGATTCTAGTCCCAGCTCGTCACTGCTCCTTCAAGTTTACATTCTAAATTTTCTGACTATTCAGTTACACTAACTGAATTTAGTTAAGCAACTAAGAAAATGCACCATATGGAACAAGCCCAAACATTAATACAAATGAGTTATTTGTAAACTAAACTGAAATTAAGCATGTTACCGGGGTGGGCTGGAGTGGCAAGCTCCCCAAGACAGTACGCCAGTCGGTCTCCAGAAAAGATTTCGCTGTCATTGTTTTTGTGTTCCTAGAGCTGAACAATAATAAATGTGTGGCGTGAATGTTGGGTGAGTTGAATTAAACTGATTTCTACCCAGGACTGATGAGAAAGACCATTCAAAGCCGTACATTTATACATGTATATAGTCTTGTCCCACCTTCTCCAACTTTGGAGATTACCTTTTCTTAATTATTATTAAATGGCTTATTTATTTCTCAAGCCTGCAGAAAATGAGAAATTCTAAATTAGAATAAAACCAACTTACCTTTTCCATTTACAGCAGTATATTAACTAAGTATGTGTATATGGTTTAATAAAGAGATTACCCATATATTCTTCATCCAGGATAAATACAGCATCTGTCAGCATCTTAGGTGTCCCCTGTATGGCCCTCCCCAGTTGCATTCCGTCCTTATCCCCCACTATCCTGCCTTTTGTAATAAGCCTCCTCCTGAATTCTGTATAGTTTTATCACACGTTAGCTTTGCTTATGTGTGAGCATTGTGCAAACTGGAACTCAGTACTCAATAGGTAGTTCTGTGAGTTGCTCCTTTATTTTGGAGATTTGTTTGTGTTGTGCACGTAGCTACAGTTCATTGACTTTTCACTGCTGTTTCATTGTGTGAATATACCTTAATGTATTTATCTACTGAGCTGTTGTCTTTCGTCAGTTATATTAGTTGAAAACTTCTTCCTACTCTGTGTCTTGTATTTTCACTCTTTACAGTGTCATTTGATGAACAGAAGTTCTTGCTTTAATGTGGTTGGTTGAAAAGATTTTGGCTATAGTTTGGGCATTTTGTGGATTGTTAAAATTTCTTACCCAAGAGTCTTTAAAAGTTTTCTCATACTTTCTCCTAAAAGCTTTGTACTTCTGTCTTTCACTTTAAGTTTTAAATTACCTAGAGCTAATTTTTCTCTATGTGTGTGTAGGGCAGTAGGAAGGAGGTAAGGATTCATATTTTTCCTCCATCCCGACATCAAATGGATAATCAGTTGTCCCAGAACAATTTATAGTCAAGTTCATCATTTACCCACTGGTCTGTAACGTCTGGCCATTCCTTCATCAATCATTCAGATATGTTTGAGGTTCTTTCTAGGCTCTGTTTTAATAACTTTTTGTCTCTTTATCTGCCCCTGTGCCAAAACCATACTCCTCAAATACTATAGTTCATACTAAGACTTGACACCTGGGAAAACCAGTCCTCTACTTTGGTTTCCTTTGAGAGCATCATACAGAGCGTTAAGTTTGTATAAACCTCCAAGTCATGCAAAGTGTGAGTGCCAGCATCCATTGAAGCTGCCGTCTCTTAAAGGACTAGGGTGGAACGTTAGGTTTGGAAGGCAGAGAGCTATGTGGCTAGGCTAAGTCCCCTTCCTCGTTTGTATGTCCTTGTCCTTTCCTTCTCCTTCTGGCTTTTCTAGTGCATTTCTCTTGTCCTCATGAGCTTATTCATGAAGAAATTTTGTAGTATTTCAAATAGAGAGAAATTGGAAGAAATCACTTTTAACAATGAAAACCAGTGTTTTCACAGTGGGAAACAACTGGAAACTCATATTTATAGAAACTTATATTGACTAGGTTGCTGGAAAAATAATGCCTACATCTGTGGGTAAGGCCATTCATTAATCTTTTATGCATGTGCTTACCCCAGTTAGGGGTTCCTTATGAGTTTCTATGGTGACAAAGCTCAGCCACACCGATCAGAACAAGAGGGAGGAATGGAGTGTGGAAATAGCACCAGCCAGGAAATCTGGTCACTGATCCTCCACTGAACTTGGAGATGTTAGTCGGTCTCACCTCTATTTTTAGTATCTTTATCTAAAAAATATAAATGACATGGGCAGTCTAAATTCTATGACTCTAGATACACCTGTGAAATTCTAAGAGCTATCTAAAGGAATAGTTCTTGCTCAGTTTCCTTCTCTCTGCTATTTTCTTCCCCTCTTTGCCTTACAAACATTTAAAAAAAATCAATCTTTAAATTATGAGGCCAGAACGCTCTCATACAATTTGATAGGGTTTTTCTGGTTTTTTTTGGGGGGGGGTTGCATGTTTATCTACACTTGTCAACCAGTATGATTCTTTCATATTTATTTCAAAATTATAGACACAGCCTGTAAACTTATTGTTGCTATTTTTGTTTTGTGTTGCCAAGAGATATTATGAACCACATACATCAGACTTGAGCATTGCAATTTAGGGTTTCACAAACACAGACTCATTGTTTCTTCCTCAAGTTTTCAAATTTATTTTTTAATAAAATATTTCCATGTTAATTATAATATTTCCTGGTTAACAGTAACAAATAGTCAACTATTCCTTGCTTTAGAATGGAACAAACCACAGCAATCTCAGGTCAGATTCTGTTGAAGGGAGGAACAAAAAATTATCTATATTAAGTCTTTCAGACAAACGACTGGGCACCGTTAAATAATTTGTTACTCTGCCTTGGAAATGTCACCTTGTTGACCTGAAAGAGTTCCTGTAATTCTGAAAAAAACAACAGTTTATTCAACACACAGGGAACAAAGCCAGTATAACTTAAAATAAGGGCGAATGTCAGTTCACCTGAGGCTGAATGAATGCCATCATGGATTTGAGTCCTAATTCTTATTCTTCAATTTCTCACCAGTGTTTAGGCATGGAAATGGGGGAGTTCTCCCAAAGCGACTTAAATGAAGGTAACCAAGGGCGTGAGCTTGCCCAAAGCTGTGGGTACTTACCCACCTGTCATCTAACTTTCTACATAAAGCTCTGTTGTAATTTCCTAATAACCCTTAGTGACCTTAAGATGTTAATGTAGCTTCTCAAGGTACCTGACTCTCTCTCAGTGGTTGATAACCTAATGCAGTAACTCTTACCTTTCTGAATGAGCAAATGAAGCTTGTCTTTTTCTGAGCTCTTTATACACACAAATCAAAGGTGAAATCATCCTAAATAATTATCGACCAGTAAAAAGTGTACTGCACTAACTCCTCATCTCAAAGCTACATGTCAATAAGATTTTAGCTGGTAAATATTTTCATTATGAAATTGAATTTTATTGATCTCTTTTACATAATTCATTTAATATTAAAATTTATAAATTGAGTCTATATATTTCAGTACTAATAAAAAAAAAGCTCGAAATGAGTTCTCTGATTGCTACTGCCATATTTACAAGGACACCAAGAAGTATGAGGCAAGGGTTGCTTTAAGTGTGTAAATCCATTGATTCCCTACTGGGTGCTCGCTCAGAAACAGCTAAATTATTTGGCAACCTCTTCTGGGGCTTCCTCTTTTTCACTACCAACTCTAGATTATTCTATAGCTTTGTTCACTTTTCATTTACAGCTGGATTTAATGAAATCTTTAAAGGGTAGTTAGTTTTCTCATGCATTCCAGATGAAAATGGTAGTGTAATTATTACCACTTTCAAATTTGTCTGCCTTTAACTTTCCTCATCTTTATAATTTGGTACTTTCAAATGAAATTTTAATTATGCATAAAATTAATAAAGAGCAATTTATATTACCATCGGGTGTCGACTGGTTGTCTGGTGATAAGTAGAAGGCTGGATCCTTGATGAATTTTTTTATAACAGGAAAAATAATTAAATGGCCCTTTCATCGTTACCAGGGAGGACTTATTGAAATATTGCTTCTTACAGAAAAGCATTTTGTTCAACTATTTAAAAATGAAAAGTGGAAAGAGTTACGCATAGGTAATTGGGTAGGTGACCAATTCCTAGGCTTTATGCACTGAAAATTGAACAAACAGCCTTTGTATGGGGGTAGGACTTAAAACATGATGGGAAAAGTAATGTTCAAGAAAGAACTAGAAGTACACAGCCCCAGCCCACCAGGAGGCTGTGTGTGAACACTGAAACACTGTCAACACACACAGGTAGGGGAGAAATCTGTTAGGCTGGATTAGTAAAAGGGAAAAAAGGTTGTCTATTTCTTTAGGATTTCCAGACTTTGATGAAAAAATGGACTCTGTTCCCTGGGATGTGACTCAGTGAGCTGCAATATCACATTTGTAGTAGAATCAGTGTTTACATTGTACTCAAATACAAGGGGTAATACTTTTGTTATCCTTTTATTTTCTTTTTATGGGTCTTCTATGCATAGAACATCAGACTTAAAAATCACAGATTTGAAGGATACAATTCTAATTTTTAAACATTTTGCCATATGTGCAAGCATATGTATTCCCCATTCTGTTTGAATCTCTTTAAAGAAGAAGAAAATTTGAGAAACACAGCATTAAATCAGACTTGTATCAGCTGTTTCAAATTCGTCTAGTCCAGGTTGTCATATGTTTACTCATTCATGCACTAGACATGTGTTGACTACTTACTAAATATCAGGCACACATAGTAGGTTTATATGCATTTATTTCATCTGCTTTAAATAACAATGAGCCAGCTAGCTAGCAACTTGTGCTTGAGTGTTAGCAGAGCGTAGAGTATCTTGGCCCATCTGTGACAGCATAAAAACTTGAAAGCACAGTTGGCGTTTATATTTTACTTGGAGGAGAGCAGTGGAGAGTTCAGAAGCTTCCCCTCCCCCCTAGTTTTTGAAATATGTCACCTCTTTTTGAAAGAAAGTACACCTCAAGGAAAAACAGCTACACTATCTATGGAGGAGGATAAAGTAAAAGCATTTGGTGAAAAAGCGTTCTCCAACAAATAGGAAACAGCGCCTGACCTTTGCTTTCTCCAGATCCTAGGGTTGCTGCCTCTGCTGGGTCGTTTTTATTTCACGCCACTCACACTAACCTGATTGATCCGTCCAGACCTGTTTGGCAGGGTTTATGGCACCTACGCTGTGAGGTGTCTGGCAGTGAAAAGGGGTTGGTTCCTCCAATTGCTGCTTGAGTAGACCGGAAAGTCTCACCTTGAGTCTTTTCCTAGCTCGTATTTCTCAGTCTCTTACACGTTGGCCATTCCTCAATCTGAAGAAGGTTGCCTCAACCCAGTCAGCTTCTCAATCTAGATTTTAGAGACATTTTTCCCCCATTCCAAGCCATTCTGGAAATTGTTGTTAACCTAATTTTACTTGAATGAAAATGTTGATAATGTAGGGAGAGGAGATGTTGCCTTTCTAACATATTTTTCCAGAAAGTTCTAAGTCCTCCCCATCCTTGGCATATGATAGGGAGAGGTGGGGGTGGGGTCAAAAGGGTGGAGGGGCACACCCTTACTACATTTCACCCTCTCTGTCCTAGGCAGAAAGTTCATTTTAATTTGCTAAGTCAGTACAGCAAATAGGAGACGTTTTGGCCTCCATATTTAGTTAGAGCTCTTCATCTGGGATGTGAGGCCTGGACTTCTGCAGTTAGTGCTTAGGGATCTTTTACCAATAATTGATTAAGGAATATTTTTAAAAAATAAAAAAGAAGCCAGAGTAATGAGCAGAAAGATACACACACACACATACACACCCCCCCCATCAGGTGGGCTAGGTGTAAAAAAAAAAATTTTTTTTAACATTTTTTTATTGAGTTATAGTCATTTTACAATGTTGTATCAAATTCCAGTGTAGAGCACAATTTTTCAGTTATACATGAACATACATACAGTCATTGTCACATTTTTTTTTTTTTTGCTGTGAGCGAAAAAAAATTTTTTTTTAATTAAGAGAGTGCAAGAAATCCTAGGAAAGAGACAAAAACATTTCTTATGCATATAGGACCCAAGATTATCTTTGTTCCTGGAGCTTCGGTGGTAAGAGGACAAAAGTTTTGGGAAAAGAGGAGGCTAAGAGGCAAACACATTTTACTGGTGAGTTCTTTACCAGCAGTCAGCTGTGAAGTAGCCGCATATTAGCTACTAACGAAGTCATTGCTCTTGTCTTAGTTTTCTTGTTTATGAAAAGACTATGTGACTGCTAAGGTTTCTCCTAGCCTTCCTAATAATGAGAAGAATAACAACTCATAATGGTAGCTATTATTTACTGAGAAACTAATGTATTTGATACAATTCTCTCAAGCAGCAATCAGTATCTTGATTAACAGATAAAGAAATTGTGGTTCAGATGTCCAGTACTTATCCACAGTCCTGTATTTTATATACAAAATAATCTAACAAGATGTATAAGGCTAAGAAAAATAGCATACTGCCTAATCATTAGCAATGCATGAATTATTTCTCTATTTAAAATGTGTTGCCTAATTTTATCTTAATAAATGTTTATTTATGAGCCTATTATGCAGCAAATGTTAATGTAGTATGGTGTGAAGCACTAGACTGGGAACAAGGAGATCTTTTCAGGGATGCTGAGCAGGTCACTCCTCCTCTGTGAGCCATTTTCATCATCTCTGAACTAGCCCAGAATTTCTGAATACAGGCTACAAAGATAGAGCCTGTGAAACTTACTATACAAGACATTGTAACAGTCTGTATATGGTTTGTGTCAGTATATCTGGTATTCTGAGGAGAGGGCCCAAAACTTGTACCAATGTCTAGGGCAGCGGTTTTTAACCAGTGAAGGCTGAGTACCACTCTTCCAGATGATCTTGAAGGAAGTTTCCTTCTCTGCCTTGGTCATTTAGGTATGCAGGTTGTCTTGGTTCTCCATGCTTTGCTTTCTATTGTGAGCTCTATTCTTCTGAAAATCATGTTTTTTCCCCCCAAATTCTCTGTCTACAGTGGTCTCCCTGAGGGGCACTATATCTGATATTTCAGAAACATTCTTCTAAGTCCTTCTATTGACACTTTAAAACTCTGCCTGAACTCTATCACAAAGACCTCAGACCAAAGATGCAGACAAGAACATATCAAATGTCAAGTCTCCTACAAGGAAGAGTACATGCAAACCAGACAATCTGCTCCTTGCTTCATAATGTAAGGATGAACCATGGACCACAGTTATGTGAATCATGCCCAAAGCACTGTACCTGCTCCTATTTTTCTAAAAAGACATATTGATGCAGGAAACCCCCCAAATGAGAGAGTAGCATATTTAACAACCAGAGCAGATCACTTTTCAACAAACACTCCTTTATATTGTGAAATGATTCTTGGTAATAATTACGAAGTGAAGCAAATAATAATAATAATAATGGCCAGAAAAGAAATATTCATTACAGCAAAAATAAAATTAATTAAATATTAAGTCCAAAAGAGAGAAAGGAAAAGAGTGATGCATTAATAACATTTAATTACATTAATGTATTTTTTTAGAAAAAAAAAGGGGGAGGCACAAGAAAAGCAGCGACAACAACAACAGAACACTTCTAAAGGGTGAAATCCTAAAGGCTGAGAGAGTGACTTGCAACTGGAGTAACAGGATTGAAGAAACTCACACTCTACTTCTCCAGCTTTACAATCATGCGATGATATTGCTTATTTCCAATCTACTGTTTTAGATACAGAAATATGTAGTACACCACAGGGGTTGCAGACATGAACTGAGTCTGAAGGAGGTTTAAATACTTCCTTCTGACAAACTTATTCTTGTACTGAAAATGTGTGACCAAGTTTCAAAGGAAAAGTATAATTGGATATTCTCTGAATTAATTATATGTAGAATATAGTTTGTATTAAATGATAGTAATAAAAATGTATCAATTTGAACTTTAGGGATATATCAGTAAACTCAGTTGTAACTATAACAATTGTTTGAGCATAAACCAACACAGTATTTTTCTCAGCGCAGAGTGGTTTATCACTGACAGTGCTTAGCATTGATGGTGCTGGTGATGAGAAAAGCCGACCAGCCTTTTGTTGGCTTTATTACTTTTAAACTCACTACAGTCTGTTCACCCCTTTAGTGCCTGTAACCAGCATGGACCAATACCTGTCCTTGATAGGGCAGGAGGAGAGAGAAAGGAATTACTTCCAGTTTTTAAAAGAATTCACCTTTATCTTAAAAAGAAACATTACCAGTTTCGTCACCAGACTGCCTTTTATGCTGCGTAGGATGCTAACTTATAAAAACAGTTGCAAAGTTTACCAAGGCTTTTCCAGAAGGATGATCTATGACAAGCATTTGGCTTTCTTCCAATGAATAGATGGTGAATGACCTCCAAGATCTTAGATCGGCTGATTTTGTAGCAATCAATTCCTTCCGTTTAGGAAGGTATCAAACTAAAGTCACAACCATTGCCAAACACTGTCCCTACAGCTTCTCAAAGCCATGATATCTCTAGCAGTAGACAGAAAATTATGCTTGTCATTCTCTTTTAGGAGCAGAGTTAAAATGAAATTTTGTGTTGTGTTGACCACTCTCTTCTGTTCCATTGATTTTACTAAATGAGGAAGATTAAGTGAGAAGATGAGGGAGATTTAACAATCTGGCGATAGAGTTTAAAGACAGTAGAGAACAGCTCCATTACTGGAAAGTGTAAAGTCTGACATTAGTGATGCTTTCATTAAGTTTGTGGTAAGTAATTTAGTGTTGATCCAACATTTAAGCCAAAAGATATACAATTACCATGATTTGTGTTGAGATGGTTCTGCCTCCGCCCACACCAATCTCTCCTGCAAAAACAGAATTTCTACCACTGCGTTAGGGACCAGAACATAGCTCTTATTTTGACACTTTGAAAAAAGACTTTTTCAAGCTTTTGCTTAAAATAAGTTAAAAACTGAAGACTTTGTGGGTTTGGGGAGTCTGAACTATTCAGATGCTTGCTCATTTTTTATAATGGACACCTAGCACAAATATACCCTAAAATTTCTGGAATGTTTGAATAGTTTCAATTAATTAAACTTATATAATCAGCAGATGAATAATACAATTTGAATTTGAAGCAGAATGCACTGGTTTTCCTTTTTTGAGAGGTAAGACAATCAATTTTGTTTGCAGAAAATATGAATTACAGGCAAAAGTGTTTTCAAGAGCAAGTAGTTTAGAAAATATTGAGGTTTTTTTTTTAGGCTGAAAAGTTTTTTCCCCTCTTGTGTTACAGCCTTCAATATGCTAATTTGTATTCAATATGTTAATTATATACAAAACAAAGATATAGTATGATGTGGTTGCAAATTGACCACAGAATTTTTTTTCCACAAAGTGTCTTTGGAACTTAGCATTCCATAGACCCTACTTTGAGAAACTTCTCTTTTCACTAGATCTCAGATGGAGCCCAGGGGGGAATGGCATGTTTCTGTCTCCGAGAGCTCTCTCTACTGGATTCCAAATCATCTGCTTGGGTTCTGTGTTTTCCTGATACTACCAAGGGAGATCACCAGACATAAGCTGCCTCTTAGGATCAGACAGTCTGTAGCATGTTCCCTGAGGAAATGTGATGCCATGGGAAGAGCACGAGCTTGAAATTACATTTCAGTGCCTTAGTGGATGACTGTCATACCATAGGTGCATAGTAAATATCAGTTAGTTTCCTTTTGAAAAATAAAGATTTCTTTATGTTAGATTTGTTTCAAATAGAGTAATATTGAGTATAATCCTGGAAACTTACTAAATGCTATTTGTTCTTCATGGGAAGTGATTATATGAGCATCTAATATGTAGTCAACCTTAGAGGAAGAAACATTAAAGTGATTTGATAGTAAGGCACCCTCATCTACCAAACAAAGATAATCAATGGACATATGGACATAGCCCAGCTAATAATATCCATGGAACCTGCCAGTCCTAGCGAAAGAGAGTGACTTACAAGAGGGATTTTGAAAGAACAGATCTCAGTTTGACTTAGTCTTCATTGTCTTGCATCATGCAATTATACAAAATCAGTTTGAAGCTAAGACGTTTATGTCATGATATTTAAAATTACAAGTGACTTACTTGATTTGATTTAAGTGCCTTACGTTCCTAGCTTTTACTCAAAATCTACTCTAAGGAATTTTGAAATGCAGGAGATTTGAATTTATTCCAAACCGTAAGATGTATGCCCTATAAGTACTGGTGTTGTCGAACCCAAGTTGGTGTGCTGGATGCAGCGAGGCCAAACAAACTGAAACATCAGAGTTTGGTGTGTAGAAAGGTTTATTGCAGAAACAAGCAAGGAGAATAGGGTGGCTCATGCTTAAAAGACCCGAACTCCCAGATGGTTTTCTGGGAAGAATTTTTTAAGGCAAAATTTGGAGGGAGGTCTGTAAGGTGTGTGGCCTTCTTCTGAGTCGTTGGTGGTGAGGTAACAGGTTGGTGTTCCAGGAATCTCAGTCATCAGCCTCCTGGTTCCAAACAGTCCAGGGTCCATGATGCTAGAGCTCAGCCTAAAGTTACAACCTCTACCTGGGTGGGGGCCTCAATCCCAGTAGAAGAGCACAGAGATCTGTTGTTATGTATATGCGTGAAGGAGGAACCAGGACCCTGCTTTATCGCTGCGCTATTGTTTCTTGACAGCTCCTCCTTTGTCTCTGCATTCCAGCTCTTCCCTAATTAGTAACTGTTTGAATCTGCCCTTAAGAACTCGGGGAAGGTCTAGGAGGCTGAAGCCTTTTTCCTACGAACAAGAAGGGGAGCAGAGTAGGGGGTGGAATAGAAAGGCTTTCATACCCAGGAGGCGTCCACTGGGTCCTGCTGTTTCAATCCTCCCTTTTCACTGATACTCCTCAAACTTGAGGACAGTGTTGGGCAAGAATGTTAATATTTTGGACAGAGAGGTGAACCACAATCTCGGCAGAGGAACTCGGTTTTAGGGGAACTTGGTTTCACTAGCATATGTCGTCTGAAATAAATGCGCAGCCTTAAAGTGGAGAGTTCTGTTTTATTTGGCGGGAGGACTCAAGCCAGGATGACAGCCTCTCAGATTGCTCTGAGGGACTGCTCCTAAGAGGTAGGGGAGGAACTAGAATGTACAGGAGCTTTACAACAAAGACCAGGTAGTTGGAACAATAAAAGATTACTTGTTATCTAAAGAAAGCCAGGCATCTCAAGTTAAAGAATTTAGTGCTTTTCTATGTGTGGGAGGAAGCAAACATTTGGGCTCATTGAATTCATTCCTTTGACAAGCATCTAGCTATCCAGGGCCAGTATCTTGTCCTTTCTTATTGTGAGTCCCCTCAGGGTGCACTATTGTGAGTGGCTGCAGAGGCTGGGCTGCAGGCTTGTCTTCCCTGGGGGGTGTAGGCAGCTGCTGATGACTTGATGGTTTCAGCATTCTTTGTTTACTGATGTGGTTTGCAGTATTTTTTGTTCACACATAAGACAGAGGGTGGACACATTGGGAGAGAAGGAACACGGATGGCAAGGACTGTATACCTCTATATACGAGGAACATAGACATTTTCTCATTTAACCCGAACAGCAGTCCTGTGGAGGGGCTGTTATTATTCCAGTCTTAGAACTTGGGCCCACAGATGCTAAGCAAAATGCCCAAGGATACGTAGTTATTAAGTCTGGGCAAAGGCTTGGGAGCCTAAGTCTGTCAGGCTCCAAATCCTATATTCTTTTCCATCAGTCAGTGATCCTGAAGTAACCATAGTGATACAGGAAAATGAGGGCGTGAGAGGATGGCTGCATCCCAGGTCTCGATTAAGTCCCTGGGATGCACCCCGCCAAGTGTGGGTCCTTGGCCTGGCGCAGGAAAGAATTCAAGAGCAAGCCACAGATGAGTAAAGGTAGATTTATTCAGTAAGATTCATATTTCATAGACAGAGAGCAGGCTGTCTCGGAAGGCAAGAGAGAGAGGCGGCTGCGAGGTGTGGTGTTGCTGGTTTTTATATGCTAACAAGTGAGAGGATTATTCCAGCTGCTTTAGGGAAGGGGTGGGAATTCCCAGGAAATGGGCCACCACCCTCTTTGACCTTTCATGGTTAGCTTCAGAAGTGTCGTGGTGCTTTCAGGTGTGTCATTCACCGTGCTAGGACATTGTGATGTGTATAACGAAGCCCAAGGCCCACTGGAGGGCCAGTCTCCCACCACCTTGGGCCTCCAGGTCTACTGGGAGTTGACTTTTCCACCATCTTGGTGCTAATTGCTGTGTCATTCCTTTAATGGCTGTGTCCTGCCCCCTTCCTTCCTGTCTCAATAGGATTTTGTTTTATTTTTCATAGTACTTTGAAAATATGTAATAGTAAGTTTCCAAGTGGATTTAAAATAAGTCAGTTGGCAAAATGCATTTTTACATGGTCCCTTGGACACTTGTCATGCAAAGACTTCAGATGGTAGGATCCTGCTGCCCCCGTTCTTTTCCGTTCCCCCACATTATGCGCACTCAGCACATGTTTAAAACACAGTCCACAGATAATGCCCACAATGACTGGGCCCAAGTGCTTTGTTTGACTATACTTTCTCTCTGGCTGCTTTGTGATTTTATTATCTCATGTATTTCTCGTTTGCTGGTCGAAGGTGACCAGAGTACCAGGCATTTTTAGCTTGTTATATAAAACCCTCATTCGTGAAGGGTCATGGCAGTTTACATGTGCTTAGTGTTCATTCTACCTCTTTTCTTTGGCCTTCACATGCCATTTCCTTTTCTTTTACTATATTTTTAAACCTCAGAAAAATGTATTTCTCTGAATTTAAGAACCTATTTCTAGTGACCTGAAAGTTTTATTATATGAACTAAAAAGGAGAGACAAGAATTATGCATAAGAGGAGGAATGTTTGTGTAGTGAATCAGAAACAAATTAAGGTAAATAGAGAACATGGAAAACAAAGCAGCATTTTTATAGCACGTACAATGTTGTACATATTTCTGTCACTTTGAAAAGTGGCTTTTAAAATTTTCTAATACTATTGCTAAATTGATTGTAATTAAGTAGGCAAGTAATAATTTTCAAAATTGCTCATTTTTGCCATGCTTACTTGAAGCAAGAGAGAAAAGAGAAAGCTATGCAGATCAAAGCCTCTCCTCACATGGGAGGCAGGACTGAGAATAAGATGTATTGTGTCTACTCTCTACCAGCCTGACTGGAAGGAAATTGGTTTATAATGTCATTGAATAGAAGTTAAAAGTGCATGTTTTCTTATTCACATACAAATGCTAAATTAAACATTTATATGTGAAGGTAGGAAATGTATATAATTTGTAGAGAATAAAATATATTGTGTGATTGAGTTAATGTGAGAATGTGACAGTATCACATTTCAGCAGTTCTAACTGACAGACTGTCCATATTTGAAAATATTTTAACATTTTAATATTTCAATTTAATATTTGAAGTCAAAGTTTAATACCAAATAACTGTGTGAAAAGATCAGACATAGATTTAGTTCCGGTCTGTGTTTCTAAAGGACTGAATCTGGGCAAACACATGTGGTAAGCAAATAGTGCAGACTCTGTTTCAGCCAAGATTTTCAGCTCTCTCCTGCAAAACGCTCCCCACAACTAGTCAGTGGTAGCACATTTAAGAAATGTCAGTTTTATTCTCTGTCCCTGTACTTCTTCTCTAGAAAAAGAAGGTGCTGATGTTCTTGAGAACCTCCATTCCTGTAAACGTTTGTCCCTTCTCTCTTGATCTGCCCAAAGATCAGCTCAGCCAGGTCTTCATCTTCAAGATCCAGCTCAAGGGCTCACCCGCCCACTCACCTGTGATCATTAAAGGTGAGCACTTGGCTGGGTCCTCATCTCTTTCCTGCCCACCTGCGCTTTCTCTGACCATGGAGGTGAACAACTCTACGTCTTCACCAGTGGTTTTTGCTTTCTCCGTTCCAGTCACCCAGAACCATACTGTAGACATTTCCCTTTCCAGATCTCTTCTGCCTCTGCAGTCTTAACCACCTACATCCCTCTCTCTGTCAGTAACCTTGTATCCCTCCATTTCTTTCATGCTTTTTACTCACACTGGGCCTATTCTTTGACCTCACTGAGAAAGCCCGTCTTTTCACTTCTTCTCCTCCCAGTTAGTCAATTCCCTATCAGATTCATTTCTTTATGTAAAATAAAGCCAAGGCCTCACCATGCATGACTTCTTAATGTTTCAGTTGGTAGCGCTAGCAAATCCCCCATTCCCACTTCGTTCATCTGGTGATACTATAGTGCTGGTTCAAATAAAATTTCCAGTTTTTCTTTCTGTCTGTCTAGACAGAGGACCTCTGGAAAACATGTCATACAAGAAGGCGGACTGATCATATCACAAATCTATGTGATCATATCACAAAGTCCATCAGTTGGCTGGTATATAAACTCTTCATAATTATGCTCCCTGTCTGATTAAACTTAAAACAGCTGTAATAAACCTTTGACTTCCTCCTTGTGCTTCTGCCTCACCAAATCCCCTCTAGTTTCAGTATAGCCAGTTGTTTCCAACTTCTCATACAAAATAGCAGTCATTAATAAGAGACGAAGAGTTCAGTGTTCCACTGACAGATTTATTTTAATCCACAGCCACATTCCCCTCCAGTTTCCATTATCTGTGTTCTGGATCCTATGCTCATTAGGAGATATTCTCTATCCCTACTGGTTCCTTTTTCTCAGCTTTTAAATGTAGTTAGGTCCGTCCACAGTCTCTCTCTTGCCACTTATAGTCAGGTTCTTTAAAACACCGGCCTGTATTTACTGTCTCTAATTCCTTATTCTTCATTCACTCTTGGACTCAGCTGAAATGTTTCTTTTGTGCTATATCTGTACCATTTTAGGAAAATTGGTTTTTGGTCATTTTCTTGATCATTGAATATATTTAAATCCTTGTCTCAGTTGACTCTCCACTGACCTAAAAGGGTAGTGTTCTCTAGACTTCCCTTCTTGGCTGACTTTTTGTTCTGTCCACTTTTCCTAAGTGAACTCATTGTCTTTTACAGCTTCAATGGTCAGCTATACGCTAGAAGCTTCCAAAGATACATCCCCCTTCCTCTGAGCTACAGATCTATGTATCAGTCTATCTACTAGACAGTTCTTCTTGAGTGTCCCCAAAAGACTTCCATGTTCAAGTGAAACATACAGTCTTTTCTCTAAATGAATTTTTTTTAATATTTCCTCTAAGTAGACTACTAGTTAACTGAGCAACTGGATTAATAAATAAAATAAAAGCCCTATTTCTTTCATGTGGTCTTGAAAATTAGAGCCCAATGCTCCTTTCTTTTTATATTTAGTGTCAGTGTTCTTCAATTTACAGTGACTATCTTTCAGTCCAAGATTTGATCATTTGTTATTTCTAAATAATATTATTTTATATATACATAATACTATTTTATAAATGCTTCATTTGTAGAAATCCAGACTCTCCACTAAAGTACCAAACTCCTCAAATTTAGGAAGAATATCTAAAGTTAATCTTAATTTTCTGTAGAATTAGGTATTTAGTAAGTGCCTAAGAAATATTTTCATATGAGAAATGAAATGATGTATTAATGGCTCAAAGAAGACACATAATGAGCTTGGATAAATTCAGTACATCTATTCCTGGACAACTGAAGGTCTGAAACTGAGATACTGGTTTCTCATATGTGAACTACAACTTCTTTATTCACTCATGCATTCTTTCTTCGCTTACTAAGAAAGAAAAAAAAATCAGAGTTCAGCAAGTAAGTTTTTAGAGATGTGAAAACTGAAACCTTGAAAGATTTTTGACTCACCTGAGCTCCCTCAGAAGCTCATGATAGAGTAGTCATGAAAACTCAGGCCCCTTCTCTCTGGTCCCATATTCTTTCCATGATACCTCAAGACACAAAGATATCGGTCTCTGTCACAATCTACAAGGTGGCATATCTTGCACTTTTTAGGAGATGACAAGAGAAAGAGACTATCAGTCAATCTCTTTTTCATTTATATTCAGAGTTTTGAAGAAAATGTATGTGTACCAGTCACTTTTCCCACTGTATGTTATTTCTTGCTTTCATTTTCTTGTTACTATGACCAAATAATTTTGAGAACTTGGCAGTGAAAGGGTGTAACTCTGTGAAGCATTTAAGTAGCAAACATGTAGCTTCAATTTACCAAATTAGGATGAGTATGGGGATGGTATTAAGAATATTTAACCCAACTATTCACTAGGTTGGTCAGAAGCAACTATCTATCCAATATTTTAAGGACTTTTTTCTGATTTCCCTTGTTCTTCTTATTTTGAACTGTGGCAAAATCTTTATTTAGTTTTAGATATTGCTCCAAAGTATTCTCTCATCTAAGAGAAACCATTTGTGTTTTCTTTGCTACATTGATTTTGCGTGTGTGTGTGTGTGTGTGTGTGTGTGTGTGTTATTTTCATTTCTCAGCAATTATTCTTTAGCACTTTTAGCTGCACTAAATCATCCCCTAGGACACAACAGTCACATTTTCCAAATCTCAGAATAAAGAGTAGAGCATGGAGGTCGAGTCTGAGGGAAAGAATTTAGCAGTGACCTGTGTTACTCCAGTGTGGAGCAAGTTAACCCCTACAGTTAACAGCACGTGCTTTTTTGTCTGAATAGTGCTAGCATTTTTAGAGATTTTCAAGTCTGTACTATTCACTTCTTGGCCACACTCCTCTCCACTACTGTGCATTTGAAATAAATTCAAGTCTAAAATAATTATGACAACCATAGATTATGATACAGTACAAGAGTGGAATTTTCCTTATAAAATGCTTTATTTTCCTGGTAATACATACTGTAAATGATTATATATTAGCAGTAGCGGTAACTGCTTATCATCATCTCTTCCAGATTATAAATTCTTTGAAGCATTGCTTTATTTATATTTGTATTTGGTAAAGTGCTTACTCTCAATTCTGTGCTCTACCCACATTGGATATTTGGTTTGTTCATTATAATCATCCTTTATGATGGTGAATTGATCAAGGATCAATCTCTCTACATTACAAGCAGGAATTGGGCAGCCACCTCCAGCCAGGCAGAAGAGGTCAAGCAAGGGAGAGTGGAAGAAAAGCACCTCACAGCCATGAGGAAACTGTGTAGGCCGGAGTAGTGAGGACCAATGTCTGTGGGAGCCTTCTGTGAATATTTCTCTCTAGCATAGTGTGAACCTCCTCAGTATAAGATCAGCTAAGGAAAGATCTACATTATAGTTAGAGCTTCTGCAGTAGAACATAGCTGTGAAGTCCCACAACAAATGAAGGCTGCTTATACTCGCCTGTTTACTTGCCTATATTTCTTCTAGTCTATAAATGTTATTTTTAGATAATAGCTATATCTTTTCATCTGCACATCTTCCATACTTACTCCAAATGTCTGGCACCCGGGTGTTATTTGAGGCTGAGAAAATTCTCAGAATGCCTGGCCATTTATGTAGAACCTTTTCTTCATTAACACCATGTCATACTGCTGTAGTGATGCTGAGGTGAGCGTGTGCACCTGTGAGCATGCTCAACGATCAGAAGACATCTACTGAGAGGCCAAAAATGCAGGCTGTCTCCAGTCCCCATCAGTACCTGCAATCCTTGATGCTGCTGCCTCGTGCCGTCCTTCACCTCCTTCATGCCCTTTGCGCCTCCGCCTCGCACTTGCATTCCATTATTATAATCACACCCTTTGAAACGCCCTCAATTCCTTAGCCTTCTCTTTGTTTTATTTGCTTGACTAAACCACAAGCCTGGTAAAATGTATCTCCCTGCCCACTCCATGACACAGTTAAAGGCAGCTGGAGTCAAAACACAGACCAATTAATTTATTTTTAAGTGCATAATCATTAAACTCAAGGAGGCCCTTCACGCTGTGAGCCACTCATACTGTCCTTCCTCACAACGCTCGCTTTCCCACTTCCCTGGATGACTGTTTCACCTCTTCTCTCTCCTAAAACTCCAGATAGCTCTGCTCCATCCTCACCCTTGTGATGACCTATAGTGAAAAAGAATATGAAAATATATATATACATATGTATAACTGAATCACTATGTTGTACACTAGAAACTAACACAAGATTGTAAATCAACTATAATTCAATTAAAAAAAAAACAGTGGCTTCTTACCACTCATAGAGTGATAGCCAAGGCCCTTACAATGGCTAACAAGACCCTTCACCATCTGTCGCATTTCTTACCCTTGATGGACCTCGTATACTACCTTCTTCCATGTTCACTTCCCACTAGCCATGGTGACCTCCTTGCCCTTCCTGGAACACTGCAGACTGTGTCTCAGGACCTTCACACATAGAGTTCCTGCTTCTAAGAACACTCTTCTCCATGTTCCTCTGCATGGCTCACTCCCTCATTTCTTCCAGGGCACCTTGTCAGTGAGGTCTTATTCCATGTAAATTGCCATCTCCCCCTCCTTACCCCTCTTCCCCTACTTCAGTTATCACCTTCTAATATGCCATATACTTTTCTTATTTTTGTTTTTGCTGCTTTTTACTAAAATATATGCTCCATGAGGTCAAGAGGTTGATGTCTGTTTTGTTACTAAGTACCTTGAACAGTTGTTGGTTTGCTGTAGGTGTTTAATGAATATTTATTGAGTAAAAAATTAAAGAAAATGATGGCAGGCCACAGCAAAAATAATGATGAGAAAGCAGGCTAATTCCCTGAACACTTAAAAATATACAAAAAAGATGAATAGGGAAAAACTTGAGGTAGAGAATTGATCTTAACCAGCAGGAATTTCATTTTAAAGAAGTAAAAATCACTCAATTTGTAATTTTGTCTGTAAGTGGAATTGTTTCAGAAAATGAGGTTAATTATAAGACCAGAGCTATCCCCAAACAGCTGATCCTTATCACTTTTAACACTTTTTCTAACTGACATAAAGAGAACAAAGTGCACCATATCTAACTCACGTAGTGGATGCTCAATAAAAGCTTGTAGACTGAGCAAAAATTAATGAATAATGAACTAAAGAGTTTATTTGGTGTCACTTCATGGTCTCAGGGAGAAATATAGTGAATTGTTGCTATTCATAATCTTTTATATGCTGGCAAGCCTCTAGGTACAATTCTACCTGCATTTTTTGATTTTTAATTTTTCTTCTAGAACCAATCAAAACACAATTACAAACAGCAGATTTTGGTGGTGACATCTTTCCTCCATATTCTTACTCTAGAATATAGTAAGAGAAATCTTCCCTTTTTTAAATTCAGACTTCAACTCCAGAGTGGTATAAAACTATGATAAAAACAAAAACACTATTCTGAAAGCATCCATTATAAGGTTTTTGAAAGTCAAATTTCAACAAAACTCAGATATTCATCGAAATAGTTCTGATTAGATGAATGGAAATGTTGTCAAGGCCCCAGTATCCTCTGATTACATAAAAGCACAATGACTTCACTGCTCGTCTCAGTTCAACAACTAATATGTTTGCATTAGTGGAAGATTTTCCCCTGGGTCTCCTCCTATGTGAACAAAAATACGCCCTTTGTGCATACTCTATTCGAAGAGTATTCTTGTTTTAGCAACTTTCATGAGGCCTCTGTACAAAGTTTGTTATATGTGAATAAAAAGTGATGTACTAGGTATATTGACTATTTAGGGCATCGGGCAGACTGGACTTCACTTAAATAATTAACTTTTTATGTTTCATTTATAAATGATGATATAAAAAGTTAGTCTAAGAACTACCATGATGGTAATGAGGTTTTCACTTTTAATTGAATCCTGTATAACATTTATTCTCATGAGATCAATGCATTTTAGCCTCAACACCAAACTCTTTATATCTAGCTAGGAAAAATAGAGGTTTTTTTAGGGATCTTAGCAATAGAAAATCTAGTCCCATCAAAAATTGTAGTTCAATTTAATGTAAAGCATTTTATTTGTATTTGCTGAGAAATGATTACGTACTGAATATGTAGCCAGAAATCTATGGCATAGTGTCAAAGTTTTGGAACTTTACAGTCTTGCCTGACTCATGTCTCTGTGAAAAAAAGAAAATCAGAATTGTGCCTCACACCACAACGAAGTGATTGGTACCAGACTTTCCCTCCTGCCGCAAGAAACTATAAAAGTGGACAAAATATATGAGACAACTGGTTTCAGGCATTAAACACAGACCACTCAGGACTGTATCACTGATAAGAGACAATAACACTAGATGAGCATCTTCTGTCTGGCCTCCTGCCGGGAGCATTTTACAGAGCACAGCTCAGAGGGGTAGTGGAGCGCACACAGAGGCTGATGGTCTCACTGAATGCAGGAAGCAGATATAAGAATTTTAAAATACAAAGGCTGCTGGAAACTAAGGGACAAAGTATTGGAGAGGAGGGATCTGTGTGGAAACGATGCCCTGTAAATCCACAGTGGAGGTCTTTGGCTGAGGGCTTGGTTGTATATGTGTATGGAGAGATACCACAGGCCTAAGAGAGAGTGGCTGCCGAGGGACTGAGAGCCATTCCACAGGAGATGCAAGAGGTCTTAAAATGCCAAGAGATGTTTGGATGCTGTTCCAGCCTCACTGCATACTTCACTTATTTAGTTGGAATTCCCCAAAGGCCACATCTAAGGAATAAGGAGTATGATCTATGTCTAAGGGGGAAAAAAGAATCCTAAATAGATCAGTCCTAACAACAGGTAAAACCAAGCTTGAAAGAAATAAGGATTTGTCAATAACTTAATTCTCTGACATAATGAAATTCAACAGTCTTTCAAAGACAATATAATGAAGACATAATAATCATTACAGTATCCAGTATAAAATAAAAATAAATTACTAGGTTTGTGAATCAGCAGGGAAATGTGAGCTGAAATCAAGAAAAATGAAGACAATAAAAACAGATTCCCAAATGACCCAGATATTTGAATTATCAGACAAGAACTTTCAGAGAGTTACATCAATGTTCCACTTTTCTGAAGAAAAGATGAATAGGAAGAATAAGCAGATGAGAAATGTCAGAAGAGAAATGGAAACTGTAAAGAAGTCAGTTTCTAGAATTTACGCATATATCTCAAGTGGAAAATTTGCTGGATTGGCTTAATAACAAATTGGAGACAGTAAAGGATTGGTCATTGAAGTTGAAGACAGATCAATAAAAATTATCCAATTTGGAAAACAGAGAAAAAAGACTTGCAATAATATTAACAGAGCCTTAAGGCCTGTGGGACAAGGGCAAGCAGTCCACAAACGTGTAACTGGAGTCCCAGAAGGAAAGGAGAAAGTTAATAGGAGAAAAACAATTACATGAATAATGACCATAAATTTCCAAAACTCTGTACAAACATTGAGTTACAGATCCAAAAACTTAAGAAACCTGAAGTAGAATAAACAGAAAGCTAACCACACCCTGGCACATCACAATCAAATTGCTGATAAAGAGAAAATGTTAAAAAGTAGTCAGAAAAAAATACACATTACATACAGGCAAATAAAGATAAAAATGATGGCTGAGAAATCAGAAAAATGCAGGCCAAAAGAAAATAGAATAATATCTTCTAAAAGCTAGAAGGAAAAAAAAGAAAAAAACCATTAAACAAGATTCTATGCACAGTGAAAATGTCCTTCAAAATGAGAGTAAAAGAAAGACATTTTCAGAGGAGTGAAAACAGCAAATTTCATCTGAGCACACCTGCACTACATGAAATGCTAAGGTGAGTGGGAAATGACACCATGTGGAACCATGAATCAACAGGAAGGAATGAAGAGCATTAAAAGTGGTAAAAATGTGGATTACTATAAATAGTTCTCTCTCTCTCCCCTCTTAATTCCTTCAAAAGATTATTAACTGCTTAAAATAAAAATAAAAACATTTATTTGGTCAGGTTTATAAGGTATGAAGAAGGAAAATACATGGTAAAAAACTGCACAAAGAAATATGAAATGACTGGAACTGTGCTGATAGGATTCTCCTGTGTTACACGAAGTGGGACAATTTTCACTCTAGGAACACTGTATTAAGTTGGGAATGCATTATCTCTTGTGAAATAACTGAAATCAGCAACACAAAGAGCTTTGTTAAGAGTCACATCTCAGACCTAACATATCTACCTCGAGATGGCCTTGAAGAGACACTCAGGCAGGTCAAGTCAGAGGGCCTTAATGAAGTGATGGGGTTGAACCAGGTACCATCATGGCAGTGTTTTATCACAAAATATCTGATATGGCTTCCTGGCTTTAAATTGTGTATGGCCTCCCATACAAAAATGATTGTAGCATTCTTAATTATTTCTGCTGCCATTTTTTTTCCTTCCTGAGAGTGAAAACCATGTCCAAAACAACTTAGAATGAGAAAGGGCCTTTTCTTTGAAGGAAAAAAAATAAAAGAATGATTGACAAAATACTTCTTTAATCTTTATGATACAGGAGAAAATGTGGACGAGAAGATGGCCATATCCCAGGTCTTGGTTGGGATGTGCACTGCCAAGTATGAGTCCTTGGCTTCGCACAGGAAAGAATTCAAGAGAGACACAGTTTAAGGTAGATTTACTCAGAGAGATACATAGTCCATAGACAGAGTGCAGGCTGTCTTAGAAGGCAAGAGAAAGGCCACGAGGTGTGGGGGTTGGGTGCCTAGTCTAAAGTAGAAGTAGATACATCGTCCATAGACAGAGTGCAAGCTGTTTCACTCAGAGAGGAGAGTGGCCACGAGGTGCGGCGTTACTAGTTTTATGGGCTCAGTAACCTCACATGCGAACAAGTGGGAGGATTATTCCAGCTACTCTGGGGAAGGGGTGGGATTCCCAGGAACTGGGCCATCACTCACCCTTTGACCTTCTGTGGTCAGCCTTAGAACTGTCCTGGCACCTGTGGGAGTACTGGTTAGCATCCTGCTGCATTTCAATGAGCATATACTGAAGCTCAAGGTCTCCTGGGAGTTGAATCTTCCACCATCTTGGTGCTAATTGCTGTGTCATTCCTTGAGTGGCGGTGCCCTGCCCACCGCCCTCCTGTCTCATTTACATCGTATTCTGAGGGAAGACCAAAAAAGTGACCTTAGATGGAGATTGAGTAATGGATTGAACAGTATGTTCTAGGTAACTACATGGATTTAACACTATTGTTAGGGTAAGAAGAATTAGGGGAATGGAAATCCTTTCTCTTTCTACAGTGATTTTTCTAACACCTTGAAATATTTTATACTCTAGTTGCATAAGGGTGTTTTATATTCTTCAGCTATTTTTAATAACAAGCTTCACCTTCTGAAGTTCTATGCTTGTTGACAGAATTCAAGCCTGGTGATTTGTAACATCAAAAGAAGTTCTGATATATCCATTTAACTCTAGCTTCTTATTCACATTCTTTTATGTTTTCATTTTCAGCTATTCTTTCATTTTTCCAGGGGTAATGAGAGAGATGAGTGGTTAGAATAAGTCTGTTAGTCAAACAAATAAGCTGCCATCTGCCTTTGAGAACAATTTTAATCTTCCTTGTGCTGAGGTAAATCAGATGCCTGTTAAGCCATGAAATATTTTACAAATTCATTCATTTTCTCCCCTGGAAAAATATGCACTGGTTTAGGCAACAAGCCCTCACTGTAGAGAAATGTGTCCTTCTGAAGTCCAGTAAATCCTTCAGTGCAATGTCATTGAAGGCACACAGCAAGGATTCTTAGAGCAGTATTCCAGAGCATTTCCCACTGATAGAATGAAAACTTTTGCTCATTGTAGGAGCAAGAGAAGTTGAGGGACTCATGTTCCTCAAAAAGAATAAGTAGAACCACATTTCCTAGATCAACGCATCTGAAGTTAGTATATTGTATGGCCCCAAACCAAACATAGAGGGATTCATTTATTCTTTTGTTTGTCCAACACGAAGACATTGCACATTGCTTGGACCCTGGACCCTGACCTCAGGAATCTCACCTCCATTGTAGGAGACACATACATGAATAGATACTTACAATGCAATGTGAAAAGTCATTCATTAGTATAATCCCCTGCGTAGTAAAGGATTTAACCTTGCCAAAAGAGAGATCTGGCATTTGCCCTTGACTGCTGGAGGTATTCTCTAAACTCTCTAAACTCTCTATCATGCCTGATAGGAGTGTCTTTGCCTGTTGGCCTCAAGCAAGTCAGATAAATCATCTTGTGGCTTAGGGTGGGGGCTTTGGTTCACACAGTGTTAGCTTGATTTCCTGAGGGGCTGGAGCTAGGGATCAGCCACTGGCCAGTCAAGGATGCTTACGTGTTGGAGCTCCAGTAAAAACTCTGGACACCAGGAGTAGGGTGAGTGTCCCTGGCTGCTGTTGACTGAAATAAATACACAGCCTTAAAGTTGACAGTTATGTTTTATTTGGCGGGAGGACTCAAGCCAGGATGACAGCCTCAGATCGCTGTGAGGGACTTTTCCGAAGAGGTAGGGGAGGAGCTAGGATATACAGGAGCTTTACAACAAAGACCAGGTAGTTGGAACAATAAAAGATTACTTGTTATCTAAAGAAAGCCGGGCATCTCAAGTTAAAGAATTTAGTGCTTTTCTGTGTGTGGGAGGAAGCAAACATTTGGTCTCATTGAATTCACTCCTTTGACAAGCATCTAGCTATCTAGGGCCAATATCTTGTCCTTTATTATTGTGAGTCCCCTCAGGGTGCCCCATTGTGAGTGGCTGCGGAGGCTGTGCTGCAGGCCTGTCCTCACTGGGGGGTGTAGGCAGCTGCTGATGACTTGATGGCTTTAGCATTCTGTTTACTGATATGGTTTGTGGTATTTTTCGTTCACACTGGCAATGCTCTAAACTATCATCAGACACCAGTGCTGGGAAAGTAAGGTTGCCTGTGACTGAGGTGAGAGAAAACTAGAAGCTTTGAGTTTGGTACTTCCCTGGATTTTGCCCTTCCCTACGTTGATTTTAATCTGTATCCTTCAATCTGTATCCTGTAATAAACTGTTACATGTGATTATAACAGCTTTCAGTAAGTTTTGCGTCTTTCTAGTGAATTATTAAAAACTGAGGATGGTTTGGGGAACGCCTTGAACTTGCAGTTGGTCTCAGAAGTGAGGGTGGTCTTGTGGGCCGTGCTCCCTCTAACACCACGTCTCCTAGAACGCCAGTGTCTTCCCAGATCTTCACCCTGCTCTGACTTACACCTGACTTTCTTTTAAGAACACTTCTTCTTTGGGAGCCCTCTCAAATGCTGGCCGTTTTTCTCCCACTATCCTCTAATCTCTGGACCTAGAGGTGGGATAGGTGCTCCCCATTCTCCTCGTTGTTATTCTGGACCATTCCCCTAGCAGCTTCAAGAAAACCTCCCCTTTTTGGAGTGCATGCTATCACTTTCTGTCACCCATTACCCTTCAGTGTTGCAATCATTTACTTCCCCGCGCTCTAGGTTACCTCTCCTCATAGGACAGTTGACCCTCGAACAATGCAGGGGTTAGGGGCACCAGCCCTCCACACATTCAAAAATCCCGTATAGCTAATAGTCAACCCTCTGCTGACATGGTTCCTCCATATCCACAGTTCTTCCATATTTGCAGCTTTGTATCCAAGTATTCAACCAACGGCGGATCCTGTAGTACTGTAGTGTTTATATTGAAAAACAGTCCGATTTGAGTGAACCTGTGCTGTTCAAGCCTGTGTTGTTCAAGGGTCAATTCAAAGTACTTTACCTGTTTGGTGTACGTGGACCTTTTGTTACAGTAGTACCATCCTGAACAAAATGCAGACTCCAGTCTGCACCAGTCAAGACCCCTGGCCAATCCAGGTTCTCCTTCCATGGAACTAAGGTCTATTTTTAAAAAAATTATTTTCAGCAGGTGGAGAGGTAATTAGGTTTATTTATTTATTTATTTATTTTTATAGCGGTTCTGGGGACTGAAGCCAGGACCTCATGCATGCTAGACATGCACTCTAACATGGAGCTATACCCTCCCCCAATCTAAGGTCTATTTTCTCTAATGTAATTTTTTATTGAGTTCTTTTAGTTTGACCACACAACACACCAAAGTTTTGGTTTTATATACTCTTCTTTCTTTTTGACTCAGTTTATGAGATATATCAGTGTTTGAAGACCATTCCTGGGAATATCTATAAAGATATTCCTTTTTTTTTTTTTTTGGTTACACTTCAAATAGTTATTAAATCCTGCTCTGTGCCCAGGAATGTGTACTTTTTAACTCAGGATTCAAAGATAAAAGAAATTATACTTGTCCTTCATAAGATTACTGGCCAGTCGAGGTCAGGGCAGGAACGTGAATGGACATTGAACCTGAAAGAGGCGAGGAAATGAAATCATGTTAGTTAAAGAAAATGGAGCTTTTAGCCTAAGAAAGAGAAGACTTGGAGTGGAGATGAGTGTTGGGTTCAAATGTGGGAAGTGCTCTTTTGGGAAGACGAATGTGGTTCTTAGTAGCCCCAGACTTCAAACTTGGGAAATTATCAGAAGTATTCGATTTCAAATCACCTGGGAAATTTTGTCTCTCTGAGATTGTCTTAACAAATGCAATGGCTGCTTCAGGAGGTAATGAGACCTCATCCCTGGAGAGGCTCATTGACAGTCTGGACCTGTCTTTACAGGGTTGTTGTAAAGAGGATCCAGGAATCATCTGGCGATCAGACTAGATGGTTTTCAAAGCAGCTTCTCTTTCTGAGGTCCTCCACTTCCATGCCTTACCTGGCTCTCTGTCATCTGGCACAACCCAGGAAGTGGATGCGGGCAGGGAATGTTGCTCTTCCAGAGGTACACACTTAGTTTGCACAGCCCTTTCTGCCTGTCTTTCCTAATCTCTACAGAGCATATGCAATCAGCAAATTTAAAATGTAGAGCTATTTTAATACAGCGGAAGAAAATGTCAGCATAAGTAAGATAGAGTAGGTAGGTTTTAAGTTCATAGTCTAACATTATTTAATTAGCATGGCAGGGATTTAAAGAATTAAATAGCCTCTTGTAGACAATTCCTTTTCACTGTCTCATATTCACTTGGCTCCTCTTCTGTATTGCCGGGGTTCTGAGTACTGACAACAGAATCCTCTCTGGCTGGTCTAAGGAGAAAATGGATTTGTTAAAAATAGCACAAGCAGATCTTTTATATGAAATATAAAAGTAAGAGAAAGATTATGAAAATCTACCCTCTTCACATAGGTGCAGAATATTTGTACTTGGTAAGTTTCTTACAGTAACAAGTTACTACAACTCGGTAGTTTAAAACTACAGAAATCTCTTCTTTTAGAGCTCTGGAGGCCAGAAGTCCAAAATTAAGGTGTTCCGGGGTCAGGCTCTTTCTGAAGCCTACAGGGGAGATCCCTCCCTCACTTCTTCCAGGTGCTGGTGGTCCTGGGCTGTGGCAGCATCACTCTGGCCTTGGCCTCTGTCTCTGCGTGGCCACCTTGCCTGTGTGTCTCTCCGTGCACTTGCCTCTTCTTAAAAGGACACTAGTCATTAGATTTAGGGTCCACTCTAAATCCAGGGTGATTTCATCTCAAGATCCTTAACTGATTACATCTGCAAAGACCCTATGTCCAAATAAAGTCACATTCTGAGGTTTTATGGAAGACATCAATTTTGGTGAAATACTCTTTAAACCACTATTTTTGTCATAACTGAAAGTGGGCTCCACACGAGGACCATGAATTTCTCCCTCAAGAGCATCTCATTCTCTCAGGGCTCCCATTGCCACTCTTCACTGTTATTGCATTATTTCCCCATGTTTCTGTGAAAAGCATATCCGCCTTTGAGATGCATATTCTGGATGTATCTTCTCTCCTTGTTTAGCTATGAAAAGATAGACATTTCCAGAGTAGATTTCAAATAACAATGTCACAATCAGCTACGGATTATTTATGAGAGGGTGGTGACTTTGGACCATGTTCATTTAGCTGATCTAAGACTTGCTATAGGTTCTTAGGGTAAAATGGGCAGAAGCAAAGCAGCAGCATTACTCTCTGGAGGTCCTGGAGGTTGAATGCAGGGAGAGAAGAGGCAACAGCTGTCCCTACCCTGATGCACGAGTCCTTAAGTTCCTACTCGGACAACTGGATGGACTTGGTTTCAGGAGTCCTGCTTAGTAACATTTCCCACTTCCTCTAACTCTCTCCTTCAAACTGTTATATGCCCAGCTTCTCCCACCATTGCATGAGGGATTAGGGCTACAATAAAACCCTTAGTCCATAATACTTAGAGATTCTCCTCCCCTGATTAAATCCTGACTGATACAGATAGAAAAAATAACATTTCATGCTGGAGTGTAGATTACATAAAGCAGACATTTTTGTCTTTGTCTGTTCATTGTTGTGACCCTAGAACAGGACCTGGCATTTTCTAACTGACCAATGCATTTTATAGTTGAATAAATTTATAAATAAGAAGAAGATTTGGGGAGAAAGTGGTGATGCAGTTTTGAAAATGTTGAGTTGGATGTGCATTTAGAACATCTAAGTGAAGGTGTCTAGTCAGTAGCTGGCACTCAGGAAAGGCCTAGGGTAAGGATACAGACATGTGAGTCATCAGCCCACAGGTGAAGTTGCAGCTATGAAAACCATGAGATTGCTCTTGGAGAGCAGACAGAGGGAAAAGATGGGTGAGGGTAGAACTCTGGGGAACGTTAACTTAAGTGATGTGCAGAGAAGTAAGAGGAAGATTAGGTAAGAAAATGTTAAGGAAACATAGGTTTCCTTTCCCCCAAGATTAGAAGGAAGAAGGGAAAGATGAGTTTGGATGCTAATAAGTTTGGGGAGTAGGGTGAATGAAAGTGAGAGAGTTTCTATCTCAGGGATGAACTCTGGTTCTTCTGGGAAATAAGATCAGAGATCCAGCCACTGAGATTTACGGAAAGACAGAATGAAGGACGGTACTTGAAAAGAGTGGCACCAATTTGAAGTAGCAGTCATGGGGAACAGGAAAGGAAACCGTGTAGGGACAGATCAAAGGCTTAGCAGGCAAGATCATGTGACAATTTGAGATGAAAAGTGGTTTTCAGCAGTAACCATCCCATGCTATTGTGAATTTCTCTAGCTGCCACTCAGCAGCTTAGATTTAGAGATGGAGACATGGATAGGATTGATCAGGGGTGAGGATTTTGCTGGGCAGTTGCAGAAGATGAACAGGGAAGCCAGGATGTTGAGAGTACTACTGAGAAGGTACCTGAAGTCATGCTTCCTGTGTCGGTCAGAATAGGGAAAACTGTAAAGTTAGTCAGTAGGGCTGTTTGAGAGTTCTAAAGCCTGAACGGCAGGGCAAAGACACAAACTACTTGGAAGAGCTGATGCTTGTGTTCAGGACATGGATTTTTCTAAAGTTGGTGAGAAATCCCCCCCTGCCATTCCTGGTGCTTCCTTTCCTTCAAGGTTGTGCCAAGCTCCAAGGGTATTTCTCAGCCAGTGCTGAAGTATCTGGAGACTGCTTTGGACCTTGGGCGTTGGTATACACTGCTTACAACTCACTCATCCATGGACCAGCTTTCATGGTCCACCACTCTGCTGCTTCCATGCCTTGTTCTAGGTACAGAACTCTTGGGTGAGCCTGGGTGTCCTAGATCTCAAGCCTCCCTGCTGTGGTATGTGGCCAGTAACTTCAAAGTCCTGTGACATTCATAGAGCTTTGCCAGGGAGAAAAGCCCAGAGGACCTCTATCCTTGGAATCCATAAACCTCGCCCTTCTGTTAAATCCCATCAAGTCTCCAGGGAGCTACTTTTATTCTGTAAGAATATTTCTTCTCAAAACATATTCTCTTAGTTGGCTAAGCCCTACAGAATAAAAGCCAGGAAGACAGCCACATACTACACTGAAGCAAGAACCAAATAGTGTGTTGCATTTTGAGAAATTAATGAGGAAATAATTGGATAAAACATTAGGTTAAATCTATAAAACAAAACAATACACCCACACAATATTTTAAAGGGTATATATGCTTAGTTAGCTTTTTTGTTTATTGTACTGTATGGGGAAAAGGATATATATATATTCTCCACTCAAGAGTATGTAAAAGTTCATTCATTGGCAGGAATGACTGAGTCATTTGTATGCAGAAAATCACCTCTGAAAATGGCAGAAGGGGAAGTGTCTGCTAGAACCAGTACAGTGGCCTTTCTAATCCTGATTCTCAATTCTAGAAAAAAAAAAATCCACACAACTGCAGGTGTTAAACTGAGCATTAGGAACAGCTCTGTATATTAGTAGGGCCAATCAAACTTTGGAGAAGACATTGCATCTCAAATCCTGTTAGAGAATTCTTTCTAGAGATTATCTATTTTTAAAGTTTTACTGGGATTTTGATGGCACCCAATTACTGCTGCTTGATACGAACAAGTGATTTGCTGGAGCACCGTGGTATTGGTTATCCAGATTCCTGCAGAATATCATGTCTTCCCCAAAAAACAAACTGTCTCAGAAGTAGCCCTTATATGCACTTTTTATTTCTTCTTTTTATCATTCTTACAAAGAACTGCAGTGTCAAAGCCTGCCCTGAGGAACCAAATCAAGGTTTTACACATCAGTGGAAACCAGGAATTACTTACTGACAGTGTACATAGTGGAAATGGCCTGAGATTACTCTGTCATCTAATTCTCCCTCTAGAGACACGAGGTCCCATCTCATCCACACCCAACCCCCTCCCCAGACACACTCAGACACCACGTGTATTCCCTGACAAGACGGAGCAATAATTCGTCAGTTCTCCCTAGCCACTCAGCCCTAGTTTTATCATAGCGTTATCAAGATGTAATCCTTATCATCAAGGCTTGGTTCAGAATTTCAGTTGTTCCAGCTGTCAACCGAAAGACAACTATATTGAGTCTAAAACTTCTCTGCTGAAGTTCTCAGTGTTAGAATCTCCCCCTGGTGGATCTTAAGAGCATGTGTTTTCACACATAGAATTGGATAGAATTTTCCAAGAAAATAAATAGATGCTAAAATTTTGAAGATGTAAAAACCAGATCTATTAATCTCAAAGTTTAGAGGTGAAAGCATTGCAATTAAACTTTTACCATCAAAACAAAATTCTGATGCTATAAAGTAGTATCATTTTGGTTTACTCTAGTCTCCTGCGCAAGTGTGAATATTGCATTTGACCAATTTTTTTCTCTTATGTAACTATCCTTTAGTGACTTAAGGCATTTTTATGGACTGAAAATGCTAATTTCCCACTTAATTGTTTAGTGAAGAGAGACATACGATTCAATTAGGAAAGAGTGTGCCCCTATCTGAATGCATCTGGCATCTGTATCTTCTTGGCTTTATTATAGCTGTCAGTCAGATCAACACAAGTCCAAGTGCAAAGTCCCTAGACCACTTGCAATGTGCACACACTTGCTCTAGGGAAGGAAAACGACTTATTTTTTTTCATTGATTTTGTTTCAGCAGCAATCCCTCTCCCTTTCCTGGGAATGCCTTTTGGCTGTAGTTCTGTGGAGTCAGTACAAATTTCAAAGCGGCTCTCAGTTCTTCCCCCTCCATCTAGTGACTCAGTTGGCCCACCGCTTGGTGTACATTTGCCTGAGCAGGGCAAAAGGGAGGCATGACCAGAACACAAGGATAAAGCAGGAAGAAAAAAAACTACACAAAATTACTTATGCAAAAGAAAATGCTAAGCTGCCTTCAGTGCTGAACAGCTGACCATGACACCGTGAGAAACAGTGGTCAGTGGTTAATGAAAACAGCATTTTCTTTGGCACAGATACGTCAATGGGTTGTCAGTCTTAAATTCCTTGCAATCATGTTTATTAAGGCAAATTTTTTTCAAAACATGTATTTTCTAAATTTCTAATTTAGGGCAAATCTGCTATTTTCAAATGATGAAGCAATATAGGTAAAGGGGAAAACTGGAGTAATTACTGAATTCATTGAGAAAAACAAATCACAAAAATGACAGATTTGCTATTTATGTAATTTCTTGACATCAAAATCATCTTTTTACTGAGTTCCATGAAAGATAAGACCACAGAATTGTGGAATGGTGGTTTAAGAGGATAAGCCCTCTGCTAGATTGCTTGTCAAATCTGAGCTCTGACTTTTTCGCTGTGTGACTTGAGCCAGTTATTCAACCTCTCTGTACTTTAATTTCTTCATCTGCAAAATAAAGGTAGTAAGTAGAAATGTATTCATCGTGTAGGTTAAATACTACAAAACTGTTAAGTGGAAAGTTTTAATACACACAGATCCCATAACATTTCAGTTCACTTTCAGATATTAGCAGTCTCATTTATAGACATTATAAAAAGCAATTCTTTCTAAATTGAAACTTTAATTTCCCATTCAATTTAAAGCTCTTTGTCCCTGTACCAGCTTCAGTTTGACACATGTTTGGATCCTACAGTAGGGAAGGAGGAGTGGTTGAATTCTTTATTATTTCTTTACATTATTTTTCCTCCCACTCCTTTCTCTGCCTTTGGCGTCCGGAGAGGGGGTGGGGGTGGGGGTGGGGGGGCGGAGGGAAGAGCCTCAGCGAGACAGGAAAGCTGTTTCTTGATTGGTGCAGTTAGAATCGTGCATTGGTGCACTGGAGTGGCTCCTTCTCTTCTGGAAGTCCTTGCTGGGTTCTCCAGCATCGCCGCTTGCTAGAGACTTCCCACCGTGCCCTTTGCTGGTCCGCCCAGCATCCTCCGCCAGCGGGCCAGCTGCCGCCCTCAGCTCCTCCTCCTGGTCCGCAAACTTCCCGCTGAGGTCGTCGCGCGCCGCCAGGCAGCGTGAGCCCCTCATGCTGCTCGCACCTGTCCGCCTGCTGTGCTGTCCATTCCACCTCATGGGCAGCACCGCCTCTACCCCGCTTTCGGTGGGAATCAGCTTTTTTCACCTGCAGTCTTTGCTCTTCACCCTGTCATCTGAAGAAGTTCCAGTGGGTCTGTTGCTCACCTTCAGATTTTCCGAGTGAAAATCAGACACCAGTCTGTATCTTAACAACCTCAGGGGACACCCAATAACCTCTCCAAGTAGTTTTATAGGAGCCCCTGCGCTATACAGAGTGGGTGAGAAGCCACTTTCCATCTTCCGAGGGAGGGAAAGTGCACAGCACTCTGACAACTCTCTCTAAGGAAATAATCTCCCTCCGTCTTCCTTTCTGCTCTTACATGCAGACTAGTGGGTGATGGGTTGCAGAGGGACTAGCACCTCTCCTTAGAATGGGAATTTAATTTCCAATTCGGGTTTTTAGCTTGGGAGCTTGGAGGTCTCACTGGAAATTGAGACAAAAAGAAAAGTTACAGCAAACTCAGACCATGCCTGTGTAATACTCAAAAATTGGGCTCTTTGAAGCAGTGAATACAGTGGTTAATTCAAATCCTTATGCTGTGGATAGACTGGGCTCACTTTGGGATGATGTTGATAAAAGTGATTAACATTTTAGGGGCATTTTAGCTGAATGTATGACATGTACTAAAAGCCTGTGAATGGAACACAGTTCACAGCACTGAATTATGAGACTGCAGGAGGAAAAGGAAAGGATACGTAACATGCACAGAGTAACTGCTCAGTAAATACTTCTTAAACTGAATAAGTGCGTGTTAGACCTACTGTATGAGGTTTTGAGCATGAGGGAAAAATAAATTGAAATTCTTTTGACTGTGATTCAAAAATAACATTAATTGTAATTCACACTTTAGCAATTATTTTATATGGGTATCCCCTGCTTTTTGAAAGCTTACTTTATATCACATCCCTTTTACAAAGGGTCTACTTTAGTTTTTGCTAAGGGGAAGAAATCTGAAGAGGATTTTCGATTTTACGAAAAAAGGCAAAAAGCAAAAACAGTGTTCAGCGTTTTTTGTGCAGTGAGCTGTTATAGAGACAGTGCGCACCCGGGCAAGAGTGGCCCCGCTGAGCTGCTTCCCCAGGAACTACACGCAGCATTGCAGCATCAAGCTGCTGTAGCTTTGCACTGTTTCTGTGAGCATCTGTGCTTTATCTCCATTTATTTTGTGCATTGTTAGCAAGATGTGTCCTAAGGTATTGCTTCTTTGCTTTACACAACTTTGGCTTATGAAAGTTTTCAAAGGAACACTCTACTTTCAGGTAGCAGGGGAGTTCTGTTAATAGTGCTTGCTACATGCCAGACATTGTTGTAAGCACTTTGAACATATTTAATCCTTTTAACTGCCCTATTAAGTAGATGTATTAACTTCACTTTCCAGAAGAGGAAACTGAGGCACAAACAGCTCAAATAATCTGACACAAGGCTAAATTTATGGCAGTAGACAACTACACCATGCTGTCACAGACATCATCTTGTGATTCACATTATCATAGCAATTCCAAGAGGAGGGCATAGGGGGCGGGCTCAGGCACAGTCAAGAGACCACGTGGCCATGGATCTGTGGGAGATGCTGGAAGACAATGGACCATTCCAGCTCCTATGTCAGTTCCTTCTGCTGGCTGCATTTTGTCTGCTATTTAATTTGCATCATAATGTGTTAACTTCTAGAATATATTTATTGTGTTTTTCTGAAAGTAAAAATAATTAAGGAGGAAATAAATCAGTGAATGCCCCATTAAATAGAGCAGACACTTAATGGCTTGGATTCTTTTCTTTTTTAAAACTAAAAAAAAAGCTTTAAAAATATGCATGATTCTCAGAAACATAATATAAGCATAAAAAACACAGATAAGCCAGACACAAAGGAAAACCTGTTATTTGATTCTTTTTATGTAAAGTTTAAGTGCTAGTAAGACTAATTTATAGTGTTTCAAGCCAGGATGGAAGAGGTCCTGATTTGGAGAGAGGAAAGAGTGGCCCAAGTAGTGGTTACATGTGTGTGTTCAATTGTACAAGTTCATTGAACTTTATACTTATAATTTGCACATTTTTTTTCTGTACACGTTACTAGGAAAAGGAAAATAAAAATTACCTCAGTTCTTAGTCACCCGAAAAAAAAAATTTTGGACGAGAGACAAAAAGCATGACATAAGAAAGATTTTTATTAGTGAAGTAAAAAAAAAAAAAAGTGGCAGATAGTACACTCCTGAGAATTGGGAGCAGGCCAATCCAAGAGAGGACAAATGGCGCCGTTCCTTTGTTTTTCTACCCTGGTTTTCTGATTGATTGATTGATGGATGGACAACTCAGGTTCCTTGCGCTCTGGTTGACTGACAGCTCGGGTTCCTTGTGTTCTGGATTGTTCCTTTCCCCTCCCTCTTCCCCCGCCCAGTGCTCATTTCTATCTAAACTGCCTAACACACATACTCAATAAAATACTTATTAAATAAGTGAATAAAAAAAGCTTTCATTACTTTTATCTTATTTAAAATCAGTACACACTCCTGGATAAAAAAATCAGAAAATCTCTATATGCAAAAGGGAGATGAAGACATCCCTAACCCAGCTGCCTCATGATAACCACTTTTGATATCTCTGTCACTGTCCTTTCAGACCTATGCACACACGTGCTCATTTGGAGGAGGTGTGTGTGTGCGAGTGTGTATACTTAGTGGGCTCATATAGTTTTGAAATAGACTTTTCACACTTAGCAATGTTTTGAATATCTTTAGATATCAATAAAAATTCACCTGCAACATAATTTTTAGTGTTTAATTACTATTCGGTTGCATCCAATAGATTACATTCAATAGATACAATAGATACATATTATAGATAATATGTAATACAAGAAATATATTTAATGCCTCCTTTGCCCCATCCAGTTTTTCACTAGTAAAGATGTGACAGGCTGTTGTTACTGGCAAAGTTGGGGCCCGGATGTCATACCGGCCGACCACACTTCCCTAACACTTCACACCTCACCTGTTTTTCCAAGGGCCTGAACCACATATTGTGCTGTTTTTGTTTGCATCAATTGTTGCTTATATAGTATTTAGCTTTTTGACTAGAGGAAGAGCAAATTTTTATTTTGGAATGGGAAGGGCCAAGGGGATGGGCAGAAAAGGATACAGTGGCTGGTGCGGCATCCTTGTTCCATCTTCTCCATGGCCTGGGTCAAACATCTGTGCTCAGAGTTCTCCCAAAGATCCAACTGTTTTGTTTGGTTGGCTTAACTTAAGAGTTGTAAATCTGGCTTAGACTCTGTTAAAAAAAAAAACAACGTCCTGTCGTCCTACCTTCATTATGATCTGGCGGGATTTGAATTTAGACTGCTCTCGCATGAGCTCTGCACTGGAACCTGCCCCACCAGCACCCCCTCCCACCCCAATTTCCACCCCTGACTCTGTGCTGCGCAGTGAGCAGCCTCATGGACACGAGTATAGATACTCTGGCCACCGTGGCCAAGGTTGCTCCTGATCTGCCTCATCCTCCCCCAAACAGTCCTCTTTTGGGTTCCGCTCCAGCCTGGAGGCGTTCGTATCTGCCGTGTGGTCGGCCCACACTGGCCTTGAAGGTGGGCCTGGGGCCTCTGGACGGGCAGTCACCGGAGCTGGGCTCTCTAGGAGGCGCTGATTAAAATGGATCATTAATTATTTATATCTGGGTCTGTGTTATTCACGTGTGAATTTTGCGCTACCAACAATGAGAGAAACGTGGGTGATTGAAAACCAGAATTTTGTTTTTACCCAGAATTGCTATAGTAGGCAGTTGCTTTTAAAGTGTGACTATGGAAGACAACACTAAACCCACGCGTCCCGCAACGTGCCTGAAGCTGCCCCTTCCCACCCAATCTCTTCCCACATAGCCTGCCTTCCTCTCTCCAGTTCCTACTGTCAGTTGTGCTCGTTTGCACACAGTTCTGATCTGAAGCAGATCTTCGTTTCTGTTTGTTTTTAAGGCTTCGCAATGGGAGAACCAGCAGCACCCTTAACACCCATTCTCACGGACAAGCTCAGGGGTCCCCATACTCTTCTCTGACAGATAATCCAGAGCTTTTGTGGTAGAGGAAGAAAAGGAGTTTTCCCCAGTTCACTGAGGAAAAGAATAAGTGCATTATTCAAATTTTCTCAGTTTTAGCTTTGGCTTTCACATTTGTTGAACTCCTGGCCTTTTCCTCCCTTGTCTGCTAACAGATGCCAGTGTAACAGGGAGCACCGCCAGGGAGAAGCCTTACAAAGACAGCACTCTGCAGGGGCTGTTTGCCTCCCTTCCTCTCCTCGGGCTCGGAAATCTCAACTGAAGTTGTCAGTGGGGTCCACCAGATTCCAAAGGAAGTGCAGATGAGATCGAGAAGTGTTTTCTAAATTATTATGGATTTAGGAAATGAAAAAAAAAATTGGGGGGCAACGGGGGGTGTAACTGAAAGGTGCCTAGCACCGACGTCAGCAGAATCTCAGCTGCTTCGCACGTGCTGCTGTGCCTGGAGTGTGGGCCCTGTTGCCTTCACGTCCCGTCCCCCAGGGCTGCTCGTGCATCATCTCCTTCCCTGCCCTTTCGGTCTGGTCTGGATCCAATGCACCCACCTCTCCAGCACATTCTGACCCCTCATCCCTTAAGAAGAGAAGAGAAGTCTTCTTAGAACTTGTCACTGAAAATAGTCACATTACGTATGTGTCTTTTTGTTGACTCTCTTTCTGTCTCTAAAATTCCACTGGAAACTAGTTCGTCTTTGCCACTGTATCTCTAGTGCCCAGAGCAGTGCCCGCCACCCAGGGGGTACTCAATAAATATTTGTTAAGTTAATGAATACTTTACTTGGTTTTGATTTTAAAACATAGTATTATTCATACATAATGGAATTCCGATATTAATGCCCAGTTCTTTCTCAATAAGAAATGGGGACCAAAAGTAACTATATAGAATTAGGTAATTAAGTCTGTTTTCTACTGAATATTACTTCTACAAAACCGTTTTAAAAAGTTTTAGGCTATAGTATTAGAAACCAGTGCTCTGGCGAATTGCATAAGCAGTGAAATTTCCGCTCACCCAGGCAGCTGACAAAGAGGGGTGACTTCCTAATCAGGGCAGGTGGCCCCACCAGCTCTCCCAACAGGAAAGGAAGGGCAGGCAGTCATAATCACAGGGGCTGCTTCCTCAAGGTCAAAGGGGAGCACCATTCCCCTCGTACCTCTCCTCCCGACTCCTGCCCGCTGCACGGAGAAAGGAGAGCAGAGGCTCGGCTGGTGTGGGTGAGACAGCCCGTCCTCAGGAGGAAGGGGTATCAAGCAGTCCAGCCCTTCCCTTCCTGGACCACTGAGCCCACCACTCATGACACTGCCTCCCCGCCACCTCGTTCTTCCTGCCTCCAGCAGAAGACAGGTGCTTGCAACACCGACCAGCCACTGACCAGTTCCACCTTAACTGTGGGAAAGGAGAAAAGGCCGATCACTTAAGTTACTTCCTGTCATCTAAGCAAACTGTGGTTTGGCTGATGGAGCACATGCCTTGGCTCCTGCCTCAACGTGGCAGGTGTTATGATGTCTACGTAGATTTAAATCAGCCTCTGATTTTATGCCTTCTTGTTTTAAATTAAGAATAAAACTTTTCATATCTTTAAAAAAAGAGGGTTACAGAGCTGTCATCTACAAAATGGCTTTGCTTCCCACACCTGGCCCTTTGATGTGTTTGGGTTGTTTCTCAGCTGGTGAAGCTGACTGACAGGGACAGCCCACTCCAAAGGAACAGCCCTTCCTCAGGGAATGGGTGATTGACTGTAAACGTTTAGATTCTCTGCTCAAAACTCAAATATCAATGAAAAGAAACAAAAAATATGGTTTTGTGCCTTTAAAAGCATTTTTGGTAGTTTCTGCTAAAAAGAAAAATGCTCCCAAAATTCACTGAAACCAATACCACCAATCTTGAAATCATTGACTAACAGAGACTACATTACAGAAAAACGTATCACTGGCAGCGACTGCTCAAAATAATACAGGTAACACGTGGCTGCTTTTGTTCTATTCTTACTTATCCATTAATAATAATGAATACTTTCCTGTATGTATTGAACTCTTGTTCTTAGAAATATTATTTAGTAGTAGAGAATCCATAGGGATAAACATGAGTTGTTGCATTTTGTGTGCTTTTTTTTTTTTTCAAAAGCACACAAAAAAGATGCTATCCTGCTGTTTCACAGAAGAGGCAATAGGAAAATCAACAGGCCAGGGTGAGTTTGCTGAGACTGGTGATGAACTGAACCACAGGCCACCAGCTCTGCTGTGAAGCCATGGGGCATCCTCGGGAAATGAGGTCCAGGACTGTTCTTTAGCCCTAGAGCTACTTTTGCACTGGTGACTTTCTTATTAGACTGTCATCATGTTAACTGCTTAATGACAAATGGTCCTTAAAGCGACACATACCTGTGCTGTGGGCCATGCTGCTGAGTGGTGCTTGCCCCTCATAGCCAGCGTGGTCCCATCTGCCCAGACGGGTATGTGTAAACACAGCTCTGATGATGCCAGGGCGGAGTATGTTCCAGGAAGTGTTCCCTTTCATCCCTGGCCCTAGCCAGCCCATTACCACTGGCACGGATTAAAGGAGCTCATTTGAGGATCATCATAGGCTCCAGTTGGAAAAAAAACACATTGGTAATAATTTTGACAGAAGCAGAGTTTGAGCTCCTGATAATTACTATTCCACCAAACCAACTGGGACTCAGGGCTGCAATTAAAAAGAAACGATCTTCCACGTATAATGGCTCTCACACTGCATGATACTATTAAATAACCATCATTACCTACAAAAGTATGTACTGCCCATTTTCCATAGCTCTTTCTCTGCCAAGAAATTTAAGCCCAAGAATGATCAATGAATGAGTCATCAGCGTGATAATTGTTGATATAGGACATGCAAATTGAAGTTATTCAGAAGACTGAAATGTATAAGGAATTATTACAGATGGTGATATTACACAGATATTAAAACTCCTCTTGCAAGAGGCCCGAAGTTCTTTTCTTTGCATTTACATTTTATGGGTTAGAAAAAAAGAAGGTATTATCCTTGGACAAATAGAACAAGGAGGTGTTGGGCAATTTTCCACATACTGTGCTAGGTGCTGTGGATACAAAGATAAATAAAATACAGTCCCTGTTCCGAACAAGCTTACAGATTTAGAAGAGGGGACAGATAAGTACACACACACACACACAAATCAAAGCACAGTGTGATAAATACAGTAATCGAAGTGTACACCTGGTACGTGATCACACAGGGGAGTGTAGCCTGTAGGAGAGAATTGAGGTGGCTGAAGAAAATCAGTTTGCTTAAGACTCTGCAACTTCCTAAATCAGGATTTTCCATTCTCCTCTTCTTGAAAGCTATCTTTTTTCTTCTGTCTTATGGAGAAAATGTTCATATCACAGAGGCATATGAAAGATAGTAAGAAAGGAGGACTGAAGGACTAGTAACTGTGATGGAGAAAACAATCTTATCCTAAGCTTTTCATTATTTTAGATACATACACTCAGAAAAAAAGAAAACAAGGTTTTTAAACATAAAGTCCTAACTTCTCGTAGGTTGTGTTCTTTACATAATATAACAAAATAATCCCATGGCCACATTCGTGTTCTTGTTTCTTTAGGAAATGTTTACATTAAATTGCGGTCTGAGGGGAAGACAGATTCCTAACCAGCCTCCTGCTCTTAATATAATTTTAAAACAGCTGCAACTCCAATCACGTGCTGTTTAGCCCAGAAACGTGCTGCCTTTTGCTTGGTTGTTTTTGTTTGTGGATTAGTTCACAGATACAACGTTAAGAAATATGTGGCTGCAAAAATTTGATAATACTGCTTGCTCATATCCATCTCAGCCTCTCTTATTAAAATAAAATTCACAAGACATAAAATGTATAATGTTAACCATTTTAAAGTGCACAATTCACTGGCTTTTGGCACATTCAGAATATTGTGCAACTACCACTGCTAATTCCAGACATTTTTATAACCCCCAAAAGAAACCCCATATCCATGAAGCATTTGTTCCCCCTCCCCTTTCCCCCTCAACCCCTGCCAACCTCTCATCTGCCTCGTCTCTATGGATGTGCCTGTCCTGGATGTCTCACATAAATGGAATCATGCAGTACATGACCTTTGTGTCTGGCTTCTCTCACTCTGCATAATGCTTTCAAGGTTTGTCTGTGTTGTACCGTGTTTTGATACTTCATTCCTTTTTATGGATGAATGACAAAAGGATATACCACACTTTGATTATATACATTTTAATTCATCAGTAGATGGATATTTGGATTGTTCGTCTTTTTGGCTATTATGAATAGTCCTGCTAGGAACATTCATGTCCAAGTTTTTGTTTGAATACCTATTTTCAGTTTGGGGCAGTAAACACCTAGGAGTGGGAATGCTGGGGAATATGGCAATTCTATGTTTAAATTTTTGAGGACTCATCACAACCTAAAGCTTCTGCTTCATTTTAAATTCCCATCAGCAATGTATAAGGATTTCAGTTTCTCCATGTGCTCACCAACATTTGTTATTTTTCTTTTTTTTGTAAGTTATTATAGCCACCCTAGTGGGTGTGAGGTGGTATCTTGTTGTCAGTCTCTTTTCACGGATTGAAAATTCATTATGGAAACCACTTCACAAACAAATCATGGCCATGTCAGGTGCTAAGTTTCCTTCTTTTGTTCATGAGGCCTACCACTAACTTGAGAAGTGGTTTCCCTGAGATGAGCACAAAGTGAACACATGAGCTCCTGAACAACAGAGCTGTGCTTCACCAGCTCCCATCACCCCCTCTCCCGGAGCAACCACAACTGACGCCAAGGCATCTAGATGAAGACTGTTGAAATTTCAACCCCCTGAGGAATAGTCAGGTGTCTTTAGTTAGTGATTGGCAAAGAGGCATTTAAATCACTATGAAGCTTGGCTAGTAAAAAGTTCTTCTTGGGGAAAAAAACCACATTTTTAAAAAAAACCTGATGAACATTCTTTTTTTTTTTCCCGTATGTGCTGTAATCTTTAAGGAACACGAAATACAACTAACCAAGAATCCCACATCCCACTTAAGATAAAGCAATTTGTTTAGCTAAAACAATGGGTTAAGCAGCTTGGGTCTTAGAAAATTTCAAATTTCTTCCTAGCGTGTTTCTCATTAATAATTCAGTGTCCATTGCATACATTCCTACGACAGTCTGTCAATTCTTTTATCTGTGGTTGCTATAATCAACACGCTACAGAAGTTATTCTTTGCCTTTCAGGAGCACTTAGTTTTTGAGAACTAAAACACATACATACAAGTGGTTACCTGGATAAGCAAGGGGACTATAGGAATGATACATTTTCTTTTTTCAAAAGTTTCTGCATTTCAGACTGTCTGATACAAACAGCCTTGGTGAGGAGTTTAGTTTCTGTTTGTTTGCCTCTCCTTAGTGGAAACTGTACTAATGGGAGGGAAGTTGAGACTCACAGAACAGCGGGTGCCGCCTGGCTGAGAGGAAGAACTAACAAAAAACTGGACACAAAGCTAAATTGAAAGAGGCCAGGCACTAGGCTTTTCAGGTCACTCTTCCTGGAAACAGGCATCCTTCAGAAAAAGACTTAAGGGGATCTTGAAAAGGAGTAGGGGAGCTAGATGGAGTGATTTTCCTTTGGACGGAAACAACTGGCAAGCCAAAAGGAGTCCAGACTAAGGGGTGGTGGAAAGTCTTGGAGGTCGTTAAAAATCATGGCAATTGAACATTTTTTTAAAAAGCAGAAACGATTCAATTCCTAAATGAAGTCAGCGAGTTTTAGGCATGCCCACATTGACTTCTGTCTTAAAGGTTTAGACACGTGAACTGGAGCTGGGACACACATCCAGGGACCTCAGAAAAGGCTGATATCTTAAAAGGTCGTCCTGCTGTTCCTGGAGCTGGTGACAGGTCTGGTTACCTACACAGCCGGCTCCCACCGAGTTTAGAAGAGCTAGCATCCCTACTGGCCCAGGCCTTTACACGCTCCTCCCCAGGGGCCGCCAACTCTCCCGGGTACAAAGTACAGCAGGGACGCGGGCGGAGCCTCGCCGGGCGGCACGGCCGTATCCATCCCGGGTGAACACCTGCATGGATTTCCGATACCGCGCCTGGCACGCTCGCCGCGGGTTGTGGGGGAGTGGAGAGGGCGAAGGCTCAGGCTCCTTCCGTGCTCCCAGCCCCGTGTCCGCCTTTTTGCACTCGCTATTCCTCTGGGAGACGCAGGGGGCTCTGGGCACTACAAGCTTTATTAAAAGATTCGCAGTGGTTTTTCTCGGGCTCCTGAACACACCAGCCCGCGAAGAGCTGCGGGGTTGTAACGCATAAGCCCTAACGCACGGCTGCTATCCTTCCACGATCTAGCGCTTGCGGCTTAGGGTCAGATTAAGCGATTCTCAGAGTATCTGTGTGGGCGCCTGTGCTGGGGTCCCGTCCAAGGAAAGGAGTGGGACCGCGCGAAGAACGTCACCGCGCTACCAGACAAGCACAGGCACTTTGCACGGGCCATCTACGCGTCGCTCTGGAGGTAGCGCGCCCTGGGTAAGGACTAGAGGCCTCCGCGGCGGGTGTGAGGGGCAGGGCAGGCGAGGGCCGGAGGTGGGAGTTTAGGGCCCTGGACGATTGGACCGGAGTGGAGTTGGGGTCTTTCAGGGCGGGGCAGCAACTGAAGGAAACTGAGATGAACTCCGTACATCTGTGCCTGGGGTCTGCTTCAGTCTTTGCTTTGGACAGGAGCCGGGTGGGATGGGACGGAATCTACACCTTCTGTTCCCACCCACCCTCCAGGAAAGCCGAGAAACCCCCCAGGTCCCCTTAAGGGATGGGCAAAGGGGTGCTGCAGGGAACCCCTGAAGCAACTGCTCTCTCTAGCCGATCGAAGCTCAAAACTGGGAAGGAAAGAATTGGGTGAGGGTGATAAACCACCTATATCGCCTTCCTCCCTCCTTTTCTCCGCCCCACCCCCCCTTTCGTAGCTGCTGACGCGCTGCTGGTGCCTGTTAATCATTCACCAGCCCACAGCCGCGGCAGTTAATGGCTGTGCCGCACAGGGCTCTAGTCTCCCGGCTTCCCCTCTCTGCGTTCGCGTGTGCCCAGGCGCCCTGGAGAGGCAAGCGGGTGCGCGCAGGCTGCCGCTGGGCGATGCGCCCGGCCGGCGCGGGTGGAGCCGCGCTCCCTACAGCCGCTGAGCGCTTTCCCCAGGCGCCGGGTGGCAGTGAACTGCGGGCAGACCACCGGGGTGCGGAGTGAGGGCGCAAGCGGCGGGGGTGCAAGGAGAACGCCCCAGCCCGGGCAGCCCCATCGGACCCCATCAGCTGAGATGTTCCCCAATGGCACCGCCTCCTCTCCCTCCTCTCCTAGCCCCAGCCCAGGCAGCTGCGGCGAAGGCGGCGGCAGCAGGGGCCCCGGGGCCGGCGCTGCAGACGGGATGGAGGAGCCGGGGCGAAATGCGTCCCAGAACGGGACCTTGAGCGAGGGCCAGGGCAGCGCTATCCTCATCTCTTTCATCTACTCCGTGGTGTGCCTGGTGGGGCTGTGTGGGAACTCCATGGTCATCTATGTGATCCTGCGCTATGCCAAGATGAAGACGGCCACCAACATCTACATCCTCAACCTGGCCATCGCCGATGAGTTGCTCATGCTCAGCGTGCCCTTCCTGGTCACCTCCACGTTACTTCGCCACTGGCCCTTCGGCGCGCTGCTCTGCCGCCTCGTGCTCAGCGTGGACGCAGTCAACATGTTCACCAGCATCTACTGTCTGACTGTGCTTAGCGTGGACCGCTACGTGGCCGTGGTGCACCCCATCAAGGCAGCACGCTACCGCCGGCCCACTGTGGCCAAGGTGGTGAATCTGGGTGTGTGGGTGCTGTCGCTACTCGTCATTCTGCCCATCGTCGTCTTCTCGCGCACGGCGGCCAACAGTGACGGCACGGTGGCCTGCAACATGCTCATGCCCGAGCCCGCCCAGCGCTGGCTTGTGGGCTTCGTGTTGTACACATTTCTCATGGGCTTCCTGTTGCCCGTCGGGGCCATCTGCCTGTGCTACGTGCTCATTATCGCCAAAATGCGCATGGTGGCCCTCAAGGCCGGCTGGCAGCAGCGCAAGCGCTCGGAGCGCAAGATCACCCTGATGGTGATGATGGTGGTGATGGTGTTTGTCATCTGCTGGATGCCTTTCTACGTGGTGCAGCTGGTCAACGTATTCGCAGAGCAGGACGATGCCACGGTGAGCCAGCTGTCGGTCATCCTCGGCTATGCCAACAGCTGCGCCAACCCCATTCTCTATGGCTTCCTTTCTGACAACTTCAAGCGCTCTTTCCAGCGCATCCTTTGCCTCAGCTGGATGGACAACGCCGCCGAAGAGCCAGTCGACTACTACGCCACGGCCCTCAAGAGCCGCGCCTACAGCGTGGAGGACTTCCAGCCCGAGAATCTGGAGTCCGGCGGCGTCTTCCGTAATGGCACCTGCACATCACGAATCACGACTCTCTGAGCCCAGGCCACGCAGGATCCTTGCGCCAGGAGGAGAGGATGAGGAGAAAGAGAGGCCGGGTGTGAGAGATGGAAGTGTCCCAGGCGTCAGGGTGCGATGAGGAAAGTGGGGCTAGGACACTGTGCGCTTCCGGTGAGGAACCCGGGAGAGACGCGTGACAAAGAGTCGGACGCTTTGTTTATAAACAGGGACGGCTTCCGGGCCCCTTTCAGCTCGGTCTCCTACTTTCGCTCCTTCCTCCACCGCGCTTGCACTTCTGCACCCCTCTCTGCTCCCCACTCTGCGATGTTGGTCTTTCAGCCCCGTCCTGCCGGTGCAGTTCAGGAATTTATTAATGTCGCCGGCTCAGCCCGACCCTCAGCCCCGCCAGCTGTTATTTCTGTTTAAGCTGAGCCACGGCCACCACCACGGATTTCCCTCAGGGCAAGTCCCCAGCTCGCCCTCAGCCCCGCCCTGCCGCGCCCCCTCGCTCGCCAGATTCTGACTGACGCCCCTAGAGGAGTCTCAAGAGCCGCCGCTCTCCGTCTCCTCAGCCCTCCTTTAAGGGAAGTCGGACTTGAGAAGGACCTGGGCGGCCGGTCTTTCTCCTCCTCTCGGGTGAAGGCGCGCCCTTCCCCGAGCTCCTCCACCCCCACTCCACCAAGAGCGGAGCCAGGTGCTTAGTAAAATCGGTCCCGCGCTTCGAACCCCGGTCCAACCCCTTATCCAAACCCTGCCTTTGGAGCAAAAGGGAGCTGAGAACAAGCAACTTTCTTTTTTTCTTAACGATTCCGAGATTTGGGAAGGGGGAGAAGGGCTTGTGATGGACCCTCCCGCCCGGTTCATAAACGGCGCTTTTGGTTTCGAAGACCAATTCTCCGGGCACTCCCGGGACGCTGGACCGCGTTAGGCCAGGCAGGACAGGACGCACCCTCCCCACGAGCCGCCCGGGTGCGTGGCTGCAGCTACACTCAGCTTTCTCCCTCGCCCGAGCTTCTGCAGGTGCAGAGCCAAGAGAAACAAGGGGCACCGGGGCCGGGACCTCGGGTGACGCCCTCCGAGTCTCGCTTGGCCCATCTGGACCGCAGTGCTGCCGCCTGCAGGCTAGAGAGCGCGGCCCGCCAGGCCCCTGAGGGCTTCTTCTGTCTTTCAAGCGGTGCCTAATAAGTTATTTTCTTGCCTCACGTATTTATTTATTTATTTGTGGTATTTGAAAAACGTCTCTGCTTTCCCTTTCTCTACTTTCCTAGCCCAGGGCCTTTTCTTCAGGACACTGGGGGTTGGGCGGGCGTGGCGGTGGCAGTGGGGGAAAGCTCTCTTCCCAAGGCCCTCTCAAAACTTCTCTTTGCTAGGCCCTCTTTACTTATCCCTTCCTCTAGCCTTTCTATTTTTTGCTTGTGTCCGGTGAAGTTTGGAGATTTCTTCACACTTTTCTTATGTAGTCTTTTGTCTTACAATAAATGATAATGTGGGTTAGCCTTCTCCCATGCAGAGTGGAAAGTCTTGAACGCCTAGCTTTCAGCATCACCTATATATGATTTGAATATATATATAGTATAGTATTCAAATCATAATAAATCCACATACTATATATATTTGTTTATCTTGCTCCCTTGTCATGAGTCCATGAGACAGTCTCCAGATGCAGTCACTAGCAGTGACAGGTGTGAGACTGGCTAGAACATTTCCAGATAAGAGGGTTGAGGCAGCCCTCAAACTTGAAATTTAGAGATCTGATTCAGACAGACTTTAATCAGTGCTGAGGATGTCCCTGCCTCCTCTAGTTTCAGGCATATGTGATTCTAACACACAATCTAGTTAACATCATCACTTCTTTCAAAGACAGTGAAAGTAGAGTAATTTGTGTCTGTGTTTAATCTGACCAGCTACACTGGAAGCCTGAGCAGGGCAAGGACCAGTCATTTTACTTCTTTGTATTTCCTGTATTGCTTTAGTATGCTGGAGTGTACATAGTAGGCACTACATACATGTTTGTTGGTTATCTGTTTAAGTAAACCAGGGTGTATTACAATTGGGAAATACTAAACCTGGGGTTCTCAGGCTCTCTCACTGACATGATACACAATGGTTGCAATTACTATGGAAACATGTTTCGTGTATAGTTGCTTCAAGAACATCGTGCTTTCCTGAAAGCAGTAAGCAAGAGTTAAAATGCTCCCTAACGTTTTGTTTGAACTAATGCACAAATATGCTTTGGTCATAAATCTCAAAGTTTAGATCTGTCATTTAATAATAATACATATTACTACTCCTTTGGAAAACAGATTTTTAATGGTTAAGAACAGTGAAATTTACAAATCAAAATCTTGATCATTATCCTCTTTAAGAGGACATGAATCTAGTGCTCTTAATCTGTTACCACTGTAATAATAACTAAATAAACAAATATATTATGTTGTTGCAAGTTGTCTGAATTTGCCATTTGAATTTTACTGTTTCAACAGATTATTTAAACACACAGGCATATTGGTTTGGTTGCTCTATGTTTCACTTAGATTTTATGAAGAAAGGTTTCAGATTACCTTTAGATTGAGGTTATACCTTGAATTTTTTTTGTTATTGTTGTTGTTAGTTCAGAGAGAGAACTTTGAGTCAATCTGAATAGGAAGCAGCGTACTTGGCTGCACTCTTTATGGTTTGCTGTTGTCACCAAACTAACTAGATGATGTCTCAGTCTCTCACAGATTAAATTACTGTCTGCCCTCATTTATGACCTGAGACTTTGTTGTGGGAACTAAGTAATTGTTAATTTACATCCCAGGGAAAGATAAATGGAAGGGGGGGGGGAGTGATCTCCCAAAGATGTTTCAGAGGTCAATGGGTAAAGGAAATATAAAAATCAGTTTTCAAAATAAGAGAAGAAAGACATTTTATGCTTTGTTCAATGATGCCCATTTCTATCCCTGGAAGAATTTAATGAGGTACTAGAGGAGTTCATTTGTTTGTTTTTTACAGACTTAATTTTTTTTTAGAGTGGTTTTATTTTCACAGCAAAATAAAGAAAAACGAGTATTTTCTAAACAGTGATTCCAGAACCAGAATGGGGAGTGTAGGCTTCAAATACCTCAAATGCCTTTAACTCTAGGCTTTAGAGTTCCATATGTTATCTCAGTACAACTGAAGATAGCTAGACTTTTGTCTTTTCATTATTATTTTTAAAAATTATAGCAAAGTGGCAAATTGAATTCATAACTTAGATGTGCAGAGAAAACATTTTGTTCTTTTGGTTTTGTCTAATCTAAACATTATTCCAAGCCCCTTCTAACTGGTTAGCTGGGAGAAAAAACTATCAAATAAATATTCAAACATCCAACTGAGCTGATAATTTAAATAGCCATTTTCAGAAAATTTCAAAATTTTATTTAAGTTTAGACAGTCTCTTGGCTGGCCTCCTTTTCCTCTTTCACCTCTAAAATGGCTTTAGAGTGAATATTGGGAGGAAGTTTCATGCATCCTAACGGAGGAGGGGGTGAGGTGGGGTCCTCAGGGAAAGGGGCCCTGCCCTGTCTGCCCTTTGCTCTCTGGGAATAGGTTGTTTGTCAGCCTGGATGATTTCCGGCTGCAGTATGTTGAAAGCTGCAGCTTCCAGAGCCTGTGATCTGACCTCTGAGCTGGGGAGGCTGCAGTCTTCTCACAGTCCTCCGTGGTTCTCCTACAGCCGCCCAGCTGGGGGTCCACCCCGCCTCTGCCAAGGAGTGACGTGGCCCTGCCGTAGGCAGCCGCATGCTGAGCCTCTTGGCTCAGTGACTAGGAGGGATCTAGGGCGGCTCTAGATGCATGAACGTCTGGGTCTCCTCTGTCTGATAACATTTTCTGTGGTTCTGTCTCAGGTCTCTTGCGTCTTTCCTTACCTTTGTCAACCCCGTTTACTAAAAACATTCCACACACCTCACATACCCTTTACACTAGAGGAAAAGGCATAGGACTTGCGTCCTTTAATCTTAGCCTTTCATGTGCTGAGGCAGGAGAAAAAGAATTTAGCTAATCTCTGTGCAACCCCCACCCCCACCACTTCACCTGATCTCCCAGCCTTTCTGCATTGCCTGGAGGCTGGCAACAAGCCGTCTCCTGTCCTAAGGTGATGAGCTCACCTCAGGGTAAGAGACTGCAATGAAACAGGATTTATGGAGGGAGGTAAAATGTATCAGTTTAGCGTCTGTGATCTGTCTGTCTCTTACCAGTGACCTCTGTGTTTCCAGGGTGGAATTTCTCAGGCCATCTTCTGACATGATATCCCAAGAAAAGAGTATTATTTGAAAATCTTTGATGCCTCATCCAATTTAATCCTGATCATTGAAAAATGCTGAACATAAAAGAGTTTGGGCAAGAGAAAAAAAGCAAAGAGTTCTTCTGGAGAATATTATGGAAGATACATTTTAAAAAATTGTGATATATTCCCAAGTTATTCTGAACAAATAATAGCGATGTCATATTTGTATCAATCTTCTTAAAAAAACACTTGGGTAGTGGGGCTGTTTTTATCCCCGTGCACCACATCAGAGGTGAGGTTCTCAGCTGTAATGACTGATGTTACATGATCATTACAGTGGTGTGCGCTTTAAAAATAAAGCACTGCAAAGTCTATGCTGCTCTCTTATTGCACCATATACCTCTGAGCTCATGAGAACCTCTTCCACATGTTCAGATGGATATCTTGCTGCTCATTCAATACATTTCTTTTGTTGGTGTTAAAAGAAGGCAGAGAGGTTCAACATTATGTGGTTTACTGAGAGGAAGGCAGGTCCAGTGATAATGTTAGTGATCATTTACTGTTTTGTGGACTATCTGGAGACAGAGTATGATAGAGTTCACTCTTGAAAGGGCTGCCTTAGGGATAATGAGATACAGTCCAGCTTCCGATTTCACCCACAAAGAAAAGGAAGGTGTTTCTGCAACGATGTCAAAGTTGAGGAGGCCTGTGAACAGAAGTAACCAGGTCAAACTATCAAAAAATCTGCTTGTCAGACAGATGGAGAAAAGCATCACCTAAAAAGGAAATACAATTTAAAGTATAAGCCCTTTGGCAAAATGTTCACTTTGATGATAAACATACTCATTATTATCCAAACATATATCAAACTCAGTCTTCTCAGCCTAAAGCTGGAAATATTATATTAACTTAAGGCTGACACTGCAGACGTGCTCCTAAAGTTCTTCAGAATGATAATTAGCTTAAAACTCTAAAATAAATAACTCTTTAAGCCATGTTGATTCAAATTTTCAATTTTGAGTGGACAGGAAGTATAAAAGGAAATGAGAAGTGGGGAATGCCAGCAGCTAACATGTTATCTCTGCAGTGGAATTCAACTCTGCGCCCCTCCCCAGTGCCTACATGCCCACATCGGTTACAGACAGGGACCTCGAGTACTCCCAGCTGTAAAAATTTAAGAAATACTTGTTATGTATCAGAGTCTACTTGGAGGAGGACGTATTATCGAAACACTGTAGAACATCACATACAGGAATAGTTCTGACTTTTACAGTAGCAATACCTGTATCAAAAGATAACTAGTACTCCATTTAAATGTAAAGAGAGAAAAAACCTTGATAAGCAAACAGGAAAGTATCACAGTCACACTTGTAACTGACTGACGTACTTATTCTAGAAAAGGCTGTCCAAACATGGATGAACATGGATGAACAGTAACTCTCAATAGTGTTCTGTCTCTGAAACCCTTGAACAACTCACTAATCTAGCTAATATTATTAGCAGTGGCAAAATGTCTATTCAAAGTCAATAATTAAATTAAACATTCTCCTTCATGTCCAATGAGCCACCATAACTAGCAAATCAAGCAGATGTCTGCCTGTCTTTTTCAAGACTCTCAAGTCTCCCTATGTATAAACTCTGTGTGGAATCTGAACACACACAATTAATTAGGCAAAAAAGGAATTTCTTAGGTAATAATTGGTGAAACAGAACTTAAAAAACTCTGTCCCCCCTCCTTTGCCTTTTAAGTTCCCATTTCCTAACTCACCTCCCTCCCCCAGCCTAGGACCCTTTGCTTTCTGACTTTCCCCACTTCTCCCAATAGAGCTTTTCTCAGAAAAGGATTTCTTTTGATCTGTAGTTTACATCACTGGCAAGGCTTCAGGTGTTATCTTCCAGAAGCAAGATTTTTTAATAACGACACAGTATCAGAACGTCAGGCAACAGTACCCTTGAAATTACATCTTCTTCTAAGGCAAATATTTCTTAACAAGTGGTCCACAAGTTCTGCATCAGCATCACCCAAGAACTTACAAAAATGCATATTCTCTATGCTTCACCATAGAGATTTTGATTCATTAAGTCTAGGGTGAGGCTCAGTATTTTTGAAGTACATTGAAGTTTGAGAACCAGCAGTTTAGGTGTTAAGAGCATGAAGTTTGCCATCAGCAGATGTGGTTCTGCTTTGTGCATCCTGTGATGCTGGGGAAGTTAATCTTCATCACATACGTTTTGCTCATCTGTGAGATCAGGATAATACCTCCTTTGTAGTGCTGTTATGATGAGACAATGCATGTCAAATGCCAAACCGTCAGAACTCTTTTAGTTGTGATTCAATGAAAACCTAATTAGCCCACAAAACTGAAAATTCTTGAGGAAGACCTGGCTTCACAATGTACTTGATCTATAACTCAGTACGACCTTTTTTTTTTCCAGTCTCCTTTTCTTACGTCTGACTTTTGCAACCATGACTCCATTCTCAGATTGGCTATTCCTGTGTAATTACAGGATAGCTGCAGAAACTGAAACATGACATTTTTCCAGGTTCAAATTTCAGGACATAGAGTAAAAACGATTCTCTCTGATTAGGCTGTCTGAGATCATGTATCTGTTGGGAGCCACCCCTCCATGTGTCTCTTACCCTCCATACACTTTGCTGGGTATGCCAAGAGTATGAGGCTCTGGCACTTTTTACCTGGATTGCTTCTCAAGGTTGTGTCTGCAGCAAGCAATCTTGAGCATAGACCACGAGAAGGCTTGATTGCTGCTACTATAAAGTGGTGGTTTCCCTAAGATCAGTGTCCCCCAGCTGTGCCTCAGCCAGACTGCAGCACAGCATCCACTTGGGCTCGTGCTGCTTCACCGCCATGAGAGTCAGGGACAAATGGGGCTAATGTAAATCATGTTGTGTACTGGCTGCACCACGAGTAATAAAGTCCTCATCTCTGACCTGGAAATCCTGTGTCTTCTGCCAGCATCTATGAAATAGCAAAAGACCAATTGATTAGCTTGTAAGTAGAGTAAAATTAAATTCCAGATCCTGGTAGTATCTACCACTGAACCCATTAGCCAGGCCTGGGGATTATGGTTGGCTGGGCCTGGGTGATCTACTCTACTTTTGGAGCTGGGAGTGTTAATTCCACCTGGAAGTGGGAGGGGCAGTGAGGGGGGATTCCCAGAAGAAAAGTTATATACAATTACCCAAAGTAGATAATGAAGGGTATGTTATGTGGCAAAAATAAAATTAAGTAAGAACCATTTACAACTGTCTAGCATAGATTCAGGAGCCAGATATATATCTGTATCTAAATATATATATATATATGTCTGTATTTATATCAGATTATATACATATATCAGATTATATGTATTTATATATCAGATTATATATATATATATATCAGGTTATCTGCAAGAGGAAGTAGAAAATTAAAGTGATTCAGGTTTTAAAATTCTGCTATTTGATCTAGTCATATATTTAAGTATTAAGTAAGTAGGAAATACTTTAAATATACCAAATTTTATTTCTTTAAATGTTAGCACATATGAACGTTGAGCAAAATTTATTTTTATTTATGTAATAAAAAGAGAACGAATATTAATTGTTACCAGGAAAAGGAAAATAAGAATTACCTTGGTTCTTAGTCACCCAAATAAAGAATTTTTGATGAGAGACAAAAAGCATGATATAGGCAAGATTTTCATCAGTGAAGTAAAAAAGTAAAAGTACACACCCAAGAATCGAGAGCGGGCCAGTCCAAGAGAGGAAAAATGGCACTGCTCCTTTGTTTTTCCTGTTTTTATATCTTGGTTTTATGATTGATTGATTAACTGATTGATTGTTTGACTGATTGACAACTCAAGTTCCCTGCGCTCTGGTTGACTGACAGCTCAGGTTCCTTGTGTTCCGGATTGTTCCTTTCTCCCCTTCCTTTCCCCCTGCCCAGTGCTCATTTCTATCTAAACTACCTAACATAATGATATTATTTGGAAAGGTCAAAGTATATCTCATAAATACTACTGACAAGATTCCATATGACCTCAAGAAAATGAACCATTCTGTGCATCAGATTCTATATCTTTAAAATGAGAATAATTAGACATCAATCCAGATTAGTAATAATTTACTACATTCCCACAGGATTAATGACATTGTTTAAATATATTTTAAAATAAGGTTATAAAGGCATTTTAATGTTATACAGAGCATACAGCTAAGCATATTGAAGATGGTATGGAGATTAGGAACATATATGAACAACATGAAGTGATTTACAATGTTTGGTTGGGCCAGCTCTGAAGTTACATTTTACCATGAGCAATTGGGAAAATGTTTGCTTTAAAACAGTTTTAAGTAATAGAAATCAGATAGCCCACCACAGCCTGAAATAGGTACCAATGATTAGGAAAATAGCATCCAAATATTTGGATTTCCTTCTGTTTTACTGTGGCTTACAAATGTATTTGTGCTACATATTTGGGGCCTGAAATACCATCATGAAGATAACCAACTCGCATGAATTAGACTGACAGTTTCAGTTCCCCTCAGGTTTTATGGCAGTTACATAAAGCTGTCAGTAACCAGAGTTTAAAATATAGCATCAGGGCAGGCAGGGAAGAAAAGAGAAGTAACATTTATTCAGTACCTCCTTTGTAAGTAATACATTTTTTTCTAGGTGCTTTATATATGCTATTTCATTTGGTCTTCACCAAGATTCCTATGAACTAGAAATCTTTATTTCTCTTACAAAGCAAGAAAAGAGAGAGAAACAAACAAAAACACCACCAAAGAAACTTGTCCAGCATGTTAAAGCTGGTGGTTGGCAGGACCAGATCTAAAAGGCAGACCTATCGACTCCAAGAACATGATCCTTCTACCCCATCAGTTAAAGGTCTTTTAAATGGCACAGAGATTCCATTCCATGAACTACACTGAAATGGGAAAAGTCTGACTGTTACCTCAGGTTTTACAAACTACAGTGACCAAAATCAAATGTGAAAATGTACCACTCTACTCACAGTCCGTACTTAACGGATGAAAAAATAAAATAAATTATTGGTAGATACTAAAGAAGTTATCACATACCTCACAGAGACAATCTGATTGCCTAGGAGAAATGCCAGTTTCACCTCTACGTCACATGTGGCCATGTCAAGAACTGCTCTAAAGAAGGAAATGCCAGAGCTCAGTGATTATGTAGGTGGGGTTAGAAATCAGAATGCCTGGTTTAGAATCCTGGCTTTGAAAATCACTGGCTATGTCACTATAAGCAGATTATTTATATACTCATGCCTCATATATCTTAATTTAAAAATGTGAGTAAAAATAATTTATGTCTCACAATGTTAGCAAAGTAACAATAAGTCTTTTCAGCATTTTTTAAACACTTGAATAATCCTTTTCATTTGCAGAACTATCATAGAGACAGTGATAGGTGAAGAACAATGCAAACCAGAAAGTTTTCTTTCCACTTATGATGATATGGTAAACGTGTTCTAATTAATAGGAATTAAATAATCAAGAAACATTAAAATAATTATCAGATACTATCATTAAAATGGCCATTGGAATAGGACAAAACCCCGGAGTTTAAGAAGGCAAAATTCTAGATGAGCAACATTAATTCAGTCCCATAACTATGATAAACAACTTTTAGGACATTAGTAACAGTTGGGATTTCTTTCCTCTCTATTTAAACTAGTCAGTTGTTCTGCTGTAACAATAGTGTAAAGTAATTAAAGAGCATTAAACTCAATCTTTTTATCTGGCAGTCTATCCAGTTAAGAGGTCATGCCATTTATCAGGATACCCATTAAATAGAATACCCTGAATTATTCAAATGAATAGAGTCTAGTTAAGGAAAGATGAGAAACTCAGAAAAAAAATTGTTCCCAAATATTAAACTCTGATTTATTAAACTATAAAAAAATTATTTTCTTACAAATTCTTCTTTTTGTAAATTATCTCACTGAATCCATGAGCAGAAGGAGTAGCATGCAAAACAAGGAGGTAGAGATGCGAAGCACAATTTGAAACAGCTGTGGACACTTTAAAGCTGGGGTCTGCCAAGTTTTTTTTTTTTAATGTGTGCTTTCTCACCTGCAGCTGCATCTCTCTCATTTGCAAACCAAGGATGGATCTATAAAGAATAAAATTGATGACTGCATCAATTCCTCTGAGAGTTAATCTTTTTCCTATGGCACTATCTTCCCCAAAGTGAGAATCTCTACAATCATCACAAGCAACATCGGGTTACAATCCATTTTAAAATGAAGTAAAACAGACTGCACTCTGAATTGAATATATATTCAAATTTCCCTATCATTTTTTTTTTCAGACAAAAGCCCAGGGGAAACCAAGGGGAAGCAATTGGCAAGCCAAGTGATGGGTTCTTGCAAATTTGGTGAGTAGCAATGAAGAGGATGGAAGGTCAACCAGGATTTGCTTGGGCAAGACCCAGTTCCTGCTCTCTCTTCCTAAAGCACAGACGGCAGGAACCTGATTTCCCAGTTGTTTTCTGTTAGTCTATAGATTCCCTTTGGGCCATTTATCTTTGATCCCTCAGCGCCAAGGAACAGCCATCTGAAAGCAGTCAGGAGCAGGAACTTGGAGCTCAGTCACTTAATAGCTTAGGTAAGTGACTTCATAGCTTCACCTTAGCTTTAGTTTCCTCATCTTTAAAATAGAGTAATAACAGAACCTATATCATAGGATTGTTATGAAGATTAAATAAGTTAATATTCGTAAAGCACCCAGAACAATACTTGGCACACGAGTTTTCTAAGCATACAGCAAATATCAGAACGTTGATGGATTTATTAAGACAAGGCAAAGCCTTGAAGTCATTGATTTTGGTATTGGGACCACAGCTTACCTCTTGAGTGTTTCTCTCCCTGCTCTGGTCTTCTGGAATCTCCCCCACATGCGCTGCTCACTCACAGGTCAACTAATTTTTCTTAAGTACAAGTTATTATTGACTTACTATGAATTCCTGAATCCTAAATGTGTTGGCTTTCTAACGGGAGTTAACACTGGTTCCCTAACCTGGCTGCATAACACACACACCCAGGAAACCTTTTAAAAACATAGATTCCAAATGCCCAATTTAAGAAACTCTTGAAAATAAGGCCCAGGCATCAGTTGGAAACAAGATTTCCACAGGATTCTGACATAGGTGGTTTCACCAACTGGTATTGAACCTCACCTGAACTCAAAAGATTTCACAAAGCAAAGTATTGCATTTGTAGCAAAGAAATTTTGGGTGCTGTGGTTAATCTATCAGTAGTGGAGCTGTTTTTTGCAGTATGGGACCTTCTCTTGTTCTTCAGTTTGCTCCATACCATCATCAGAGTTGCCTGGCGTTCAGTGGCTCTTCAGAAGTCCTCTGTAAATCTCCTAATACAAGAGTGTTGTTGCCAGTCCCTCTTTTACTGGTATCATTTTCAAGGGCGATGGAAAATAATCATCCTTACATTCTTCCTCTTTGACATTTTTTTTCTGCAAGACACTTCTCTTCATGGGAATCAGATTTTGTAAATGTGTAAGTTTCTGTAGCTTTCCTTTCCATGTGCTTCATTACTCTCGTGGGTCTTGGTTCATGCCTCATCAATTATTTAAATTTAAAAAAGTGTATATAACATTATTAACCATAACCTCTTCTACTGCATCTTTTCTAGTTATCTCAAGTGACTAGCATATGTAATACAAGGTCCCTGAGCAAAAAGAGATTGTTTCTTTGATATTTTAGTTCATTAATCATCACAAAAATGGAGACTATGCTGGGGCCTGAGGAGGCTGGGATTGTGATTGGTGGGAATAGTATGGTGATGATGACAATGACTACTATCTCTGTTATCCTTATTATGACCTCCTGCCTATAGTTGATAGTGAATACAGGTCCCTGTGCTATACAGTATGATCTTCTTTATCTATTTTATATATAGTAATTAGTATCTTCAAGTCTTGAACTCCCAGTTTATCCCTTCACACTCCCATTCCCCACTGGTAACCATTAAGTTTGTTTTCTATGTCTGTGAGTCTGTTTCTGTTTTGTTCATTTGTGTCATTTTTTTGATTCCACATATAAGTGATATCATACAGTATTTCTCTTTCTGGATTACTTCACTCAGTATGACAATCTGCAGGGCCATCCGCGTTGCTGCAAATGGCATCATTCCGTTTTTTATGGCTGAGTAGTATTCCACTGTATAAATATACCATGACTTCTTCATCCAGTCATCTGTAGATGGACATTTAGGTTATTTTCATGTCTTGGCTATTGTAAATAGTGCTGCTGTGAACACTGGGGTGCATGTATCTTTTTGAATTAGAGTTCCCTGTGGATATATGCTCAGGAATGGGATTGGTGGATCATATGGTACATCTATTTTTAATTTTTTAAAGAATCTTCACACTGTTTTCCATAGTGGCTACACCAAACTACATTCCCACCCACAGTGTAGGAGGGTGAAGGTTACTTCTGAGTTAGAAAATACATATTTTAATATTATGTCTAGTAAGTTAAAAACTCAAATAATATTCTTAGAAATCAAAGATTAGTGAAAACATGACTTTGTAAATATCCTGATTCTGCATCTGTTTTAATTGCTTGTCCCCAACAATGTTTTATTTATTTTACAAAAATGACAAATTTTAGACAGTAAATTGGCAACTGTGTGTCCTTAAATTAGTATCTTGCTTGAAAGGATTGTATTCACTTTATTTGCACTGTATGTGGATTAACATCCCTAGACAAGTAATATTGGTGAATAATACTTTGCACAGCTGAAGTGTTATGAGAAAAAGTTCCTTAAAAGTTGTGTTTTTCTTTTATCTTGGGATTTGACTTTTTATGAAACCACCATGACTCATCATCCATTCTGGCTAGAAAAGTCCTATCTCTGTTCTTTAGGGTAGAATATCAATTGTCCTATTTATAGTATAAATAGATAATCTCAGAATCAGCAATTCTTTGCCATGAAAAGGAGCTGTTGAGAAATATACATTTATTTTACATATTAACAGAGATATCTGGCAGCATCCAGTGTTATATTTATTGAGCAGATTTTTTATAGGATCAGATTTTTACAAGGGCACATGAGTCTTTAGGTTACCATGAAACATTACTCTAAATTTCATAAATTGTGTAATTAATAATTGACAGATGTTGTTTTAGTTGATTTACTCTTTGGTTGAAGAAAAACTAAACCAAAAATTTACTGAAGTTTTCTCGATTTCTCATTTCCAGAATTCACTTTCCATCTCAGTTCCTAGAGTTAAAGAAAATGATTAATCAAAGTTATAAATAAAGTATTAGCATAATTTATAGAAAAAATATAATACTCTGCACTAAACAATGCCATAGAAAATAATCTAAAATTATATATAAATGAATCTAATTTAAACGTATTTAAATGAATATATGTTTAAATCTTAACATTTAATCTTTAATCTGAGGCAGACAAAATCATTTTTGTGGTATATTTGTCTGATTTAATTAGAAGCCCCCCTCTTTGAAGAGTAGCTACCGTCATTGCCTTTGAAGAGCTTTTCTTTTTTAAAGAGTGGGTCTTGACCTATAAAGGATTCGTATTACAGTTCTTAAGTTAGTATTTGAAAATGGAGATTGAAGTAAATGAAATGCAGTGGTTTCTAAAACTTTATTGAATCCCAGACCCTCTTTGAGTTTAAATTTAAAAGAAAACCAATCTTATTTCGTGGATGGGTGGAGAAATTTCCAACCATATCGCATCAAACATTTTGACAAACATGGAAATGCAAAGAAGGTACAGTTGTTAGTGGAAAACTATTATTTGCTACTGTGCAAACCAATGTTAACTTTCTCATTCATACAAGAAATATTTTTAACTGCCTACAACCCCAAACAAGACAAGCTCTCTACTTTCACGCACTCTAGTAGGGTGAGACAGACAATAAACACATAAATATAAATATATTAAGAGCTATCATGGAGATAAAGCAAGGTAATATAAGACGGTGTTTCTGGGAGACTAAAATTGAGTTGTCAGAAAATGCTCTTCAGAGGGGCTGCTATTTAAGGTAAGACATAAATGATCTATAGGAGACGGTCCTGGAAAGACTGAAGGGAAGGGCGCCCCAGCTGAGGACCTAATATGGGAACGATGTATTCCAGGAACAAACTAGAGACTGAGCAGAAGAGGATGAGCAGGGAAGAGGAAGTGGCCAGTGAGGAAGGAGGAAAATCTAGACAGGAACATGACTCTGTAAAGAGGAGCCAAATGTTTATGAGAAGTCTAGTAAGATAAGGACAATTAAGTGACCATTAATTTGATAGAATGTGGGTCTATGCTGACCTAACATAGCACAGTTTCAAAGGAATGGGATAAAAGCTCATTGCAATGGGCTGAGGAAAGAAACAAATGAATAAATGGAGATAAGTACAGTCAACACTTTTGCAAAGTTTTTCTCCAAAACAGAGATGAGAAATATGGCAGGAGCTGGAGGAAGAAATCAAGAGAACGTGTTTGCACTAGTGGGAATAATTAAGTTCACAGGGATAAACTGATGAAAAGAAGGAGTACCCCAGGAGGGGATTCCCGGAGCAGCAAAGGCACGGGCTGGAGAGCCTGCGCCCGTCCTGGCTCTGGTGGAAGCCAGCGTGCTCATCTCTTACAATGAGAGGTGTGAGAAAGTGGGGGCACCGAACGCGTACTGCCTCTTGGAATGGAGACTGGCGATTTGGGGATACGTGAAAAGGGTGACAATCTCATTTTGGAGAGTGGGAAATGGACATTTATTAAAGTATAAAGATAACCAACCAGTACTGAATACCCAGTCAGGATACAGGATCATGAGTTTAAACTGGAATCAGTCAGCAAAAAGTACATGCTTTTCTCCAGACTTGTTCAGCTGCCAATGCAGAATAAGACAGTGGGATAACCAGAGGGAGAGTTCTTTTGGGGAAAGTGAAATGGAAGAAACTCTTAAGAGAGTTAACTTTTTGAAAGTACATAGATATGATAGAGCTGAGTATGGAATAAAGAAAAACGTGAGAGAGATCATGAAGAATGAACAAGAGTAAAGACTGCTGATTTAGAGAACTTGGTATGATCAAAGCACAGAGGCGGAGGAGAATGAGAGAGAATGCAGGGAAGTGAGGTTAAAAAAACTGGATACAGAAGATGGGGGACAGTACAGCTGTCAGTGATAACAAGGGCCAGGGCAGACCCGCAGGTGCGGTAGCTGTTGTTAAGATGGGGAAGGATACAGAAGGTGAGGCAGGTCAAGGAACAGTGCAGCCACATGAGGGATGAAGTTTTCACAAGGACATTGAAGACACCAATAAAAATGATAAGGGAGCAGAGGAGATGACAGAACTCTTCCGTGAGTGAAGGGAAGAGACCAGGAGATTAGTATGTCACCAAAAGGAAAGGTAGGCCAGTCTGATGTGAACGGCAAAGATGACTGAGTTTCAAGGACAGAGCAGTTATACAGAAGCACAAAGAGAACAGAGACACCAGCCTCACTCTCAAACCCCAAGGGTTATCTGTATTAATGGCCAATTATTTTCTTTAATCTAAATAACTGGTATCGTGTAGACAACATGATGTCTGTTCCATCAACGGTCAGAGCTAGAAAGGGATAGGATTCATTAGGTTTAACCCTCATGTTTCATTTTTATTCTATTACATAAAGATATTTAACCTCACCCACTTACAGAGGTACTCTAGAGAATAAGGAGCTAGTATACATAAAGTATTTGAAATTATAATACATTCACCTCCATTATTCATTTTCAGATTTGCCTTGTATGAAATAAACCTTGACATTGTAGGATGTTTCACTGGAGGGGATGGAGAATTGCGATATAATGACTAGGAAATACAAGACTAGGAAGACGCTATATTCTCACAGGTGATAAGACTGCATATTTACAATTTCCCTTTCCCTCTCAAACTGTGAACATAACAATTTAACACTAAAGGCTGAACCTTCCCTTTGGCTGCATGAAGCTAATAAAGCAAAACAATCAGCACATCTGGGGTACAATTTACAGGAAGGACTTACTACACACTTCTTCCAGTTCTTTTGACAAATGTACTGGCTCTGTTGATGCCCTATGATAGATCCATTTCTCTCTGTCCTTTTTTTATAATGTATCTCACAAGGAGAATAAGCAGAAAACATATTATACAACACAACTGTTTGTTTTTTCATTTCGCGTTCATGATTACTTGAGTCACAGATGACATATGATTGAAACTGGTAACGTATGTCTGTGTCTGACAGAGGACATTTTTCATCCTTCGAGTCTGGGTTACATCTTCAGCAGCAGGTGTTGTGAATCTAAGTGAAGTGAAACAGGCTTCTAAATTCACTTCTGAATACTTCAGCATACTTCAGAGTGCTACATGGGACCAGAAATAAAAGGAACAGTTCTGTCTTTCTATTCTAAGCCATGGAAGTCTAGCTTACTTCCAGACTCTACAAGCTTCAATAACTCATTTCATTTTAATGTGGTATTTGTCCTTTTGATCAGAGGCTGGCTACCTGGCCCACCTTTTCCTGTCCTCTGCTCCACCCCTTTCCTCTGCACATCTTTGACCCTATTGGATCACAGAGGTGTGAGAGCAATTCCTGTACCCCAAATGATTGTTCATCCCTCCTTGCCTTTCCTGGTGCTTGGAATGCTCTTAGCATTGTTCACCTCTGGAACATTTTGACACATCCTTCGATGTTCAGGTAAAGCATCACTTACCTTATGAGGTCTTTCCAGTCTACTGCATCCATCTCTCTCACAGCTAGTCATTCTCTTTCCTTTCTTTCCAGGTGCATCTGAACACACATCAGGTACTGTTAGGGTGGCCAGACCAGGGCAACTTTGAGAGGAAAGGGGCCCATTGTTAATAATTACCCTGGGACAGCGGTTGTAAATGCTGACTTCCCTGGCTAACCAGGATGTGTGGTCACCCTAATTATAGCCTTTAAGGTGTCGCGTTGTGGAACCAACCTCCTCCTACAATCAGACTGTGAGGGCAAGGCTGTTCTGCACTTCATGCAATGGCCAGTGGAATTTAAATACTTAGTGGATATCTACTGCCTTATTCTCACCTTTCTTGTAATAAAGATGTCTTTAGGAAATCACCCTGCCACACTCTGTATTCTTCTAATCCCCAGCCCATGTCGTGTGAATGGAGCCGAACCTACCCTCCTTTGCCCCATGTGGGTAGGGACAGGGTTCAGGTTCCACAGGTCAAAGTGATACAGGTCACTGGCCAGCCCTCCTCAGTCAGATTGGTTCAGATGTGCACGTGGTGGTCTAATTAGAGCCAATCTTATCGTGTTTTTTTTTTTTTCAAACTGTGGAGAAAAGAAAACTCACTTGCCACTTTGGCTTTTATTCTGTGAGGCTGGAACTGCCAGGGAAGCCCTGGCCTCCCCTCCAAGGAGAGGTACTAGTGAGAATGCAGCAAACACTGAAGAAAACAAGAGCCAAGAATGGATCCTCCAAGAAACTACTGGAGCTTCTGTCTCCTTTGTTGCCTGCAGTTGGATTTTTTAACTCTGTACTTTTGAGTCACATGAACCCATAAATTCCCTTTTCACTGAAGTCAGTTTGAGTTGTGTTCGCAGAAAAAAATTTGTTTTCCTGACTGATGAGGCCTGGGCCATTGGAGGCGCTCGGTAAGTACTGGTTGAATGAGATGACTGAATGGAGCAGGGGCTACTTGGGGGCGGTCTCGGGACTGTGAGTGACAGTCAGTAACTCTCCCACCTGCGGCTCCCAAGAGCCTACTGCTGAGTTACCTGTCCCTTAGGAGTGCCCTGTGCTGGCAGTGCCTCCTTCAGGGACAGCTCCTGAGGCATCAACACAGGCTGTCATTTTTGTTTGTTTCTTTGTTTCTGTACTTTATAGGCACTTTTTTTTTTTGGTCCTAGGTGACTTGATAATAATTTGGGGACAGCTATTGAAATAAAAGGCAGTGTTACCTCCAGTTGTTGTTTATAAAGGTCACTAACTGGAGATCTGAAATACGCCATCAAGATAAACACCATCTCCTCCCTAACCGTTCTCCCTCCCCTTCTTTAACCAGGACGCAGGGGCTTCGTCCAAGCACACACACTTTAGACCACCAGTCTGGTCCTGCTGGCCCCATCAGCACTGCTCTCATGTTTCCTCTCATCTAAAAGGCCTATATAATGATACATATTAAGAAGATGTTTAGAGATCCCAGACACCAAGGCCTATGAAACAGTTTATGGTGGGGAGGGCACGGATGGTGTCACAGTCCTTGTGTAAACAGCCGCTGCCCAGGGTGTCAGCTCACCACGGGGAGCCCGCTGTGCTCAGCTCCACAGTGAGCGCAGATTAGTTCACTTACCAGTTGGCCAGTTCCTTCTGGGTTCGAGCTGGAGAGGAGCTGACTGACAAGATTTGACTTGAAAATCCATATTTCAAACGGATTTTTCTGAAGGCTGGAAATGGGTGGAGCATAAAGAATATCATTTTGATGAAACAACTAGAAACATCTATTTGGAATAAACTGTATTTGGGAGAATCTTTGGATAAAAATTCACCTCTCTTCCTTTGAATTGAACACGAAATAGTGTTAAGATTAATACATAAAATGATAGGTTAATGTCATCTCACCAACCATGAGTTGTCAACCAACTTGAGTTTAATGACCCATTTTGACATCAAGCGCTCTCACCAATAACGACTGTGACACAGGAGCTCTGGGCTGCATTCCAGAGGCCCAAAGGACACCCTTGCCCTTTCCTCTGTGGTTTTGCCCACACGGCTTACATTACTTCATGGGGGTATTGATCATCCATGCCCCCAGATCTGTTCTCCACACAGCTAAGTAATTTTTTTAGCATCATAAATTAGAGCATATCTTTCTCTAGCTTAAATCCTTCCACTGGATTTTCATTCTCTCAGAATGAAATCCAAGCTCCTTGGCATATTCTATAATGTCTTGCCTGGTCTGTCTATATTCAACTCAGATTACTTATGCTCTTACTCACTAAACGCCAGCCAGTGTCATCTTTTAAGGTCTCATGTGCTGTGTTCATTTCAGCACCAGGGACTTTGCACATGCTATTCCCGCTGTCTGGAAGGTTGTTCTCCCCACCCTCTACAATTACCGCTCTCTACTTTTCCTTGCTTTATTTTTTTTTTATTTTTTATTTTTTTACTTTTTCTTGCTTTAAAGCTCTTATTGCATTTGGTAACTGCACATTCATGTGCTTGTTGATTTAATATCTGTCTTCACTAGAGTGTAAGCTTAAGGAAGGCAGGAAGGGACCTAATCTGTTTTGTTTATCATTCTGTTCACTGGCACATAGAAGGTAGGTACTCAATAAATATTTGTTGAAATATGATAAAATAAAATCAAGTCATGGGATGGAGTTCATACACCACTTAGCTTAGGAGCACCAGCCTCATTCTAAGTCACCTGCAAGGATGCTGTCCTCTCTTCTTCAGTCCTGGGAACAGATCTGCCCCCAAAAGGCTTTTTAAAACTATAAATGTTAGGGTTAAAAGGTACCCTGGAGATACTGGTTTACAGATGGGGAATGCTGAGGCTTATAAAACTGGGTGACTTACCTGGGAAGGGGTCACTTCTTCGCTCCTCTGGGTTCTTCAATGAGGGAATTTTTCCTAAGTGCTCCTGGCTTTTTACATCCCCCTTGGAGGCAAAGCGAGTTGATTATGAGTTTGGAGAGGAACTAGGAGTGTGGGTTCAGCCCTCAGCCCCTCTTTCCCGTGGGGATCTGTCACAGGACATGCACGTTCTGCCCTGCTCCTCCTCACCCCAAGTTTTCAGGGTTAGGCTCTGCCGTGGGGGTGGCCTGCAGCTGGCTAGTTGTGCTTCTGACTGGGGATGGTGAGGGATGTTTGTCTAATTCTGGGTTCCGTTTATGCAGGGCCATGGTGCCTGCACACTTGAGCTCTGTTCTCACGTCTAGCTCCTAATTCGTTTAAAAGGAAGTAATTTTCTGATTCCTCTGCCTGTTTTACTTGGTCTAGAACTGGCTGAGCTTAGGCCCCTTATATCTCAACACCAAAGCCCCACAGTCGTGGGGACTAGAATTCAAATTTTTCCGAGCTCTGGCTCTGACTTCCAGGGTGTCAAGTGCATACATCAGCCAGTTCCACCACAACTCCCTCCTTCCCAGCCACCTGTGAACTGTCTCTCCGACCGTCAGCACCTCCGACCCGGCGCTGCAGGGGCAAGTCTGTCCTCCGCTCCGTGCTTTCCTCATGCTGATTCCGGTTAGAGACATACTTATAATGATGTCACCATGAACATGTTTTGAGGCTAATGAGATAAATGTTTATAGAGCCAACTTAATAGAAAAATTGGGTAGTAATCAGATTAAAAAATAAGTTAAATACCTCATTATGAGTTACTCAGGTTATAAATACATTTTTAATCATCAACATATTCATTTTTACTTTTCCTCAAATTGTATTGTAAAGTCTCTAATTTTGTGTTTTATTTTAAATTGTTTCATGTAGCTTCTTGAAAGCTCTCCTTTCACTCCAACATTTATCTGGATAGGAGATCGGGATATTAGTCCTTTGGTGGTTGACGCATATTTCAGTTCATTATGACGAAGAGGAGAACTGTATTCTGCTTTATCATTGCTCTAACGTTAACACTTTCAGTATAATATTTCTAATGGACTAATAGGTGGACCCTTCCCACATACAAATGGAGTATAAAAAATTGTTTGGTATAATTATGATCTTACTTGTGGAAACAAGTATCTTCCCTAGTCATCCTGGGAATAGTGGAGAAGAGAAAATTGCTTACAAGGAAAAAGCAAAAGAAATACATATCTTTACTGAGAGTCCTTAACCACTCTCCATTGTTCCACCTGAAGCAAAAAGTAAAAGAAATGGTAACAATAATGTGAATAAAATAAAACTTAAAGAGCAAACAAACACTAGTGGTTCAAAAGATTAAGGCCACTGCACACTGTGCATCTGGAGGAGCAGTGGGGCAATGGATGTTTTCCCCTGAGCATCACCTCCTTTTCCATTAGGAGACTGACCTTCTCAACTCTTTTCTGCATCAAGATGGCATATGTCCTTCTCAGTTTGGAGGCTGTGTGCTCTATTTCAGAGATTCTGCTGTCTTTGGCATAGCTAGATACAGAGTTTTGATTTCTCATATTTTTATTTCTTCTTATCAAGCACTCAACAACTACCTACAAAAGAATACCCTCTGAGTATAGAAATACCTTAGAACTTGAAGAGACCAAGCGAACATTGTTTCCATAGGAACGTTTTTGTGCTTTTAGTTCCTATGAGATCAAAGCTTATGACCAGGTTGGAAAGAAACAGATGTATCTATCTTGCTATTCCTCTTGTCTATTTTAATGCCACAATGCTACTCCCTGACACAAGCCCGAACTCCAGTCAAGGCTATTATCTCTGTCGATTCTTGTCACATTAGTTGGAGTATCAGCTAAACTACTGAAAAGAGAGACTTCAAGACACAGGGGCTTGAACCTGAGAGAAGTTTATTTCTCTCTCCCACGACAGTCTGGAGGTGGGAGTTCCAGGCTGGAGTCGTGGCTCTGCTCTACGAAATCCTGTAAGGACTTGGGCTCCTTCCATCTTGTGTTTCTACCATCCCCTAGGCATTTTCCTCATTTTTATGGTCAAAGACTGGTCGATGCACGTTTGTTTCAGCCTTCAGAAAGTAGAGCTTAAGTGCATGATATGCAATTTCATTTTATGTAACTGTAATAGACAGAACAGTATTTTCCAGTATCCAGTTCTTTTCTATTTCTGGGCACACGGACCGTTACACTTCTTCACTCTCCGTGGTTAGGCACAGGCATGTGACTTGTTTTGACCAAGCCAATAGGAGCCGGAGAGGCATGCGTCACCTGTGTGCTGAAGTTCTCGTGGCTGGGGCTGGACTCTCCATCCCTTACTCCCCCTGCCATGAGGGCCACAAAGCACATGTTCATGCAACAGGAGGTGCGATGAGATGGGAACTTGCCGGAATCCTGAGTGAATGCAAAGTAGTCCTCTGGGCTTGCAGCAGATTCTGGTGGGCAAGAAATCATCTCGTGCTGTTTATGCCACAACATAACCTATCCTATTCTGACTTTTACAGCAGACGATGTGGACACTGTACACATTATTTCTGCCCATGTTTTATGGGTGAGAACATAGTTGCATGGATAATCTTGGTTCAAGGGTGAGCAGGGCTGTTTATACTGCGTTACTATGGAAACAGAGCAGGGCAGATAGCTGGGGCAGTTGGGGGCAGTTGGTCTCAATTTCCAGCCTCATATTCTAGCGCTCTGCTTGCTTGGAATGCCTTCCTCCCACTTCTCAGTGTGGGCACATCCCACACATCCTCAAAGCACAGCCTCCTGCAAACTCCTCAACATTCCTGACTTCTGTCTCCTCTAAATTCGATGGCTCAATGTTTATGACCTTTTATAATGTGAGTCATTCATTTAAAAAGGGTTATGGAATATTCACCCACCACCAGGTTAGACACAGGTATATACTGGTGATGTAATCCCCAACTTCCGGAACTTGAAGCTTCCACCTGGGTAACATGGGGCCCTACTCAAATTACACAGTTCATATATGAATCAGCCAGCAGTGGGATGGCATATGAGTAAATGCTAAGTGGCAGCGCACTACTGGAAGATCCGAGAAGGGAGAAAACCCTGAGGTAGACTGTAGGACGCAAGAGGACAAGGACCATGCCTGTCCTAGATTCTGCTTTATCTCCAGTGCTGATCACTGGGCCTGGCATACTGTAAGTGCTTAATATGTTTTTGTTGTTTTCATGGAGAACTGTGAGGCAGGCCTGATGGGTATCTTGAGGAATCTTGGGACATAAGGTTGGACCAGTAAGTAGGATGGGACCAGATTTTGAGAAGTTAGTCATGGATTTGTGGATCTCCATGTACTAGAAAATGAGACATACAGGCTTTTTTTAAAGGGAGATTTAGAAAGAGTCTACTGGTTTGCCAAGTGAGTTTGGATGTAAATATTGAAGTAAAAAAGATGACTAAGTCAAGACTACGGTGATGAAAACCTAGTTTGGGATGCCAGTGGTAGACCTCAATGCAAAAGGGCAAACCTAATAGACATTTCAAAAGGAGGATCAACAGGAATTGGTGACAGAATACAAGGGTTAAGGGGAAAAAAAAAGATGGAAAAAAACAGATGGAAAAAAATAGATGGAGTAAGAGCAACTAAAGGTTCCAGTCTAGAATTCTGGAATGAGAGTTCTACCATTAAAGAGATAAATGTTGCAAAAGGCACCTGTGATGAGTTGAACTTGAGGCATTTTGTATCTGCTGTGTGGGAGGAAATCTACATGGGGACATGGAGCGAGCAGCTGAGGACTGGAGAGCAGGTGTTGTCAGTAATGAAGATACAGCTTTGGGAACCATATGCTGTGGACATGCACGGCCTGAACAGACCTCTGCTCAGCTTGTATCTCTTCCAGCATATGTTATGGCAAACAGGACCAGTCCTCAGTACAATCATCAAGTGGACCTTGCCCTCTCGTTGACTCTTCCCTGCCAGTGGAGCCCCTGGACTGTCTGTCCATGCCAGTATATAAGGGAAAGGAAGATGGCAGATCATGCAGAGGAAGGGCAGGGTAGAGGACAGCTGAAGGGATAGAGAGTGGCAGAAGGAATGCATCCCAGAAAGAATGGCATGGCTGGGAAGTGCAGAGGTCGAGAGCGGAGGCACACAGGCAGCTTCTAAAGACTTACAGATGTAAGAGATGTGTGTATCTCTGGGTGAGTGCACATGTGTGTATAGAGTCAAATGCGTATGTACTCAGTAAAGATCAGCAAATACGTCTCCACCCACCAACCCTGCCCTTCATTTGTGTTCCAAACGATCCACCTATTCCTCCATTTATTCAATAAGGATTAAGTACCATTTACTGCCAAACACAGTGGGCATGGAAACAAACCAGGCTGATGCAGTCTCTGCCCTTATACGACCTATATATTAAAGGAGATGTAGATGGTGAATACATACAAATTCATCAATTCCCTAAACAGTGAAAAGGAGAGAACTATGTGCTCCAAATTCTATCAGTCTGGCCTCCTCAAAGTGGAAGAGTTTAGGCGGAGCTCTGCAGAAGCAGGAGGCATTCTGAGTCAGACGATTCTTTGAAAATAGCTCATTTGGGAAGTTACTAGCCCGAAGTCCTGGAGAGGAGGGCCTGGCTGTGAACACTGAGAGCCATTGCCATCTCACTAGCCACCTGCAATCCTGGCACCGACACCAAAAGGCAATCTCAATGAGAGCAGAGGCCTGCCTTCAGTTTTGCAGGCTTAGAAAAATTATCCAGCATTTTCCTCACTTGCTTCCAATTTCAGTCTTTCGGTCTGTCTTTGGGTTCAGGAAACGAAACAAGGGACATAAAGATGGTGAAAAAGTGGGCTACCAAGAAGAGAACAGTAATAGGGGAGGTTTGGGGTGAGAGCAAAAGGACTGCAGATGTGTAAATCATTTTAACTTACTTGTATTTTCTTCTGTTTTCTATCCATCGGATCACAGGTTTGCTGGGTCGTAGGGTCTGGACTGGTGTTGCTGGCTGGAACCACTGAAGCGCCTAGTCCCACAGTGGCCAGAGACCCCTGTTCTCCCCAAGTTACAACTGTGGGGCTGTCCTGTGGGCTAGGTCCTTCCACCAGGTGATTTTACCCCAGGGACCAAGTCCATTGCTGTGTATCATTTAGCTTTGGGCTCACTGCCTGCCTTGGATTTGCCCCTGACCTTTACCCCCGCAAACAATGGCATCCCAGAAAATCCAGGTGCTGTTTTGAGCTCTTAAGACATCTGACACTGATCTTCAGGGAGGTGATGGTGAGCACGGTCGGTGGAACAGGCAGGTATTGGAGAGATTTGGGGAGAAACAGATTCCATGTCAATGTCTTATGTAGGCATGTCTTTGTAAGAAAAGAGATGATCTAGGTAGAAAGAGTGTCTCATTTCTTAACCATTGGGGAGGGTATGTGTGGATAAGTTAGACTTTCAGCAATACAGATCAAAGAACTTTGTCTCAAACTTGTCTGAGTTAATACATATATATTATGAAGTGAAAACTTGTATGAGGAATCCAGGAGAGCTTTTAGAAATAAGATATAATATAGTTACTAAATTATTTTTAAGGATTTAAAACTGTGTAGCTAAATAAGAGCAATGCAAATGAGAGACTTCAGAGAACTGGTTTGAGTTTGAGGTAACTGGGGAAGATACCTTAGAGGAGGTAGCATTTAAACTTGGATTAGTAGTGTAGACACATTTCAGTCTGCCAGCTGGTAATGGGTGGCATTCCAGATAGGAATTCCTGCTAAAATTGTGGAGCTGCAATAATGCAAGACCAAGTAATTCAGTTTGGCAAGAACACAGGGCACCACATGAGAGGAGTATGGCCTAACATGATAGGGTCTTGGAGGGGCCTGGCTGAGGCTCAGGAGTATGGGCCTCACTGGGGAAGTCTGGGATCCTGTCGAGCAAGAGAGCTGAATGATAGAGCGGCACATTACAGAGGTACACTTGGTAACAGGCTGGGGTAACTCACCAGGAGGAGAGAGATGAAGAGTAAAAGGGAAAAGCAGGGTGATAAGATTTCCATCTGTGGTGGTGATTTAGGACAGGGCAGACTTAATGGATATATAGCCCAAAGCGAAGACCAGCACAGAGAGGAAAATTAAAGGTAAAGATGAGACGGAGTGTCAGATTATTGAGGGGAATGTCAAGACCATAAATGGAAGCGTTAGCCTTCTCACCCCTGCCGACCCTGAGATCTCACATAGGGAAAACAGAAGCGATGCAGAGTGGTGTGAGGGGGTACAGATGAAGGCGCTGACATCTGAGAGCGAGGATTTCCTAGCATTGCTCCATGTCTCTTGAGTCACCTACCAAACACAGGAGAAGCGTGAGTAAGGAGTTTTAATTCTGGTTTGGCTTTCATGTAAACGTGAGAAGGTCAGTCAGCTGTGGCTCAGTCTTAAGAACGTAGACATTTTAATCCATATAAAATTCTTTAGCTTCTTACCTTTTTAAGGACAAGGACCTCTTGTTAAAATTTAACATCTACCTGGCAGATCTGCTATATGATACCAGTCTCAGTGATTTGGCAGGTCTCAGCTTACGAAGAATTGTCAGAGACACTGCAGACGTCTACCCGTCCACCCCTTCCCATTTTCACAGGGATTTTTTGAGGATAAATAAAACAAGAGAGTATATATAAAATTATTTTTCCCATAAAAAGTTGCTATGTGGATATTGCAGTTCTATAAAAAAGTACTTTTGGAAATTACAACATATCAGAAAAATCTGGAATTATTTCGTCTCATTCTTTTCAACTGATATTCAACTTTCTTACAAAAAGAACTGGAAGGAGTTTGTTTATGGTTTATCATTTTAAAGAGCTTTCTATACATGTTGATGAGGGGAGTGGTCGAGAAGAAAATACTTTCAACCAAGCACAGTGCACTGGTAATAATGGTGTCTGCCAAACAGACACTCTGGGCACTGTTGATGGACCCACAGCCACAGTGCTGGACAGTCAGGCCGTCTGGGGCTTGTCCAAGGCCTCAACCACGATTACTGCCTCCTGAGATACCGTAAGTCCAGGAAAACTTACCTACTGAGGTGGTTTGTTTAAAGGATATATTCCTACCCAAGGCTTTTTGAGAAAGAGCTTTTCTGGGCACTGTAAGTATCCACCCATCTAGTACCCACTGGCTGATACTGTGTGCTCCCAGCTCTGTCATTTGAAAGAGAGAGAAATGTGAGAATTGGAAAGCAATCATTTTTCTAAATAATGAGTATTACTACCAACTCCCATTGCACCCTCATATCACATAACAAGTTAGCATCTTTAGCAAAAAGAATAAAAAAATGTTTGCCTTAGGGGCATCATTTGCTATCCTTGGACATATTTAAGTGGTTTTTTTTTTTTCAGAGTTATGGACTAATAGACTTGTTTTCTGGTTCTCAGTACTCTTGAATTACAGTCACTAGTTTATAATGACATTAATAAGACTTCCTAAAACCCTGAGTAGGTGTGTCTGAGTGGTTTATAAATATCACGGCAGGGGGAGGGGGTGAGGTGCATTTCCTAGCTTCCCTCCTCAGTCCAGCACTAGGCTACCCAGGTTCCTGCAGTAAGTCTCTATGTTCATTTTCTCACAACAATTTTATGAGGCAGTTAACATTACCTCTATTGTACAAACAAAGCTAAAAGTATGAACATTTTTTTCTAAGAAAACAGCTAATAAAATGTACGTACAAATAGAAATTTCCTTATTTCTCAGTAACAGAACTCAGTTCTTGAGCCCCATTTCTGTTGATGACAGAAAGCCTAATCGTGCCACATTAAAGTAAATTCAGTTACTTCTGATTTTTCTTAGTGCTTCCTGGGTAACTGATCACCTTAGGACTCTCCTCCTCTCACTTCTCCACTTATCCATAGGGGTAATCTAAGTTCTAGGAAGTACGCACAGTGCCCTGGCATTGGGCTGCTAGATCTGTCCAGCCTGGTTTACAGTGGGACATACATCTCCAGTGCTTTTTGGCTGTCTACATCTGTGGCTGGAACGTACAAATTCCTCTCTGATTTCTGTGTGTTGGGGCTATCCAGGTTATTCAGTATCATGGTTGCTCCAACCCGAAGGTTTCACAAGAGCCACAGGCCCACTCTCAGACAAAAGAAGTTCTAGCTTCTCTCTCACACTATCCTGTAATGCTTCCCATCCACCCAGATACCCGCCTCTGACACTGCTCCCCTACAACATCCGCACCATGCTTGACTGTGGCTTCTCTAAGAGAAGCTTCCCTGGGCCATGCCCTAGGCAGAAAGTTATCAATTCCCTTTATACCCAGTCTCCCCCAATCTGTCCAGTTTATAGTACCACATCCCCCACCCCACCCAGTTCTCGTACCCAGTGAGAAGGTAAGCAAATGAGCACTTAAGAACACTTACCTGTATAAATCTAGTTCACTTCTACATATTTTTTCTCTCTCTTGCTGGTAGAATTCTATCTTATTTTAGGAATTATTATACTTTCTATATCTATCCTCTGAAAAGACGTAGAAACAATGACCAATTCTATAGCAGTGCAATCCTTAGCACCCAGACTGCAGTCTTGAAATAGCATCTTACATTAAGAGAAACCAGGACTTCCTGGAGAAATGGCTAATTCCAGAGCTGGGACAGGAAAGATACATAATGAAGCTGGAAAGTCTTGTAATACCAGATGGCAGGTTAAGTATCAAAAGATACTGGGATCATGTCAGAAGGACTCAGGAGTCAGTTTAGGATGCTCCCATTGAACAATGATTGATAGGATAATTTGAGCTTAAACAAAGATATGAATGGCAATTTATTGGAACCCATCATACCGTAAGTTTAATCCTGTAAATTTATATTAATAGTGAAAATATAATCGTCTTTTGAGGATTATAGGGAAAAAAAATCCATTAAAATTAATAAATTTTTTTAAAAATTGAAAAAAATTTAAAAATTTGTAAGTACTTATTTATTCTGTCTTTTCTATATATGAAATGTATAATTTCATAACCAACTAGTAAATGAGGGACAGTGTCTCCTCATAAAATTTTCCAGGTAATTCATGAAAAAAAAAAACAGCACCACTGCAGAACTCCCAGGAATTAATGTATCTAAGGTTTGAGCATCAATGGCTGCTAATAGTTAAAAAAAAAAAAAGGTGAAAAAAACAGACATTCTATGCTCTTGTTGAAAACCATATTGTTACCTAAATAGTCTTGTCAAAGGGCTGATAATTAAGTCTGTTCAAGACTCTGAATCTAAGTACCAATTTTCAGGAAACACAGAGGACAAAGGAAAATATCAAACTGCACCATGAGTATGAAATCAGCAAAATTCACACTGTTGGTAATCTTGACAGGTCAAAACCCCCAAATTCTTTAATATGAAAATTATAAGAAAAAAGGAATGGGATGGGAGGGAAGCATATCTACAGATTAAAAGATGTTAAAAATACGTAAAATGTGCGTACAAGATGGTACATTCCCTAATGGAATACCATGCAGCTGTAAAAAGGACTAAGGGCGATCTATACAAACTAATGATATGAAGTGATTTTTCAAGATTTACTTTTACATGAAATAAGCAAAGTACAAAAGAGTATCCATGATATGCTGCCTTTCATGTAAGAAAGAAGGGGGAAAGGAAGATATTCATGTAGCTCTCATAATTTTAGAGTAATAGAATATAAATGTAAATGAAAGCAGTATGAACGAGGAGGACTAAAATAGAATACAGACAAGTGAACTTCACTGTATTCCAAATGAATAACAATTACTACCCCAAGTGACTTTGGATACAGTATGTTGATTATATTATATTTAGCCTTACATTATTATACTTAGCCTTAAGGGCTAAATTCCAGAAAGAACTGTACACATATATTGTGCTTTAAACAGTAGATTCTTTTTCACGGAGATACGGATTAGGAATTCTGAAACTATTTTTCATGTACTCTGGGACTGAACAAATAAGCAGGTGTACACACACACACACACGTACTTTGTTTTTCATTGTTGGAAAAAGGGGTTACAAATAAGGGGAGGGGGGAGAGTGGAATGAATTCTTGGTGTATAATTGAAATTATAAATGTTAATATGAACTCATGAAATATATAGAAATTAATATAGTTGTGTACATGTATTTATACATAAAAATTTTCCTAGCTCTGTCTACTGAAAAGGCCTAAAGGCAGTGCCATCCCAGTGTCACTGAGCACATCTAGCACCAAATACTGATTTTTAAATACTGTTCTTCAATTAAATTAACCTAGGCTCCTTGGGAAATGGCTGGTGCAAAACAGGGCTGGGACAGAGAAATTACAAGATGAGCCCATATCAAAAAGTAAGGGACTGCTCAAAAAGTGATGTGGATATTTCAGAAGGATACAGGAGATACCTCGAAAGGCCTCCTATTGACCAAGTCTCGGACAATTTGAATAATAAAATCACTACGATTGCAATGGGTTCAAACCACAAAATAAAATTAGAATCTATGAGTCCATATTGATATAAGCAAATAACGGTTAAATTTTTTAAAATAAGGTAGAAGGAAAGCTCTTCCTTACACAGAAATCCAAATAATAAATGTAGAAGTAATGATGAAAAGGGAAAAGCACCTTTAGTGGGAAAACCGAATGACATATATATTTAATATTAGAATTATAGCAGTGGTAATTTCCTGATTTTGATAATAGTATGGTAGTTATGTAAGATGTTAACATTTGTGGGATACTGGTAAACGGTATTTAGGAATTGTTCTATTTTTGTAACAATTTTCCAAATGATTTCAAAATGGAAACTTTTTTTAACTGAAAACATTAAAATAAAAATAAAACATGAATTGTGTAAGATTAAAATACAATGTCCCTGAATGCACACTTGGGCAATATAACCATAAAAATGGAAGAAAATGATTTCTACAAATATCAAGATAGAGGCTACTTTTGGATTGAGGAAGGGGCTGTGACTGGGATGGGAAGCAGGGAAAGGCTCCTGGGGTGGCTGGCAAGGTTCTATTTCTTGATGCCAGGGACCAAGGGGGCTGACGGTTACAAGAGTGTTTCCCTTACTATAATTCACCAAGCTGTATGTTTGATCTGTGTAACTTTCTGTATCCACAGTTTATTTTATAAAAACAAATAAGTTAAAAAAAAAACAGGATCAGAAAAATATGCTTTGGCTTTCAAGATTTTCTCTCTGATATGAATATCAAAAACCTATTTTGGAATTGAAAAAGCAACAATTTGACTCTTCACTCTTAGACTAAATATAAATAGCCTCTTTTAGTGATAGAAATATCATTGACTCAGTAAAGGGGGAAGATGCTCTCCAGGGAAATAGGTAGTAAAGAGGAAATTTCTGTTAATAGCTCAGAATTTCTCCCACTGCAAACTGCTTAACCACTACAATATGCTTTTCAGTGAGGGACATGCTCTTAATACCTCTCCCACCACCATTTAACTAATCTCTTTATAGATGTTCTTCATCCTGTTCTTGACGAGCTTAAGCAAACGTGTTATGGAAGTGGAAGAGCAAGATGATAGCAAAACTATCCAGAGGATGTGGGTACAACAGGACACCTCAGCCTCCCCCTGAGACTTGCTGAAATGAAAAACTGCACTTCTGCTCACTGATTAAGCACCCACTGCTGCCAGACAGTGGGAATGAAGAGATTAAACTTCTGTCTCGAGGTACATACAACTGCATAGAGTGGTTCAATTTAATCTATCAGTCGAGCGTATGGCAGCAAATTAACTGACGTAATTTGAGGAGGTTCTCAGACTATCAGCACTGCTGCCACCTCTCCCTATTGCTCGGTTCCCACTCTCCACTCCCCAGCCCTGAAGAAGCCTTGAAGAACAGCAGAGCTGCAAGCAGTGTAGCTATGACAACCATCAGCCTAGTGGCCACCGGAACAGGTAAAACAGGTTTGGAACTTTCAAAGGACCCCCATGCAGAGAATTATCACTGTTTACCTATCTATAATTGTGCCCCCCAAAACATATATTTAAGTCTTATCTCTCAGTACCCGTAAATGTGACCTTATTTGGAAACAGGATCTTTGCAGACGTAATTAGGTTAAAATTAAGTCATACTGAATTAGGGTGGGCCTTCAATCCAATGCTAGTGTCCTCATGAGGGAAATTTGGACAGAGAGACAGGTAAAAAACACACACACAGGTAAGAAGTCCACTTGACAACAGAGACAGAGATTGGAGTGATACAGCTAAGCTGAGAAACACTCAGAAATGCGTCAACCACCAGATGCTATGAAGAGGCAGTGGATAGTCATTTCCTAGGTACTTCAGAGGGATCAAGGCCCTGCCACCATTTTGATTTTGGACTTCCAGCCTCCAGAACTGTGAGAGAATACAATTATGTTGTTTTAAGCTACCCAATTTTGGTAATTGTTACAGCAGATATAGGGAACTAACCCAGGTGGTGATGCCAGTATAGCAAATCAAAACTGAATAAAAACTACAGAAAGGAAGATTTGAAGAAAAAGATGTCCACGTGGGGCTTTGTGAACTCAGCATATTCCTGGGAATCTAGGAAGGCAGCTGCATGTGTAAGGCTGCACACTTGCCCAGAAAAGATCTGAAAGGCCCACATTTCTTTAACTCTGGGTGATGGTGAGTTCCTGGAAAAGCAAGAAGTGGAGCCTAAGGCAGAACTGTAAATCCAGCATTGAAGGCCTGCTCCAGCACATACACAGAGCCTTTCCACAAAGGTGAGAGATTTACTGGTCCAGTCATTTAAAGAAATCTCTGTTTCATCACTACCTGACCAGTAAGCTAACTGAGCAGAGTTAGAGTTCGTTCAGTGGTCACACCTGACAGGGAATACAGACTTTTCAGGGTCATCAAGGCAAATAACTAAACAAACAGCAGCAACAACAAAACACTATGGTGTGGCTATTAGGGGACGGATTTTCAGAACTGCCACATTACATTATTTAACACATCCAGTCTTCAACAAAAATGTATGAGCAAAGAAAAAGGAAAGCAGTCACAGGAGAGGAACTTAAAAACCAGGAAGAGAAAAGCTACTCAAAACGTACAAGAGATACTCAAAAAAATTAACTGACTTCTATCAGAAACTATGAAGCCCAGAAGGCAGTAGGATGACTTAGGCAAAATGTTAAAACAAAAAGACTACTAATCAAAAATTCTGTATCTAGTAAAACTATCCTTCAAAATGAAGAAGAAGTTAAGGCATTCCCAACTAAGCAAAAATCGAGAGAACTGTCAATAGCAGGCATGTCCTACAAAAAATACTGAAGAGAGTCCTTCAGGATGACATTTAAAGACACCAGCCAGTAACAAAACCGCACAACGATATAAAGAGCACTGGCAAAGTAACTACATAGGTAAACATAAAAGACAGTATAAACACATTTTTTGTCTGTAATTTTTAAATTCTCCTATCAGATTTAAAAGATAACTGCATAATAAAGCAATAGTTATAAACCACAATGATGAGTTTATATTGTGCAAAGATGTCAGTAACAGCACAAAGAAGGAGGGAGGTATAGCACACTTTCCGTTAGACTGACCCCATCCCTAAAAAAAGCATGTAATTATGTTGGAGCAAAATTGTAGTATACTACTGAAGTTAGTAGGTATTTATCCTAGTATACAGTCTTTAAATTAAAATATTAATTGTAATCCCCATGGCAGTCACTTAGAAAACAACTTTACAAAGGTAAAATAATTGACAAGACAACTAATACGGTACTCTATAAAATATTTATTTAATACAAAAGAAAAAAGTAATGGAGGAATAGAGGAACAGAAAAGATATAGAATAGAAAATAGAGTAGAAATCAAATAGAAAATGGTAGATGTAAATCCTCCCTTGTCAGTAATTACATTAATCATAAATGTATTTAACATCCATTCAAAAGGTATAGATTGGAGAATAAAGTAAATAGTCCAAACATATACTGCCTACAAGAAACATTTTAGATTTGAAGGTATAAATGGTTGAGAGCTAAAGGATGTAAAAAGATAGACCAAGCAAAAGCAACCATAAGACAGCTGAAATTTTTATACTAACATTATGCAAAATAGACTTCAAAACAAAAAAAAGTTACTAGAGATAAAAAGGGACATTTTATAATGATAAATGAGTCTGCACATCAGGAGATATAAACACATACACACTTAACAAGAGAGCTCTAAAATACACTTTAAAATACTGGCATAACTGAAGGTAGAAATAGATAATTCAATAATAAAAAATAAAGACTTCAATAGTCCTTTTCAACAACGTCTAAAACATTTAAGAAAAAGAGTAAACTGAAAATAAAATAGTTCAAGAATACTATAAACAAACTAGTTCTAACAGACTTTCACAGTACACACTACCCAACAACAGCACAGCAGACAGTCTTCTCAAGCACCTGTGGAATATTTTCCAGGACAGACCTTATGCTAGGCTCTAGGACAGAACATGAAGCAAAGTCCAATAAATGCAAAAGGGTTGAAACCATACAAAGTAGGCTTTATAACCAAAATGAAGTAAAATTAAAAATTAAAAACAGAAGGAATTTAAGGAAGTTTGCAAATATGTGGAAATTAAGCAACACACTCCTAAATAACCAATATATTAAAGAAAAAAAATCACAAGGGATATTAGAAAATACTTTGAGACGAATACAATGAAAACACAACATGCCCCATTATTGAATGTCACTAAAGCAGTGCTAAGAGGAAAATTTATAGCTGTAAACACTTAAATTAAGAAAGATTCCAAGTCAATAATTCAACTTTCTACTCTAAAAAATTAGAAAAATTAGAGCACAGCAAATGCAAAACAAGGATAAAAACAGAAATTAGAAATAAATTAGAGAATAGAAATACAACAGGAGAAAAGTAAATGAATCCAAAAGTTAGTTCTTTGAAAAGTTCAACTAAATCGGCAGACCTTTAGTTAGACTTACCCCATCCCCAAAAGATGAGATACTCAAGTTACTAAAATTATAAATGAAAGAACAGGACATGACTAACAACCTTATGGAAATGAAAAATAATATGATGAATAACTGTATCAACAAATTAAATAACAGAGGTAATCGCTGAAGTATTTAGGGGTAGCAGGGCATCACTCTTAAATAATTCATGAAAAAAGTTATCTTTACTGAACTTGCAAACTTCTGCACATATGAAATTCTTTCAAAAAAAAAAGAGAAAAGAAAATGATAACCACGTCATGCTATTATTCACAGCAAGGCTTATTATTGTGAGAAAGAAGCAATCTCAGAGTTCAGACAATAATGATTTACTTCTAATTGGTAGCAAAAATTCACTGAAGTATAGATCTGAACACATGTGTACATCACACAAATGTCTGAATTTGTGATTTTAGATGCAGAGCAATTTTAGAATCAACTGAAAGGCTAACTAAGGTATGGCTGTTGGAGTGGAGGCTGAAACGAAGTGGAGATCATTAGGAGTTGGGAAGTCAAGGAACTGAAATGTACAGGCAGTGGAAGAGTCATACATGAGGACCTGGAGATGGTGGAAAGTGATGGCAGGACCTAGGATGGAGAGAAAGAATGGAAACTAGGTTCCAGGTTTTCCTTTTAAGGAAATGGCTGAAGACGCAGCTATGAGAAGAGTGCAGGAGCAGAGGATTTTAAGACAGGAATGCATCTTGAAGAGGTTGTAGAAATAGTGAAGATGTGACAGTACAGGAGTATGGAGGAAGAACTCTGACCTTAACCTTAGCTAGCTCTTAAGAGATCACGTTGGCTGGCCTGATTCTGCCATGGGTTCAAAATTGTATGGAAAACATCACAGCCAGAAATCAAAGGAAATTATATGAAGCTTAGTCTGCAATTGCTACCTGTCAGGAAATCAAATAAGAAAACATATTTGATACATATTTAAAACTTATTTCTATAATTCTCTCCTGATCAAGTTACCTGGGGAAATAATAGGAAATAATAGTTAAGTAACTGAGCTGACATCTATGTATTCTTCACTAGGGCATTTGGACCCTGAGATTTGTAATGCCACCAGTGGCATGTTGCATAGCAAGTTAACGATGCACACTCTATTGCACTGTAGCAATGATACAGGCACGCTCTACCTCAAGACAAAGGGTGTGTACACACATACACAAAGATAGATATAGATACTTCTAGACACAGATAATTTACAGTTCCATTCAGTTACAGGTAAGGCTATTTTTCAGTCTATAAAGAAAAGTACCATATATTCTATTCAAATAGTTACCTTCTCTACGGAGAGGTCACGTGGTAAAGAGCAAAGCTAAAACACCACAACTGAGGTGAACTGAGACAATCTCTGACAATTTGGGGACATTGGATAAGCCATTTACCTACCTGATTTTAGTTTTCTTTGTGAAATGACTTTATTTAAAATTCCTCCAAATGTTGTTAATTCAAATTCATTTATGACTTTATTTACATGTATCTATTTAGACATATTTACTATATGAAGTGAATTACCTATTGCTTTATTCCTTTAATGTTACAGTACCCTATATATTATATGTATAATGTATTTTATACATTACATACTCAAGAACATCAAAATGATTTTATAAAAATCATAGTGGAAACTTCTTCCTGTTTCCAATCTTCCTGGTTACTCAGCTTGTTTGTCTCTCTCTATCCATGCACCAACCCCCACACATTTAGTTTTAAAGTGTTAGCATATTAATAGAAGCAGGGCATTTTCTAGGGGGTTTCAGTCCTACTACAAAGTGATTATTATTAGATCTTCCTTGTTTTTTAGAGGAATGCTTTATTTAGATAATTTTCTAATACCCCAAATCACAATGACAGATATTTATATTTATCACTTATTTCTTTCACTATTAATTCTTATGGAAAGCTGTTTACCTAATGCCTTTGCCCACGGAAAACTGTGCTATACTGAAATCATTCTAGGATGGGCAAGTATATTCACTACACACACTTTTATTAAGGAGGGGAAGGAAACGGTTTGGAATTCAAATTTTCCTATGCATTAAACAGTGCACAAGAACCTAGCAACTCTGGAGGAAATCCAGCTTATTTTTGCTTTAATGTACCCAGAAGATTTCAAATCAATACTTAGCATTAACGTTTTAATTGAAAATTAACATCACCATAATTGGAAGTGAGGATCAGCATCCAGATGTTTAAGAGAGGGCTATTTGGTTGGGAAGGTCATTACACTAAAGAGCACAAACACTGAAAGAGGAAAACACAAATCACTTGTTTCCTTGAGCAAGGACATACAGTAAACACCTGAATTGGTGGTCAACTATAATTTGCTTCTAGAGCCAGTGACTCTGGCAACACTACAGTTTGGATTTATAGCAGAGCACACAAGTAGCAATGACTTTGAAAGTAAAGGATAAAAGAACCCAGGAAAAAGTTCTTTAAGATCTACTCATGGCAAGGACTTCCCCACTCAGCCTAAATGCAGGAGGCACTCTTGCTGCTATTCCCAGCATGCCCCTCAGCTGTTCCTCCTGAATAATCACCCGTCTGGGACACCAATGATTTTGAGTTTGGGTTATCAACAATCCTTTATTTTCGGCCTGGGAATTTCAAACCAATATACTCCCAGTCTGAACAATGCAGACAGATTTCCTTTCTATTTTGGCAAAAAAGAAAATTAAAAATGTATTTGCTTCTCGTGTCTTAAAAAGTTCAATCACCTCTCCAAATCTCTCAGAATAAACACAAGAAATATCTCCCCCTGGTAGGATTCTGCCCCACTCCCTCCACCACCCTAAGGCACTTCCAGTTTCTCCATCTTCAGGGAAGTCGTGCCCAGTTCAGATTTAGCTCCTCAGTGGAGTAGAGGGAATTTAGAAGGGAAATTTTTGTAGGTAATGTCAGTCGCACAAATAAGTTCCTCTTCTCCTTTTCTCTTTTCACTGAAAGTGAAAAACTCTGCTCACCAGAAGTGCTCATTGTTCCCTGTTTCCCTATGTGTCCCCAGAGCCAAGAGAGGAGCCTGTCAGTGAGGCTCCCTCGACTCTGTCCTGCAGACCACAGTCCCTGACCTTAACCCCGTTGTCTGTGCAATGTACAGAATTAGAGTTCAGAGCAGCAGCCTCAGCATCACTCTCTATGCCCCGTGGGGCCAAAGGCCCCTTTCTTGGCGGAGGGGAAGGGCTCTTGTGGAAGCAGAGTTTGAAAAGCCCCAGCACTGTCATGGTCAGTATCACCAACACTACTACCGCTATGCTAACAAGTAGTAAGACCACGGTGGAGGAGGAATCCAAAGCCTGGGGACTGTCAGAGGAAGATGTGGAATTAGGCTTCGGAATCACCCTTCCTGAATTGGTGACGTCGGCCTTTGACTCAGTTTGAGGGGACATTTGAAGGGTAGATATCGTGCTCTGCTCTCCCCACCCAGGAATCTCGGGAATAGATGTTGCTGAAAGGCCTTGTCCGGGGGCACGGGGTGTCTGTCTTGACTCCTCCTGGACACTGGGTGACCACGTTCTCTTCGGCACGGGGCTGGCTGCAGTGGCTGCTGGGTGCCAGGTGGGCACCTTGGTCCCTCCAGGGGCCGGCTGTCCTTCCCCACTGGTTACACAAGAGCGTCCGTCTTTCCCCAGCACAAAGCCCGCAGCACATTCACAAGCAAAGCCTCCCAAGTCATCTAGGCAGTCAGGGAGCTCCGCGCATCTGCCAGCACGGAGGTATCTCCCGGGACAGGGACAGAGCACGGCCCCGGAGGGTATCCTGTCCCAGCGCGCGCCGACCTCGTCCGCGGTGCAGGTGGCTGTGATGGAGAGCTGCCCCGGGCAGAGCGCACTCACCTTGGTCCCGGGGGGACTGAAGTCCAGCGCCGCGCTGTAGAGTTGAAAGGGCGCGCGGTAGCTCAAGTTAGAAGCGGCCCCGGGGTGCGGAGCGGGGCACAAGCCCTCAAACTGGTACTTGCACAGGTAGCCGTCGGCGCGCCGCTGGCATCGCATCTCCTTCCAGCCTGCGGGCTCGATTCCCCCGGTGGCCTGGAGTCCCGCGCAACTGCGAGCGGTGCAGGAGCGTTGGGGCTCCTCCACCCACTGCAGCGTGTCGCTTTCTGACTCGCCGACGTCGGGGGACAGCCAAGAGAAACCCCGCAACGGCTCGTTCTCCAGGGTGCAGTGGGATCGCCTGCGCTCCAGCGCCACCCAGAATAGAAGGTCTTTGAAGCCCTCTCCGGGCCGCGGGCCTGCCCGCAGGAGAGCGAGCACCGCGCGGAGCTCGGCGCCCCCGCGCACGGTGCTGAGCGCCCCGCCGCGCAGGTTGCAGGCCTCTTCGGCCTCCTGCCGCTTGAAGGTGGCGTGGTGCAGGCTGTAGCAGGCCCCCGAGGCCGAGCAGCCCGCGCGGTCGGCGGTGGGGTGTTCGCCATGGCCCGGCCGGGGCCAGAACGCCTGCCACAGGAGGCACAGGGCGAACGCCGGCCTCATTTTGGAGGCCCTGCGCCCACAACTGCTCTCAGCTTGTTTCTGTCCCGCCCGAGGGCGTGAAGCTGTCCCTAGAGCGCGGGCACCGCCCCCCACAGCTGGCTTTCCTCCCTCTCCCCCACTCTACTCCCGCCCAGCCCCTCAACTGCCAAGAATCCCCGCCAGGGTCCTGGCGGCAAAAGGCTTCCCTTAGGCCGCGACAGGAAATGTGTCCAGGGTTCTGCCAGGCCCGGTGCAGCCCTGATTTATTCTGGGATCAGGAACATAGCTGGCGCCAGGGCACAGGGATGCAGTCGACCAGCAGGTCAAACACCCTGCTTCGAGCAAGAGAAAACGGAAATCGCCACTGGGAAGGAGGGTGTCGTTTTCCCCGCTCAGAGACGTTCAGAACCTCGGATCCCAAAACACTTCGGTGAACTCCAGCAGGAAGGGCTGGAGACGTGGACTTGCTGACCGCCCACGCCCGCGCATTGCGCTCGGGACGGAGCGGTGGGGTTGGCCCCACAACGCTTTGTAGACGGCGCCAGCCTTTGTCAGACGGTGGGGAAAAAATCTTTTGAGAAGTATAAGCATTTCCCTTCGCCACCAGAGGCAGCACAGTTTGAGAGCCCGTCCCTTCTTGGCTCTGCTCCTCTGTGCTGTCAAGGAGAGTTCAGGCGTGCTAATTGCTAGTCAAAGAATTTAGGGTTCTCTTTTGGGTATCTAAAGTGGGAAATCCTGATTCTTCCGTCAGTGCTCGCCTTACAAGTTTATTTTTTGCTTCTATTTCTTTCTCTCTGAAATGACCTTATTGGTTCACTCAGGAAAGGAAATGTATTTCTAGGTTTAAATGAAAAATAACGGCCATAGATCTTAACGGTTATGTTGTTAGGTTTCCTTACATTGTATTGGTTCCTCTCATTATACTGGCTCATAACTAATGCTTCAAGCTTATAGGTTATATATAAATGAGATCATGGCCTTACTACTGTTTGAGAACAACCACCCTACGTGTGATTTTATCCTTAAACTATTTTAATATCATTTTCTCTTACGATTAAATGCCAGTATTTGTAGCAGTAAGTTGTATAAGTCCCCTCTAAGGCACACCAGAGTTCAAGATCCTTAAGAAAGTAAAATATTCATTACATGGTAATACATACTGTATACCGCTAAAAAAAATACCCTGCAGCTTAAAAAATAGGTGAGTCAATTTCTTCAGAGTTCCAGTGGGTGTTTTGTTTTAATGTAAACACTTCAACTCAGTTGGAAGTAGGGAGGAATTAAAGGGGAGTAAAGGAAGGAAAGTTAAACACCGCACTATGAAGGGATTTTCTTGTGAGCAACTTAGACAACATGCATCATTTTAAAAAACATGTTATCTATCTTGGTGCACAGCGACCAAGTAAGCTGCAGTTAGAAATACATAAAGAATTTCAACTAAGCCCTCTTAATATTGCATGATGCTTTAAGACATCTATAATCAGAATGAAAGCTGTCATTCCATGGGTAATGCACGCCAGGCTTTTAAACTCACTGGTTCTGGACTGGACTGTTGAGGTTAGTGAGAAGAGGCGCAAGGAAGGTTTCAGGACCACATCTGTGTGCTCCCACCTTGTTTTCACTGATACTTTCACTCTTCTTTTCCTCTTGGAAATTCCATGTATCTTAATAAATGATAGTAAACAACAGGAACCATCATCACACTTGCCTTGCTTTTGCTGACTGGGGAGTTCTGTAGTGAGATTGCTCTCCTACCCTTGCTGTGTTCCAATTTAAAGGACATTCATTAATCCTTCATTTCAGATGCCCGAGAATCACCCTAAACATGACTTTGCATTTAAATTAATGTCTTACAAAAGAGGAATGTGAAAATCTAGAAATCTAATTGAATGGATTTTAAAAGTACTTAATTCCTTGGGCCAGCTCTGTATACCTCTGCAATCCAACAACTGTGTGTTTATAAATGTGTCTATGCAGAACTGTATATTTTAATAAAATAAAACTTTCTACAAATCTAAGTAGTCAGTGGAAATCTCTTAGATACTTTAAAAATCTTAGGTATTTCAGAAGAGGTGAGGTTTCCAGAGTAAGAAAGAGTGAATGACTGAAAAACTGATAGTAAATATGTGATCTCACCTCCTGGCATTCTGCTCAGGGAGGTGGGATATTAGAAGAGAAAACAGTGGCCGTAATGACTGCATATCACAGTCCTGGCCATGCCTGCAGTGATGTGAGAGAAGAGTTAGAAAAAAAAAAATTAGCTCCAAGTAAGACACATATCGTTTTGTAATAAATTACTTTGTATTGATCAATTTACCACTAACATTTTAAAATGTATTAGTATACCTGAGAAAACTAGAAAGGAAGGAATGCTTTTACTTTTTATTAGTTATTAATTTATTATTTTTTATTAACAGCTCACCTGATTGAACATTTATCCTGGTGGGTGTGGGTTTAGTGCTCATGGCTGCCATTGAAGATTAGTATTAGTTACGTGCCCATTTTGCAGATTTAAAACCAAAATCTGGAGATCATGTATGTAGTTGGTCTGGGGTCAAATGAGCAAGGATGAATCCAACCACTCTGAATCCAAAGCCTATGTTTTTTTGTTTTTTGTTTTCCTTTTAAATGGCAGTAAAATTCACTTAACATAAAATTAACCATTTTAAAGTGTACAAATTTTTTTTTTCTGTAACTTGCCTGATCACAAGAATCACCCTAGAGGTTCCTTAACATCCAGCTTCCCTCACCTCACCCCTGAGCCACAGTGGATCCCCACCCCCCCACCTCCCGCCCCGCGGGAGAGCCCTAGTTTTTTTTTTAGCAAGTGCTAAGCAAGCCTGGGAAACATGGCTCTAGGGATATTCAGTCCAGTGATGGTTAGCACATTCTCAGTGTCAGGCAACCGTCACCTCCATTAGTTCCAGAACATTTCTATCACTTCAAAAGGAAATCTTATTCTCAGAATGTTCTATGTGTTTAAAAATGTTATTATGATCCTAATAGGATACTATTTTACCTCCAATGGATTCCAAATATCTAAAATTTTGACAATACCAAGTGTGGATCCACAGCCTTTTATATGTTACAGATGAGAGCAACAACTTTGGAAAAACTTGCCTTTTTTTCCTAAAATTGAACATTTACATACTCTCTACCCCAGTACTTCCATGCCCAGGTATTTATTCGAGAAATGCTTGCACGTGCAAGAAAAGATATATAAAAAGATGCTGATGGCAGCACTTTCATATTAAAAAACAGAATGAACCCAAATGTCTAGCAACAGACGGTAAATAAATAACCTGTGGTATATTCACTCAGTAAGTATTATATAGCAATCAAAATGAATGAAAAATCACCACAAGTAACAATATGAATTAATCTTATCAACACAATGTTAAGTAACAAAGATTCCAAAAGATTATACAGATTCTGGCATTCCTTTTATGAAATTTTTAAAAATTATTAAATATATATTTGTATTTTTAAGGAAAAAAATAGTTTAAAAATGAGATAAAAAGAGCAATGAATGTAAGATTCTGGGTGATGGATCCTTTGCGTGGGAGGGAGGGGAAGATGGACTGGTAGGGGACATGATTTGATGTGGGCTGTTAAGAGTTCTAGCTTTTGTGTTAGATTGTGGCTTTGTAGGTATTCTATTATTAAAAAAATAAATAATCAACAAAATAAATAAAAGTGGGCTTATCTGGACAAATGATGAGAGAATGATGTGAACCAAAAATCATAACTAATCTCTAAGCATTTGAGTTCCAAAATGTACAATGTAAATAAAATCAAGATGCTAGTTATGTTTTCAACAAATATTGTTGATATATTTACTTTGGTTCCCACATTCTTTTGCAGGTAACATATTTCTGAATTTAAGCCAATTATTAATCTGAAAAAGCATAATAATTAAATATGTCCCTGTTTCTAGACTTTCCAGACAATGTGAGTAGTAGTATTAAGAATCACATATGGTATTTATTTGTTCATTCATTTATACAAGGCCTTCCAAAGAACTAGAGAGAATATATAAGCAAAATAAGCTTAGTCCAACATTTTTCTTTGATTATTAATTTAAAAATATCAGAAACAAAGATGGAGAAAGATAAAATTTCACTAATCATATCTCAAGTAATCTTAAAAATTTATAAAGCTGTTGATCCTCTGAATAAATTCTGTTAATTGAAAGAAAACAACATCCGAGTCTTAGCATATTTCAGAATTCACCAAAGATACATAAAAATACTTCAGAGGAAACTGAAAAGGAGACAACATTCCCTTAGGAGAACACGGCATTCAGAAGCTAACCTAAGCTAGAGCCTAGGAGTTATGAAGATTCCTTGCCTTTCAGAACTGTATCGGACATTAACGAAATGATCAATGATCAAAATTTTTATACATTTAACTGAGGAAAATTTAAATTCTAAGTCTCAAGTATCCATTAAGTGCTTAATGAATGATAAAACCTACTAATTTTATTTTCCAAAAACCCAGCTTCTAATCATCATTATGTACATGTCCTAATCAGGATATGTGGTTCGACTCTTAACCCAACAGATCATACAGGCTCGTAACCTAACAAATTCACACGCCTCTGAATAGATGAAGTCTTCTTTTAGGTGGCATTGTGTTTATGTCATCTGCACGTATTTATATGTAGTCATTTCAGAAACGTATGTCACAAGGACAACTCTCTTGGTTTAGTGAACAGCATAACTAAGTACAGAAATATGAAACTTTAAAACACACTAAACTTCCATCTCCTTCATTCAAACTGCTCTCTAAACGGAGGCAGTCATGACCATGTTCCATGTACCCTGGAGGTAAAATACAAAAAATTATTCTCTGGTGGTCATTGCAGAATTAGTACGTGTCCCCATTGCCAAGTTTATAATCAATAAATAATGGAGGAATGACTCATGCACACAGAAGGCTTGTTATAATCCAACTGCCTAACAAGTTCTAAACTATAAATATTTATCTTACTACTCAGATATTTTTTCAAAATTGCCTACAGAGCCAGTTTATGAGCCACACTTGGAAATCAGTCTCATTACTTTAAAGTCACACAGTTACATGCACATGCACACACATGCTCACACTCTCACCCAGACTTTTTTTTTTTTTTTTTTGGACAGATCACAATGAAGGTGAAACGTGTAGGATTAGCTAATATCATCCAGCAAACAAAGTACAGTTGTATGAGATGAGGAGATGGTGGGTGCATTGTAGACCTTTTAATTAGTTAAAGTTTGGCATCTGTCCGATCAGGTCCATAGCACTGGGAGGTTCTAGTCCTGGCCCTTTTCTCTTTCCACTGGCTGCTCTCTCCCTCATGTAATCTCATCTCACCCTATGGTTTTGGATAGCATCTCTACACCAGTGATACCCAAACATATCCACACTCCACTCTTGACAAAGCTCTAAACTCACATATCCACCATGTACTTAACATTTGATATCTCCTAGGTATTTCAAATTCCCATTTCCTAAACAGAACTTTGGTTCTTGCCTCCATCATTTCAGTAAACAGTGAACGATCCCCTAAGATGCTCACCACCAGCTTCCTCACCTTACACTGGTCGGGTTTTTTTCAATTATAACTGATAGAAGTCCAACTTAAATTAGCTAACTGCAAAAGGGAATTATATGATTCATATAACTAGGAAAAATCCTGGAGTAGTTCCAATAGTCAGAACAGAATAGTGCCAAAACCACAGCAGCCAGGAGATTCAATCACATTAGGATTTGTCTTAATCTCTCTCCCTTTCTCTTCTCTCTTCACGGCTGCATCCTCCCTTGCTTCCTTCTGTCTTTCTTCAAATGGCCTGAACAAGTCCACTGGCAGCTGTCATGTGACTCCGGTATAACATGCTACTAAAGGAGAGCTTTCTCCTCTAGCTCCATTAGCAAAATCCTAACAGAAGATTCTGACTGATCCAGCTTCAGTAATATGCCAGTCATTTGCTCAATCATAGTAGCCAAAAAGACAGGACCCAGTGATTAGTGATTTCCTTTAGAGGGCAGAGGCTCTACCAGAGTTACAGGTAAGATATATTCAATTCTAGGTCTACAGTATACTTTGGATAGGTCTAGTTTTATGTCTCCACTTTGATCATCCTGGTCAACCCCTATCGTATGTCTTCTCACTGGTCTGCCTGCATCATTCTGGACCCCATGGAATCCAGACTCATTCTTCAAAGACTCATCAGGATGACCTTTAAGAACCTTAGTCTGATTATGTCTTTCTTCTGTGTATATTCCTTGAATGACTCTCTGCTGCTCCTAAAATAAAGCTCAGATCCTTACTGAGACCTACAAGGCACTGGTTCCTTTGCACCTTTTAGCTTTATCCACTTGTCCCTCTGGTCTCAGTTCAATTGCCAGCATGTAAGTGAGATCTTTGAAGGGAACCCAATCTCCCTTTCCCCACCAAGCAACATTCAACCCCCAGTCTCTTTCTATGACACCAACCTGTTTTGTTTTCTTCATAGCAAGTATCTTGTTCTTTTATTTGATTGTTTTTGCCTGTCTCCCACTCAATGGAAGCTCCATAAAAAAGGCAGCACTTGTCACAAATGAGTACGTGAATGTGTGACTGAACCTACCACCATTCTGCCCCTTGTTCATTATGCTCCAGCCACACTGGCTGTTCTCTGTTCCTCCAAACACCTGTAATTCTCACATGATTTCCCTTTAACTAAATCATCTCTCTCTTGTCTGTTAGATTTTTTAAAATTACATCTTTAAAAATTGTGAAGTAAAATATAGAGAGAGAAGTGCCTAAAACACTTACATACAGTTTTCCAAATAACCAAGAAGCCACCATCCAAGTCAGGAAATGGGGCCGGCTTATAGTTACAACTTCTTTGGGGTATTTCCTCCCTGCTCTGTCCAGCCCCGAGACAACTTCTCTTGTAGTTTCCTGAGATGAGGAGAGATGGGTTTACTTCTGGTTTACCCTGCCACTGAGGATACAGTTCAGCTGATTGACAGGAGGTCTCCTTGGGTGGGGTTGGGTTTACACACTTGTTCTTCTCTCCCTAGGAGATTGTCAAAGCCAAAGTTCAAGATTACCAGGATTGGTGGCAAACATCCAAGGGCAAAAGTCAGTAGTCTCGGTGCTCACTTTTGGTTTCTGTGTTCTTTCTTCCCCCTAAGATTTCAACTTGTGTGTGTGTGTGTGCACACACGTGTGTGCACATACACATGCAGGAGTGCATATATATATATATATGTATATTTTATCATTGTTTGTTGTCTTCTTTGAACTGGTTGATTTCTTAATTTGGGTTCCCTCAAAAGCCAATCCTAAGACAAGGATTTGGAAGTAAGTAATTTATTTGGAGGTGAGGCCAGAAGTCACTGGCAAGAAATGAGACAGGGAAATTAATACATGAGTTACAGCTGTGGGCAACTAGAGACCAGTACTGCAGGGAGCCATCTGAGAATCTATGAAACCCAACTGAGCATGTCCCACCAGGGGGTGGTGAGGCTGGGCTATCCTGTCCCTCAAGCAGCAGCTCCAGGGTATCTGGCCGAAGGCCTCTAGCAATCCCTGAGCCAGGTAATGCACAGGCTGGTGTCCCGGAAAATACCTTCAGGCAGAAAGACACAAAAGGTATATGCAGCATTTACTACAACTGGTCTCAATAACTTAGTCTGCCATATTCTTAACTCCTTCAGCTTATGGCTTAAACACCCCCTCACTAAGCCCCAAAGTATATACAGGGTCCCCCCACTTTATTTGATCTCATGGATCCTTGTACTTTTTCCTTCATATCACTTATCACAAATGTAAGCATATAACTGTTTATTTCTGGGATGTAATGTCTATGCCCTCCAGTACCTTATTACTCAAATGCCAGCAACACCGGCACCAAAAGGAAGTATATCCGAAGTGCAGAATTGCAGCACTACACCAGACGCTGGGAATTAGAATTTGCACACCAACGAGATCCCCAGGTGACTTGCATGCACATTAAAAGTCTGAGAGGCACCGCTCTACTAGACTGTATTTTCTGGGGGCGAAGAGGTTGTGTCCCTCTTCTTTAGCATTTATCCCTGGTCCCTAGTAACACAGCTGGTCTGCAATAAGCACTCAAGAAATAACACACACCCAGTGCACATGTATGTAGGCACACGCATGCATTGTACACACAGTGCCAGTGATTTAGCAAAAATGCTAATATTTAAACAGAGTTTTCTAGCTTTTTGTCATGAATCAGGTCATTATTCCATGGGCCCAGCAGTTCTAGACCCGCTGGTTGGTGTGTCTTCTAATAAACGGATCTGAAGTACTACTTTAGGACTTGTTGCTAAGGAATTCTTTTTATAACAAAGTAGGTGGTGTTTGTATTTAGGTCTCTGGACAGCTAACTGGTTTCTGATCCAGCCCTAGTTCCATGCTATGATTTGGTTTCAAAAGATTTGTATGGTGTGTGTGCTTGACCATCTGACAGTGTTTCTTTTCTATCGGCGCCTATGGAATTTCCACTTCACAGAGCTGGACAAGCCAGGGGAGAATCACAGCTACTTCAGTTCAAATCCTATGAGGCTTATCTGTTATCACTTTGTAAGCACTTGGGATAATCAACAGTTACCTTAGCATTTACCTTGCAGATGCAGGGACCTTGAAATTATTATTAGCCAGACTTACTATCTGGCCCATTTTAAGGCCTGTGTTTCTGATAAATTCACACACCCCTGCACCACAGCTTCTATATTGGCTTGTCTATTCCAGATATGTGATTTATTCTTACTATTAGATGGCATTTCAAACCTGATACCTTTAGAAGATTTTTGTTTGACCTTCAGAGGTAGTGTCAGGAATTTTTGTTTTAAAATAGCAGTGATTTAGGCAAATCTATTCAATAAAATTGGATGCCATATATCTTTTTGGTACTCTACTTCTTTTCGCTCTGAATTCACACAATATGACATGATTTATTATAGAAGGGTGAGAGGGAAAATGCTAGCTGCTGTACTGTGCAACAGTACACACACACATCTACGAAAAACTGAAGATCATTGCTATGTTTTTGCTAAATTACACCTTTTGTGAGTGGTCTTACTGTGGATTTGGCTTTATACTTGTTGGCAGATTAGAATACTTCGTACCAACTTTCTTTTAATATCTCATATTTAACACAGGAATTCACAATTTTAAATGGATGTGTGAATATATTCTTGTTTAATACTAGGCCTTCCTCACTCTCTGTGTGACTGGGTAGGTGCTAATTGGAAATCTCACTAGGGAATCCGAATTACAGTTTATAATTATAATTTATAGTTCAGAATTACAGTTTTCCTGATCTATTTAGCAGGGTCATCCTGAGTTGTGGGAGATGAACGTGGAGAGCAGGGGAGGAATTTAGAAATACACTGTCCATGACAAGCTGGGTAGCCTTGAACGACTGCGGCTTTCTTGGAGTAGTATCTGAATGTGCCTTCGGAACGAGGAGGGGGAGGCACCGGGAGGCTGCAGTGTGCCGACTTACAAGCTCTGGCCCTGCTGTCTGGAGCGTGGAAAACCAGCAGAAACATCCTCCGGAAAAGGGCATGTAAATCCCTCCTCACTCACTCCTGAGCTTCCCTGAAGACTAGCAGGACTGAGGGGAAAGCTGATTTCAACACATAGAAGGCTTCACCGGCAAAGCAGGAAATTGTCTTCCCCTCTCTGTGCTGAGAGAATTCAGAAAAGGCTCTGTGGGTCCGTTTGCTTGGTGACACACACACGCCATGACTTGGCTCCACCTGGGAATCTCAACCTAGTGAGAGGGCAACTCCCCTGGCCTTTCTCTGACTCTCCCTTCGTGTTGTAGAATATTAGCTCTGTCTGTCCCTCTCTGAAGATGATGGATAAGAATTCAATTTGCCGGCCCCTTGGAATAAACAACCTTTGCCTTAGCTAATTCTCAGCCTTAAATGGATTCTTCACCAGTCTTCCCTCTCCAAATCTGCTCCACCTGAGACATTATGCACATATAACACACACACACATTTCAGTCAACAGGAAATAAATACAATATTTTTACTGTTGAGAGTATGTTTATGTTTAGGAAATTTGTTCTCTTCTGGTTTTGAAATCATTAAAGAGAATACTCTGTATTCTTTTAAAACAGCATAGATAAACGAGGGAGGTGTTAGAGGCCAATATCCTTTGGATGTTTTGAGTTACTGACATCCCCATCAAAATGAATAATTAGACTACAGGCGGCTTTAAGGGATGATCAAATGATGAAAGAGGATTAAAGTTCAGCTCAGGGTAGCTTAATGAAAACAGAACAGAAATGCTAGAAGGAAGGCCAAAGTATATAAAATTTCCCCATATTTTTTTTTTCACACTACTACATAGTCAATCTTAAAACTGGTATTCAGGCTTTTATGAACAATGAGAATACTTAGCCCATCTGGATGAAAACTCAGGGCAGTGATGAAGTTAGGATGGGTTTACTATCCAAAACTCCAACTTCTCCACCCAGGCTCACCACTGAAACACTTGGGTTTAGAGGTGCCAGTATCATCCAAGGAATCTGTCAGCTGAAATGCTGCCAACGTGCTTAGCACCCAGTAGGCGCCCAATGAGCACCCCACATTTTTAAAAAATGTGGTAAAAATGACATGACATAAAATGTACCATCTTAACTATTTTTAGGTGTACCGTTCAGCAGTCTTAGCATATTCACATTGTTATAGATGGTTGGTGGCATTATATAATGGTGCAGCTGCTATGGAAAACAGTATGGTGGTTCCTCAAAAAGTTAAAAATAGAATTATCATATAATTCAGCACTTTGTAATCTGAATTTAAGTACAACTCCAACTTAACTGCCAAAATAGAGCATTTTTTTTCCTGGCCTGTAATATAGCATTCCCTGAGAGCATGAGATGAGAGAGAGAACACTTTCTGTCACCCAGGTTTGAGTCACTGAAATCTCCCCTGTCCATCTCCTCTATCTGGTTAGACATTAATTCCACTTATATTTTCCATCACTCTTTCATCTTTCACTTCCTCTCCAATAGCATAAAACAGACTATTCAATTTCTGCTCAAGAAGACAGCATCCACGAGGTACCCAAAAACGTCAAAGGCAATGGAACTGAAATGGAGAATTCATTTATTCAACATATGTTATTGAGCACCTCCCACATCCTTGGTTCCAAGCTCCATACTGGGATTACAGTGATAAATAAAATAGAAACACCTTTTGCTTTAAGGGAATTTATGATCTTATGAAAGACAATAAGTAAATTAAGAGATGGATAGTTACAAAGTGTAGTAAGTGCTATGAAGAAAAATAGTGGGGAGCTATAGAAGAGGATGACAGAGAACCTGCACTCAACACACTAGTCCTGGAAGGGCAAGGATGCAGCATTTAAACTGAGGTCCAAGGGTGAGCAGGTGTAGTGAAAGGAGAAATAGAATCAAACCCTACTGGAGAAGTGAATAAGAATGGTAGCTTAGCATCAAATTTGTGAAGCCTCAAGTAGATGTCAGAGCTCCCTTTTCAAGGGTGGTGGTGTTAAGAACACTGTAGGCAGCACCTGCTTTTCAGGTGCTTTTTCAGTTTTATATGTGTATTATGTAGTCAATGGAGCTCTGAGTCTTATCAGAAGTCTGACCTACAGTCACAGTATTTCCCTGAGTTTTCTAACCTCAAAAGCATCTTGCCTTTAGACTGAAGTATCATCATTTCATGCCAAAATTCCAAGAACTGCCTACTTCAGGTTAGGATCCTTCTCCAAAGGAGAAACCACAGATATCCTTGAACCTTTCTCTTCCTCTCTTCCATGAGCTGGTCACTCTTGCCTGTGGTTTCCACCTTAGACAAGTTTCTTGAATGTATCCTTTGTGCTCTTTCTATTCCCACTATCTCTGCTCTAAGTCACGTAGACTCTCATTAACAGCCTCCAAACCAGGCTCCTTGTCTCCACTCCTCGTACGCTTCCCTCCACACTCCCTCTAAGGTTATCAAAAAGCACATACCTACTTAGATCACACCCCTCTCCCCACTCCTACCCCCAATTAAAAAAATTCTGCATGGCTTCTTACTTCTAACAGAACTAGAAGCCTTTGCTATATGAACATACTGCCTTGTATTATTTGCTACTGTTTCCCGTGTGATAGTCCTGGCTTCCCACCCGCATGAAGTCATTAGCACTTTGGACTGACTCTTTACCATCCAGAGCAACCAGCACAACAAGAAGTGGGTAGTTTGATTAATATCAATAGCTAATAAATGAAGCCCATGGGCTAGAGGCTGGTCAGAACCATGACTTGCCTTTTCATAATTAAAATAATTAACACCAGCTTTATTTGACCAATTAGAATGTCTGGTTGCCTCTGGGGGCTAGCTTTCTTCATTTTGAGCCGTTGGTTTGTACACACTGGAAGTATTTTTGTGAGGGAAGCGTTAATCCCATGTTAAATCATCCATTCATTACATCAGACACTGCTCATGGAGTCCATGCACGAATGTGCTCTCCTTCCAAAGCAATTGGACAAAAAAAAACCAGGTGTAAATCTTACAGTTCTTTAAGTATAAAGTGGACAGGTTACACATGATCCAAGTTTAAACTATGTATGCTCTCAAAGGAATTCAAGAGGCGGTCCCTCTTATTAGTACTGGACACAGAAGAGAGTGGAAAACACATCCTCCACTGACATGGCAAGAGAGAGAGAATGCTTCTTTTTCTTTTTTTCACTAACTACTCTGAGGGCTTAATTCCAAGCCTGCAAAAGCTTTTGGTAAATTTCCACGCTATATCTTGAATAGTCATCAGGGGTATACTGTACTAATACCTTTTATTAATTTCAAATATTCTGAAGTCTTAAACAAAGAAAGCCAAATAGCAGAAACTACTGAATTTGGCAACAACTATCTCCACCTGAGACTCATTAGGATAACAGTGAAGATGCTCTTTAGCTAAAACTGGGTTTTTTTCACCACTGGGGAGTTCCCTTTGATTTCTAGATGTGCAACCTCTTCTCAAGAAATTGCTTCGGTTTCTTCCTATCTTGAAGATGAGAAGGTAGTATTTTTTTCTTTGCATTAAGGTGTAAACCTTATCTCTTTTAACTGCTATTTAACTTGCTTAAAATTATATTTACCAGAGGGTATAATGTCTTAGATACAAGAAAAATAAATAGTTATTACAGGTTGAAAATTATATTCACCTAGTATTTTTTAAAAAAATTCACTTGCAACAACTTTTAATAAGATAAATCCAATCCTTCCATTCTTTCCACAGTGAAACCACCCACTAATCTCCATTACTGGAAAGCTAGCCTTTCCACAAGGGGATCGTCTCACTCCATGTCGTTGCTGTACACAGGGCCCCATGCTGTCTGTTGAGATATCTGTTTTTCTGATATATACCCATCATTTCTCTGCCACCTGCCCACACTGCTTCTTCAAAAGGAATTACTTCATTGATTTTTTGGCTGTAATATTTACTCACTTTTAATAGAAAATGTCAGTATGGCAGGAAGGACCTGTCTGATATTTAGAATTTTTGGAAGAATCTCTAAGGCGTTTTCTCTGAATTAAAAAAAAAAAAGCATTTTCCTTTGAAATTCAGAGTGCATCTCAGAGATGCAGAGTAAGGCTAAATCAGCACATTTATTATTGCATACCATATTTACAATTTTATAAGGCGAGATTTTTCAAATGCCTTCTAATTTATGTGCTCCTGCAGGTTGTCCTTGTCTCCTTTGTTCACATATAGAAATGAGCTTTTACTGTTTTAAATGAATCAACTGATATTTCCCAATAAAGTTAAAAATACAAAAGGGGCCTAGTGGTTTGGAGAAATGAAAACCATCTATTATATACACTGACTTTTAGTGACACTTGATCAAAATTCTTGAGAGATTTTTATTCCAAGAAGTTCTTATAAGACCATTGTCCTAAATCTTTCTTAGCTTTACTCTTTCCTTAAACTTTGAGTGTTATTATACCCACATATATTCTTGTCAAATGCTGTTTTGGTTATGATCAATAATCACTGGTATGGGTATCATCAGAGATGGGGGAGGAGAATCGGAGGAGGTTGTGAGATGGGAAAAGTGGGAGAAGAAAGGGAAGGGCGGGGAGAGGCTCTGCTTATTCATCTATTGCCCTGTCTCCCAATAGGATGGAGAGATGACGTTGATCAAGTAGACCTTCCTCCTTGTCCCCATTCCCAGGCCTCCACACTTGGAGAGACTCAACTGTAACCATCACTTACTAAGGAACCACCAAGAGAAGGCTGGAGAGTCAGGAATGGAAAGGAAGGAACATGGTTGCTATTGACACACGACATCCCAGTGTCGGGGCCTGGTTTAGGTTTTCCCTGACCATGCACCTGGAAAAGTATCTTAGAGATATGCGGTGTTGGCCACTGCTGGCACACATATCATGTGTTGTTGCTTTGTCTCAGATTAGAGGATAAGGATGCCTCTGGTGGGGAGGCCTTTGAAGAGAAGTAGAAATTCTCCATCCCTCTTCTTGTTTTTGAAAAGACTTGGTTAACTAAGTCATTTTTGCCCCAGGGTGTAAAAATAAAAGAGGCAAAATTCTTTTTAGCAAATAATAGGTTACAATTCATTTCATGTTCCTATTGCAAAATAAGAAGCAGTTTGACTAAACAAAATCTAGGACTGAAGTAGCTATGACTCTGCTTATTTTTTCTTATTTGTTGACAGAAAGCTATTTTTAAACTACTGAGAACCTGAATAAGTATTTTTCTTGAATTAACAGATTATTGCTCAAATGTTTAAAAAGGTATTTTATTACATTTATGAATGCCTCAAACAGGTAGGAGAATTCACAAATGAACAGGGAAACAAATACAAAGAATGTTACATGGACCATTTATTTTCTAATAGTTGTGTCTGAGAAATGAAATTTGATTGTTGACTGTGGGTGGTGAGTGTTGCTATAGCAACATATTCCTTAGATGAAACTGGAAGGTGATCATGGTGACGAGGGTAAAAGTCAGAAAACAGACTTGTCGAGATAGATCTTGGGGCCATATGAGATCATATTTTCATTAGAGGTATGTGAGGGAGAGCAGCTCTGGGGAAGTTAAAGATCTGAAGTGAGAGGTGCCATGCGATGCTTTGGTTTAGCATTTGCGCATGCTGGGATCTGGTCATTTTGGTGCACACAGAGACAGCTCTTGCATGAAGCAGCTGGAATGATACCAGCCAAAACGAGAAAGAATTCTAGACAATTTTCTCATACATAATAATAGCAGGAGTGCACACCTATTCTGCCACATGCTCTTTTGAGTACCTTACACGTTATTTCTCACAATCATCACAAGGACCCTCTGAGGCAAGTAATATGTTCTCTCCATTTTACAGATGGGGGTAACTGAGGAAAGTTAAGTAACTTTCCTAAGACCATGCAGCTGCTGCTAAGTGGCAAACAGGAATTAAACCTAGACACTGCATCTCTGAGTCAAGCTTGAACTTCTGTTTGGAAGCCACTCAGCTTAAAAGCAAGATGGTATGAATAATGGAAACACAACCGTTTCTGAGAGGAGATTCTACTTTTCATTTTTCTCAGAATTTGAAGATCACCTTGAATGGGAGGAGGATCCTAGTAGCAAAATCCTTGGGTAAAATAAACAATAAGGTACTTCTCCTGACTGAGAACTTTAAAAAGAAAAAGAGTGAAGGGGACTGCAAGTGGCGACTCTAGGCTGGAAGCTATTCTAGCTCTTGAGATCTGTCAGCAGAACCACTCCACAGTGCTGGGCAGAAAGAGAGCCCATGGTCGGTCAGGAGTTACAATGCCCTGAGTTCATGACCATCCTCCAGGTGACCAAAGGCAAGCCGTGCTGACCCTTTTGTGCTTTTGTTTCTTTGTCTTTTAAAAAGGAGAAATAATATCTAGCTGCTTTTGTTGCAGAGGTGTTGTGAAAATCCAATGATGCAGTGAATGTGAAAATGGTTCATAAACTCAACAGGACAAAACAAACATAAAGGGAGTATTATTAGAGTTAATGACCATCAGCATCATATTCAGCTTTTCTTGGCCTTGATAAGGAGTGTGCATGTATTCGTTTATCTATGGAGGATGTGAGACTGCAATCTGATTTTGAAAGGCAAACAGCTCTGGCTGGAAGGTTATTCAGGCAGAATATAGAGAAAGAAGCCTGTTTAAAACAGCTTTGTAGGATTCGTAGCTCTTCTAGTAAGAGCTCAGATGAACTGACAGCTCACCACTTGCCAGGCACTGTTCTAAGCACTTTTTGTCTGCGTGAGCTCAGTTATTCCATACGACAGCCCTACGCATTAGGTGCCGTTTCTCTTTTCCCAGCATTACCGATGAGGCCACTGGGGAAGGTAGGTAAAAAATAAGCTTACTCAAGGTTGCAAAGATAAGAAGTTACAAATCCAGGGTCTCAAAATCTGGCACTGGACTCTGGTGTCAACACTTTTACCTGCTTTACTGTACTGCCTCTATATTATGTGCTGTTATTGCATTAAAGTTAAGCTGTATGTGCAATACATCAGTATGTGTGTGTGTAAATTATTTTTATATATTGGTTTTTGGTAAAGGGAAAAGAAACTGGGTGATACACATATTTAACTACTAAGAGAATTGGAGAACATTAATTCTTGATAAAATGCCTAATTTTAAAAATATCAGTTATTTCACAGATGCACAGTTTTAAGAAAATGACGATGAAGGAGAAGCAGTTAATTTTTAGACAAGATACCCAGCTTATGCCATCATCTGTTCAACTGTATTAGGCAGCAGCTCTGGACACCAAATGTTCCCAGTAACAAAGGATGCACGTGTCAGTGTGCCTACTTTCTGGGAGCTTTCAGACCAAGATGTGGAGACAGCAATGTGCACATGGTAGGAAAGGTAGCAAACAAGAAGTTCAAATTAAATACTAAAAGCTTTCAAAGGAATATCAGTGCTTCTGCTGGGGTTGGGAGTGGGGCATGATTACGACTTGGCTTACTCATTCCTTTTTGTCTATCAGTAATGTTCTCATTTGTTGCACTATTTATTCCTTTAACTTCATGGTTAGTATGTGTTACAGGTTACTAACTTCTATTCTGCCTCTGTCCCACAAGCTACTTGTTTACTGATTATTCACATATAGCATTGCTGTGAGTTTTGCCTGCATGTCATAAGCTACTAACTTAACTCTCTATACTTAGCACTTGTGCATTTCATCTAGCTTGTTTGTTCTGACAGCAGGATTGAATATTCTCAAATAAGATAGCAAGCTTATAGTAGAAGATATGATGTGAAACAATCTGTATTCAGTGCTTATGAAAGACTCATCTGGAAGCAACAAAATATAGAGAGCAGAGAGAAGGGAGCTAAGGATAAACCTAGAGAATGCCTATAGATAGCAAAAAGGAGAAGGAAGGTAATCCAGGCAAAAAAAAGTCAGAGAGGTAAGAAAACCAAGATTCCATTAAAATGTATCATGGAAGTCAAAAGAAGGGTTTCAAACTGAGGACATGCAGAAACTGTGAGATTAGGCAATCAAACCAAAACAGTCCCCCTGAGGATGCTGGTAAGAAAGAAGACTTTCCCAGAGAAAAAAAATCTCTTCAAGGCTTTGACCCGGTTCTCAGAGAACCATGGCAGTAAGCAAGGACTGGTGTGAGTGAGGAGTACAGACTTGGGATGACCAGAGGCAGAGGCCTATCACATGGAAGTTGAATGCACAAGTGCTGACACCCACTGGATCAGGCCCCAGCTCATGGTCTAATTTTGGACAATTTATTTAACCTTTCAAGACCCAATTTCCTCAACTGTAAAACAGGATAGTAATAGTATTCATAGGGTTATAAAAGAAGATAATGTGTTACAAATAAGGACCTAAGAAATTGTAGCTATTATTTTTGATTACCACGTAATGAATATTCGTGAAAAACATTAGAAATATGAGAGAATTGCTCAGAACAAAATGAGGGCTCCTCTACAGGACACAGCTTCAGGGTTAGAGCGTAAGACGAGTATGGAGGGAAAGATGTGGGCTGAATGTGGGAAAAGGCAGTGGTGAGGGGTTGGCAGGCTATATCCACTTTGCTGTACACCAGAAGCTAATACAACACTGTAAATCAACTATACTTCAATAAAAAAGAATGGCACTTCAACAAGGATATCTTGTTTTCTGGGATAAAAGTGACAAAGACGAAAGTTATACCGACCAGAGAAAAAACTCTAAGGGCAACATATATAGATGAGGACTTGATTCTAGAAATATCATAGATAAGATAATTTAAAGATGAATAAGACCCATCTACCTATATGTCCTGCTGTTCATGAAGGAGAACTAGTATAAACAGATCACCACTTTCAGCAATATGTTCAATAATTTAATGATAGTCAAAGAATGACTCAACAGCCACAGAATAAATACTCTTACTGTAAATATTTCCTTTATCCACTTTCAAGTAACTTCAGAATATTTATGTTTGAAAGTATCTGGAAAAGTATAAACAAAAATTACATCATGTATCCTGGAATATCTGATTAAATAAAGAAGATACATTCTAACTTCTTTAATGTGTACTTTACCTTGCTTTTACAAAATGAGAGGTGGTATAACATGCACTTGTAGAAAATGGAAGTAACTGCTTGGTGTAAACAATAACAATTTTCTTTAACCTAAGGATTAAGAATTACATTTTTGGACATAATTTCAGTAGCGTCATTTATAATCAAGTAATAAACATGCAAATTACATAGATCTGTTAGGGATGTTTCTCCTCTTAGAGTGCCTGAATTTTCCAAATCAAATTATTTCTTGAAGTATCATAGATATGGTTTAACAAGGTAATATGGGGGGCAATGGGAAAGATCATAGACCATTAAAGTTTCCCTGGAGAATCCCTGGGGACTGCATCTTTTCCTTTTAATTATCTATTTTTATCAAGTAATAATACATGCACATGACTTAGCATCAGTGTGACAAGATTTGTTAGTAAGAGCATTCTGCTGACCACTGCTTCCTATTTCCCTCTCACATCTTTGCGTTTTCTTATTAACCTCCATGTCTTTAAGAAACATGTTTATGTTTTAACTTCTTGATGTTCCAGTTTTAGACTGAAGAAAAATGAAGGCTTAACACTTTTGCAGTTGCCACCAACTACATATGTGCATATCTCCCTGACGCTCATCTACCAATATAGTTCTATTTTTAAATACATTTTAAAAATTTTAGAATAGTTTTAGACTTATAGAAAAGTTGCAAGGATAGTTTAGAGGGTTCACGTATACTCTGCACCCAATTTCCAATATTGTTAAATCCCTTCTTTGTTTACTAAGTACTAGTGTCCTATCTTTTCCCTCTTGAAGAGCTCTGTCTTAGAGCCTCAACGTGCTCCAATGTAGACTGATTCATCTCTGAGTCTGCTAGATCTCTGCAGTCTTGGGAACTGCTTTCACCTGTGTCTCTCTCTTGTATTGTTTTCTTGCTTCCTGGAGCCGACATCTGTCTCTGTCTGTGTGTCTTTCTCTCTATCTCATTCTCTCTCTTCTCTTTTGTTTACTCCCTCGTTTTCACGGAGCACATCCTGCGGGGAGACCTTGCATGTCTGACAATGACTTGACCGTACTCTTACATTTAGTGGGTATTTGCCAGGTCTGGAGTTTCAGGAAGAAAACAGTGTTCCTTTGGTATTGTGACGCTTTGCTCAGTTGTTTCCTACATTCCAGTGTTGTCCTTGTGACATTCAAGCCATTCTTCTTAATCCTTCTTATGAAGCCTGTTTTTAATTCTTGGATATTTTTAGAATCTTCTTTGTCCCCACCTCTGGCATCTAAAACCTACCCCTGCTCTATTCTCTGGATGTTACAGGAATCTCATCTGCTCTTTTGGGTTTAAGAGCAATGAACTAAGCAGTATATTGAAAGCTGTGTGTGCAAGTATGTGACTTGCTGTCTGAGGGCCTTTCTATAACAGAACCTCCAGTGCCAGTCTGTATTTAATGCTCTTTCCTCTCGAGTTAGACTACTTAGAGTCCTCAGAAAAGGTGCTTCTAATCTCTTACTCACAGGGCAAAAGCCTGGCTGCTCACCTCTATTTTAATGTATAGTCTTTCAAGTCTGGAGACAGTACATTTTATATTGTGTGGAGATTAAAACTCCCGGGATGAGAAAGGAGCTGTTATCCAGCTTCACAGAGAAGGGGAGAAGACCTGAGACTCTACCTCCTTTTTCAGAAGACTATCGGTTATAATTTATAGTCCCAGTCTTCCCCCAGAGGTTAGTGGTATCATTAATTTAAATCTTTTGAGAATTCTTCTGTATAAAATTAAGTTGCTCCTCAGATGCCCAATTTAGGATTTAACTTTCTAGTCCATCTGCTTTCTAGTTTTCTATAATTTGTCACCATTGTGTTCTCTCCAATTATCTTTGTTCTTTTGATGCTATTTTAAAAATCCCCTTATTGTTCTGTTATTGAGATTTGAGCAAGGAATGGAAGCTAATGCACATGGTCAACCCACCATTTTAACAGGTGTGACCCTGTCATTGACCCAGTTAGAGCAAATGCTTTAGAAAGGAAAAAGAAATTCACGTATTTATATCCATTTCCTCTCATTCGATGAGAAACTAGGGCAGAAACTAGAATAAATTCAGAATGTTTAATGATTTTAGATTTGCCTAAGCTAACTGGACTATTTTAAATTCATAAACCTTTCCTAACTCTTTAAATTTCAGTTTGAGTGTTATGAGTCACTAAAGCACAGAGTTCATGAGAAGGGAAAGCTGTTGCATCATGCTCCAAAACAACTCTCAGTGTTTACTGGAAAATTTTTTTTTTTTTTTAAGGAGAGGAGGTTAAGTCTCCAGGAAGCTTATCTTAGTACTTTCAGATCAAAGGTATTCACACAAGGACTGAATAAACACATTGGTTAATGCTGACGGCAAAGATTTTGATATGATATTAAGAAAAATACAAATCTTGGAACAAAGTAACTTTGGAAAGAATTAAGGATATCCTTCAAAATAAACTTTTTCACTATATTGTTAGGAGTGTACTAACTCGCCAATCTAAGCATGTGCTGGTGAAAACTGCATAATTGCAAGTCTTATTAGACAACTGTTTCTTGAATAATCATTCTGGGGTATTATCTTGAACTATCATATACTTTTAAAATAAGTTATATTTAAAATCATTGGAGTATATATTTATTTATGATACAAGGCCCAAATATACAGGAATATTAAGCAGTTTTTGGATTGTTTCTTTAGATTCTTTCTATCAAAACAATGTGTAACAATGGGATGAACAAGATTAGCTTTCAAATTTTGATTTGGAGATATGCTCTGCAAGATTTTCTATACTTTTATTCTCTTTTAAAAAAAGGCAGAACAGCCCATCTTAAAATAATTATGCTCTGCTCTATATACCTGTTCCTGAGAAAATTAGACCTAGAGATAGGATTTGTAATAGAAGCAGCTTTCTATAAGGACAATTATAGAAGAGTTTCCAAAGTGTTCATATCCTTTAATTTTTATTTCAAGGAATTTTTTCTTGCCTCAGATGAGAACCTTTGTAAGTGCATCCTGCATGAGAGGTTATAGTCTTTGTTACAGGAATCTAAGGCCATAAAACCCTTAAATGAGGCTCTGCCTCCCTTCACAATTTCTGAAGTGCATACCTGCTCTTCAACATTCTTCTACAAAACATTAAAAAGGAGAGAGACATTATTAAAAAGAGGAAAAGCTGCTTGAGCATTTTATAAGGTTAACATTTATGACAAACATTAGGTGATGAGCTCCCTCACAGAAACCATGAACCAGAGAACTGGTTTGGGTGTAAAAAATCAGGAAACACTATGCCCTGAAAGATGACAGTGATACTAGAAAACTTTTGAGTCCACTGATTTGGGTTCTACTTTGTGACTCCTGCTGCAAATGGCCACTGAGGTACACTAATAAACCTTATTGTCCTTTTTTTAATGGCAGTGAAAAGAAATATTAAAACTGCTATAGAGACTGAATATGGAAGTAGGGACCCCAAATATGAAGCAGACAACTGCCAAATTTGGGAGTATCTTTTACTAAAGGAAATCCTTTGGGAAAAATGTGAATGATTCCAGCCCTACCTGTGGGGTCACCCTATGTCTTAAAAGAAGGAGTGTCAAGAGCATGTGGGATGGGACATAGATTGTGGCTATCTCTGGACAATACAGTCTGCCACCAGACTGGTTAAATAAATTATGGTACATCCAAATATTGAAACATGAAATACTGGAAAAAAGGCTTGAAAACAATTTAACAATAAAGATTGTTCATGCTGCATTATAATTAAAGTAACATAGTTACAAATATAACAGAATTTATGCTGTGGAATTAAATGGAATAAGAGAATATTATGATGTAGTGCTATTCCTCTTTAAAACGAACATATAAAGTGAACACCTTTTTGAAAAAGTAAAAAATGGCAAAATGAGCATAAGAATAAATATAAAAGCTGAATAGTACTTACTAAGGCATTAAAATAATATTCTAAGACTTTGCAGCTCTTAAAAAGAAAAAAAGAAGAAAGGAAGGAAGAAAGAAGAAGGAAAAAAAGGAAGGAAGGAAAAGATATGTTTAACCAAGAAAGTTTTACAGGTGATCTACATCAAACATTCAAGGAACAGATGATCCCTATATTTTTAACTTGTTTCAGATAATCAAAAAGGGAAAGACGCTCAAGCATTTTACAAGACTAGTATAACCTTGACTTCTAAACTAGATAAGAATAGTATAAAATTTTTTAATTCCATGTCTATTTCACTTATTAACACATATGGAGAATTAGAAATAAATTATTGCCAACTGATGTTAAAAAGAACACAATATAATTAAGAGGGGTTTTCACAGGGAATGCAAGGATGGTTCAACATCAGGGAAATTTATCAATGTCATTTACCAAATGTATCTCGATTAATATAGAAAACAATGCAGAAAAGGTATTTGATAAAATTTAATACTTAATTGAGACAAAGAGAAAAAAATCTCAAAAATGAAAAATTGAAGACTTTCTTAATTCTAACAGGACCTTTAAACCAAAGCCTACAGTAAAATTTACAACTAACAACAACAACAAAAAGAAATTAGACAAATTTCCTTTCAGTTTGGGAACAAGACAGGAGTGCCTGCTGTCTCCACAAACCTTCAACATAGTATAGCCTGGACTGCTGTGTCAATTCAGTATAAAAAAGGAAAGGACAATAGAAGGAAAATCACAAAACCATTATTATTTGCAAATGTATGTCCATCCACACAGAAAACCAATAAATCAATAGATAATTTATTAGTTAATAGTTTAGCAAGTCTACTGAATAAAATCTAGCATCTTCCTATCAACAATAACCAACTCCAAATTAAAATGGAAAATGAATTACTATACATAGTAGCAACAAAAAACTACAAATTTTAAAAGGTAACTTAAAGAATAAAAGACTTATGGAGAACTTTAAAATACTTTACTAAAGAATATAAAAAAAGATTAATAAGTGGAGAGGTAAATTGTGTTTACGAATGAGACAACTTAACAGTTTAAGAATAAGCCTACAATTTTGATGTTATTTTAATTAAAATTTCTTAAGGATTGTTGGGGAAGCCAAAAAAAAACTATAAAAATATTTAAAAATGAACATTGATGAGTAACCAAAGAACCACTTTTAAATGAAGAGCAAAGTAGAACGTACTATATAGTTACAAAAATAATGTGATACTGGCTCAATAAACAAATAAGATAGTAGAAATAAATAAAACAAAGGATAAGTAATTCACTCTACTTTGCCATGATTTAGAGAGTACAGTTAGGGGGAGGGTATAGCTCAAGTGGTAGAGCACGTGCCAAGGTCCTGGGTTCTATCCCCAGTATCTCCTCCAAAAATAAATAAACCTAATTATCTTCTCCCCACCAAAATAAAATTAAAAAATAGGGAGTACAATTAACTCTGTGTATCAGAAATAGAAGAAAATAACAAGAAAAAGAAAACACACAGTATACAAATATATATGTTGATACCAAAGGAAAAAGGGAGAAAAAAGGATGAGGAAAAGTACCTGTTTTTCATTTAAAAAAATTTTTTAATTGGAAAGAATGCCAAAAATGTTAATAGAGATTATCATTAGTTTTTGGAATTAAGAGTACTTTTAATTCTGTTCTGTTTTCCAAAAATTTGTAGACTAAACATGTATAATTATTATATTGTGTTCATTTTTTAAAATAGAAGTGATATAACAGGAATTGAATCTCTGAAAATGGCCAGAAGCTTGCTAAAGAGAAAGTGGGATACTGAGTAACCCAGATTGGGTGAACATAGGTACAAAGTCATGGGGTAAGCAATTGTGGCAACTCAGGGAACTGACAGTAATTTAGTATGGCTGAGCATGAGGTGCACATCTAAGTAAGTGGTGGAGATGAGGCTGAAGACATCTATATAACTTCTTGAGAAGGTCAAGAATAGCTTGTGTTTCATACTAAGAAGTTTAAAAATATAGGAGGGCATTGAGATAGCTTTGAAAAAGGAAATGACAAACTATGTTTGACATTGACAGCAGTATTGAGGATGGGTTGGAAAGGCTGGATAAAGGAAGGAAGTTAGGAAGATTTTGCAGGTGTTTGATTTAATGGGGTGGCCAAGGGAACAGAAGAAGTAAAAAAGATGACTCTGCGATTCTGTGTGACAGTACATGTTGATTCCATTAAGCAATATAAAAAAGACAAGAATGTAGATGAGGCTCCACCAGAACCTGAGAGTCAATATGTAAAATAACACTTTATAGATATTATTAGAGAAGTAGCCTTTGGAGTGTTGGACCTTATAGATGTTCGATGCTGCTTTAGGAGTAAGTGAGATGCCCCAGGAAGAGCATGTAAAGCGAGAAGAAAAGCAGGTTAGGAGCTGAATTTGCACAAGACTAACAAAGGGATGATGAGAGACAAAGTTCTGTTTTTAGGAGTATTTATCAAGTCAACGATCAAGGCAAAGATTTTAAGTTTAAGTGTTTAAGATTTAAGCGAGGGAATGGTGGTAGCAACAAGAAAGGAAAATACAGAATGCCTGTGAGAGAGATTGTGAAAAAACAGCAAACTTATCGTAAGGCAAGGTTTTGATCAACCATCATATTTTTGTATCCATATATTTATTCATTGGTTATATCGTCACAAGCAGTTAGGATACAACACTTGAAGAGTTTGGGTTTGAGGTTTTAGACTAGAGAGATATGTGGGTAGCATTCACATGGCAGCATCATCTGCTACAGAGTGAGTAATAGAAATTTCTGCTGGGGGAAGGGAAGTGGAGTGTATTGGGGAAGAGCAAAAAACCAAGTGCAGGACTTTGGGGAATATTTGGAGGCTGAGGTCTTAGGAGGAGAAAAAGGAAATAAAAAGTGAGCATTGATTGTAACAAGTATGCTTCTCTGGTGCAGGATGTTGATGGAGGGGGAGGTTGTGTGTGTGTCTGGGCAGGGGTTATGTGGGAACTCTGTGTCTTCCACTCAGTTTTGCTGTGAACCTAAAAATACTCTGAACATTAAAGTCTATTAAAAAAAAAGAAAGAAGGAAAATGTGCATATTAATGACTTGTAGGGAAGTCAGAAAAAAAGACAACTAAGAAAGCTTTTATCCATCAAGTAGGAGTTTTGATCAGACAGGGACAGCTGGTGGAACCTGGAAAGAAGACAGAGGGCATCTCAGCCACCTCTCCTTGATAAGAAATAGACACATCTGTAGGGAAGAATAACTCTCAGCTCTCATCTAATAGTACTTATTTAAACTCACACAACTCTCACTTCCCTAAGAGATTCCTGCCCTGAAGGCACTAACCTTTCCACCTATACCCTGCACTGGAGCTAGATCCAGGTGCATTCGCTGAATTTGGGGAAGGCCTTGCAGGGAAGTGCTACCGCAGCAGGTAATCTAAAAGGCTAACGAGAATTGTGCCACTTGGCTGACTACTCCCCAGTTTTACCTGGGGAAGGCTAGATATTTTTCATCTGGGAGAAGAAGAAAACACATTAAAAAAAAAAAGTAGTTTGGTGAAAGTAACCGGTGTATTTCTACACAGACAGAGCAAGTAAATGCCTCCACCAATTCAAATAAACACTGTATCACAACCACTGGTGGCCTAGTCTAGTGTCCTCACAATCTGGTCCCTCTCCAACAGCTTCAGTGCCTTATTAGGAACTATTAGAAACTTACATTCTTGGCCTCATCTCAAACCTAGTGAAGGGGGGGGGGCAGCTATGTGTTTTACCAAGCGCTTTACCAAATTTACCAAGAATTTTTCACCTGATAAAATAATTCTTTATTCTGTCATTTACTCAATAAGCATTGTTAGGTAGGCAGCAATAATTTGGGCCTGGTTTGTTGAATAAATTGATGAATAAGTGAATGAATCAGAACCTATTTCTCCCAGTCCCTAGCAAGAGAAAAAAAAAATAAAACAGTTCTTATTTTCCATGATTTGAAAAAGTAATTTGACATGTGCCTTCTCTGTTCAGTGTACAAACCATGCCACATTCCTATTTTCTATTGTGCAACAATTGTGCATTTGCAGGATAAAACAGCCCTGGACTTTTTATTTTGCCTAATGGGAACTCAATCTCTAGATAATTTCAAAAGCACCAGTTTCAAAATGCCTAAGATATACTGAAGCATCATCTCATGTTTCAGTAATGTTCGGACACTTCTAACTTGTCTTAGCCCAATACTTTTTAGAATAAAACAAAACAAACTAGGTGTTTAAAATTTTCAATTATTTTAGTATTCTGACTCTGAAATCACGTTGACAATAATTCCCAAGGCCACGAAAGAAAATTTTATTTAAAAATAATTATCTTAAATTGATATCCAACCCTCCTTAACCAAGATATATAGAACTCAGGAAAGGACTGGAGATGGAGTATGTTCCTGAACCACGTGAGACTGATTAGCTTTCCAGCATTCCTTCTTCATTCTGCCATCCCTCTGTTATTCCAAAAGGGGAAGGGAAAAGACCTCAATTCTTGTCATACCAGAAAGTTAAGAATTCAGATAGGAGTGCTGTGTAGTGAAAGATTTTAAAAGATTAGCAAAGGAAAAGTACACCTCCAAGAACAGGAGGTGGGCTGATCCAAGGGTGGACGGCAGTAGTCTTTGTCCCTTCTTACACCCTCCCTTACAGGTGGTCTCTTGATTGATTGACGGCTCTTGTCCTGAGTGCTTAGTCATGCCTGTCCCGTTTGGTGCATGTCCTTACCCATGAGGCACACAGAAAAATCCACACGCCAGGGGTGGGGACTAAACTGCAATGCTAATTGTATTACAATGAGCATCGGGTCCTATCCAGTTAGGTCCTTCTTGCTACCGCACAGTTGCGGCTGTCAGGTTCTAACCGGTTTCTTGCTGGCACTGATTTAGAGGAGGTAAAGCCCCTTTATGCTGGGGGAGGGCATAATGCCATCTTCTGGACCATCCTCCCTCTCCCCCACCTATCTGCCTGGTGCCTCACATATCTAACTACCTAACACCTTCAACCTTCTAAGCTTTTAATTTTATATTTTATCTGTTGTCCCATAGCCCTTTCTACCACTTCACTTACTGAAATACTTCCTACCCAACTTGAAGAGGAAGTATTTTTTTCCTTGAAAGTGTACCCTTTACACAGAATGGCTGTGGAGAAGAGTTCTTAATATTCCTCACCTCCGTGTCCTCTCTTTCATCCCATGGGGTCTACAAGATGTTAGGAAGCCTGATGTCACTGTGTGAGCAAGCGAAATATTGTAGCAGTCGAATAGCAAGAAATTATGGTCTTATTCCATATCAAAAGCACCGCATATTCAATCCCTGCTTTGTGAGTATGTGGAGGAAGCTGCTGAGGAGTTGAGAGGGAGAGTGGGGGATGGGGCGGAGGGGAGGGGAGCGGGGAAGAGAAGAGGGTCAGCAGTAGCCGGCTGACCTAGGCTTAGTAGCATGCCATCTTAAAGATGCCGGTCAGCACATTAACATACAAGGTATGTTTTGAAACCATGGCAAAACACATAGTGCTGTTCCCGTAATTCAAAGTGCTAGTGTTGCAGAAAAATTACAATACTCAAAACCTTTATCAACCTGCAGTTGATAAAATGCAGAAGTCACTCAGTGATCTGAAAGGCACAGAGCATTAGCGAGTAGCCAGATATCAAATGTTGAAGAATAATTAGACATTGTAAAACAGCTTGATTTAAAAAAAAAAAGCTCCTCAAATTGCTCTTTTGTTCAAAATCCTTAATTGGGTATTGAAATTCAGTTTTACTTTCCTTGGATTTGAAGCTAAATTGTATCTTCAGGAAATAACCTGGAAGGCTATTCTTACTCACTTCCTGCTTTGAACGTATCAAGTTTTAATCAGGAAAATGAAAAGAGAGGGAAAGAATGAAGTATGAAGTCAAATAAAAGACTGGACTAAAATAACCCTCCTAAAAGGCAAACAAAATATGCTAAAATCAGTTAGAATGTGCTGAAAAAGATTAGGTGAGGAGGAAAATCAAGCAAGACTTTTATTGCTATGTTCTTTAAGTATGCAGAGTATTTTTCAGCCTCTGGGTATGAAAATGGGCAGGCGTTAGTGCTTTCTAGTTAAAACTCTAAAAATAATGTCTTTTTATAACAATACCTTGTCATGATATTGCTATACCATAGTATGGTTTTCTTATTTTCATTTGACATTAAATATGAAGCTTATTTTTATATAAAATAGGAAATGTTATTACAAAAACAATGTTAGAAGCAAGTGTTGGACTGTGAACTTGGAAACTGTTGATTGCATGTCTAACGTTGATTTGGGTTACCTCTTTTATAAACAAGGCTGTTCAGTTGATGCTGAGTAAGACAGCAAAGCAAATAGGACACGGTGGGGGCAGAGGGAGTGAGCATTTCTTGCACATCACAGAAGGGCATACTGCCGAAAAAATTAAATAGAACTAAGAAAAGATGAAGAAGCTATCAAAAGGCTAGAAGGCATAAGTAAAACAGAAACGAACAAACGGAATAATGACATTCCGATTGACATAATTTACATTCACTACACTAACTTGCCATTTTCATCAAATTTCAGAATGGGTCATAGTGTCTGAGTCCTGCAATCGTGTCATTAAAGGTATTTGACTGCTTGTGAGAAAATATTCCTTTTCTCGGGGGAACTGCCATCATCTATACTTCAAGAAGACTATCATAGTTTGCTTTTTTAAAAATGACATATTACTTGCGATTTGTCTTTCAAATAAAAATTAAGATTATTACCAAGTTTTTTCCAACTAGTGCTTTATGACTGCCTGACTGATAGGAAAGAAAAACAAAAACAGTACCACTACCAACACAGAAAGAAAGTACAGATACTTCCATTTCTTAATCCAAACTGGCTGCTACCCAAACATTACCCTTTCAATGCAAGGATATCTCGTTTTGCCACAGTTGCTACCAGATAATCTTTCAGTGTTTGGTGCAATGTCTACTTAGAGTAAATGTCTTTTTTGCTCCCTCCCACACAGGATGTGACAATCAACAGCTCTCCTCAGTGGGTTCTCCCAGCAGTTCTGGACCCCATGAGATAAATCTCCAAAGCTTGCTAGTCCTGCAAGCACTGTGTAAACTCACTGAAAACCCTAAGAAAAGGAGGAAACAGCTTCCTGTGGCTTTCTAATTTGACTGCCACAGTTCTCGACTCCTTTCCTTTGCCAAAATAAATAACCTCAATACAATCATGAATACTGAAAATTTCATGAACATATTAAGAGTATCTCATGTATTATAAATGTTTTCTTTCTACATTCAACTCATCTTCTCTGCTACTAATTATTCCCAGGATATTTCTGAATTTGTTTTTTAATTCACTCTTGAGAGCAGTGGACTATGAAATGCATTCCAATTGCTTAGAATATTCTGCTTATATATTTCTGATTGTGTGTATTAATTCTTTCAACATTGGTGATTATGCTCTTACAATCAGTTCAATAGAAAAGGGAGATTCCAGATCGTCTGGACTCCTATTTATGAACAAAATTTGGAGTATGATTGTTTTTCATAAGGAAGCTTAGTAGGTTTTTTTTGGGACCCTTTTTATATCATACTATCACATTGAGAAAATTGGTTCAGGGAAATTTACATTATTTTAATGCTGTTAGCAATGTCTGAGTAAATGATATTTAATATCTCAAATACCTACAAGACAGAAGGATTTCACTGAAGGATTTCACTTTTCATCCATTGATAGATAGATATTCTACCTTCCCTGAATTGCATTCATTGAACACATATTTATTGAAAGTCACCAATTTCTAGACACTTTTTCAGAACAAATTAAACATCTCAGTCCTCATGGAGCTTACATTCTAACAAAGGAGAGGGATAATAGACAAATCGATATGTTACATGGCATCAGGTAATGATGAATGCTATGAAAAACTGTAAACAACTAGGCAGTGATGATGAAAGGGCTATTTTAGATGGGTGATCAGGAAAGCCTTCTTGAAGAAGGTGGTATTTGAGCAGAGATACTGGTTTGTGCTTTAATTGATTTGTGGTTCCTTCTGGAATGATTTCTTATTTGTTTAGCTGATGTTCTTCAGCTCTGCTAATGGCATTACAGTGAACATAAGTCCTATATCTGAATAAGGGTCCATCCGACTACTTATTAAGACTTTTATTGCTAAAAATTTAATGAACATATTAAAAGTATTGGATTTGCAGCACTACAGCTGAATTGTGAGATCAACATTAGGTTCCATGATAGTAATTAAGTATCATAATATATGATGATGATGATGATGATGATATAATAAAAGGCACTATTAAGATAAATTTTAAACCTGTAAGTACACAATTTGCTCTTGTTTTAGATACTTCACTAAAACAAAACCCCCAAATTCCACACATTTTTCTACTACTGTTCCTATAAAGGTAAACACCAGTTATTTAAGAGTTTATCACATGTTCATTCAAAAATCCACAAATTTCAAATGCTGGAGAGGCTGTGGAGAAAAGGGAACCCTCCTACACTGCTGGTGGGAATGCAGTTTGGTACAGCCACTGTGGAAAACAGTATGGAGATTCCTCAAAAGACTAAGAATTCTACTTCTGGGCATATATCCAGAAGGAACCCTACTTCAAAATGACACCTGCACCCCAATGTTCATCGCAGCACTTTTTACAATAGCCAAGACATGGAAACAGCCTAAATGTCTATCAACAGATAAGTAGATAAAGAAGCTATGGTATATTTAAACAATGGAATACTATTCAGCCATAAAACCTGACAACATAATGCCATTTGCAGCAACATGGTTGTTCCTGGAGAATGTCATTCTAAGTGAAGTAAGCCAGAAAGAGAAAGAAAAATACCATATGAGATCGCTCATATGTGGAATCTAAAATAAATAAATAAATAAATACAAAACAGAAATAGACTCATAGACACAGAATACAAACTTATGGTTGCCAAGGGGGCAGGGGGTGGGAAAGGACAGACTGGGATTTCAAAATGTAGAATAGATAAACAGATTATACTGCATAGCACAGCGAAATATATACAAGATCTTATGGTAGCTCACAGAGAAAAAAATGTGACAATGAATATATACATGTTCATGTATAACTGAAAAATTGTGCTCTACACTGGAATTTGACACAACATTGTAAAATGATTATAAATCAATAAAAAATGTTAAAAAAAAGTTTATCATATGTTGATTGTTATAGAACATGGTAGACCACCACTCAGTAACAGCCTATGACACATACGATGGACAATTTTAAAGTAGAGACATTTAAGTACAACCTTACTGCTTTTTATTAAATACATCTTTCTCTACTGGTTTCTTTGAAAGCATTTAGATTGCAAGTTTTCCTGAATAGTTTCAGTTGCAAAGAATAAACTGTGAGGTGTAACCTAGAGGCCGTTTCCTGTGAAACAACAGGGTAAATTATAATTTACAAAGATGTTGGGGGACTACACACACACACACACACTGTAAGTGCTGTAATAACACTTTTCTCTCTCATCCCTTTTCATAATGGCTGTATTCAGTTAGATACAGTATTTGATTTGGTTATTTTCTGAACTTGATTATTGATGCCTCATCTTGACCTTTAGTTTTACCTCTTCTCATGACTATTCATGATATTTAAATAACTCTGACTAATCAATAGGAGTTTTTTTCTTTTAATTATGGTGATTATACTAAAGAATTAATTAGCTTCTTTCATAGAAACAACAGTGTTAAAATCTAAATTTGGTCATGTATGCTTTGTTATTTTATAAAAGAATGCTTGGGTCATGCTAACTGCTCATTATAGTTAATTCTACTGTCTCTTCTGTTATTGAATGTCCTTTTTTATTCACTGACCTTTAACAGAATTAACTGAGTGTTACCAGTCCAAGTAATACAAGACCCCAAATATTTTTACTGTGAAAATTTGGCTTATTCATCAAACAGAAAAATAATCCTTAAAAGAGTATTTTCTAGCATAACTCTCTGGGTGAAAGATAGTTGATCCTGTTTTATTATTGATAACTTATTAGGTACTTGGCTGAGCACTCTAGAGAGTGTGACCAAAGAGTCTTTTTCAAGAAAACTTGAAATGAGGAATCTAGAATGATCCCTAAATTACAGGGTTTTTTTAAAAATTAAAGTTTAGTTGATTTATAATGTTGTGTTAGATTCGTGTACAGCAAAGGGATTCAGTTATACTTACATACACATTCTTTTTAGATGATCAGGTTACAGTTTATAAGCTAAATGGGCCTTTCACCATAGATATCTATACACTGTCTTTATTTTGTGAAGATAACTTATTTAACCCTTTTAATTTTGCCAGAAACTGTACTTTATTAAGCTTTACTATAGGTAAATAAACTGAATTCTGCTTGAACAGAAAAATAAACAGGAAATGAGTTTTCAATGAGAATCTATCTTTTGGATCCAAGACACGAAACTCTGAAAACACAGAAAGAAACATGCTGTGGAATGCTGCCAGTTCTGGTAGTTAAAAGAACAACTCAGAAGGAATTGGATCAACAACATGGAATTTAACCAAAAATTACCAAGGAATCATAGAGAAACACAATCTTGAAAACGCTGAGTTGAAAAAATGGTACCTTAATTATATGAAGTAATCAGCTACCTAATGTTTATCTTCCCTAAAAATGTCTAAGTGATTGTTTTCCAGCCTATGGTTGAACACATACAATAGACCACTCACTACCACGCTTATTACCTTTTACATCTCTATTAAAAAGTAATTATAGTAAAATTCAAACCTGCTGATATTCATCCTTAAGGGGGTCAAATAAAACCCATCTTATCAAATACAACAGATAAACAGCCCACTGTTGGAAGATAACAGTGAACACTGTGGAGCCAAATGAGGTCACCACTCTTTCATTCTAGAGTCTAGGAACCATTTCTATTAGTGTGGCCGAGGATGACATTAGCCTTCCCGGGTGGACATCACACACTTGACACAAAGTGAGCTCAGTCAGTTTTACAATGTTGCTGCCAAGTCATGTAGCCCAATTTAAATGATTTACAGTCTAATTCTGCATCCTTTTGACTTTTTAGCTTAGGTTTCTGGTCTTCTCAAAATCACATCACATATGCCAATGCATTGAGCCATATGCTTGTAATTTGGTCCGAATGACAAACATATTGAAAAGAAGAGGTACAAAGATCTAGGCAATTGATGCATCCCTAGAAATGTCTAGATTTATGCTAAACCTTCAATCAGTGTCATTTGGTACAGTCACTTAACCAGCTTGTAATCTACCTAATTATAGTAGAATCTAGCTATTTCTCCACTTTTGGCAAGAACTGAATCATTGAGATGCCTTTTATATATTAGTTGATACTCAGATAGCCTGTTGTTACATATGATTTATCTTTGAACTTAGTAATACCATCAAAGAGAAACACAGAATTGCTCACTTTTTATTTCCTTTCTCTCCTCCTTTCACAATCCAGTCAATCACCAGGTACAGCTGAGTTTCTCCTAACATACTGATTTAATCTTTCCCCTTGTCATACTCTTTCTGGCACCTCTGTCCAAGCATATTTCACCTCAATTTATTGCCTCCTAACCAGCTGTGGAGCCATGCTTGAGGAGATCTGGGGCTTATATAATTTGCAGGGTCCTCTTAATGAAAAAAATACAAAATTACAAAAATAAAATTATATAAATTGAAAGCAACCTGTGAAAGGGAGAAAGCCTGAGGCTTAGCTTCACTGATTGATCAGGGGTTCGGGGGAGAGTGGTAACAAGACTAACGTGGTTCCTGATTCCACGGCATACATTCTAACCGTAGTTCCGCTGCGTTAAGACCAGCAGCAGGTCATGGTCCTCAGGTGCTGATTTAATATGAGCACAACGTTGGCACAAAAGATGGGAAGTTAGCCCTTAAAACAGACTGTGATTGACCACCCGTTTCCTTCCTTCTCTCCTTCGTTTCTTTCCTTTTTCTTTCTTGCTGGGTTTTTTTTTTTTTGTTTTTGACGCCTGTTCCGATTCTTCTTCATCATGACTCACACGCCAACCAGACCTACCTTTCCCAGCCTGCCCCTGACTTCTGCCTTCATGTTTTCATTGAAGACATCTGCCCCTAGGAAGCTATTTTCCAAGCTTCTGGTTCCTAGTCTCCCGTCTTCCTAGTCCCTCCTCGTCAGGGCCAGCAGCAGCCCACGATGAGCAGGCAGGAAAATTGTGCGATTGAAGAAAACAGGGACTAGAACTTGAGCTTTGTGTTCTTTACAGCGGCCTCACTCCTTGTTGTGGATGCCAGGAGTTCACTGTGTGAGCGTATTTGTGGTTTAAAGTTTTATAAAAGCCAATTTTTTTATGATAATGAGGATTTAAACCTCAATTTATTACCTTAAGTTGCATGTACGTGAGACCCTTGACCTTTGCTGTGTACCAAGCTCTTTTCGAATGTCCACTCTCATATTGTGAAAGCACATTCTGAATAACACTACTATATTCTCTCTTAAAATGTAAACCAGTGAAAATGAGCCACCTGTATCAGAAATAACAAGGAACCTTTCAAAGGCCAATTTCTGGGTCCTGTCTCAGTACATAGTAGATACAGTAGCAAAGACCTTCATGGAAAATGAGAGGGCTAGTGGTTCTCAAATTTTAGCAAGGACAGGAATCACTTAGAGGGCTGGGTAAAATAGACCATAAGGCCTCAAACACGTGAGTTTCTGATTCAGTCAGTTTAGAATGAAGCCCGAGAATCTGCATTTTTAACAAGGTCCCGAGTGATTCTGAGGCTGCTGGTCCAGGGACTGGGCTTTGAGGAACACTGGCCGAGGCCTTCCCACAAGTTCAGTGACACACACAGTGGCAGACTCTCACTCCAGGTGCATCAAGAACACCATTCAAACCGATGCCTCAGCAAAATGAGAAATCACCACAAGTCAATGGATTTAACAATACTTGCACGTGGTCAATTTTAAATCCATAAATGCCAAGGGTCTACTGAACTTCATCTGCCTTTTTAGACTTGAGTGCTACACCAAAGCTTACCCTTTGTCTCTTTTATAAGGGACACAATTCTTTTATTCAAAGTATCTGGACAATACTGTAATTAACATGATAAAAATCCAATGACAATGAACTAAATGCAAACATCAAGTTTTTATGTAAATTTCCAACTGAACTGCCTGCTTCTATGCATTACTACTAAAAGATCACAGTGTGGCAAGGACTGGGTATTACCAAATTTTACTAGATTATTTGCATTGACAACCAACTGTAAAGTCTCAATGACTTACAACGATCAAGATTTATTTCTTATTCATGTTAGGAGTCACCTGTGGATCCCCTGCAGGTCCACTCTGCTTATCCTCTCATTCTGGGACTCAGGCTAAAAGGAGAGCAGGGCCGATCTGGGCATGCCATTGTCACCGCAGAGGGAGGGAGAAATGGCTGAAGCATGCTATGGTTCTCAAAGCTCCTGTTTGGACACAATGTAAGGCACTTCTGTTTACATTACACTGGGCAAATAGTCACATAGCCCAGTCTGATGTCAGTGTGTCATATGACCATGTGTGGGGATGTGTAATCTTACAGGTTGGACATCAAATAATTGAAAAGTGCAATATTACATACTAGAAACTAAACTTTTCATTTAGCGCTGAATAGTCCAGAAAGCACACCCAGGGATTTCAGAGATTGAAATAAGACTCCAAAACAAAGAACACATATTTATTATCTGCCCACTTTGTATTAGAAAGAAAGGACAAGGCCAAATGACAGAGAAATTGAAAATCATTACAAGAGCCCTGGTCAGTCTATCCCTGAAAACAGAAACTATCGGCCAGGTTCTTTGGTTTCCCATCTGCAATGCAGAATTAGAAAACATCCCATAGCCCTTTAGCGATATTATAAGGACTCATTAGTTTCCAGAGAGGTTAGCAATTTCCCCCAAGGTATTTTCAAGGTTCTGTGTTCTGTCAGAAAAAAACTGCTCAAAAGTCTAAATTTATTTTTAGTTGTTATTAAAGTCATGACATTGTACTTACTCTGGAAATTAAACCTGAAAACTTAATTTCTGACCTTGTTAAAGTAACTTTAAATTGCTTTAAATTTATTTATTTATTTTTTGTACTTTGATAGATTATGTATCCTCTACTGTTAGATGACTAGGACCAAGAGTACTTGGTAATAAAACTAACCTTGATCTCCTTTCTAAACGTAACAGAATGATCTTCTGTACTAATTAATATGTGTAATTAATACTCAGAATAACACATTTTACTCCCCTGGCATAGTTTTCTACTAATCTATTTTCTACATTATTTAAAAGAAATGTTTACTCACTAAATTTTTTTGTTTTCTAAGGAAGAAATTCTAATTGCTTTTTCACGACAGGCATATGCTGTCTGCTTCCTGGCCTTCTCACTGGTGGCTTGCTCTTAAGACAATGGACAGGATGATGCTATCAAATTTTTTGACCTGCCAGTTCTCAATACCAAGAGTTATAACATAAAATTGCGTGTGCTATTTGCTTACCAGCTGCCACACTGAACAGGACAACTTGTAATTTCCATGACTACAGGAATCCAGCACTAATGGAGGGTGCCCAGTTGAATCTAACTGACGATTCAGAACAGCACAGCTCTTAGGGGTCTGAGATAAGAACCATGTCAACAACTGCTAACATGAAAGGAGGCAGCCAGAAAAGGATAATTTCTTGGCAGGTGCAATGCCTGATAAGCAACAGAAAACAACGATGCAATGTGGCTATGACTTTCTGGACCTATGTGTACATTCTCCTTTTCCCTTAAATTATGTTTTAGCACCTTATTACTAATAGACGGCACATATATCATCAAAAATCTTTCCATGTACCACCTCATTCTCTTCTCACAGCCTTTCTGGTCATACCACTTTGAAGATAAGAAAGCTATCTTTCAAGGAATTTAAGCAACTTCTCCAAAGACACACATCTAGTTAATGAAAGAATTGGAACTTTCTTTGAATTCAGGTCCTCCATTTCATATTCTGATGCCCTAAACTTTGGCTGCCTACTACTGATTTTTTTAAACAAGAATCAAGTTGCCTTGCAGTCAATTTAGTTCCCTTATCAAAATTTCCGAGAGCATTGCATTAATTATGCTTAATCTCATGTTGTTACATAGAAATGATCTGTATGCCTATTACATACCCATTTATTAGAAGCATTTAAAAATAGTCCAATCTTGCCTCTAGGCATACTTACCATAGCAGGCTCGCTAAATTTCCAGTTACAGAAAGTATTTCTCACGTGTATCTTTAGATTGGAGTTTGTCGGAAAGTTCTACCAGATGTCTGAACCACATCCCCCAGAGCGGAGACAACAAATTTGAGTGCAGATGATGTAGCTCTTATCACCCCTTCTGTAATACCTGTCAGAGTTACCTCAGTCAGTCAGTTAGGATAGATGCATTTTAGGAAAGACAACAGTTGTTAACTTTTTAGTCTATTACTTTCGCTAGATCCCCTTGCTAGTTACTATGAATGATATCATGGGTAATATAAGCCCTGATCTTTGTTGTAGAGAACATACAATCCAGATGAGGAGATAGGGAAAATGCATCAAAGACAATCAATGATACATGTTAATTAATTATTTTGTCACATATTCAACAAATACAAAGTTTGGTATCAAATACTAAACTTGAGTCAGGTAATATGCTAGAGGTGATGGATATGTAAAGGAACAAAACAGAAGACAGCAGTGTAAATATTAAAGCTGGTGGATGTCATGCATTCTCAAAGAAGGAAATGAGAATTCAGTCTAGACATTAATGCAGTGTAGATGCCATGTACCTCGGACAAATGGAGGACTATCCTGATGTTTTCATGGAAGGCCAACTGAGGCCCTGAAGAATGAGTAGAACCAAGAGAGAAAATATTTTAGATTAAGAGACTAATATATGTAAAGTTATAGAAGATGGAACTGAGCCAGACTTACTTGGAAGAGACTAATGAGTAATATATTCTATTCATGACAAGGGAAGAAGTGGGAGAAAGGGACTGAGATGAGTCAAGGGAAGGATTTGATTACAAGTTAAATAGGAATTAATTACAAGTTAATAAGTTTAGCTATCCTATTATAGTGGGCTGTCATTAAAGTTACCAAACAGAAGAATGGAATGAACAAAGCAGCAGTTTAAGAAGATTAAAGATATGCAAAATGGACCGTGGCAAAGGGGCTGGGGATGATTATCAAGAGTGGGTAAGTGTTGAGGGTACTGACTATGAAGGGGCTCCAGGAAGCCTTCTGGGATATGGAATAGAATCTATGTCTCGTTTTGTGGTTGGTTATACAAGCATATACATATAAAAGTGTCAACAAATTGAACACTTAATATTTGCTCACTTTACTGAAATAAGTGTTACTTTGATACAAAAATACGAATACAAGAAACACAGAGCACTTCTAGAGAACGGGGGGCAGCGGAGACTCTCTCCCTCATCTCTCATATCTAATCCACCAGTAAATCGAAGTGATTCCACTTCCAAAACACAATCCTGTCCTACCGCTTCTCTCCATCTCTGCCTCTTCCTTCCTAGTTCAAGCCAATGATCTCCCTCAACTGGAATATTCCGGTGCCTTCCTGTCTTTCTGCTTCCACTTCAGCCCCACCTCCTTCAGTCTGTTCTTAGTACAGGAGCTGAAGTCAAATCTTTTCAATAAGATTGTGTCAATCCAGCTGAACCCCCTGCCCCTGCACCCACCAGGGCTGCCATCTCACTCAGAGTTCGATATAACCCCCTCTTTCTGATTTACCAAGCTCCATGTGACCAGACCTTTGTCTGCCTCCCCAAATCTTCCCACACTATTCCACCCTGCTCTGCTCTAGATACCTGCCCTTTCTTTTCCTCAAGCATGCCAAGTTCATTCCCAGTCTAGGGCTTTGGAATGAGCTATTCTTACTCTGGATGCAATACTGTTTCTTGACATTTCCTGGACTCTTTCTTATCACATAAATCTGTTTAAATGTCACCTCTTCAGCCACCTTTTACATTTTAGTAAAGGGAAGCACAATAAATAAATAAATAAATAAATAAATAAATAAATAAATAAATAAGTAAGTAAATAAATAAAATTTTAAAAATCAACATTAATAAGTGTTATGCAGAGAACTGAAGTGGTGTGATGTGATGATGTGACCAGGAATACTTGTCCAAAGACCTGCTAAATTACCCCTCCTGCACTCGTGATTCTCATATCCCCCACTGTAGTATCACAGATAAAACATCTCAGAGTCTTAGATATAATACCATCCCTTTCCAAAATGACACTTTTTTAAAGCATCTCTGAAGAAGTTTGCTAGATCAAATTACCTTGAAAGAAGTTCCATTAACCACAGCTTGCACTGTTCACAGGAGTCTAAGAGATTACACTCCATTTTAAGTTGCTAAGTGATTCTGTTAGACAAATCATGAACTATTACATCAACCTGATGACAGTAAAAAGGCAAAGACAATTCCTTCCTCATTTTCTCCATCTGTGGAATGAGGTCAATAAGATGTTGCATTTTACTACAAAAGTCTCTAAAATGAGTTTGGATATAAGTAGAGAGAATGGAACTGTTTCGTCTTAAATATGTGTCACACTGATGCATTTTGAATCATCATATGGTTTATAGATTGTGTGGGTAAGTTCTACAGGTTTTCAATGATTCTGACAAACAAAATCATCTACCATTGGCTAGGTCTAGAAACCTGGGCACCAAAATTCAAGACACTGCCCTTCACACAGAGTCATTCTAGATTGCAATGAGAAGAGATATTTTAAAATAAATCTAAACTCATGTAGATAAAAATGAAGTTATCTTTGAGAAAAGTATTACTGGGAACACAAAAGGAACAGCACATAGGAAAAGAAAGTCTCAATATTATGATCCGGTTTCTGTATTAGGCTGCAACCTAATGGGTAGATACATATATTCATCCAAGAGAAGAACATTTTAAGAAAATTTGCCACCACTGCCAACAGTACCAGTGCTAATTTCATAAGGTCACAATATTTCTGATAAAAACCTTTTTCCTTGATGCTTAATGTTACAATAGATTTTAAATTTTAATGTGGATTTTCTCTTGCTATGTGTGTATTGCATGTCTTTTGATTGCATTACAGTTGTAATGTTCTAATCATTAGGAAAATTAAGTTTTATTAGGCTTCTTTTTTTCCTCTTGTTTGGTAATGCTCCTAATATTATAACTTTCAACCATGATTCACTTTCTGGTCTTTGTAGTTCTCTTAAGGGCTTAATATTAAGGGCTAAATAAAGAATAATATTATTACCATACTATTGAGGATTTTAATACAAAATAAAGTGATTATTATTAAAAGTGTCAAACTTAAAAAAAAAAAGGGAACTCTTTACAATCCCTCCAGTTGTCAGATATCTTCAACTTCTAAAGCTCAAAAGGCAGTTGAATACCTGATTTCAACTGAGTCTCACCTGGAGCAAAAATGGAAGCATGACCTGAAAGATCTAGGTGTTTTTAAATAATGGAAAATTGTATTGCTAAATTACTCTTTTTAAAATCATATTAAAATATTTCACATAATTCTTTTCATCAAATGTGTGTCTTCTCTCAGGAAAGAGAACATATCCTTGGGATGAACTCTCAGCATTATTCAAAAATGGAAAAAGGCAACTGTCATAGAAAATTTAAATTTTGTAAATTATGCGAGAATTAAGTTAAGACTCATACTAGAATATTGCTGTGAAAACCAGAATATCAACTCTTAGATTAATGTCATTTTCCAACTGACTCTAAGGATATATTTTCTCATGTTTTGACTTGAAAAGCATCAATTTAAAATCTTTCATTTTTACAATATTCATCATAGCAATGACAAATGATGATTAAATTAAGTCCTACGTGGAACACTGCCATTTGTCTTATTTTCTACTAAACATAGTCTGCATCTTCTGTAGTTTTTAAATGCCAGGTGCTATGCCAGGAGACATTATTACAAGTCTCAATTACTACAATAATCCTGTGAAGTAGTTACGAGCTTGATGAGGGCACGTAGTTCATCTGTTTTGTTCACTGCTAGTATGAAGTACTTAGAGCTATGTCTGCCACATAGTAGGGGCTCAATAAACATTTGTTGAGTTGAATCAGTTTTCTGTGAGGCAAGTGAAAGCCCTATGCACATAAACGAAAAGCCATGTTCCCGCTTGGCTGGATTCCTTCTTACCTTTCATCCCTGTGGCAACATATAGCTGACTTTCCAGGAAAAAGAAAAACAAAAAACAAAAACAAAAAACTATTTCTTCTAGGTGTAGAAAAAGCAATGAATAATGCCACATAACTTTTGAGTTTCCCTCTTTGGGTTTACAACAGCCAGGCCTCCGAGCTGCAGGTCAGATAACAGAACTGATGGTAGAGGACACGTGGCAGCAGTGGCTGGGTTGTAGTGAGAACAGAAGTATACTTTTAGAAGGCTTTGAACATAGGAAATTTCTTGGGGCCTCTCACTTGCAGGGAACTTGGCTGGAGTCTGAGGGTCTGATGGAACTCATGATTCTGGGTGGCAGTGGTAATGCCAGCAGTCAGACCCCTGAGGAACTTCTGTTTCTAAACATCTTAGTGAGCTACAGAGCTTCAGCCTATTAAGGCTGATCCTAAATGATGAGGAAAGATGCTTGAGAGGTACTCTTGAGTAGACCCTAGGTAGCCATGTTAACTGACAGATCATCAACCCACCTGTATACCTTTTACCATAGTCCAGGTTTGTTCTATCTACAATCCAAGACAAAAGTCTGTAAAGCCTAAAATTGGAATGTGTATGGTCAAGAGGCCAGAGAGACCCATGCATAGGCCTAACCTGGGATTTACAGACCACTGGACAACATCACTGAAGAGATCTCTTGTAGAATGCATGTGTTTATTGGGTTAGGGAGGCCAAGAGGAGGTAACACTGGTGACTGCAGAGCGTGAGACCCCAAACATCATGGCTCCCCAAGCTTCTCTTTACAGTTCTTTTCCCAAGTCCCCCCAAAGCATCCATGCCTTTTCTTTAGCACAGGTACAACATATTTCTGAACCATATACCAAAAACTGGGTTGCTGAGTTCTGACAGAACAAATATCAGCAAACTTAAGGAAGACAACTGAGTTAGTGAAATGCCTTAATATTAAAAGCTGCTTCCCTTAAAGTGCGATCCCACATCCTAGTGTTAGTTTTTGACTTAATGTTTCTGTTGATAATTCCCAGTTCTCAATATGTTCCTTAATCTATTCTTAGCAGATCTCTAGCCAGGAATTTGAACATAACTGGAAAAAATGAAAGAACTTTCTAGGGGAGTATAGATACAAAGGCTCTTAGTTACAAAATTTGTCCCAAAAGTTAATACTTAATATGAAGATTAATATCTTGTACCATTTTACCTTGGGTGACTAAAAGAGAAAGACAGAAAGCTGCAAATGTTAATAATGACTTAAAAAAAATTCACAAAGGCTTAGATGAAAAAACCAAGCAGGTCTCCAAGTGTATTGTTGTATCTACTTAACACAATTTATTGTAAACTCCTCAGCTTCTGGTTAGAATGTTGATTAGTTAATGTGCACAACACACACACACACACACGTGCACACACACACACACACACTCATATCAGTATTCTTGCAGGTCATTTGAAATATCCACATGCTTCCTCTCTAACATCTCGATCCCTTTCCAAGGCTAGTAACAAACAGCAACTGCCACTGGCACAAAGCTAAAGGGAAATTGTGAAAATTACTACATGCCCTTGGGATCAATCAATAATCTGAAAAACATGCTGGAAAAGAAATCATTACCTCTTTAGAGCTCTAACAATAGGCTCTGGCTCAGATGCTTCTGTCCTGACTTTCCTATTTGAAGCTGAGTGTCGGATAAGTAAGAACCACTTCCTCACTTGTAAATGGGTTATCTTGGTTTCACCCATTGCTTTCCTTATAGGGATCTCCTAAGGAGATCTAGACTGTTATTAAAACAAGAATTAAGTTGTAGAAATTTCAGGAGAAGTTCCATACAATCATTACAAATCATTCTGAATTATACTGTGCTTGTTGCATGAAATATGAGAAGAAACACATTCTTTTCTTTAAAATAGTGGAGTTCTTTCTGACTTTTCAAAGTGGAAAGCTATTTCTACATCCAAGAGATGATATATTTTATAAGTGGTGAACATCCACAGTTGATTTAAAAAAAACATGTTTTGAGACTAACAGCTGAAGAGTTACTGTTAAATGGGGTTTTTTTCTTTTTAACAAAAACAGGTCTTTATAAATAAGATATTTAAAGTGCATTGTAGTTTTAGAGCCTAGAACTGCTTCCGGCACATCATAAGGGCTCAGTAAATATTTGCATAATTTAAATGAACTTTACTAATGGGGAAAGTGCTACGTATAGTAAATGAAAAGTGATATTCTTGTTAGAATAAATGCTTATCTTTCATCTGTACCACATGAAACAGTGAGATGTTTCGGAAAAACTATAATATCTGTTGAACTATTGCAATTTTTTTATTTACTCTAAAACATTGGAATAATACAACCTTACAAAAGCAAGCCATTAATTAGTCTCAAAGATGACAGTACTTTTTTAAACTAAAAGCTTTATTTGAAATTTTTTCAAGTAGAAGCAAGTATAAAGTTTAAATATGGATAAAACTAAAATACAAGTTATAAAATTCAGGATGTCCACCAAGGAAACTGATAAATGTTTGACACTGAGTAAGTCATCTCCTAATTTTATTGTTTTTTAAGTAGTAAGACAAAAGTCTGAAGCAAGTATTGCATCTAAGACAATATTGATCCTAATGTCAAAGTAACTTTTAAGCTAAAATTTTATGACATCCTGTTACCAATTTATTTCAATGGATTTTTCTGATCACTAATATGTAAAGAATGTGATTTAAGCACATTCGATACTTTGTCTGATAGCAACATTCTTTACATTTTAGTATTGAATGGGTGATTCAATCCTAAAGACCAATAGGATTGCAGTATAACAAGGATAATTCAGATATAATTAACCATTTTCAAATTAGGAAAGCATTTTTTTTAATCCTCTTCTCATATTTATCTTTGACCTCTTCATTATTATTTGCACCCTTGTTTCAGGACAAGAAGACAATAGGGAAAGGAGGTCAAATTAAGAGAAATAATTATGACTAATTGTTTAAAAGTGATGAAAGATTAAACGGGAAGACTAAAACCAGTCTTGAAACAAGAACTCTTAAGGAATCCGAATTCTCGCTGAAGACAATGAATTACATGAATGCTCTGATACAACAGCCTCTTGTATAACATTGGTCTAAGCAGTAAGTCTCTCCCTGCAGTCATCTCAAAAGATGATTTGGTCCAGATCTGAAGACAGGGAAGGTGGACAAGGAGAGCTGATATTGGAGCTTCTCACAGTGACAATTTATATTTTAAAATAAATTGTGCAGTTACAATTTCCCAACATTTGGATCTTCTTGTTCAGTTTCAGTTTTATATTACTTGTTTTAAACAATACACTCATATTTACTGAAAATGTGTGTAAATGTGAACTTAATGTAACACCCAGAGAATTGCTGTCCATTTGGCTTTAAGCCTACTTGTGTGTAAACCTTTTCTCATTTTAGTTAGCCTTATTCCATGGTTGCAATCAAGAAGCAACTGCTCTGCAGTTCAACTTTCTGGTGAGAGTATGTAATATGAGATTTACTAAAAGAGTGTTATCCTGAAAGATGATTGCAAGTATTGAACCTAGACGTCTAGAGCAAATACGCCCATAACATTTAATAAAGTGCTGGGCTTCAAGGTATGTGAAGTGGAAAACTCTCAGAATTGTACTGATTTAAGTGGGTTTCTGATTTGTAGATGAAGTTGATCACTTGCCATTGATTTTCAAATCACTGGTTATACAGCTAGATAGGCATAAATAATAGATACGTCTTGGTTTGTTTCAGATATTAAAACTCTATCTCAAAAGTTAACTTTCATAGAGTATAAAACACACTGAGATATTTAGCTCCTAGTGCTCATATATATTTTATGGTGTGCATATGAATCTGTATATTTAAGTCTGAGAATCTTAATGGTTAATGGGCAAGTTAGTACCATTGATTAAAATTAAATGGTAATTCTAATGAGTTTGTTGTCATGTATAGGAATCTTATAAAGTAGAATTCCCATTGAGTTATTTATAATTTCTTCCATGGTTTACAACTGCATGCTTTAGCTTGGCTCACTATTTCCAAGATGTCTCATGGATCACAAAGGATGACATAAGAAAGTGTCCAATTTTCAGCCATATACATATAAGTAATCATATTATTTGGCACATAAGTGTTACATGAATATTAGCTACTATTATTACTACTACTATAGAGTGGGCTACTTTAAAGATAACCAGAAGATCAGCTCCTACTGATAGTAACTAAAAAAACCAATCTCATAAATGAAGGGTCACACACACTTACAATAGATGGCTATAATTTTACATCATATAGGTATGATAGATATGAGCAGGTAAACACAAACGTTAATTTCTACTAAAAAAAAAAAAGACTTTTTTTTGACACCCAAGGGAGATGATCCTATTGAACAATGTTATTTTGAGTGACATATTCAATGAATAGTTTTCTTAAGGAGATATTTACAATAACAAATAGGAAAGAATAGACTGCTTGTTATTTTCAGATTTCCTAGTAGATGTGCCCAAAATCTATCAAGGGATCATGGTACTCTCAATGCAAATCACAGAATTTTCAATATGCATTTCTGCTGCAGAAGTTATTTTGATTGCAGTTGTATCTATAATTTCCAATGTTAAAATCTTAGAAGAGAATTAAACTTCAATTAGTTTAAATTTGATTAGACGATCAATCAAAATGTGTTTTTCTTCAGAAAAGACAATAACAGTACATGCAGATAAACTTTGCATGTACTGTTCCTTTCAACTGGAGTCAAGGTAGAACAATGAGAGAGGTAGCTTTCAGGTCAACAGATTTGTGCAAATAAAAAGTGAAAAGGCCTCTGGCTAAGCACTGTGAAACAATGGTTTGTCACATTTACACTAAAAGAAACACTGTCCAAATTTAAATGTGGCAATTGTCATAAGAACTATGGCCTCCACAGATGACCTTGAGTAAAATCGTATTTTATTGCAATTCCCTATAAAATCTGCATAAAACATAGCTCTACTGCTTGTTTCAGTTACCTCCTTTCCATCATTTCTCAGTGTTTATTCAGTGCTACTAATTTCCAAAAAACTACTTTGTTAATTTTACTAAAATTAAGAAATGGTAAGCTATTTTTGATATTTCTTATATAAATCCATATTCTATTCCTTAATCTTTATGAGACTTATCTTAGATGAACTTCAGAAACCACCATCAAAATAATACTTAAGCAGGAGAAAAATGTGCTTAATAGGTTAGCTTTCAAAAGAGAAGAAACTTTGGAGATTTGCATAATAAAAAGGTAAAAAGATCTCATTATGCTAAGATATAAGTGGATATCCTAATAAAGAGGAAAATACTTTATTTTCAAGAGAATTCTCCTTAAATAGTATTTAAACTGCATCATCTAAAATTGGTAGCAAAAGTGCACAACTGTCAACAGTGTGAAAAGCAAAATAATATGAACTAAAAACATTTTAGAGGATACTATGTGGATCATTTTACTAGGTAGCACTTCATTCACATCATCATTAAATGTCTCCCTGATAGCTGATGGAATTCATTACAAGACTAATAAATCTCAGCATGAAATGTTAAGGAAAAATGGGAGCAATTATTTGGACAACAATGTGGTCTCTAAGTAAATTCACCAGGAAAATGGAACAGCCTATTTACTAACTGTAATGGAAATGATAGCTAGGTACCTGTGGAATGGTGAGATTTAATTAATCAGTACCTGGCTTTAAGGTAATTACTTAAACACGTGGTTGGATCACATGGTGCTTTAAATTTACCAGGGAACCCTGACCTGCTGTCTACACACATAACTGAGAAATAAAATCTATTCTAGATAATGCCTGATATAGTGCATTTTGCATTTTATTGATTATGGGAATACTTGTGAAAGCAGTTTGTCAATATTACAATACTGTAAAGTGCTACTTAATTGGACCCCAAGTAAGCTGACCCAATTGTACCCTCTAATATGAACATAAAAGCAAAATCAAAAGATAAACTTTCCTCTACTATGGGCCATGTTTGGGTAATTGATCTAATTGAGCTCTTGAACAATGATCCTATTTCTAAGCCCCAGTTTCTTCTGTTAAACATACAAGGACTTCCTGAAGTATATTCTCAGGTGCATGGTTGATTTACCCTAATATGTACTGGGAGTCAGTGGATTGCATCTACCTAATGTCAACTTGAATGAAAAGCATTCACCACTGAATAAGGCACTGGAACAGCAGCTCCTAGTAGATAAGCAATTTTACTAAGGGTATTCATCACTTTGGTAGAAGAGAAGTAGGAGTACTGTACACAGAAAATGAGTTTCAAGTACAGACACAGCAGTCGGAGTAGAACTGCAAAGTGGTGGTCAGGTCATGGCAGCCCTTTACTCAGAACCCTCCATTTCTACATGCAATGTGGTGTCCTCAATTAATCAGAATCTAGGGAGTAAAAGAAGGACATCAGTGGAAAAACTGATAGATATAAATGAAGTCTGCAGTTTAGTTAGTATTGTACCAGTGCCAACTTGTTAGTTTTGAAAAATGCACTCTGACCGTATAAGACACTCACATCAGAAGAAGCCAGGTGAAGGGTGTGCAGGATCTCTATACTACCATGGCAGTTTTTCTATATATTTAGAATTATATAAAAATATATAGAGAATTATATTGAAAATAAAAATTTCATTTACACAAGACAAAACAAGACCTTCATTTGCTTCTTGTGTTACTCCCAGTAAAGACCAAAAGCTTACAAAGGTCCATGAGGCCGTACATGTTCTGACCCAAGTACTTCTCTGATCTCAACTCCTATTACTCTCCCCTATGCTCACTGCTCCCCAGTCACTGGCCTCCTTGCTATTTCTCCAGCACTCCAGCACCTTTGCAGTTATTTCTTTTCTTGAAGAATTCTCCTTTCAGATACCCACCAAGCTGTCTCTCACATCCTTCTGTTCTTTTCACGAAGACCTTCCCAGTGAGACCATCCTTGGCCTTGTCTGTTTTCCCCGCTAGAAAGTAAGGGGAGGGATTTTTGAATATTACTTTTGTTTTTTTGTTTATTATTTTTCCCCTGTGCCTAGAACAGTGTTTGATATACAGTGGACACCTGTTATTTATTGAATGAATGAGTGCATAAATGAAAGAAGAAAGAAAGAGATCATGGAAGATAGACAGATATACCAAATAGGGGCTGAAAAGTACTAGGTTTTTAAAATACATTAAGTTTACGGCCATACCACTCTGAACACACCCAATCCCGTCTCATAAAATACACTTATAATCATTTAATGTCATAGAATCATGTAATTTTTAAACAAATTCCTCTTTTCATTGTCCCATCACCCAATATGTTATTTCTGCAATGATTTATGTTTATTGTTATTGCTAATAAATATAGAACCAGAGATTATAGCTTGATTTCTAGATTTTGGACAGAATTTCCTGCAAAAAAATAATTTGTTTCTGGACCCTCATGCTAATTAATTGATATCATACCTATTTTGCAAAGATGCTTGATTTCATCTCCTCGCTCAAAGTATATTAGAGAAACACATTTCAACCTTTTCCTGAAACTTCTAATTGTTCTTGTCATATAAATGTTTCCTCTCTTTGTCCCCTTCTGACTATGTCCACCATTACTCATTGCTTCTGTTTATAGTCCTGTGACTTGACAAGCAAAGGCTTACTTGGATTTCCAGTTCAGGCAGACATTCCAATGCAGACTGAATAGTGAGATCCCAGAAAGATAAAAGCACTAAGTATATATTTACACTCTACACACACACACACACACACACACACACACACACACAGACCCTGATCACACAGACCTAAGCATACTGAATCCTTAACCTCTGCATTTCCAAGGCTATTGTTTTTAATACAAAAACTCTAGCTTTAATGTATTTTTTACATCATAAGGACAATTACTGCTTAAATAAAAATAAAAGGTCATGAATAAAGATAGACATTCATAAAATTTATCCAGATCAAACATAAGCAACCATGAGGAGTGTGTCATAATGGTGATGGTGGGCTAACACTCTGACAGACTAGAGGAGCGCGTGTGTACTGTCATTCTCCAGTCCATCCGCCTTCACCCTCTAAAGGATCAACAAGTAAGTGTCCAAATGCAAATGATCTAGTATTCTATACTAGTGTATTTTATAAGAAAAATACTCATTTCTTTTACTTTCCTTTTTAAATCATTATACCTGGGCAGTGACATTTATCATGATGCTGACACTCTCATGTGTACTGCTTCTGGAAAGGAGTATTTTGGAAACCCTGGCCCCAAGGCCAGTGGGACATTATAGCTTAAGTCTTTCAAATATCACATTGTGAACTGAGACCTTCAATGGCCTATGAAACCCCTGCTTCCTACCTCTAATTTTCTACTCTTCTACTTCATCTCTCTCTCTCTCTTTTTTTTAAAACAATTTCTCAGCAATCCCCATGGAGGTATCATTTACACATGTTCTTCACTCTAGGATATGACTCATCTTGGCCAGGAAACTTGGAACACATTTAGCACTACCAGGTGTTTTCTTAGATTGTTCTGCTCCATCTTGGACTTCCTTTCCTTCCCAACAATGTTTTTCTACACTTTTTAGTGCCAATATTATTCATGATAGAGAAGAAAAATCAGTGTTAACTAAATAGACATTTCAGAAGTAAAAAGCATCAGGTTTTAGAGACAAATTATATGTAAAGGTTCAAAGAAGCATGGAGCTGGGGGGCTATGGGTGGTGTTTACAGTTCTCTGGAGAAACAGAACCTAGAGAGAGCGGGAGAGAGAGAGAGAGAGAGAGAGAGAGAGAGAGAGAGAGTGAGAGTGTGTGTGTGTACGGAGAAGGAATTAGTTCATATGATTATGATAGCCGAGAAGTCCCAAGGTAAGTTGGAGGCCCAGGAGAGCTGACAGTATCAGCGGATGGTTCTAGTCCAATTCTGGGCCTGAGAACCAGAAGAGCAGATAGTATAAGTTTCAGTCCTAGGCAAAATTCAAAGGCAGAAGAAGACCAATGACTCACCTCAAAGTCAGGCAGAGAGAGCTAACTGTCCCTTGCTTGCTCCTTTTGTTCCATACAGGCGCTCAATGGACTAGGTAAAGCCCACTCATATTGGAGAGAGCAATCTGCTTTATACAACCTACCAATTCAAATGCTAATCTCATCCAGAAACACCCTCACAGACATTCCAGAATAATGTTTAATGAAATACCTGGAGCCCCTGAGGCCTAGTCAAGTTGACACACAAAATTAACTATCCCAGGTATTCAAGTGAATTGTGATATCTTCACTAACAGGAGGAGAAGAAAGAGGTAACTTCTGGACATTGCACAGTATGAAGTTGCCATGGAATATCCAATTGGAAATATTGTTTGGAACCCAGGAAAGATTTTGAGAGTCTAGATTCAGATTTGGTGAAAATGTAAGTCATAGAAATGAATGAAATTTTCTAGGAATACCACATAGATTTGTTAACTGCAGTATTTATTGAATATCTATTATATGATGGCTAAACAGGAAAAACTAGGAATATAATATTTGACAAAGGCAATTCTTACTATAATGAAACTTAAATCCTAGGGAGGGAGAAAGATATCAAATAAACAAATTATACCATCAAAAGCATGATAAATGCAAGAAAGACAAACTGTATAAATCTATAAGGAGATATAACAAGGGAATCTGACATAATCTGGAGAGATTGGGGAAACTTCCATGGCAAAGTGATATTTATACTAAACCCTGAAGATTATGTAGACTAAGAAAAAGAACATGGTGTTGGAGGAACCAAAATGAAACTCTGTGTCTGGAACTTTGCAATAAAGAGGAGAAGTGTCAAGCAACAAGTCTGTAGAGGCAGCTAAGGTTAGATCATGCAAAGCCTTCCAGGCAGTAAGAAGTATTTACTAGATTAAATTACTAGTAACAAATCTTCATTCACCTATAGTAGTATTATGCAGCCTCTCCTTGTCATGGCTTCATATAAGCATAGGATACTTTTTTATCCCTTGATTTTGGGTTTAACCATGAGACTTGCTTAGGGAGGTGAGATGTCAGCAGATTCACTGTAAGCATAAGTTTGAAATGTGCAGGCATGGCTAGGCTTGTCCTCTTGTGCTTTTGTCCTCAGTACAAGAATATGCCCCAGCCAGGCTATTATTAGTCAGAGGAAGATGAGGGACTTATGGAGATGACCTGGAGCCAACTTGTCTTTGGAACTAAGCGCAGATGAACTTTGGCTGGATAATCTGAACTTCAGCCAATTTGCAGACATGAGAGCAGAATGAATCATTGTTCTATACCTCTGAGCTTTGGGTGGTTTGTTACACAGCAAGAACTGACTAATACAGAGGCCTTGAGGAAAATGTTTGAGGGATTAAAGGAAGAAAACCAGAGGAAGAAAAAGACTAAGAATAAATGAGGTAGAAGGCAAGTAAAGAGGGAACAGTATTGAGGGAAATTTCAAGGCAGACATTCTCAAATTCCACAGAGATCACCCAGAATGCAAAGTAAAAATAAACCACTGGCTTTGTGAGTAATTTTTTGGTGACTTGTGCCAAAGCAGCTTCAGTTAGTTTGGTAGAAGCAGAAATATTTTTTCAGTGGGATGAAAAATAAGTGGAAAGGGAGAAAGCAGAGGCAGGGACTATAGACCACTCTTGAGTGTGGCAATGGAATGAGGGAAGGTAGAGTCAAAGTTATTTATTTGTTGAAGGATATGGAGTAGTGTTTACTTTCTTCTTTCTATTTCTTGTATTATTTGAATTATTTTTTATATTAACCATGTATCACAGGTGTTATATAAATGAACCAAAGATGGCCTCTGTCTACAGACCAGGTTGTTTGTTTCTTTACTAACATTAGCTCAAAAGCTCACCAGCATCACACTCAAATTTTGACACATCCAACTGCTTTTAAAATAGCCCAAGTAAGCATATTTTCACCTGTTTAAAGCCTGTCTGCTTTTGCATACCCTGTGCACCCTCACCAGACAGATGTTACCCATTAACAAGATAGAGCCTGGTGGTTATAAGACCTCAAGCTGCTATGACTCTTTGGAGCTCTTTGACCCAGAGACTCCCTGCTGCTGCTGAGCTACTCCTCAAAGTGTAAACCCCCTCTTGGATCCTCCTCTCCCCCAAGGAGCCCCTCTGCCCTCCTACCATTTTGGATGGTGGCCCCCTCACCTTAAGCCTCTGGAGGTCTCAGACTGTGAAGGCTTCACCTCTCACAGCTCTGGTGTGTTACTGTCTCCCACGGTCATATCTTTTACATTGATCAGCCCCCAAATCCCTTGAGCCCACTACAATAGGCATTTGTGATAGCACATAAAAATAATAAAGCTATTTTTAAAAACCTATTATTTTTTTTAAAGGGATTTAAATGAATCCCCCAGCCTGTGCCAAGAGGAAACTGGGCAGGATCCACCTTCCAAGAAAAGCCACCTTTCTAGCCAGGATCCAGGGGCTTAAGCCTCTAGTCAGAGGGTCTCAGTTGATGATCAAGGTCAGAAAAAAACCATCCTGCCAAGTCTCTGCCATGACCACAAAGTCACATTGTCCTGCTTTTTGAGCTCAAATACCCTTCGAGCTCCAAATACTACCCTGTCTCTGTGACTGGTAAGGAGACAGTGGACATTCTAAGTGTTATTTCAGGTCAATTGTCCGGCTTTTAACCCAGGTGAGTCATCAGGGACCTCCCACAACTTCCTCCTTCCCCTTGTGTGATACCATAGAAGTTCACAGATTCATCTCAGTGTGGTTTTTCCTTCATCCTCCCCAGTCAGACTGCAGGCCAGCAAGCTTCCATGTTTCTCCTCTCATGGACTGCTTGTCTCCCTTTGGAAAGAGTCTCCACTTAGTGTCTTAAGCTGTGTCTCCTAAGCCAAACGCAGTTTGTTGATACGACCTGCCATCTCTCAGGTCCTTCCCCATTTACAAGGTCAAGAGCTGCTACTTAACTCTCCACCCCACTCCCTAAATTATCTTTGCTTTACTCATCAGGTAAAAACTTGGTTACTCATTAGGAAATGATGATCAATTAATATTGCACCTTGATAATCGACAGATTATGAAGCTTACATATTTATATACCTATACTCCTAGATTCCAGGCTGCACTGCAAACCTGCACATTCAGGAGCTGCTGCTGTTAGTCTGACATGCAAAAGAAATATATAGGTGTTATACACTGAACCTTTCTTTGACTCAAATAGATGAGATAGGTGATAAGAATGGTTCTCATTTTTCATTGAGGAATCTGAATCACCTTTGAGAAAGCAGGAGAGAGAGTTGGCCCCAGAGTCAGAGGGAAGGCAGTTAGTCACGGAGAAGGCAAGCTAATTTCCTGAATTCCAATTCCATGTTCTTTGGAGATTTTCCTTGATAATTTTTGCTTCCTTTCTCAACTCAACAGTGCTTAGTGTTAGTATTCCTCACGTGAGACTCTTTGTGATTTAACCAACAATAGAAATGGAAAATCATACTCAAGGATTTATTTTTGCAGACTTCCAAATGGATTACAGGTAAGGAAGAGCCAAAGAGATATCTGAAGTTAGTTTCAGTCCCTATCAGCTTTGCAATTTCTCTCTCCTAGGCCTGTTGCAAAAAGCGACTGCCAGCTGACTGGGCCTTTGTGGCATGTCAGTATAAACCATTTTGATAGAATTATATGTCTCCTTTTCACCTAGGATCCTCTTTTTCCTTATACCTTTTGTTCCTGCCCTTGTCTCTAATTCTCACTGTTCATTGGAAGGCTACAGAAAGTCATTCTGCTTCTTTCCAAATGTCAATCCTCAGAATTTTCTCACACACCCTTAGAGCTGTATCAGGGTTAAAAAGAGTTCCGAATCAGAGACTAATTACAATCGCTATTGAGGTCATATAAGCCTCTCCGTAATGACTAATAGTGTTCAAAGAACAGTTCTAACAGTGACCCAGGTTTTGCAGGCACTAAGTGATTTCACCATTTCCTTACTTTCATTAAAAAAATAAAATACCTAGGAATATGCTTCACAGTATAAACTCAAAGACTTCAGCTTTTACACTTGGTTCATTGTTGCATACAATTAACACATTCTTATTCTCATCTTTTCTTAATTTAGAGCATTAAATTTCCATGCAACCCACAAGTGTATATGTAGATGATCGGAATAAGGTTAAGAAGTCCAACTGTCAGCTGGCAAAAGCTTTATCCAGAGATATCTGGAATGTAATTTGCCAGGAATAGGTTGATGCAAACTTGTGAAGAAGGCAAGTTTAGCATGTCTCCCACTTGGTTTGGTGTATCGGTTCTCTTCTAAGAACCCTCAGAGCCACCTCACTCCTACCCTTGGTGCAATGGACCCCCTCCCCCCAGGGATGTGATACTTGCCTTACAGAAATTATATCGCCCAACACTCACAGGGTGAGGGACCGCTTTACCAAATGAGCAACCTGATAAACCATGTATTAAAGTGGCCATTTGAGCAGTGGCTTCCTGAACATAATGTGTCTTCCTTCTCATCTAGACCCATTAGTGATACTCCTGGGAGTAATTTCAGCTCTGGGGACAAAGACACTTCTTCCTAGCTTCCCACTAAATATTTCTCGGTATAAAAAAAGGCATGTGGTAATAATAATAACAATGCTGAATAATAACAATAATAATAACAATAACAAACAGGCAATTATTTTGCTTCAAAACAGTGTTCTAAGTGCTCTGCACATGTATAACTCATTTGGTCATCATAAAAATCCTACAACACTGATACCATTATTACCTGCTATTTTTACAAACGGTCTTCTGATGAGGTATACAGACTGACTAAGGAGTCTCTTTCTTCTACTTGGGTTCTACAGTCACATGGAAAAGCTTTTTAATAGTAGGTAGAACACAGCTGGGGTATGCATTTCAGTAGTGCTGGTGTCAGTATGTGCTGCAGCAAAATCCCTGACAGGAGAAGACAAGAGTCAGCTCATAGTGAGTGGAGACACTCACTATGAGGTTCAGACAACATTGGGATGCTCTTAAAGCAACAGGAGATGACTCAGGGAGGATTTCTTTGGCTCTTGCAGTTTTAAGATACCATCTAATTATGGCAATATGCTGATATACCCACTAAAGATATCCTTTGAGGCTGAATTGGTGCCAAAAATTCTAGGAAGGTATGGCATTGATTTCTAGCTTCTGTCTCAACATCCACTGACTCTGTCTTTCTACGAGACTTTCGGTTATACTCAGGTGGCAATGTATCTAGCTAAAATAATGCATTTCTTGGCTTCCCTTGGTATTAAGTGGTCATTTAACTGAGCTATGACCAGTTATATGTAAGTGAAAGCTACTCGGTGAAGAAGATAGACAGCTAGGATGTGCCACTTTGCCCCTTCCTCTTTCTTATGCCCTGCTTCCTGGAATGCAGGTTTGATGGATGGAGCTCCAAATACCATGTTGGACTAGGGAGGTGGCTTTGAGGATGGAATTTAGATACAAAGAATGAAAGAGCAGAAACAAAAATTAAAGTTGGGTCCCTGATGACCATGAAGCCACTGCATTTGCCTTGGGCTGCACGCCTCCAAACTGATTGTATGTGAGATAAAATGCAATGTATGGTCATGTGTTTAAGCCACTGTTACTTCCAACTTTTTATTATATTCAGCTGACCATGATTCTAAGTAGATACCCAAAGTCAGCTGGAGGTTTTCTGGGCAGCAGAACCCTTGCCTTTTTCACAAGGGGAGAAAACTGAAAAGACCCCTCTGTCACTAGACTGGTCCTGAGGAGAGAGGCCAAGTGAAGAAATCTGAGCCAAGAATTTCCCAAGCCCTGAATGGGGAAATTAATCTCTCTGCTTCTCAGCCTTCTCATTTATGAAATGAGAATGGTGGATTTCATTATTAAGGCTCCCTTCCAGGTTGAAAATTCTGTTATTTTTCAAGTAGCAGGAATAAGACACACACCAGTGTTGCTTGCCACCTCTGCTGAAGGGGCATCAGTGTGAGTGAACTGTGTGGATTTCTCCTGGCAGAGAGGGAGAACCCGAATTAAATTCAATTGAAACCCTGTCTAAGGCAGTGGGGCCATTAGGAGATATCCCTTTGCACAGAGTTGCTACTACTTTTGAATCAGGTCATGGTTGCCATAATCAGGGACCATTCATTTGGAACAAGCAGAAGTTCATTTGAGCAGGCTGAAGCATTCCTTATCCAAGAAATTCAGAGATATCTTACCAAATCGAAGGGAACTCCAAGGCAGGAAATCCCAACAGTTGAGAATTCCCTCTCTTCTTGTCTCTGGTCAAAGTGATATGTGATCTCTGCTTCCCTCCCCTGCACCTCACTGCTGTCTAAGAGTTCCCTGCTGCAGGCTTAAAAGGTAGAAAAATGAAAATGGCTTTCCCAGCTCTCCATAATTTCCTTTCCAAGCTAGTATATCATACTGAGTTAGACTCTCATTCAAATTCTCAATTAAATCTGATTGGCTCAGGTTTAATTAGAGGTGATCCTGGGTGGGGCATAAGGTCACAGGGTACAAACAGAGCAGGCAGGGCTTAGGGGCTGGTTCTCTAAGGAGAAGTATGACTGGGGAGGGACGATTTGCATCTTCAGAGAGATTGCAAGAAGGTTTCCAGCATTCCTCTTAAGGAGCGGATACATTCTTCACAATCAAAGGGCTCTGTCCATGGGACTGTGCTGAAGTAGGAAAGGGCAAGTCACCATGCATCATATCAACATATCAGCCTTCATGGAATGGTAAAAATATGTCACTGCATTGAGTTTGTAATGCTTACTACAGATGTGCAGGAAGACACGGGTATGTGGGTACACTTGGAATGATTACTGTAAGTTGAAACAAAATTGGCTGCAAAATTTTTGTTGAGAATCTAGCAGCATCCCCTCAGATAATTAAAGCATCAGAAGCAGATTGAAAACTGCTAATTTAGCCTCTCTTTTATCTCTTTCTTTAGCTCCCACTAATCTAACTTCTCTTTTATCTTTTTCTCTAGCTCCTGCTATTATTCTTTCTATTTCATGCAGACCTTATCTGTTATTCAGATTTTTCTAATTACTATCTTAACCAGTTCTAAACTCCATTATTTGTGAAATCACCTAGATAATTAACTGAATGTTTCTATATTTTAATTGGACAGAATTCATTATTTTATAGCACATTTACAATTATTTTAGTGTAAAAGGCATCTCAGTAATAGATATCCTTGCATTTTTTTGCTATAATAATATAGATAAATTTATAGTGGTTTTGTTTATTTTAGGATTTGGCTCAAAATAATGGTTTCCATGACATCTTTCCTATCTCACATTAATAATTCTTTCACCTTCAAGAATGTAAGAGATTTGGCCACTTAGTAAGGTTTTCCGGTTTTTCAAAATTTAATCTTTTCTTTTTCTTTAGTCCCTTAAGGACAGAAAGCTGAAATATAATATAGAGAGAACACACGAATGTAGAAACAATAGGACTGGATTTAAAATTTACCAACTATGACAGCCTGCATAGGTCATTGAACCCTTCTGAACTTTCATTATGTAAAGTGACCAAAGCAGTAACTGAGTGTACTACTCCAATGATTACTAAATTTATCAAATTAAATAATGGTGATTAAAACAAAGGATAAAATGCAAAGATGTCCAGCACTGTGCGATAGCATCAGCAGGGAGTTTACCCACCTTTCTATATTTTGCAACGTGATGAAGAGCAGTTGCCAGAAGTCACAGTAGATGAAGCATAAATAAATCAGGTCACCTGGGCTCAAACTGGTGAGCAGCGCAAGCGTAAACAGACCTCTCTCTGTTAAGTATGAGTGACACATCATGATTAGGGGCAAACTGATACACTGTTTCACCAAGGCAGCATGTCCATACAGTGTAACAGACAGGCTTTTAGGGGAGATTCTCTATATTTAAATGTGATGCTTGCTAATCAATCATCATTTTTTTTTATCCTGTAAGGTGCCAGACCACTGATTTGACAAGAATCTTATGAATTGGTGTAAATATATGCCTGATGTGTAATCAGTATCTCCAGCAGACTTCAAGAATGCATTTCAGTGTGTACATCCTTATTAGACACATCAAAATGAGACTTATTAGAAGCTAGCGTCATCAAATCACTTAAGACCTTAATTCTGGCTCAGTAATCAACCTCTGTAAAATTGTTACTGGGGAGGCTGAAGGGACAGCCTAATAGAATATAAAATTGCAGGCTTGCCTTCCTCAAACTTCCTAAAAATGTATTACAGCAGATCCAGTTAGACATATGAAAAATACCTTAACTCATATGAGTGTTACATGCCTTCTCTAAATGAATTTCACATTCTAAGATCAGAAAGTATTCAGTCATCTAGGTCAAGAATTGTATTAAAATTTGATTCACTTTTCTCGAAATCTTGTATTGGTAGCTTGTTGTTTGGCCCTAGCTTTTGAGAACCAATTACTTGTCTCAACTGTTTAGAGCTAGTCCTCTTTCCCAGCTATTCAGAGGTGTGCACATAAGCTGTGTCTCAGACCAGTCATCACGAAGAGGTAAACTAAAAACAAATACAAGTTGAAGAAATGAACAGACTGTCAGAGCTCTAGCTTTCAGGAAAAACTATATACCACTTTTCTTTTTAAACATGACACTCCAAGTTTTTCAGGAGTCTGTCTGAAAATGGTGGTCTAGACTGATTCCTCTTTGTCAGGGCCCCAATACCCCACCCCCAGCAAGTGCATCATCAGGTCAGAACAGAGAACTATAGTGAGTTCTGCTACATTGAAGAGTTGAACAAAAGGCAGTGCTCCTGGTCTTGAACTGATGGAAAAGAGAAGACAACGTTACAAAGAATATGTTACAAAGGTCCAGTCTAACACAGAGGACTTTAGTGACACTTGCTTAAAGGGGTGCAAACGCCAGCATGTGCAGGCAGGGGAAAATGATTACAGAAACATGAACTGAAAAATTAACAGTGATGATCCCCGTATGCTAGAAAGGGGTGATTTATGTATGTATATGTGTAAACTGTCCTTCCTTCCTTCCTTCCTTCCTTTTCTTCCTTCCTTCTTCTTTTCTTACCTATAGGTTCAAAATTCTCTGTGGTGAACATGTACTACTTTTATAATAAAAAAAAACAAGTGGAAAAGAAAAAGCCTATACTATGGTTATGACAGCAGAAAAGGTCTGTGTTTGGTGTATTCACTCAGTCAAGGGATGTGGTCACTTTTATGTCAAAGTCAAGGACCAGATATGACAGAGGAAGATGCTAGATTTTAGAACTCCAGGTCAGTGTTGTTTCATCCTTTCAAAAAATATGAACATCCCTAAAAATCACTATATATTTATCAATACTTATTTACCAGAATATTATAAAAATAAGTTTTTGTTATACTTGAATAAACCTGATAGGAGAATGAGCTGCTAGTTAGCTTCAGGCAGAGCAATGCCTCCCCTGTCCTCAGAGGATAAAGCATTTATGGATTCATTGTTAGATTAGAAAAATAAGGAAAATGTGATGAGCTTTACGTAAACAGAAGTTCCTTAAACTTTTGAAACTTTCCTTTATTTTTAAGAATGATAATGGTAGCAGCTCCCCTCCCCCACCACACTGTCTATCCTAATTGTTCATGGATTCTTACTTACGAATCCGCCTGCTTGCTAAAATGCACAGACATGCACAGAACAAAGAAAAATTTGAGCTACCCAATGGGCACATTCCCACCGAGGTCAAACACGTTGATGCTCTGCCTTCTTGTTTCAGCTTCTATACTGTAAACATGCCCTTTTCACAGTTCATTTAGGGCCACATCCTTTGCATTTCTGTTTCTTCACTAATGATTTTGCTGTTTAAACTTGCCCCAAGCATAGTGTTTAAGTGCTGTCTAGTGTTCCTAAGCACAAGAAGGCTGTGATGTGTCTTACGGAGAACATACATGTGTAAGACAGGCTTTGTTCAGGCATAAGTTATAGTGCTGCTGGTATTGAGCTCAATGTTAACAAATCAACAATATGTATTAAATAAGGTGTCCTCAAACAGAAACACACATAAAACAAGGTTATGTATGATTGACTGATGAAAATGTTGTGACCAGGGGGCTCTCAGGAACCTAACCTTGCAATTCCCCTGTGAGCAATGGTTCAGTATTTGCTAATTCAGTGTTCCCAGCAACTTTACAGAACATAACTATCACAAATAACAAGAATATAGCTGTAGATGTATATATGTATATACATATATAGGAACATACAGTTTTTAATGTTATGTCACTATTTGTTAAAAAGTAAATTCAGTAACTTGATCTTCACCCTCACTAATTTCTATTTTAAATATCACATTCATAAAAATGTCAAAGTCTGGGAAAAACTCACCTTCATTCATTCAAACATTACTTACTGAATACCTTTTATTCTCTATTGTTTTGTTGAGGGGACGATGGTGAAGAAGACAGTGACAGTACCCGCCCTTCTGAAATACACATTTAGGGGAAGACACAGTCCACTACCCCAGAAAGACAAGTAAGCATATGAATACAATGACTTGATTTGGTAATTTATTTTATGAAAAGAACAAAGAAGGAACTAAGAGCAAACATGAGAACGGGGTAAGTTACTCTAGGTAGTCTGGCCAGGGCAGGTCTCTGTGGGGAGGGGTGTAAGACTGAGACCGAAAGGACGGAGGGAATTAGCCACATGACGAGTGGGGAGAACATTCCATTCATGTGGGGGATCTTATGCCGAGACCCTGAGGAGGGAATATGCTTGGCCATTCAAAGAACTGGAGGCTGACCAGTGTGATGAGAAGATGATGAGATGGAAACAGAGTGCAAGTGGAGACATAAACAGGGGACCAAGGATGCAAGAATTATACGCTCTGTTACAGAACGTGATTTTACTTCATGAGTGTGGGAAACCACAGTAGGACCTTAAGTAAAATACTGACAGGATTTTATTTGCATATTAAGGCCATTTTTGCGGAGGTAGAGAATGGATTGGAGAGGAGAAAGCACTGAAGTCAGGGGACCCAGTGAGAAGTCTGTTCCCATAGTGTGAGCGTAAGATCATGATGGTCTAACAAAAGTGAAGCAAAGAGACCGAAGCCACGAAATCATCACCAGGATTTGGTGATGAAATGGATGCAGGGTAAGGAACAGTAAGTATTCAAGGGCAGCCCTAGATTTCTGGCTTAAGTGTAAAGTAGGAATAATAATGTTTACTGTATAGGGTTGTTCTGAGGATGAAATAAGGTATTCCATGTAAAACCTTTATCACAGTGCTTGACACACAGTAAGTACTACAAGAATATTAGCTATTATTAGGTACAATATACAAATAAGTGCCATTTTGTGTTTAAAACAGTATTTCTCAAGCAGTTAAATATCTCCCTGGGTGTTATTATAGGAAATGATGATGAGTTTAAGGTGAAATTAGAATGCTATTTGACCAAGGGCCTCAAGAATACTGAGAACCTGACTTAATCCAATAATCCTGCCTCCTGCCTTCCCGTGAAGTCTCCAAATTAACATAACACCTCGTTTACATCTAGAATTTGGGTCCTCAAACCCAACATAATTTAGACTAGACCACGAGGACAGTCTTTTTGCCACACTGAGTAAGCCTGTGCTAGCCTCCAACCAAAGCAGACTTGTTCACGTATCCTGTGACACTCCCCCCTCAAGTGGACTTTCCATCTAAGGCTGGGCTGTGTGAACAGGAGCCCTCAAACTCTTGGTAGGCTCTACCCACTGTAACGAAACACAGTCATGCTCTTGGACTCCACTGAGGGGCAGAAAAAGGGCTGGAGTGAGGTAACGCAGGAAGGCGGAGTTTCTGAGCTCCCTTCAGAGAACAAGAGGTTCACAATAAATTTGACTTAGAAAATCCTTTTTCTCATGTGGCTCAAACTCAAATGAATGTATTTCATTTCCTAGCCAAGTTAGTATAGATCCTAAAATTATAAGGGAGTAATGTGGTGTACTAATCAGATTAGCCTGAGTGAAGACTTCTCCCTTAGAGAACATGATGAAGTCCAGGGCATGCGCATGTGGCACCTTTCAGATAAGCTATTAACGCCTGAGCCAGCCTCCTGGCTGCAGCTGTGCTCATCCATTCAATACGCATTTACTGAGCACCTACTCATTAGACCCATCACACAACAATCTTACTACTTTCAGTCTTCCTAATTTTCATCATGAAGAAAACTGGATATTACTCTTTTCTGGTAAAAGTGTGTGTGTTATTTAAAAAATTATCAGTCAAATTCAGTTTTGTCAAATACAGCTAAACCTCTAAACTTCTGAGAAAAAAAGTAACAGAAAAGGCAATCTTTCTTTTTTGTATTTATCTAATTGCATCAGCACAAAATGCTTATTTGCCACTAAGGGTAAATCTGTTAAATGAATAATTTATTTTTTTGGTGCCTGGGTCTGGTTAACATGCCAGTTCCCTCTAAGGAAGACACTTTTTACTGCAGGGGCACACTATTTATCATTTATTCATTAGATTTCTGAAAATGTGCTTGTGTTTTAAGATTAGCTACACAATAGAAAGAATATTTTTTAAATAATGAGGATCCATCCCCACAAAAATACTCAAAGGTACACATACGCACACATAAATATATATAAACTTGAAATCCTATCTTGTCACTCCAGGATGGTGAGTAGTCAAAAAGAGAAACCTGCAAACATGCTAAAAGCAGCAGTCAGAGAAGTCTGAAGATGCCAGTCCTTTCTATACAGCTTGCTGATTTCAGCTGCTTTCAACTGCACAGTATGAATTAATTCAATCGATGTTTACAGTACTAGCTAGCCATCAGAAAGGACCAGAGGTGGAGCACATGCGAATAAGAGTAAACAGTGCACGCAGACATATATTGAAACTATGGCAAATTTCTATTCTAAGAACCAATTAATGCAAAGTCAGTGAGTCCTCTACTATTTTAGTGAGTTCCGTTCGTATTCATCAGAACTTAAAATATATTGTAGTAATAATGATTAGTTGTTATAGTTATCATAGTACGAGTGTAAAAGAAACTGGAACTCACTCTAGATGACGTCTGCTATAGGGCAAACTTCAGCAGAACACAGATTGACTGCAGGCTCCTTTAGATTATAGACATTCATCACAGCAAACTAATTTGTCCCAAGTGACTGAGAAATGCAATCTTCTCATTATTTAAAAATTAATATATGAAATATATTGTATGTGTATGTATAAACACAATGTGTGATTTAAATTATTGAGCGTAACAAAATACAATCCTTAAAAATCTCATGAAATATAATTGAGTCTCTATTTGCTATTTCCTAATATATCTGAATTGCTTTAAGGTTATTCTTTCAAACACCAATTATCTGTGTACAATACAGCATCAGAAGTTCCACACTGGTTTTGTGAATATCAGATAAATCAGTCTTTTCCGTATGTTGGGCAACCCAGTCCCATAATCTAAACTTAAAGAGTTTTTCTGGTATTCAGCCCTATTGTATGACAATGATATTTTTGATTCCCCTGAAATTTCACAAGTTCATTTACCAGCTGTCTCAGAGTTTTAGAACAGCTTTTTCCTCATGGTAGAACAGCTCATATCTAGTAATTTCACCCCCTAAAAAAGGACAAAACAGGAAAACAGCGTTGCAAGTTACATTAAAATGTAATCTTTAGACTGTAAAATAACCAGGAATACAGTTTCCACCCAATTAAGTAGCAGACAATACATTCTAATGACTGCATTTACAGACGATACCAGCAATCCTTAGTAAACAAAATGCATGCTAATTCACCAGGTAACTGAGAAAACCAGGATAATAAAGTTTCCATAAGTGCACTGAATATAAAAACAAAACCAACAAAAAGTGTGCAGCAATCAAACAAAGCCTGTCTTTTTTGTAATGAACCATATAATTACCAAAAAGGCTAACATTAGTAAAGATAAAACAGAAACTTTCTAACTAAAATCTTCCAGAGTTGAAATCTAGTTAAGTTTTGTTGAAACAGTAGTGCAATGGAGAACAAGCGGAAACATAAAAGATTAAAATTTTCTACTTCCTGGGAGGAAAATACGGAATGTGTTGACAGTGGGTGAGGAGGCGGTTTCCTTGGGTGGGATAGAAAAGCAACAAACAACAATAATAGAGTCAATCAGTCAGCATTTCAATTGCGGAATACAACTGCATCTGTTCCAATTAAAGGAATAATGACAATGGGAAAGCATTCTGAAATGAGCCATCCATCTCCCCTGCTGTAATAAAATGCTCTGATATTTATACACAAAAGGCAAACCTGAGGCATTTACTTTCATACTGGGGGACATTTCCCTGTCAAAATATTCTCATTTAATAGTTTCATCCCATTAAAAAAAAATCTAAACAAAAATGAGCAGCAGGTAAACTACTCAGCTGGCCATCTAGGTGCTTATTTCAACATTTATGAAGAAGTAATGTCAGTGGCATGCCTAACAAAGCAGCCTCCGTTGAGCTGGATGCTTGTCAGTGATGGTGACAATGAACAAGTTAGATATATCATAAAAACCTTCTTAAATATATAGTTCTTTCAAAAAGTGCATTGTCATTAGATCATCAATCTGTTGGCTCAACTGAGTGTTACTTTTGATATAATGTAATTTAGAATATTAGATGTCTTCATGCAGACTTTGCAAAGAGAATGGGTACATTAGAACAGTCAGAATGCTCTTATTCTGCCCTCCCCCAAAGACGAGATGTGAAGGAAAAAACCATCACTGTAACTGATTCAGGTCTACTCCTACTACAACAAGCTGAAGAAGAGCAGCCTTAAAAACTCAAATCTAATTTCCCAACCCATCTGCTTATCTCCCTTCTTAAAGGGAAAGGGTTTCCACAGAAAGGGAAGGGTAGGAGGTCAAGTCTTCATTAGTAAGAGATCAAGAAGAAGGTCATGGGGCTGAAGGAGAGGGAGAGAAAGACTGCAAGAGGCTGGGTGCTGTAGACCCTCTGGCATTTTCACCTATAAAAAGCTCTAAGGTTCCTCTGTAAGAAAACTGAGAAATGGAGGGAGAAGGGTTTAAAAGTGCTGGAGATTCCTCAAAAGACTAAAAATAGACCTACCATATGATCCAGCAATCCCACTCCAGGGTATATATCCAGAGGGAATCTTAATTCAGAAAGACACCCACACCCCAATGTTCATAGCAGCACTATTTACAACAGTCAAGACATGGAAACAACCTAAATGTCCATCAACAGATGACTGGATAAAGAAGATGTGGTATATTTATACAAGGGAATACTACTCAGCCATAAAAAATAATAAAACAATGCCATTTGCAGCAACATGGATAGAACTGGAGATTGTCATTCTAAGTGAAGTAAGCCAGAAAGAGAAAGAAAAATACCGTATGATATCACTTATTTCTGGAATCAAAAAAAAAAAAAAAAAGAAACAAACTTACTTACAAAACAGAAACAGACTCACAGACATAGAAAACCAACTTATGGTTACCAGAGGGGAAGTGGGTGGGAAGGGATAAATTGGGAGTTTGAGATTTGCAGATACTAACTAATGTATATAAAATAGATAAACAACAAGTTCATAGTGTATAGCACAGGGAACTATATTCAGTATCTTGTAACTTATGGTGAAAAAGAATATGAAAATGAATATATGTATGTTCATGTATGACTGAAGCATTATGCTGTATACCAGAAACTGACACAACATTGTAACTGACTATACGTCAATAAATAAATAAATAAATAAATAAATAAATATATATATATATATATATATATATATATATATATATATATATATATAAAAGCACTAGTGTAGGTTTTAAATTGGGTCTTTCTTAATTTCCAATAAGAAATAAAATGCTTTTAAAATTACCTTCGGCTGTTGAATTGAACCTCTTCCAACACAACTCCAACCAGAACTGAGACACCTCAAGGATTCATTAGGGTTACCTGTGTTATGGCTCCATCACCTGGAATCTATGATCTAGAGCTACTTCCAAGAATAATAAAAAGTCTATATACCCTTTGTCTAATGAAGTTATGAAGATAAAATGGTAACACATAAAAATCATGACATTGTCACACAAACAGCAGCAAGAACAAAATCTGAAATATTACCCTTTCTTTCAAGGAATGATTCAATGATATGATTGAGTGAAGAGTAAATGGGATTCTTTTTCTGGTTGCAGCTGTAATAGTCTTACAGAAAGCATTAATAAGGCATATACTTCTTTAAGTCTTTCAAAGCTATATTTAGTCAAATATGCAAGATCATCTAGATTAAGAGAATTGTGTGGTCAGGTTTATTTTTACCATTGTTTAAGAATGGCCATGAGTGGTTGCTTCATTATTGTTTTTAAATCTTAAGTTTATTTATAAACTAAATTCAAAGATATTTTAGAGACACACAGAGATCTTACACATTTTGTAGTTTCTCAGTGGAACCATGACAATCTATTTTTTCACCTTCCTAGGGAAATAAATGATCGTGAGTTTCAATTTCCTCCTTATCAGACTTTTAATTTTATATTCATTTGAAGATTCAAAGTAAAGTCCTTAGATATCTGAGATGTAGCTGGATCATTCTCATTTTGTATCTTCTCAAGGGGACCATGACAATCCAGTTATCTTGCAAAATTAATCATGTGAATGAATCTGTCACTGATACAGTACCATTTCCTTTTAACAAAGGAGAAGCACCTTCTTACATTAAAAAGCATCAATATTTATTCAGGAATTATTTCTACTAAAAGAGGTTTAAATATTTGGACAGAGGTAGGGAAAGCAAGCTTCAGTGACTTCAGACACCAACTACCCAAAACTGAACCAAACTTCAAAGGTTAAAGGCACAGTCCTCTACAAGACTGCCTTCCCTTCAGATATCAGCCGTAAGTTCAGCAGTCCCCAGGCTACCTCACTTCTTACCAGCTGGCTAAAGATCTGGGGGTTTCCACCATCCCCTCAGTATCAGTAATTCACTAAAATGACTCATGGAACTCAGAAAAGTGCTATAGTAATTATTACAGTTTTATTATAGCAAAAGGATATAAATCAGAATCAGCCAAAGAGGAAGCTGCATTGGGTAAGGTCTGGGAGGGTACCAAACATAAAGCTTATCACTGTATCCTCTCCCCATGGAGTCAAGACACATTACTCTCCTTTAGATGGATATGTGACAATACACACAGTATTGCCAACCAAGGAGCTACAATGTCCAGAGTTTTCATTGTGGTTTCATTATGTAAACATGACTGATTGGATCATAGCCCCAAGGTTGAACTCAGTCTTTAATAGTCCTCCCCTGCCTGGATACCGGGCTAGTATCACATGGCTCAAAGCCCCAGTCCTCCAATCACATAATTGGTCTTTCTGGCATGATTGGCCCCCAACCTGAATCATCTTGTTAACAGAAACTATCTTTGAACACATTAAAACTAACAAAGAAAATCCTATTACTCAGGAAATCCCAAGAGTTTAGAGGTCACCTCCTAGGAATCAGGGAGTCAGCCAAATTCTTTTACACAAAGCCTATGAAATCCTGTACCTTAGTAAATTATTTTTACAATTTATTTTGAACATTTCGGGGGAAGGAGAAACATTTAGAGGAAGTAGTCTTAAATCAAACCCACAACTGGCCCTTTTTGATTGGCTTATATTCGAGTTAGACATGAAACACTGAACAATTTTCAAAACAAATTCAAAACTTCCTATTAAACTCTTACTATAAAAGTGTTACTTACTAGGAATTTTATTTCAAATAGTGATGAACAGGTTATCTCTTTCCCAGGAGAATAATTTTACCGATAACTGGATGGTATATCAGAGTAATGATAAGAACCAGGTTTTGGAGTTAGTCCTAGATATGGATTCCAAATTTGTATACTGATCCCAGATCTGCCATTTATTTCTGAAATGGGAATTACATTAAGCATTTTTGCAATGATCAAATAAGGTAGCATCTTCCTTGAATATATTAAATGTACAGTAAATGAATTCTATTACTATTATTACTATTTATATACATGAGGTAAAATACATGGAGACTTTCTGGGGTGTGTGTGTGTGTGCATATATATATTATAAATGATAACAACAACAAAAGAAAGTTCCTTAGAAAAAGAGTATTAAATATCTTATTGACCCACAAAACTTTTATATATTAACATTCAAGTACAAATCATAAAAGCCCATTGGAACTGCCGACTTGTGTCAGATGCGTGAAAATTTAAAAACCCACATGCTGAGTTTTTTTAACTTCCTTAAATTTCCTACAATTCTTTCCTTGCCCACCCCTTAATCTTTTCTAGTACATCAAAACACCGGCAATTCAGCAGTTAACACAAGAAATAACAGGAGCTTATAGTGGGGAGTGATAGATAATTAACAAGATTAAAAAAAAAAACTAAAACAGAGTTTTAGATTATAAATCTATGAAAAAGTAATCTAGAAAGATAGGGATAAAGACAGTTGGGTGAGGGCTGCAAATTTAAAGCAGGTTTCCAGGGAAGCTGCTACCTGAGGGTGCTGAAAAAGAGAACATTCCAGGCAGGGGAAACAGCGAGTGCAGCTGCTCTGAGGCTGAAGTCTGTCTGCTTTGCTCAAAAAGCAGCTAATGAGGTCAGTGCCGCCCAAGTGGAGGGAGCCAGGGGAAAGATGCAGGAAACAAGTCAGATACGGAATGTGGGGGCCTGGAGGCACGCAAATCACACAGAGACTAGCAGGTCATTGTAAGTTTGGTTTTTGTCTTGGAGAGCCATTAAAGGATTTTGAGCAGAGGAGTGACATGTTTTAAAATGATCCTGGCTGCTTCGTTCTATGTTCAGAATGAAATCAAAGGGAGAAAGTGAAGAAGTTAAAAAAAAAAACTATTTAGGATGCTGTTGAAAATAAGCCAGGTGAGAGATGAGAATGGCTTGGACCATGGGGGTATCGGCAGGGGAGGAGTGTGAAAAGTGTTTAGTTTCTGGATATATTTTGAAGGTAAAATCGACAGGATTTGATGGCAGATTGTGAGGCTTGTAAGGAGTAACTAACAATGACACCAAGACATTTAGCCTGAGGAACTGGAAGCATGGAGTTGCCATTAGCTGAGAAGGAAAGACTGAGAGAAGCAGACTTTGGAGAGAAGGAAGGAAAGAGGGAGGGAGGGAGGGAAAAGGGCCAAAATTCTAATTGAGACAGGAAGGGGGCAGGGCACAGCCATTCAAGGAATGATACAGCAATTAACATCAAAATGGTAGAAGATTCAAACCCCAGTAGGGCCTTGAGACTCAAGATGGTGGGAGATTTCACTTCTAGCAGATCTTGAGCTTCATTATAGGCCCACTGTAATATATTAACATGGTAAATAACATGCCCATAGACACCTTGGCAGTCCCAAGGCTAGCCACAAAAGGTCAAAGAGTGGGAAATGGCCAACTTCCTGGGAATCCCAGCCCCTTCCCCAGGCTAGTTAGACTGGTCCTTCCACTTAGTAGCAAATGAAGCCACCACGCCCATAAAAACGGGCAACACAGCTGCCCCCTCTCTCTCTCCCTGTTCGGAGACGGCCCATACTCTGTCTATGAAGTGCGTACCCACTTTTAATCTGAGCGCCCAACCCAACACCTTGAGGCCTTTCTCTTGCCTTTCATTGTATCTCTCTGAATAAATCTACCTTTACTCAACTGTGGCTCGCTCTTGAATTCTTTCCTGTGCGAAGTCAAGGACCCACACTTGGTGGGGCATGTCCCAGGGACTCAACCAAAGCCTGGGACACAGCCCTCCTCACGCTCCACATCTGCCTTTCCCGCAGCAACATAATCATTTGTCTGATTCCAAAGCTTGTATTCTTAATCACAAGCAAGTACACCAGCTTTCATTTATTAGACACCTGTAATGTTGAGAGGGCTATGGTTTCCATTTTTAGCTTTAGATTCTTTCAAGAAGCCTATGATGATAAAAATAACAATAAGGCAGACACAGGAGGCTTACTAGATGTCCTTAACAGTTATATGCCACACACACACACACATTCATATAATCCTCATGGTAATCACAGGGGTAGATAACTCTCAAGTCTGTTGTTTTGCCATCAGGGAGGGATGTAGGGGAGAAGACGGAGAATCAAAGGGTTTATCACCTCCCAGAGATCACATGGTAAGAGCTGGCATTTTAATCTTTGTTCCTTTCACAGCCCTTGGGCCAGCAGATCACAGAGAACTGTGCCTTTCAACGTTTGGTAGGAGGGGTGGCCAGGAGTAGTACCACAATCAGCGGCAGTGGCCTGCTGTAGCTGAGAACTCTGTTTTCAGACTCTAAAATAATCTATACGCATGTGTGTGTACATGGTCAGCATTACTGTACTAGTCTGCTAAGGCTGCCAGGACAAAGTGCCACAGACTGGGGAGCTTAAACAACAGAAATTTACTTTCTCACAATTCTAGAGACTAGAACTCCCCGGTCAGTCAGCGGGGCTGGTTTCCTCTGAGGCCCCTCTGATTTCCTTGTAGATGGCCACCTTCTCCCTGTGTCTTTATAGGGCCATCCATCTGTAGGTGTCTGTTTCCTAATCTACTCATTTTATAAGGACACTGGTCAAATTGGATCAGGCCCACCCTAATGACCTCATTTCAACTTAATTTCCTCTTTAAAAACCCTCTCTCCAAATACACATTCTGAGATGCAGGAGGTTAGGATTGTAACATATGAATGGGGGTGTTGGGGGCTGGAGACAATTCAGCCCATAACCGTTACCCAGCACTGTTACTTAATATCCCCCTGAGGTAGTAGCTGGCAAATCTCTTTCCCACCAAACCTTAAAGACAGAGTCTAAACGTCTACCAGTGGAGTGAGGGTTACACAGAGGCAGCACTGTAATGACATGTGGCTCTCGTTTATTCTAATGACCTTTCTCCTCCACCTGACCTGTATGTCACAGACATGAGAAGAGAGACAGCAGGTGACAAGAGCACCTGGCTCACTCCTGGGTGCTGCAATGGAGTGCACAGGGAGGAAATCTGAGTCAGGAGATAACCTATCAGTCAGTTCTGCCAGAACTTCAGGAAAACTTGTACCATCCACCCTCTGCTACATGATGGAAGAGAAAAAAAAGCTCTTGAAACTCTTGAAACAGACATATATCAATGTTGAGCTTTAATGTCTTTAAGTCAGTTTCAAAGGATTTCTCAAAGTTGAATTGGATGCTCCAGTTTTGTTAATAGAAAAGACACTGAGAATTATTCAGAATGTCTATTGAAAGAAAGATACTGGAGATTTTTATTAAAAATTTATATGTAAATGTATTCCCTCAAGATTGTAAAGTATTCTCTCTTCTGAAGTACAAATCTGATTAAACTCACCTCGAAATAATCTAGATTCTTTCTATAAATGAGTACACTTTTAGCTAAAGGGGAAACAGGCATTGTCCATTTTCCAGGAATTCTATAAAAACAGTAGACTTACAGACGTTCACTAAAACAATGGCGTAAAACAGACTTGTGAGTTGCTTTCAGAAATGCTTTAATGCTCAGTAGTTACTAGTGACTATAACCCTGGAGATGGACCTATTGGGTCAGCCTTACAATTCACTGGAAGAACTGAGTAATGCAGGGAGATGCACCTGCCACACACTTGAAAGGAGACCAGTAGGGCAGAAGCATCATCAAATTGTAAGGTTCTTAAATTCTACTCTGATCAAAGGCATTAGGGAGAAGAGGCCTTGAAATCCACTATCCAATTCTGTATTCACAACCTAAAGTTTAGTGGGTTAAATGTGCCTTCTGCTTACAATGCTTTTAGCTGGTTCCTAGTGGGGACTTGGTCCTAGATAACCCACTTCCCCAAGGCCTCCAAAGAAGTCCACAAAGGCCAGGCTTCTTTTAACTCCAACCTCATCACACAGATCTAGAAGAAAAGCAGATCCTCAGTCAAGAATGAGAACCAAGATGAAGGTGTTTTGGGAAGAACTCAATCTTCTGAAGTTTCTGGTAATGGAATTAAATGCTTCAGTTTGAACTAGAAATGGCAAGTTTCATGCTCTGGGATTTATCAGACTGTCTATTCCACGATAAGAACAATTGCAATAACTACTTATATTTTCACAATGCTTTATAATGAAGCTTTTTATATTCACTATTTCATTTAGTGAAATTTTCATAATGTAGAGAAAAAAATCCCAGGATTCAGCTTCTAAAGGCCTTTGTTCATGTGTCTGAGCCTTGGTTTCCTCGTCCATGCCGGAGATAATCACATGAACTCTACTTAACGCAAGGGACAGTGATGAGTGTCAAAGGATACGGTATTACATGAAAACAATTCCAGTTCCATTGTTAGGTGTTATTTTTCTAACAGATTCTGTGAAATCACAACCCAGGAATTAATCATGTATCATTTTTTGCTGGTCACTGATGATGAGAATGGCTCCACTGTTCTCACATTGGAGTGGCCAAAATCTTTAAAAGCAAGACTTTACAAATATTAAGTTGAGGGAATTGAGTTCTTGCAGTCATTATACCTAAGAAGATGAAGATTTAATATGTATAATGATCATCTTGGATATATCCAGCCTCTAGTGATGGAAAAAGACTCAATGACTGCCAGTAGAGAAGGGTAGTTATTTCTTCTTTTAGAGATGCAAAAAGGACAATAATTTCCAATTATTGTGCACCTAGTTAGTGCCAAACACTGTCCCAGGTGCTTTGTATACTTCGCCTTTTCATCCCTACATGGTGAAGTGTGTACTATTATTCTGTGTGTGTGTATGTGTGTGTTTGTGTGTATGTGTATGTGATAAAGAATAATCTAAGAAAGGTTACGCAACTTGTAATTTACCAGAGACTTACTCAGGAAGTAATGAAGCTGAGATCTGAGCTCAGATTTGTTCAGCTCTAAAGCCTCTTGCTCTTTCTAATCAAGATTGTACCACATAAATGTTGACATTCAATTACCATGTGTTCTTGTAACTGAATACATGGAGGTCTGGTAGGGCTAAAAGGGAGATAGATGTGCTTCTAGGCATGTTGGAACAGGCATGGACACCTCTGCAAAAGGCTGCAATTACATCTGACTTTGTCTCAGCTTCTTCATTTAGCCCTTCCCCTCTCATGTTCCCAAGGGCTCCCTCATATTCATGCAACAAGAAGGGGATAAAAGAGATTATTCTTAGAGAGATCATTGTTTGTGTTAGAAAGAAATACTAAGGGAGCCATTAAAGGAGGAAGCTCCAAGGGTGGGGAGTTGCAGCATACAAGGACTGCTAATATCCTATGCCTGAGTCAAAGAGAGGAAATTCTGTTGTTCCCAAGAGGGAGAAAGAAAATCCAAAGTGAAGAAGTAAAGTTAGAGAGCTAACAAGCTTTGGGATCTGAGCAATGAAAGGGCCAGAGAAAGAAACTCTTAATATAGGGAAACCAAAGAGTCTTGAGAGAAAACAAATACATACTAAGAGTTGTCCAATTGGTTGGTTGAGGCTATAATGTAAACACCTTACTCTGCTTCCTTCAGGAAAATGTACTATAAAACTTAATAAGATTTTGGGGAGATGTTATGGTCCAAACTTTTGTGTCTACCCATCCCTCCATTCATATTTTGAAATTCTAATTCCTAATGTGATGGTTTTAGGAGGTAGAACCTTTGGAAAGTGCTTACTTAGGTTATGAGGGTGAAGCTTTCAGGGACGGGATTCATGGTCTTGTAAAAGAGACCCCTCAGAGCTTCCTAGCCCACTCTAGCCATGTGAGGACAGCAAGAAGGTGCTGGCTATGAACCAGGAAGAGGGCCCTCACAAGAACACGACCATGCTGGCACCTGGATTTTGGACTTCCAGCCTCCAGAACAGTGAGAAATAGATTTTTGCTGCTAATAAGCTACCCAGGATGTGGTATTTTGTTACAGAAGCCCAAATGAACTATCACAGAATTGTAGATTAATTTGGAGGAGACTAGAACTGTTAAATTCTCAGTTAAGGTCAATGTAGGATAAAACTGCACATGTGTAGAGAGAAACTGGAGGGTAAGGGACAGCCAACATCAGCATCATGTAGTCCTCTGACTGTGGCAGCCCCTCTCCACCACCACCATTTCTACCCTCCCTTAAAGTGAACCGCCTTGCAAAATATCGCCTCCTTCCCATAAAACTTGTTCAGTGAGTGTACTTAAACTAGGCAAACATTCTGATGTAATTAGTAAAAATAATTCAAATTTTACCATGTGTGGGACCTCAGAACTAACATAATTCTCCTTAGAGCTTAATTTCTCCCTTTGTGGAATAGTCTTTTTTTTTTTTTTGTATTTCATTTTATTTTATTTTTTAGGGGGGAGGTAATTAGGTTTATTGATGTATTTATTTACTTTAATGGAGGTCCCGGGGATTGAATGCACTCTGCCACTGAACTATATACCCTCCCCTCCTTTGTGGAATAGTCTTGAAAATATTTGGTACACAGCAAGCATTCAACAAGTGTTTGCTAATGGTCAGATGGCATTACTATTCACCAATATCTACTTCCCCTTCTCATCCTGGGGGAAGATTTTAGCACCTTTTCCCATTAAAATCTCCACCAGGCACCTGACTTGCCTTGGCCAACGAGTGGGATGAACGTGATACTTGCCGCTTGGAGGAGAATCACCCTAAGGAACCAGAGCCCATGGGTTTTCATATATCTCAGATGGCAAGGCAGGTGTGCTATAGGTTTTGAAAGCTGGATTGCTTATTGATGATCCAAGGTTAGAGAGGGCAGCATTAAGGTCCAAAGAGGAAATGACTAAAAGTAAAATAAGCTAACTTATCCCAGTTTTTCTCATTAGCTAGAGAGGGTTTTGATGATTAACCAGAGGGAGAAGGAGAAGAGAGGAAAGTTTTATGCCTTTGATTTGGAAACATTTAGGGAAATGGGGCTCCCGGCCTGAAAAACAGGGAGCCACATCACCTGGCTGTCTCTGGGTCATCGAAAGGAACTCAGAAAGCAGCACTGGTTTTACATCAATTCCTACTCTCTCCAGCCCCATAAGAACAAACTTTTAATATATTTAAGTATTATTAAAATATTAGAATAAAGCATTAACAGGGACGGTAGACTTTCAATTTTTAAACTGAAATACACGTGGCAATTTTCACTTTTCTTCCTGGAAATCAAGCAAAAAGAAGAAGAAAAATGAAAACTTCATCTTCATCGAAAGTTGGACAGGTCATTAATTCTGTATCGGACTATATGAAGGAGGATTGTGAAAAGATGCTGAGAAGAGACGACCACATTGTCAGAAAAATATGGCAAAGCACAATTCCTCACAGTAACCCAAGACAAGAGTGAAACAAGAATGTGTGTGTGCTTTGGCAGCAGAAGTCACTGGACCTACTTTATCAAGAAAGATTTAGAAGTGAGGTGAGATGTAGGAAGTGAGGAATCACGCAGACAAACTATATCTGTACGCATCTGTCACGGAGGTCAGGTGAGAAGGAAACGTTCTGCCTGGTTAGCAGTCCTGCGGGTCACATTTTAGTTGCCTCGAGGAAAGAAAAGACTAGGAGAACCCAATCACCTACCAAACACTGTGTCACAGGTCCCTCCCCACATACTCCTGTAATACTCCTGAAAATAACTTCTCTGGGAAGAAACCATCTCATTCAAGGGTAGAATAGAATCCATATAAATGCCCTGTGAGGAAAGAAAATGGGTGAAGAACAGAAAAGTTACAGAAGGAGAGAACTCATTAGTATAATGTTGCCATAGATTAGATGGGTAACAAAAATTAGTTAAGAAAAAGATCTTAAATAAAGCAACTGCTTCCATAAATCAAGGACACAATGCAGTTTGTCTGCATTGTGGAAGGGTAAGACAGACAACAAAAGAAATGAAAATAAACTTAGCCAAAGATTCTTGACTGTCGTATGAAATAAAATTTACAACGCTTGTGAGAAACAAAAAGATCTGCACAAACAGAAAACATATTATTGATTCAAGTAGGAAGATTCAACATCTTGGTGGGTTAATCCATAAATTCAATACAACTTAATTCATCATACCAATAGGATGTGTTTGAAGCTATGCAAGCAAAAGTTCAAAAAAAAAAAAAAACTTAAAAAGCAAGAATAATGAGGACATTTCTAAACAGAAAAGTAGTGAGCTAAGGAGAGGAAGAACCAGCCCTACAAAATACTGAAACTTATTATAAAGTGAAATATCAAAAGAGTTAGGCACTACTATATGAATAATGAAAAAGATCAATGGAACAAAAAGAAATTCCAAAAATAGACCAAAATACATTTGAAAAATTAATATATGATAAAGGAGACATTTCAAGTTAATGAATTAAAGATGAATTAATCAATAAAATGGCTGATCAGTTTGAAAACAATTAATTTAGGTCCTTACCTCATACCTTACACCAGAATAGATTCTGGTGGATGAAAAATTTTAATTTTTTAAAAAGTCTAAAGGAAATATACAAAATATTTCAGTAAAATTAGACTGGCAAAGATCTTTCTAATTATGATACAAAACACAGGTGCCATAAAAATGATAAATTAGATTCAACAAAAGTAGTAAGTTTTTGCATTGACTAAAACACTGTAAATAAAGTCAAAAGACAAAAAATAAATTAGGAAAAACATTTTCATTTATATTGCAGACAGGAGATAATTTCTTAATCTACTATAAACATCTTATAAAGTAACAATAAAATGAACAACAAAATAGAAAAATGGGTTTGTGTGACAGGGGTTCCCAAGGCTACCCTCAGTCTTGATGACTCACTAGGACTCATCAGACTAAAGAAAGCTGTTATGATTATGATTACTGTTCATTACAGTGAAAGAATATAGATTACAACCAGCAAAAGGATAAGGCACATGGACGAAGTCGAGGAGAAACCAGGTACAAGCTTCCAGGTGTCCTCTCCCAGTGGAGTCACAAGGATGTGCATAATTCTTTCAGCAATGTGTGACAACTCATACAAAGTGCTAACAGGCAGAGAAGATCACCCAAGCCTTGGTATCCAGGGCTTTTACTGGTGGTCAGCTATACAGGCTTGCCACATCTGTGCCACTGACCTCAGCTACTCAGACACGAGACTCCTCCCAGAGCAAAACAGATGCTCTCCATAAATCACACTGTTAGTATAAAGGATCTGATCAAATTGGTGGCCAAAGGTACCAGGCATACAAAAATACCCTCATCAGGCAGAATATTCCAAAGAACTCAGAGTTCACCTCCCAAGAGCCAGCAAAGGCTTGGGTTGGTCCCAAGACAGAGTTTTTGAAATGTAAGGGTTTTGAGCCACCCAGGCCAACTAAGTTAACCCTTTCCTAGTTATTGGGAATGAAAAGATAGTACATTTTGGAAATAGCTTGACAGTTGTAGAAATATTAAACAGATATTTGTCATGCAACCCAAGAATTCCACTCCTTCATATCTACTCAAGGGAAATGGAAACACATGTACATGCAAAGACTTGTGTGTGAACATTCATAGCAACATTACTCAGAAAGGCAAAAAAGTGGGAAAAAACCAAATGGTCACAACTTTATTCCTTTGATAACTATGTAAATTTAAAAAGCTAAAGATCTAATCTGTTCTTAGAAACAATAATTAGTACATACAAGTAAACTAAAAAAAAGTGCAGTATACTGTATATATGTATTTACATGTAATATAATGTGCATGTGTAGTTGAATTGTAATAATTCTACCTAATAAAACTGAAAAAGAAAACAAAACAAAACAAAAAAACAAGTGGTCATCAACTGATTAATGAATAAACCACATGGAGTACACCCATACAATGGAATACTGCTCAGCAATAAAAAGACGTGAAGTACTGTTATGTGCTACAACATGCATGAATCTTAAAATCATTAGACTAAGGAAAGAAGCCAGTAACATAACACCACATATTGTATGATTGAATTTATATTAAATATTCAGAAAAGGTTAATCCGTGCAGACAAAAAGTAGATTAGTGGTTTCCTGGGGCTGGGGTGGGAACAGGGGAAGATTGCAAATGGTCACCAGGGATCTTTTTAGAATGACGTAAACATTCTAAAAAATTGGACTGCAGCACTGGTCACATGACTCTGTAAACTTACTAACAGTCATCAAATGTTTAAAAATGAATGAATTGTATGGTGCATAAATTAAGGCTCAATAAAGCTGTTAATTTTTCTAAAGGTGCTGCACAGTGCTCTGAAACGCTACCCCCTGTGGAAAAGAGCAGAGGACGTCCGGAAGCACATGCAAGCAACTGGCAACAGTGTGGTTTCCCGTCAAGTGAAACAGGGCACAAGAGGCCAGGATGTGAAGAAGAGATCTTCTGTGATGTGTGAAGTTTTGTGCTCCTGAGATTTCACACTGTGTGTGTAATCACTCTTCAAAGAGTAACAATCTAGTATTTTTTGCATCTCTTGGTGACCAGGAGATACTTGGCTGCCACTGATACTGAAGAAGCCATTAAGAATAATGGAATCATTGGAAAGAATAGTCTGAGAGGTGAATGCTGCATTGTCTATTTTCATAAATGATCATTTTTATGTCGTGGAGTACTGTTAGAGAGTGGCAATATCCTAGAATCAAGGGATGTGAAGGGTATGCAGAGCCTAAGACAAAGTTATCTGCATGTTTCATTAGAGTGGGAGAGCTAACAGCTGAGAGTGAGAAATCTGGGGCCTTCGCTTGTTTGATGCAGGAGTGATCATTCAGAAGGTTTTGGGAGAGGAACATATCCCTTACACTTTATATTTCTGTCATTTTGCCATTATCCTTGTTTTGTATTAGATACCATAAATGTAGCAATTCAAGAGCAAACTGTGGGAAAACACTTTCAACTCACCTTCTGCAGCTTTCCAGCTCTTCAAATTTTCTAATTCACTGTGCTTTTTTAGAATCTACATGAATTTCTTTTACATGCATGGGTTTCTATACAACTGAAATTGCTAAATAATTGTCAAGATTCTGCTCCTTAGAAAATCTGCACTAATTAGTTGTAACAGGTTAAGTCCCATTACAATCAATTCCCTAATGATAAGTATCTCCATAATCTGAAAGATTTTTCAAGTCCTAATCCCTGGCTCAGTTATCACACCCAATGTTGAACACAATGATACTGCAGGCAGATGGAAGTATTTGAGCATCCTTTAAAATCTGTGGTAATGAAATTTCTAAATGCTTGACAAGACAGAGCATCCTATAAATTACTAATACTTGGAAAATTTGTAAGAATATGTCACTTAGAAATGAATCTGTGTGCTTAATGTGACTATCTTCTTTTTATTACTCAGAATCTGCTAATCAAAGAAAGATGCTATGATCCCTTTTCTTTCGTGACTAATACCTTTTTAAGCTCTTCATCTTCCATTATGACTAACTGCCCTCAATGGTCTGGAGATGAATATGATATCATAGCCTGAAAATATGTTAAATGATGCTTTTCTAAATGAAATGTTTCATTTAACCTTGGAGACCCAAATTTTATTTCCCACATGGTAATTCTTAGTTAAGACCAAGGATGAAAGGGTAAGGAGACAGATAATGTAGGCACAGGTAACTAAGGGGAAGCATGGCCAGGGCTAGTGGCCAGAAACACTGTGCTGTAGAGTGAGTTAGTGAAGAATGTGGGCCCCAAGTTACACAACTCAAGTTCAAATTCAAGCTTAGTCACTAATTTGTTTGTGTTAATCAGGTTAAGCAGATTACCAAAATTCTTTTAAAATTCATTTTCTTATACACGGACTGGGGATAATACTAATGTCTACTGCAAAGAGTCGGTAAGAGGATTACATAAGACCACCTACAGGAAGTATATAGTAAAAGTTTCATTCATTATTGTTCAAGGTCATTGTTCTGATGGGAACTTCAAATTTTCTAGCAAGAAAAGAATAAGTTTGCCCACACACCAGGATGCTCTTGTTTAAACCTGATCAGGAATTCAAGTGCTATCCAGAGAATCAAAGATGTACTATAGAGATAGCTCGGGATTAATCTGAATAATGATTGAAGGACTCAGAATTGCATGGTAAGGAAAAATGGCTTTGGAATTTTTAAATTAACTACATGAACCTGGCAAGTTAGTTAACCCTCTGAGTCTTACTTTTCATCTATCAAATGGAAATGATAACAGCATCTTATGAGAATTATGTCTGTGAACATGAAGTTAACAGCACAGTTCTTGGCACAGTCCAGGTGCTCCATAAGTGACAGTAACTTTTACTGGGAAGGTTCTTATAATCACTGTTGATGTGTTTTGCAGTATTAAGGACAAGAACAAATCTGTCGTACAAAGTGAACTGTCTACTACATGTGTGTAGAAAAGGAAGATGTATCTGAAACACAGTAAATTAAAAGGGAGACAGGCAGAACTGCACAAGGACCAGGTCACCATGGTGAAAGGGGGTGTCTAACAATTAAGCAGGTAACATCTGCCCAATATCTTCAAGAAGACTCCCTGGGGAACCAAGAATAGAGGAAAGAAGAGAAAATAAATACACTGATTTCCAGATGGCAGAGTGGGTGGGAAAAGGAAGGAAAATAGTGGAACTGGAGAAAAACAACAGCTGAGGCTAAAAAAAAAAAATTTTTTTTTCAGCAGGACGATGCTAGGTGAGCTTGGTCAAAACAGATTATTCTGTTTGGGACTAAAATCCTCAGATCAGGAATAAAAATGCAAGAAAAGTATGCACAGAAACTGTGGTGGTAAAGAGAAAGCAGAGAGCAGCCCTAATGGGGGTAGAGACATTCTGCTAAGTGTACTGGAGCCTGGGTACTCGCGTAGGGCCTGAGACTAGTGGAGGAAATGACTCAGAAGTACGGAAACCGACTTCCAAAGAAGCCACGAAACACTAATTAAAAACGCACATGGAGTAAGGACTAGCAACAGAAAGAAAATACACAAATGGGAACACAAAAAGTTGCAGACGTGGCCTAAGGGACTCTCAGAGAAGAGAAATTGGATGTATTCCTAATGCAAAAACATAGGCTGATGGAGGACAAGAGAGAAATATTCCTTAGAGAAGAATTTTAAATAATAGCTGTAGTTACCTATAGATGCCTCCCTGTTAAGAGAAGGAATTTAATTCTGAGCCATCCTACCCTGAGGGTGGGCTCCACGTAGTGATTTACTTCCACAGAATAGAGTAGGAGAAACCTGGCAAGCGGCACCTGAGCCAAGTGATGAAGGTTAACGTCATTATAGTGATTTCACATGGATATCACGTCCACTCTGATGTGACTGAAGGAGAAGGGCACTTCACCCTTGGGGTGGTCTTTCCAAAAACCCGTAACTCCATTCTAATCATGATAAAAACATCAGACAAACCCAGAACGGGGTACACTGGGCAGGATACTTGACCAGTACTCCTCAAGAATGTCAAGGTCACAAAACTGTCACAGACCAAAGAAGACTCACAGACATAATAACTAAATTCAATATGATGCCCTAGACTGGATCCCAAAACAGGAAGAAGACAATGGAAAAACTAGTGAAATCCAAAAAAAGCCTAGAGTTAAGTTAGTAGTAACCTAGCAGTATTGGTTTTTCAGTTCTGACAAACATACCACAGTAATGCAAGACGTTAACAAGGGGAGAAACAGGCTGAAAGGTATTTTCTAAGGTAAATCATAGTACCATCTCTGCAGCTTCTCTGTGTATCTAAAATTATTCTAAATTAAAATAGCTTATTTTAAAAAATGATAGCATGTCAAAAGGACACAGAAGTTAACTGAAATCTCTCCCGATGTCCAAATGATGATAGAGTTGGATTATAATCCAAACAATAAAATAAATGTTCATGATTACATACTGATAAAAGTAAATGAGTGAATAAATTAATGGGGAGAAGGGACAGCCATTCCTTACAGAAGAATTCCAATTAATAAGTGCAGAAGAAATGAGGAAAATAGGTAACACCATTATAACACCACATGGCTATGGGTATAATCAACCAAGGAATGCTAAATTAGTGAGAAAGTTCATGGAGAAACAGGATATTTGCACAGCCCTGAAATTTCTCCCAAATACTTATTAATTACAAAGGGATAAAAAGGGTATCTTACAGTGAAGAAACCTGGCAGACACCAACTCGGTTACCAAGTGATCAAGGTTAACATCACCAGTAATAAGACAGGAGCAAACACCAGACAAACCCCAAATGGGGGACATGCTACAGGACACCTGAATAATACCTTCCAAAAGTGTCAAGGTCATGAAAGACAAGGAAAGATAGAGGAACAATCACAGATTAGAGGCATCCAGGAAGACATGACAACTGATGCAATGTGTGATTCTGGAATGGATACTGGGACTGAAGAAGGACATCAGTGGGATTGTCTGTAGTTTAGTTAATATGTTACACCAATGTCAGTTTCCTACTTTTGATAAACATATCACAGTTATGGTTAAGATGCGGATATTAAGGGATGCTGGGTGAAGGATACATGGAAACGCTTTGTACTACCTCTGCCAACTTCTCTGTAAATCTAAAATCATTTTAAAATCAAAAAATATATAGAAATAATACACACATTCCCCCACCAAAGGCTAACCACTAAAGAAGACTCATTTGCAGTTTGGCGTCCAAGTAGCACCATGTGCCCCCTCTTCCTCTTAGTCCTGAATTCTGGCCAATGGCGCATGCTCACAAAGACTGAGATAACCGGCTAATTCACAAGCTTTAACCAGCACAAGCTTTAACCAGCACAACCTTATCAGTGTGCCTAGAGCACACAGTGGAGTCCTTGCTTGGTGCTCACTGAGCCTAGGCTGTGGGTCCCACATCTCCCACACTTAGCACTCAGGCCATCAGAGAAGCTAGGGAACAGCAGGCTTCGCACCACGCTGGAGAGAGCCCGCCTTGTGTGTTCACCAGGCAGCAGCAGCACGGGGCTGCAAAGCCAGCAAGTCCAGCAGGTGAGAGGGTCATGCCGAGGCCCTCGACTTCCGTGGACGTCAGGCTCTTCCTGAGTCCCGGTCTCACCAGTTGGATGAGACTGGGTGAACTCACTGCAATTATGCTCCAATTGAATGAGAAGTTCATGACAGAACATTTTCGTTCATATGTCATTCCCTCGGTGACTGGATTGAAAATCTTTTCATGAAAGCCTGAGAATGAGGAAACTGAGAGTCCCCCCTGCTCTGCTCGCAAAAATAAAAAAAGTTCTCTCCAAGAATAAGCCACACAAAAGTTTATTTTTTCTTTACTCCCCATGATGAATATGAGTAAAAGATATACGATCCTATTCACAGAATACAGGGCTGAAGATACAAAGTAAGTGAGGGAAGATCAAATTTGTGAAAGTTCATATTTCTCAAAAGAAATATAAAAAGGAAAATTTGTTCAATAATGTGGCACCATCCCTGGATTTATTAAGATGGGTAATGTTGAAAGGAAAATTTAAGCGTATTTACAGGAAGGTGGAAAGAGTTGGGAAGTAATAATAAAAAAAAAACTAGCTCATAAACCCAAATATTCAGGTATTATACTAATAATAACACAATACTTAATGCAAATATTAAAAGTATGGACTATCCTCTGAGAAATTATTTAAAATAAGATATTTTTTAAAATTTTCTTTTATATAGCACAGGGAACAATGTTTAATACATTGTAATAACCTTTAATGGAAAAAAAATCAAAACGAATATATGTATGTATATGCATAACTGGGACATTGTGCTGTATACCAGAGATTGACATGTTGTAACTGACTGTACTTCAATTAAAAAAATAATAAATAAGACATTTAAAATATGAGAGGTAATTTGGGGTAGGTAAGCCTTTTTCCACTTTCAAGATGCCAGAGGCCTGTGGGGCAGCTTAAAAAGGAATAAAGTTATAAGGAGTGAAACAGATGCCCCACTTGCAGATGTAACTGACGGAGACATTTAGGGAGAAAGTAAAGGAGTCAAAGCAGAAAGAGTAAAGATGACTCAGTCAATGGGTGGCACCAACATAGACATGATCAGAATCATAAAAATAACCAAAAAGAAGGAAAAGGGACAGATGTGTCATAGTCGTACACAAGGAGATGAAAGGAAGGTGGATGTAGGTGTGGTAGCAAAATGGACTTTAATGAGCAACTGTGGGAAAAGGGAAGTGTTTTTACAGAGCTATTTTAAGAAAAATAAATGCTTATAGAGACGAGTGCCACTGATATAATTCCGAAGTCTTGAGATTAACTGCAGGCATCACAGTTCGTAAGTGACCGCAGTTAATTTGCTGATCTGAAGAAGAAAGGTGTAACTTACCTGAATAACCTCAGAACTGCTTTCAGCAAAGCTTCTGAGCGCAGCCTGGGCAGACAGTTGGTGGTTTTTAGTCACCTGGGAGAAAGGTGGAAGTGACTAGTGCCATGAAAAAAGGCTTGCCAGCCCTGATATGCTGGAAAGGAGAAAGGGAGGGTATTAGGAAAAAGAAAATGCTGTCAATGCCAACACCGACCCAAACTGCAGAAATCCTGCTGCAGAGGCTTGAGTGGTAAGGGTCCAAACACAAGGCACTGCAACGAACCACAAAGAGGCAGGAATCAGCTAAGAAATGAAAGAGATGGAGGGAAGGTTTCTCATAATTAGATCAAGAATAAAAGCTTTCAATGGACAGTGATTCTTTCTTCAAAAATACACAAAGATATTCCAGTTGAGCTTTGAGGACATCATACATTGAGATGACCAGTAGAGAGAGGAAGAAATGAAAGTGAATGGGGTCTTTAATATATGGGGCTATCCAGCAAAGAAAGTCCATCTCTAATTTAGTAAGTTCAGTAGAGAGATGACAGCAGGGATGGTGATATGGAAGCAGAGGTGGCTCTATATGAAGGAGATCTGGGTTAAAACTGTGCACGAGACAAGGTGCATTTTTCTAAAGTGATCTGTTTCTATCATTTTGCAAACTGAGCCTTCTGATTCACATTCTTTGCCTTTTTCACCTTCTTCCCACCCCCTCCCCTTTTTTGTATGGTTGTAACCTCATTAATTTATTACTAATTAATAACAATGACTTCTTAGTCATGGGTAAATTGTCTTTTTAATTGATGGATGTGCCTATAAAGTGTCTCATCAATTATCACAATGGCATCTTCAGAGTTTCCATAGTTAGCAAGGACAACCAAGCTGTGTGTGTTTGTACTTGGAGTAACCAGGACTTTGCCAAATTTTTATTGGTTAAACTTTTCTTAACTCAATTGTCTCAAATATGACTCAGTGACTCTCAGTCATGGGAAACAGGTCACAGGAAGTGATTTTCAGCAAAGTAATAATAATAGGTAATGGTCCTGATCACTGACTCAGTACCAGGCACATCAGCTGATTATCTCCTCACTGCAGTTCCATGATGTATAGCAGAGTATTAATCACAGCCATCTGATAATTAAAAGAAAATAACAAGAACTAAGGATTAAAAAATTAAAATAATCAGTAGAAGATCACTGCATTAGTCTGCTCAGGCTGCCATAACAAAATATTGTAGATTGGATGGTTTAAACAACAGAAATTGTATCTTCTCATAGTTCTAGAGTCTAGGAGGCCAAGATTAGGGGGGAAGTCAGGTTGGTTTCTGGTAAGGCCTCTCTTCCTGGCTTGTAGACAGCTGCCTTCTTATTGTGTCCTAACACGACCTTTCCTCTGGGTGCAGAGAGCTAGTGAGCCCTCAAGTATCTCTCCCTCTTCTCACAAGAACACCAGACCTACTGGATTAGGGCCCACCCTTATGACTTCATTTAACTTTAATTACCTTCATAAAGGCCCTACCTCCATTTTACAGTCATATTGGGGGTTAGGGTTTCAATATACAAATTTTGAGGGGACACGATTCAGTCCGTAACAGTAGCATAGCTAATACAGGAAGAGGTAAGGACTTGAGTCCCGAGTTCAGTTCAAGGTCCTGTCCTATTACACTCTCCTGCCTCCCTGTGCCATACCCAGTGCGTACTTGTTTTTATTCATTCTAAGTAAAACTTCTGGCCATTGATTTTACTGCAAATCACAGAGGAAACATCTAAAATCTATTTCTCATGAAATAAACTGGCTGAATACATATGAAAATCCATATTTTAGAGTTTGTGGAAGCTAAATTCCTGTGAATGAAAGGTAGCTTGACTGTCATCTGCACCATGGAAAATTCTGCATTATAAAGTTAGACCAGATGGCAGTCACTGAGGTCTAATACACGGTGCATGGGGTAGGAAAGTAGTATTTGCCTGAATCGACTTCAAGTAAATTCAAATCTGTATGTAAGCCCAGACTAGGTGAGGATGAGAACACTTATCCACTTATTTAGTAAGCATGCATTATATTTGAATTATGTGCTAGCCACTGTGCCATTAGGTAGGACATTAGGATAGGAAAACAAGTGAGAACAATGCTTATCACTCTGCATTCTAAGGCATAATAGGTGCTGGGTGTCTGTGGTGTGTAACTGGGACACAGGAAAGGATGCAGCAATTCAGCTATAACATGGATGGATATCCACAGAGAAGTAATGTGTGCCAAGGAATTTAGACGAAAGATAAGAAAATAAAAGATTAACCCAGAAGAAGGCGAAACCAAGGAAAATTCATCTGTACTGATAGTTTAAAAATAGGAGATGAAGTAAGCAAGTATCTTCAGTATCCTTTCATGGGAAAGAAGACGAAATAAGGATAATGGGAAATTAAAGCCTATGAAATTGTGTAAAATGCATCAAGTCAGTGGTGTTTGCTACACGATACATCTCGGTATTTTCTTATGTATCTCAACTACTAGTATACAGATCAGTGTGAAGTACTCTTATGGACACAAAAAAATTAACTGTGAAATTGCTGGGAATTCCTGAAGGAGAAAAACACCTTTGAAAAAAATCAAATATATAAAGAAGGTAAGGAATTCCTCAAGTCTTCTTTAAATTATCATGTTTCATTTGAATAAAACTTTCAGGCAGTCCCATAGGTTATGCGGTTTTAGAAGCCAGATTCATTATGAATCTACTGAAGTGCTTTTAAATTACTGTCTAATTAATTTTGGTTCTACTTAATTGCCACAATGCCTGGAAAATTTAAATAAACCAAGATGTCTTGATAATAACTTATTATCAGAGATACACAGCAATGGATAGATTTAGGATAAAAGATCAATGTTAAAAATTATCCCTAGCTTTCTTCATCATGTTTTCTAAAGATTTTCCCATCATTCCTTTTCAAAAAATTAACTGAGTTTAACAAAGGACTGGCTTTCCTATAATTTTATCAATTGAGCAAGATTACCTATGAGAGAGAATGTCTTTAGAATTTATTTTTACATTGAGGTAGATTAGTTGCCATAGCGAATCTATTTCTAGTTCCTTACCTAATTTTAAACAAACATACACCATGTGTAAGGCTTCTCAGAAGCAGAACTGAACTGCTTCCTCAAGACTGAGAGTTTGGCATCCTTCCAGATAATTCTCCCGTTTTCAACAGGTAATGTGCACTCTCTCTATTGCCTGGAGTGCTTCCACTGCAGTTTTGTATTTTTACACTTAGTAGTCAGAAGTCCCTTTTCTTTTCCTTATTCTTCCACTCTTTCTCATTATCTTTTCCTTCGTTCCTCCCCCCTCCACTTTGACCTACACAATAGCACCGACAATGAGTAAATAGTATGGTCCTTTGGCTAAAAGACCGAACCTAACTCACAAAGGGGCTCCCTCATGCGAGTCTGAAGTCGGTTGTCCATTGTGGTTTGCTCGGTGCTCTCCATTCAGTGGCTCTTGAAAGACCAGCATCATTCTGACTATTTCCCCCTTACTTCCCATACAATAGCCCTACTGAGCAAACTCATGCTTCTTTAAATTCCATCCTCCCCACACTCCTCACTGTGCACAGGCCACTCCTCTGCTTCCCCTGTCTCCTACCTCTACATGTATCTCAAAACCAAGCCAGGCAGTTTTTCCCCTTTGTCCTATCTCCACCCCCAACCTTGAATGGGCACCACTTTCTCTGAGCTTCCCAGCCCCCCGTGCATCTTCAATTATCATTGACCACGACATGGTGCTTTTCCATTAACTGATCTGAGAGTCCTTCTCCTACCTGCATCAGCATGGCACCCGGCCCAGAGCAAAGGCTTAATAAAATCTGTGGGATAAATGAGGACAGAGAGGGCATGCAGATAACATTTACAGAAGACACAAGGTTGGGCTCGAGAGCAGTCATGCTGGATGATGAAAGCAGTTTCCGAAAGCACACTGAATTGCATCTAACAGGGAGGAATTTCATAAGGGAAAAATGTCCAAGTTTTGCACTTAGCTTCTAAACAATCAACTGCAGATGTGTAGGGTTGTGGAATATTAGTTTAGGCAAGCATGACTTCAGGATTTATTTGACTCTAGTTCAGGCTCATGGAATCTGAGTCTGCAAGCACATTATGGCACACCCTACTTAACCCTCTCTGTGATTCACTAGTCCCTTCAGTGATGTGCCTGGTCAGTGGCATTCCATCTTCTATGCGAACACTTGCCATGTGTTAGTTCACGAATTTTTTTGACAAACAGAAAAGAATCTTCAACTTCATGAAAATAGAGTACTCAGACAAGGGGATAATAATGTGGTATTTCTCACTCCTACGATGACATTTACCACGTTGTAGTTTTGCCAATATTTGTTTCCTTATCTAACTTCTCTATTACACTGTGGACAGTTCTTTGAGGGCAGAATCTTTGCCCTGTTAACCTTCGTATCCCAGGATATAGCACAGGGTACTCAACGACCAAATACTGAATGAAAGAATAAATGACAACACCACGTCTGTGGCAAGTACAGACTGTCACGTTGGGTTGAGAGTGCAGGCTCTGAGGTCAGGCTTGAGATAGAATCTCAGCCCTACCATGTCCTAACTCAGTCATCTTTGCCATATCTTCTAACCTTTCTAAGCCTTGGTTTCTTTGAGATAACAATAGATGTTTTGAGGATTAAATGACAAAATATATGTAAGCAGCCAGCACTGTCACTCTTCTGGAAATCCTATGAATTAAAACACTGACCAACCAAAGAGCCTAGAAAGGTGAAGAAACATAAATCCATATCATGCAGTGCATAGTTAAGGATGCTTGGAAGGTTTGCTCTGAAGAAGGGAAACGCGAGAGTTGAAGAATTATTAATTCAAACAATAAAGTATTTGCTTGGCATTTTATATTTCAGAAGGAAATATTTTCCATAGGCTATTTTATTTGATTTTCACAGTAGCTGTTTAAACTCAGGGAGGGAGAGCAGGCATGCATCATTATTCTCAGTCTATGGATGAAGAAATTGAGGCCCAGAGATACTACTTGCCTAATGTCCCACAGCTGAATGTGGTGCAGTTGGGACCCCAGGTGTGCTGGTTTGTGGACCATTTTTCTTTCTACTAGAGCACAGAGCCTCAGGAGAGGCAGGAAAGTGAATCTTATCTCTATGACCCTGAAAGTCAAAGTTAAGATTAATGAAAGAAAAGTCATAAAGAGGTAGATAATATCTCAAAGGAGACAGAAGTTTTTTGGAGCAATTACAATCAACCCAAATCAGGAGTGAATGAAGAGCCTTACGAAGAAGTAAGTTTCCTCTCATTCTTCCTATTTAAATAGAGAATGAATCCCAACCCATCAGAGAGACTGAGGGGGAATACTGGGCACAATGATGTCTAAGCTTCCTTTGAACACTAGTTCTAAGTCACTTATCCATAAAATAATGAATTCTACACATTCAAAATTTCCCTATCTACTCCCCACAAAAATATTACTGAATCAGCAACAATGCTAAGTCTTTTGAGTTCTTGAAAAGAAAAATGTCATGTTATTCCAAAGTGGTTTTATATTTATCAGTGAAAAAAAAACTTCAACATCAATATATCTACAATTTCTTAACCCTCACATTGTTTATTCATATTCTGATATAGCTCCTCTCCAAATAAGACTAGCTTGTAAACACTACCTATGTAACAAGTACTAGTACAGCCTAAAATTTCTGAAATTACGGATATTACTTTAAATACGTGTAACACTATCCCAATTGAGATCATTCAACAGTGTTTATAAGCAACGTACAAATTAGGCATAATTAAAGACGATACATTCACATGTTTTAATTACTGCTCTCCTAGGCAGTAATTTGACTAAATGTGAAAATTATTTCAGGGCACAGTATTCTAAGAGATGCACAATAATAAAACAAGTTCTGCAATTTTAATTTGCTCTACTACTCCACTATGTGAGTGTCATTCATTTCTTTTGGGATTAAATATGATTAACTATATTTTTCCAAAATCCATTTTATACAGTTATCAGAAGGAAAATTCATAAGGTAGATAAATAAATAGACTTGGATTCCTAGCAGTGTTAAGTGTTAACTCCCAGTGCAAGAAGTTTACTATTATTTCTAAGGATTAAAAAAATCATCCATTAATCCTCCTTCAGTTAAGTTTTTAAACTAAGAAAAAAAGCAAGAAAATATTACATTAATTTAATTAAAATATGATTGTGTAAGTACAAAAGAGAGTAACACATTTTCTCATTTTTATATATGTATTTGAACACAAAGACTGCGGAACTAATAGGAGATTAAATTACTTTCTAAAATTGTTCCAAAAACACTAAAAAAAAAAATCTATGTAGGCCCTACCTTACTTAATTTTTTTAAAAGATATATGCCTATATATTTAGGAATATGGAAAATCTTAGTTATTGGTAGAAACTGATAATTAAATATTTAAATGTCTAGTCAAAGCGAAGTCATTTGTATTCAAGACAAGTAAAATGCTCTTCAACTTTTATTTAACGTTTAATGAGGGAATGTTCTCATAAACGGAAATAGATTTCATTTTAAACTACATTTCATTCAACTATGTGCTGAATATAGAATGAAAAGCAAAATGATAAACCATTCTGACAAATGAAACAAAAAAGGTAGCAGTATTCATTGTCATTTTTCACTGATTATTTGGCCAAACTCAATCACAGATTTTGTGCTTTCAAGATGGATCAGCTATTTAAAAGGTAATTATTGTATTTATAGATTTCCATAATGCTTTGAAAGCACAAAGCAAATAATAAAGAACTTTCTCCTGAATTACATTAGCTCAGATATCAGATTAAGAGCTAATTTCTCTGATATTTTATTGATTGTACAATGTAATATATCCTATAATTGCCTTTTGTAAAGTTTAAGATACTTAGGCTCACTGTTGAATGATCTGGAGCATAATTTAGAGAACAAGTAATTTAACACCTTTAAAAAGTAATAAAGACCAAAACTCTGCAGTATGATGAAATTAGAGATTTGGGGTGGTTGTGGGAAATTTCAAGGCAGGGTTGGGTGGAGGTAACATATTTCGCTGTCAAGAGCATCACAGAGGCTAATAGGAGAAATCTCTGCCCTGACAGTGGGTCGAAATGGACACGTCTGGACAAACAGTTTTGATTTTTGAAACCCAGCTGAAATATAGCCCTGAAAATCAGATTCTGTGCTACATCCAGCCTGGTAGTATGGTGAGGCACTGTCTCTAGTTTCTAGAAGTTGTTAGAGGTTTGTCCAGTTTGTGCCGTTGTGACAGGTGTGGGATATCCAGCACTATTTACTACATATTTCACTACCTATTTTAAATTTACTACATACTTCACCAACACAAAGTTTCGATGACTGTGCTTACACAAGAGAAAGGGTTTGAAAGTTCCTTATCACTGAGAGTATCTTTTCTCAGTAAGGTTATTTCTAATGCTACTGAACCCAAAGTGTGCTGAGTTAAAATTTAGGAGTTTAATAGACTAGCCATGTCTGGAATTTCTGAAAAGATCATTCAGACAGAGCAGTGCATTTTATTCCTGATATGTATATATATTAGAATTTCTAAGCACCTTATAGACATTATATAATTTGATTCTTTCCAAGGAAAACATTAATTTATAGCTACTTGTTACAGTCTCTTTTCTGAGATGAAGATGAGATTGGTCTACTGCAGTGGACAAGACACATCATGTCTTTTAGGGATTTAATATCACGATCTTAAGAAAAATACATTAACTGTATTATATACAATTTGACTTCTGTTTTAAATATAGTAAATGTGATCATTTTATCGGATGTGAAGTCCTGGAAAAAAAGTAAACATACTTTGGGTTTATCCTAGGTGAAGACATTTTGTAAACAAAAGTAGAAAATTGTATTTTGTTCAAGAATGAGTCATACACGTTAAAACCTCAATATTCCACAAAGTAGGTAGTATTATATGAACTAACTGAATTAAGAAGTAAAAGAATGATTTTACAGTGAAATATAACATAGACTCTCTGTGTCTCTGTGTGTCTCTCTCCCTTTCCCTTTTCTTCTCTTTTCCCGTTTTTCTTTTTGTTAGTAAGTTCTTTCCCAGCTCTACATCATTGCTGTCTTTAAGTGTTAAATCACTATTAAACCTAGTCATTTAATATTTAAAAACAGTTTAAGTTTCAGAAAGTAGAAATAATGATGCCTTCAAATGCAGGTATCTGTAAATCTTACCAAGTAAATGTGGATACAGCAGGCAGGAAGGGCTGTGGCTATGTTTGTATTTATGTATGTGATCGCAAATACGTTACAAAAAGTAATATAACTTTCTTTTTTCAAATACATACCATATTTAACACACAGCCTTCATTTTGTTTTGGTTATGAAAAGTTCTTGACTCTCAAAAGCCACTTTCCTGGGGTACCACTGAAGGACGAAATCTTACCACTGCCGATCAGATCACCTGTGATGTGAACTCCTTTGTGTTAAGATGGGTAGAGAAGCCAGGCCACTACGCGGTGCTGACATTCAGGGGGCCAGGGTGGTGAGGAGAGTTCAAAAGACCACAGGAGAGTGGCTGGTTAAGAATGGGAAAATACTGAATTGACTTGGATTCTTTATTCTTTTCTGATGTTTACAAAAAAAACAAACAAGTTTTGGAATATATTCAACTCAACCTGGTAGGGAAGTCCTTGAAATCTCATTGGGTCCACATGGTGCAGAACAATGATATGAAAATTCAAGGTAAAGGTTATCATCTGTGAGAAAGAGCCAGAGGGATGAAAAAGAGTATAGCACATGGGGAGATGCATAATTATTACAATGTTCCGGTCCTTTGGTCTGAGTGGTGTGTCTGTGGGTATACATTTTTATTATTGTACTTTATAATTCACGTGTGTGTGTGGGAAGACACAAAATTTTTCTGAATGTAACAATTACTACATTTCAAAAAGCAAAAAACATTAAAAAATGAGTTAAATAAAAGAAATAAATGCAGTTATCCCTTGCAGAGGGTATCATATACATTCCACAAAGATTCAACAACTTGACTTTTTTCTGGGGAAATGAAAGATCAAACTCGCTATAATAGTAAATGTTTTTGATTGCTTCTATTAATAGCAAAGCTTTGTGTTCTGATTTGCTTTTGCTTCTCTCTTTTTAAATCCATTCTCCATTCTTGTGCTATTTGCAGCTTGCTTGCTCTCTTTGACCCATCCTCACCCCTGCCCAGTAGGACCTTTGCTCCCTCGTCCTTGCCTACAGGACTCTGTGATCTTCCTTACCTGTATAAACACTGCTGAACGAGCGTCCTTCTTGCCAAAATGGGGAGCCGGACTTACCTCGGGTATCCCTCCCTCCATCTCTTCTCTCCCCATTAATGTACCTCTCTTGTGGTACTCTTAAGTCTTTGCCTCTATCACACTTCACCTCATTCTTTCCTACACCTCTCCTTGCAAGTGTTTATCCGAGCACATTTTGACCCTTTTGACATTTTCCTTCTGCACAGATAAGTTGATTTGCTACCTGCCTTTGACCTTGAGAGAAGGAAAGCTTACGGGGTGTCTCTGTACTAGAAGTCAGCTACTTGCAATGTCTGTGATCTTTTCTTTCTTTCCTATCTAGGTATTGTTGATTGTTAATGGCTTGTTTTCAATTTGTTCCTCTTTGCCTCTGCAACTTGCGTTTCTCCAGGACTGTTTCTTAAGTTGTGCTGAACTCTGTGTGCTATATCCTCCTGTTAAAAATCCGTCTGTCTCCTCTCTTTCTCTCTCACACACATATATTTTTCTATAATACCTAAAATACAGGGTAGCCTTTTTAGGTTTTATCCATTACACTTGCTTGCGTCTCCTTTGAAGACTGTCTGTCCTGCAGTTAGAATGGTCAAATCACCCACGGAGATTTCTGGGACATGGTTTTATAGTCTACAGAGGTGGACTACACAGTTTGTATCTTCATAGAAAAATACAATAGAATGTGTGTGTCTTACACACACAGGTATTTGTCTCCTGCTTTGAGTGAACTAAATAATTAGGAAGTTTCAGAAGCTATCATGCAACCACTTAACTCTTAAATAAAGTGCAAAAATGCACGGTGAAAATTCCTCTATCACATGCTAAGAAGCTCTTCATCTGCTTGAGCTGTGTGTCATACCTGAGAGGGATTTCTGTCTGAACGAATCTCAGGAGATGATATTGCCTTCTATATTTCTTGCCTGAATTAGTCAGATGTTGTCCATAATGCTGTTATAAACCATTCTCAAGATCCAATGGCAGATGACATAAAGAAATATAATCACAGTTGCTGGTCTGCATGCCCCTGGGGCACTTCTGTATCACATTCTCTTGTTGGGACTAGTAGACTGTTTGCAGTCTGTTCTCCTGGTGATGGCAGAAGTGCCAAATGAGTGAACAGAAATACCGTTGTGCTTCTTAAGACCTAGCTTCAAACTGGCACACCGCATTCCCACCACAGTGTATTGGTCAAAGCAATTCACAACTTCAGTGGGATGGGAAACACCCTCTACTCCTATGAGGAGGAACCTCAAAGTCAAAGGGCAAAGGGTGAGACAGTAGGAAACAGTGAAAGACTGGGAACAAATACGCCCTCTACATCACTGGTATTCTCTCTAATCCAAGGAGGGCTTGACACTAATTACTTCAGACATAAAGCTCTATAGCCTAACTCAGATATTTCCCAGAAAGGTACTTATAGATCCTTCCTTATTTTGAGAAATTCTTAAGAAAGATGAAAAGTAAAGGATTTTTTTTTTGTATTTAGAAGAAACACGATGTTTAGCAGGAAATGTCAGTTAGTCAAATGGAATACTGTTCAAGCATATTTCCCTTAAAAGTAAACAGAATTCTTCTAAGTAGCCATAACCTAGCCATGAATTATAGCTTTCAATAGGACTTTGTGTGTGGCTCATAAATCATTAAGATCCTTAGGGATGTTTGCTATTATGTTTTTTTCTGTTTTCTTTTCTCCAAGAGCTATATCCTCCATGAGCCCCAATTGCCATTATGAACAGATACCTCACTGAAGGAAAGAAAAAGTCAGCAAGTAGAGAGAGAATAATAATAATTGGAGGGTACTTTACGTTCATTTATAAAAAAACAGACATCTTTTACATACATCTTGTCTCATTAAGACGAAAACAGACATAATAAAGTCAATTCCCTAACTAGTAACAAAGCAGACTTACGGGCTTGTATACATTTCCAAGGTAGATATTCAATACGTACTTATTGAACTAGTAACTAAATCTTTAAAAAGCTTGGCTATTAATAGAGTGGAAGAGGAAATAATAAGAAATCAGTAATTAAATAGATTGGTGAATCTGATATAACTTGATCGTATTCACTAATAGCCCAGGATTCTTCATTTTTAGGGTAGGTAGCAACTTTACACAATGGTTTAGAAGTCACTGGGTTAAAACTGGAACCTCATTACAGATGATAACTCACACAGGAGGAATAGAAGACTTGATCCATGTTTTTTCATGTAGACTGCAAATGACCAGATCCTCTAGCTTTCAGAGTATCATCTAAGCTTCTCCTTTTATAGATGATGAAAGTAAAACCCCTAAAAGTTTGGAGTTTCACAAGCTGGTTTGTACCCTAAAGCTTAGAACTGAGGTCTCGGGATTTCAAGGGCAATACAGTTCCTGTGGACGACATCGAAACCTGTGTTTGGGCACTATTATATTCACCGTCTTCTGCTCTATATGATGTCTGTGAAATTCATCCACGTTGACACGTTTATTCCTTTTACTTGCCAAGTGACATTCCATTGTACTAATAAACCATGGAACATGAGTCTTAAGCCTTGTTCATCCATTCTACTGCTGACATGCATTTGGATTGCCATTAGTCTAGGGCTATTGTGAATATAGTGTCTATGAGCACTCATATTCAAGTCTTTTTGTGGCCATATGTTTTCATTTCACTTGCGTAAATACTTAGAAGTGGAATTCCTGGGTTAATTGCTTGATAACTATTATCCTGAATTTTTTAAGAATATGCTAACAGTTCCCTAAAGGCAGAAGAGCTGTATCTATAAAGTTCCCAAAGAAAGAGAGTAAAATGAGATTTATGTGTCCAGACAAAATGTAGATCAGGTATAAAGGCAGAAGACAAACTTTCTAAACATGCAATGAATATACATTTCCTGAGCTGCTTCTGGAAAAAGTGAAAAAGAACCAGCTTTCGTTTATTATGGTAAAGAGCATGGCTGTGATCATTAAATACATTTAATCTCAGGATTAGAAAAACAAACAGTAAAATTTTTATGGCAGACTAAAATGTAAATGTCTTAATCCCAACAATACAGAACTGATAAAAATCACAATTGCTAGTAAGAGAAGGGAGAGTTAAGGGCAGTTATTGTGAGCTGATCTTTTATAGCCAAGCAGTAAAAAGATATTAAATGTATAAAGCAAGAAATAAAAGTATAAATGTATTTAAAATATATAAAATAAACATAAAACATATAAAGTAAACTCTAATAAAATATATAATCAACTTAAATTCAGGTAATAGAGAGAAGAGAGAGAGGAGGGCAAAAGTGTACATATCTTAAATTTATTCTTGCTCATAATAAGGAATCAATATATGACTAAAAATGTAGAGGATTCAGTACATTTCATAGAGCTAACCATTAGGAAAAAAAACAAAGTAAAAGATTTTATACGTTAAAAAAATAGAAGGCATAACATAAAATATGGTGCTAGAACTAAGAACAAACATTTCTGTCCCATCAATAAGGTCTGCATTTGCCAATAAAAAGAAAAAGACTCCTACTGAACCACAAAGCCAACCATAACTACACACTGGCTACAAGAGAGACACACGTAGAACAAAATGCCAGTGTCCCGAGAGAGAGAACCACACTAAACACTGGGATGCAGAATGAAAGCTCAGTCTTAGTTGTACACCCTCTGAATCTGACACCCTCCAGCTACCAATATACCCACGAGCCTTTGATAAGTGGTGCCCTGCAAATACATCCATGGAAGAAGGTCATGTTCTGTTTGTTCTCCCCACCTTCTCCTCTAAAGGTCTTTTTGGAAATTTCGATCTCCTCTTCCCTGACCATGGGTGAGCAGTGAGGACCAGCGTGGGGGTCCTACCTGTGTGCTTTCCTGCTCACCAGGGTTCTGAGCTGCCTCCAGGTCCAAGAGACACACCATGCCTGTGGCTGAGTTAGAAAACAGGAGACTAATGGTGATCTGACATGATGACAGCTGATTTCCCCTCCCCAGGGCAGCAGCGCTCCATGTTTTAAGACTTCTGTGGCTGGGCTGCCTGTCTCTTGCTTGTAAGAAGAAGGATGGGCAGGGTGAACCAGGGGGCAGCTGTGGTGCAACTCTGCCTCTGAAGGAAGGGGATGACTGAAGAATTGCATGGATAGGACTAAAAATATGGAGTTTAATTTGCCCGATTGTATCTTTCATTAAACACACGATAAGCTCCAGCAGAGAGTTCTACCTCCAGGGCAGTGTTACTAATATGACTCTGCTTTTATCTTCCTATTACTATGGGGAGTACTTATGTTTTACAGCCTCTTGGTTGTTGGATTCTTTTCTCAGCCACAGGTATTGGAAAACTGATGACACATTCAGTGGTATTCAAGGACACTGCGAGTAGCAAAGGGTGCTTTACTGCAAAAACATTTTAGATTCTTGGATTATCTTTGAAATGCAGAGCATAAGGCAGTAAAATGCAAAATACCTTCTTTTCCTCTGAACTCATTTGAATATCCCATGGCCAGGAAAAGCGCTATGTAAGATTCAGTGTGGGATTTCTGCCTCCCCAAGGTGAACATTTTTTCTAAGGAGACTTATAGGCTCTGAAAAGAGTGAACCATCTGAAATAAAAATACCCTGTGGAAATGATGAGGAATGAATGTCGAAATAGAAACGGTCTCAGTTTCTTCCTCCTTCTGTACAGACAGAATTCTGTAGGTCCTGGTGTCGGCACATCATAAACTATTGCACAAAGACACAGCACAATTGCACACAAATTATAATTATTCTTTTCAGATGCCTGGTCTGTCTCATCTTCTGTCACAGACACATTCCTGAAATAAGTGATCACTTAATTTAAAAAACTAAAGAATTACCATTTACTTTTGTGAATGGCAATAATTAGATAAATTTTTGTAGAGTCCTTACAATTAACTTCTCTGAGCATCACCTGTTCAGTCAGCACCATATGCTTTTAATAGTTAACATGTGTGGAGTAACACAGGGGAAAAATTAAATGAAAATTTGTCAATCCCTTCCAACCCTTTTGAAGGAGCTGTGACTGCTTTTCAGAACCAGAACTCAGGCGAATGTTGAACTTCATTCTGTTGACAACTCAGTGTTTTGTTGGGGGTGACTTGTGGCCCAGGATTTCGTGTTTCAGAAGATGTCCCAGGGAAGAGTGTCAGTTCCACAGGCAGCCCACCTGCTGGCAGCTAACCCCTATACAAGGCTAATCCTGTGCCCCCGTGGCCCACACCAAAGCAAGATTCACTTCAGGTCCTGAATGAAGGGTGAGTCAGTGCCCTGCTCTGAAAGTGTCCACAGCAGGCAGGCCCCTAAACTGTGGGACCCTCACCTTGACTCTGCATTCCGGTACCTGCTGGGGGCTCTGAGAAGTGTGTGGATCCTAAGTAATCTCAGTTTCTGTACTTCTCTGGCTTAGCGACATCTCTTCTCCTGGTGCCACTCTTAATTTCACTGTCGTCCATCCCTAGGTCTCAGTCTGAGCCGTGGGAAGCTCAGCTTCTGATCTCAGTATTACTCTGGCCCATTACCTCACCAAACTGTGCAAGTCCCAGCCTCAGCACCATCTCCACTCCCTGCAGCACAGATTCAGACATGAATACTATGCAACACACAAGCTTCCAGGACTGCTCTGTTCCAGAAGCAATATCCCCAAAGGGCCTTGAATGCTCGCGAAGAAAGAACACAGCCATGAAGATTTACACCTGATGCACTGCGCTCAGTGCCTATGTCATGAACAGAAGATAAGCTCCTCTTCTCCGTGTCCACAAAGTGGCAGCCTTCTGTGATGGATCAATGGAGAATCAAGAACTAAAGGACAAGGGAGAGAAAGGGCAGGAAAGAAGTCATCTAGAGAAAGAAGGAAGAAAGTAATAAGCAGAGCTGAGAGAGCCAGATAGGTAATAAAAGGAGCCATGATGGTGATGATTAGAACTAAGATGGGGGAAAAAAATTCTTCCTCTGGTAAAAGTCAACTAGTAGAAGCACGGAAAGGCAATGACCATGTAAAGAAAAAATGGGCGTATGTTTATGATTGGATACGGCTGATCATGGGAAAGCATTAGTAGATAATCACCATAATCTTCCACATAATATATAAAATACCAGGCAGCAGGATGGCTGATACTTAAAGGCTTAATAGATTTCTAATCTTTCAAAGTATGAAAGGAGCAATGCACCATGATGCACTCACATAAATAAATTAGGGAAACTATATGATGTTCTGAGTGAGTGGTTCTCAGTGAAAAGATAAAAAGATGTCCTTGTCTCCAACCCAGTGCTCTTTGAAAAGGCAAAAGAGTTTTATGAGCAAATGCAAATGGCTGACTCATGTGTATTTTTAGAGAAGTATCTCTGGCATTTTAAAAAGACCCTTGGTATTAAAAAGGCTAGATATAACATGAAAAATAGTTAGCAAATGACCATGCTGCAGTAGAACGTTGTGGCATTTTCTGAGAGCTCATTTCTTAGAACAATCTCTCCTCTGTGCATTTCTATGGAGCTGCTGAAATCAAGCCCCTCTGGGATTCAATAGAAGGAGGACTATATTCACACGTGCAAATCGAACAGGCTCTCTGAAGTAAAATCACTGGGCTAGAAACTCCATTATCTTATAACTTCCAAAACCAAAAAACAACTTCACTCGCTACTCACAGATTGCCAGTCGCTGTGGGGATGAACAAATGCATTTGTTTTGTCTTGATACTCAGAGCAGTTCAGACATACATTTATAGCTCTAGAAAGGGAAACATTTCCAAGTCACTGATTGTCCACATTTATGCAGTTACTCTACCCACTCTGAGGCAGGAGGATCAGTCCGGGGAATATTTTCCCAACATTCCTATAAAAAATGTACCCTGTTGATTTGACTCACTGTTTGGGAATCATTTGGAGTATCAAATCATTCTAGTAACAGCTAACATTTATTTAGTGTCAGGCAGTTTTAAGCATTTTACATGAGTTTACTCATCTAATCTATAACAGGTTGTTTCTATGTGGCACCATTAAGGTGAGTTCTGTAACTCTGACAACTAACTGGAATTTTGACTGTCAAGGCTTCCTGCTATGATAATCAGAAATGAGGTGACAGTGAGAAACTGAACTCATCTGTCAAGTCAGGAGGTCAGAACACATCCAGCCTTAGGCCTTAAAGAACCAATGACAGTAATTAAGATGCTTAAAGCTGACAAATGACTCCTATTGAGCTTGGTCTTCTTGGAAGAGTGATATTTACTCAAAAGGCTGTAATATTTGCCTCAATGAAGGAATTTTATATAATATCACCTATGAATAAAAAATTGAAACAAGTATTTTAGTGACTATGTATCCATGTTTTATTCCAACATATTAATTCTTAAAAATCTTTTACAGAATGTGCCTAAGAAGGCTTTTATAAGTTCTGCCCAGAGCCAGTCATTTGTGAAAGTGGTCATTGGTCTCACCCTACTAAGTATTCTTTGCATGGATACAGTGAGTATGCAATAAAAGAATTAATTCCTATTACACTGGGGTTCTAATTAATCATTGGATTGTAGCTAGTTTGCCTTTTGGAGGGAGTAGGGGACATCCAGAACATTTTTTAAGATCCCCTATGCTTTACAAATGTTCTAGGAGACCACAGATATAATCACAAAGAGAGTCTTCTTTCCTACAGTAATTAAAATCTAAAAACCACAGTTAATTCAGTACAGCTATCCAAAGATAGAGGAAACTTGGCCACTGGTGCCTCAGTAACAGGGGAATGATGAGCCCCACTCCTTCCTTCCTCATGGTATTTTTTTTATTCCATATAACTTCTTAGCCCCATATGGGTTACATTCACCACAGCTTAAAGAATATCTTCCCATATGGCAGAAGTGATTGCCTTAATTGAAAGTTTTTCTTAAAAGAATTATCCTTCCAGATTAATTCGAGGTCATCAATGACTTTTCTACCCTTTACATAACAAAGAATACACTGCCAAATGTTTCCTGTTCCCACACTTCTTAAAAATACATTCTGAAGTACAGAGGAAAGGGTAGGGTGTATCTGGCAGATCTACAGGATAATGAAAGGTGGTTAGAATTAACTTAAAGTTGAATCACCGGTATGTCAATTACTTCCTTCAAAAATCTCCCATCATTAACAGACACACATTGCTATATATAAAACAGATAAATAACAAGCACAGGAAACTACATTCAATTTCTTGTAATGAGCTATAATGGAAAAGAATATGAAGATATATATATAGACATGTGCATATTTGTATAACTGAATTGCTTTGCTATATACCTTAAACTAACATTGTAAACCGACTACACTTCAAAAAAAATAAAAATTAAATTTTAGAAATTCCAAAAAAAGCTCCCATATCATCCACTCAGAGGCCAGATTTATAGGAAGAAATACTCATTTATGGCCAGCCTTCCAGACTGCGGGCAGCTGGACTTCATTTACAACGTTCACAGCGGCCACCAAGAGGCTTGTGGTAGAACAGCAAGACTACACTCCTACGGCCATGTTCGTATGAGGTGGATGGCTGGGTATACAGCTGTTCTCTCTGAGCACAAGGGCAGGTCCATCTTCCTGAGGTTTTCAACAGCCTTTCTCACACAAGCACCAGCCAGACCGTGTGATGGTCAGAAGGAATGCATTTTTAAACTGCTCTAATATATGAGAATGTAGCTAGATTGAAGATATTTTAAATTTATCCAGTAAGAATTTATTCAGTTTAACTTTTATTCTTCTTAAGATCAACCATAATTAAATGGTTAACTAAGTTAAATGATATAAAATCACTTCAAGCTAATTTATTTTTCTAATCCCTTTAAATGACCTTCAGGAACAAATGGCTTTCTCTTTTTCAGGTAAATCATATAATGCCTTTGCTTTATCACAGATCACAAGAAATGTAAGTAAATTTTACTGGTGAAACATATTAGAGAATCACAACTAAGATAGGAGAGAAAAAAATGTTTCCTCTCTTGTTCCAATACTATCAGTCATAAAGTAGGCCAAGTATAAACATATAAATACAAGTTACCCAAAGCAGTGAATTAAACTTAGTAGATGTCTTTCCACAGTGCTATAAAGCATTACCTTTTAGAAAGGTCATTTTTCATGGTTATCATTCTAGGTGCTTAGAGCAGCAGTACAGCACTTAATTGAAAAATGTACGGTCTTCATCTTAAGCAAAAAAAAACTTAATGTGGACATAACTAACCAAGGTATATATATGGAATGAAATTAGAGTAGGAGATTCAAACAGAAACAGGTGTGCAGAGAATTGTGTTTTGATTTTCTGCAGATTGCAGCCAGTCCCTTGAAGTGAAATCCCCTATCTGCCCCTGATGCTCTGAATGTCTCTAAACCAGACTTGAGCAGAGCTGTCCACTGCAACTCTACAACATATGAAAAGGAAATAACCTATCTGTAAGGGATACATTAGAATACATTTTTTCATACCTTGGAATACTGTTATGGTAGCTAAAATACATCAGTATGGATAAATTTCAAAAACACAGTGCCAAGTGAAAAAAAATCAAGAAAATTGCAAAAGTGATACATATAGGATTATATATGTGTGAGTATATATACACTACATATATATATATATATATAAAATACAGCAATGGTATATATTGCCTATGGATACAGACACAAACAGAAAAAGCACTAAAACAGGTATATGGGATGGCATCCTCCAACTTCTGGATAGTGATTCTTTGGAGAGGAAGAAAACGAAAGAAAGAATCACCCACATTCTCTCATTTCTCCCCTTCTAACCAAGGGAGAATGCAGTTCTCAGTCTTCCCTCATCATTGTCCCCCCAGAACACTGCTATCAAACATTGCTACCTTGGCTAAGGTCATTTGTGACATTCTCAGTCCCATCTTAAAAAAGTAAGGAGCAAATTCCTAATGCATGTCAGCTTTTCCCGGTGTCTAAATTTTCACTAGAGTTTAACTTACTAACTGACAGCACAAATGTCATGACTTATATCCACATGGTCTAAAATAAATTTTCTAAGATGCTTAATATTCAGGGAGGAAGAAACTTAAATATTACTTAAAAAATGATAGATTATATATATAAGTACAGCAACTTAATAAAGCGAAATTAATAATTCAGTATGTCTTAAGCAGCAGAGGTTTAAATGAATTAGCCATATACTAATGTAAGCATTTATACTGGTGAGGTTTTTAGCTTACCCAACAGAATAATCAACTGTAACAATAACTAAAAATTAAATTAGTGTACAGAAGTCTCAAAATGGTTATTAGTGCACTAAGAAAAAAGTGTATTTTGTGACAAGATCACATCCATGTGACACTAAAGGATACAGTGTTAAAATTCACACATTTAAAATGGGAACATAAGCTTTATTTGCCATTGTTTCACAAGATTTGGCAAACTCTGCTGAGGAAATTATTCTAGGAATAATAATAAATTGTGTTTTGCTTATTATGGTAATTCTAAGCGAAAAAAAATCTTTGTCTCCAAACAATGGAGTAGAAGAGAGAGTCAAGAGTTATGAAGGATGAGTCTCTGATGTTTAGGATTCAAACATCTCTGGATAATCTACAAGGAACAAAAAGATTAGAAGGAAAAAAAATAGGGTGGGTTATCATTTCAATTCTTAGTTCTGAATAAGAAAGATGCCAAAAAATTTGGCATGAGCCCATAAGCACCTGACTGTATTACTTGAACCTACAAAATATACTGAACTCTTGAAAGCTACAAATTACTTGTTTTCCATTTATTTGTACCATTTTCCAAAACATAAAGGAACAAAGAAAGTGTAAAAACAAGTGGAACAAACTATGTTTTAAAAGATTCGGCCTTGTGGAGGTGTTAAATAGTGAAATTTCTTAGGAAATGCAACCATGTGTCTTACGCCTTATCAGCTCTGAATAAATGATGCAGCCTGTTTGCCAAATTAAGAATCGCATAATAGGTTGTTCAAATCGTGTTATTAGTGAGAGACTTGGTTTGGGCTGTGCTCTCCTGAAGGACGGGTAGGTGACATTGGTAGATAAAGAAAATGCACATTAGTGGCAAGAACACAAAATTTAAAACAACATGATAAATGTGACATAAGAAAGCAAGTGATGAAAGGGTTTTAGACAAAAAGGATTCTCTTAATTAAATGTGATTAGGCAACTTATTTTTTTAAAAAGGAAATCAGAGTAGTATCATGACACATATTTCTGACTTTTATGATTAAGCAGCAAGATTCCACCACCGCCTTTCATCTTTTTTAAACTTTCATTTTTGGTGGGTGAATTCTAAAGTAGGTCTCAGACATGAGTAATTTTAGCCTAGAAGCTATGAGAAATATAGAGAATTTTGGAATGAAGGTTGTAAAGTCAGTTACTGGACCATCTCCAAGTAATAACAGCATGTAGTTTTATTAAATGTTGATAGATTTCTCTCCCAGATTTTTAAAAAATACCATACACGACCCTCATAGAGACAGGGAACTTGCAGACTAATTTGTTCTAAATAGCCATTTAATTTATGCAAAAGACGCAGAGTAAGATTTCAATCCACAGGGAATTCTCACAAATGTTTTAAAAAATTAAAGCACCTGTAAAACCCACTTTGTTATTTCTATAGTAGCAACTATATTTGAATAATACTCATGTTGTAATTCACTAGATTCTTCTTCAAGGGGTTGCTTTAAATTGATCACTCAGGCTTCTCATGTCACTGTCACTATCAAATAATTCAAAGAATGGTTACTCAACAGTTAATGGATGTAAGATGATGTGACAGATGTAAGGGTGGAAAATGAAAAGAAGTTTACAACTCAGCCCTTGTTTTTAAGAAGTTTAACATCTAAGTAAGAGACAATAAAAAGATGTATGCTCAGGGAAGATTTTATGGAAAAGGTAGGGTTTGAACTGGGCTTCGAAGGATTCTTCACATTTTAAGAGCCATGCCTGGGAAAAATGTTTAAGTAAGAAGAATCCGCTATTTCAGGCTGAGCAAAACAATGGTTCCTATCCACCTACATAAGGAGAGAAAGCTTAATGCTAAAAATGAACTCGTAGCTAAGAAATATGTATGAATTAATTAAACCAAAATGCTTGAAATAAGAACAGGCAGAAAGTTCTAAAATAAATTAGCAGTTCACAGTCTGAGAATTTCAGACCCCTAGAGGGATCACAGAATTATTCCAAGGAACTCACGAATGGAACCTGAGTCCAAGAAACAGATTTAATAAATAATATCCCCACAAATACTAACTGCTGTCTTTCAAAAGCTTTCATGAGTGACAAAAAAAAAATATTCACTTAACAGCACTAGTGCACAGAAAGAATAACTATCTTCATTGTTTTCTTGAGATCAAAGAAATTGAAATATACATATGCATTATACATTGCCATTTTTGTCAACATTTTTTAGTTAATATATTTTGATTTTATTTTTATGTGAACAAATATACAGCTTAGAAATCATTTCAATTTCTGACTGACACTTTGTTCTATTCTATACTTGATTTAGACATTCCCCTACTATGGAAGATTTAAGTTGTTCCATATTAAAAATGATGCTGTGTTAAATGGAACCATAAAAGACCTAGAATTGCCAAAGCATTACTGAGGAAAAAGAACAAAGCTGGTGGCATAACCCTCACAGAATTCAGACAATACTACAAAGCTACAGTAATCAAAACAGCATGGTATTGGCACAAAACCAGACATATAGATCAATGGAACAGAATAGAGAACCCAGAAATAAACTCACACACTTATGGTCAATTAATATTTGACAGAGGAGGCAAGAACACACCATGGAGAAAAGACAGTCTCTTCAGCAAGTAGTGTTGGGAAAGCTGGACAGCCACATGTAAATCAATAAAGTTAGAACACTCCATCACACCATACGCAAAATAAATGTAAAATGGCTTAAAGACCTAAATATAGGATATGATACCATAAAACTCCTAGAGAAGAACATAGGCAAAACATTCTCTGACATAAATTGTACCAATGTTTTCTTAGGTCAGTCTCCCAAGGCAATAGAAATAAAAATAAAAATAAACAAATGGGACCTAATCAAACGTATTAAGCTTTTGCATAGCAAAGGAAACCAACAACAAAACAAAACAACAACTTACTGACAGGAGAAAGTATTTGTAAACGATGCAACCTACAGGAGTTTAACTTTCCAAGTATACAAACAGCTCATACAGCTCAGTTACAAAACATGTGATGTAACTAAGTCAAAAATTTGGGATTTGTAGATACTAACTCCTATGTATAAAATAGAGAAACAGCTAGGTCTTACTGTATAGCACAGGGCACTAAGTTCAATACCTTGTAATCGCCTATGATGAAAAAGAATATGAAAAGGAATATATATATGTACAACTAAATCACTATGCTGTACACCAGAAGCTAACATAACCTTGTAAACCAACTATACTTCAATAAATAAAAGGATACACTTTTAAGGATTTCAATATAAATTGCTAAACTGCCTTCTCAAAGATTCTATCATTATGCTCTCCTTCCAGTAGGCTATAAGACCGCTAGTTTCCCTGCTAACATGAAACAATATTATATATTGAAAAGAGGCTATTCCTAGCCAAATAAATTAAAAATTCCAAGTTACAGCTACATGGCATGTGAAGTACACAGAGAATCAAGACATATTTAAGCATCTTGGGCATGTGTCTCAGGTCAGCAGACCAATTTATGACAATTATCAAGAACTGTACAGTGTTTCCCATCACCACTCACACTTTCCTAAGAAATATTCACTCTGTTGAAAGTTCTTTTCTCCTCTGTAGCCTCAAAGAATTACAACCCGAGGTGCACCGGAAAAGGATTCGATAGAGTATGAAATATCCTAGTCTCCCAATATGCACAAACATGTCAGAAAGACTACTTTCCCTTGAAGAGATCTTGTTACTTCAATGGGAGCAGGATCTACAGAGAACAGAATGAGAACAGAGACAATGTGATCTCTGTGAATGTGGTAGCATTCCTCCAGTTCATCCGGAAAGAACCGAGTAACAGGGCTAGAATTTTTATCAGTTTGGACAACTTAGAAAATGTACCTCCTGAGCACACAACCATTGTTTTCTGTGCATGGCAGGAAAAGAAACTGATTTGTTGGATCTGATTATAGTGATTGAAAAATCAAAAATATTTACTTCTATTTGACTTCTTTAAATGATGTCTATTCCATTTGTAGAGAACTGGAAACTACCCTTTGGGGAAAAAAATGCAGGGCTCAGGAGTCTGTACGAGTGATTTCTATTAATTATACTTTGAGATCGCTGACAACCCACACATTTCAATAACATTTACTTATGCCTTCAAAATGAAAATAAGAAATGTTCCTTCTGAGAGAGAGAAAGTGGTGATGTAAATAGGCAAAGGACAAACTGAGATTTTAAACACTTGAAGTCCTTCACAATACTTAGATTCTATATTTAATTTTATACCTACCCCCGCTTCCATGATTTGGTACTTGATTCTGTTTTCCCTAAATATGTCATCCTGTGTTGATTCTGCCTTGTTTATTTGAGCTCCAGTTTACCCTACAAATTCACAATGTCTAATTCCTTCAGTATCTGTTGTGTTTTTGGACACCAGAGAGAGGAAGCTAAGAATCCCAGGCAAGGATCCAAAGTCAGGTCGTTCAAATAAACTTCCAAATACACTGACCATGGAAAAGGATCTGCCTTTTATTGAAGTCTATCAAGGGTTTAAGCAAATCAGGAGAGCAAGGGGAATGGGACTAAGGCCCAAGGAAAAAGATGTGAACCAGTTAAAATTCAGCATATGTTATCTGGGCTTGAAAGTAACAGAGCAGCCAAAGGGATTTATAGAAATCCACAACAGAGTGAGATGTAGGAAAGAAAAATATCAATAAGGCTTCTTAAAATGAAACAATCTAGACAGATAACAGAAGTTGCTGCCCTAAAGTACTAGTTACCAGTAAGTATGACCTAAAACGCAAGCACTCATTGACCAGAAGACTTCCGGCAGAATGAAGCTGATGCCAAACTCTTGCATTACAGAGGCTGACAGCTGAGCTCTATTGGGAAATCAGCAGGAAAACCACATGCTTGTTTGTTTTTTCCACAGAATTTGCAGAAAATCTTCAAAGACAGTACAGAGAATTTTCCCATGTTCCTTTCCCAATTTGCCCTACTCTTAACATCTTATATTCCCATAGTATAATTTGCAAATCTAAGAAACCAACATTGATACAATGCAATTAACTAACCTTGATAATTTATTCAGATTTTACCAGTTTCCCCCCAAGATCCTTTCTCTTTTCCAGGATCCCATCGGGGACACTACATTGCATCTGATCATCACACCTCCTCAGACTCCTCTTGACTGTGACAGTTCCTCAGAATTTCCTTGTCCTTGTTGACCTTGACCATTTTGAGGCACACTGGCAAGGTTTTTCTTTTTTTCTGAATGTCTCCAATTTGTGGGTGTCTGATATTTTTCTAATGGTTAGATCAGCGTCAGGTTTTGGGTGAGCAAAACTGAAAGAGGTGAAGGACCATTCTCAGAACACTCACTTATTTTCTTAAAGATACAATTAATAAATTGCCCTAAGGCTTTTGAAACATTTTCCTTATGATTCCACCTCCTAATTAATTGAAAGCCTAAATAATAATAAAATGACATCAACAAGGCTGCCATTACTTTCCCATCAAGAACCAGAATGTTGCAGTGACTCTTCCTTAGCAGTAATATTCTCTTTGTCTTTCTGAAGGACAAATACATTAATACCATTCAGTTCTAACTTAGCTATAGGAATACAATTGAAAGAAATACAAATTTGTAGTGACAGGATGATACTACAGACACCACCCTCGCTGGCCTCCTAGCATTCATTGTCAACCCTCCTTCACCTTGCCCACTTCCTACTTTAAGGCCAAAAAGGCCAACTGCTCACTTTCCTAGCCTCCCTCACATTTGCTCCAATGCTGGTCTATGAGACGAGAGCTAGTCTCTTGGGGTGTTTGGTGGAGGGATGTGGGGGGAAACTTCCTCTTTGACAGAGGGAGAGAGCCATGGAAGGAGGCTTTCTCACCTGTTCTGATGTGGATGTGTGAAGATGAAATGCTTGGGAATGGCAACAAATTTAAGAATAAAATGCCAAATACTGAGAATGGGAGAACAAGAGGATGAAAACAGCCTGACTTCTGGGAAACATCACTAAGCCACTCAATCAACCCTGCGAATGCTAGAACTACCGAGATCCCCGCTGTTAGTCTGGTATGCAGCTCATAGCATCATTACAGACGCATACAACAATATGTGACATTTCTCATGATAACTCAGAGGGGATAAGGTGGCAACCCACGGGCATGTTTTGTATTGCTTACACAGTGTTGGAAACAGTTAACTGTCTCTTTAAAATTAGTTAATTTCACAAGGAAAAAAATGATCACTTCTTTTGAAAGATCAGTAGATCTGTCAACACTTGGCCCACAAGTCTTATCTGCCAACAGTCACCTGGATCCGGGTAGCAGCTGACACTTTTAGATGAGATCTGTGCTCTGCTCCTCCGTTCACCATAGTCCGTACCCTGGTCAGCATCATGCATTTGTGTTCTCTCTCTGGACCTTCTAACATTTATGAAAAAACCTTTCACAGCTGGGTTTCATTTAAGGCAAGTATTCTGGATGCCCCTTTTGACTTTTTTTCAGTTTTGCATGAGGAGTGGCCCTTAATTTTGGAAGACTATATCCAAAGAAAATCACAGAAGTATGGCTCCAACAAACTCTGCAACTTCTTTGTGATACCACACCTCCTTCTCTTCTTTCCCTCTCTTCCCCACCCTCTGGTATCCCACAGTGCTGCTGAGGAAAAATAAGTTAAGATTAGCTTTCCAACTAACACATCCCAGATGTTGTACTGAGCCTGGAAACTCCTATCCTCAGTCAGGAAAAAATGTAAACCTCCCACATATCCACTTGCCCTCCAGAGAAACTCACCTAACTGATCTAGACTTACTCTTTGGATAGAGCCTAGCAAAGCTTTATCAGTTTTGAGTCTGCAGTTCAAGGTTCCCAACTAAAGAAATGCAACGCCTGCCCCATGAACCGTGTTCCAAGGCTGAATGCATATACACGACCCATAAATTACAGCCTGTTGCTGGAGCATTTTCCCACAGCTACAGAAAGAATGGCAGAGGGAAAATCCCCTTCCAGCAAAATGTACGTGGCCATCAATGGCATTTGCTTGATTGGAAACGTAAGTATGATAAGTTTGTTAAGATAAGGCAACTTGACAGAAGGAAGGCAAAGTTTACTATTAATTCCTTGGAGGGTGCACATCAGACGTCTCTGGAGAGAGACTTCTGAGATTTGCTTCAACATTTCAGCGTCATCGCCTTCATGGCCATCCCTAGCCCTTATCAGTAGCTTCATTTCAACAAATCCAGGAATATGGCCCTCTGCGCATCACTCACAGTAATCACAAGCACAATGCCACAGGAAATGTGGACGAGTCGGGGCAGGGCAGAAATCAATGCCTCAGAAAGCACTGTGTGGGTGCTGGAGCCTGAGGTACGGATCCCAAGCCTTGTGCAAAGGGGCACTGCCAGTCAGCTGCAGCCTCACTCCTGGGCAGGACTAAGTGCTCAGCTGCAGTTCAGGAAAACTGTAACAGGTCTCTAGGCTCACTTGATTTTCTAACAAGAAATTTTTATCCTTTTAACCATCTAACCTGATGTTCAGTGCATTATAAGAAACAGGGATGGATATAGGCAGGATTTTCACACAAAATCATCTCTTCTATGTCGGTTTTCTCTGTTACTTCCAACAACTCTCATGGAACAGGTTGGCTTAATTACTTTGGCTCAAATGACAGTATTCAAAGTTCTTGAAAACTTTTTCTTACTCAATTTTAATCTCCTTTTAATTACTAATATTTCAAAATGAATCATTTTCCACTTTTATTGCAAAAACTTTTTGTGAGGATTCCATATTTTCCTTACAGTGTTTGTCTGGAAATTACAACACAGGGCAGGTTGCCCTGAAGGGGATCATATGTTTCCACAAGAATAATGTTATAATGAGGAGGAGGATCTGCCATCGAATAAATCATAGTAATAACAAAAAAATTATAATGATAAAAATAACAGGAAACTACTATATGCTTATTTCTATGATAAAAGTGTACTTCCAGTCACGAAAAAGGGCATAAAATTGGTATACAATGGTTATCTATACATATATATATATATAATATATATATATATTATATATATATATAAAAGTTATACAAAGGGCCTTAATATATCTCTCTCTCTGTATATATGTTAATGTAATTCTTAATACAATAGGTTTATTTTTTAGTGTCTCTCTATATATTTAACTAAACAAATAAACCATAGCATAAAATGGACCTAGGAATGATGTAATACCTACAGTAAATATTAACTAATAATTCAATAATTTTGTTTGACTTCTTAGCATTCAGAAGAGATCTGGGAGAGATATGATTTGGATAACTTATAAATCATCTCAAGTGATGTGTCACAAAGGTAGAATTTATACATTGCTTTTCCTTTGAAAATTTTTCCATTTAGTAAGCAGGAAGATTCTCTATTCTCTTTCACTTCATTGCTTTTTTAAAGGATTGCATGGGTGCACAGTTTCTGTGTATTTTCCCTATTGTATTTCTTGTTACTGATGATCATCATGATGGTGCTGATGACAATGATTCAAACAACTTGGTTTTGTTTTATGTCCTTGGTTTGGGTTTTCAGAAGACTTTCAGGAAAAAATATCTTTTAAAATCTACAGGTAATTCCAACATTAAAAAATACATACAAAAATATTTAGTAGAAATGCATTTTTATATGTTCAAGTTTTTTAAAATGTTACTTACTATAGATTGATTCAGTGAGAATGCTACATGTATTCAGTTGAACCCCAAAATGTGAAAACCGGAGCAGTTAATAACAGCTTCACTTTTATATCAACTTGAGCATCTAATTTGTTCTTAAGTTTCTGTGATATATTTCCATCTGCACAGTATTAGTAAAATACTAATATGTAGAAATGCAAATGTCAATAGTTAAAGTAATAGATTATAATTTCAGGGTTTTTTAAATTGAAGTAATCCGAAAGTTTCAAGGGAGACTAGTAAGAATCTTTTTTGTTAAAAATAAATAAATAACAAATAAAATTTAAGCTATAATAACCACTTGTACTGCATTAACCTACACACCATGAATAATACTATACACACAGAGCCCTAAATAAGAGGAGGTAATATTACTACACCACATGCCACCTTGCATACTGTGAACATTAGCCAAGCAGAGGCTGGTGTTTTTTGTTCATCATACGTATGCTGTGGTGATGTATTTTCTTTTAAATGCCTTTATTCATTAGTTACATCTAACACCTTGCCAGAGCTAGATCATCATAGGCATTGTTGAATGAAGTGAATCAAGTTATTAAAGCATTGATGAGAGCATTTCATAAATCATAGATAATCCAATTAACACCAATTAAGTTGTTATAAAGAACCAATGTAAAAATTAATAAAATATTATATACAGTGAAATTGCACCGTGTAGACATGTTTGAATGTATTTTGTTGTTTGTTACACCATGCAAAACCCACCATGTTAGTACTCTTGCAAAAGGAGAGCTAAGTGTGAAACTGGCCATTAACTCAGCTGGGTCAAGTGACTTAAGTTGCAATGTGTGAAGGAGCAAATGGAAGGAATTTCTTGCCTTTCACTTACACTGTGGGTTAAATAGAATTTTGTGCTCTAACCTGAAACATCAACACAAAAATACATATTCAATAAATATTTGATGATAGTTCTGTTGATTAGTAACATTGTTTATGTGTGAAAATCTGATTACATAAATAATAATAAATTTACACATACATTTTTGCAACAAAGCCTATTTGTAACTTTTTTTTCCTGTTTGTAAATTTTGAGAAATTCCCTTACCATCCTGGATGTTGTATCTACTTTAAAATATTGCTTCACAGCATAGATAAACAAGATTATACTGTATAGCACAGGGAAATATACACAAGATCTTGTGGTAGCTCACAGCAAAAAAAATGTGACAGTAAATATACGTATGTTATGTATAAGTGAAAAATCATGCTCTACACTGAAATTTGACACATTGTAAAATGACTATAACTCAATAAAAAAAGTTATAAATAAATAAATACTGCTCCACAGAACTAAATTATTTGGTATTTATCTTCAGTTTTTGAATTTTACTACCACTAATAATTTTGGTTATGTTACTTACTTTAAAAGCGAGTGAATGTTATTGAGTGTTAATGGTTTTAAAACATTTGTTAAGTGCCAAGAATCTATCAACACGTTAAATGTTCTCTCATTAAACCTACAAATTGCCTCATTATTATCATTGTCATTTCACAGATTAGGAAATGGCAGTCCAAGGAAACACAGTCATTTTTCCAAAGTCACAATGTCCTTGAGTGGGTAAGCCATGATTTGGACCCAGGAGTGATCACTCCAAGATCCACGTTCTTTCCATTACACTTCGCATCTTACCCATGAGTAAAATACTTCTTCAAAAAAGATCATGAAATGAGAACATTATGACACTTGGACCTTATAATGCCTTCTAGATAACCTCCCTGAGGGCCTTAAAAAATGATTTGGAACTGGTGGACACTGCAGTAAGTTAGACTCTGCAGCAAGGGGTCTTCTGTGTTCTTTAATCCTCCAGTCTGGACATGATTCCCTCTATGTCTTCCCCATATTCTCTGAATTTACTTTTAATATGTTATACTATAATTGTCCATCTACTTTTCTTTGTTCTCCATTAGACTGTGAATGATTTGAAGGCGAAATGTTTTGTCATTCATCTTTAAATCACCAATGCTTAGCCCAATGCTTATCAACATATAATGCAATGCTTGATTGGTGATTAATAACTGGAATGAATGAATGAATGAATGAATGAATAAAAGGTCAAAAAGCATTTATCTCAATTCTAGACTTGCCCCTGCCCAAGTAAACAGGATAAAATTCAGAAAACCTGTATCACTTACTACTTAGCCTTTTAAAAGACACAAAATTTTGCCTGCTATTTCTACCTCTTGCCTGTAGATCACTGATTCCCTTTGTCTAAAGACTTTATAAAGACTGGTACAATAATTTCCTTGGAAAATGTCTGTGAAATGGAAGTAAGTTATTATGGCTTTTGTTTTATGCAAAGAGGTATATGGTAAATTTCTTAAGTTTCAATTTTTAAAAATAGGGATGTTTACTCCTTCTGGATAAAAAAGTAACAATAACTAAAACAATTCAATTATTCTAAGGACAACACAAACATATTTTCCTTTCTTTTTAGAAAATTAAAACCATCACTACATAATGTAATGAAGCAGAAGGAAATGTTCTAGTAATGTAAGAAGATATCCCTTCTTTTAATTTGTCACAAATTAAAAATTTTTTGCCAATACGTTACTAATTAGTTTCTCACTATAAATGCCAGCGAAATAAAAAACACAAAAATAAAAACATTTCTGAACAATAAAGCTATAGAAACATATTGCTATTTTAGACGGCTGGTTTTCTGGACTCTTCTTCCCCTACATTATTTATCTACCTACCATCTACAGAATTTTACTAATGGCTCTTTTTAGATTTCGTTAATTGCAAGATACACAAATCCTCAACAAAGTAACCCCTTTCATTCTAGACTTTGTCTTCAGAAGGTATTATTTAATGGGAAGAAAGCTACAGAGGCTTTACCTAAATTTTTCACATCGTAGCACCCAGGAATGTGGGAACAAGAAGATATGTGGACTCCAACATCTACCTACACAGCTTTTTACTCCTAGGTCTTTGAAAAAAAATTTTAAGAAAATACTCAAGTATAAATAGTAAGGGAGGAATATTTAATTAAAACAAAATTTCTTACATACTCATTTATGATTCAGTTCACTTATAGAATACAGTATAGAACATTTTTTATGTTAGTCTTTGTGCCCTTTGGTAATCCACTGCAAGTACAGACGTGTGAGAATTCCCTAGGGAAATTGTAAACCAAAAAGTATCCTCCGAGCCTGTGTTACTAAATCTCATTTTCTGAAGAACAACATGATGTGCATGGAGGAAAGCAGTGATCTCAAAAGAAGTCAGAACATTTGGTTTCAATCTTGGGTTTCTCATTAACTAGTTATATACCCTTGAATAAGTCAGTTTAGCACTCTTGACCTTGGCTTCCCGATCTGTGAAATACTGGTATCAGGCCTGATAAGTTCTAAGATTCCTTCCCAATATAAAATTCAATTAAATTTTTTAAAAAGTCTTCCTTTTAAAGTCAGAAAATATTTGAAATGAAATGATGGATGTTAACTAAACATATTGTGGTAATCATTTTATAACATAAGTCAAATCATTATAGTGTATACCTTATTCTTATACAGCACTATATATCAGTTACATCTCAATAAAGCTAGAAAAAAAGATTCAGAAAATCGTAAGTACATGTACAATGAAGGGATTATCCTTGTGAATATCATTTCTTATTCTGTATAGGATGGGAGTTGATTCAAAAGAAAAGATTTCTGTTTAGTGAGATTCAAGTTTTAAAGTCATAAAAACTGAAATTTGTAAAGACCATTGAAATTATAGTCTTTTATTATTTATTTACAATATAAAACCACTTATCCACTTAATAAACAGCATTCTAGCCAAAGAGTTTGTGATAACTGGACTGTTCCACCCAATGCTGGGACATGGTTCAGATCTGTGGTTTTGACATAACCTCTCTTAACATTAGACAATGTTTTCAGAATTTCCTTTGTGTCACCATAGCAATTAGGCTGGCATGGAAAATTACCTGTCCCATCTCAAGTACATATAAATGCTAAATCAATATACTTAAACTAGATGCAAACTAATAAAAGTATCCACATATGAAAGAATAAATTTGGACCTCTACCTCATATCATATACAAAAATTAACTAAAAATAGTCCATATGCCTAGGTATAAAAGCTATTAAAATCTTAGAAGAAAACACAGCATTAAGATTTTCATAACTTTGGGTTAGGCAATGATTTCTTAGATAGGACATCAAAAGCACAAGCAACAAATGAAAAAAATCGATAAATTGGATTTCATTAATATTAAAAACTTCAGTGCTTCAAAGGATACCATCAAGAAATAACCCACACAATTAGAGAAATATTTTCAAATCATATATCTAATAAAGATGTTTTATCCAAGATATATAAAGAGCTCATAACATAAAAATAAAAAGATAAATTATACAATTAAAAATGGGCAAATGATTTGACTAGACATTGCTCCAAGGAATATATACAGATGGGCAATTAGCACAAGAAATGATGCTCAATATCTTTAATCACTAGGGAAATGCAAAACAAAACCGCAACACGATACGACTTCACACACACTAGGATGGCCATAAGCAATGAAACAGTAATAATAAGTACTGAGTGCTGAGAAACTGGAAACTTCACACACTGCTAGTGTAAATTTAAAATGTACAGCCACAATGGGAAACAGTTCGGCAATTCCTCAAAATACTGAACACAGATTTACCCCATTACCAGGCAGTTCCACTCCTTGATATATACCTAAGAGAAATGAAAACATGCATCCACATAAAAATTGTGCACTAATGTTTATAGCGGCAGTGTTTAAGATAGCCAAAAAATGCAAGCAACACAAATGTCCATCAACTGATAAACTGGATAAACAAATGTGGTATATTCACACAATGGAATACTATTTGTCAGTAAAAAGGAATGAAGTACAGGTTACAACACAGATGAACCTTGAAAACACTATCCCACGTGAAAGAAGCCAGACAGAAAAAAACTATATATTGCATGATTCCGTTTATACAAAATGCCCAGAATAGCCAAAGACTACAGAGACAAGAAGTATCTGGGGGTTACCTGAGGGAGGGAGAAGGATACAGAGAGTGACCGTTAGTGGATACCAGGTTTATTTTTAGTGTCCTGAAGTGTTCTAAAGTTAGGTAGTGATGATGTTTGGGCAATTCTATGAATATACTAAAAGTCACTAAATTATGCACTTAAAAGGGTAAATATTATGGTACGTGAATTATAGCTCAATAAATTTGTTTAAAAAATAATTTACCTGAACAAAAACAAATAAAAGGATGGATAGTTCTGACACTAAATTAGACATGTGAAGAGAAAAATGGTCAAATTGAATCTAGATATAAATAAATCATTAAGGATGAGGTAAGAAAATAGAAAATATACATAAGCAATTTTGAGAAACAGATGCTAGAATGAGAAGGTCAAACATGTTTAATAGAAATTCAAGAATGAAAACAGAAAGTTTAACGGGAGAAAGGCAATATTCTAAGGGGTAATGGCTGATGATTTTTCAGACTTGAAGAAGGGTAGACTGAAGATGTACAACTAGTGCTGATTAAGATAACAAATTTAAATAAATTTTAAAAATCAAATCATAGGGACAGCAGAAATCACTAAAACTGAGGAGAAAGATTATACAAACCTCTAGAAAAAAATATGAAAAAAGCAATGAAAATCAACCTAGAATTCTGTCTATATAAACTACAATTCAAAGATTATGCTGAAAAATAACACTTTCTTGGTCGAATACTGAGTTTATTACTCACAACACCATCAGAAAGAACTGTTAAAATAGGTACCACGAAAAGAAAATTTAACAAAGAAGAGAAACATAAAATACAAGGAGGAATGGTGTGCAAAGAAAAGGATAAACGTATTTTGAATCTAAATTATATTTAGTAGCCAAAAAATAATTTCTAATTAGAAAATTAAAAATAAGATGGAACTAAATACTAGACAATAACCCAGAATACAGAAGATTGGTGTTAAGCCATCCAGAGCCATCATATTGTCAAGAAACAGATAAAGATACAAATTATCTTTACATCTTGGTTAATTTAAATATTTATGTATTGAAATTTTAAGAGAAGCTGGTCTATAGGAATAGAATATGTAATTTTTAAACTCAGGAGGAAAAATACAATTGAAAAATCTATTCATTCAGAATAGAAAATGAAAAGGGTAAAATAAGGCAAATAAGTAATATGATGGAAAGAAAACACAAAATAAGTTAGAATAAGTAAGTCCAAATATTTTAGTAATTGCAATATGGTAAATTCTTTAAAATGTACCTATTAAAAAACAGAGAATATTAGCATGAATTTTGCAATTTACCTATATACTCCGTAAGAGATAGAACTAACTTAAACAAACAAAAGACATAAAAGAGAGAACTCTAATTTGAAAAGATACATGCACCTCGATGTTCCTAGCAGCACTATTTACAATAGCCAAGATATGGAAACAACCTAAATGTCCACTGACAGATGACTGGATAAAGAAGTTGGCATAGTAATACAATGGAATACTACTCAGCCATAAAAAAGAATAAAAGAATGCTATCTGCATAAACATGGATGGATCTGGAGATGGTCATTCTAAGTGAAGTAACCCAGAAAGATAAAGAAAAATACCATATGATATCACTTATATGTGGAATCTCAAAAAAAAAAAAAAAGAAAAAAGAGGACCCTAATGAATTCACTTACAAAACAGAACAGACTTGCAGACATAGTAAACAATCTTACAATTACAGGGGAAGGGGGTGGGAAGTGCTAAATTTGCAAGTTTGAGATTTGCAAATGTTAGCCGCTATAAATAAAAATAGATTTAAAAAACCCAAATTTGGGAGGTAGGGTACAGCTCAGTGGTAAGAGTGTGTGCTTAGCATGTACACCACACTGGGTTCAACCCCCAGCACCTCCATTAAAATAAAAAACCCAAATATCTTTTGTATAGCACAAGGAACTATATTCAGTATCTTATAATAACCTTTAATGAAAAAGAATATGAAAATGAATATATGTATGTATATGCATGACTGGGACATTATGCTGTGTACCAGAAATTGATACATTATAACTGATCATACTTCAATTAAAAAAATGTAATAAATACAGTGGAATGTACTAAGCAAATAAAAGTTGTAATAATATTAATGCTAGATAAAACTGAATTTTAACAATCCATTACGAAGGTCAGAAGTGACACCATGAAATTCACAATGATAAAAGAAACATCAACCTGAGAGAAATACAACATGCACATGTACTTGTTTGCACAAAGTAATTTGGTCTCTCTATATAGAAATTAAAACTAACAGATTGGGAAAAACTGATAAGTCCGCAATTAGAATGGGATACTAACATACCTCTCTGCAAAATTGAGAGATGAAGCAGGTCAAACAAGCAAACAAAGCAAGAATATAGAAGACTTGGATAATCTCAACGGACAGCCCCCATTTAACAAACTGCCCAACTCTGCCCTTGCAGCGCGAATGCAGGCACGGACATTACATAATGGATGAGCATGGCTGCATTCCAATAAAACTTTCCTTCTGGACACTGCAATTTGAATTTCATGACATTAGCATGTGTCAGGAAATATGCTTCTTTTGAATTTTTTCAACCATTTAAAAATGTAAATAATATTCTTAGCTTACAGAATGTATAAAAACAGCAGTGAACAGGATTTAGCCCACAGGCTGCAGTTTGCCAAAACTTACAACAGACCACAAAGAAATTCTTACAAATTCCAAATGCAACAGAGTTACTTTTCACAAAAATATCTTACTTATGTTAGCATATAACCAGTTTATTTTTGTTACTTTTAAATTAATTAAATAGCTAAATATATTTTTAACTTGTGGGTTTAATACAATAAATATTGGCAGATATAACGGACATAGACAAAACTCTTTCGGGCTCTGAGTATTGTTTGAGGGTAAAGGGATCTTCAGACCAGTAAGTTTGAGAACTACTACAAATACAGTATCTTTTTGTAATAATGGGAAAAAGTGGAGAAGCCCTAAAAGTTCATTATAGTAATAAATAAGTTAGAGTAGATTTATTTAGTAAGTAAAAGATAGTTGTTGAAATGAATCAACAGGACATATTAGAAACATAGGTACACCTCAAAATATATTTGGCATGTAATAAAACATATTGTAGTTACTTTGGTATTGGTTTAATTTTTAAAAACATACTTAAATGCTATATGTTTCAACTATATATATATATATGCTAGTTGCATAAAATACATATTTATTTTCATAGTAGAATTATGAAAAGTAAACCAGAAAGATATATACAAAATTCTTTATATATTGGTTGCTTACAGAGACATAAGAAAACACCTGGAAAGCAAGAATAAAGAGGATTCCAACTCCCTGCTGAAAATATATACACAGGCAGCAAGTACAATCAAATGCTAACGTTAGTTAATTTGCCATTTTGTATAGTGAGTACACAGGCAAATTTATCCCCTTCTCTAATGGGGAAAAGTCATCAAAATCAGGCACTAAAGTCACAAAATAAGCTACAAATACCACTTTAAAATTTTAAAACTTGAACAAGTGAGAGCAAGGAGGGCCTGGGGATTCATTTAGTATAGGACTAACTCTGAAGCGTGTGGTTATTCACAGTCTTCTTCAAATGTGCAATGAGTAAAACATAAAAAAAAATATAGCCAAATGATGGCTACCTCTTTTTGTTTTAGCACAGGAATAACTGAACTAGATGGAGACGCAGCTCTTTGAGGCACAGTAAATTCCACAAGGTGATGCTCTTTAATCTATGGAGGAAAATGCCATCATTATTATTATTATCATGTTTCCAGGTGCTCCTGTGTGTGGCTCATTCATGTTGTCCAGCCATTCTGAGATCCTGGGACAACAGAAAGCCATTAGATTCTCAATTTGTGGGGCCAGGATTACATCTAGGCAAAATGATGTCAGGTCTGTGGCATCAGACAAAACACTCAATTTCTATGCTTTACATTTCTTATCTATGAAATGGAGATAATAACATTGAAGCATAAAGCTATTATGAAACCCAGTGAAATCGTGTATTTAAGGCACTTAATCTTGGCACACAGTAAACTCTGAATAAATATTGTTGTTACTGAAGGAATACTCACAAACCACAGACTAGGAACAAACATTAGCTACAAATACGTGAAGGATTAAGTTTTTACAATGTAAAAAAAAAAAAAGATACTGAATGAGATTCCCCTCCCCTGTCTCATATATGCAGAAAAATCAAGAGAATAAATGATAGAGGATATATGTATGGCTAATAAATGGTCAATAATTGGCTAACAAGTGTGAAAAATATTCAGCCACGCTTACTACATAATTAAAACAAAGGCATACAAATTATAAAAACTTAATGGAATACTATATTTATAACCACTCAAATTGACAAAGGGTCTTTGTTTATTTGTTTAAGTCATATTTACTTATGATGTGCTAAACTCAGCATTTTGGTAGAAGGCAGGTAAAAAGTTCTTTCAGCTTGGGTAGGAGACAATTTAACAACACATACCAAAAACCTTAAAATTTTAATTTGATTAAGTCCACCTTTAGATATCTATGCTAAGGAGATACTCAGAACTATGTATCAAAATACATATACAACACAGTGTTTCCAATTTTTCACTATTATAGGTATTTTTATTGTTTAACAATAGAATATGATTAAATGAAGTGTAGATCAGATAATGAAGCTCCATGCAGACATTTAAAATTATGCTTTCAAATAGTTTAAATCACATGGCAGTATATAATTAAAACATTAAGAAGAACAAAGCAATACACAAACACAATACTTACCCGATTTGTTGGATATAGGTACAGAGCAGAAAAACAGTGCATCAAAATGTGATAGCTCATCTGTGTTCTGAAATACTGTATTACATATCTAGTTTATATTTGTTTAATAATAAGAAACACAGATACACAAAATATATACATGGATATATATGAGAGATGGGGTGTTACTTTATGTGTCAACTTGACTGGGCTACGGGGTACTCAGTTATTTGGTCAAACATAATTCTGGGTGTTTTTGGATAAGCTTAACATCTAAATTTACAGACTGAATAAAGCTCTCCCTAATGTCGATGGGCCTCATCTAATCAGTTGAAGGCTTAGAGAGAACAAAAAAGTTTACCCTGACCCAAATAAGAGGGAACTTCTCCTGACTTTCTGCTTTCAAGCTGGAACTAAAACATCAAATTAGAACTGGCATTTTCCTGCCTTCAGACTTGAACAGAAACATCAGCTTTTCTTGAGTCTCAAGACAGACTTCAATTTAGAACTACACCATCGGTTCTCCTGGGTCTCCAGCTTGCTGACAGATCTTGGGCCTCATCAGCCTCTATAATCTCATGAGCCAATTCTTTATAATAAACCTCTTTCTATATATAGATAGATATTAATCCTATGAGTTCCATTCTCTAGAAAACCTAGAGTAGGACATAAATTCATACTGCCACCAGCAGCATATCAAAGTTCCCATCCGCCTCCACCAAAGCCAGTGCTGTGTGTTCTTATGCTCTTTTTATCTACCAATTTGATACAATAAAAATACTATCACATTGTTGTTTTAATTTACACTTTTATTAGTAAAAACAGATACTGTCATCTTCTTAGTGTTATTTCAATCTTTTTCTTTAATGAGTTTTCTTTATTTGTCTGTTTTTCTATTTATCTAAAAATACTTTGTAAAGAAGCTTTGTAAGTCATAGATATTAATTTTTTGTCATATACACTATATACACTACCAATATTCTTAGTTCTTGGTTGTTTTTCCTTTAATTCTGTTTTTATTTTCTTATTTTATAAGAAATTTTATTTAGGTGTGCAAATCCAGCATTTTTCTCCTTTATAGTTCCTGGTTTAGTGTCTTTCTAAAAAAGTCTTTTCTTTCCTCAAAGCAAGACTGTTTAAATATTTACTTATATGGCCTTCTAGAACTTTCGTTAATTCATTTTTATAATGAATTCTTCACTTCATTTGGAATTTATTTTGGTGTAGAATATGAGACAGAGATTTAACTCTTTTTTCTCATTACATAATCTATTCTTATTTCACTAAAATGAGATGCTTGGGGTGATCCACTGTTAGGTGCCATTCATTTTTATCAGAATTAGCATTAGCAAAATCATGCAATAGGTGATGGGCACCCCTCCTTGGAGGCCCCGTATGATGGGTCTTAATTTCTGCATGCCTTGTTTAAGTCTATGTTAGACTGTCTTAACTATTTAACCTGGGGGGGGGGCAGGTAGTCACAACGGGAAATCCAAGTTTTATTTTATCAAGCCAAATGCACATGCCAAATGCTTAATTTTATTTTGTGACTTTTTGGGTCAGAACATTCATATCTACTACGGGATATTTTAGGGCACTGTACACCATGACCATGAGGAATTTAGGCAAGGCAGTAATTCTGGTGGTGAGGGTGAGGCAAACCTGTTTGTCCCCTACCTTTTGTTCAGTAGCTCCCCTAAAAGTATAGGGGGTACTTTATTTAAATTTAGTAGAATCCCTAGGTGTAACTATAATTTGAATCACAGTAACAATTTAGGTCACGAAGGTTTGCCAATTGGTGCATTTCAGTAGATGTTAAAGTTAATTCAGAACCCGTATTGTAGAGGCACAGTAGCCATTGGGTACCCTTCTTATCTTTCCTTGTATAAATTCTTTTAGTAAATTTTGAATTTCCAATTAGGTGAAATCAAAAACCCCTACTACAATTCCTATTTCCTCCCACATTATGAAGAGATCATTTTGTTTCACCTTGTTTTGTTTTGGTTTTTGGTTACTGGGTATGCTATAAGGGAGAAGGGAGTCCTGTCTATCCCAATAGTATTTCTAAGTCTCACTTCCAGAGAGTTCCAAATTAGTACGATGGGGCTGGGGCCTCTCCCATGGAGAATGCTGGTGTTGGGGTTTAGGGATCTTAAGTTTAAGTTGGGTTTGAATCAACCACTTGACGTTGATGAGGTTCAATATTCAATTGAACCAGTCTTTGTCAATTTGTTTTAGTCATCCAATAGTGTGATGGTGGCCTCTGGTCCACTCCATGGGTGCCATGGGAGTTTTTACTCTATAATCTTAATGATCAAGATCTTTGTTGCCAAGGGGCGTGGGCAGCAGCAGCAGAGATATTTTAAGGCATTTAAGAGTTCTGGTGAACTCTCTGAATTTAGGAATGTGGACCTGGGCATGCAACACAGTGACTACTCTTCCTCACACAAGTAACCAACCAATGGGCCCTTATACTGCACAGGTCAACATCCAGTTGGACATGCACCCAATGGTCACAGAATGAGAGCCGCTGCTCTGAGCCTAGAGTCAGCCATGATTTATGGAAATGAGATAGGTGGATATGTCTGGGTCAAAACCCTCGACCTAGGGCCCTTTTAAGGAGGGCCTCAGAACCCATAGTCCTGTCCCTAAATGCTTATTATCAAAACTTCCAACCTGATTAGTTAAACCTGTAAGAGCTGTTTGGGAGGACTCTGCAAATGCATCACAGCACAGCACAACTACTCACAATGCAACAAAATGTAAGCTGACCGGCACACAACTCAGAACACTCACGAGCAGGCAGTCAAGGCAAGCAGCAAGCCTGCAGCAGAAGGCCCCCAGGTCTCACGACACCAGTTGTTCTGCAGTTGCCCTGCAAAGGCAGGACCAACCCTACACCTGAATTTGGTTCAGATATCAAGAGACTGATGATGCCACATGTGCAGTAAGAGGGTGTGAAAAGATTTATTTACTCACACACAGGGGCTTCAGGGCAGAGCAAGGCAGGCACCAAAGCCAGTCCAAAATGACTTGAGGGAAGAAAAGCACGGGTGCTTTGGTTTTTACTGAGGTCAGGGGGTGTGGCCTGGGTCAGGGTTCTTGCACACAGGCTGAGGTTTGCGCGGCTTGAACTTGCGTGCCAGGGGAAAGAATACTCAGGGTTTCTTATCAGCTCGGCCCAGATGTGAGACAAGAGGGGAAAGGAAGGGGCGGGGCTGAAAGCTGTCACACATGGAAAACAGAGTCACAGCCTAATTTAGCACAGCGCTTATTTTTCTTTTTGTTCCATCACTATTAGATTTTGGTATCAGCGTTGTATAAAATGAGTAAAACTGACTTTGGAAGGTTTCTATATTTTTCTGTCCTATAGCATGATTTAATGAGTATGTGAATTATCTACACAAAAGACCTTATGGGTCATTTTTAGGGCTGGGTCTCTGAAAATTTAATTTTTTCTATGGTTTATTGATATTCTTAACTTCTATTTCCACTTAGGTCAATTTTATATGTTATATATTCCAGATTATTCTACTTAGGCCTCTTATATTTTTGAAAAACAATGTAAAATTTCTCCTATGCTATTTTCCTATTTTCTAAGTTTCTTTTTGTGTTTGTGAGTGAAAATACCTCAGAATTAGAATACTGAGGTAGTCATAACCTAATTTCATGGTGTGTTACAATTATTGGTCCTTTTTTTAATTTACTGATTTATTTACTCCACTGCATTCACCCATTTCCTTCCCATTTCTCTCCCTCTTATAGGAAAATACTCAAATATGTTCGATGTCTATCCTTTATACGTGTACGTTATTGTGAGACTTCTACTGTTTTGTACATATATTTTAATTTAAATAAACAGCCTCACTCTGGAGATCTCATTCTGAGTATTACTTTTTTAACTCAGCCCAATAGTGTTAATGCTATGTTCCTATTTCTAGACATATATCCATTGCTTCTGGATGCTGCATAACAGTCTGTAATGCACATCTGTATTATGCATTTTCCTAATGATGGACAACTACGTGACCTCCAGCTCCTCATTACCATAAATGAGATTGTGATGAAGATTCTATGGCATGTCCCCCTGTGGACTTGTGTGAGGATGTCTCTGTGATGTGTAACCAGGAAAGAGGCTGCTGGAACCCACGGTAAACATCTACTCGTTTGACTAAGTATCCCCAGATGCTTTTCTAGAATGGCTGAGATCACTAAACTGGGAATATATTACTTTTTAGTTGAAAAAAAATGGTTTTGATTTTTAAAAAATAATAAACATAGATAAGTTCTTCAAAGTAACTGAAGAAAAATACCAATGAGAAGGCACATCTTCCTTAGTCAATCATTCATTTATCACATATTTAATGAGCACTTAACAGTAAGTGCCATGTGTAAGACAGTGTGTTACAGAGATGTCCAGACAGTTTCTACTCTAAAGGTACTTAGAGTCAAGTGGAGAATACAGACATGAGACCTATTGTGACAGCTATTAGCATATATATTTGTAGAAGCTATGTAAGTTGGGACATCAAAAAGGATGTTATCATTTCTGCAAGTCACCAGGGAGGAAATCCTACTTGAGTTAGGTAGTGAAAGACATGGAGGCAACTTCCACGCACAATGATTGGCACAAGACAGAGGATGAAATTACCTGATGCATTCAGGATCTGCAAGAAATTAAATGCAGCTAGAGCATTAATGAGAGATGAGACTGGAACATTAGGAAACAACAGATAATGGACGGATAGCCTTGTAGGTGCTAAATAATTTAAGAGTGTGAGCAGATTTATGCTATAGGAAAATCTCTCTGATATCACCAGGAAGTACAGATTAAGACATTCGAGCATATGAGTCCTGTAGAGAGTTATATACATAAGATGAGAGCTTAGGAAAGAGATCTGGGATTAAGCAAAAAAAAAGAAATACAGGAGTCATTTCTGTATACATGGCAGTAGTCAAGGGTTTGAATGAAATTGTACATTATATAAAATGAAAGAAAAATATAAATAGTCATAAACAGAAGACAAAATGTAGTAGGAATAATTCTGCAGAGGCAAGAAGACTCCAAAAAGAAAGTAAAATTGTCACTTTTAACTTTTTTTGTATCTTAAACTGCCCAGTCTATCCTCATCAACTCAATTTGTGCTGTACTCTTATATTTGTTCACAATGTAGTTTGAAACTGTCTTTGTCTTGTTCAAAATTTTACTACACTAATTAGACTGTCATTTCTTGAAGAAGTTTACAGTAACCATAAATTAAATCTTAAAACTGAAAGTGTAAATGTATGTATAAAGAAATCCTGATAACCTTATTTCTTTGTTTTACATCCATAAATATCTGGCTGGGAGTAATGAAAGAGGATTCTATTGAATAGTGACATTAATAAGGCACTGATATTTTTAAGAATTTCACCTAATTAAGTCAGATCCATCTAGGACAATCTTTTAGATTAACTCAGAGTCAACTGATATAGGACCTTAACTAAATCTGAAAAATCTTTTCATCTTTGCCATATTCTATTGGCCAGAAGCAAATCACAAGTTCTGTTTATACTCAAGGAAAAGGGATTAAATGAGAGATGACCCACTGAGGGATCACCTTAGGGTATATCCACTGCACATGCCCTTGTTCAATGTGTATTTATTGAGGGCCCATTCTGTTCCAGGTTACTAAGACAGAACAAAGTCCTCGATCTCACATAGATTACGTTTAATTATGGGAGATAGACAAAGGATAAACAAACAAACAAACATATACATATTTATGTAATACTTACATGTATTTGTATAATTTATGTTTTTATATATATATATATCAAGATGTAATACATGTTATAAAGGAGGTATGGCAAGACAATAAAGGATAGAAGTATTCAGAGAGAAAATTAGACCTCATATTCCAATGAAAGATCCTCTGATTGAATTCAGACCTAGAGGAAGACTGACTTTTTACAATCATGATTACACTTAAAGCCTGATGAAGCTGTATGTCTGCTCCTTTCATTACTGCCCCTAGTTGGTAGTTAATGACTCCAAACCAAGAAAAGACCCATTGAAAGCATGTCTTCTGCTCTAAAGACAAGGACTGAGAAATAAAACTTGTCCTAGTTTCTAAAACTCTGTTCGACTAGGCTGACCACACCCAAGTCTATTTTGGGGTAAGGATTACCCAAAAATAGGGATTACCCACTTCTCTTTGGGAGTAGCGGAAGAAAAGAACTTAATCACAAATGTGCTGACATTCAGGGAAAGGAATTGCATCCCTGGAAAAGGAGGTCTAATCGGAATGTCTTGATGATTCTCTTCCTTTGAGAGTATCATGGGAGCAAAGAGGAAGTTTGAGCTCTCCCTGGAGTGAAAAACTAAAATAATGACAGAAAAAATTCAACAGAAATAAATTAAAATTACTATAATAATAGTCATTTATCTTTCAATACTCAGCAGTATTGCAATGAAGCTGTTAAGACCCAGAAGTTATAAATAATGCCAGTCTTTATTAGAAGAGTTAATACCAATCAAAATAAATTAAGGTCCACTACCCTTAGAAGTTACTTAAATATGTGCATGTTTTAAAATGCTGCCTTGATCCAACCGACTGATAAACATTTCATGGACCTTAGAGAGTAATTGGCTAAGCTGTGGAACTTTAAATTTGTAATCTTACTTTGGTTCAATCCACTTTATTGAAATGAAAGAAAATAAGTAAAAGGATATTGCTGAGGAATAAAAGGCTTCAGGATAGATTTTTAAAATAATATTTTTACTTTTATGTACAATGAATTGAGCATTAAAATATTTCATAAAGTTTATCAGCAGGATTATACAACTTGGTAATGAAATGCAAATATCTCTGTTCATTAAGACTCAACTGTTTCATCAATTTTGCATACATAGTTCAGTGGGGACTGATAGTTGTATTTCAATGTGAAAAAATGTTTATTAACTATCAGTATGAGGCAGTATGAGGTGTATCCAATTATACGCATATAATGCAATTTCACGAAGTGATTTGACTTTTATTTATTACTTCATGGCCTTAATTTTACTAGATTTGATGGAGTTTGGCATATTTTCAAAGTGAATAAGTTATAAAAACACTTAAATAAACATCTAGAGTCCTTAAAATTAGGAGTCTGACTTTAATGACACTGTGTGTATGTGTGCAACATAACCCTCTTTAAGATTATATTTAAAAATCATTGAATTTTTAAGGTTGTATGTGTATATATATGCTCTAAAGACAAGGACTGAGAAATAAAACTTGTCCTAGTTTTTGTTCATTTTATTAAGCACTTTTGTAAATTTAAATCAGCTTAGTTTTGACTTTAATATTAGAATTTTTGTTTTATAAATTAGTTTTATACAAGATTCCTTTTTCAACTTTATTATACCAATTCCATAAAATAAAGTACACAGAAAGGAAAAAATGCTGTGTCAAGGAGGATCTTCAAATACATGGGATTTCCCCTTTAATATAATAATAATATTGTTTATAGGAATTTGTACATTGATGTGCTAGTCAACTATGTTCACAGTCATAGCTGTATGAACATTACCCAATTATTCAAGGAGATTCTTTTGGGGAATATCCAGGAATTACATCTTATTCTTTACTCATATTCTTTACTCATACTCATATCTTATTCTTTACTCATAGTTTTTACTAACTTACTCCTAAAGTTACAGAGATTTTCCTCTTTCCTTCAACCCCCAAATCAACCCCCACCCCCCACACACACAAACAGAATGGCTTCACCACCATGGATAAATCTGGCCTTCTTCTGAGTAACTTCTTACATGAATTTTTCTTGCTTTTCTTTCTGATTATGTTATCCTTTTGTTTGGGTATACATCCTTCTGATTAGCTTACTTTGTCCCATATGTTTTCCATCTTTTATCCACATCTTCACTCTTTTACATTGGTTTAATTTCTCTTCTTCTCAAACATTCACTTCTCATTACAGACAATCAGAAATAAAACCCTCACTTTATTCCTTTCACTACATGTTACTTTTGTCTTTTCCTTTATAGCCACCATCCTGGAGTTCTTAAATAAACTGCTCATTTCTTTACCCCCTATTTTCTGCTTAAAAACCTGGAATTTAATTTTCAATCATACTGCTCCACTGAAGCTACTACCATTTGGAGGTTCTCTCTCATCTCCTAGTTAAATGTAAGCCATCTCTCCAACCTCATCTTAACCTGGCATCTTTCTTTGACCCTGCCAATCAGTCCCTCCTCTTCCGCCCTCTGTTGGTTACCATGATGTTTTATTCTTTTGGTTCTTCTACTTCTCTGATCATGATTTCTTTGTCTTCTCACTGGTTTCACTTCCTTTTTCAACTCCCCTTAATGTTCATTGAAGTATAACAAATATAAACTAAAGACAAAAAGCATAATTGTGCAGCTTAACAAATTTTCACAAAGTATATACTTCAGTAATAGTCTGGTCTGGTCTAGCATCCAGACCAAGAAACAGAATATTGTCCCCATCTCAGAGGCCAGTCCCCACTCCATCCCAGCTATCCTAATAGTCAGTCCTTAATCTTCCATTTTCCTCCTTCAACAAGTAACTTTTGTGAATTCATTCATCATGTCCATACTGATGAATCGCACATGGCTACTTCAAGGATTGATCTATTGTTTGAAATCTTTGGCTCCTTCTTCTCCTAAACCCTCTTATTCAAGCAGATGCTAGAGTATAAATATTTTTTCCATATCTCAGATTGTTTCCTTCTTTTCATTTCCATGTCACCACTGTGGTTTAGACCAGAAGTCAGTAAACTGGCCTGAGGCCAAATACAGTCCTCTGCTAGTCCTCCTATTTTTCTAAATAAAGTTTTATTGGAATACAGACATGTTCAGTCATTTACATATCACGTCAATAGTTGCCACAGAGATCATATGGTCTAAAGTGGCTAAAATATTTACTATCTTACCATTTACAGAGAAAGTATACCAATCCCTGGCTTAGGTCTCCACTATTTTATGCTAAATTGCTGCAGTAACTTCCTCCTTGGTCATATTCTACATCCTCTGTCCCGCCACCTTTGGGTAACTGCCTTGTTATGCCTACTCAAACGCGTTTCATTTTCATCATGAACTCCTTTGCTCAGTATAAGATCAAACTCCTTTCCTGGGAAATCAAAGTCTCTATTACAACAAAAGGAAGAAGTACAGGCATTAAATAAGGGAGCACAGTGTCCAGCTATTAAGCCACACACCACTACTCCCTTCCTCACTGCCTCTACTTCTAACCCCCTATACTTTACCCCATCCACACACGCCTTACTCATAGCTGTGTTCTGCTGGAACTGAGACTCTTCTGTCTTCATTCCCTGTAAGCATTTCCCACTTCCACTTCATCCATCCCTTCGTGGACTAGACACCTTGCACAGCTGCCTCAAGTTCTACCTCCACCTCAGACAACTCCAGAGCTTGTGATCATGCCCTTTTCTGGCATCCCATTACACTTACAGGTGGTAGCACAGAACTTGCCTCTTGATTATCCACTGTCTTAACCTATTTCCTTATTGACTTAAAGCTTCCCAGAAAACAGAGCACATTACTTCTGCTTTCTAGAACCCATTGGGCCACATAGGCAAAATTTAATAAATACTGGTAGCTTTGATTCCTAGGCTTCATGAATAACTTATTATCAGCAATCAGAAACCTTGTTCAGAAAACTATGCTATAGACTCTGTTACCATGGCAGACTCAGGAAGCTACGTTTTTGATCATGCCCCACAGCCTGAGCATGAGTATAGAATCTAGAAATTCAGTGACTGAGCACAACTGGTGAAGAAGAATACTCTACAGAAGATTGTAGCTCAGAAAGCCTTGACTTTCATACCTTAAATCACCTCTGATTTGTCATTCTAGGTACAGAAACTTAGAAATGGCATATTTCACATTCAGTAGGTTTTCATCATTGACAGAATGTTCATTTTCTTAATATTTATTCAGTATGTCTTGAAAATCACAGAATTTTTTAATCATATGTTTTCTGGTCTCTAAAACTAAAAAAAGACTTTACTGCAAACAATCACAAAAGTAATTTAGAAGAACTTGAATTCAAATGAAATATAAAATCTCAAGGCAATATATATACACACACTTGGAAATAATTATCAAAAAGAAGAAAGAAAGAAGAACAGCTTGTAAGAGTTAGGAGTCTGGAAACTGTTAAAAAAAAATACCCAAAGATGAAAATTGACAAAAGCATTGTCTGGAAAAGGCTACTGTGAACAACTTCACAAGTTTCTCCATCTCAAATGCAAGAGAAGATCTCACTTGCAATGATTCTAATTGCTTGGTTTGAAGTGGTCGGGACTCTGAATGGCATGGTCACCCTTCAGAGAGAAACCAAACCCTCTATGTCAATCTAAGAATAACGCAGTCAAGGCAGAAGGAATAGAAGACCACAGGAATTTATCAGACTAGGTTATTTGCCTACAAATGTGCTACCCAAGAAAATATTCCAAAAGGTTCACTGTGACCTAAAGATATTGGCTGCAGTCGAGTAACATTACCAACTGTAAGTCCTAATAATAATAACAACAACAACAATAACAAAATAGCAGTAGCAGTAATTGATCGAAGAGAGGGGAGCATCCAGCATCTATATGAGAGACTTTTCTAATATATGCTTCTTGCAGCAATAGTAACACATGTATACAAAAAAAGCCATTAGAAAAATCTTATATTACAAATAACATTTGTTTTCCAAAGCCCGTTTGTTTTTCTTACATTGCATGTTTTCTTTTGGAGTTTTCCGGAATAGGAAACTATAAACCATGAAGAAAAAACTCACAAGTCTTTAGGGCAAAGTGATTAGGGCGAAGCCAAAAGTTTACGGAAATTTAAATGGCCTCTAGGACAGACTAGTTTGCTGTGATTTCTTTTTGTTGATGGCAAAGGACTGCAACTTGTTGTATGCCCCATGATCACTTCAGAATGCTCTGCCTAATTTCTCTATTGCACGCTCAAGGCTCAAGAGTGACCCTTTTTCAAGGGCTTTTGGGGCCTCTGACTACAGGGAGGAAACATGACACCAAGGTGATGCCCCAGAGCAAATGTAAATTTTACCTGAGTTCTGCTCTAATAGACTTCTTGTCACTTAGTAGCACTATGAATTTTAATATGATTCTTACTGCAACTAGTGGCTTACTTTTAATCTTCAATCTTTGGAGAGTATTGATCATATTCATCAGGTCACAGTGGTGCCCTTGCTGCAGGCATGAAGGCTTCTGTAGACTAGCATATTCGGTTTATGCTTAAATTCTCATTGTTTCATTCCTCTCTCTGAAAATCATGCCTGATTTTAATTTTCAGGTCTTTTTTGTTTCATCCTGATCACTACCAGCCTGAACTTAACTTCAAAAATATTGTCCACTAATATTAATTGATCAACTTAAACATTTATGTAACCAGTATGTATCCAAATATTCCACTCAGAAGCATTCATTCAAATCACATATATTAAGTAACTACTGCATACACAGGCAATGAACTTAGAACTGGGAACATCATGATAAATAAAACCAAATACAATATTTTTCTTTATGTAGTGGGGACACATAAGCACTAATCAAATCATCATAAAGCAAATGTAAAATTTCTACTACATCAAGTATTATGCAGAAGAGGCATGTGAATTATGAGAATCCATAATAATAATATTTTTTGAAAGATCAGATCATTCTTCCCTGAAGAATTGATGTTGAGACTTAAATCTGAAGGATCATTAAGAATTAAACTAGGCAAAGAGTGGAGAAATGAGCATACTATGTGCAATGAATAGCATAACGAAGACCTGTGGTAGAAGGGTACCTGGTGAGTACAGGGACTGAAAGAATCACTTCACACCAGTCAGAATGGCCATCACTAAAAAGTCCACAAACGATAAATGCTGGATAGAGTGTGGAGAAAAGGAAACCCTCCTACACTGTTGGTGGGAATGTAGTTTGGTGCAGCCATTATGGAAAATACCAAGGAGATTCCTCAAAAGACTAAAAATAGACTTAACCATATGATCCAGCAATCCCACTCCTGGGCATATATCCAGAGGGAACAATCCCACTCCTGGGCATATATCCAGAGGGAACTTTAATTTGAAAAGATATATGCACCCCAATGTTCATAGCAGCACAATATACAATAGCCAAGACATGGAAATAACCTTAATGTCCTTTGACAAATGACTGGATAAAGAAGTTGGCATAGTAATACAATGGAATACTACTCAGCCATAAAAAAGAATAAAATAATGCCATTTGCAGCAACATGGGTGGACCTGGAGATCATCATTCTAAGTGAAGTAACCCAGAAAGAGAAAGAAAAATACCATATGATATCACTTATATGCAGAATCTAAAAAAAAGACAAATGAGCTTATTTATAAAACAGAAACAGACTCACAGACATAGAAAACAAACTTATGGTTACCAGGAGGGGAAGAGGGTGGGAAGGGATAAAATGGGAGTTCAAGATTTGCAGATGCTAACTACTATATATAAAGTAAATGAATAAGTTTATACTGTATAGCATAGGGAACTACATTCAATATCTGGTAGTAACCTATAATGAAAAAGAATGTGAAAACAAATATATTTATGTACATGTATGACTAAACTATTATGCTGTACACCAGAAACTGACACAGTATTGTAAAAGGACTATACTTTAATAAAAAAAATTAGATAAGTATAGATTTTTTTAAATCTTCTATAAGAAAGCATTAGGTAAAATTATAAAATAGTCTCTTGGCAGTCAGTCTAACACTTTGCAGCAAACAGCATGGTTTGATTAAACTCTTCTTCATTGGAAGGGAAAAAGAAAGTGTAGTTGAAGCAGAGAGAGCAAGAGGGATTTTGGTATAAGAAGCTAAGTCCTGTTGATTCTGCCCTCAAACTATCTCTTGATTGTGTTCATTGTCCCCTGTCCTCACTCCTACCCAACTACTTGAAAGTAGGATCAAATACAGGTCTCTCCTGGAATAATGGATCTGTTTTCTATCTGCTCTTATAATGTCACTCTTGCCCCCTGTAATTGATTCTCTGCGTTGTAGCCAGTTGGACTTTTTCAAACACAAATTACATACGTCACTTTCTCTACTTAATACCAATTGACAACATTCCATTTTTCATAGGATGGTAGAACTACTAGAACTACCTGAATAGTCTGACCCCACTCTCTTCTCCAATCTCATATCCCACTACTCTACCCCAGGCCTTCAATGTTTCTGACACTCTGGCCTTCTCTCTGCTCCTCCAGAGAGCATTTATGCAAGCTGTTACCTCTACATAGAAGCTTCTTTACCTAGTAACCAAACATAGCTTCCTTAAAGAAAGCTTCTGTAATGCAAGCCCTACTCCCAACTTGAGTAGGCCTCCCCCCATGCACATATTTTTAGGGCATCCTATATATACTTTTCCTTCCTGACTTATACGATAGACTGCATTTTGGGTTCCAATTTTTCGTTCTTCCTTATGTCCTCACACTTTGCCATGTAACTTTATAGCTCCTGCTACAGAAGTAGTGTGTGTACTTCTCTACTGCCTTTGGGCTTAACTATATAATTTGCTTTGGCTAGTGAGATATTAACAGACATCCAGTAAGAAGGGGCTTGAAAACTTCTTTTGTGGTTAGATTGTCCCCACTGTGAAAAGAACATATCATGGTCCAAGAAGGATGGGACACTGGAGCAGATGCAACCTGCAGCTGAATGCTCTTCAGCTGAGCCCAGCAGAGATCAGGGCCACCCAACCACACCAAAGCCATGTGAAAATTAGTGGTTTTTGTTGTATATATGTCAGAGATTTTTGTAATTATCTATTACATGGCAATAACTGACTGATTCAACTTTTAACAGATGTGAACTGTCTTAAATGGTACACATAAGGCATGTCACATTATTCGTCAAAACCAATAAAGCACAGTCAATAGGTTAGGGAACCACTGAGTAATTTTTACAGACAATGATTTTAGCTACCTGGAAGATGTTAGTGATAACCAGAAAAACAGCTTACTGTCACTAACTACCTAGATGATCATGAACTAGTCACTTAACCCACCCCCCAGGTACTGTGTTTTCCTATCTTTAAAATGAGGGAGATGGACTCAGCAGGGTAGTAAATAGGTTTGTCTTGAGAACTGACTCCAGTTGATCATTGTGACTTTCTGTAATGCTGTGCTGACGACAGCCCTAAGGCCAAATCTAAGTTCAATCAGCTGAGTGTTGTGATCAATTAGCAGTGTCTTCCCTGGACAAGAGAGAGGGTTTTGTAGCACTAGAGCCATATACGTGACATCCTTGGATTACAGAATCTCTAACATTCATTCTATATTTGACACCCCATCACTCAAGGAGTCAATACATTGACAGAGACAATAGAAATTACAGGCTTAGACATGCGAGAACTATCTATCTATTTTTTCCCCGGTTTCTCAGCAAAGTACTAGGTACACAGAATAAAGGAATGTGATTGTTTTATTGTTTAGGGTAGCTCTACGGCTCAGGGGTTCACTTAAAAGGTTTATAAACCAGAAACCTCTTGGATGCAAGTGACAAACACTCACCTTAAACTAACTTCTGGAGGGAAAAACAGCGAAATGACTGATTCACATGACAGAAGTCCAGGTGTTGCTGGCTTCTTGTGCGGCTAGACTGGGGGCTCAAAATCTTATCATAGCACTTAGGGGTTTTTTTCCTCCATTACTCAGCTCCCCTTGGAGACTTTACATGAAAACCCTTGCAGTTCTAGGGTCCCTTAATGGTTTGAGAAAAAACTGAAGCCTGAGTCTCACTGGACCTAATTCACCCATCTTAAGTCATATACTTACTCCTGAACGAACTGGCATTTCCAGGGGGAATGTGGTATTGAGTTGACCATGCCAGGGACACAGCTGTGCTTGTTTTGGGGACTGTAGTCGATTTTGATCTTCTTCTCTGTATTTTTCCTATATATCCTGAACTTTCTACAATGATTATGTGATACTTTTATAATCAGAAAAATGTAGACATTATTCATAAAAAGAGAACAAATAACAAGGAGCAACATTTCTGATTGGCTCTTCTTTTGGCCAATATATGACATTACCATTTTCGAGCCTATCTGCTACATTCAGTTCTGGCAAAGTGAGATCTCAGATCAATCTCAGTCTTCCAAGCATTAGGCTACAAATTAAGACTTCATTTGATCTAGGCCATGCTTCATTCTGCTAAGAATAATTTTTGCTTGAAAGTTAGTAGACAGCCTGACATGAGGCAACTTGCTTTAAAATGTTCTTGATATGCTAACAAAAGATCTTGTACATAGTGGTGTATCTCTTTATTGTTTGTTCTATAGAGAAGACTTGGTTATTTCTTGTGTTTTACTTGCCACTCTTGTCTGCAGGGTTAAATGATGCTTTTAAGTATAGATTTTCCACATAAACTTTGAGAAAAACAAAAGGATAAAGTCAATGATAAATTCAGGAAAAATCTGGTATACCCAAAGCGAATCTATCATGTAATGAGTACACCATAACAATACTAACTTTGAATATGTATTGTTGACCCAGTGCCACATATGGTATGAGATTTCCTCCAAGACTGAAAGCGCATTGTTCAGCTCTTAAAAGGAATTCTTAAGAAGATCTCTCACTATATAAGAACAAAGAAATAGACTCCCATTAATGTGCAATAGATTTGCAACTAATAATATAATACTGTTAATTACCTTTATTTTTAGGCTACAATGCACTAAATAAGCAGATCTCCATCTTGCTTATCCTGGATACTAGGATACTTCTTTCTTGACTTCTTTCCTTTAGTCAAATTCTAATGCTGCACCCCTGACCTCCATGCCACCCTACCTTCAGGTGGTTCAATTTCTTCAGATCCTGCTTCTGGAAGGGATCAGATAAAATCAACTATGCTAAGATTAAAATGAATAATCCAAAAATGTTCATCTTGCCTCTTAATAATTTTTGCAACAGTTTTTTTTTGGGGGGTGTGTGGCAGGGGGAGACAGTGCTTTTATTTGTCTAAGTCAATACCTTAACCAAAAGAAATGGATGAAAATTTTGTCTTCTTAGCAGGATAGTAAGCAAAATCATATGTATGTAAAATGTGGATTTCGGGATGTTCAAAGCACATAGAAAGCCAACAGTTTAAGACATATACATATTATTAAAAACTGCTTCTGTGCAAATTTGACTCAAATATACACAGATATATATTTAGATTTTATTCTGGGGAAACATACTGAAAATTGAACCAAGGGAATAACTGAATATGAAACAAAGCAATTTCGTGTTTCAGACAGCAAAAATTCAAAATAGAACATTAAAACTCACCTCCAGTATCATTTCTCTTTTGAACAATAAAAAAACTTCCATGAAACACAGAAATGGTCATAAATGGAGACCTATCATGTAGAGATTAATTCTGTCTACTCATTTGTCCAATGTTCTCTCATATCTATCTATATCTGCAACTGAAGAGTGTTCTTTTTTGGTCAAACTGTAGGAGTCATTCTACCCTGTCCCACTGAAATGATATTATGGATTTTGCACTATTGTGCAAAACCTAGGACTGCTGCATTCCTGTAAGTTAGGTACAAAGTTGAAATACTTCATTTAAAATAACATAATTTGGAAATAAAAAACTTCTCACAAAGCATGATTGCTTTAGTAAATCACAGCAAGAACCCTAATAGTATATTATGTAATCATTTAAGAGGACATTTAAACTGCTATGTAGAAATAAAAAAAAATGTTTATGATATGATTTTATGTATGAAAAAACTGAATTAGAACATGTTTGTCACAATTTTACCACAAATGAATAAAGACAAGGCTTAGAACACAATATGCAAAAGATGGAAAGTTGTGATTTAGTACTGGGATTAGGAGTGACATTTTAGTATCTTCTGCAATGTTGGTACTAATGACTTCAATTAAAAGGAACAAAGTTAATGTCTTCATATTTAGCTGTGACTGTTTCCATTGTTAACAGATATTCATGGATGTGCTTTCAATGGAATTGTGGAAGGTCACACTAGCAACTATCTTTCATTTCTTAAATACCTAATTGAAGAACATAAATTCCCCTGTTAAAGCATCCTCTGTTTAAGATTTTTCAGCTGATTTCCTGTTTCTTCTTTAGTCAGTAAGTGCTATCAGCTGATGAGTTTGATTCATTTTCCTTCAGTTAAGAGCAAATATTTTCATTATTCAAATTATGTTCTGAACATCATGCTACTAATTATACACAAAGCATGGCTCCTTCACAATCTTTCATGACATTATGGGTAGAAAGCAAGCATATGGCACATCTTCACCAAGAATTTCAAGTTCATGCAGCTTATACAACATCGGTCTAACTAGATACGTATATGTTGAGTTTGATTTTGTAACTACGAAGGTAAGTAAAAGAACAACTGGAAAATGTTAACGATCTGCTTACACAAAAATGAATAATTGATCATACTTACAAAACATTTAAATGTAATATACAATTTAGATCTGAATATTCATCTAGTGCTATTGAAGCAAATTTCTGATACCTGCCATGGGTTAACACTCAAAAAGGGGGCTACAGGGATGCAGAACCTTGGTGCCAGGGAACCACACAACCCTCCCACCAGATAACTCCCGGAAATCGTTATCATGGTCTCCAGAAATGGTCTCCTTCTCTTTCTCTCATGTTGCTCCCATCACCATCACCACTGCCCAACTTTCTCTCCTCTAGCAAGCTACTGCCACTTACCCAATACTGGCTGTCAGTATATAAAAATACAGTTGGCCTTCATTTCGCAAACTTGGTAATTTCACTGATTAGTTTTAATAACTGTTTTATGGATTTCTAAGAATTCTTCTACAAACAGTCCTGTTGTCTAAAAAGACAAACAGCTTTACTTCTTCCACTCTTGAGTTTATGGCTTTTTTAAAATTGCCTTATTGCAATGGCTAGACCCTCCAATACAATGTTGAAATAAGCAGTGAAAGCAGATATAATCTTTTTCCTGATTTTAAGGAAAAGCATTTAATATTTAACCATTTAGTATAATGTTAGCCATGGGCTTTTCCATAAACATCTTTCAAGATTAAAGTAGTTCCCTGCTGTTCCAGTTATTTAGAGTTATCTAAATCATGAGTAAAGGCTGAATTTTGTATAGTGCTTGCTTGTCTATTGAAATATCATACGAATTTCCCCCTTTTGTTGTGTTAACATTTATTTTTTAATGTTTAATCAACCTTGTATTTCTTGATAAACCCCACTTGATCATGATGTAGTATCCTTTTTACATATAACTGGATTCAATTTTTAAGAATTTCTGTGCATATGTCCATGAGGGGTACTTGTCTAGTTTTATTTTTCTTTAATGCCAATGTTTGCTTTAATTATTGTAGCAATGTTGACCTCATACAACTATTTGGTAAATGTTCCCACCTCTACTATTTTTTGCCATATTTTTTGAGGATGTGCTGTTATTTCTTCCTTAAATGTTTGGTAGAATTTTGAACGTAGCTGTGAAGGCATCTGGCTTGGAGTTTTCTTCATGGGAAGTTTTTAATAAAAATTTAATTTCTTTATTAGATATTGCTTCTTTGTTGGTATCTGTTTCTTCATAAGTGAGCTTTGATAGTTTGTAATGCTTAAAGAAATTTTTCATTTCATCTTGGTTGCTAGATATGTTGGCATGATACTATTTATAATACTATTATTAGCCCTTTAATATCTGTATAATCTGTATTGATAACCCCTCTTTTATTACTGATATCGTGATGTATATTCTTTATACTTTTTTGTCTTGGTAATTCTTGTTAGGGATATTTCAATTTCTTTTTTCTTTCCATTATTAGACTTTATTTTTCAGAGCAGATTTAGTTTGTTTAGGGCAGAATTAGGTTCACAGAAAACTGAATGGAAAGTAGAGTTCCCATATACCCCCACCTCTAGTTTCCCCTATTATTAACATCCTGCATTAATGTGGTATTTTTGTTGCGATTGATGAGCCAATAAAGATGTATTATTATTAACTAAAGTCCATAGCTTATATTAGGGTTCATTCTTTGTGTTGTATAGTCTATGGGTTTTGATAAATGTATAGTGACAAGTATTCACCATTACTGTGTCATAAGGATAGTTTCAATGCCGTAAAATTCTCCTGTGCTTCACCTATTCATTCCTCCTTCTCTCACCCCAAACCACTGATCTTTTTTACTGTCTCTATAGTTTTTGCCTTTATCATACAGGATGTAACCTTTTAAGATTGGCTTCTTTTACTTAGCAATATGCGTTAAAGTTTCCTTCATGCATTTTCATGACCTAATAACTAATTTCCTTTTATTGCTCAATAATATTCCATTTTACTGATGTGCCAGTTTACCTATTCACCTGCTGAAGGATATCTTGGTTGCTTTCAAGGTTTGCTAATTATGAATGAAGTTGCTATAAACATCCATGTGCAGGTCTTTGTGTAAATGTAAGTTTTCAACTTATTTGGTTTACCCAGAAGAACAATGGCTGGGTCATCTTGCAAGAGTACATTTAGTATTAGAAGAATCTATCAAACTGTCTTTCAAAGTGGCTGCACCATTTGCATTCCCACCAGCAATGAGTGGCATCTGATGTTGAGTATCTTTTCATATGCATATTTGTCCTATGTATATCTTCTTTTGTAAACTCTGTTCGGACCTTTTGCCCATTTAAAGTTGGGTTTGTCATTTTCTTCTTGTTGAGTTTTTAGAGTTCTTTGTATATTTTGGCTACCAGTTCTTTATCAGATATGTGTTTTACAAAGTTTTTCTTCCAGGCACTAGCTTGCCTTTTCAATCTCTTAACAGTGTCTTTTGCAGACAAAATATTTTCTTATTTTAATCAAGTCCAGCTTATCAATTCTTTCTTTCATGTATCATGCTTTCGGTATTATATCAAAATTGTCATTGCCAGACCTAAGGACACTGATATTTTCTCCTGTATTATCTTCTAGGAGCTTTATAATTTTGCATTTTATATTTAAGTCCATGATCCATTTCGAGTTAATTCTTACGAAGAATGTGAAGTCTGTGTTTTGGTTACTTTTTTCCATGTGTATATCCAGTTGTTCTAGCACTATTTGTTGAAGAGACTCATTTCTCCATTGAATTGTCTTTGCCTCTTTGTCAGAGATCCATTGTATAATTTTCAAATACTTGGGGTATTCATGGATATCTTACTGTTTTTGACTTTACAATTTAATTTTTTGTGATCTAAGAACATAATCTGTATTAGTTTGATCTTTTAAAATATATACAGACTTGTTTCATACCCTAGCACATGATTTATTTTAGTTACTGTGCCAGGTGACCTTAAAAATAATATGTATTCTGCAGTTGTTGGTTTAGACTTCTATAGCTATCAGTTATTCAAGATAACTGATGTAAGAAAGAGAACTACCAACTTGAAATTCTATATCCAACAAAAATATCATATGAAAATGAAGGTGAAATAAATACATTTTTAAGTGAATGAAAATAGGAATTCACTGCCACCAGAACTATACTACAGGAAATGCTAAGGGAAATTCGTCAGGCTGAAGGGAAATGATACCAAAAGGAAACCTGGATCTTTAGGAATAAATGAAGAACAGTGTAAATTAGAAATACATGGGTAAATATAATAGAGTATTTTTCTTTTAATTTATTTAAAATGCATAGGGATATTTAGAGCAACATTACAATATTGTCTTGTGGGGCTTATAGTATATATAGATAATACATATAACATCATTCATTTACTGAGTCTCAGTTGCAACAGAAAAAAACACTAAATTTGGTTGTTTTGATGAGCAGTGTAAAATCTTCAGTTTCTTTAAATAATGCTAACATAAATTTTTGCTGACTTCAGAGAAAATATTTATGTTAATAAAATAATTTGTATGCTGAATATTAACCCACAGTGATAATTTTACATAACTATGGGGTTGTATGGGGGTTTCAAGATTGTCTAGTGTTTAGATGATAATTTTGAGCAGCTAGTGTAGGCGGCCCATCCCAGGTCATAGCTGAAACTGGGATCCAGGTTCCCAGCTCCTCATCAAGCACTCCGCACCCCTTTAGTTTCTTTTATCCTTACTTGCCATCATGTCATGGTGCATGTTATCCTTGATTCCCTCTTTAATGTTTTTATTTTAAACCTGCCTTCTTGGCATTTTCTATACACAGGAACTGTTTTTTCTACTCCTCACATACCCCTTCCAATGCCTACACCTAAAAGGGCTCTACAAATAACAGGGGCCTCAAAAATTCTAGTTGAGTAAATGAACTCTTATAAATGAAAATAGGTCATGCGGAAGTTCAGAGGGACTTCACGGAAGTGCATGCAACAGGAAGCGGCACTTGCACTGCTTAATGGATAAGCAGAAAAAGTGAACTCCGAAGTGAGTCAGCCACTGGCCCTTCCGAAGCCATCCCTGGTCGGACTTGCAGAAACAGACAGCCTTTCATCCTCCCTGGGGTCAGCATGTGTTCCGGGGGAGCTTATTACTTTCCTTTTGACTGCCCTATAACTTGGCTTTTGTTTACATTTAATAAATTAAACATGTTTCTGTAGGCTGGGGTTTTAACCAAAATTTGAACCCTAGCATTTTGCACAAGAAACGATGCAAATGGTGATACAACTGCTTGTGCCAGCTTCCAGGAACAGTAGCATAACTCTCAACAAATCATCATTTAAGCAGAAAATGCAATTGTTTTATTTTTAAATGATCACTTAGACCTTGATTCTGTTTAACATCATAATAAGCCTCTATGTGGTAGAATACATGAATCCTCCAGTTAAATTTCTCTCTCTCAAAGGTTTACTGATTGAGAGGAGAGAACCCAAAACACAGAACAAAAAGCTTAGCCAATTTGCAATCCACCCAAGCAGCAATCATGTTGAATTGTATGATTTGTAGAGTACCTGGGAAATTTTTAGTACACTGAAGCTTATAAAAATTAAATAATGATTTTTGTTAAGGAAAGTAACAATTTGAAAAGTTTCCTAACAATTCAAAGGTGCTATTCATAGCCATAAATTACTTAGTTCCCTAGCATTCTTAATTTAAGGTAGTAATTATATAATATTGGTAGAATTCTCAAGCTAAGTAAAGATTCATAACATCTCTTCTACCTACCCCTTCCTTTTCATTTCTTCTGTCGGCATCTTATTCCAATTTTCTCCCTTTGGCTCATCGATGGCTGTAATAGCTACCTCGTTTGTTTTCTTAAGTCCCTCAGCCCACTTAACCTGCACTGTCAATTATTCTTCCAAACACATTTCTATCACCAGTTACTTCCTTGCTTAAATAATCTCAGTAACTCCAGTTATTCCTTTATATATGCCAAATTCCTCAGCCTCACATTCAGAAGTCCCACGACCTAACTCCCCTACGTAGCAACTGCTGCCCCGCAACGCCTGTCCCTTCCGTCTCAGATGAACACATTTACTCCCCGATGTGTTCCTCCTCCTGTCTCTGATCCTTTGGCTCCCCGGTGGGAGGCAGACACCGTGCGCTCCCTTCTCCACCCACCCAAACACTACAGTCCTCCGTGGCCCACAACGTGTCTCATACTGAGTATTACTTGACATTAGATGTGTAACTCTTGCTGAGTTTTCCTTTCGAGTGTCTAATTTGTATTCAATGACCTCAAAAGAAAGTTATTCTCTAAATCACATCTCCAATCTTCCTTAAAGATTATTGGAGATCAAAGCCCACACACCCCACCCTCTCTTCTTCCTCCCCACCCACAGAGTTATGAGCCAAGGAGGCCCAGGTCTGGCTCCAAGCAAGGCCTAATCATCCTTTCTCTGAGCCATAGTTTCCTCATGTGTGAAATGGAGATAGCACCCACCTCATACAGTTATTGTTAGCACCACCTGAGAAATCTATTAAAGGATGTTGAAAGTATCTGCTGCAGAGTAAGCACTCAGTATGTGCTAGTATTATTACTGTTCATATTTTTATTATTACCATTCCTTTTCATTTTATTCTATGCAACTATTAAAGGCCTGGAGACAGTTTTCAAAAAGCTGTAAGGATAGGTGAGGCACATGTGGCTGTGGACAATGCACCTAACTCACTTTCTTTTGCTCTCCACATTTCTCTGTCAATGTCTTTCAGCCCTAAGTAGCAAGGTAATTTATACCACGGGAGTAAAAAGGTTCGACACTCAGAGCTGTCAGAAACAGAAGCAGCAGGCCCGTATCTGCTTTAATCTGGGGCTACAGAACCAATGGAGTACTGTCTCAGAAGTCACTGGATAGGATACTTGCAATAATCAGGTCCTAGTGGTTCATGCGTGGTGAGTACTGCTAGGATCTTGCTAACAGAGATATTAGCACACTGACAGGCACCAGCAGGTAGGGGCAACAGAACCGAGATAGTGAGGGTGCAGCATTGCTACCACTCGGAAAGATCAGAGTGACTCTCTGTTCCACACGCTGTACTGACAGCCAAGCTGCTGCTATAGGAAATTAACTGCTAGGTCATTTCTATTTTGCTGAAATTTGTGAGTTTTAGACTGAGTTAACTTCAGAGAAAATAGTTCTTTCATAGAGATTCTCTACGGGCATTTTTTTCTTCTTTTACTTTTCTTTGCTGGCAGTCTGGATCTGAAATGTGATTCCATAAAAGTCAATCCCTTTCTCTCTTCCTCTATTCAAGTCTCCTGCCTTATAAACATACAGCTATCGACAGCCCTTGGGTATTCTGTGGACAATTTGAAAATGTTTACCAAGAGCAACTTTCCTACCAATTATCTGAGTGTGGGTAGGCTACTCTGTGCTCTGAAAAGTTTCAAAGGTTCTTCAGAGCCACAGGGCCTAGAAAAAGGTCAAACTCCCCGTAGCTTTTATTCAGAACACTCCAAAACTTTCCTTCAGCCTATCGCTCAAGCCTTATCCCCCAGAACCTCCTATAGCATGTTTCCACCTAATTCATTCATTCACCTAAGACATAGTAATTAAACATCTACTTGGAGCCAGGCCCTGTACTAGGTACTGTGGATTCAGTGCCTGAGCCAGTGAGACTTAGGATCTAGCAAAAAGACAGATATTAAGAAAATAAATTATTCAAAAATTTAAACACAGTTGTGATAAACAACACAAATATACAGTGTGCAATAACAGTACATAACAACATAGCATCTTACCTATCAAGCCTCTGGACATTAAACTTTGTGAAGATTATGTACAATCTGGACTGTAAGATTCAGTAGGTGTTAGTCAGGTGAAAGTAGAATGGGCAAAAGGAGTGTTCCAAGCTGGTGAGAAGCATGTCCAAATGCCCTGGGGTAGGAAGCTGCTAGTTCCCAGCACTGACTACAGAATATCTCCCAAGTTTGGAATAAGGCTCAACAGTCTCACATTACCATGGGATTAGCCAAAAACAACTGCATGAAGGTTCAGTTCTGGAAATCATGAGGGGTGCCCTTCTACCCAGACTCTAGCCACAGCTTTAACTTTCTCTGGTTATCACTTGGAAGGATGTCATATTAACTTATCATTCAAACTCAGACACTTTGGGGAGTGAAAGTTAGGGCTATAAATAATTATGAAAGGCAACAGGCATAAACTGAGATGTTCCTGAGCAAACCAGGACTTAGGTCACCATATCAGTCATTCCCCAGGCTCTAGGCGCCAGCTCTGAGGCACCCACATTAGAGGACAGAGCAGGAGGGTATCCACTATGTGGACACTCACGCCGCCCCCTATTTGGGGGTCCATGGGCAGCCTGATGAGTGTCCCCCTCTTTCCTCCACTCTCTACTCCTCTAGTTCTTAGTGTTTAATTTCAGTCTTGGCCCTTCTCAGTCTCCCAAGAACTCCTCCCCAATCATGCTTTAACTCCTATGTTATTAGTAATAGGTTCTCAGACATGATCTACCATGAAATATTCATGTTCCCCACAAGCCAAATAAAAAGAGGGGCTTTTTCACTTCCCTAAACTTTTACAGGCTACCTTGGAAATACTCACTTTTCAAGATTAAACAGCCATCTTCTAAGTTTCCTTTTGAAATCTTGTCTCCGATTTTAAGTCCCATTCTCTCAGCCTTAAGGTACCATATTAGTAGCTGATATAAAAGCAAGTAACTTTGATGATATTTCCTGTTTTTTTTCTCCTGGTCATCTGGCTCTCTGAAGACTATGACTAGGATTCTGACCCGATTTCCCCCTCCCAAAAAACCACTACAAGGTAGCTGTTGAAGCATTTCATATTTAAGTATATATATATATTTTTTAATCAGTCTCAACTGGCAGGGCATGAATAAGGCCACTTGAAATCACCAGTTTGTGTCTGACTCCTCCACACCATCAAGATGACCTCATACCTCCAGGCGCTCCTTTAGCAACTTTTAGAGAAGAAATTCAAAGAGAAGTTAATATTCAGTAACGTTAAGTTTGGATTAAAATATGCCCTTCAATTTTGCACCTGCCCAATTCAAATCCTACTTTAAACAGTCTAGATACACACATCCAAGTCCGAAGATTCTGGAGCTGAAACTCTAACCAAGTCTTTAATCTTTTTTTTAATGACAAAATATTAATTTTACTTAATGTAATCAGCTAAGGTCCAATCAGGAGACAGAAACAACATAGGGAAATTTTAATATAAAAAATTATTAAGTAGTGAAAGATAGTTAACAACTAAGCAGGGTAGAAGAGACCTTTAAAGGAGCAAACACAGGAAGCAGCTAGTATGCCTAGGGCTACACAGAGAGTACCCAAAACAGTTGGGAGGAACACACTTGGAAGAGAGCCCCTCAACCAAGACTGAGAGTTTTATCTGAGAGACACTATATCTGTGGACCCCACAGAGTTCAATGAGGTTCCAAGGCTTCAATCTTAACCTGATGGGTATTTGGAACATTTATCTGGCACCTTCTCAAACAACTCAGAGCCTGTTTCAAAGTACACAAATATTCAAACAGAACCTCTGAAGTAAGATTTCCTCTGAGGCTACGACGGCCCCTGTATCTGTGTCATAGACTCAGACATCCCTCCAGTGTTGCCCATCTGGACTTCAGTACCACCTGCCATTGCTATAGTGCCTCTAAGGTATGTTCCAGGACCCCAAGTTTTCTCCTTCTAAGTGACATCCTATGTCTATAAATTCTGCTTCTGAAAGGTCATATTGCCTTCTTCAGCGAAACTGCCTTCCCTACCACCTGTCCCATTGCACTAGCTTATGGCTCAGGTACCACGTGCAGGTGTGGTGCTGTGTAAGTGTTCTTCTCTTATGAGCTCCTATAACTGTGGCTACCAGGTACCCTTTCCCACCTTAAAAAAAATCAAAGTCAATATTTGAACTACAAGTCTATCATTTATGAAATAATCCTCCCTTTCAAATTACTATTTTGTGAATAAAAGAGACACAAATCCCATAAGCAAGGTATTAGGAGGTGTCCTTTCCCTCTTTCTCTTCCTCTTCTCAAGAGCTTGTAACTTCCCAAAGGTTTTCAAAGTCATTCTTATCATACTACACTGGTTTACCCAAATCAGTGACTCCTGAGAGCCCACACTCTTTCCTGAATAAAAAACAGGTGTTCAGTAGTTGTCTCAAAATATGTTGGCCCTCATTCTAAGGAACGACAGTCAGTCCATGAATCAGATTTGGTCTGTGCAGAGACTGATAGTTAAGCCTCGTAAATCTCTATGGAGCAGATATAAAATTCAGTCCACATGCTCATGTGAAAAGTAAATAATATATTATTTCATTTCTTTTAAATCAAATCAAATCAGGTCCTGAGTCCCTATCCCTCTCAGATATTACTGGAGCTCCCCTGCTAGACTGTTTCAAGGATATGGGGCTAGGGAAACCCCTCCATTTATATCATTGATTCACACTGGCTTATTCTTCATTGCCCACTGGCCACTCCACACAGTTCCCTTGAATCAGATGATCCTGCTTCTGCGCCTATGAATAATCCAGCAATCTTTACCAAAGTGAGTAAGCCCCTCAGTCCCTGGGTTCCTGTCTTCTTAAGTAAATCACACACAGATATTCCTTCTGAGAGATGAGCATCCCCTAGAGGGACTCACACTAAGTACGGCCCTGTTTCAGCTCCCCAGATTCTATTCTACTCCAACCTCCAATTGCTTATTTTTGTTACAAAGGAATCACTCACTTTTTTTCTCATTGACACAGACTTTTAGCATCATCTCTCAGTTGAACTCATGCTTTAGGACAAACAAGCCAGAAAGGTTAAGTACGCAATAGCCAGCCCTACACAAAGGCCTTCACCAGGGCAAAGAGTCACTAAAAGATCCGGTTATCTTAGGGAACCAAAGGTCAAATATTAACATATGGTAATAATTTAATAAATTATCTGTCAGAGCTATAAATAATCAATTACTCCTTTCATAACCATAACACATTGTATTGTGTTACTTCTGGCCTTGTGTGTATGAATATGTGTGCATATATATACTTATATATCTTTATTTCTTCATCAGTTAATAAGATTTGTAAAGGAAGTAATATAACCCATTCTTCCTTAATGCCTCATAATAACTAGTATTAAGTAGGCTCTGAATAACTATTTTAAAAATGAATGAATCAATGAACGGTTATAAAACAATGATAATACTATTCCAAATTTTAAATGTAAATTATACTTTCCAAATAGAATTAAGACTAAAAAACCTGATTCAAGCAATTAATTTTATTCTCAAAGTCATTCAACTGCTATCAAATATCATTCTAACTGTACATGTGCAAAAGGTTAAATGTGGTTTAGAGTATTAGATTTCTGATTGCACTAAGGAATAAGCCAGGAAGCATCATTATTTAAGATTAGTAACTCACTTCTTGGGAAGATGTTCTTGTCTCAAGGCTACCAAAGAAATAAATTTACATTCTTATCTCTCAAAGCAAAATATCTTCAATTGTCTCTGCTACGCATGAACACTCAAGGTCTAGGTCTGCAAGCCTAGGCAAAGGTTATACTACAAGTTCATTCCCAGCAGTACACATCAGGTCTTGACCACCGAAGATAATTAGATGGTAGTACTGTGTGTGTATATTACAGACGCATGGCACAGATCTTCACAAAGCTGCAAACTGCATTGCCCTTGTGGTTTTTCTTAATAATTTTTATATGCTCAGTCCACCCTAGTGAGGCTTGATTTAGAGAACTGAAATTAGTTTCACACTCAAATCAAGAGATGAATAACATAAGGAAATGTGTTACAGAAACATAAAATTCCTTCAAGGTTTAGAGCTCAAATTTTCTTCCTTATTTTATGCTCTTAAACATTAATTATTACTGGGCAGTCATATAGAAACACACAGGGGAACAAGGTGAACTGTGTTTAGCTGTCTGGGAAATATATTTGCTTCCATTAAATGACCACGTTCTTTTTCTATTTAAAACCGATTTATCTTGTCACATTGTTAGATTAAGGCATTTCCTAAATATTTTAGTGTCAAATAAAACCATCACCCTCATTAGCTTGAGGAAATTGGAGAGATCAAATTGATGAGAAGTGTCAAGAGTTCTAAGTTTTTAATTTTGATTGTGGCAAACAGCCCAGCCCCATGCTAGTCATTAATAGCAGAAGCTGACCTGGTGTGCACATACCCACCCATACTACACTACATAGTGTGTGTGTGTGTGTGTGTGTGTGTGTGTGTGTATGTGTGTGTTATCATGGTGGTGTTTCAGACTTTCCCTTAGGCACTCTGGTATTCAAGCCTTCTGAATTCTTCTCAGCATTTTTTATTTGAGAAGAAATCATTTTAGGAAAGCATTAAAAACAGAGCAAATGTCATTGTAACATAAACAACATTTTTAATCCTATAGCAATGTCCTTTGGCCCTGGACACCTGCTGTCCAAGAAATAAACTGAGATAACATTCTTCTTTGAATCCATTAAAACCCAATTTTATGTCATTTATTTACTCAAGGACTAAATATGCAAATTCCTGAGGTATTCAGATTCCCACTCCAATACTAATAACAATAACAAAAAAATCCCTTGATTCAGGCAGGACCTATTAATAAACTACTCATAGGTAGCAATTATTGCTGACCACAAAATATCACTCTTAATGACATCCCAGTAACCAAAATATGTTACTGGGGTTCTGGAAGAAGCTAAATTCTAGGGTGTAATTTATGTAAGAGGGAGATAAAATTGACTAAGGACAAAAAAGGATTTCTAAAAAGAATACACGAGGCTTATATTTTACAGGAAGACCAGGACAAAAGCATAAGGATAGAAATAATGAGTCATTTTGAATTTTACAACTCAAAATTTGGCCTACAAACTCGATGCTGGAATTGCATTTCCCCATTCTTTGATGAGGACAAATCTCTTTTTAACTGCAGTGAACACTCAGCAGCTCAATGTATGGCATGACCATTAAATCAATGAGCCAGCTTTTAGAAGCAGCCTATGATAATGAGCCACTCACAGCCATCTCCTTTAGTAGGACTCAGCCATCATTTTATTCTGCTTTGCTCTCCTGACCTCAGTATCAGTGCTTTATTTTACTACTACAAAGATGGTATTTTGAGAGCAGATTCAACCTTTAACTGCACATTCTCCAACTCTGATTGCTCCCTGTAATGTCAAAGGATATTCTCAAAGAAGAAAGCCAAAAGGATAAAAAGTCTTCTTAAGTGTTCAACATTTTTTACTGACACTAACTCCTTCATTTGCATAAACTGTTAGATAGCCAAAATAATCAATCAACAAATATATATTACGTATTTCCTTTTTCAGGGCACTGTGCTAGCTACTGAGGGTACACAGATGAATAAATCACATTCTCACCCTCTAAGAGCTTATCCTCCAATTCAAGGATGTCAAATTTATGGCACATGTGCCATTATTCCCCTCTCATGGATTTTAACTGACACAAAGCTCAATTCTTTGCTAAAGCAGCATCAACTATATATGATGTCAGTCTTAATCCAATGTGGCGCATGAAGAATTGAGTAGCTCTGCATCAAAGAATTAACTCCTTTATAGTGCCATACGTGTGGAGCCTATGAACACCTCAAGACAGAATGGAAAATCGGTTCATCATCTGTGCCAACTCTTGTAGGTTGGTATCAGAAGCCTAGGAAGCCACACCAGGTTCACTAGGAAAAGTTTTCATAAATGATGAATACTGTCTGCTCTGAATACGGCACTTCCTTTTTGCCTACCTGTATTGCCTCATGCTGCCAAATGTCCTTTATACCTATATATTCTCCACAGTCAAAGCTCCGGTCAAGTATTACACATGTAGGTTCAAGATTCAACCATATTAATGACCTCTGTGTGATCCTCAGCACATGGGAGACTAGCTAATTGGCCATCATTTTGGAGTCACCTGGAAGACTCTAGAAATGTTAATGCTGAGTATTTTCTAGACCTTGACCTTGGCTGACATGCTTTCCACTCCCTTCTCTGGCCTCCTTCCTCATTAGGGCTTTTCTACCTACATCAATTAAAACAGATGCTTCTCTCCAGGGTCATGGTCAATGCCAAAGTCAAGATACACCAGGGAAGCAATTGCCTGAATAGCTAACACTAATCTTAACAATCCCAAAGTTTCTCCCATTTGTCTGTTACTTAATATTTTACTTTCTATGTAGAAAATAAAAAGCTTTATATAACTTGCCCCATCACTGTATCACTGTCCATGCTACACTGTCTGGACCATTTTAGGGTCCCCATTAGGGGAATACAGTTCAGCCAAATCTTGAAAAGGTATCTATCTCTAAGTACCTAACACAGTACAGATCCAACTTGTGATTCATAATTTGTCATTTCTAGATTTTAAGTTTCACTGGGTCCTCACTAGAACTATTTTGAATGGTTTCTGTCATCAGAAATTAAATTATGTTTTTTTTAAGTAGACTCAATTGACCATCACTGTTTTTGAAAATGAACTCAGAATTTTTCACCCACCTTCAAGACTGACATCCTCCTTCTCTTAGAAAGTAAATTGTTTAATACTGTCTGGCTTGTTATACCAAAATGTTGCAACCATAGTCAACTCCAAGGAATTACAATAGACTCAGAAGTCAGAAATGTGAAAAATACTTCCATGGTTCCTATTTCCTTCAGTGTAATGAAGTCCTGTTACAAGACTTCGTAATTTTAGGTCTGAGAAGACATGTGTGTCTAGTAAATTGTTATTGAATTGTCTAAACATATATAGAGTTGAATAGATATCAAACAGGCTTTCAATAAAACAATTTACAAAAACAAGTCTTACATAATTTGGATTACTGATGCCTGGGAAATAATCTTTGTATTTCCTGGGATCCCAATCCTTCTAATAAACCATAATCATTAACCCGTGTTGTTATATTAAAAAGTAAGAGTGTTTTATGGCATTCACAGAAGGACCTAACCAAAAAGCATAACATTGAATTCATTCCTAAATTTTCTGATTGATTCCTTACAGAGTCACTTATGGACACTGATTCCTGTCACTTTTGGATTTCAGAGGAAATGCTTCCAACACAGCATTGCCCACAGTCTAAGCATTTTGTCAGCTCTAACATAGGGCATGCACATAGCCGACAAATTCAGGATAAGAATTAAGTTACTGGAGGAAATTATGGCTAGCACTTTTGATATCACTAACACAACAAGCTAACAAACCAGACGTGGTGTATACCTTTACTGCCTGACCACCAATGGCAGCAGCTTTTTTATAGTCATCATCACTTACCCAGCCAGCACACTCATCGTCTAGTAGTGGTACATTACTCTTTCTAACACAGATACAATTCACCTATGAGAAATTTTTTTTAAGAATCTGAGGGCTTCTCAGATTGTATTATTCCCCTGAGAAGTCTTTTATACCTTCCGACTCTGATCTCAAGTTAGTGATAACTTGCCGTGTTGGACTTAACCACTTTTCATATAAACAAGCCTTCCAAGCCTAGCAGCAGGCTTATCATTCATCTAAGGGTTCTGTAGTAACCTGACACTTTTAGCACACCCTTGAAGCCAAGAACCCATAAATGCTGGAAAACATTCATCTATATGTATCACTCTGTCAAAGACGACACTACTGGGAACATCTTCAACAGAGCTCAGAAAAAAAAAGATCAAGGAAAGTAGCCCGCACTATGATGTCTCTTCTTAATTCTTAATCTTCCAAATACCAAATGTCGTCTTAAGAGGGCAACTGAGAGAGATGGAAGTGGAGAAACAGTGTGACCTTTGTATAGTAGATGTTTAATAAATATTTGCTGGTTAAGGGAAGAGATTATATAAGAGAGAGAAAAAGAAGTATTCGTTTCCTAGGGCTCCTATAGAAAAGTATTACCATATGATTCTGGGCAAATATCCAGAAGAAAATACAATTCGAAAAGACACATGTACCCCAGTGTTCACAGCAGAACTGTTTACAATAGCAAAGACGTAGAAACAATCCAAAAGTCCATCAACAGAGCACTGGATAAAGAAGATGTGGTATATTTATACAATGGAATACTATCTATCCATAAAAAAGAATAAAATAAAAATGCCATTTACAGCAACATATATGGATCTGGAGATTGTTATTCTAAGTGAAGTAAGTCAGAGAAAGAAAAATACAATATGATAATAACTTATATGTGAAATCTAAAAAAAAAGGACACAAATGAACCTATCTACAAAACATAAACAGACTCACAGACATACAGAATAAACTTATGGTTACCAGGAGGGAAAGAGGGTGGGAAGGGATAAATTGGGAATTTGAAATTTGTACCTCTTGGGGAGCAATGGAAACGTTAGCTATCTTAATTGTAGTGGTGGTTTCATTGGTATATACATCTATCAAAAGTCATCAAATTGTTCATTTGAAATATGTATAGTTTACCATACAGAAATCATACCACAATAAAGGTTAAAAAAAGTAGTTCAAACTAGGCAACTCAAAACCACAGAACCTTATTTCTAACAGTTCTTCCTTGGTGTGCCTTGGCTTGCAGCTTCATCCCTCCAGTCTTTTCCTCTAATGTCTTACGGTGTTCTCCCTGTGAGTCTCTGTTTTCACATGCTATCTTCCTCTTTTCAAAAGGACACCAGTCAATCTGGCCCAAGGTCTATCCTAATGACCTCATCATAACGTGATTACATCTACAAAGACCTTCTATCCAATGTTACATTCATAAGTACTGGGAGTTAGGACTTCAACATACTTTGGGGAGGAACACTATTCTCTACTCATAACATAAGAGTAGAGAAAATAAACATAAAATAGAAATATTGCTTAGAACACTTTGGGAAATAATTCTGAATACTGGTATATTAACTACAGTCATGCTTTCTAAGACCACACACTTGGGCTGGGTTCCTTAAATGTTTCCATTCTTGTCTTTCTTTCATTTCCACTGTTCATTTAACTTTCCCCACTTTCTACTGGCAGTGTTTTCTAATCTTCACAACCAATGGTCATTAGATTCCCCCCTTCACATTTTCTTCAGTTTAAACATTTTTTGACCACCCGTAAGAGAATGCATTTTTTTGTTGTTCTCCATAGCAAAGGAGTATCAAATTAAAGGTACAAAATGAAGGATCACACCTGTATTTTTGCCTCCGTTAAAAATTATTTTCTGATCCACCATGAGATATTTTTTATTCATCTCAATACTGGTGCTAATGTTAAGTGCAAATTCTATATAAAAATCAACTACCTGGGTGGTTATCCTTTACCTTGTTCTTTCTCTTGAATTTGGTGCCCAATTTTGCAACTACTTGGACATTCCAGAATGCCTCCTTGAGCAAATATTAAATAAAATCCTGGCATAATCAAAGTCAGACTTGCCATCTGTACTTCAAATCCATTTCTCATTTCCTGGGTAATACAATTCCATTAGTGGCAATCATTCTCATCTAAATAAACCAAACCAGAAAGTTCAAAGCCATTTTGGACTCCTTTGTCCTCAACATTCAATTTTGTCTTCAAATCATGTCAGTCTATCTCTACATCTTTTTTTGAAACCTTGTTCATCTGCTTTCTTATCATCTGAGTCTCCTTTTATAAAGGTTCATCATAATTGTGGATCTTTATTCTCCTACATTGCCACAGACCTTTTGGTGACAGAAATTATACTGGAATCACCCACAGGGACAGACCAGGGTCTTGCACATAGAGTATTAAATTAATTGAGATGCACATCATTAGGAGAAAAGAGAAATTTGACATAATATAAAATGTAAGTGATACTGAAAGATTTTTAATGAGTCTCTATATTTGAGTGATATAGCACCATTTAGCACCCTCCTCCCACTACCCTTACCTCAGCTACCTTTTGAACATAATAATTCTGCTCACAAAGTCTTTTCTATGCTTCCCTAAGGTACCTCATGATCACAGAAGTGTCAGTTTTGAAATCTTGAGTGGTTGAATAGCCCTATTACTATTATCTGGGCCATTAAGTAATGAAAGCAGCTGCTGAAACCCACTATTTACAGAACTAATGATTGCTCTGTTAACCAGAAAACTACGATTTTTATAAAACTATAAATTAGCTCAATGGACTCAAGAAGACTGTCACAAATAATATCAAGTGTCTGAGTCCTCGAAAAACTTTGAAAACAACCTGCAGCCAGGCTCAATCTTCATGTGTCACAGAGGCAGCCAGAAACAGGCAAATGGCAGTAGAGGATTTTTACATATTTTTAAAATTCATTTTTATCTTATGCCTCTTCAGGTGTTCCTGATATGTGTCTCAAGATATTTCACTATATTCTACACTTTAAATATTAATTGAGAACTCTTGACATGTTTCAGAGATTCTGTGTTTCGAAGGTGTATTCTACAATCTCTTACTTACCAAGCAATCTAGCTGAAAAGGAAAGCTGGACAGAACATACTGGCATCAACATGATAACAAATGCCTCAGTCAAACAAATGACAGAATAAAATATTTTCATGAAGCACGCTGTCCATAACTGTCTATGTTGGCTTGCTCTAACCTCATCTGTTCCTCCATATAAGAAGATCAGCAATATGTTATTTAGCTCAACCCAATAATTACATTTGAATAGCAATTTAGAGCTTTGAAAGAACTTCTGCATGTTTATTTTATTGTGCTGTCAAAACTATTGTATCAGTCAGAGTTAAATCAGGATATCAGAGCTACTACAAGTATTACAGAAATAATGGGTTTTATAAAAAGGAATGAAAATTTACACAGATGTGTTAGGAGCTGCGCAAATGAAGCTCTGGAAGGGAAATAAGAAGATGGAATAGAAGATAGTCACTAACCACGGCATCCGGAAGAGCCAGCTCAGTTAGACAGGAGGGAACTTCAGGGAAATTCAGCAACCATGCAGATTCTACGAATTTTACCTCTTCTGTGGAAAATTCTGCTCTGGGGAAGTTTCTGCCTCTGTGGAAATCACCACATTTAGGGGCCTGGAACCAAGTGGGCTTATGACCACTGTTGACTGGCAGGACCAGCAGTCAGTCAGGAAAAGAAGCCAAACACAAAGCAGCAGGAAAACAATGACAGCCTGGTCCCCACCAGGCACTTCTGTGTCTGTCCATCACTGTGTTTATCTCCCTCATCTTCCAAAATATCCCTGCTTCACTTCCCCTTCCTCATCTCAGATGAATTGCTCTTTTGAGTCACAGTGACTTAGAACCACGCAGAAGAGGGGATTCAGGTAAATGTCATTCTTGGGATTGGACAGAAGCAGCAATGCCAAGTGGGTACTACTGTGTTCACATGTCAAAGTCTGATTTTACTGCCACATTCTACAGATGAGGAAACTGAGACACAGTTTGCTTAAAGTTACTTGTCTAAGAAACAATAGATTCAGGCAAAAGATTTAAATAGGCACTTCATGAAAGAAGAAATCCAACTGGCTAATAAACATATTTTATATCAATAAACTTTTAAAATCAAATATCACTGTACACTCAAGGTAAAAAAAAAAAATTTAAATTCTGACAATACCAAGTGTTGTTAAGGAATAGGAACAACTGCTTGGGAAAATAGCTTGGCATCACCTAGAAAAACCAAAGATATTCTATCTTCAAAAAAGACACCCTGCCTCAACAATCTTTCTCTTAGATACAGCATGCCCTAAATAAACATGTGCACACCGGCATATATATAAAGAATGTTCACAGCAGTATTATCTGAATTAACTGAAACCTGGAAACAACCCAAATGTCCATCTACAAAAGAAAACATTTTTGACATACTCATACAACACAATACTGCACAGCAAAGAATATGAATGGATTAGAGTTACACACAAAAAGAATGGATTATAAACATGGAAATAAAACAATAATTACTGTAGAATATGATTACTTACCTGCTGTCCTTGGACTTTTTTAGAGCTTAGATGTTTTACCTTCAGACTGTGTTCAGTAGTAAAACACAAATATTCAGTGTTTGTGCAAATCAACATCTCATTAAAGTAAAAAACTAGGACAGAGACGTCCTTGATTTACTGCATTTTTATGATGCATAAAATTATCACTAACCTTACAATTTGCATGACGGTTCTCATCTCATGTGCCTCGGCTGTTTACAAAGTAGGTAATACTCATTTTGGTCCTTACACATCCAGTGGAATGCCCTATAAACCAAAGTAGAGAGTATTAAAAAGTCCTAGTCTCAGATTCCAAATGGCTGCAATGTAGGTATTACTGAAGCAGAGTAGACAGATTCTTTGCAGGCATACAGAGAATATTCACAAGAACTGATTCTGGTTTTGGTGTACCACCTAGGTCCCCTTTACTGGCTCAGTGTACCCATCCCTCAGCTGCTGGTACCCTTTTCAGCTGACTGTCCTTAGCTGCCAAGAGTCACTCTGCCTTAAGAAGCTTGGGAGATTACACCAAACCCCATGGGTCATGATGGCTAGCTGATGTAAGGGTGTAAAAGGCCCTCCTGCCTCTGGGAAGGACAACTTCTGTAGCAACATTCACCCTCCAAAGCTCCCTGTGGGAGCAGATCAAGGGTAGACTTCTCCTGAAACATATCTTTGCTTGGCTCCCTCTGCTCAATTATGCTCCCCTCGTTCCCTTACAAGTTTCTTCAGAGAACGCTCCCTCTGTAAATAACTTCCATAGGAATCTCACGCTTCTAGAAACCTTACCTAAGACATGTTGGTACCAGGAGTAGATCTACTGGGGATGAAGAATATAAAGTTGGTTAAGGGAGAATTTTTCACCAGTGGAAGTCTCTCCCTGTTTCTCAATTTAATACCCTGGGAAGGGATTCTCAGGCTGGCTTAAAAACACTGATAGGATGGCTCTTAGAAGCTCGAAAAAAGTGATGGCCCACATTAAATGTATGCCAGAATTTCTATGACAGGCTGTGAAGGAAGAATCCAACAGGCTCAGAGAAGTGGGCATGAACAGAACTATCATGTAAGATCATAAATTACACTGTCTGACTATCTCTCTAGAAATAGCTAGGGAACATTCATTTCCCTTGCCAAGGCATCAGTGAAAAGTTCAGGTGTGGTGGTTTTCTGGAGGTCAGTAAAGATAGTCAGAGAAACTGTCGTAGAATTTGGCTCCTCCACAGCCACAGGGAACCCAAAGGAGGAAAAGTCAAAGGTAGCCCTTAACCATCATGGACAAGGAGGATATAATCATTCAAAACAAGGAACAAGCTGGAATGGCAGCCAGGGAAGCCTGACTCAAAGGGAATCTATATATATGGCTCATCCATCCCTAAGGGCAAAGAAGAGTCAACAAGACGACTGCATAATGTAATCAAAAGAGATCAAGAAAGGATGAGCAGAAGACTGAGATCAGGCCTCCATGGAAAGTCACAATCTTTTGCCCCATTTCCAGACCTAAGCCAGTTCTCTGACCCAGAATCCCTCCACTGAAAGAGAGTTGGTTCCCCTTGAGGAAGGCCCTGCAACATCACTGCCAATATACAAAGTAGTGACTCCCCCAGAACCTCCACCAAAGAGACTTATGGCCATTTACTTGGTTGACCGTACACTAGAGAAAGGAGACGTCCGGCTCTTTCACATTATCTGAATGATGACCCCATATTAATTCAAGAAATTAAATTCATTGTTAAAAATCTTTTCATTCACCAGTGGCTTCACTGGTGAATTCTACCAAACAATTAAGGAGGAAATAATATCAATGCCAGACAAAGTTTTTCCAGAAAACTGAAGAGAAGAGAGTATTTCCCAAATGCCAAAAACAGACGCTTAATATCTGAGGGCTCTAAGCTCTTCCTTATTGCGAGCAAGAAAGGACTGAAGGGAAGAGAAACTATGGGTTGTCTCATCTTTTTCTTTCCTTCTATGTCATTATTTTCACAGGTGGTTGGCTAATACAAGAAAGTAACATGACTGAGGAAGGATATGATGGAGTTTCTTGACTGTTCATGTTTCTTAGAAAACTATTATCTTCTTTCTGCATTCAAAGCAAGTTCTGGTGCAAACATAAAGCATGGCCACTTGGAGCTGTCAGCACCTCCCCCTACTTACTCAATTATAGACATATCACGCTTACCTTGTATTCATTCTGAGTCTCACTGAACTTCCACGCATCCTGGGTCCACCAGAACTCTGCACTCATGCAACATCACACCGTATGTGCCAATGGAGTGATGAGGAACCGTGGACACATACTCTGCATTTATTTCTTCTTTGCTGCTCATACATATATTCATTCCATTGTCCCATCAGACTTCACTTACAATACGTAAGTTCAAAGATAAAATTCCAAGATGGTGACAGCAGAGCATGAATTTAAGCATAAGGCACTTCTGAGCTTAGGAGCTTCATGCAACTGTATAGGTCACAATCCACTGAAGCTGGCCCTGCCAACAGGATGTTTTGTGGAAATTTCAATGAATAAATGCACAAATGAATCTCACTGAAAAAGAAAAAGGGGAAAGAAATTCAAATTAATAAAATCATGAGTTTTCTAACCTATCAAGTTATCAAACTCACTATTTCAGAGATAATACAATAGAGGTGAAGGTACAGTGCATGGGAATTACTGGACCACACTGGTGGACTGCTCCTACGTTTCTGCTGTAAGATTCTTAGTGGGGTTTGCGTTCTTTAACATAGCAATTCTACTTATGGAAATCTAACAAAGGAAGTATTTCAAAATTGCAAACAGATTCACGTTCAGTGCAGTATTATTTTTAAGAAGGAAGAATTGCAAATAACCTTAATGCCTAAGTGAGGCAGACTAATCAGAAAAAGTTTAATATTTCTATGTGATAAAACATTAGGACATCAAACAAAGTATGTGTATGAAAAATATTTGTTGTCATGTAAAATGCCTCATAATATTAGGTAATGAAAGGGTGGAAAATTACGCACACACTGTAATTTTGTCTTAATAAAATACATATTTAATAAGCACACAGTGAATATATACATATTAAAGACTGGAGGGAATTCAGGAAAACACGAATAGTGCTGATGCCGCTGGTGGGATAACAGGTGATTCAGCTTCTTTATGTGCTTCCTACTTCTCTTTCTAACATCCTTAACTTCTTTTGAAATTAAAAAAAAAGTATATTAAACATCAATCAGAGGAAAGGCTTCAAACTAATTCTAAGCCTTTTAGGACATTATTAATATTGCAGAATGCATTCACCTGTGTCTGGTACATTTTTCATAATTTGTACTTCTCTTCATTCCTTCAATTGCTTTGTGAAATCAATTGCTTTTAGCTCATGCTATTAAGCCCAAGAGAGGTAGATAAAATAGTGTGAAGGTAATAATAGTTATATTGACAAAAAAGAAAAGAGCCAGACACCCAAACAGCTTGTGTCTTTGCTATTTTTACTTATGTACAGAACCGAAATTTCAATTGATCCTTGAGGCTTTAGCCGAACACTTCTTGCCTCTCTATGAGATGAGCTCTGGCAAAACTGAAATAATTAGGTGCTTGAAACAATCGTAGAAATAGCCTCGAGGATGCTATTGCTGCTCTTGTATACAATTATTTCCTCTGTGATTATTGCTATGTTTTCATATAATTTTAAATAGTATTTATTCTCTCATATTCCCAAGTTGTGCTTATGTTTCACAGTTAGGAAAAGAAGTGCAGATATATAAAGTATAGTGATCATAAACTGATCAATGCTTGAATATTCATAACAAAGACACACACACATACTCTTCTATTAATAGAAGTCTAAATGGTCATTTCTAACTGTATATTTAATTAATAGGAAAAGCTATGAGTCTAATCTCTTAATTTATTCAAGCCATTGCGAGCAACTGCCTACAGAAAAACAGTTCGTGAATGATTTTGTAAAGAGCTTTAAGTTGTATTTGAACTTTTTAATGAGCAGAGAATGGATCATCTCCTCCTCCCTAAATAGATAAACATTTCAAAGGAAAAGACTCAAACTGGAAATATTTATGTCATGATAACCTGCCCTTTGCTAGACTGATTCAATTAAAAGAAAGTTTATATCCCCAGTGCAGAGCATCTCCCTGTGTTGCCCCTCCACACATCAAGACTGGAGAGTTTGCTCAACCTAAGATTCTCAAGGTTGGAGTTAAACCCACAGGTCATTGAGTCCATCAGTTCTTAAATGGGTCCTTTTATATTGTGGTTCTAGTGGGTCTCTGTAAAGTAAGTAAAAATAGAGACAAAATAATGTGTGTTTCATAAAACTAATTGTATTCAATTCAAAGCCATGTCCTTTAATCTCAGGAGATTAACTTTTAACTTTTTTGGTATTAAAGTATCTTTTTTATGAAAATTAAGTGGCTGTCCTTTTTGTTTTTTAATATTCTTACTGAGAAAATAGATGACTAAGGGTTAGTTTTTTAAGAAAATTCTCTGTTTCATGAAAAACTAAAGTCTAAGATCAGGTAAACAAAGTTACTGCTTCTGCCCAAGCCTGAGGCAACTGATGAGCAAGGACTTGTGGGAACTGGTGAGCAGGGAGATTTGGAGGGAAATGAAATTGGACTTCAAGTCTGTTTAACTTTAGAGAAATGACTTAACCTAGTTAAGTAATTCATTTCTTTGACTGTATTGCCCAATGTTACCTTTCTCTCAAGTTGTTGGGAAGATTATAAAATGAGTGGTTGGCTGACTGCTTAATAACTCAATGCAAATGTCACCTTTTCAAAAAGGCCTTGCTTATTCTACCCTATCTAATGGGCACCCTCTCCTCACCCACCCGCCCAGCCTTTCTCTATTCCACATCAGGGTACTTAGTCTCTGGATTCATTTCATTTTCCCAACAGAATATAAGATTCATGAGAGAAGGGACCCTGTCTTCCTTATTCCCACTGCATCCCTAGCAATTAAAATATATGGCCAAAACATGGTAGTACTTAATAAATATTCATTGAATATGGAGTGAATATAAAGTTACACACACAAAAAAAACCCTCAATAAATGTTAATTCCCTTCTTTCTGACTAAAGAAAAAAGTCCATCTCCCTAAAATATCATCTTGGTCTTCATCGTCTGAGAACATCAGAACCCGTCCCCAACACATAAGGTATCTCTCTTTCCAAACATATATTCCCAAATAGGAAGTAATTCTTTAGGTAACTGTTATTTGATGAGGACATCTTTATTTCAGAGCTGGCCATAATTAAGAATGATTATGGGATGGCAACCTCAAATTGGGTTTGGATGCATATTTAGTTTATTGAATAAAAAGAATGCCTAATTTTTGAGATTTACACAGATTGCCAGGAAAATGTCATCTAAAACCTTCCATTTTAAGACTATGTATAGTATCTGGTAATTGCTTATATTAATTTGCATTTCAAATCAGTATTGAAAGGGTTCACCATGTAGTTGTCTTCAGCTAAAGTGTCCTATTCTGCTAAAAGCTAACATTAATGAGTAAAACATTTAACTTAACACAAACATGCTAAGTACTAATATTAAAAAGGAAAAGGAAGGAAGGAGAGAGGGAGGGAAGGAAGGAAATCAAGGAAGGAAGAAAGGAAGAAGGAAGGAAGGAAGGAAAGTAAAAAGCAAAACTATTGAGGAAAAAATCAAAACCATAAATAGGAAAATGAAAGTCTTCAGAGTGTCTCTACAGCCCAGAAATCAAGGCCTTAGGGAAGGTCCCATATATCTGAGATACCAGAAATGACTCTTTCTGAGGATGCTAAGGTTCCAGGCCAACAGAGAAGTGTGTTTTGTTTGTTTTTGGCCGTGATGTAAATATACACATGTGGGACAAGGAAATAAGGAGCTGAGTAGGACAATCCCACTTAATCTTGGTTGTCATCCATCACTTACTCTAAGCACTAAATTAGTGCCTAGATTTAAGGGATTGGCAGCCATTAAAACACAACATGCCTAAGCTCTAATTCTTTTCCCTTGGCAAAAAAAGTGTCCCATATGGCTATGGGAAGTGGTGGGGAAACGGGCTGCGTAGCACTGGTGGAAACACAACCCAAGACATGGCATACGAACGCCTGTTTAGCCCAGTGCTAGGTACCGTAAAAGATGCCTAGACTTCCAGTTTTACATTCAGCACGTTAAAAGATTGGAAATCATCACTTCCATCCTTAGGAAAAGAAAATGTTAAACAAACTGAAAACCAGTAACTTCTCTTGGAGACAGGAAAGAACTGAGGTTGCAGGGCAAGCCACCGGCCAAATCCCGGTGAGCTGCAGCTGAGATCTGCTCATCTGAAGCAGAAGCCACTGGGGCCAAAAACTGGTAGGAACACATCAATGGTAATTTTGATGAATTGCTGGAGGCTGAATATGGACTAGCTTGAGAGTGAGAAAGTCCTAGGGCTGCAGGTCTTAGGAGGCTCTCATACTTTCAAGAATTTCACCTCCTGGAACCCCACCAGTGAAGAGCCAAGAAAGATCACCTTGTGGCTATTGCAAGGGGAAGGCAAGCATAATCTTTGTGAAATATGCCAGAATGTTCTCCATAACAAAGACCTACTCTCCAGGGCCTCATCTCACCATAAGAGAGGGCATTTCTTCCACTATAGTCCTCTCTAGCCCCCTCTAGCATTTAAAGGAGTCGGGGAAGGAAACTGAGAAACACATGAAGGTCATAGCCCAGAGACACATCACCACTAAAAGACTGAGATTTAATATTAAGATTATAGAATGCTTCCCCTCTCACATTCCTTACCACATACCAACACAGTTCCAGCATAATAATAGTGAATTCAGCTGAAAAAACTGTAAGACTCAGACTCTATTTAAGAAGAAATTTTTAGCAAAACCTTAGGACAACAGGGGAGACAAAAACAAAGATATTGGAGGAATTGAAGCCTCTGGTACGTACAGCTGCAACAAACATTAAACATAGTTCAACAGCTAGCCAAATTGACATAAATATTCATACTAAAGTCCTATTTACCTCAGTTCCTATTACTCAATACATCATGCTCAGCTTTCAACAACAAAAATACAAGGTAAAAGAGAACACACTCTGAAGAAACAAAGCAAGCATCAGAATCAGACTCTGATATGACATAGAAGCTGTCTTTAGCAGCTCTGGTCTGGGATTTTAAATAACTATGATTAATATGCTAAAGACTCTAATGGAAAAAGCAGACAACATGCAAGAACAAATGGGTAATATAAGCAGAGAGATGGAAACGAAGAGTCAAAAGGAACTGCTAGAAATCGAAAACACTGTAAAAGAAATAAAGCATGGCTTTGGTGGGCTCATTATGAGACTGGACACAGCTGAAGAAAGAATCTGTGAGCTTGAAGACAGGTCAACAGAAACTTCCAAAACTGATACATAAAGAGAAAAGAGGATGAAAAAATAAAATAGAATACAACAGCCAAGAACTGTGGGATAATTTCAAAATAATTGAAATATAAGAAGAAACAGAACAGGATAAATACTTGAAGTAATTCTGGGTAAGAATTCCAAAAGTAATGACAACAAATCACAAATCCATGAAGCTCAGAGAACACCAAGCAGGCTAAATACCAAAAACATACATACCTAGGCACATCATTTCAAATTGCAGAAAATCAAAGACACAGAGAAAATCTTGAAGAAAGTTAGAGGGATTAAAAAAACAAACAAATAAAACCTCTTACTTATAGAGGAACAAGGATAAGAATCACAGTGGGCTTCCTGTCAAACACTATGCAAGTAAGAGAAGAGCATCGTGCAATATTTAGTGTTGAAAGAAGAAGCCACCAATCCAGAACGTTATGTCCAGAAAAATTACCCTGCAAAAGTAAAGGAGAGATAAAGACAGATTCCAAGAAAATTAAGCATAAGTTATTGTTCCTGCTTCTAGCTTCACTCACCTTCAAAAGGGAGCAACCAAAGGACTAGAAACTGGTCATCCTTATTGGAAACATCAGACAGAGGAAGTGACAGACATTGAAACTGAATTAGGAAAGAGTCTCTCAGATAGAAAATGTCAAAAGACAATGATTGTTAGTTGGGGCAGAGGGTAAATGCATGACAGAGACCAAGTGGGCTGGACAGTGAGTATGCAATTTGCAGTTATTTGCTTTTATTGCTAGACCTCATCTCTTTTGTGGCCACATGGGATTTCTGCCTGAAAATGAGAATACTTGCCAAGCACCATTTGGACCTAACCTCTTCCCTAAAGGAATATAAAGTCTATAGATATCCAGATATATACATAAATAACTGCAAAATATCATATAGCAGTAGAAACTTAAATGCTAAATTGTGAGTGATAAGTGACCATCTTTCAATCAAGTCATGCAAGAAATAATTATTGGGTTAATACCCTGTGTCAGGTACTCCTGTAATCTCAGGGAATTTTTAAAGTGATGGACACAAAGACACAATAAATAAGTAAACAAATAAGAAAGATATCATATACTGGTATAAAAATTAGATAACATAAACAAAAATAAACATAGAATTAAAATCAAGTGATACGAGGGGTAGGGTATAGCTCAGTGGTAGAGTGCATGCTTAGCATGCATGAGGTCCTGGGTTCAATCCCCAGTACCTTCATTAAAATAAATTAGTAAATAAATAAACCCAATTACCTCTCCTCAAAACAAAAACAAATAAATAATCAAGTGATATGACTGATGGCAGATGGCAGATGACAGACAAGTAAACAGATAGACAGACAGATATTTATTTTAGGGAAATGGCTCATATGATTGTGGAGGCTGACAAATCCGAAATCTCCAAGGTGGGCTAACAGACTGTAGACTCAGGGAAGTATCGATATTGCACTTCAAGTATGAAGGCAGCCTGCTGGCAGAATTCTCTCTTCTTTCTGGCATGTCAGTTCTTTTTCTACTAAAGTCTTCAACTGATTAAACAAAGCCCATTCACCTTATGGAGGGCAATTTGCTTTACTTAAAGTCTACCAATTTCAATGTTAATCTCCTCTACAAAATATTTTCACTGAAACATCTAAAATAATGTTTGATTAACTATTGGTCTAACCAAGTTGACACATAAAATTAACCATGATAAGTCCACCACTTGTCAACTTGACACTCATACAGATCTCCTTAAATCATACTTAATCTCCAAATAAAAACAGTAACAAGGTCATACTTCCACCTGATGTGATACAACTATCCTGCATACCCCAGAAATGCACAAACCTCTTCCCCAGAAGAGGATGCAAAGTCCTTAGATGATGTGCTCATTCTGCCAGCAGACCTCAGATCTCAGAATAATGCCCAGGGAGGATTCTCACTAAAAAGAACAGTAGTGAACACATGGCCTCCCATATGTCAATTTTATGGCTGTTATTTTAAGAAGTCCTTTAATTATTTCTTTTCAGGGGCAGTAGGTTTGCTACACAAAACCATTTTATTTTAGCTGGTGAATTTTCAAACTTGGCTCTTATTTCTGACTCCAACACAAATATTGTATAAAAGAAAAAAAACCTCATGAATCAGATGCAGAATTTTTCTTGCATTTTCTTCCTCTTCTCCATGTGATATTTCAGTCCTTTGGAGGATGGGATAGAAATCTACCCCCCAAAAAAGGCTACTTTGTGCAAACAGTATGAACAGTAAGTATTGATAACTGATTGCAGGGTCAGGAAAAAGCTGAATACTAAGTTAGTATCAATGAATTTTCCACCTTAAAGGCTGTGGTTTCACTAGTAAAAAATTCAAGAACCCAGTTACTTCGAAGAAACTTGCCAATAGGAAAAGTATAGTGTTGATAACTGTACACTATTGACCATAAACTTGCCTTCTGTCCTGGTTCACACATATTTTTGCCTTGTAGAATTTTTTATGATATCCAGATCTCCTGCTTGGTAGATGTTAAGTTCTAATTTTATTTCTGTAGAGCATTTAGATATGCTCTATCCCTTGCAAATAGTAGGTGTTCAATTGTATTTGTGGAACGAACACAGAAATAAGGGGACTAGAAATAATGAGCATTGGTGAGGATGTGGGGAAAAGGGAATACTCATGAACTGTTGGTGGAAATCGGCCTTTTGGCTCCCATCTTGTGCCAGTCCAATGAGGTACTGCCAATTGTAATGGTGAGAAACTCACCCAAACTATAGTCTTTGAAAGACATTCTGACACATAAAGCTTGTTGGTTCCAGCCCTTGTTAGTAAGTGCCCTTTAGTAAGTGTTTGTACTAGGGTACATTTGTCCCCCAAAAAATTCAAGTCCACCCAGAATCTTGGAACATGACTTTATGTGGAAGTAGGATCTTTCCAGATGTAATTAGCTATGTTAAGGTCACATTGGATTAGGGTGGACCTAGGTCCACTGACCAGTGTTCTTCTTATAAGAAGGCTATGTGAAGACATGGAGACACACAGTGGAGAGGGCCATGTGAAGACAGAGGCAGAAACTGGAATGATTGTCCAAAAACCAAAGAATGCAAAGGATTACTGACAACCACCAGAAGCTAGAAGACACAAGGATGCTTTTCTATAACCTTTGGAGGGAGCATGGCTCAATCGTCATTTCAGACTTCTAACCTCCAGAACCACGAAAGAATAAATTTCTGTTGTACTAAACTACCCAGTTTGTGGTAAATTGTTATAGCAGCCTAGAAAACTTATATAGTATTTTTAAAAATAATAATTAGCAACCAGAATCTATATCATAGTTTTTAAAACTATTAGGTTTCTAACTGACAATAGTAATACAGACTCAGTGTAACCAATTAAAATATGGAATTTTATAAAGTCAAAAGCAAAATTAAAATATAGAAACTTATAAGTTAAAAGTGAAAGTCCTACCTTTACATCCCAGCTCCTGCCTCTGCATATTTGCACTTTTTACCTTTTCTGTGAATATAGGCATAAGCACTCTTTTTGCTAAAAATGGGATCACCCTATGCATAATGTTTTTCAGCTTGTCTTTTTTCAGTAACTCTATTATGAAATATATGGGCATCTTTACATGCCAACATACAGAGATCAACATCATTCTTTTAATAGACTGCATAATAGTCTATTATAGTCACCATCTCATAATTCACAACATTTGTTCAATATTCTATTTATTTTCAGTTGTGGGCTAGGCATGACATCCCTGTTTCCAGGTAGTAGATAAATAAGTAAAAAAGAAACTGTACTGCGGTATGATAAATGTTTCAACAGGCACAAGCACAGAGGACTGTGGGAGGGGACAGGAAGGGTGCCCCTGGCACAGGGAGCAGAGTATACAAATGACAGGAGATATGAAGAAATAATCCTGTGGGCCAAAACAAGCAGCATCTCACCATTCTCACAAGTGGCTGCAAAGAAAGAATGATCCACACATGAGCTCTGGAAGGTTATACCTAGTCAGTTTTCCTGGATTTAAATAGACTTATTTCAAGAAGCCTATACAAAATTATTTAATGATCAGTTGGCTCAACACAATGCACTATGTGGCCTGAGCACTTAATCAGTTTAAACAAGTGTGACTTGTTCTGCTGGTACTTTAAAAGATGCACTCTTCATTATCCTAAGAGTCTTGGCTGCAGGCACATGGACCCTAATGAATCACTGCTTAAATTTCTAGGAAGCATTTTCAAGGATGCAGCTCTGAGGTGTGGCTTCAGACAGGTACCATCCTAGAAAACGAGGCCAAAGAGCATAGCTAAAGTGATCTTAACAGTGGTGAGGAGTCCAGAGGCAAAATCCTGAAGCTTAATCTAAATGAACCCCATAGAAGGATGATTTATTACCAAAGGACAGAAGAAAATGATTAGCCTTAATGAAGCACCTCGTAGTTTATGCAAATTGGATCTGATTCACCACTGATCTTGGACTCAGGATTCCCGCTGACTTTTAGCTCATCAGCTTTAATCACAGGCATGCCTAATGGGCCTTTTGTCTGAGACCTTGATGAACTGCCTGACTTCATTATTAGGTGATGGGGTAGGAGGGCAAATGCCTGCAATTTGGAATGGAGTGGGACAGACTAGACGCCAATTCACTTCCCTTTGGTGATGCCTGAAACCTTCCTTCCACCTCATCCTCTCCGTTCCAGTTACCAGAGGAGAAAGCAGATCTAAGTTATCCACTTCTATTAGTGAAAAGGGGCTCAACTGCAGCAGGGAAAATTAGTGCAGATCTCTGCCAAATTAATCTATATTAATATAACGAGAGCATCCCAATTCCTCATTCCGTAGATCTTCGGAGGAGAACTGGCATTACTGGAGACTCAGGCTGGAGCAGCTGCAGGACCATAAGGAAATGGAAGAGAAGAAAATGGACATTCCCCTCAGACAGTTTTATCTTACCTGATTTTTGTTTTTAAGTCTGAAATAAATATGTGATGGAAGTGGTTATTGTGTTATTAAGAATAAACCATCATTGAGTGATTCCCTAACGGCTGACACTACTCGGAAAATTCTTTTAATAAGGGTGCGTGCGTGAGTCCCGGCTGAATGCTATCTGCTCGCGCATACGGCAGTCAGTTGAAAGTGTCTGCAGCGATGGGGTCCTGACTGGGGCCAATGTTTCATTCAGTTACAAAAGCAGTTTATCAGCCACACACACGGAGATACTTCCTCAGCTAGTTAAGCTTTGCCTTATACTCACAGTCTCTCATTCCTAGTCTTAGAACATTCCCCACTTAGCAGATTCTGCTCCCTGGCTTTGCTGCTGAATCAACCTATAAGGACTAATTTCACGTCTCCTTTGAATCCTGTCAATCTGACTTATTTTGGGAGAGTGAAAACGGGAGCGTCAGTCAAAGCAGTCACATCAGAGAGGCCCTCAGACAGCTTTTCAAGAGGAACTCAATTAAATCACATTCCATTTACTGGGATGGGTATTTATTCAGAGCACAGCAACCAGGGGAGCTGGGGTGGGGGGGGTGGGGGGAGAGCTGGTTACCCAGCACCCGAGGGCTTCCCGCACAGAAACCTGGCCTTGGGTGCCTTTTGCTGGGGATGTCTCCCACCCCAGGCTTTGGATTCCATGAACCAATACAATTTGAAAACCCAAAGTATATTTAACAAATTTTTATTTGGCCTGATTAGCAAATTAAAGAAAATCAACCACCAAATACTATTGCTATCACTTCAGAAAAGGGCATTTTAAAACAGCAAAACAACAAGAAATTCTTAACTAAAAATCTTTTTTTAAATTAAGGCATAAAATTAGCACTATGGGAAGCTCACTATGCTGTCCCTGGTTTTTCCATTTTCTCCAAATTAGTGGAAACTTCCTCACAGAAAGCGCCCTAAAGGATAAGAACAGCTGTTTTCCCTCTGATTGGAGGAAGACAAATGAGGAGGGAAATGCAACAGATGAATCAGTGTGACCTGTTACACTGGTCTGTCTGTCCACCAGCAAACACACCCAGGCACAACCAGAGACCTTTTCTATGTCTGATGACCCCTCAGTGCTCCCAACTCGCACCTCAGGACCCCTTTTGAATGCCTCTAGAACCCCACATTCTACACTGTCTTTTTAATAAGTATCATATTTATGATATTCAAAACTGAAAACCAATTTTGAGAGATAAACCTTACTTGCAAGCCAATGTACACAAGAGAGAAGAAAAGAAAACTTACACTGTTTCGATTTCAAGACTTCCACTGTCTGTAATAAAATACCAGTGTTCTCTCAAATCACATAAAGGTATCTTTAAAAAAATTTTGACCTTTCCAGTGCTGATGTTCATCACGACAGCTGTCACAAGGCCACCTGATGTTCGTCACCTTCTTGCTAGCACCACATGGGTTACCTCTATCCCGTCCTGTGCTACACACCCTGGAGCTATGGAAGTAAATGTCACAAGCCCCTGTGTTCATCCTCTGGACAAGTTACTAAACATCTCTGAGACTCTCTGATCTGTGATATGGAGAAACTAATCCTTTGAACTCAGAGAATTATTGCAAAGATGAGATAAGACATGTAAAAATACCTTGTAAACTGTGAAATTATCTACATGCATGAGGTATTGCTGATGTTGCTCTTTAACAGAAAGAAGCAATGAGAAACAAATAATAATTATTTCAAAAATAACTTCCCTAGTAATAATAAAAATGATGATGATGATGATGATGATGGCAGCAAGAAGCGAAAATAAGAAAACAACATTTCTCTAGGACTTTCTCTGTGCCAAGTTATTGTACTAAGCACTTTTTATGTTTGTGTGTTTTTTTATGTAATCTCCACAACAATCATATGAGGTAAACACTAATATTATCCCATCTTAATAACTAGGAAACTAAATTCTAGAGAATTCTATAGCCTTGCCAACTTCATACAACTAGCACAAAGGAGAACTGAGATCCAAGCCTTGGATCTATCTGATTCCAAAAATCCTATGAGCAAAGCTTAACAAAATTTTCTGTAGCCACAAAAAGACCTTTTAAAAAAAAAAAAACAAAACGCTAGACCTAGGACAAAAAGAAAACAAAATAAGCAGAGCTTGGCCTAAATCTTTAACCAGATGGCATAACATTAACTTATGACAGAAAAGAGACAGAAATATTCAACTATTTCGCTTCCTTTTATACCATTAAAAAGAGTAACTGTCAAGCTGGAAAGGGTAGAATAAATAATATTAATGGAAAAACTAAAAGCTAAAACTGAATTTTGACACTGGAAGGAGCCTCAAAAAAATCATACAGTCCAATGTCTTGGGTTTACAGATTAAAAAAAAAATGGGAATAAGTGTCTCGCTCAGTCACAAGTACATGACAATGCTTGGGCAGAACTGCCTCCTGGCTCCTGCCTGGTTTAATGCTCTTTCTGTTGTCAGTGATTAGTTCTTGTCTCGTTGCAGAAAGTTCAGAGATGAGACACAGAGGTTAAGAAAGTAAAGTGGGGATTTCTGGGGATGGATAGTACACTCTCAAGGGGAGAGGCTCAGGTGAGCAGTTGCCCTGAGTTTCTTTGACAAGTTATTTACATAGGGTATGAAAATGAATGGGTGGAATACTCATGGGGAGGGAAGGGTTTGGGGTTGCATTCCCTAATTTTCATCCCAATTCCACCTTCCTGAAAGGAGGAGGGACTTTCGCCCCTATTTAGTCTGGACTGGAAGTGTCATGATGGTGGTGCATGATGGGTACTTTTAATCTGCATGGCCGATTTTATTGTAATCAGGGCATTATGAACAAAAGGTTAGATTCGGACACTAGAGATTCCTGTCTTTTTCCACCTTTCTTTGTAGGCCTCCAGGCCACTGGTCACCCCAAAATATGTGATTTCTTATCAGCCCAGAGGTTCCTGCTTTTCTTTCTCTGCCCAGGGATCCCCGTTGTTTACATGATGCATGGTTTCCTGCATTTGGCCCATGCCCCTCCCTTCTGCCCAATTCCTGCCATTTGGCCTGTGTCCCCCTTTCTTTGCTCATATCTAGCTATCTGCCTGCTCTAACATTTCCACCTATTGCATTTGACGGATAATAATGAACCAAAGTCCCTGGGTTCTAATGAATGAAATCACACAGTATACTGAAAAATAGAATTACAGAATGTCTGATGGCAATTTTTGAAGTCATGGGAAATGAGAAATGTATCAGAAGACATGAGTTGTCCTTAAACTGTATAGCAACTAAAATAAGCACTTGATTTATGAAAAGGTACTGCTTACCTAGTTTGCTACTCTGTACCAGAATGTAGTCTTAAGCAGGAAAGGAGAATTCGCACTTAATTTAGCCATATATCAATATCTAGAGAGTTCCTTAAATTTAAGATGCCATAGAAGTGAATTGAAAATGGGTACTCCTTTACTAAAATATAAGAACTGTATGCATCTCATTAAATATACACTAGATCTATTACCTGCCATGATTAAAAGACTCATTAACCACTTTTAAATAAAGTTTAATAGAAATAATTAAAAATTAATGTTGACATTTCAGTTTTTTCCTATAATTATAATAATTACTGTAGGGTTGAAATAATTTTCAATTTTATAATAAATTATTTGGTCCCCCCATTTGTCATTCTACATCCAGGGTATAAACTCATGCTGCTGCCTTGTTCTGGCCACACTATATAGAGTGGCCCCTGTACGAGGTCATCCAGCATAAGCATCTGCCTTTCTGATCTCCTGATAGTCACAGTACTGCACATTCTATCTAGGATCTGCAGATATTTGCAGGAAAAGACATTCAGTGAAATTGATGTTCTCCAAATCCATCACCACAGCTCACTGAAGTGCAGAGAGCTATAGATCACTGTTATTTTTTTTTAACTGTCTGGATTCTAGATGTTACACTCTTAATGATATCTGTAATCTGTCATTGTCTCCAATGTATTGAATTCCAGTGTATGACTATATTCCAATGTGATCTTACCAGTGGAACAGGATGTCCATTTACGCCCAGATTTACATTTTAAAACTCATCAGTGAGGGATAAAAACAAAAAAACAAAAAACAAAAAACAAAACAGAATAGCATAATCAATGTAAGGCTCTCAATCTGTTTTGCCTTGCAATAGCTTTTAGTAGACATAATGTGTCTTTATCAAATGGTAGCCAAATATCCCTCTACCTGAACTGTGCCCAAGAAAAAAATCATGCTTCTTTTAATTATCAGTTAATGATAATTCATTATCATCCCCATCCCCAGTTTCTCCCAAAAGTGAATTCTTGCACACTATCTGGCCTTTCTTGTAAGTCAAACCATTGCACTATTTACAATGGTTATTGTACATTTATCCTCTCTATTTTGTGAAAAGCCACCCTGTAGAAACAGACGACAGACACCTAATCTTATATCCCGCTCCAAAGCATACAACTGGAGGTCTGCTATAAATGTACAATTCTTCCTCTCAAAGGAAGTAGGGATAACCCTTAACAGTCTCACTTTTCTGGGATAGTTTGCAATCTTCTTTTTATTGAACATATTCTACAGATTTACTTCCATGGATCCTACTGTCAAATGAAAAAGATGTACAACCTAAAAGTTGAAAATTATGTTTTATTCAGTGGAATTTCTGAAGACTTTCAGCCCAGGAGGCAGCCCTTCAGATAGCTCTGAGGGACTGCTCCAAAGAGGTTAGTGAGGAGCCAGGATACATAGAAGTTTTTTGCAACAAAAACCAGGTGGTTGGAACATCAAAAGATTACCGTTAAATAAAGAAAAAACCAAACATCTCAAGTTATCATTAACTTCTCATTTAGCGTTTTCAGTGTATGAGAAGATGCAAGAATCTGGGCTCACTGAAATCATTCCTTTGACTTGCACCTTAACTATCTAGGGCCAGCATCCTGTTTTCCTGCATCTTGAATCCCTCAGGGTGCACAGTGGGACGGGGAACATGGGCTGGGGGAGGCTGCTGCTGTGGCTGATGGCTTGATGGCTGCAAAATCCTTTGTTTACTGACATGGCAGAGATATTTTTCGTCCACTCTATGCTGCTCTTTTTTGAGCCATCTGTCCTATGATCTTACTTTCTTAGTTTGGGGATGACCATCACTTTTCAGGGAAACTCACTGATGGGGGTCAGGGCAGACTGCCCACAAATATGCCACTTTGGCATATTATTGATTACTCTGAATTAAAGTTACCTAAGAAACAGCCAATGCAAGAAGGACAGTCTGACCCTCCTTTGTCCTCCTGAAAACAAGAAATAAATCTCCCATGCAAAAACTACCCTCCCTGTACCGGGAAGTAAAGAGACATCTTTATCACCAGAGATAGGGAATTCAAGGCCAAGAAGGCTGTATAAACAAACCTTGCTACTTCCTTACTAATTTACTACCCCAAGCCCAAAGCCCTTTGTCTTGTCAATTCTTCCAAATATGTTGTTTCTCTGTTTAAAAACTACAAAAGCTGTCTGCTTTGGTCACCTCTTTGGGTCCTATATCTGAGATCTCCCTATGTACAAAATTAAGTTTTTTCTCCTATTAATCTGCTTTGTGTCAATTTAATTATTAGACCAAAAAGAAGAACCAAAAAGGATAAGGAGATATTTTCCCTTCCCCAACATCACCAAGTTCAGCTTATGAACTCACCTAACCCATTGCTTCACAAGGTAATTTCTATCAACTGATTTCAGGATGTTTCTGCATAAACTTGTAAAGTAACCATCCTCTCCCCCACCTCATACCCCAGTGCTGCTTCTCAGGCTTACGGCAGTGGTTGAAGAGATACCTGTGTTTATTTCAGGCCCAATATGATGGTCACAATCTCATTTTCAAAAGAAAGGAAGTAAACTGACTTTTGAGTTTTTGTTGTGTCTATTATTATTGGTTAAGCAATAATTAAGTAACTAATTTGAAAATTAATCAACAGGCTGAAAAAAATAGCCTGCAAAAATCAAAAGGCATTTTGCAACATCTTATATGATAACTATATAAAAGATAGAAACATCTGGATAATAAACCATTAGGTGAATTCCTAGCTGGCTGAATGACTCTCCTTAAATATTGCTGGTCTATAACCTCCAAGCTATGCCTTTGACTCGGCTGTTAACATGTTTAATTAATAATAAGGTGACATATATTAAACCTTACTCTGGGCTAGGGTTAGGAATTTTGAGCATTCCATATATTAATGACTTACTCATCGCAAAACTCTATGAAGTAGATGCTATCATATTCTCTATTGTAAAGATGAGGAATTGATGGTGAAAAAGGTAAAGGCATCCACCCAAGATACACAGCCAGTGCACAGAGCCAGGATTTTTCCCAGGCTGTCTGACTCCAGCCCAGGCTTATTTCTGTCCGCTCCTCTGCCTCTGTAGCAACTATGCATAGATCTAGAAATCAGGCTGGTTAAGTCTGTATATGGCATAAAATCAAGAGAACTAGCTAATTTGTTAAATGACAGAACTGAGACAAGTTCTTTTTTTTTTATCTAAAAGGATAAAATTCAAACAGGACAGAAATGTTAAGCCTGCATTTAGAGTCAACAAAATCAATTCCATAAATGTAAAAAGAAGTCCTTTTGTAAAGATGTATGGGGAAAAAAAATACCAGGTTGTATTCAGACGAAGGGAGACAGTATTGCTGAAACCAAGCAAAAACCTGCAAGAGCCCCCCTCACGTACAAAAGGCCCCTCCCCTGCCTCTTTGTAGAAAAGCTGAAGTGTCCCAGGCCTCCCTGAGTCACAAAAGAACAGACTTAAGTAGTTAATGATTAAGACAATAGAGATACAGAGTCTTTCAACATCTGATGCACATTCCTGAGTTGTTTTACAGATACCATAACTGCCACCAGAAGGAAAAAGCTAACTGCACAATGACCAGACTGCAGTATGACATAGGCTGCCCCACCTTGAGCAGTCCTGAGTCTATGGCCAGCACAGTTCCAATAACTTGCCTCAAGAGAATGGGATTAACATCATTGCTCATACTAATCTATATCTTTTTAGGCATCAAAATTATTGTAGCTTGCTCTGTCTGCATATGTAAGCAGGCAACTGAAATTGTCAGCAAAAAGATGCTACAGACCCATGTCGACATTTTCCACTCTGAGACTACGGCGCCCTACGTCAGCATGAAGTTACAGAAGACGGACCTTCCCTCCTAATCCCATAAAAATGGAATGACAGTTGACAAGTGGGGATTTGTAAGCAGCTCCTTTGCCCCTTTCCTGCTTCTCTATTTCCATTCCCCTTAAACCTTAATTATAAGGTAACATTTAATCTAACGACTGACTTCTGCTCTATTGAATGTACACAATGCCTTGCCTAACCTGCTGATTTCTTTCCTGGATTAAAAGGAGTAAGAATAAAGAATTAAGGAGTTAAAGAATAACTGATTCTTTACCCCTAGCTTCCCTTAGCAAATTTGCAGGTGGTCCACACAGGCAAGATATCATCCAAAGGAAGATCAGGAGAAGTCAGCAGGTCTGCACGCAATGGAAAAAATGATGAAGAATCTGACCTCCTACCTTAATGATTAACTGAGATTATTTCCCCTTTAAAGATTCTCATGGCTGAGCAGGATCTTCAGAGTTGATCTCAAGGCATGAGTCTGCCTTCTCCCCAGATTGCTGGCTTTTCTGATTAAAGCAACTTTCCTTTCTACCAACACTCACCTCTCAGTTATTGGCTTCTGAGTGACGAGCAGCCAAACCTGAGGTGGGTAACTGCACCTTTCAGTGGTCAGACCATCTCTACATAATTGAGTTGTGTTCTGATATCTCATTTTAAGACACATTTTAGTCATTTAGAATACTTTCAGAAAAACATGGCTAAGATAATAAGATATCTCATCATAGGCCTATTGGTTACATAAAATATATTATGTTTGATGACAAAAGTTTTAGGATGGATGGGGGGAAGGTGCATATCATAACGCACATAAACAGAATTTAAATATTTGCTGATTGCAAGATAGTCATGACAGACAGAAAGGTTATTCTGCATTATTCCAAAAAACACAAACCAGGATTGATGAGCCAAATTTATAAGAAGCCAATTTTCAGCATAATGTTCAAGGAAGAAGTTTCTCAAAAGCAGAGTTATCTAAAAGTTAAATGGTTGATAAGTAATGGGAAAAGAAGTCTTTGCATACTAGACACATTCACAGGAGCATATATGAGTTAAACAGCCTGATGTGTAGGATTTGCTTTAAAAGAGAACAAAAAGAAAATGTGGATGGGGGATAGCTGGAACAGGAATAGCAAAAACATTGACCACTCCTTAAGCTAGATGGTGAGCACTCAGAGATTACTTGTACCATTATTTATACATTTGTATGTAACTGAAATTCTTATTTATACAAAAGGAATACACTGCCTCAGGGAGTAGTGAGGTCCCTGTTTTTGGATATCTTCACACAGCGACGGAATGTTCATTTTAAAAGGATATCACAGAGTAAACAGATCTTCCTAAAGGATCTTCCGTCAAGGATTTCTTTAAATTCTGATTCTGCAAAGTAAGCTAGAAAAATTGTGTAAAGTAACTCAGAGAAAAAGATAACCCCCTACTCAGCCTCTTCTATTATTGACAGATTTTTGCTGCCCGCTCATCATGTCTCCTACTTGCTACTGTCTTTTGCTCCCTGGAGCACCTATCTCCTCCCTGGGGATTTGGATGCTGTCAAGGTCAATTACTACACAGCAGAAACTCACAAAGTAAGACTAGAGCTGAGAAACCCAAAGCTGTCAAACAGCCTTCAGCTGACAACTTTCTCAAACATGAAACTTTCACATATAAAAATAGATTATTCTTTGAAGAAAGAATCAAAATATTTCACCTTCCTTACAGTTAACCCTTTGAAATCTACCACAAGTGAATCATGAGAGGTCACAAAATGGAGCACAAGGGCTATCAAATGTGAATACTTGAGAAGGCTTTTCTGAGGAAGTTATCTGAGTTATCATATTAGCCCATCTGTGAAGCCTAGGTATATAAATAGATGAAAATGGTTGGCCAGATGTTTCAGTTTCTCAGGCGTATGGTCATACTGCACTTTCTGTTCATCATGTGGCTGGGTGGGGTCATGTAATTCTGGCTAATAAACAAGGCAAGACTCTCCAGATTTCTCTTCTCCCACTGGCAGGACCATCAGCAACGTTCAAAGGGAAACTGTTCCATCTGTATAGCTGCATGATGACAATGAGCAAAACTCCTTTGAGATCCCACAGTGGACATGGAGCTTAAGTGCAAAATAGGCCTTTATTTACTGTTTTAAACCACTGATATTTTGGAGGTGCTTACTATGTGTGGTAGACAGACTTTTTAAATGGCCTCCATGATCCCATCCCCTTGAGTGTGGGTGAGATCTGTGAATATGGTAGGATATCCCTCCGATGTTATGGCAAAAAAAAGAAAAGAAAAAAAAACACCCAAAACTGCAGATATGATTGAGATCCTTAATCAGCTGACTTGGAGTTAATCAAAAGGAAGCTTATTCTAGGTGAGCTTGGCCTAATCAGGTGAGCCTTTAAAACAAACAAACAAACAACAAGAAGTAGAGCAGACACTCCTACTGGCTTAGAAGAAGGAAACAGCCATGTTATTAATTGTCTATGGACAAGGGCAGCTTCTAGGAGCTGAGAGCAATCCCCAGTTGACAACTAGCAAGAAAATGAGGATCTCAGTCATCCAGCTGCAAGGAAATGATCTCTGCCACAACCAGTGAGCTTGGAAGGAAACCCTGAGCCTCAGATGAGATTGCAGTCCCAGCTGACCGTTTGATTTTCAGCTTGATAAGACTTTGGACGCAGGACCTGCCAAACCCATACCCAGAATTCTGACACACGGAAATTGAGAGATAATAAATTAGTGTTGTTTTAAGCTGCTAAGTTTGTGGTAATTTGTTACCATAACAGAAAATTAATACACTACAGCATAATTGAGTGTATCCTGGCTGATAGAGTGGGAAAATTAATTACAATGTTGTGATTATTATAGTGCTAGGAATATTTTGGAAAGGACAAAAATCAGATTAATGAATAGCACATCTGCACAATGAAATACCACATAGCCATTAAAACTAATGAGGTAGGTCTGCATGTGCTGTTACAGAACCATCTTTGACATATTTGTTCAATGAAAAGTAAGGTACAGATCATGTAGACAACATAATCTTATCCATTTGCATTTTTAATGGCTATATAAGTATGCTTGCATATCCACAGACAAGTTCTGGAATTAATAAATAACTACTAACAATTTCTATAACAGGGAAGAAAAATTGGGACTCCAAGGATAAGAGGAAGAATAACCTTTCATTGTAAAACTTCTGCACTGCTTGAATTTTTATCATGTGCACATATTGCTTTTTCTATTTTTTTTTTAAAAATGGATAGAAATGAAAAACAAACTAATCAACTCACATCTATTGAATATATACTGTATGCAAGTCACTTTACTAGGTACACAGTTGCACAAAAAAATGCACTGGATAAGAGAAGTCTGAAAGAGTTAATGGCAACACAGAGAATTATAATTTTTGTACAAAACTAGAAAAATGGTCTGGCAGTTAATGAATTCCCAAGGGGGCATAAAAAGGAGTATGCAAATACTGCAAGGATGGAGAAACGTAGGCTTTGAGGAAGGCACCATCTCTGACACTGCAGAGTCAAAGTTGCCACATAAGGTGCTTTGTCCTCCTTCTAGCCAAGTCTGAAGCCAATGAGTTAGGCACTTAGAGAGGTAATGTGGACTTGTAGCAGATGTTGCTAGTGTCTTGAGTCCCACCTCTTTGGTCCACCTCTGATTTTAGCCACATCTGTATGGACAGTTCCGTGTACCTCGACAGATTCTCACCCCATGAAACCTTCACTTTTCTGCACTGGATCTTTTGCCAAATCTGTGGGAAGCCAGCCCCTGGAAGTGCTGGGAAGTTAACATCTCTGATGGCAACCCTCAACCAACCACAATGGGAGCCAGTGGATAAATGCTCCTACCTCTTATACCTAACAGAGAGAATTCTAGGAGGCATTCTGTGAGATAAACCCCCACTGTCTACAGTAGATAACATTTAAAATTCAGCCTTTATTGGTTTTTTCCTTCTCCTAGCTCACTCTCCTCCTTCCCTTCCTCTTACTTCCTAAAGTTATTTCCCAATAAATTATATGTACCTAAATCCTTGTTTTAAGCTCTGGTTTTATGGGTACCCAAACCAAAGCAATGTTTGTTAACAAAGAAGAAAAAGCAAGCAGTTTTAAACTGTTGAATATGCAAAGCAATGGAAAATTGCTTCCTGCAACATTATTTCTCATGGCAGCCTAAAATAATCTTAAATCTCTGGTAAAGTGCTCCCAGTGCCTCTCTGGAAGAAAGGATTCTACAGTGTGGTGGATGGTGTTCAATCCTAGAGAAAGCACATTGTGCTAAATGAGGCCTGTAAGAAGGCTAACCTGTAGTTGTCCCTGGCAGGAGGCATTTCAAATACTCACTAAATTCTCCTTACTTTCATTTTACCTCGTTATGCTTCATTATGCTCCAAGTAACACAGCAAATAATTCCCTTTGGTCCTTGCTGTTTATTGCTTTCCAAATATAGAGCAAAATGCTTACCATTCTCTTCCTCGCTGTCTAGCCAAACTTACTCATCACTCTTTTTAGTCTCATACCATTCAGTCATTCTGATTACCCTCTGTGAATTCCTTCTTGCTGTAGACATGGACTAAGGGTTCCAAATAGAGTCTCATCTCAGAAACAGGGTGCCTAAGACAGGCTGCAGAAAGACTTCAATTTGAATAATAGCAACCAAGAAGAAATAGCTCCTTTTTTCTTTAAAATCATTGCTACATTGCAAGAGCTAGTAGAATCTGTAAGCCATTTAATTTCACAGGGGAAACCTAGAATTTTCAGATTCCTCTCCATCAGAGCAACGATTTACAGTAGATTTTTCTCAGACATACCTGTTTCCTTTGTGCTATTCCTTTTGATGTAGGTATAATTAAGCTGATTGCAGCCCCAGTTGGCCACTAAACCCAAGGGAAAAACTGGTATCCATTCAAGATGATTGCTCTAACCATGCACTTTTCTTTCTGCCTGTTCCCCCTAAAGATGGTTGTATGGCTTCAAGGTTGTTGCTGTTAATATTAGGGAAGGTTTTATTCTTTTCTAAATCTTCAGCAGCTCTTTACTTTTTCTCCAGAATGGCTTCTTCTGAGTCCCAGCTGGTTTCTTTTGACAACCATCTTCCTTTACTAAAGTTGCTCAAGATACAGAAAAGCCTGCCTGTCATCATTCCCCATATTTGTCCCTGTGATTACCTCCCCTTCTGGATGTGCTGCCTCTCTGAGGAAATTGAGTTTCTGAAGTTCACTAAGCACAATTCAACTTTATTATAAATTATGTCCAGATCTGCAAGTTAACAGTGTAAAAAACTTTATGGGGAAAAGAAATAAATCCTTAATCCTTCTTAGTAATTTTTAACCTCAGGGAAACAAAGAACACACTGTGATAAGTTTGATATTACTATGTTTAAATAAAGGACTTAAGATATATTTTTATGAGTATATGATCAGGCTAATACTAAATGTTAATACTTCACATTTTATGCCAATCACTATGGTTAATTTCTGAGACCTCAGTTTGGGACCATTCTGCACAACATATATAAAGAGTTAGAAAAAAGATGTGATGTTTGTGAAGTGGCTATTCCACACCAGGCACACTTTACATATACTGGCCCATTTGATTTTCATAATAATCTCCATCCTACAGATGATCAAACTTAGCATAAGTGACCTGCTCAATTTACTAATTACAACCACAGGCAAAAGAAAGTCTATCCACTTTCCACTTCTTCACATTGCTTCTCAGTGACAGACGTACTTTCGTAACTGTTCTATGTGCTCACAGTCATTATCCCAGCCAGCATATGTAATTCAGATAGAAGTAGTCACTCCTTCCTACTTTGTCAATATTAGGAACCCAGATTGTTGAATAGGCAGAAAACCCAGGCCTTAAATATATGTCCTCTTTAGAGAAATCATGAAACACAATCTCTTGCTTCTTGCTAGAAAGTATTTTTCATAAATCCTATTAGGAAGCTATGGATGATTCTATTTGTTGGCTGGCTGCCCCAACCATGATTCCCAATCCATTATCTCTAACCATCTTCTTCTATGAGTGGGCATAAAAAATCCTCTGGCTAAGATACATACCCAAGTTGGCTAAGGGATTTCTGGGGAAACTTTTGCTTTCCTGATACAGATGCCATACATTTCCTCCCTCCTTCTTACCTTAAATATGGATGCAATGACTGGAGCCAAAGTAGCCACCTTTCAACCATGAGGGAAAGGCCAAGGAAATCATGGTGACATGGGGCCCTGACTGAGCAGCTGAATCTATCACAAGAATAAGAAGCTCTTTTGTGTTTAAGGCACAGAAGGCTGTGTTTAACCCTTCTCTGTTTTTGTTATTTATAGCAGAATGCATAACTAACTGATGCAGAAACAAAACATTTTACAGTAAACGTTTGGTTGCTTTAGATGAGATGATATTTTAGCAATATATGTCTATCTGAGAAAAAAGAAATCTAGATCACTGCTGTCCAATAGGCTTTCTGTGATAATGGAAATGTTATGTATCTGTGCTGTCCAATATGGGAGCCATGCATAACTAATGAGTGCTCAAAATTGAGGAATGGTGCTAATGCAACTGAGGGACTAAATTTATTTCATTTTAATTAATTCAACTTTAAATTTAAGTGCCTAGCAGCTACCATATTGGATAGTGAAATCTAGACATTTCATGAGTTGTGACATACGTGTCAGGTCTGTGTTTGGGATGAGAAACTGAAAACTTGCACAAATCTACCTGAAACAACTGAATTATCTTTCATTCAACCTGAACATAGAAAAAATATACAGCAATAATCCAAAAATTTCAAAAAGTAGCCAAATATTTTAGTAGTTTTTAGATTGTCTCTATTGCCAGACAACCTTCAGCTGAAAGATTCCTTGTGGTCCTGAAGTAACACATGGTTAAAGTACATGTCTTCTGGATGAGGGAGAACTGAATTCTAAAGCTGAAAACACAGAAGATTGCCTCATTTTTCTGACAGAGCTTTTCTAAAGCACTGACACAAGAGAGTAATTATTCTTTAGATACATCAATAAGACATGTTCATTTCTTTTCCTCCAAGTCATCACCTCTATAAGGACTGTGGTGGGCAAGATCTAATTGTAGCAAAAGGTATCCTGGGTGCCCCTAATTCACTTCACCAGCAACTCTCAGTTTCGTATTTCATACCTTTTCCCCCAGTTATATTTGCTTTGGTGGTTTACCCTATGGCTTTCTTTCCCTACTCCTAAAGAATGTTTTAATGAGACCTTACAGAGTCAGCATGTTATAGCCTGAACTGTGTCCTCCCAAAGCTCATACGTTGAAGCCCTAACCACTCGGTGCCTGAGAATGTGACGGCATGTGGAGGCAGTGTCTTTAAAGAGGCAACTGAAGTTAAATGAGGTGATTAGGGTAGCACCTAATCCAATATGACTATTGTCCTTATAAAAAGAGACAAGTAGGACACAGATAACACACAAAATGAAGGGGTGACCATGTGAGGACACAGTGAGCAGGCAGCTACCTGCAAAGCAAGGAGAAAGGCATCAAAATAAACTAAACTTGTTGACACTTTAATCCTGGCCTCATTACCTCCAGAACTATGACAAAAAATTATGTTATATAAAGCCACCTAGTTTGTGGTATTCTGTTATAGCAGCCCTAGCAAACTAATGCCTAGTATTTGCCAACTTCCCCTTGAACCTCTCAGAGAGAGGCTCTATTTGGGGGAAACTCAGGCCAAATTAGGTAAGATAGGAATACAGTGGTAAGCTTGGTGGGAGGAGGGGTGTTTGATAGCTGGAGTTCTGAGGGTCTGCACAATTCACATGTCTGAAATTATCTTCTCAGTTTGTGGGTAGGAGGTATAAGTAGAGAGAGGATGGTGGAGGGAAATTACATAATCAGTTAGAAAAATCTAGAACTTAGTTTAACAGAGATTATATCATACAACGTTCGGTCTAAAAGAGACACCAGAGATAACTTAGTTCAACACGCTCTTTGCATAAGTGATAAAACCGAGCTCCTGAAAGAACAGCAGCTTGCCCAAAATCAGACAGTAAATGGCAAAACCAGGACTGGATCCCAGTCTCTGGTTGAATATTCTCGCCTTGATTCTATCCTATGTTAAGGAAAGAACATATTCAGTTTTTCTTATTTTTTACTAGAAATACATTGCAAAGTACTTATAAATCAGAAATTGTATTCAAAAACTTAGCTCTGTGTCCCAGTTTTAAATCCACCATTTATCAGTTTATGTCCTTAGGCAATCACTTAACCTGCTGAGGACTCGGTTTCTTCATCTGTAAAATGATGCCGATAGTGGTGCCCTTTCTATCTTGCAGGATTGTCTCAACAACCAAAAAAAGTTAATGCATGAAAATATGTTTTGAATATCACACTGATTTATCATTTTAAAGTAATAGTGTTACAGTTTATTGTAGCTGAAAGTTAAAGTCCATTTTTTATTATCCATGACGGCTTTACTCTTAAACCAAATTCACGGTCTTGAAATAGATAAAAAAATAATTTATTTTAAACCCAAGCTGAGCACGAGAACTAGTCATCTCAAGGGAAAATATCCATGAACTTTTGAAGAGGTTTAGATGGAATGGCTCCTTGCATCTGTGTTTATGTTGCTGGAGTAAAGTTACTGCCTCTGGCAAAGGAATCAGAAAATCTGTAGCTCATTTCCCCCTTGATTACAAGATGATAGAAAAATGTGCATATACATCTGTCTCCGGGTGCTTCAAATAAACATGTATTGTAAATTCAAGGCAAATCCTTGGAGCCACTTACAAACAAAGTCTAAGAAATCACCTCCTGTCCCCACTGGCCTCTTAGCCAACCTGGTCTTTCTCACTGGGGAACTGGCCACAGGAACAAAACCATTTTATTAATTCTTCGGTTTCCTTATGAAGGGACTGTGAGTGCTGAGATCTTTATTTCCAAGTCTGTGTTTGGTTCTTCACTAAAGCACTTACACAAAACCTAAGTGACATGTGTACCAGTGAAGTCACATAGCTCGATGTACTCTATAGAGCAGTCCTCTGCTGTATTCTTAGTACTTGACTATTAAATTTATTCACATGTACAAATTAATGCCATTTACTTATTAAAACCAATGAGAACAATGAAACCCTTTTGACAATCACAAACAGTTGAAATTAAGAAATCAGCTACACTATTTTATCAGCTTCTGCTTCCAAGGTATTTGTACATCTTATTTGGCTATATATTTTTTTAAAATCACCATTCACACATATGAACAGGACAGGTCATAAGAGTTTGGGGTGCAATGACATGAGACACATTAACTAAAATGCCTCTGCAGTAAAATGTATTTTCTCGAGGACAGGGCCGTTTCTGTCTTACAGTAAGCTGAATTCACAGCACAGGGCTAACATATGTGTCTCAAAAAATAATTATTTATTTATTTATTAAATGACTCATTTGGTTGAGAGAAAATTAGTGGGAAATTATGTTTTCAAATTGATTTTCTATTAATATCTAAAAACTTCTTTTATTTCTTCTTAGACAGGAAGCAACAATCACAATCTATATCGTTATTAAGTCATAGTCTCTCAGCTTCAAACCCACCCTCTTCTAGACTCTGTTGATGCTGGGCTGGACTTGGCAAGCCACATTTCTGCACTGCAGGTTGGATCCACCTAGGCAGTTTTAACGTGGGCACTAGAGAGAGAACGCAAGTCCAGAGGAGGAGGAGTGGCTTAATGGCTTGCAGTTTCCATGAGCATCATCTTAGCTGTGCTTCTTCAACCCAGTGGTGGTAGTTCCTTCCTGGAGCAGCAACTGAATGTTTGCCATTTTTCCAACACTTGTAGAACCAGCCCTGTTATCTCCCCTACCCACAGCAATATTAGCACCATCCAGAGAAGTCTGGATCCCAAGTCCATGGAAAATGCCTCTGAACTCAGAGATTCCAACAACTCCCAATAGCACCTCCTCTTTAGAGGTCTGAATTCCAGCTCTATGAGGTCTCCTCCTCCAAGAGTCTAAGTTTTAATAATTACAACCGCTCCACTTTGTTCTTTTAGCAAACCTGGGAGTGGTTCCTGCTCCTCAATCTTTAGCATGTGTGAGAACCACCAGGAGAGCTTATAAACCACAGATCCCTGAGCCCCACTACCAGGGATTCTGATTCAGCATGGCTGGGACAGGGTCTGAGAATTTGCCAAGTTCCCAAGCAGTACAGAGGCTTCTAATCTTGGGTTTAGTTTGGATTTTGTCTTTGGACTTGAATGTAATACTGAGTTCCTAGCCAAAGGGAAATGGGATGCAAATAATTCAAGACATGCAGTGGCATTATAGTTAATCAAACTGTCATCTGGGGATGATTGTGACGGAGTTCCTTGGGGGTCCAAGTGGTTGCTGTACTTGAGCATGATGTAAACAGAGACAACAGCAAGGACAGTTTCGTGGGCTCAGTGCTTCTGAGTGCGCTGATTTCCTTAAAGAAAGAAAGTGAAAAGCTTGGGTCTTTTAAATATGATGCTGGAGCTCAGGGGAAAAATAGTGACATCTGTTTGAACTTCGATGAAACTGAGAATTTTGGAAACTCAAGTCACTTTGCCTATTGCCAGTGAAAGAAGCTTGCTCTCCTGTGTCTGGGGAGAATAGCCTTCCCTTGCTTACAAACATTGTTAATTACCTCACCTAGCATAGCTGCCCAGGCAGGATGCCCATCATCTTCAAGGCTCATCCTCTAAAGGGGGATGCCTACTATCCCAACAACCCCATATTGCAACTAGATCCATACCTAGAGTTAAGATCTCTGCATGGGAATAGGGGCATCCTCACTTAATTTAGTCTGTCTGACTGGGACAGAAGGTGGAAAAGTTTTGGAGAATTAACATGGATTATTATAAACTTAATCACATTAACTCTATTGTAGCTGTTATTCCAAATATAGTATTTATATTGGGGCAAATTATACCCATTCTGGTAACTGATAAGCACCTATTGACCTAGCAAATGCTTTTTTTCCTCCATACCGATTAAAAATTATGAAAAAAAAGTTTTCTTTTACTTAGAAGGGACATCAGTATACCTCAGAACTACAACTCTATTCACTGCCATAATATGGTCCACAGGGATCTGACCATCTTGACATTCAATGTAGTATCATACTCACTGTGGCAGCAGAATAATGATCCCACAAAGATACCTACTTCCTATTCCCTCAAACCTGTGATACGTTACCTACATGACAGAAGAAACTTTGCAGATGTGATTAAGTTAAGGATACTGAGAAGGGAGTTTATCCAGGATTAAACAGGTGGCTTCTATGTAATCACAAGGAGATTATAAGAGAAGGCAGGAGGGTCAGAGTCAGAAACAGAGTGAAGGAGATATGAGGATGGAATCAAAAGTCAGAGAGAGAAAGACTGAGAGAGAGGGAGAGGGATAGAGAAAGAGAGACTTGAAGATGTTGTCCTGTTGGTGGAGATGGAGGAAGGGGACACAAGTTCAAGGAATGCAGGTACAGTGGATTTCCCCCTAAAGCATCCAGAAGGAAGGTAGCCCTGCCAATACTTTGATTTTAGGACTGCAGACCACTAAGATGGTAAGATAATAGCTTCGTATGGTTTAAGCACAGTGAGTTTGTAGTAATTTATTACAGCAGCAATAGGAAAGGAGTATGCTGGTCCGTTACACTGATGACATGATGCTGACTGAACCTAATGAGCAAAGAATAGCAAGTACTTTAGATGCCTTAATAAAACATATATGAACCAGAGGTTGGGAGATAAATCCTACAGAATTTCAGGGCCCATCACCTCATAAAGTGTCAGGTGATCCTAAGACCTTAATGGCTACTAGCTACCTCTGTGTTACTAGCAGTACTTATTATTTTATCTAGTAGGTATAGAACAAAATATTCTCTCACTTTGATCTCTTTTGAAATGATTTGTTTTTTAAATTCTCTTCAATAAAAATACATTTACCTTTTTCCTGTTTATATAGGCATTTACATTTTATTGTTAGTGGAATTTTAATTTTAGTATCAAAATTACCATATTTGAGCACAGATTCAAGATGTTTTAAAATTCTGAACTTAGAAACTGTCACCAAAAATAATTAACTATATTTTTATAATGCTAGAGTTTATTTAAAACATAACATAAATTAATATTGTAGACTTTGATTTTATAGATGTATATTATAGATATATTTTTAAACTAAGAAATAAGAGATACAGATAAAATGAATAACATGCTGCACTTTGAAAATAAATGCTTAACGTACGCCTCCATTTTCTAAGCTTTTATTAAAGTTTTTGTAAAAAAAAATTCTATGACCATATAAAATCAAAGTCACAATTATTTACTAAAAATACAGTATGTACTAAGCACTCTGAGAAACATTATGTTAAATGCAAAGTTGGAGAGGTCACACTTTCCACTCTCTAAAAGCTTGCAATCTGGAGCTTAAATAAGATATCAAAATGTTAAAAGTTACCTAAAGTAAATAACCACATTAAAAAAAAAAAACCCACCACGTAGTGACATTACTTGCCAAAAGAATTGAATACAACATGGATGGACCTGGAAGGTATTAAGCTTAGTGAAATAAGACAGAGAAGAGAAAAATGCTGCATGTCTTCTCTTATATGTGGCATCTAAAACCAAAACAAATGAACAAATATAACAAAACAGAAACAGACTCACAGAAACAGAGAACAAACTAGTGATTACCAGAGGGAAGGGGGTAGAGAGAGGGGTGAAACAGGTGAAGAGGATTAAGAGGAACAAACTACAAGGTATAAAATAAATAAGTCACAGGGATATACTGTACAAGACAGGGAATACAGTCAATATTTTAGAATAACTCTATGGAGTATAATCTATAAAAATATTGAATTATGAAAAAAAGAATAGTAATCTAAATGAAACTGAAGAAATCAATAAAATTTGAGAAATTCGTACTTGACCTGAGTTTTCAAGGAAGAGAAGGTGAAGAAAAGAAGCAGAGAGCATTCTAGACAGTGAAATGATGAACAAAATGCTCAGAGTTTTAAAAGAGAAGAGAATAATTTTTAATACTCCATTTTACAGACAGAAGTTTGAGGCTCAGAAAGGTTAACATTGGTATGATTCTGTGTCTACATGTTTGAAACGTCAAGATGGATTCCCAAAGGCTTCAAAGATTCAAAGGTCCTTAAGTCTACAATGCAAGGTTCAGAGACGTCCAGTGCAACAGTCTCTATGTTCAGATAGTAACAGGTGAATTGACTGCAGCATTCATAGGAAAACTGACATCTTCTAAATTGGCAGGGATGAGTTTCTTCTGCTATGATCATCTGCTCTTTAAGTTCCCTAAACTTAAATGATAGCCACTGTTTTACATTTTGTAAAGAGAAAGTCCAAGATAGTGGGAAAAACTGACTCAAAGTCAGGAGACTGGAAGTCCTGATCTACCTGGACTACATGATTCCTAAGCCCCATTAGCTCTAAAATCCTACACCAATATAAAAGTTCTGCTAGGCCAGGATACAGAGTTAAGCAGAACGGCATCCTTCCAACTCTAATCCCAATGCTGTATTTAGGTTAACTTCTCTCTTAAAACTAACTAAAATCACTGGCTCTTTTGGGGCAACCTGATCTGCATATCTGACTCATTTTCTTGAAGTGGTAGAAATGGAAAGAGACACAAAGGAACATAGGTCTGAGTCCACATGGCCCCATCTGTATGCAAATCACCAAGCAGAATGCAAACACTTAACACCAATAATGTCAGGGTTATTAAAGCAAGTAATTTCCTTTTCCTGACACTGTTTTCATGAACCTTGTCCAAACAGTCTCTTGCAAGTTACTTAAGGTCTAAGAGCCTCTTCCAAGGAAATAGGTTCCCTTACTCCTTTCCAGTTTTGAGCAGAGAAGAGCTCAGGGAGAGGCCCTGGGTGGAAGGGACGACTGTATGAGGGATTCTTACTTCTAAAACTTCACCAACTTTGCAGAAACTTCTCACTGCGTTTCCATGACCATTATTTTGCCAGGACCCCAAGAATACACCATTCTCCTTTTAAAATTTTGGCTCAGATTTCAATTCAGACAAAATATTTTTTCCTTATCTTCTTTTGGGCATATTAAGCTGCTATTTTGAAAAAGTCTTTACATAAAAATTAAAAGAAACAATAAAAAAAATCAAAAGGCAGGGCCCACTTTACAAAGTGTACATTTCCTCTCCGAAACCAGCTAATTCAGTCACTTATTCCTCACCCATGCCTACTCCATTCTATATCTGTTTGAAGCACAAAATCAACCTTTGAACTCTTAGGTTTAACTCTTCTTTCTTTTCCCGTCTTTGTCACCTTTCTTCCCAAGTCACAGTGTCGGGTAGAAGCGTCAGTCGCTCAGACCTTTTGGGGAAATGAACAGCTAGCAGTTTCGATGTGCAGCGCAACTTTCATGTTCTACTGGGACCACATCCTTAACGGTGAAGACCCAGGAGCTTTAGTCTCTGTCCCTCCCTCCCCTACTTCTTCATAACTTCATTATAAGCTTTCTTAACTTTGCACCAAAAATAAACAAACAAGCAAGCCCTCAGGAAACATCTCTACAAATATGTGAAGTAACTTTTAAAAGTTTCATGAATTAAAAAATTCGGGAACACTCACCACTCTTCCCCCACTGCATCACAAGGCAAGCAGCACAGTCTCTTCCCAGCCCCTCCTTGAGTACCCCCAGGGCTTCCTCAATCATCAGGTTTCACTGCCCAGATGTAGTCAAAAGTGTTAAGCTTCTCTTAAATTTGAGACTAAAACATTCATCATAGTTACAAATCTATCCTCCAATCTGATGCTGGGAATGACATGCAACATTAATCTCCTCTTCCCTCTAGGGCTTGCCAAAGATCAAAAAAAATTTAACTGTAAATGGCTCTCAGCATCGATACATCCTGAAACCATCTGTGTATCTCAGGAAAGAAAGAAAGCTCACTTGCTTCTACAAAAAAACATTCATGTTTTTCACGCTCGGGGCCTTATTCCTGAGAATCAAATTGGAAAACACCATTCTGAAGGCACATTCAAAGACAGGGACAATCTATGAAGGAAAAAAATAGCTCCTAGAAACAAGTAAACAATTCTATACTCTGGATCTTTGAAAACAAGATAAAAGTACTTTATAAAGGAACAATATCTAAGGCGCTTAGAAAAGTTGAAGTCAATTGTGAACCTGATTTGCTGGCAGTCTTCTCATAAAAGGAGGCAGGCATTCTTTTTTTAAAGGTTGTCTTGCTCATTACACAAGAGGCAGAATTTTAGCTTTAGCCTTCTTAACGTACCGACAGGAAGTACACCACAAGCCAGTTCCCACTGCCTATAGAATAAAGGCCAAATTCCTTGGTAAAGTGTACAAAAGCTCTTCGTGACGTGGCCCCAGCTTGGCTTGCTGGCCCTACCTCCTCTATGATCTCACATGCATCCTTTGTTCCAGCAGTACTAATCATTAGTAGTTTCTCACATCTGTCACATTCTCTCAGGTCTCTGCACATACGCACATCCCTTGCTGTTTTTGGAATGCTCACCTCTCCCACCTCACTGTCTAGCTAACTTCTATTTCTCCTTCAAGACTCAGAGTAAGCGTCATCTGTTGGAAGTCTTCTCAGACTCCCACAGGTTGAAGCAGGTCCCTCTCTATTCTTACTGTCCTCTGTACTCTTTAGGTTAATGGCCACACTGGGTGAACTGAGGTGAGAAAGTCCTCTAAGAGCACCATGATCTTAATCCATTATTTCTCAGGGACTGAATTTACAGAGAGATTTTAAAAAACTATACCCACAGTGGCTGTTTTACAAATATGAATACCCAAGAATAGCTTTATAAAGAATATATAATACCAAAGCATTAAACAGCAAATTTTTGTACATTTTAAATTATACTAAGGTTTGTATTATTCTATGTCTTTGAAGCAATTCATTTTATTTACTTGTAAGTATTGATCTATACATACATAGAGATTTCATACTCTTAGAAACAACAGTTCTCTGTTTAAATTTTTATAGCTTCCAGAAAATATAAGCTAACATTTAAATGAATCCAGTGGTGAATCAAATTTATAAAAGCAATTATAATCTTATATATAGTATACATGCTTGTACATTATATTTTCTTAAATAAGGCATCTCCGTACAATCAATTACAACTAGATAAATATCATCACAAAAAACCTTTAGAATGACTAGAGTAGCACTAAAATGAACATACTTCCTGTCTTAAGTGTGTTTTGAGCAGGGATTGGAAGATGGAGAGGATATGCATTTTTATGAAAGAGATTAAGTAACAAATACTGCAAGATAGGGTGTCTATATGATCCTCTATAGGTAAACTTCAGTGAGTTTTGCTTTTCTAAAAATAAACAAATGTGAATAGATTTGTTTTGCTAAAGTAGAAATTATAAACCAGTAGGTAGCAGGAGAGGAATACAACTTTTGAGTTGAGGGAGAAGTGGAGTAGCATGTACGCCCAGGGCAGGAGAAGACAGAGATGCTAGATGACAGTTGAAGAAGTGTTTGGAATCAGAGTAGAGACCCATTTGATGGAATTAAGCAACTGGCAGTCATCATGGCTTCCAAGAAGGAAATAGACAAAAATAATTATTCTATGAGAAGCCTGAAGGGGAAGGAGACAAATTGGCAAGAGACTGTTTAGAGATAAAGCCCCACTGGAGAAAGAAGGGAAGAATAAAGAGAAGAGCTAGAGAAACACTGTAATAAGGAAAGAGTCAAGAATAATTACGCAGCTATACTTCAAGAAGTTCAGGAGTCTAGTGGCCAGAAACACTAAAAGTAAGTTAAAGGATAGGAGAATATCTACAATGGGTCTCTTCAACATTGATAACTGACAGTCCTTCTCATAATAGTATATAACATTTATCTAAGATCAAACAAACTCCAAAAGGAAATTTGGGGAGGGAGGTGCAGAGGGAACAGAGGTGATGTGACAAAGTGATTCTAATGATCAGCTGGAATATAAATTGATGGAAGCAGTCAACAAAAAATGTTTAAGGAATAAAAAAAGGAAAGTTTATTTTCTAATTACTAGAGGTTTTTTAAAATGCTAAAATAATAAGAATGAAAGCAGTGTGATACTTGTTTTAAGAACTAGTAGAGTGATGATTACACAAAAGAATAGAAAGCTTAGAAGTAATGCATAGTATATGTAAAAATGTATATTCAAGTGACATTTCAAACTACTGAAACTTTTTCAAGAAAAATAGACAATCTAAATAGATCTATAACAAATGAAGAGACTAGATTAATAATCAGTTACCCACAAAGAAAAACCCAGGCCTGGATGGCTTTACTGCTGAATTCTACTAAACATTTAAAGAAAAATGAATGCCAATTTTCACAAACTCTTCCAAAAATTAGAAGAGGAGGGAATACTTCCCCACTTATTCTATTAGACCATTATTACCCTGGTACCAAAGCCAGACAAAGACATCATGAGGGGAAAAAAAACTACAGACCAATAATATCTTTTGTAAATAGGGATGTAAAAACCTTCAACAAAATATTAGCAAACTGATTCCAGCAACATACAAAAAGAATTATATACCAATTAGAATTTATGCCACGTATCCAAGGTTAATTGAACATCTGAAAATGAATTACAGTAATGCCATTTATCAATAAAAAAAACCCCAAAAAACTCATGGTCATCTGAATAGAAATAGAAAAAATATTTGCTTAAACCCAACACCCTTTCATAATAGAAACACTAAACAAACTATGAATCAAAGGGAACTTCTACAACCTGATAAAGGGTATCTACAAAAAACCCACAGCTAACATAATACTTAATGGTGAAAAACTGGATGCTTTCCCTCTAAGATCAAGACCAAGATAAGGGTGTCTGCTCTTACTACTTCTATTCAGCATCCTATTAGAAGTTCTAGAAAAGGCAATAAGGTAAGAAAAAGAAACAAAAGTTGTCCAGACTGGAAAGAAGAAGTAGAACTACCTCTATCCACAGATACCATAATCTTATATGTAGATAATCCTAAGGAATTCACCAAAAACCAATTAAAACTAATTAATGAGTTCAGCAAGACTGCAAGATCAATATACAAAAATCAATTACATTTCTTATACACTTGCAATGGGCAATCTAAAAGTGAAATTTTTAAAACTCCATTTATAACAGCATCAAAAAAGAACACAATGGTTAGTAACAAATTTAGCAAAAGAAGTGAAAAACTTATGCTCTGAAAACAAACATTATTAAAAGAAAGTAAAGAAGATTTAAATTAATGGCAATCATCCCATGTTTATGAATTGCAAGACTTAATATTACTAAAATGGCAATATTCTTCAAATTGACCTACAGGTTCAATGCAATCCTGATTAGAATTTCAGCTGACATTTTTATAGAAATGGACAAGTTGATTCTAATATTCATACAGAATTGCAAGAGGACCAGAATAGCCAAAACAGGCTTTCAAAAGGAGAACAAAGTAAGAAGGCTCACAATGCTCAATTGGAAAACTTCATAAAAGCTACAGTAATCAAAACAGTGTGGTACTGGCATGAGGACAGACACACAGAACAATTCAATAGAATTTAAAGTCCAGAAATGAACCCGAATGTTTATGGTCAACTGATTTTTAACAAGGGTACCAAAATCATTTAATGAGAAAAGAAGAGTCCTTTCAACAAATAGTTTGGGGACAACTGAATAGCCACATGCAACAGAATAAAATTGGATCCTTACCTCTTACCACTTCCAAAAAATTAACTCAAGATGACTCAAAGATCTAAATGTAAGCACTAAATCTATAAAACTACTAAAAGAAAATATAGGGATAAGTCTTCATGGCCTTGGGTTTGGCAATGGTTTCTTAGATATGACACCAAAAGCAGAAGCAAGGAAAGAACAAATAGGTATTTTGATTTCATCAAAATTAAAAAAACTTCTCTGCATCAAAGGGTACTACCAAGAAAGTGAAAAGATAGCCACAGAATAGGAGGAAAGTTTTTCTAACTATGAATGTAATAAGAGTTTAATAACAGAATACATAAAGAGCTCATGTAACTCAACAATAATCTGATTAAAACATGGACAAAGCACTTAAATAGATATTTTTCCAAAAGTGATATGCAAATGACCAACAAGCGTATGAAAAGATGCTCAACATCAGTAGTAATTAGGGAGATGTTAATCAAAACCATAATGAGATACACTTCACACCCACTAGGATGGCTACTTTTTTTAACATGGAAAATAATAGAGTATTTACAAGAATGCAGAGAAATTGGAACACCTGAATGTTGCTGGTGTGAATGTAAAATGATGCAGCCAGTGTGGTAACCAGTTTGGCAATTCCTCAAAAAGTTAAACATAGAATTACCATACAATCCAGCAATTTCACTCATAGATATCTACCATAAATAATTAAAAACAGGTACTCAAATAAATATGTGTGCATAAATGCTCATTCCAGCATTATTAACAACAGCCAAAAGATACATCCCAAATGCTTGTCAACAGACAACTGGAGAAAAAAATTTGAGAAACCCATACAATAGAATATTATTTAACTATAAAAAGGATGAAGTACTGATACAGTCAACAATAAACATGAACCTTGGAAACGTTATGCTAAGTGAAAGAAGTCAATCACAAAAGATGAAAAATTATATGATCCTACTTACATAAAATGTCCATAATAGGTAAATCTGTAGACACATAAAGTATATTAGTGATTGCTTAGGGACAAGGCAGGGGGCTGGGGAGAGATGGGGGATAAAAGGGTGATAAAGAGTTTCTCGTTATACTGATAAAAATATTTTAAAACTAACTGTGGTGATGGTTGCATGTATCTGTGACTGTGTTAAAAACCACTGAACTATATGATTTAAGTTGGTTAATTATTAAGTAAATGAATTATATTTTCATAAACTTGTCTAAGAAAAAGACAGAGAGAGAGAGAACTGGAGGAATATACACCAAAACGTTAATGATGGTGAGACTGTGAGCAGGTAAATATGGCCAGTGGCTCAGTTAAGACATCATGCTCTTGGGACAATTGATACCAGTGAGTGCTTCATAAATACTGGCTGACACTAAAAAATAAAAAAAGACTTTATGCAAATTTCCAAGAGAAAACTAAAAACCACTTCAGTTTTAGACAAAGTGTAGTGAAAGGGACCAAATTCACCCTCCTGCTTGAAGCAGGAAAAAATAATAACAAAAACATGTGAAAAACATTTTTGAGGCACCAGACATCAGATAACAAAGGACAGGGATCCCTAAAAGATAGGAAGCAAACAAGATGAGCCCACAAAGTGCGCCAGTTTACTGTCTTGCGTTTCCAACAGTGCGGCAGGGAGTGGGGAATCAAGATGTACCAGCGGACTCCCGGAGTTGAGACAAAGCAGCCTGAATTCTCAGGAGAGGAGAAAACTGAATAGAAAGGGAACTCCAGAGGATTGCAGATAATTCCTCTCAAGTGTTCAGTTGATTACTGATCAACACATGTTCTTAAGAAAATTACCCAAGGCCAAGGAAAGAACTACTCCAGAGAATTAGAAGTAACTGTGCCTGGTTTTCACACAGGTCTGGGAATAGTGCCTGTTCCCACCAGACTGGGGAACCTCACGATTCACAGGGTATCTGACAGAGAACATAGAATGGTCTTACCTTAATACTGGGGGATAATTAGCCCTACACTGAGCACTGCTGCAGCCACACCTCACAAGTCTTTAAAGTTAGAACATCCACAATGTATAAAGAATCATATATTCTCAAAACTCAGTAAGAGAACAAATAATCCAATTGAAAATGGGAAAAATAACTGAACAGATACTTCAACAAGGAAGATATACAGAGGCCAAATAGGCACATGAAAAGATGTTCAATATCATACATCATCAATGCAAATTAAAACCACCCTGTGATACCACCTCACGATCACTAGGGATGGCTAAAAGGTAGATGACTGACCATACAGTTGTTGGTGAAGATGGGGAAGAACTGAAACTCTCATACATTACTGGTGGGAATGTGATATGGTAACAATCACTTTGGAAAAGAGTTTTGTGGTTTCTTAATAGACATCTACTGTTTAAGCTAGCCATTCCTTTCTACATATTTACTCAGAAGAAAGCATATATCCATACAAAGACATACAGGAATATTCATAGTAGCTTAATTTTTTTATAGGTGAAAAGTAGAAATAATGCCAATATCTATCAACAAGATGAATAAACTGAAGCATTTTTACAATGGAATCATATTTGGCAATATAAAGAATTAAATGACGAACACATGCAAAAATACAAACAAATCTCAAAATAATTTTTGCTGAGCAGACAGAAGCCAGACCAAAGAAAAAATGCACATACTGTATGATCTCATTTATAGTAAATTCTATAAATTGCTAACTAAACTACAGCAAAAGAAATTAGATCAATGGTTGCCTGGACACAGGGCAGGAGAAGGACAAGGAGGAGAGAGAGGGACTTTACAACAGGTATGCGGAAATTTGTGGTGATGACGTCACAGACGTATACAAATGTCAACACTTTTCCAACTGTACAGTTTATTTGAAAAAAAATTCATACCAAGACAAAGTTCATGATTTCCTGTTATACAGTGAAATTCATATTTATACATAAATTTCACCTAATTTTTTCCTAAATGAGACATAACTTGTAAAAAAAAAAACCCATAGCACTATATAATAAAAAGAAACCTTAGAGATTATTTAATATACTCCCCTCTCTTCCAAAAGAGGAAACTGAACTCTAGAGAGGTAGACTGGGCCAAGGTCACATCACTGGTAACAACTAGGAAAGGATCCCTGCCAGAACTCTTTTCTATACTCCATGGTTCTTTGAATGTTTCTCACCTTATGAATAAAATGTTCTTTGTGAACACGCAGACTATACATGCTATTACAACTATTCCTGCAGCTTACTCTAAGTTTTCATTTGGTAGGTAAGAATTTTGGAAGTGTAAAATTTTATCTGAATTATTTGCATACTGGAACAGTATTTACTTAATGACTAAATTTTGAAATAAAATACAGTTTTATATGAATGAGCCTGACATATCTGTCTGTGTGAAAACCTTATAAAATAGGTCTCATAATATTTGAATTTCCTTCCTACTACAGTTTATGTAAAAAAGACCACAGACCATATCTTTGGACTGGCTATATAACTAAATGTGTATATAGTATGTATACTCAAAACAGAATCTAGGTTTATGCTCAACTGTGGACAGTTGAACTAAAAATAATTTAATGCCGATTATGAAAATGTATCAAGATTGCGAACAGTTTTAAAAAGCAAAGTAAAGGTCTTTGGAAGCAATTCTTCATTATAGAAATCTAATTACCAGGATTTTCTTTGGAATATTAGAGTGGCTATTATTCATTATAGGAATGCGGGAGACACATTCCAAGATCTATTTTTAATAAAAGGCAAGAGGACTTACGTTTTCTTATGTAATCAAATCTATACACCGTACCGAACTTTCTACTCCCTATCTCCATCTCCTTTTGTTCTCTCCTTTTTCCAAAAAACAAAACAAAGAGGCACACACACACACACAAACAGCATATATTCTCTCCATGTTTCCTCAATGCCCCCTTTGCTCAGTGAGTCCATTCTAGCAAGACAGTAGAGAGAAGGCTCTAACTTGAAAAAAATGAGAGGCTCCATATTTATGGGCCAATCTATGGTTTACCCAAACCCAATGATTTTAGTGGGAAAATGTTCAATAAATATATATAGAGAGAGACATTTACAACTTACAGGTACTTCGGAATTCATTAATTAATAAGTACGCTGAAACATTTCCCAAATGTGCTGTGCCAAGCAAACATTAAGTGATGATAATCCTTTTACTCACCACTTGGGCGGAAATCCTCACACGTTAGAAGATTGCTGAGGATAAAGGCGGCGGGCTGCTCAAGCCTTGCCTTGGTGGAGCGCATCTGCAGCACCTACTATTTACGACCCCCACGTGGTAAGTCCTCCTGCCGAGCAACAACCTCAGCCTCACTTCCTGCTAACATTTGACTCTATGTAGTGTAGTACAGGATTTTAAACGCTGACTTGACCCAGTTTTGAGGCCCTAGCTAGAGACTGGTCATTTCTGCTTCCTGGGCAGTCAATTAATTCCACACCCTTCACCACCTCCAATATCAGCTCTCACGTTCTGGGCCACAACACACCTGCTCTAAGGAACTGCCCCCCTGGGCCGGATGCCACACAACCAGGGACAGCCTCTATGCCCCAGAGCCTGCTGAGTCAAACTAGGCAATCCAAAATGTTTGCCCTGCCTTGCCCTTTCTTTCTCTCAGAAACCACAGTAAAGGCACCTGCCCACAGTTCCCCTCTCTCGCTCTGACTCATGACTAACCCTGGTTCTTCCCTGAGAGGCACTGCGTGGTGTGCTGTGCTCTCCCCTAGGAACTGTGGGTCCAGCAAACTGTAAAACCCTTGCTGGCTTCTCTCTCTCGAGTTGTTTTGGCCTCACCATACTTCATCCAAGGTAATATGCTTAAAACATGTTGGTAGGAGGGAGGGAGGAAGGACTTTAATTAGCTTTTAAAAGCAACATGTTTCTTTTTCTTAAAATTTAACTCAAATCAAAATAATGTCTGCTCAGCGTGTAAACTCTTTATGGGAGAAGTTTGAAATGCAGAATAGTTTATAAAATATGAAAAGCTATGTCTATTACATACTGAGAGCACTTAGTAAGTCAGGCCAGGTGCTTTTATTATGTTATGTTATTTAATATAATTCTGAAAAAAGACCAGTGAGGTAGAGCTACTATTATCCTTATTTAAATACAGGAATCTGAGGTACAGAGAAACATTTAAAAATTGTCTAAAATGACAGAGCTAGCAAATGGTGGAGCGGGGATTTGAACCCAGGTTTCTCTAAATCCAGAAGCCGAACTCTTAAGTACTAAATGATGCTACCTTCAAATAGCTGCTCATCCAACAAATATAGACTGAGTGCCTATTATGTGACAGACACTGTGTTATGTGTCAGAGAAAAAGGCACCAAACTGATAACTCAAGATGCTTACATTGTAATGACAGAGTGGTTCTTTTTTCTCTAAGAACAAAATAGCTCGACAGGTACTGGATGGACTTTATCCAGGTGCGGCGGAAGTGTAATCATTTATTTGACTACGCATCACCTCATAAGGTACAAACTAACAGATTTGTACCTCTACTATCCTTTGCCCTCTCCCTCCATTTACGCATGCGTGCGCGCGCACGCGCGCGCGCACACACACACACACACACACACACACTCCATTAAAACTGGCCTTTTGGCTAGTTCTTCCTTCTACCCAATTATGAAGTCTCAAGAAAATCCTGTAACTTTTTTCTGACTACTCTCAAATCCTAAAAAGTCCTCACGTAGCTTTTAGCCAAAAGAAATTTCTTTTTCATTATCTGATATCTGTAGTTCAGACCTGTAAGCAAACCCCGCACATTCTCCAGAGTTAAAGCACCCCCAGCTAGAGCTGCTCCAGCCCAGGAGCCTGCAGTGAGGGAGGCGAGCGTGGCCGCTGGCACCTGCCTCCATTCCCCGCCTTGTCCTTCCACTGCCCCCTCCCACTCTATGGTTTCTGAACCCCTGAGAGTGTGGCGGTGGGTGGAGGGCTGTTCTCTGGGTTCAGTGGATGTTTACACTCACAAGGTGCGTCTGTGCATTTCTCAGAAATTCAGAATCTCCCACTGGAAGCCTCTCGTTGCATGTTTCAGGACAGAGGTGAAACCTCTGATTCCACCGGCCTCTTCCAAACCGCAACCTCAGTCCGAACATTCTGGTGACCCATCCCCACAGATTCTTGTTGAAATCCTGTCAACAGCCACCCAGCAGCAACACTATCTGCGGCCCCTCAGAAGGCTTGCTCTGGTGATGTGTCCTTCTTCTGCATGGTCTTCAGACCTAATGCCACCACTCTGCCACCATAATTAGTGCACTTTTCCCCCGACACAACCCAATGGCTTGTCACCCTCAGAGCTCTTAAACGTGAGAAAGACACCACCAGTCCACTGCACCCCCCCCCCAATTCTCCCCACCAAGGCAGAGCTTGAGGTGAGCAGCAAGCACTTTGCCGTCGCCCTCCATGATGAGGGGACGGGAGCAGAGCACCTCGGACCCCCACAGTTCTGCTTCTTCCACTCAGTGCTCTCACACCTAGATGACCACGCCCTTGGGGTGTCTAACACAGGTGCCCCAGAGCCTCACTTTGGAATACTGGGATGTTCAGCACATTTGGTTTGCCTCAGCCAAAACCAAGGCTGAGTCTAATTAAACATTCTGTTTCAGAAACATACAGAAGGACGCTCACCAGACTGAGTACAGCACAGCACAGCAAAAACTGTCTCTATGAGGTTGTTTCCTAAAATTTTCCATTAAGGGAAATGGACTTGTCTTCTAATTCTGACTCTGCTCCTAGAAATGCTTTGTAAACCTGAGTAAATCGTTAGTTCTCAGTGTCGTCACCTACAATTATACAAAATTATAAAATTATTTAAAGTTTGTACAAAAGTCTCTCCAGGAAAATAGAGCTCTGTCATTTGAGGATAACACACATCAATCTTAGCCCAGAAAATGGTCGGAAAACTAAAAATTAGCCAGAGAGCAGCAGGAGAACTGCCTTTTTTAAGTCCAAATTCCTGCCATCATGCTCCTCATCTCCAGGAAGGATTTAAAATCTCATCTTCCCAAGTCTCAGAAGCAAGTCACTCTTCCTCTAGCCTGAGCTTGTGCCCCAGTTCTGGTCACTGAGCTTCTACATCGTTCTCTTTGCCCAATTCCTTACCTGGTTAACCTGCTAACAGACAAGCTCACCCAGGATTGTTCTCCCAATGACAAGGACTTGCTCCAAATTTAAGCCAAGTGTGAGGACCACTGTGCCTGCTGGCACACTGCTCTGAAGTGAGCACCGCGTGCTTCATGCATGCCCCGTGCTCCTGGAACCACTGTCCTCTCAGGGACTCCACCACCTCAACATGAGCTCCCTGTTAGCTGTTCCCTCACCCTAGGACAGGGCACAGGCCCAGTGCCACTTCATCACAACACCTACCCTGTGCAGGATCCTACAGCATGCAAAGTAGTGACATAAATGCCAAATGGTGCTAACAAGGCTAAAAGGATGCATCTTTCCAAAATGTACTGTTTACAGTGTTTCCTCCTTTATCCTCTTGGTTTTAAAGAGTAACATTTTCTCTGTTGTTTTACATGGCTGACATAGATTAACTGCCTTAAAATTATATCATTTTACCTCTCTGTCCTTAGAGCATAGGTTCCACAAACATAAAATAGTTGATGTTGTTTAAGAAATGTGCAATGGGACAATCAATAAAAACAATTAAGTGTGATGACTCTAGTGCAGATGTCCTCAATCCAACATGTCTCAAAAGGTTTTGACAACATCCAAAGCTGTATGAAAATATCTGGCAGAGGAAATTGGGTGTTTGAGATTTGCAGATACTAACTACTATATATAAAATAGATAAACAAGTTCATACTGGATAGCACAGAGAACTATATTCAATATCTTGTAGCAACCTATGGTGAAAAAGAATATGAAAACAAATCTATACATGTTCATGTATAACTGAAGTATTGTGCTGTACACCAGAAACTGACACACTGTAAACTGACTATACTTAAATAAATATATATATATTAAAAAAAAGAAAACATTTAGCAGAGGCACCTCAAAATTTAAGTATTTTGTTCTTTTTCTCAAGTACCAGCCAAGAATGGAAAATCTAACTGGGAGGTTTCGGAAAGCAAATCTTTAGCACACAGTCATTTTTCCTCTGTTGATGCCTCAACTGAGTCACTTATGAGTTCACAGCTGAGGACTCTATAGGTTCAATATGATCTTTCCTAATGTTATGGACTGGATGTTTGTGTCCCCCCCCCAAATTCATATGTTGAAGCCCTAACCAGGTTGACTGTATTTGGAGTAAAGAAGTAATTTGAAAAAAGTCAGATAGAGAAAGAAAAATATCATATGGTATCACTTATATGTGGAATCTAAAAAAGAGACAAATGAACTTATTTATAAAACAGAAACAGACTCATAGACATAGAAGACAAACTTATAGCTATGAGGGGGGAAGGAGGTAGAAAGGGATAAATTGGGAGTTCGAGATGTGCAGATACTGACTACTATATATAAAATAGATAAACAACAAGTTTATACTCTATAGCACAGGGAACTACATTCAATATCTTATAGCAACCTATAATGAAAAGGAATATGAAAATGAACATACATATATGTATGACTGAACTATTATGCCGTACACCAGAAACTGACACAACATTGTAAACTGAATATACTTCAATTTGAAAAAAAGAAGTAATTAAGCTTATATGAGGTCTTAAGAGTGAGGCCCTGATCTGATAATAGTGTCCTTATAAGAGACACCAAAAAGCATGGAAAATGAAAGGTGCACGAGGACATAACAAGATGGCAGCTATTTACAAGCTATAAAGAGGGTTCTCACCAGAAACTGAATTGGCTGGAACCTTGAGCCTGAACTTGAGCCTGAACTTCTAACACTCGCAACAGTGAGAAAATTAACTTCTGTTTTTTAAGCCACTCAGTCTATAGAAGTTTGTTATAGCAGCCTGAATCAACTAGTAGGTCCAGGGAGCTATCAGTGGAGGAGAGGACAAAAAGGCATTTTCTTCCTTTTTCTCCAAGTGGGATCCCAGAAACTCTCCAGTGTATATAAAAATATTAGTATTTTGCTTCCACACACTGTTCATATATTGTAGTCCTGTTTACCCCTCACGTCTTGGCTTAGCCAAGGTTAGACCTAGAGCTTCTGACTCCCAGCGCGATCTTCTTTCACTGCACCTCACGCCAGCTGACTCAGGGTAGCTTCAGAGATGTTCCCACACCTGAGCCGGCTCACAGAACACCTCTGGGAAGCCTACCACCAGTTCAAGGATAAGACACTAGACTCAAAAGGGGTGCCTCTTTTTTTTTTTTTGAATACTTTAATGTGCTTTATTTATTTGTTTATTTTTAGTTGAAATACAGTTACAATGTGTCAATTTCCGGTGTACAGAACAATGTCCCAGTCATGCATATGCATACATATATTCGTTTTCATATTCTTTTTCATTAAATGTTACTACAAAATATTTAACACAGTTCTCTGTGCTATACAGAAGAAACATTTTAAAATCTATTTTTATAGATAGTGGCTAACATTTGTAAATCTCTAACTCCCAAGTTTATCCAAAAGGGATACCTCTTAACAGATGAGCAGAATTACCTGCCATTGGTAAGGAGAATAATTACTGTTAATAAATAAAATTGAAGAAAAAATGAAAATTAAAACTGAAGCTGTGCTCAATTTCAATTTTAATTATTTTTAAATTTTTTAATTTTCAATTTAGAGTGATAGTCATTTTCACTTTTTAACAAAAACTTCCTCCTGTGCCATTTTTGAGCTTTGACTATCTGCGTACACAAAGGGATAAATCTTGGCCACTCTCTGTCCTGGAACACACCATCTAGAGCTGCTCCTGGGAGAAGGAGCGCAGTTACAACTTAAAGTTCGGAACATCCACCCTTCTGATTAATTGGGAGCAATGGAGCATTTAAAGAAACAGGTGCTATCTGGAGGATTAATTTTCCACAGCCCATTGAGAAGCCTTTCTATAGGCCCTGATGTTATTTTTAAAATACCTGAACTCTGAATGTCACTTCATTAATAAAGATTTCAGCAGCTTAGTCACTGGCACCAACAAGACCTGATCATTAGAACAACATATATTTTCAGGCTCATCTTTCTTTCGTGCAAATCAATGAAGGAAAACTTCAAAAAGAGAACCAATGTTGGATTGTTTAGCGTAACTGATCTGGAACTCATATTCAAAAATTTTATTTTACCCATACATAATATCTTAAAATGTATCTTTTTCCTAGTAGACAGCCAAAAACCCCATCTACTGACCTTTGGTTTCCACCTCCCCTAATAAGAGAATGCCTCTCTTTTGCTCCAGACATGACTGCCTAACCCTGAGGCGCGGGATAAATGTGGTTGCCTTTAGCATGTAAGCCTCTCAGTGCCAGCAATTACACCCTTCTCCCCTTCGGGCCTAGTCTGCAATGTGCTGGAAAACAGAGGCCGCTCTCCAAGAGTATTTCTTTCTCTCCAGGTTGGCTGTCAAAAGCCCTTCACTTTAAATCTTCTCCTTATTTGGCCCTAAAAGAACCAGTCTCTCCTATTTAGGGCTCAAATGGTTATCACATTCAGAAAAAATGGAGTATCTGTTTGACATGGAACGTAAATATATTCAAGTTAAAATAGTATTCTGCTCATAAAAATTTTACATGCATCCGGAGAAAAGGCAGATTTTAAAATCAGAAATATCATAAACTAATGGGAAGCATTTTTAGAATAATTTTGAGGAATCACAAACAACCTAAATATCTAGTAATAGGGATTTGGTAAGGAGATAAATATATATGAAGATAAATATAAATAAGATAGGGAGAGATTTTTTGATTTCTCTTTTTGTTTTTATTTCTCAAGCCATTAAGCCATGCAATATATATGAAAATGGAATTGTAAACACATCTATGTCCAGAAAAGTCACGCTGTTCCACAGTGTATTAGAACAACACACTGACATTTTTCATGCATACATTGATATGGGGAGTGGAGGAAGAGAAAGAGATTGAGATTTCCATTCAATAAAATACTCTGCATCTAATATAAATAATCCTGAAGCTTCTGGTTCTACATAGCAGACTATTTACATAGATATTTACCTTCTCTTCCTCCAAAATTCCTGTAAAAATGACAAACAAAAAATACAGATGCTAGGAAGGGAAGCGCACAGCAGCACTAAAAAAGGGGGAGAGAGAGCCATCAGTAGACCAAAGATTTATTAAAACCTCTGGAAGATGGCAAGTACATGAATCATATTGTCAGATAAGATAAAAGCAAAGAAGCAAATATTCCAGCATTGAAGACACCTGGCTTCACACCAAAAGAAGCAAATGCTGAGCAGAATGAATGCGAAAGACCAACACCTAGAAATACCTCCATGAAATTTTGCAGCACACCAAAGATAAAGAGAATATCCCAGAAACTTCCAGAAAAGGGCTATGGAAGCTCCTTGTTGTTTAATGTATTCACCACCTGAGTTTTTACTGCTGTGAGATCACACAGGAAGCAGTTATAGCTCAAAAATATTCATTAATGGGCCAGCCACTTGTAAAATTAGTCCTGACTCAGATCCCCACCCCACGTCACACTAACATTTGTTCTCACAAATCACATCGGAGTCTACTTTGTTCAATCTGTTATTGAATTTTTAATAAATATATTATTAAAATAAGTAAACAATAAATATTTAATAAATGTTTAATAAAAATACAGAGCATAAATTGACCTTAAAGTAAAATGCAAATCTTGGCAAGATGTTAGATTTCACAGAGGTGATAAAAGGGCTGGTGACCTGAGTCACCAACAAAGCTACTGCTAAATGAGAATTAGCAGAGTTAGGTCAATTAAGGATGGATGAGGGGAAAAGTCAACCAGGAGAATGAAAAGAAAGGGTCTTCAAAAGTGATTTCATTTTAAAACCAAAGGATTTAAGACAGGCCCTTGGAGGCAAGTCTTGAAATATTTTTGCAGAATTACTATCTTCATGATCGTTAAGGAAAATGAAATATGAACTTGGAAAATATATCATGCCATCATTTATTTTTATCAGAAAACAGTACCCCCAAGCAATTCAATTTAAATAGATTTATATTAAGTGGACTTTTCCAGTATTAGTTTTCCTAGGAAACAGGAGACTTCCTATAGATATAAAGGAACCAAAACCACGATGATCTTAGTCTTCACATTAGCAACAATAAATGCCAAAAATAGTGAAATAATGGCTACAAAATTCTGAAATAAAATGACTTTAAATCAACAATTCTATACATAATCAAACTACTAATCAAATATGAAACTGAAAGAATGACATGCAAGAACTCTGAAGGTTTACCTTCTATGTAGTCTTCCAAAAAGAGTGTTCCAGCAATATTTTAAAAGATGAAGGAATGAAGGGGGGGAGAGGAAGGAAAGAAAGAAAAAGAAAGGGGAGCCAAAAAACATGGAATGAAAGGCAGGAGGACGTTTCTGCTTTAGGTAATGAGAGACTGAGTAGTTTAACCAAGCCCAACCACACTCTGGGGTAAAAAAAAAAAAAACACAAAAGCCTGATTGAATATATTATTTTAAAACCTTCTTAAAAGTATCGAAGATATATCAACATAATAAGGAATTACAGGACAGAAATCCAAGACTTGGGAAAAGGTTTGCCCTGTGAGCATTTGCTGACCTGGAAGAGGTAACTGATATGTGCTTTTGACAGCCTCTTGGGGGGAAAGTCAGAGTTCAGGGGCCATCCAATACTAGGAATTGGGTCCCCCAAGGATCACACCCTGAGAATAGTTATAAAACAAAAATAAACCAACCCTTGTCCAGATGGTAGACTCACTTCTTTTTAAAATATCAATAGCCCATGAAATCTCAGGCTGTGAGATTGCAGGAACACTCTAGATTGTCAGTGCCCCTCTTTGGGGGAAGAGACTATCATCTTGAGTCTCAAATTGTTTCAACAAATACTTTTTCAAACACAATGTCCAGCACACAATAGAGCATGAGGAGAAAGGATACCATGAGCAAGAACCAGCAGGTGATAAATAACCAAAACAGTCACAGGCATTATCAGATACAGTAAAACTATTCTTACCATTTTCAAGAAGGAAAATAAGTTGTGGCAATTTCAGCAGGGAAGGAGCTAACAACTATAAAAAGTGACTTCTCTGTTTTAAAAAAGAAACAGATTGAAATTCTACAACTGAAAAATCTGTTTAAAAAATCTAGAATTCACTGACACTGTAACACTATATTGGACAGAGGAAGACAGTGAACTGAAAATAGGTCATAAGACTTAAGAATGCAGCATATAAGCAGCAAAAAGGTAGAAAACATGGAAGAGAAGGTAAAAGACTCAGAATTCCATGAGAAAGCCTCAAGTTTAGCTATGTAGAAGAGACAGAGAATGGACACTGGTCATTTTTGAGGAGATCTTGGCTTAGAATTTTCCAAAACTGATGAAAAACATCAGTCTTCAGATTTAGGGACACAAATAAATCCCAAACAGAATAAATAAAAGGAAATCGATACCTCAACAGATCATAGGAAAACTATATAAAACCAAAGAAAATTTCAGTGCAGGCAGAGCAACTCACCTTCAAGAGAATAACAGCAGACTGACAGGTGACTTCTGAATGGCATCAACAAAAGTCAGAAAGAAGCTGCTAATCTAGAAGTCGCAATCAGCAAAGATAATAGTCATTTTCAGATGAATTAAAAATTGCAAGAGTTCACCATGAGACCTGCACCCAAAGGAAATTATAAGCAAGTTTTCAGTTTGCTGTCTCTTCAACTGTCCAATATATTGTTAAATTCTCATCGAATTCTTGCAGAGAAAAGGGAAATGCTTGTTGGAGATCAAGGGGCCAAAAATACAAAAAGAATAAAGAGAAAAGAAAGTTGCAATTGTGAGTAAATCTCAATAAACACTGATTCATTTAAACATGATAATATGTACATTAGGAACTACAGAAATGAAGTTAAGTATTCTAAGCTCCTTGTACTAACCAGGAGGAGAGTAAAATTATCCATTAATATTAGACACTGATAAGTCAATGACACATTCTGTAATTTCTAGGATGAACACTAAAAGGATAGGGAAAGAGCACAACACAACTAAAAGACAGCAAAAAAATTACTGATTTAAAAAAATCAATTGTTAATCAAGAAGGCCAGAAGTTGCGAGTCCACAGGGCTTAAGGATACTTGCCGAGCCTCAGATTCTCTATGAAGGTTATCTGAGTAGATACCAAATCGATCTGCATTCAAATTTTCCCTGTTTCTTTTTTTAAATACATAGGTGCTTTGATGACATAGGAAATGTCCTAGTAATTCGTGAATCACTTCAACAAACCTCCACATCACATTCAAGATAATCATTTCTTATAGCCTGGAAAAGAACAGCAGATAAAGAGACTCCTTAGGGAGACCCTGGCAATGCTCCTTCTGATTTTAATTCCTCAGAAAGTAAAGATGGAAAATATGAGCTAGTAGCAGCAGCAAATTAGGTTCCTCATGAAGAGATTAAAGATTTAATGACAAAGAATGACATAAAGAGGCAACACACAGAAAATCTGGTGGCAGGACTGTTCACCTAAGTGCTTTGTTACATTTAGAGAAGACTCTAGAAGTTGAAGGGAACCAGCAAATGAAATCAAGGATTCAGACTCTGATTTGAACATTTTCCAACATTACAGAAGAATGGACTCCCGTAAGATGCCTCAGATGTTTTCTATTCTGCCATATTTATTCTGGGTTTTCTTTTGTGATCATGATCAAAGATCTCAATCTTTCACCACCAATTTATGCTGACTACAGGACTACTTGCTTCTGTTATCAAAATCTCCTTGAAATTTATGTCTGTTTTTGCATGTATCAATATTCTGCAATTTTGCTCTATTTCCACTACACGTGAGATGGCTTTTAATATTTCACTGCCTCTTGGTTTGAAAGCAAAGTAGAATAAACTAAAAGTGACTGAGTAATGATAAAATACTTATTCTTTCCATGTTCCAGATTATCAATGGAAATTACTATAGAGAAATCATATCAGAACGTCTTTGGACAAGAAACCATATAAAAAATATACACCATTATCTTTAATGTAGCTAGTTTTTCAAAAGAAATATTTCCAAAACAGCATTTCTGTACACTTCTTAGAGAATGAGTTTTTAAAATTATTCTACATATGATATATAATTTTAATGTTTCTTGACAATATTTCATCAGAAATGGAGAAAAACAGTGAATCTGTCACTGTTTTAATAGGATGATTATTTGTCAGAGTTTGGGGTTTAATTATAGTTTTAGTGCATTAGGTCAAACTGAAGTCCTTTGTATGAAGAGGTATCTGTGTGAAATATGAACACAATTTTAGAAAAATAATGTACACATTGCCAATTGTTAACTCTAACAAGTTAAATAAATAAAACCCTAATTAATTAATTCGAAACAATTGAGATACAAACAGGTATCTACTCCTTTGCCAGGCATCTATCTGTTCACAAAATGTGACCCAAATTAAGATGGTCATTGCTTAGTGGCTATCAGATTTCACTTTGAACGAGCAAGGAAAGCAGTGCAGTAGTCTAACAGGATAAATTTTTCTTCAGAACAATGGTTTTAAGAGCTTGTTTGTAAAAGTTAAAGCCTGAGTTCTTTGGGGGAATTTCCCAGAGACTATTCCTTTCTTTTAGCATTTAATAGTAATCCCCAGATATGATTATCTACATTTCAATGAAAACAAATGTATAAATATTAGAGGCTCTTCTCTAGAAGCTTTGGAATGTAAATTTCTGTAAGTTCATTTAAAAATTCTTTGTAATTTTAACATTAACATAAGCTTTTGGGGGTTTTTTTTTTGCCCTTGATGGTGTTAAAAAGTCCTAGCATTGAATAAGAAAAATCTGAGAAATTGCAGCTTCTTTGTTTTTAATAGTTATTGACAAAACTCATTTGTGCATAAAAACTTCTTTTTACTTCAAATTCTATTTATGCTTTATGTACCATCTTAGGAGCTGAGTTTTATTTAAGGTAGTTGGTGTTTGGCTAGTTATTTCCAGACAGAGTTTGTATCCTAGATTTTTAGATTTGTTAAACATGGAAAAGAGTTCAGTAATCAGTTGTGATTATTGGTAAATTCTTAAGTTTTAGAATCTGTTTGCACTTGTGATTTTTCAAATAATATTTAACAATACATAGCCTAATCAAGTTTAATGGAAATCATTGTTTTAAGTCTAAGAAAAAAGTGACAATTCAAGCCACAAACATCTAAAATATGAATAATTTCATATAATGTGAAAAGGTTTTACTTTTTCATTTAAAAATATTAAAATCTTTGGCTCTATTTAAATTTACTTTAATTGATATACTTTGCATTTATATTAATTTCTATTTTATATGAAATTTTATGAAATAATTAGCACTTAAAAATAAAGATCAAAAAAGAGGGAAAATAAGGAATTGAGAACATGTAGAATAAACAAAAATCACATGAAACACTAGATTTAACATGAATCAGTATCAGTGGTTACATTTATTATAAATAAGCTAAATGCTCCAATTAAAGGGTAAAAAGGACTAGATCAGACATATTTATATAAAATTAATAAAATAATTATTAAAAACATACAGTGCAAGGTTGAAAGTAACAGAATAAAAGATACACTTAGAAAACAAAAAGTTTGTTGATTGATTGATACCAGACAAGATAGGCTTTAAGGCAAAAGGCATTATTAATCACGAAGATGGTCACTCACATTTCAAAAGGTTCAATCCACCAGGAAGACAGAGCGATATTAAATTTAACATAAATGAATAACATGATTCAAATAACCAATAACATAAACTGTAAGTATAAAAAGCAAAATGTTAAAGGATGATGAGAGAGAGACAAATTCATAATCATACTGTGAATCATAACACACCTCTTCAATAGTTGATAAAGCAAAGAGACAAAAACCATAAAGGGCCTAAAACAAGCATCACCAATTTCTAAAAGACTGAAGTAACACTGAGTGAATTCTCTAATCAGGACAATTTATCAGAAACCATACATCTCTAAAAACAACAGTACAGATTTTGCTAGTAACCAAGATGGAACAGCATGGACCACATTTACCTTCCTATCATAAACAACTAGAAAATCAGACAAATTATATGAAATAGCAATTTTCAGAGATTAGACAAAAAGCAAGACAAGACTGTGATCCACAAAAGAAGAGAAAAAAACAAGAGGAGCCTTACTGTTGCCCAATCTTATGTTCTGGGAGGCAGTTACCAGGCTGCAGTGTGGAGCTGGGTGGGAGGGGGTCAATACAGAGCTGAGCAGTCTTGCTAAGTGGAAGAGACACAGATGAGAGCTCAGTGAGATTAAGACAGCTAGAATTTGTATAGCAGAGTACAGGAGAGAAGGGAGCTACACAAGAAGCTCTTAAGAATCTGCAGAGGGGTCCTTTTGAGTTTGTGGCTAAGGAAAGTACCCAGTGGAGAAGAGACCCTGGAAGAGAGTAGTCAGAACAATTTCCTAAACACACAAAATGGAAATAGTTTGTGTTCCCACCAGCCGGAGTGGAAAGATCTTATAACAGATAAGAAATCGGGTAAAATCTTCAAAAGTTTATTGACTAAGTAGTGGGGCTACATTAGCTACAGATTAATGGCCTAACAAAATTAAAAGCAGACCTCAAAACATTCCAACTGATACAAAGTAAATTCACTGCACACAAAAATAAAATCCAATAGTATTAAGAGGAAAACAAAATCTAGCACCAGAAATGTACAATGTCTAGCAGTCAATAAAAAACTGCTCTGCAACGAGCAGGAAACTATAAATTATAATAAGAGGAAATATTAACCAACAGAAACAGACACAGAAACAGATGATAGAACTAGTTGACAAGGATGTTAGAAACGTTTCATATTTCAAGAAGGGAGAGAAAATTTGAGCATGCTGTGAAAGAAATGGAAGATATTTTTTAAAAGAACAAAACAAAACTTTTAGAGAAGAAAAATATATTTGAAATTTAAAATAAACTACATGGAATTAGCATCATATTAGACACTGCAAAAGAAAAAAAGTCAGCGGATTTGAAAACAGAGATAGAAACTATCTAAAATGAACATAAAGTGGGGAAAGCTTAGAAGAATATCAGTTATATGCGGAACAATATCAGGCATTCTAACATACATGTAATCGGTATACAAGAAGAAGAAGGGGATGGACAGAAAAAATTTTTTGAATAAACAATAGCCTCTTTGAAATATGATGAAAAATATAAAATCACTGATCCAAGCTCAATAAATGTCAATGAGAAGAAAATTAAAGAAAACAATGCCAAGGCATATCAGAATCAAATTGTTAAACATGCATTGACAAAATCTTCAACACAACCAGAAGGACACGTTATGTATAAAGGGACAAGGATTTCAATAACAGCATACATATCAAAAATCATTCAACCCTGAATACAATGAAGAGACATTAAAATACTGAAAGAAAAAGCTTGTTACCCAGACCTCTCAGCCAGTCAGATACATATCTTACAAAAATAAAGGCAAATAAAAATTTTTCAGAAAAATGAAAGTTAAGAGAATTTATCCCTACCTCCTGCCCTGCAGGAAATGTTAAAGAAAGTTTTTTAAGTAGAAGGGAAATTATACCAGAGGAAAATCTGACTCGACACAAAGGAATACAGAGTGCCAAGTGGTAAACAGGTGAGTACACGAAAACATATTTCATCTCATTTTTAAATCTCTGTAAAAGATCACTGACTTGAAAGCAAAAATAATAACACTGGATTATATGCTTTACAGCCAATGTAAAAGTACAATGTCTAACTATAATAGTACAAAGGATGGAGGGAATAAATGGAAGTACCTTTTTGTAAGAGTCTTACAGCGAAGGGAAAGTGTTATAATAGTATTTGAAAGTAGATTGTGATAAACTAAAGATGTATATTGTAATCTCTACAGCAACCACTAAAATATAAAAACAAAACAGATATTGCTGGGAAATTTAATTAAAAGAAAATGGGATTTTTAAAAACTTAGCAAATCCAATGGGAAGCATAAAAAGAAAAAGGAACAAAGAACAAAACAAATAGAAAACAAGCAATAAATCCCACCATATCACTAACTATATTAAATGTAAATGGTCTAAATACTCAATTGAAATGGAAAATTTGTCAAGTTGGCTAGAAAATGAAGACCCAATTATATGATATCTATAAGAAACCCACTTTAAATATAAAAAGACTAATAAGTTAAAAAGTAAATGATGGAAAAACGTAATCTGCAAAAATTAATCAAAAGTGGCATGATGATACTAATATCAGAAAAAATAGATTTCAGAAAAGATTACCAGGATTAAAGAGGTGCCTTTCATAATAATAAAGAGTTCAATTCATTAAGACAATAGAACAGTGGTAAATCCTTACGCAGTGCTTTAAAACAGAGCTTCAAAAGCAAAAATGGCTATGGCAAGGAGAAAGAAATAAATCCAAAATTGTAATTGGTGACTTTAGTACTCATCTCTCAACTATAGTGGAATAAACAGACAGTAAATGAGTAAGGATATAAAAGACTTGAATGCTACTATAATCCAATTTGACTTAATTAACGTTTATAGAAAATGATGCCCCCAAACAACAGATTAACATTCTGTTTAAGTGCACAGAAGTCATTCACAAAGATAAACAATATTCTTTACCATAAAATCTTGATAAGTAGAAGAACATTAAAACCATACAAAGTATTTTTCAGACTGCAATGGAATTAAACTAGAAATTTTAATAACAAAATTTCTGAAAATCTCCAAGTATTTGGATTTAAATAACATTTTATAAATAAGCCATAGGTCAAAGAAGAAACCATAAGGAAAACCAGAATATATTTTGAACTGAATGAAAAATTTTAAAATATAATATATCAAAATTTATGGGATGCATCTAACAAATTGCTTAGAGGGAAAAATAAGCCCTTACATCAGAAAGGAAGATCTCAAATTCATGATATAAATGTACACATCAATAAACTATAAAAAGAAATTAATCAAATTTAGAAAAAATGGTTTTAGAAAGTAGGTCCTTCAGGATGTGATTCTTGAACTGGATCACTCACTGTTTAGGCAAAGGTCAGGTCCCAGGATGATGAAAAGTTTGTAGTGATAACCCCTCAGGTGTGCTGCCACATCATAAAATGAGGATTCGCACCTGCACTGAACTGGGATGGGGTACAGGTGGAAAGGGAAGCATATACAATTATTCACTTCTGTTATTCTGATGGTTGGGCATTTTTTCAGTCAATTGTATTTTCTTCATTTCCTACAACTAGCATAACCTACTTTTCTAATTTAAAAAGACATTTTAAGAAAAAAAAATCCATGTCCAAGATATGGCAGCACCTGAAATAGACTCCATGAAAAAAACCTCTAAGAACCGTTGCACTTTAGAGCCCCAAAGTACTTCAGGGATAAACCATTGCAAGCAGTTTATTTTACATATTAGGAATCCAAAAAATATAGAACTGAAGAGGATTGTCTAGGGTCACTCTCAAGTTAGCAGAAATCTAAAACTAGAACAGTGACCAAAATTTCTGACCTATATAAATCAGAACATAAGATCTGACTAGGTTTTGTCATCACTTTCAGGAAAAAGATCATCTGAAAAATGGAATTCAGAGGTAAGGAAAAAAAACACACATTTAGGTAATTTATGGAGTTAATGGAACACAATATTTAAAACTGGGGCTATTCAAAAATATTACTGTAATGCATATAAAACTCTTTGGTGTAAATTCCCCTGACCCTTTTTTGCCTTTTAAGAAAAACATATTGAGCCTGAGTAATTTTTTGCACATGATTCTCTCATCCTTCCTCCTCCAATTAGATTATAAATAGAAGGCAGGAATTTGTCTTTAGCTTGATCATTTCCCTGCAAAAATCCTTCATAGACATTTACCAAATATTTGTTGATTTTGCTTCAATATACAGGCATAGATAGTTGAAAGAAGCAAGAATCAAAGAAAAAGTAAAACCATGAGGATTTCTTTTCATTATGATTACAACTTTCCTACTAAATGTCCTATGAGAATTGTTCCAGATTATACATGTGAAGGGCAGGTAAAACTTTGGGGGGAAAGCTATGAGTAACACCTCCAGCCGTGACATCTCTGTGCACCCTCTAGAAAGAGTACTCTAAACACATCCATAGGTCCAAGGCCATGTTGGGATTGGCCACTGTAGGGAGCATTGTCCCTTTTTTACACTCTGCCAATACTCCTCCCCACCAGGGAAAACTGAAGGGAAGGGTGAGCCCAAATTTGTCAGACAACTGCCAAGCATGCAGCCACCCTCAGCAGCATAGCCTGTCCACATGCAACCTGCCGTCAAAACTGTCTAGCCAACATGCACCCTCATTTTGCTCTTGTTAACATGCTGGTAGAACCACAGTGGTCATGATTTATTCAAGCTAAGCCCAAATCTTTCATGGAAAAAATGCGGGGGCTTGGTTAAAGGGGAAGAAGAAAGGATAGAGTTCGCATGAGAATTCTGCCAATTTAAATTCTGACCGGATCTTTATTGATCTCAAGTGAAGACATAAAAGGACTAGAAAGAGGTAGGGGAAAGGCAGCCTTGGAGACAGCATAGCAAATCAGGAAAGAAATCTGCAACGGGGATTCCCCAAAGACAATTAGCTTAATTATTTCCATGGGCATCCACTGCTTTCAGCATATATTGATTGACTTTACTGCTAATAAGACTAAATGACCTTGAACATTTCAATACAATCAGTTACAGTCTATGTGGAGCATTTATCTTCAGTGGTATTTTGATAGCAATTCAGCTCTTACCTTATGTGCTAGAATAGACTTTCTTTTGATATATAAAGTTCACAAGGGGAAAGCTATACTTAAACATCCATGGGAGAAGGGGTAAATGGAGAAAATCAAATATAAATTATTACATAATGTCTTCCAATTCTGAAATTCTATAATCCTATATTCTGCTTCTATACATTCTACACGTAGACTTTAAATTCAGCTTTGATAAATGTGCTTGAAGAAGATCAAAGTTTGTTCTGTTTCAGGAAAAAAGATTGAATAAGTAAAGCTATCAGGAAATAATCATTAATTAACTGATAATTAAGAGAATCTAATGTGTGGTCAATATTTCTAACAAAAAGACCTGCGCTTCTGGAGTTCACTGAAAATGAAATGGACTACAGAGCAGCCCATCACTGGAAACCCTCAGCTAAAAGGCAAGTGATCAAGGAAGTTAGAAAGGAGATCCCTGCACTGGAGAGGAGGGTGGGCTAGGTGATGCCACAGGTCCCTTCCAGACATAACACTGGTCCTGGCATTCCTAGTCAAGGTAACGTGGAAATCAAGACTGAATGTGGTCCAAATGTTGAGGAGATATGGTCCTTGGGCAAGGAAGAACTCTACATCAGACTTCCTTTGCATGGAGTAATGGGTGGTAGTAGGATCTGCTCTTATAATTGGATAAATCTATGGAACCTAAGACACAGGCCCCCATATGGTGCCCGCAAGTGGGCTGTTAAATGCACAGACCCCTGTGCAAAGACCTGCATGAACTCCCTGTCTTTCTGCTCAAGAGCTGACCAACAAACTCCATGGATGGAAAACCTACCAACATCAGTGCCCTCTCTAAGAGGCCCCATATAGAAACCTACACAGATCTTATCACTTCTGTTTGTAGAAATACTTCAAATGTCTTATCTCATTCTCTACATCAGAATTCTTGGGGTTAATCTTGAGAGTAGAGATACCAGGAGAAATGAAACCAGGACAAGTGAAGTCTTAATATGGGGCACCAGGAGAAACCAGTCCTGGAATGAAAGACACCTAGGGCGGCAGCCAGGGTTGCCATGCAGGGTTGTTCATTTACACAGGGACTCCATGTTCAAGAGGCAACACTCACACCATAGACAGCTTTGCCATTCTGATCTACTATCATATTTTTATAATAATTTTATTGACTGAAAAAATGGGCAATTTGCCTATTATGACAATTTTCTAGCAGATAGCAGCACTATATCTTGTTCTAAAAAAAAAATCAATACACTGCAAACATCCTCTGACAAAGGACAAACAAGATTGATCATCAAAAGGCCTTGCTGGTCAAACAACTAAAATAACCTGTGTTTTTACAGAAGAAATTACATTTCTGACTTGTGTGCCAACAGGTTAGTATCTGAAAACATGAGCCAAAAAGTCCTCTATTGGTATTGGTGCACAAGTTAAATGTGATGCTGTACAGCGAAGTTCATACCATCCACTATTTGTTTACTGAATCAGAATCACATTTCTGCGTTCTTAATTTGAATCTACAAATACTTTCAAGATGATGTAAATCACTATGTAACAACAAATATCCAATTCCCATCAATAATACACAAAGTAAATATTACTTGGACATAAATTAGAGATTACTATGTTATTACCCACTTAATATGGCAATTCATTATTTTTTGTAACGGAAATTCTGGCAGTACAAAAATTAACTCCCGTTAAAATATTTCAGCCTCCTGCAACATCAATATTATTTAATGCTATATGCAAAATATGCAGGAACCAAAATTCAATCAATAGTGCCCTTCAAGAATCAAAGGGAATAAGAAATTCCTTAAAGAAACATGAGGCAATTCTGTTTACTAAAATTCTATCATTGATGTTGAACCAGCTGCAGGCTTTCTTAACTCTGACACCGACTTCTCCAACATTGAATTACCAGAAAAAGGAGGAAGATGTTATTCACTTAGAAATCTCACTAGCAGTCCAGCATGATCCCAAACTAAGTTTCAAAAGCAACTTTTTTTTTTACATTTGAAATGACAATATTGTCTTTAAAAGAAAGGCTTATGTTAATGTAGAACATCATGGACTCTTCATTGTTCTAGATATTTGCTAATATATCCATGAGTTAACTAGCAACATCACTATTAACTGGAAGATTGGTTTGTTTTGAGGTTTTTTGGGGTGTTTTTTTGTTTTTTTGAGCATAAGTTTTCTCTTTTTTTCTTTAAAAATTTTTTTTATTGAAGTGTAGTTGATTTACAATGTTAGTTTCAGGTGTACAGCAAAGTGGTTCAGCTACACATATACATACATGCATATTTTTTTCTTTTCAGATTCTTTTCCATTATATGTTATTACAAGAAATTGAATATAGTTCTTTGTGCTATACAGTAGGTATATTGCTATTTATCTATTTTATATATAGTAACATGTGGAAGATTGCTGAAATTACAAAATCTCAAGCCCCACCAGACCCACTGAATTAGAATCTGCATTTTAACATGATCTCCAGATCATGTGAATGCACACTACAGTTTGAGAAGTACTGTCCAGGTGACGTACATAATTTGAAAATTACGATAAATGTGAATTACTGCAACTTTGTAAAAATTTACAATTTATATTAACTAATGACCATAGTAAAGAATATGATATTGTTGTGATATCAGTAACTTTTAACTGTTTTTGAAAAATCACTTATATTTCTCATTAAAATGTTACATTTCTCTGGTGATTAGTAATGCTGTACATCTTTTCATGCTTAGCCTCAGTAGTCATCAGGGAAATGAAAATCAAAACCCACAATGAGATACCACCGCACACCTGTTAAGATGGCTGTTATCAAAACAACAAAAGACAAGTGTTGGCAAGAATGTAGAGAAACTGAAACCCTCAAACATTCCCTGTTGGTGGAAATGCAAAACGGTGCAGCCACTATGAAAAACAGTTCAGAGATTCCTCAAGAAATTAAAAACAGAACAACCATATATCCAGCAATCCTACTTCTGAGTAGTTATTCCAAAAAAGAAATTGAAATCTGGGATCCAGAGGAAAAATTTGCACTCTCATGTTCACTGTAGCTTAATTCATAATAAGCCAAGATGTGGAAACACCCAAATGTCCATCAATGGATGAAAGTATTAAAGAAAATTATAGTATGCACACAACAGAATATCATTCAACTTTAAAAAAGAAGGAAATCCTGCCATTTGAGATAACATGAATGAACCCTGAGGACATTCTGCTAAGTGAACTAAGCCAGTCACAGAATGACAAACACTGCATGATCCCATGAATATAAGGTATCCAAAGGGGTCAGGTACATAGAAGCAGAAAGTAGACCAGTGCTTGCCAGGGACTAAGGGAAGGGGAAATAGGGAATTGCTATCCAACAGACACAAAGCTTTAGTTACGCAAGGGGATTGATTACATTCTAGAGGTCTGCTATACAGCAGTGTGCCAGTCATGAACAGGACTGTATCGTACACTCAAAAATTTGTTAAGAGGGTAGACTTCATTTACCACAACTTTTAAAAAATTCTATAACAGCATGTATAGTGTGGGCACATTTTTCTTCAACAGCTATTATGCACAGAAGAATAAATATCTCAAAAATCAAATATATATATATATACACACATATATATATATACACGTAACAATACACTTTCAGCAATAAGTTACCAGACACATATCCAAATATTTTTACAGCTCTCAGGACATATTTAACTTTTCCAATAGAAGTCACCAGTGGAGAAAATATCTTCATAAAATTAAAATGTATAAACTCCTTAAGGCCTAGCACATCACAAGAGATGTCACACGAGTCTAGGAACCATTTCTATAGAAAAAGAGATACTGGAGAAAGTAAGCATTCAACCTGTCATAACTAATTTAATTTCCATGAAAGCAAGATTGTATTTTGAAACAAACTTTTATATCCCAGGGGCGATATTTCCAATGTTTAATTAAAACCTCAAAACATCTATTATTTTATGCTTAATAATTCAATTTGCATAATTTCTAAAGAATGGCTTTATGGTTACAATATTTCTTATTACTAAGGAGGAAGCACTTCTTTCCCATTTGCACAAAAGGACCAAAAGGGCGAGTGGCAGCCTGGAAGACAGCATAGCACACAAGAGACAGCACTGCAAAAGGGCAAGGAGCAAGCACAGATCCTAAATCTACTATTGGACTCCACATCCATCAGCTGATTGGTCCATGCCTGCCCCTCTGTGCCTTAGTTTCCTCATCTGCAATATGGGACTGAAGTAGTTTAAGTACTTATTGTATATAAAGCACTTAGTGCCTGGCACTTAGCAAGTGCTCAATAAATATTAACTATTGCTAGTATTATTACCTCTAATGTAATTTAAAGTGTATATCACAGTTTTGAAACTCTCATATGCACGCACATATGACATCTGTCACTATTATTAGAATCATCCCATCCCAGGAAACTGAAAGGAAGTGAGAGGAGGAAAACAACCTTTGATGGGAACATGACATGCCACTGATCCCAATTTTGAAAGGATGGGTAAATTCCTCTCAGAGTAGGGAATACATTATAAACACTGTAACTTTTCTTCCTGATACCCATCTTGGCCTCTGTTTTTAGAAAAATCTGGTTCATTCACAATTATCCTGTTCATTGAAATGCTAAGTGCTTAGAATATACCGGTGAGTAACACATGATGCCTGACCTAAAGAATCTCCCATTAACAGAGGTAATTATTAGTGTGGATAATAACACAGTAGCTAAATCATCAGTAGCTTTCTCTAACCACAACTGCAGGCTTTAAATTCCAGAAACAAAGTTATCAAATAGAAAAAGACTAGCTCCAGGAAGAATTCCACAGGTAGGACTCAATGACAATTCTTTGATTCTTGTCCTATGGCTGGCTTTTCTCTGGTATGGTAGCTTGCACAAATGATGTTGTTAGGAAAGACAACTAAAATCTTGACGGACAAATCACATTAGAAATAGTATTCAGATGTCCTATAAGGTCTAGAGGGACTATCAGGACTAAGATTTCTAGAAGTTTTATCTAGTAGAATCATTGCTGCAGTAACTATATATCACGTTAAAGTAATGTGTATTCTGTTCTCCCTGACTGAGGCTGCACACCCCTGCAGCCACACTCCAGGATCTCAAGGTCCATATCATCACTACAGAGCCAGGGTGAGAAATCTCAGCTAATGAGATCACACCCCAGACAGAGTAGTCAGTGGAGTTGCAGAAGATGTTACTCAGGCTACATCTGCCTGAAGTACTGAAACACCTTAGCTGCTGGTATATTGCAGCTACCATTAACTTGTGAATAGCCACACAGAGACATGGAATTGGGACCCTTCAGGGGCAGACAACCCCCGGGAGGAGGAGCAAATATCTCCTAGTACCCCACCTCACACATCTCTGATACATCCCTAAAGAAGCACCATGGGTATCCACGACCATCCATCCCTGGAGCTGGTGTCTGCCTTGGTGGCGTCAGCCAGGCTGCTCCAGAAGTCCCTGGGCAACCATCCCAATACCACTTCAGCACACCGACTGTCATTCTTTGTCTGATTAAGCCTCATATGCTTTTGGATTTTACTTTAGCTTTTTTTCCACTGGTTAAAATAACCCTCTGACCGCTTCTCATTTGTTCTACTCCCTGTGGTAGTCTAATTTAATTTGTTCCACCACTACACTTCAGTTTCGTTCTTCTCACTCACCAATTATTTTCTCTGTTTCTCTTAGCTCATCTTTTGGGTCAGCATGGATGTCAGCAGCAAAAGAAGCTGACTCGAAGGAGCAATGCCGAACAAGAAATTAGTCGTGCACGTGTTGTGGACTATTTGGGTGCCACCCCCCCAAAATTATATGTTGATGCCCTAGCCCCTTATGGGATGGTATCTGAAGACAAGGCCTATGGGAGGTAATTGGGATTGGAAGAGACTATGAGGATGGAGCCTCCATGATGTAATTAGTGCTCTTCTAAGAACAGACACCAAAGAGCAGTGAGCTGTCTCTCTCTCTCTTTCAGCTCTCTTTCAGTGCATGTCTGCGCGCACGCGCGTGCGCGCGCGCGTGTGTGTGTGTGTGTGTGTGTGTGTGTGTACACATTAAGAAAAGGCCATGTGAGGACTCAGAGAAGAGGCAGCCATCTAAAAGCCTGGAAGAAAGCCCTCACCAGGAACTGTATTGGCTGGCACCTTGATACCTTCATCTTCGACTCCCAAGCCTCCAGAACTGTGAGAAATAAATGTCTGTTGTTTAAACCACCCAGTCTATAGCATGTTGTTATGGCAGCCTGAGCTGACTAATACAGTGTGGAGCAGACCCAATGCTACTGATCTGAGTATCACGGTAAATCTTTAATAGTCTGAGTCTTTCACTAGCACTGGAGCAGGTCAGGAGTTATTTTATTTGTTCATTTATTTATATATAAAGGCTCACAGAATTATGAAATCTAAACTATGCTTAGAAATGCCTGTAACTGACACCTTTATTAAAAGACTATATTACATCAAAGCATAATTCTCTTAAAATTTTTTTGATTGTGGTATAGTCAGTTTACAATATTGTGTCAATTTCTGGTGTACAGCATAATATTTCAGTCATATATATACAAACATACATTTGTTTTCATCTTCTTTTTCATTATAGGTTACTGAAAGATACTGAATACAGTTCCCTGTGCCATAGAGAAGAAACCTGTTGTTTATTTTATATATAGCAGTACCTGTAAATCTTGAACTCCCAATTTATTCCTTCCCATCCCCTTCACCTCGCCAGTAACAATTAGTTTGTTTTCTATGTCTGCGAGTCTGTCTGTTTCTGTTTTGTAAATAAGTTCATTTGTGTCTTTTTTTTTAGATTCCAAGTAAGAAAATTTTAAGCTGAGCATTATAAATTTAAGTAGTTTCATGATGCATTAGGAGTTTAACCATAAAAATCCAACACACCAAAAGTTCAAGTGTAGTATCAATTTAACTAAAACAAATTATTTTCAATAATTTAACAAACCAAATGAAATTCCTTCTAGGTGGGCATGGTGCTGCGTGCGCAAGGGTGTGGGGGTAGAGCAGGAAATCAAGTAAAAAGGCATGGGCCCCACCCTTAATGGGTGTAATCCCTGACATCCAAACCCCATGCACACCCACCCAAGCAAGTGTGCATTTACCTGTCTGTGTCTATTACAGACATAGTTATTACTGACCCCGATTTTCAAATTCCCACTCCTATGCTGTTTATTGTGACTTCAAATTCACAGTGTGAAATAATGTCCTCATTCCCAAAGTGAGCATTTTTCCAAGTACAGAGATACGAATCAATTTGATTCTCAGAGTTAATACAGCCTAGTAATGTGTCTACGCAAAAAAGAAGGGGAAAAGGCTGAGCTCAAAAGTTTTTCACTTAGATACAAAACAGACTATTCAAAGGCTTACAGACTGCATTCAAGGCTCTCCGTTGGAGATAATGAGACACCATCTGTTTGTCACTCATTTATGGAGTTTCATGTAGCTGGAGAAGAATGATCAAATATCCATCCAGAGCTGGCTGTACCATCTATTTTTCTATAATGTATAATACAAATGCATATGTTTCTTTTAGAAATGAAATAGAATTTTTTATTAAAAGAAATATACTTTTTGAATTTACTTAATCTCTTAATAACATCTTCTGGCAGGGAAAATGTATTTTCTCCACAGAAAATTTGAGTTGAGAGCTTATCCACACCTGTTTCACATTTGTTTAAAAAAACTAAAGAGGTAAATTTTAGTGCACCTTCACCTAAGCGCAGAGGGAATAAAATGAACGTGCAGTAGCAGCAGCAGCAAAATGGGTTGGAAAGCAAAGAAATGCCTCCCCTACCAAGAAGGGAGTGAACTCGTGTCTACGGGATCAAAAGTGAATTGGGAAGAAGATATTAAGTCGCAACTAATCTCCCATTGTGAGATATCTTCTTGTTTAGATTTTCCATGCCCTAAACGTACACAGGGAGAAGTTAAAGTTTAAAAAAAAAAACTGTTCAGATAGCAACTGATTTCAGTACAATTCAAAACTAAAATGTGTGACATAAACTTTTATTTACCCAGAAGAGTCAGGAAGTATGGCTGTAAATGGCTTTAGTCTCAAGAACTATTTCCTCATATGTACAATGGTGTCCAAAAGTTGGAGCAGTTCAAGGAAACTACTTTGCTAGAGAAGTTTGTCCCTACATGGGGTAACATCAAAAAAAACATGTAATGGGAGGTATGTAGTTCACACACTGCTGATAGAAAGGAAAAACAGAACCACAACTAAGATGTTTATAAACAAACTAGATTAATACTATTACTTTAATATTATTTATAATAAACATTTTAACTATTATTTTTTTAGAGGCAGAAACACAAGTCATTATTAGTGCCTTGGGAGGATGAGAGGAATGAAACACAGAACACTGGGAACAAGAATGACTTTAGATAGAAGGAGGGGTCCTTCATCAGCAGAAACAAGAGAAAGAAGCAGAATGAACCAGTTCACTCTCTTTTCCACAAGTGCAACCCATAGTCAGCTTCCATTGCTCAATTCGAGTCACCTCCACCTAGAAGCCTACCCGATGTCCCCAATCATACTTACCTACTCTTTCCCCTATTATCTCATCTACTAACGAGGATTTACAAGAGCTTCCCTTGTCTCTCTCAATTCCTCTCATCATATATGGACATAGACATGTGACATCAAACCACTCATCACCACCACATCTACTGCCACCATCTTGCCAAGATGCCAGCACCACTTACTGGATTGCTGCAATAGCTTCAGCTAGAGTCTCCCAATTTCCTCCTTCAGTCTATTCTTAACACAATAGCCAAAGTGATACTTTCTAAATATAAACTCAGATCATATCCCCACTCTTTTCAAAGCCTTCTGTGGCTTCCTAGCTTAGTTAAAAATAAGGTCTCTGCAATGGCCTATGACACTCTATGCCATCTGGCTCCTATTACTTCTCTGTACTAGAGATAACTGGATAAAAGAGTTGTGGTATATATATATGCAATGAAATCAAATAATACCATTTGCAGCAACATGGATGGACCTGGAGATTGTCATACAAGTGAAGTAAGCCAGGAAGAGAAAGAAAAATACTATATGATATCACTTATATGTGGAATCCAAAAACAAACAAACAAACAGACACAAATGAACTTATTTATAAAACAGAGAGAGACTCACAGACATAGAAAACAAACTTATGGTTTCCAGGAGGGAAAGGTGATGGTGAGGGATAAATTCGGAATTCGGGATTTGCAGATACTAACTACTATATATAAAATAGATAAACAATGAGGTCCCACTGTATAGCACAGGGAACTATATTCAATACCTTCTAATGACCTATAATGAAAAAGAATATGAAAAGGAATATATAACTATGTATAGCTGCATCACAATTTTGTACACCAGAAATTAATACAACATTGTAGGTCGACTGTACTTCAAAAAAAAAAAAGTCACAATGAATCTGAAGCTGAGTCTGACTGAGATGTCATCACAGGAAAATAATGCTGCTGAAAACATTATAGGATATTCAAAGGTATGCTAAATAAGTTTTATAAGTTGTAAAATATAAATCATCACAGAAAAAAGTCCAATGCAAAATCTTAATCAAAATAGAAAAAGGGGGGAAAAGCCTAATGCTACAAATTCATGTGTTCTGGTTCCCTCCCCCTCTAAATGTTTACTCTTGCAGTGCTGCTACCCAAGAACCTTGTATCTCATAAGACCTTTAGAAAAAACAAAGTGGTGCGGTCATGGAGAGAAAGCGTCCACACTGTCCCACCCCATGGGGGCAGTTATTTGTATAGAGCCAGACTTGGTCTCCCAGCTGTGTTCCTGGGAGAGGGTAAGTCTCATGTTCTCCCCTCTGCTCCAGGCCAAGATGTTAAGGCCACCCATGTGGGAAAAGGGTTCTTCAATAAAGACCTCAGATACTCTTGGACTTGACTAAGTTTCTTTTAGAAATGGAGCAAACAGAAACCACGTCAGGGCCCCGTGCAGCCACCAGCTGCTCAGAATGGCCCCGACTCTGACACAATTGTCCCTCTAATGGGCGTGCCTTCTCCTAGCTTCAGTGACTTGCCTGGTACTTATTGTACTTGCTAAATCAACCTTCAAGTTCTAGGACATTTAGGGAAATACTAGACACTAACCTACAATAAACAATCATAAAACATCACTGGATTGTGTGAAAGGAAATAAAGTTCTAAGAAAGAGGCATAAACTATGTTTCAAATCTAAAAGCATTTGTTTAGTATTCTGAGAATTTTTACAAATAAATTTTATTTACAGTAGTCCTTAAAAATAAATAACCATGTGTATTGGTAAATAAACTCATTTCTAGTACATTGGAAATCCCAATACTTTGACATGAGCAGAATTTTTCCAGTTCAAAGAAAACAGAATATACTATGCAAGTATAATTAGGATGCATGAACCAATGGACTCAAACATTGTCTTGCTGGCTTTGTTTTAAAATGAAATTTCTTCACTGACAGACTTGAACTCTGGTTTACCACTAGCCATTGCTTAGTCAATATGATGACATTCCTTATTTTCAAACCACCAACTCCAAATAGATGAATTTTCTTTAAATTGTGTTGATAATCTTAAATTCTTTCCCTATAAAAACAGAATTTTTTACTCAACCACAAATATTTCTTGAGTATCCATTATGCCCATATCACCAAAATGTACACCATATGGATACACAGATGTAATTCTTTTTCTCAAAGACTTCATAATCTGGACGGGGAGATAAATCATACACTAGAATGAAAGGTGTAAAATTATAGAGTCCCCGTAGAGAGGTCCAGATAGGAAGGGCTTTAGGAGAATCAAAAGTTAGAAGAATATCCATGGTTTAGAAGTATGAAGACAAGTCCCAGGGAGAAAATGGACTTAGAGCCATACAAGAGGGAACCATAAAGGGTCTGATGAAAGGAACACATGTGCCTTCTGGGATGTAAAGGTGATGCCACAAGAGGGGATAGACTGATTACCATTCTCCCCACCAAGGGCTGGCTTTTAAATCACTTGTGCCCATGTATAACTCCAGAATACACCTACTTTGAACAATCAGATTTTAATTGTTTCTCATAGAAAGACTTTCCATTCTGATACCAACTTTTAGATACTCTACATAGCTGCATTTATGCAAATATCCATATTTTTGTAATTTATGACTAGGACTAATCATTCTCCAGAGTTTTCTAACTCTGCAGGATCCTATAATCATGTGCTCTTCCTACAGAGTTCCCTGGGTGACGTTTTGGTCTCCATCTTTTTTTATCTTTTACAGTTTGCTTTACTATCAAATCCATACTGAGCAAGCCCCACTGTGTCTCTGTTAAATATACCCCCCGAAAAAATTGGCAGAAGACTGAAGATACCAATAAAATATGCAATAGAGAGTCTGCAGAATTTTTTTGAAAATATAGATGAAGATTCAACTTGAGATATAAAAATCTTAAACCTCTGGGCTATCACTGTGGAAATTGGAAATGATCTTGTGTCTAAGTTTTCGTGAAAGCACAGTCTACTATTTGCAACCCTCTTGCGTGGACAGAACTCTGAGACGGGGACACTTGTCCTTCATGACGCCTATTCTCCCTTCAGTCTCCTATTCACTTCCACCTTCCCTTTGCCCTTTGAGGACAAATCCTTTTCCCTTTATGGATCTAATTCACTCTCACTTATTCATATTCTCTCTCTCTCTCCCCCCTCGCCCTTCTGTCACAGAGAAAAGAGATTCTAGATATGATATCATAATAGTATCTTAAGGACTTAATATGCTGCCCCCAGTGCCTATTTCCATGTTGAAAGAGAAGAGGGCAATGCTTTGCCCAAGAGAATGAAACTGCTATAAACCAAATTAAAGTCATGTGAAAGGAAAGGCTTTTTTAGGGAGAGAATTGTTTGGGGAGTTTTCTGCGATGAAAGCAGGAACTATCTTCTCAACACTGCTTGTTTCCTGTTTAAGCAGCGAGCTCATCTATCTCTTCTATGAGTGAGTGGTAGCAGTGGTAACAAAAATAATGATAGCCAATGTTTTGATGTTTATTACTATTAAGAGCTAACGTTCATTGCACACTGATCTAAGTATTTTGCAGGTACTGTCTTGTAATCCCCATTATTATCACCAATTTAAATGTGAAGATATTGAAGCATAATAAGGTTAAGAATGCACCCAAATTGCTGGGACACAAATCTAGAAAGCACAAGCAACTAGACCATGACTGCTAAGAATTAATGGCCACAGACCCGAAAGGAAGAGTAGCAGCCATGTGCACGGGTGGTCACAGCACCAGGCCTCTGCCTGACCGGAACCTGGCCAAAGCCGCCAAGAGGTACCAACCTCTCCTCCCACCCTGCAAGCATCTGCCTTCACACTTAGTGTTCCAGCTGCCTCTGCTCAACACCACTACAGTTTACCCCTTCTTCCTTCCAGCTTCCTTTTTCTATCCCCTGCACCAGCTCTGCTCCCCAAAAAGGAAACAAGCTAAGGTACTGGTGTTTCCATCCTGTGAGATTCCAGTTGAGAGTTGGTTATTATATTCATGTATGACTCTACACCAGAAATTGACACAGCATTGCAAAGTGACTATAACTCAATAAAAAAAAAATAAATAAATTATAAATAAAAATAATTAACCCTTACTGGTGCTCTTACTGCAATCACTTTAAACTTTTATACTAAAATATAACTGTGTTCCATTTCACAAATTGTGCTGTTGGAAAACAATTTGTTTTTATTTATTTTTTTAATTTTTAGTTTATTTTTTTTAATTGAAGTATAATCAGTTTACAATGTTGCATCAATTTCTGGTGTACAGCATAATCCTTCAGTCACACATACACGCACACAATACAGGTTCACAGAATGTTAACGCTAGGAAAGCTCTCAATGGTCTCCTGGGACAGGAACACCCCCACCCCCTACAGCCCAGCTGCCTCTGGTGACCTGGCTGAGGCTCCACAGCTAGTCATTCCAGCAGCAGAGCCCAGGCTTTCTAACTTCCCATCTGACTTATTCAGCAAAGGATGTAATAGGTATTTTTTTAATGTGTCAAGTACTGAGGACTCAAAAGAAACATAAAATCTCCTGCTCTTTCTACCCTTTGTTTCTTACTTAGAGTCAAGTTGTAAACATTTTTACTGTGAAGGCATCCTCAACTGCTGAAAGAAACGGTGACATCTCCAGAGCCACAACAAGCAAGCTGGCTGAGAACAGCAGCAAAATGGAATTAGGCTGTAATATGAACTGCCGGAGCCGGCAAGGACTTTATGAAACACTTATTCATATATTCATAATATAATCCAAACCCCCTGATTTGACCAGCAGAATTGATAGGAATGAGTGAGGCTACCTGCTTCTTCGTTCCTTCCACCGAGACTGCACCTTCTACCTTCTGGTTGGAAGCAAACCAAAATTTTCGAAAAGAAAGAGATTCCAAAATGCCATGTTTCCCAATCACTGGGACTTTTTTGCAACTTCCATGTAGGGAAGAAATATGAATCAGAAGAGAGGGAGGCATGAAGACACCACATATCTTCCTCCGTCAACAACTTGTTTTTCTACTGGTGAGAAAACAAAAAAAATGAACAGGCAGAACCAGTATTAACAAACCACTGCCAGAGCAAATGGCAGGCATGATGCACTCGAGATGGTTTTTTTTCTGGCAACCATCAGAAGTGACATGTTTTCCACCTGGAACTGGATGCTGCTGCTGAGCTGCAGAAATCCTAACACAACCCTGACTCCAAGCTAAAGACTCAGGATGGAAACAAGCTCTCCCAGCAGCCCTGCTCAGTGCCAACACCCAAGGATAATAACGTCACGGGGCTCTTTCTTAGTGAACAAAAGCCTGCAGTGTGTCTGGTTCTCTTTCTGCCTTCTCTTCTAAGCATACAGCTGGACAGTCATAGACTTTGACAATGTTTTCTATAGAACATTATTGCTGATTCTTGCCTCCCCCTCGAAAACTACTCTTTACTATTAACTGGTATTTGGGGACTGAACTTCAACTAATGTGGACCGTATGGCACTGACATGGATGTGACAGGCCCTGCCTGGAAGAGATGCCCCACAGTGGAAACAGAACAATTCAGAGGGGTCAAAGCCATTTCACAGTCATTGCTCAGGCCTGTGTGTTGCAGGAGAGCCTAAATGAAACCATCAATAATGTGTTTTAATATACCAAAGGCTGACTGCCTTAAGTTGCTTTTCCCTTTGCTTAAACCAAAGCACAACAGGGGTAAGTGTTCTATGCAATTCAAAATTCATTTCAAGAAGAGTACCAGCGCTAAATGGTGAATGCTTTAAATAATAAAAACATGCATATAAGATACTACATTTTTATGTCCACACAAGTAGTAAGTACAGGATCAAAAAACCCCTCAAAAAAACCAGACACCTTCCACACCATGAATATTCTAGAAAATAATTCAGTAATCAGGATGGAGACAGATTCCTGGCACAGAAAGAGCTGTTAGAGTGAGAATACCAAGAAGATGGCCGCCTGTGATTATTTCATTCAAAAACATCTCCTGAAGGCTGTGTGCCAGTCACTTTCATATGAGGAGACTAGTTCTAATATTTATTGAGCATCCACTAAGCATCAGGTGTCCTATCTATTGATTTCACTAAATCCCTGCGACAATTCTTTGAGGTAGATATTGGTTTGAATCATGTGGAATTTCTGCTTTTGTGGGTCACAAAGGTCAAATACTGGAAAACTCATATAGAGTCTGACCTGAATGTTAATGTTTGCATTTTACAGGTAGCTCAGAGAAGTTAAATAACATGTTTGTACAGCTGATACATGTAGCACTGGGATTTCGCCCACATTCCTCAGCCACGCCCACATTTCATCTTCTCCTGAGTAACTGCATTAAACTGGAAGGATTCCACACGCTCCAGACTCTAAACCTACTGCCCTCTCCCCAGCCCAAATCAAAATACCTGAATGCTTTGTGTTTCTTGTCTTGAGTTTCAGGATTTGATTTTATTAAAATCCTTATTTCTCTTTGTACCCATTTCCCTTCTTGCGTTAGCTTCATTATGACTACAGTCATTGTATTTTTCAACCAAATTTTGGAACATACAATCAGAGAGAAACAGGTATTTATCAGGAAAAGGATATAAAATAATTATGACTGATCCCATCCTAAGAAATTTTGGAAGAATGCTCATCATAAACACATCACCTGTACCCTGCAGCGTAATTGTTTTTGTGTGGCTGCCACATTCTACTGATGGCTCCCTGATGGCAGGTGCTATGTTTCACTACTATTTGTGAAACACCTGTAATTCTGTATGACACAAAATGCAAAAGCACTTCTAGTGGTGGGCAGAGGCCATCAGAAGTACCATGGCTGGGAGGGTGCTAGCCAGTAAGACAAAGACATTCTTTCCTTCAAAAACTCTATGGCAGTCTTGAGCATTCATAGGACCATGATTTATCAAGTACTTCTTATGCACTTAGGTATTTCGTTAGGTGCTGTGGAATATATGTGAGAGGCTTCTAAGAAAAGGAAAAAATTAATCAGGCCTTGGAAATAAATTAGGCAGAGAGAATAGCAGAGACCCACGGTCCTCAAACTCTAGCACAGATCAACATCACCTGGCGGGTTTGTTGAAACACAGACTGCCGGGTCCACCCCAGAGTTTTGGACTCAGTAGCTATGAGGTGAGGCCCAAGACTTTGCATTTTTAACAATTCCCAAATTATGCTCATGCTGCTGATCTGGCAACCATGTCTTGAGAACCACTCATATGGCCCTTTGAAGATTGGGAAAGTGGAATGAGCAATGTCACAGTGATGGAATCAACCCAAGGAGTCTGGCCTGCCTGGAAGGTAAATATAGCTATTAAGCTACTCTGACTTAATCCTCTGAAGGCAATCTACCTCCATGCAACCTGGGGCATTCTCCTAGCTCTGATCCTCCTGCCATCAAGCATAATCTCAGCATCTGGCAGAATGAGGGACAGCTGCCCATCCACCTAAGGTAGATGCCTTATGCCAATATCCAACAGGAGTCACTTCCTTACCTCCAATTCCCTGCAGCTTGTCCCTGCAGACTTGCTCATTAAGGCCAACTGAGTCTACAGACCTCTCTGCACAAAGAAATTTCCTTTAAGGTACTCAAATGTCTCATTGCTTTATAGGAATATAAGGAACTCTTACATTTATAATGCAGCTATAAAAGTGAGCACAACTTTCTTTCACAACTATTTAAAATCTTGTTTCTAAATAACAACAGTACATTTTTTGAACCAGCTTCTGGAGTAATGGAAATAAAAGCAAAAATTAACAAATGGGATCTAATTAAAAGTTTTTGCATGGCTAAGGATACCATCAACAAAATGAAAAGACAATCTACACAATTGGAGAAAATACTTGCAAATGATGCAACCAACAAGGGACTAATTTCTAAAATATACAAACAGCTCATACACCTTACTATCAAAAAAACAAGCAACCCAGTCAAGAAATGGGCAGAAGACCGAAATAGACATCTCTCCAAAGAAGACAGATGGCCAAAAAGCACATGAGAAGCTATTCAACATCACTAATTGTTAGAGAAATGAAAATCAAAACTACAATGAGGTATCACCTCACGATAGCCATCATTAAAAAGTCTACAAATGATAAATGCTGGAGAGGGTGTGGAGAAAAAGGAAGCCTCCTTCACTGTTGGTGGGAATGTAAATTGTACAGCCACTATGCAAGACAGTATGGAGGTTCCTTAAAAAACTAAAAGTAGACTTAACATGTGATCTAGCAATCCCACTCCTGGGCATATACCCAGAGGAAAATATAATTCAAAAAAGACACAGGCACCTGATGTTCATAGCAGCACTATGTACAATATAGCCAAGACATGGAAACAACATAAATGTCCATCAACAGATGACTGGATAAAGATGTGATATATACATATTTGTGTGTGTGTGTGTGTGTGTGTGTGTGTGTGCGCATAATGGAATACTACTCAACCATAAAAAGAATAAAATAATGCCATTTGCAGCAACATGGATGGACTTAAAGATCGTCATTCTAAGTGAAGTAAGCCAGAAAGAGAAAGAAAATGTCATATGATATCACTTAGATGTAAAATCTAAAAAAAAAGGACAAACGTATCTACAAAACAGAAACAGACTACCAGACATAGAGAACAAACTTATAGTTACCATGGATTAAAGGGGGTGGGAAGGGATAAATTGGGAATTCAAAAACTGCACCTCTTGGGGAGTGATGGAAATGTTAGCTATCTTGATTGTGGTAGTGGTTTCACTGATGTATATACATCTATCAAAATTTATCAAAGTGTACATCTGAAATATGTATAGTTTACTGTATAGGAAGCATATCACAATAAAGATGTTAAATTTAAAAATTAAAAAGAAAAATAAATAAAAGAAACTGATTCTAAAATACACAGCAAAAGATAAAATGTTTAGCATGTATATCTTAACATGTTTATTAAAGTTTAAAAGACTTGACAAATGAAAAAATTGTTTTAAATAAAAATAAAATCTTGTTTCCAAAGATATGTAGAAATCAAATTTTCTAATTGTTCTCCCAGCTAATGCCAGTCTTTAATCTACTACATCACTCCCTAAATCTCTTGTGATTCTGACTTCAAATGACACAAGACACCTGTCTCACGATCTCTCACCAATACCAGACCTTCCTTCTCTGTATAACTCAGCCTTGTCTTGTACTGTTGATTAAAAAAAAAGTGAGACGTTGGCAGCTTAATCAATGTTTTCCAGATTGATTAATGGACCTTGACCAACATGCTACAGCAGAGCTCATGGTTTATAAAGCACATTCAGTGAGGTAGTGCTGCATTTTATCATCTTTGTCTTCCGAAGTAAATAAACTGAATCGATAAAGTGAACAGAGTGGCTAATGAGAAACCCTTATAATCGAGACTATATTGCCTAATTGAAAAAGACTTAAAACCATCAAAAAAGAGACTATCCCTATGAATCTATCTCTCTATTTATCTATCATCTACTTATTACCCACTTCAGGAACAATAATCTTAATTCACAGAGTTCAGTTTCAAATTCGGCAATGGTATCAGTAAGACCAAACTAAAAATGCTGTCACGTCTCTTAAAAAAAAAAAAGGAATACCAAAGACAATAAAATAAAATAAAAAGAAGAAAGCAGAGAGATGACAAAAATTACCTTACTATAGATAGCAAAGAAGAACTGTCATAACATTTTAAAGGTAGTAGTAATAATAAAGCCATTCCAAACTAACATTTGGACTTTACCCTTTGCAAAAATGACGCTTTAGGCTAAGCCACATATCAGTATATCTAAGCATATAATTATTTGTCCCAAGATATTTTCTCTTAATTTATTCTATTTTTATGACCTACAATAAAGTTCAGTGCAAACACAAAAGCAAATATGTAATTTGCACCTGTGTACAATAAAGTGTCAATAACTTAGAACGAACTAAATTAAGCTCTCATAAATTAGCCAGGTTGGGACTAAAGTTTGTACCATCTCTACAAAATAATTTACTAAGCAAATCAATAGTGCAAACATGATTATAAGACACTTTTTAAGGATTTTATTAATGATTTGTATGTAAATGATACTCCCAACGGCAAATAGGCCTTATTTATTTTTATAATTAAGCAAAGAATAACCATCACAACAGGTCTGTCGTTATGCCCCTGTTCCTTTAAATTCCTCTACATTTTAAGTGACTTCTGACTCACAGATGAACCCCACACACTGTGCCTGTGTCTCTTTCCCTCACCATGTGCTCACCACCGACCACAACAGCAACCCAAGAGCTCCACCTTCCGCTCCCAGGGGAATCAGGTGGAAAATTCTGAATCCAAAGATAGAGGAAAAGAAGAAACTGGAAGAAGTAAGGAGTCAGACCCCAAAGCAGCCTGCCCTTCAGGGATCGCCAGCCTCCACTGTCCCCACCAAAGCCTCTTTCACTAAACTCTATGTTCATGTCCTAGGACCACTGTGACAAATAACCACAAACCAAAATTTATTCTCTCTCAGGTACGGATGCCAGAAACCCAAAGTCAAGGCATTCCAGGGCCATGCAGTCTAGAGGAGAAAGCTCTACAGAAGGATCTCTCCCCGTTCCAGGTGATGGTGGCCCTGGTGTTCATGGGCTGTGGCAGCATCACACCGGCCTCGGCCTCTGTCTTCATGCGGCCTTCTTCTCCGTGCATCAGTGGAGTGCTTTTCCAGTGACAAAGAAGTTCCACATATAACCATCATCCCATCTGATGGTCACACTCTGTAACTGAGGTGCCAATATTTTCATTTCACAAAGGAAATAACTGAGCTAAGAGGAGTCCAACATTACTTAGCCAGGTAGACAGAGATCAGAGTCTTAAACTGAGATCTTCTAGTTCAAACTCTGTGATATTCCCACCACACCAAGCTACCAGTCTCTACTCTCACATACACACCTGCTAATTTATTTCCAACACACTTTTCCATTATTAGTGAATTACCACCAACTAGAGATGTGTAGAAGATCAAGGATCTTCTTTTACTTAAAAAAAAAATCTACTAGAGCTGATTGAAGAATTCAGCAAGGTAGCAGGTTACAAAATTAATGTTCAAAAATCAGTTGCATTTCTTTACACTAACGATAAATCAACAGAAAAAGAAAGTAAAGAAATAATCCCCTTTAAAATAGCACCCAAAGTAATAAAATATCTGGGAATAAATCTAACCAAGGAGGTGAAAGAATTATACACAGAAAACTATAAACCATTGATGAAGGAAATTAAAGAAGACTTTAAAAAATGGAAAGATATTCCATGCTCTTGGATTGGAAGAATCAATATTGTTAAAATGGTCACACTGCCCAAGGCAATCTACAGATTTAATGCAATCCCTATCCAATTACCCAGGACATATTTCACAGAACTAGAACAAATCATAATAAAATTTATATGGAACCATCAAAGACCTAGAATTGCTAAAGCATTACTGAAGAGAAAGAAAGAGGCTGGAGGAATAACTCTCCCAGACTTCAGACAATACTATAGAGCTACAGTCATCAAGACAGCATGGTATTGGTACCAAAACAGACATATGGACCAATGGAACAGAATAGAGAGCCCAGAAATGAACCCACAAACCTTTAGTCAACTAATCTTCGACAAAGGAGGCAAGAATATACAATGGAATAAAGACAGTCTCTTCAGTAAATGGTGTTGGGAAAACTGGACAGCAGCATGTAAAACAATGAAGCTAGAACACACCCTTACACCATATACAAAAATCAACTCAAAATGGATTAAAGACTTAAACATAAGACAAGATACAATAAACCTCCTAGAGGAAAACATAGGCAAAACATTATCTGACATACATTTCAAAAATTTTCTCCTAGAAGAAATAAAAGCAAGAATAAACAAATGGGACCTAATGAAACTTACAAGCTTCTGCAGAGCAAAGGAAACCAGAAATAAAACAAGAAGAAAACCTATGGAATGGGAGAAAATTTTTGCAAGTGAAACCGACAAAGGCTTGATCTCCAAAATATATAAGCAGCTCATACGACTCAATAAGAAAAAAATAAACAACCCAATCCAAAAATGGGCAGAAGACCTAAACAAGCAATTCTCCAAGGAAGACATACAAATGATCAAAAAGCACATGACAAAATGCTCAATATCACTAATTATCAGAGAAATGCAAATCAAAACTACAATGAGGTATCACCTCACACCAGTCAGAATGGCCGTCATTCAAAAATCCAAAAATGACAAATGCTGGAGAGGCTGTGGAGAAAGGGGAACCCTCCTACACTGCTGGTGGGAATGCAGTTTGGTGCAGCCACTATGGAAAACAGTGTGGAGATTCCTCAAAAGACTAGGAATAGACTTACCATATGACCCAGGAATCCCACTCCTGGACTTGTATCCAGAAGGAAATCTACTTCAGGATGACACCTGCACTCCAATGTTCATAGCAGCACTATTTACAATAGCCAAAACATGGAAACAGCCTAAATGCCCATCAACAGGTGACTGGATAAAGAAGATGTGGTGTATTTATACAATGGAATACTACTCAGCCATAAAAACCGACAACATAACGCCATTTGCAGCAACATGGATGCTCCTAGAGAATGTCATTCTAAGTGAAGTAAGCCAAAAAGAGAAAGAAAAATAGCATATGAGATCGCTCATATGTGGAATCTAAAGACTCATGGACAGAGAATACAGACTTGTGGTTACCAGGGGGGTAGAGGGTGGGAAGGGATAGACTGGGATTTCAAAATTGTAGAATAGATAAACAAGATTACACTGTATAGCACAGGGAAATATACACAAAATGTTATGATAAATCACAGAGAAAAAATGTGACAATGAGTGTGTATATGTCCATGAATGACTGAAAAATTGTGCTGAACACTGGAATTTGACACAACATTGTAAAATGATTATAAATCAATAAAAAATGTTAAAAAAAATCAATATACTCGTGGGTGGCTTTTGGACAGGCTTCCTCAACCCAACCCTGACACTGGTTCTCAACCCCAGCTGCACATCAAGATCTCCTAGACATGGGGCCCAGGTCTGTGAATGTTCACCAAGCTACCTGCTGAAACTACCCAAGTGCAGCCAGAATCAAGAACCTTCACTGTGGGATTTTAGACCTATGTCTTTGTATTTGCTGTATTACACACACACAGGATGACTTTTCACTGTTAATGTTTTCTAAAAGCAAATGTAACAATCCCACTCACAATTCGTATACAAGAAGATAATATATTATTTTTAACCCAAACTACAGTAACAACAGGGGCACAAATACAGTGTGGAGTGTTCACCTTCCTGCTGGTCAGCAGAAGCCCTGGACACCTGTCAGGACATCCTCAATTCTACACAATATCTAGGCTTAAGGATCCAAATCTGTGACGGAGATGCCCAGCGCTCTGCTAGGGAGTATGACAGACAGATGTTTTCATCCCTAATCCCAGCTGTTTAATCACTTCCTTGAATTGGTTATTTTAGTAGTTTCTGTAGGACAAAGAGCTTTCATTCAAAACAGCACCAGTCACTTATTTAATGGCAAATCTGAACTTGATATAACTACTCCTTTAATCCACAACAAACCGGAGGGCTTCACAGAACAGGCTCTTGGCTTCAGGTGGCAAAGGAAGTCAAAGCTGCTGCTCAGATACTCTTCATGGGGCACCCTGCCTACCAGGATTGAAGAGACACCAGGTAGAGTAGAAATGACAAGGAGCATCCATGAACAGGAATTCTAGAGTGTTGATTGATAAAAAGAGGTAAACTGAGGCAAGGTCTCAAAGATGAGTTTATTGGGAAATAGCAGAGGAACTGCAATTCGGGACAAACAAGCTGTAGCATGCTACACCTGAGTGGTTGAGGGTTTAGGGTAGGTTTATTTATGGGCAGAGAATGTAAAGTGAAGAGTTCAGTTAAGGTCAATTATAATCTAAAACAGAGACCAGCCTTCAAAACTTCCTGAGCAGATGAAATCAGCCCACTCACACAAACAAAATTCAATTCAGCCCACTTTGCGAGATCAACTGGACCCAGGTCATTTCTGGTTCATGCCTCCAGCAAAACTTCCCGAAGTTGATATGAGACAACCTCTGATCAACTCCCCAACTCCCAAGAAAATTCCAACACTATCAGTTTTCTGTAAATCAGGCATTTACAGGAAATCGGTCTCTTGGTCCTTAAGTCGACTTCCTGAGGGCACAAGCATGAGATTCTCCATTTTATATCCACCGGTTCTATTTTAAGTTGAATTTTTTTCAAGACAGACACCACACATCCTTGTCCTTATCTTCTGTTGTGACACAGCCCCATTTTCCTTTTGTGCCAATAATCTCTGCTATTTTGCAGTTATAAAGTCTCTTGAAAGGGCAAAGGGCAGGGTGGAGAGGTCTAGAGCATTCAGAGAGGAAGCACCAAACACACGTGCGTATGACAGTGTGACTGTATACATATGCATGCCAAGTTTACAATATCATTTTTGGATCAACTGCATTTTTTAATGAGAATTTTGTTGTAGGAAAGAGGAGGGAAGGAATTTTGCAGTATTATTGTCATGACTAATCAATATTTTGCAACACAGTTATAATTGCAGATATTTTGGTAGTTGTCCTATTGTACCCTCTTTACTATCTGATTTAGTCTTCCAATACTGGGTTTTGAAAAGGTGGTACATGGAACACTTTGGGGTTAAAAGAAGATCTCAGCATCAGGGTAGGTGATGGTGTGGTGGGAGAAATGGGGAGATTATGTCAAGCCCTGGGGAACTCACATATCCAAGAGGCAGGTTTTATAGAATAGAAGGTCCCAGGGAAGTGTTACCCAAACCAAATATGGGAGGGTGAGGAAGTCCAAGTTGTCTTGCCAGAGGAAGAAAATTTGCACTTAGCTTTCAAGGATCAGTCACAGGGGGTAACTCATGGGCTGAGGTCCAGGCTGAAGTTTCAGTCAGTGACGGTACGAGCTGTTTGGAAAGTCACATTGGAGGGAAGCGGAAGGAGGGTGGGGAAAGAAGAGGGGAGGCAAGAAGAGAATCTGTCCAGGACTTTCCAGCCCCACAACCCCTGCGTCATCATCTCTCACCCTGACTACTGCAATACCCTTTCAAGCAGTCTCTCTGTCAATCTCATGCCCTCAAATCCAGCCTGCACACTGCACATAGCAAGATGCGTGTGTAACAGGATGCTAACCCAGAAACATTACAATTAAAAGTCTAGGTACAGCCCTGTGTGATCTGGACCTTGTCTAACCCTCCAGCCTCATCTCCCACCACTCTTCACATCACATATGCCAGGGCACTTCCCCAGACACACCATACAGTATCATGCCTCATGTCATAGTGCTTCCTGCTCTGGGAACGCCCTTCTGCCACTGACCCACTTAGCAAACCGCTCTTTATTCTTCAAAAGCTTGTTCCCTTCTGGGACCTCCCCCTTAGGTAATCACTCTCTCCTGGGTACTTCTTCTGGACATCTATTTCTGCCACTCTACTTATCACATTACATTGTAATTGCTAGTTTAAACATTTAATTCCTTTACTAGAAGGGAAAAAAAAACTAATTCATTTGAGAATGGGGTAATCTTCCTTTAAATTACTAAAATAATACATGATTGTTGTCACAAATTAAACATCAAGGTGATAAAAGGTTCAGTCTCCCATATTAATTTTCCTCCAGTTCTAACTTCCCTTCCTTTGTAACCAATGTTTACACTTTCTCTCTATCCTCATACTAAAATATATGAGAGGGTATTTGTTTCACAAAAATGGTATCCTACTCTCTGCACTATTCTGCAACTCATTTTTTAACATTATATCATGGATATCCTTTCCAAGTGAATTCACTTTGATTTAAATTGCCTCTTTAATAATGTGAGGTCTGAAGCTAAGAGACAAAAGTACCAACTGAACAACAGAGATACATCACAAATTTGTCTCTGTGTTTTCCAGCAAACAACTCAAAAAGGGAAATATAATCAGTTTTACCATGTCTGAAATTAAAAATAAAATCAATCCAGTTGCTCAAAAAGCAAATTTTCTTTTTTTTTATTTAAGTACTGTCAGTTATAATGTGCCAATTTCTGGTGTACAGTACAAAGTCCCAGTCATGTATATACATACATATATTCATTTTCATATTTTTTCATTAACAATTATTATAAGATGTTGAACATAGCTCCCTGTGCTATACAGCAGAAACTTTTTTTAAACTATTTTTACATATAGTGGCTAACATTTGTAAATCTCAAACTCCCTTCCCACCTACTTTCCCTGGTAACCATAAAAATGTTTACTGTGTCTACGAGTCTGTTTCTGTTTTATAGATGAGTTCATAGTGCCCTTTTTTCTTTAGATTTCACATAGGAGTGATATCATATGGTATTTTCCTTTCTCCTTCTGGCTTACTTCACTTAGCATGACGAACTCTAGGTCCATCCAAGTTGCTGCAATGGCATCATTTTATTCTTTCAAAAAGCAAATTTTCTTAGTACTAGCTTTGAAGAAAAATTTATCCTGTGCTCTGATAAAACAACTGTTTAACTACAGTGAGCAAAATGTTCAAAACACCACTACAGCAGACATAGTATCAGTTTCACAGCATGGATTGCCAGTCTCCATCAAAGTCACAATATCTCAAATCTAGCAAAACACTATGCAGCAGTTCAGTTATACAGATTTCCCCAGGAAAAAAAAAGGAGCAGCCTGAGGGCCAAGTGGCCTCCTCCTGAATGGATAAATATGAGAACAGCTAGAACAGTTTCCTGACATGCAGTCCATACCCATTCATCCCCTCCCTCACAGAAAAATTATATACAAAAAATGGGATGCAAAATTCAGTTAAGTTTGCACGTATCTGAAATTTTTTCAGGGAGAAATGCCTGTAGAGATGTATTAGTTCCTCAGAAGGATCTGTGACTTAACAAAAGGTCTGGAACCACTACTGTTAAAGAATGCACGCAGTCTGTATGTCTTTCCATAAATTTCATTTTTTTCAAATGAGATTTTGACAATCATCTGTTCACTTGTGTAGCCCTAGTCCTGGCAGGACACAATCTGTACAGGGTGAATGAAAGTTGATCAGGAGAGAGTTTGTGTTCACAGCAGCTGACAGGACCAGGAAGTGATGCCTTCTTTGTGGCCTTAACAGTCACCGGGCCTGAGGACAGGGAAGGACCCTGCCAAGGAAGTGATCCTGAATAGAAGGTGGGGGAGAAAGTGTCCAAGGGCAAGGCCCAAACTTTTCCCAAGAAGTAATTTGTAAACTCCTACAGTACTTAGATAAATGAATGATCAAGGGCTCATAGTTCCTCACCACAGATCAAGATTACCATAATTTTGGTGGCTTTTATATTGCTTGCCTACAGAAGTATGTCAGCCTATCAAATTATGTATGTGTGTTCGATGGCTGTGGTTGGCAATATTGATACACATTTTCCTCTTAAATGGACTGATCACTCATTTAGCTGTCATCGGGCATCTGCCACTGAAAAAGGAGAAGACAAATTGACTCCATTTTTCAAATTCAATAGTTATTTATTTTGCTAAGCACAACATATTCATCTCCGCTAGTTTTCATATGGCAGCAAGAGAGTCAAGCCATCCGGTTGTGGAACTAATTAATGGGAGCAACCTTTGAATGACTAACCTGGCTGTCTGACCCTGCTGATCAGATTATCACGGGAATAGTGAGTTGTAAGATATATTATTAAAATAAATCCAGATTTTCTTTTTATTGCAGGAAAGGGATTTAAGCAGCTTTATAACCAAGAATTCTCTGTTGTTGTTTGGCTGGCATGAGGGGAGATGCCGTATTTTTCACTTTTTAGTTATTCGCATGTCATGTAAGCATAGCCCAAGAAAGACGTCATTTTTGGTGTTCTGCTCAGAAAAGAGACAAAGCTCTGAATAAACTACCTTACAAATTCTCTGCTAAGGAGTGAGGAGGAAAAAATTTTGGAAAGCTAAGTCTTACTGAAGCAAAGAAAAAAGAAACAGAGAAAAAGAGAGAACAGAAGAGAAAAAAAATTTTTTTAAAAAGAGAAAGCAACTACTCCAATACAACCTACAGCTGTTCAGGAATATTGATACCTCCATGCTCATAGGACTGGGGAAATTTTCCATCTAGTTCTCATCTTCCCCCAAAAAAAGTTCATCTAAAGACTATGCTTGAAACATGAATTCTCAGCTTCTGTCATAATTCCTTTCTCCACCCATCTTCTTTCTGAATGAAAACACTGGCAGGTTAAGTTCTTTTATTTGCATTAGAAGCCTCTAAAGAAGCATCATGTTGATTTCTCTTTAAAGATTAGAGACAACTGCTACTCAAAATTAAATACATTTACCTCAGAAACATGGGGTTGGGGTCTATTTTGTCCTCTCCATTTAAAAGCACTGAAGAGACAGACCAACATGAACTCCCCAAAGACCACTTCTACACATACAACCCAGTCACATGTATCCCTTCCAAAATGCTTCTCAATTTTTTATGCCTCTTCTCCTCTTCTTTCACAAGGCATTATTCTGTACAAAGCTATACTGTAGTGAGTTGCTCACTGAAAAGATGTGTGAGTAAATGTATTTCATATATGCTAAGAAATGACCAGCCAAATCTGTTATTCCAGCTTCTCAAACACCTTCAGCCAGCTAATGGTAGAACTATAGGAAATGCAGTGAATATTATTTTGGCAACAGAAGTAAACATTGTAGAGCTATAACAAGCCAAAGAATTATTCCTGAAGAGTTAATTGTGAAGATAATTGTTTTGACCTACAAAAATAAAATTTACTGAAAGCTGTAATTTGCTCTGCTGTAAATGAGTCATAAACACAGGATCCAATACGCCATTTGCAGAATTCACCTGCCTCATCTCAACCTAATCCCAGTCATGTCTGATTCTGTCTTTATTTAAAATTTTGATATTTTGTTCATTGTGAAGTTTTTGTATTAATTTGATTTTTAAAACTATTATCTTCTTTCCTGAGTTTTCTGACATACTCTTAAGTTTTGTGTGCTAAGAGAGTATCTCACCACCAAATAGCCGGAGCCCTACCCATGACCTGCAGACGGCTAGTCGAAAATTACTCCGCTAGAAGAATCATGTTTAATGCTAATGGCTCTTTAAATTAAAAAATGACTTCTATGTTTTTTCTTCCTATAACTGTCCCAATACATATTCATTGTACCTATTTAGAAAAAAATAAATAAGAAAAAAGGAAAAAAATTTAAATATCCCTAGCCCCACTACTTAGCGATAACCACTGTTAATAACGTGCTGTATTATCTTTCTCGACCGCTTTGCTGTTTGTGTCAATATGATATACAGATGATAAATAACTGAATATTTAAGTGGAATGGTTATATAAAAAATTTCCATATTAGTCATGATTTAAAAAAACTTCATTTCATTTTTTTACAAATTCACTGGCATATTTATTTTTCTAAACAGCCTCTCTATGAATGTGGAGGATTTTGGTAGCTATGCATATTAGATCTTTCTTGACCATTACAAGAAATGTTTAAAAATAGAAGAGGGAAAATCATAAGTCAGAGATCTATGCAGTTCCCCCAGATAAACATTACAAACATAACCAATTTCCAGGTCTAATTTTAAAATATAATAATGTGTGTATGTGTCTCTCTCTCTTGCTCTCATCCTCTCACTCACCCTCTTTAGATCTATATCTATCTATCAATATATTTAACCCATCAGGGGTTAAATACAAGCGTTATTATTCTTATTAATAGCCCCATCAATTTAGAATAGTGAATGACATCATGGACTTTGACTTCAGACATCCTGGGTCTAGATACCAAAGATGCGTCCTTGGGCAAGTTACAATAGTGCTTTAATCCTAAATGTTTACATCTGTTAAGTAAGTGTCATAAAAATTCCTATGCTTATGAAGTTGTTGCAAGGATTAAGTAAAATAATCTTTATAAATGCTTACCATAGTGCCTAGCACTGAGTGAGCACTCAATGCACATGAATTGTTATAATCAGAATAATAATCCTATCCTCAAAGAAAAGTATAATCAAATGGGAGAAAAGGTCATATATTCAAATAATGCAAATGTAGCCATGTAAAATGGTAAAACATGGCTCAGAATGAAGGTAGCCAACCTTTGGATTCAGAATTTGAAATTCATGTTATCGAATAGGCTTACTTTATAGCCAATCTCTTTTTATGGAAGAATCCTTTAAGTGTTAAGCAATATAACCGCCAAAAAGAAAATTAATGTAAGATGACCATGTAAAATGCCTTCTTACCTACTTTAACTTTCTTTTTCAGTTAATTTTCTAATATTAAGGAAAAAAAACCACAGAGAATGGAATTGTGCCATAGAGCATACCTATGCAGCAAAGGGGACACATGAATATCAAAAACAATCAAGAAATTATGAACAAAGCTAAGTGTTATAATCAAATAAAATCAATAAAACATAGTTGATGTTCAATAATTCGGATCCTATTTAGGCTTATATCAGAATTACGTACCTTGAAAGCAGTATAATCTATAAATTCTTATTTATTTGACTGTAAGTAGCCTTGTAAATATCTACATTGGGGGAATACAGGACAGAAAGTGCTATTCTCCATTCTGAAGTTACCATCCGGGAGTGCCACTAGAAGGAATCAAACTGGAACATGAGATGCCAGCTATACCAATGACGCCATCCAAGAGGCCCTTGATTTCAGCTTGAGAGTTTTTAAGAGCCAAAAACCTAATCACAGTGATGTTGGTGAAAATTCAGGTAAAGCTGACCAAACTGTGACTCTGACTAAGTTGAAGATTAATAATCATGTGGCTTAATGTAACTATTATAAGAGGGCTGGACTGCACAGTATAAAATGAAAAATTAGAGGGACAAACTTCTAGCATCCTGATTATCAGAGAAGAGTGTTCTGTCCCTGAGCTAGCTGTAGCTCTGTAAGGCGGATCTCCATCGTCATCAGCCTCATTCACCTAGATCTACTCATTATGATGCCATGATGAACATAAGGAGGTTTCCCAAGTGCAGCTCATGGTTCCAACCGGCTAAGAGCTCAGGTGACTTGGGGGCCCTCAGGCTCTGCCTTCTACTCACCATCTTAAACATACTCTTCCTGTTAGATGTCTCTGTTTTTAACTCCATTCCTTTAAACTAGGTTTCTGCCACTCTGCCAGCCCCTCCCCACCAGATCTTTCCTCTAATTATCTCTCCATTTCAGTTTTATTTTAGGTGCTATCTTTCTGATTTCTTTTATTCAAAAAATGATCCACAACTGAATTATCCAGTTAAATGTGTACAATTTCATTACCTAATGATGCCCTCTGATTTGTGTAATGTCCCAGCCATTTCCCAGAACTGGACAGATAGTATCCACTGCTACTTTCTGAATATACAGACTACCTATAATGATGCAGTTTTGTCTGTCTCCAAATTATACTCATATGAGCAGTCCTAGACTGGATAAAGTTCATGAAAATACGAAATCAGGAAACCAGGAGTCTCCTAGCATCTATACTGTGTCTTGTCATAACCAAAAAGCATTAGTTTTCAAAGAATATTAAGTTGTGTCACAGGATGAAAGAGTCAAATTGAAGGGCTTACCACTGGCCAAGATGAGTTAATTTAAGCACCCATGAGAAAAATAACTGCAACATATTAAAACACCTCAAAAATACTATGATGAGTTCATAATACTTTAAAAACCATTGGTCTCCTTTAGAAGTACTAGGAAACATGTCATTTTAGAAACTAGCAAAGGGAAAGAACCAGACCTTTTCTGTATAAACAATACTAAATTAACCAAGGAATTGATGAAGAAAGTTATGACATAACTTCTAACATAAACAAGTAAAGAATCAGACTAAATATATAACACAATAGTTTTCTGACATTGGACAATAGGTTGTAAAGAACAGTTACCTATGAGAGTGAAGAAACCAAGGAGTTTACCCTCACCATTGCCCCAGCTTATCACCTGAGTGCCCAGTCCTGAAAGGAGGGAGAATCCAAATAAAACCCTGCAACCTTTCAGAGTTTGGGAGACAGATATCAGAGTCCAGAGAGTCCAAGATAGCCAGTTTGTGAAGCACAATAATGGGGAAGAAGTTGCACAGAGAGACAAACTTAGAAATCTGCAGAGGAATCCCATTGAATCTTTGACAATCATTGGCATATGCATGAATAAAAGGAGAGTCTCTGAGGGTTGGAAAAGAACCAATGGGAAGTAGAAAGCCAAAATTCACACAGCCATTTGTGTGGGAATCTTCGGTGTTCCCACTAGCCAACGTATAAAAACCTCATAATACGTGGATATCAGTTAGAATTCTCAGGGAGCTATCATCTTAGCAGTGGGGCCAAAATAATCTTAGACAAAAGGCTGCTCTGAACCTGTTCTAGCAAACTTAAAAACAAGCCACAAAAGGAACAAACTGATTCCAAGTAACTTAACTGCACATCAGGAAAAGAAAAAAAAAAGAAGTCCAACACTATATAAAAGTATAAAAAGAAAATATCTACAACTCCAAAGTGTAAAGCTCACAAAGTTTGGCATCCAATCAAAAATTATGAGGCAAGCAAAGAAGCAGGAAAAATGTGAGCAATAACATCAAACAATAGAAAGAGTCAGAAATGACAGAGATGATGGAATTAGCTGATAAAGACCTTAAAACACTTACTATAAATACACTCCCATAGGTTCAAGAAATTATAGAGGGAAATATGCACATCATGAAAAGATACAGGGAAGATACAAAATGAAACTTAGACAAAAAAATCTAAAATGAAAATTACACTGGAAGGGACTATTAATATATTAGATATTGCAGAAGACTAGTAAACTAGAAAAGACAGAAATAGAAATGACTCAAAATAAAGTACACATTAAAGAATTCTTTAAAAAATCACAATCAAAATGATCTGTGGGGAAATATCAGGCGTTCTAAAATATGTGTAACTAGAGTCTTAAAAGGTGTAGGGAGTTAAAAAAAAAAAAAGCTTTAAAGAGCAATGGCTAGAATTGCTGAAAACTATGTTTCACAGGGAAATAATTCTCCATGGGTCTCTCACATTCCTGCACAATTTACAGAGGCACTACTTTTGTCCTGACAATCTTTTGAAAGATGTTTGTATAGCAAACAGCCTTGGAAGATAATAGTGTCTCCCTCTGGTAAAAACGATACGTTTACTTACAGTCTTAGAAGTCTTGGAAGAGACAGTATCACCCTTTAGAGCAAAGGGACAACCCACTATAAAAGGTTCAGGCTCCCTAAGCTCAGGATTCTTGTCTGTAGCAATGCTCACTTGAATGTTTAGGTGTGATATGGAACGCTTCACATCACTTTGTGGGAAGTGGGACTTGACTACTATAGATAATGTTACAATGAGCCTGGGGCACATATGTCTGTTTGAATTAGTGTTTCCATTTTCTTTGGTTAAATACCTAGAAGTGGAATTGCTGAATCATGTGATAGTTCTATTTTTAGTTTTTTGGGGGAACCCTCATACCATTTTCCACAGTAGTTGCACCAATTATATTCCTGCTTAATAGATAGGAAAGTAAGTGTTCCTTTTTCTCCACATCCTCACCAACACTTGTTATTTCTTGTTTTTTTGATAATAGTCATTCTGACTGTGAGGTGATACTTCATTGCTAGCATTTCCCTGATGATTAGTGATGTTGAGCATCTTTTCCTATGTCTATTGGCCATCTGTATGACTTCTTTGAAAAAATGTCTATTCAGATTCTCTGCCTATTTTTTAATTAAATTGCTTGGTTGGTTTATTTTTTTTTTTTTGCTATTGAATTGTATGAATTCTTTATGTATTTTGAATATTAGCTCCTCATCAGACATATGATTTCCAAATATTTTTCTCCCTTTCAATAGGTTGCCTTTTTACTTTGCTGATGGTTTTCTTTGCTGTGCAGAAACTTTTTAGTTTTATATAGTCTACTTATTTATTTCTACTTTTGTTGCCACATCCAAAAAAATCATTGCCAAAACCTATGTCAAGAAGCTTATTATCATCTATGTTTTCTTCTAGGAGTTTTATGGTTTCATTTTTTATGTTCAAATCTTCAATCCATTTTGAGTTAATTTTTGTTTATGGAAAATAAAGACTGAGTTAGGATCTATAATGATGTTATGATTTATAAAATGAATAGTTGGTATTTAAAATACAGTATTTCACTGCAGCAAATTTTGAGGACTGGTTACCTAGCTAGTCGCTAAATCACCCAGGTCTTTTGTCCATATTCTTCCAGCTATTTTATTACCTACCACTGTCTTTAACAGGAAATAAACAAAGAATTAGAAAAGAAATGAAACACAGTTATTGTCAGCAAATGAGAGTCACAGGTTAGTGCTGGAGGATATCGGATTAAGGGACTCCATTAAGGCCTAAGAATTTCCTGTCTTTGGATGGTTTCCCTCACCCCATTATCACAGACAACTGAGAGACACTTACAAAAAAAAAAATAAAAATTAACCAAAAATTTGACTGAGCCAACACAAGATACAATATTTTAAAATTATACTTCATTTTTTAAAACTCTCTGGCAGACATCTCTACTAATGATAAGCCCCTAATCTCCTGTGATTTCATTTGTTTTAGAACTCATAACCAGCCACTCCTTGTTTTTAGTTCTAAGGAAACAATGAAGGATGAGTGACGGCATCAGCTGTGAGCACTGAGTCATTCTCTCCCTCTGTGGTTGACCACAGCCCAGTGACAGAAACTTTTCTTCCAGTCCTACTACATTCAACAAGCAGGGAGAAGTTTGTACTTCTGGCAAAGCATTCAAGACATCATATATTAACTTTGTCTTTTGCCTTATCTTTTCTACTGTCTGTCATCCTTGTAGAGGATTTAAAGGCGAAACACCTAGACAACTTCATGCACCTCTACACCCTGTTTCTTACAGACGCTGACCTTTTCCATGCAGCTCTTCAGGAAGCCAGATGACCTTTAATATTCGGTAAATTTCCCCCTATTTTGAAAGCTTCTTTTCTGGCACCTTCACTTTCACATAGCTAATGTATAAATGTGTAAATTTTGTAATGCCCTTGAAATCCAGCTGGTAGAAAATATCAATTTATAAATAAAACTTACCATGCTTCTTTTTTCATTTTTCTTTATGTGAAATCTTCCCTAAGAGGAAATAGTGAGTCTTTCCAAGTAAAAAATCCAAGAACAAAATGTACATGGTTCTCTGTTCTAATAAAAGTATTTTAAATGGGTAATAAAGCATGAGAAGAGAAAAAAAAATTATAACACAGGTCGCTGAACCAAATGATCAACTCAGGAGTTCTTTCTAAAGTAACAGTCAACACCCAGCAGGCACTTATGGGGTTGTCAAGCAACAGGGATTTCAGCAGGATCCTTTCTGCTTAAACAAGTTAAGTTCAGTGAAACTGGTATAAACTCAAAGCCATCTCAGCAGCATTCTACCATGAAGCAAATAACATTTTACAGGACTAAAGTTCTTGTAAAGCTGCACCATAGTCACAATCTCAAATTTTTGGTTGCTTTAGTAAAATAACCTAAAGAGAAATCGGAGTTATAATAGAAATTTTTTAAAGAAATGTATTTTAAACACACTAGATCTGAAATTACGTCTTTCTTAAACACTGCTGAGTGCCTTGAATTTACAGATGAATTTATCCTTGATTTCATGGTTCAGCCTACAATGGTACAATTAGTCATAAATTATCTTATCCCGTCATTTGGATGGTTATTCTTTTTCCTCATTAGAGACTCCTAATTAGCCTATAAGTATTTACTTATTGCTTCTAGGATAGCAAGGTGTTTGAGACCAGACATCCTACCTGGTGGTAGCACTAACCATTTAAGGCCAACAGAGTAAAGCCCTTTGAATATGAATGGCCTAAAATTTTCCAGTAAATTCTGACTGACTCAAAGAAATAAAGTAAAATTTCACCAAAAAATAGGCCACCTCAAAGCGCTCAGATATATCTGGGTTTCCAGATTTATCAGCGCAATCAAGTTTCTCATCACGTGGCCTCCCTCTTTCACTGTGGTCACCCAACTATCACCTGGACTATCTACCCTACTATCATCTGCACTCCATCATTCCTTGATATCCCTGTCACTCATATTAGCAATCTCCTGGGCACCTAACTTTGGGCACTTACTCTCCCTAGCCAGCCCTTCCAAGGCATCTCCATCACTACTCACAACAGGCTGCATGTTCCTTACCCGTTGTATGTGCCATTTTCCAGAACAGAGACTAAAAAGCCCAAAATGACTAGGGATCCAACTCAAGAGGCCTAATTTGAGTTGGTCCCCTCACTCTGTCTGTCTTAAGAAATTTCTCCTGCCACAACTGATGAGCAGACTAATCCCTTCCTCCTAAGGAGTGCAATAAATACAATTTCTAATTCTCATTTTTTGAGCTACAGAAAGTGGGTTCAGAATTTCTAAGTCTGGTCATGATTCTAGACCAGGGATTGGCAAGTTTTTCTGTAAAGAGCCAGAGAATACACACTTTAGGCTTTATGGACCACATATAGTGTCTGTCACATATTACATTCTTTGAGTGTTTGTTTGCATATAATTATTTAGAAATATAAGAAAACATTCTTAGCTCATGTGCTACACAAAAATTTTCCACTGGCTGGATTTGGCCCAAGGCCTGCAGTTTTCTTACTCCTGTTCTAAGCATTGTTCTTCAATTGTTTACCAACTGTTAATGGACTGAATTGTGTCCTTCCAACATTCATCTGTCAAAGCCCTATTGTCCATTATGACTGTATTTGGAGACAGGGTCTTTAGGAGATAATTAAGGTTAAAAGCTGTCATGAGGGCGGGGTCCTAATTCAATACGCCTGGTGGCCTTACAAGAAGAGGAAGGGTGGTGTCCCTCACATTCTCATTTTTTTCTCTTTCTCTTTTTCTCTCTCTCCATGCACACAGTAAGATAAGGCAGCTACATACAAGCTGAGAGAAGTCTCCAAATGTAAACTACCTCTCCAGCACCCTAGTCTTGGACTTCTCAACATCCAGAATTCTAAGAAATCAGTTTCTGTTAAGTCATTCAACCCAATGTATTTTGTTATGGCAGCCCGAGCAGACTGAAACATCCACTAACCCCACTAGAAATTGACCATATACTATTTAGGCACCTACAACAATCAGGACTTTCCATTCAGTTTGAACAGCGACCCACTTTCAACATGAGGGCCAAGAGATTAAAGTAATGAGTTATTATTGGCTACAGTTACAAAACAGGCATAATAATGCCCAACTTTCTAAAGGTCACTTTCTACTTCAGATTCTATACATACACAAAAATCTAATGTTCCACTATCTCTTATAAATAGTCTAGAGGATTCTTTATCATATTTATATATAGGAACAGAGATGCATCACCCACAGGCCCTTTAAAGAAAGACCTGATGCCCAGATAGGGGAAATGCTGTCAGAAGACAATCTCCAGGTGTCAGCTCCTTTAGGACTGGCCTCAGCTGGAAAGAGCTGCTTCTCCCCAGATCACACCCTCCCTGGGGCAGTTCGCATCCAGCCAAGTAAGCCATGTGTACAAATGTCAGGCCATTTTATCCCAATATGAACAATCCTGCTACCTCCCCATTCTTTTCACATCTTACACCCAAACTCCATCTAAGGATCTGCTTCTGGAGAGTCCAAACCATGACAAAGACTTAAACTCTATGTATGACAACTGAGTTCTTCAATATGCTACATCAAATTAATGAATATCCTTTTCCAACTGCAAACCAAAAAGGTCACTTCCAGTTTCATAAGTGTGCACAATTTTTTATGTTACTACATTCAACATTTTACACTTTTTACTTCTTTCTGATGAAAATTTTTGAAAAACAGTAGAAACTAATTGTGATCTTATTCCTGTGTTTTATGAGATTTCTTACCCCTTTACAAGTCCTGTTTGAGTTTCAGGTTTTGTAGCAAAGCCCCCCAATCATTCTCTGATTCCTCTATGTTATTTTAAATATTTTTTCAATATAAAAGAGAATAACTTTAAAGATTTTTCAATGTGCAAGTGTCCCTCCATTAATCAATCCAGTTCACTTTCCACTTACGGGCTCTTCTAGGACATAAAGGCTTTTAACGAATTGTACTGTAATTCAAGGCCATGAATTCACATTGAGGGAACACTATAATAAACAGGCCTGTGAAACTCATCAGTGTGTCTGCTGCAAGGATACTGTTGAGGATATCCATCATTAAGTTGAGAAATGTCATCTTCACGAAGCCATTCATGAGAAATGCATTTCTTGTCTTAGCATCAAGCATTGCTGTGCTTATCCTAAGCGATTCATTTGCTTTAATCTTCCATGACTCACGTAGAGCTCATCCTGTGAGATGGTAGTCTGGTACAGTGGTTAGACTAATTTAGACTGCTTCATGGCCCAGTTCTGCTGCATACGAGCTCTGCAACCTTGAATGCATTACTTGAAGTTTCTGTACCTCAGTTTCCTCACCTGTAAAAGTATGATAAAAATACATCTTCCTCATGGGGTGATATCAAGAGCTGAATGAATTTTATATAAAGAATACTTAAATCAGTACTAGCATGGAGAAGGAACTCAAAGGCTATATTATGATTTTCTTTTTTAGCTGGACTACTTAAGGCTACTACTTAATGGGGTATATTTTGTATTCGATGCTCATTTCCCAATGCTTCTTGCACTTGATTTTCACTTTGCCTCAATTTCCTGAATTTCCTCTTTTTAAAATATATAATGTTCACCATCTGTTCCTAATTATGAAATTAATAAATCTGCAATATCTGAATGCAACAACATGGATAGAGCTTGAGAGCATTATGCTAAGGGAGATAAGTCAGGCAGAAAAAGACAACTACTGTATGATCTCACTTATATGTGCAATCTGAAAAAGCCAAACTCATAAAAACAGACAGTAGAATGCTGGTTACCAGGGGCTAGAAGATGTAGTATTGGAGAGATGTTGGTCAAAGGGTACAGACTTGCAGTTAGAAGATGAGTAAGTTCGGGAAATTTATTGCACGGCTTTGTGATTATAGTCAACAATACTGTGTTATTTGTTTCAAAGTTGCTAAGAGCCTATATCTTAAATGTTTGCACCACAAAATGAAATAATAATTAGGTGACGTGATGGAGGTATTAGCTAATGCTATGATGGTAATCATATCGCAATGTATAAATGTATGAAATCAAAACACTGTATAACACGTTAAACTTACATAATGTTACATGTCAATTGTATCTCAATTTTAAAAATAAGATAGGAAGTGACATCACTGAGACTGCCACATGGGTTGCTCCTGACTTCACTCCCCTTCACAAGAAGAACTAGTATCTATTCAAGAACAAAACTCTCCTGAGAGAACCCTAGAACACAGGTGAGGCTGAAGCACCTCCTGAACCTCACAGACCAGGACAGACTGCACTAGAAGGGCAAGACAAGTGGCTACAACAGCTACATAATACTCTACCTTATGTGTACACCAAAATGTACTTAAGCTAATTACCCCATTGTTTTTGCCAATTTTGTTTTTTAATAAAATTTTAACAAATATTCTTACACATGGAATTTTATGGTCATCTTCAATTATTTATCTAGTGTAAAATCTTAGAAGTGAAATTACTGAGTTAAGATACATGAGCATTTTAAGGCCATTATTCATATTTCCAAAATGTCTTCAAGAAACATTGATCATTGTATATATACTATACTTCACTCCATTATACTTCAGTTTTTAAAAATCAATAAAAAGAAACATTGACCACTTTATTCTTGCACCAAAGTCCAAAGAGCTTATTATGTCCAAAGTCAAACTAAAAAGAAATATTTTAAATTCTATTGGATTTTTATTGAATTGCATTATACTGATAGACTCACTTAGAAGAAAATAAATATCTTTTCCATCTTTCCCATCAGTTATTCAAGTCTTATTTTGTGATTCAGTATAGTTTTTCTTCATATAGACTTTCCATTTGGAGTAAAATTTATTTCTAGATTATTTTATAGTTATATTGTTACTATGAAAGTGATGGTCTTTTGTTATACTTTATACCTGATTTTGTACTGTATAAAGGAAAGCTTTTAGCTATGATTTTATTATTTTATTGACATTTAACTTGTAACAGAAAATCTTTGTTATATTAGTACTATTCACTATTTAGCTGATTTTCTTGATGTTCTAGGCGCCAGTCTAAAGACCAGTAGAGAAGCAAATGTCATTATCTAGGTGAAAATTCCTCCTCTTCTCTCCCTCTTTCCTGCCCTATTTTGGTTTGTTCACAGTTCCCTGGAGCAGGGGTATACCAAGGTGGAGGCGGACAGTGCAGTCAGCCCCAGCAGGGAGAGGTATTTTATTACTGACATTGTTTATAATTGCAGACTCATAGCAGTAATAAAAGGCAGATATACTTAGTCCCTTCAGCTGCACAAACCCCTCCCACCACAGCCTCATGGTACATCACAGCTGTAGCGGGGCCTGAGTGGGCTTCACACAGGAGCGCACCAGTAAGTCATTCTGGGTTCTCATAGGGAAGAGGAGAGATCTTCACGGCCAAGAATGGATAAGGGCATAATGAACTCGTGAACTGACCCTAATATTTTTCAAATGTAAAATCTATTTGTAAGGTGTTTTGGTCTTTAAAAAGACTGGTTAAGTAAAAAAGAAGGACCGTGGGTGTTAAGATGTTTTATTATTTTTAAGACAATACTATCATATATTCATAAATTATTCCAATATTATATTTTCACTGACTTATCTTGGCTTCATAAATCACACAGACTCTAAGTTTTAGAATTTTTGTGTTCTCTAAGTATGTTTTCCTCAAAAATTAGGTATTGTGTTTCTGATTTCGTGTCCTCTGTCTGAAGAAACCCTAAAGCCACTGCCTCCGACAC